>NC_090935.1:507542526-508792526 GCF_040938575.1 Ambystoma mexicanum
TAGCAGGTGGGAGCGTGCTCGGGGCTCTGGGGGGCAGTAGTTCGGCCTTCTGGGCAGGAGCGTGGTCTTCCGTGTGCTTACGCGTGGCCAGCTTGGTACGGAGTGATTTGGCATGTGAAAATCCTGCACGTCAGCGTGAAAACCGAGGAAAGGCCCTTAGCGCGTAAGCGCGTCAGCACGCATACGCGATTCTATTGGACCAAAGGCCCTCAGCGCGTAAGCGCGTCTGTGACATGACCCGCACCGGTGTTTCCCACACAGCACGTGATGACAGAGCACACGTGGAAAGACTGCACGTCAGAGTCTCATCGCGTGTGATTGGTGGAAATGGCCGTACACGCATAAGTCACAAAGCGTGTAATTGGTGGAAATGGCCGTACACGCATAAGTCACAAAGCGTGTAATTGGTGGAAATGGCCCTAGCGCGTACACGCGGCAGTGACAAAGCGTGTAATTGGTGGAAATGGCCCTACACGCAGAAGTGACAAAGCGTGTAATTGGTGGAAATGGCCCTAGCGCGTACACGCCGCGTAAGTGACGCTGGACGTGTGGGCCTGTATAAAAGGTATGTGTAGAACACCATTTCCTTGTACGTGCTTTTCGTGGAGAGCGAGTGGGTGAATTCTGTACTTCTTGTCGTTTCACACGCGATTTACTTCACGGCGTTTCAAGTTCGTATTCCCTGTTACCTCTGACAGCTTTTTCTCTTTTTTCTCTTTTACTGGTTTACCTGGGCCTGTTCCCTCAAACAGTGTTCCCTTCTACTGTTGTCCTGTCTCCACAGACAGCGTACAAATCTTCTTTTGGCGGGGGTGTTGCCAACCAAACGCGCTCCTTTTTCACGCTCTTTTACCTGGCAGACGGTGAGTCACGCACGTATCTAACATCTGTGCCTGCCCCGTGTGTAGCCTACCCCTTCAGAGGTCATTCTAGGCTGCGTGTGACACGCATACGTTCATTCTTGTGTTACTGGGTGCCACAGCGTAGTGCAGGTTTTTCTTTCTGCACACGTGGTCTAGGAGGGGTTGCGTGCACGTCATCTCCCTTTTTTGGGGCTCCTGTGCGTAGCGTGACCCGTCATCTTTCCCCAGGGGTTACAATCAGCCTTGCAAGAGCACAAGGGTACAATTACCATCTGGTACCCAACCCCTTTGACCCCCAATTGCCCAGGACAATATTTGACAGCCACTCCCATACGCACATCAACATCAGTGCCATGGTTGGGAGGCGAGGATTCCGTAAGGGTGGCAAAGGTGGAAGAGCCACAAGTGGTGGCCGTGGTGGATCCGGTAGGGGACGTGGTCATTACTTGCAGGGTGAGCCTGTCCCCCCATGTGTGGAGGACCAGTCAAGGGCACCCATAATCCCCCCCCCCTCCCGTTGAGGCTGATGTGGCTGACACCATCCATGCTCAGCCCTTGTTGGACCAGCCCATTGTGGCACCAGACCAGGCTGACTCCATGGCTGACTTCCAGGTCAGCAGGCCTATCACACGTGCGCTGGTGCACGTTGATGTCACCATGCCACGTGCATCTGGGGCAGCAAGGTCATCTGCTGCACCAAGTAGGCAGGGCGGAGAGGCTGCAGGGGCAGCTGCGGCTCCATCCACCACAGCCCTCACACACCCAGCCAGGACAGTGTCGGTCCTAGTCCATGCTGCTGATATTCCCCCTGACACCATCACACTAGAGCCAATGCCTGCACCAACTCCCATGCTGAGTGTGCAATCCCACACTCCTGATACAGAGTCCACCAGGGCTCCTGCCCCTAGTGTCCAGAGCGGCGCAGGACATTCAGGATCACCACCACCTTCCAAGCGGAAGAGGAAGAGTGCTCGTCCGGCACAGGCTGATGCCCCAGACACGGCTACACAGTCCGGCCCGTCCAGGAAGCCCAGCTTCACGGATGACGAACTGAATGCACTTGTCGAGTATGTGTCCGCACATGACAACGAGATGGTCATTGTTGCAGGATCCAAGACCACACCTGCACAACGCCAGGCACACTGGCAGACCGTTGCGGACATCGTAAGTGCCCTTGGAATCGTGAGGCGCACAGCCAATGATTGCTATAAGCGCTGGAATGACCTAAAGCGCAGGGCAAAGAGTAAGCTGGCATCAAGTCATGCCGCAACTCTAGTGACTGGAGGTGGGTCTCCAGTAGTAGACATGGAACTCACTCCACATGAGTCAGTCGCTGGGACCTACGTCACGGAGGAAGAGATCCAAGGCGTGGGAGATCTCCCTGATTACGAGGCATTGTCCGGTGAGTGCACATGCATGTGTGTGTCATCCATGTGCATGGTGTGTGTGAGGGCTTCCGTTTGTGTGCCAGGTGAGAGTGTGTGCGCCTGAGTCGTATGGGTCATCCATGTGCTTCATGCAATACATCCTGCGCAGCTGCATTTGGCCATAGCTGTATCCCTTCTGCCAACAGTAGACATGTAGTCCAACTGCACGCCAGTTGCCCTTGAAGTGTCACCTTGCCACAACATTGTTGCAAAATGTAGCACTGTTCATTTAGTCAGATATTTACCATTCCACCACTTTTACTAGGCATGTCGCAGTCCTCTAGTCACATGTCTGACATGGCTATGGGAAAGTTGAGTGACTTAGTTACCTGGATATCATTTGTTCAAACATGTCCCTGTGCAACTGCACCATTTTGGACTGGCAGCTCCAGGTGAAGAATCTGACCTGTTAGAATTAGAAAAGCTATTACATGCGGGAACTGGACAGTATGCATAGGTGCTGCCCTCCTCTCCATCTTGACTCAATAGCAATGGTACATGCCATCTGTGTGATGGCATGTGTGTTTCACCTGCCAATCACAGGCCAATGTGTGATGCCACTGCCAGGCAGCATGCAGAAAATGTGTTCATCTTCAATCTTGGTGTCATCAGTGTGTGCCATTTGCCTGCCCTTCATACGCAGTGAGGCTGCATGCATGGGAGGGTTTTAGTCATGTGGGACATGTGTCAAACAAGTACTGTTTCTCTTGCTTCTCAGCCCTCATTGTGTGCCATGGTGCTAATGCCTGTTTCCATTTCTTTGTTTTAATGTCTTTGCAGGGGAAGACACACCTGATACTGCTGGGGTTGTGGAGATGGTGCTGACCCAGGAGGGGCCCGAGGGCCGACCAACCACCAGTGAGGGACGTGGTGTGGTGGTGGGTGAGAACCCACAAGTGCTGCAGGTCCTGCTCTAAAGGGGTGTCTCTGGCTGCACCTCCCCCGAGCTGTACTCAGGTGTTGATTCGGATGAGACCTACGTGCCGTCGCAGGTGAGTGTTCCAGGGAGGGATTCTGTTCTGTCTCACCCACCTGCACCAGGGTCAGAACCCTCAATGGGGATGTCAGTGTTGGCAGCTACGCCTTTGGTGGTTACGGATGCAGGGTCACACTCCGCGACATCTGATCCTGTTCCTGGGCCAGCAGATCAGAGGGGGAATGCAGTCCTGCAGCCTCAGGCAGTGTCGGCACAGCAAGGCGCAGTTCGCCTTGCCCCAGACAGGTGTGGTGCCCGCCGGCGTGGTGGCCGTACGGCACCTGGCAATACTGCATGGGAGCAATCCATTTACGGTATGGCAACCCAACAGGCAGCATCATCCGAGATGATGGCTCAGGCCATGGATAGGGTGGCCACTTCCATTGTCCCCCATGAAAGGCTGATGGAGCGACTAGAGCAGGCAACCGACACCATCTGCCAGTCACACAGGGAGGACATGTTGGGGTCCAACAGGGACAGGCGGGCGGCACTGGCGACTCTGCAGGAGGCCATCTCCATTGAGTCCCAGGCCCACAGGGAAGCCCTGAGGCAGGAGCTCCTTCACCTCAGGACGACTCTTGTTGAGCTTGAGGCTTCTACACACCAAAGGACAGAACAGCAGCTGGAGCGTCTCACCCGTACGCTCTCAGCTGAGATGCAGGCAACGAGGGCGGAGGTCCGGGCATCCCGTGAGTTGTTGCATGGGGACCTCTGCACACTCATCCTCCAGAACCAGACCTACCACACCCGCATGCTTGCAGCCATGGAGGAGCAGACTAGGGCCTTGCGTGGGCTGCCTCCCATAGTGCAACCACCTCCGGATGCAGCTGCACAGGGTGATAATAGCGACAGCAGTGATACTCCCACAATAGGGTAGCCGTGTGGGCCATGAGCCCATGGAGGTGTTTTTTTTTCCCCAGGATCCACGCAGGTGGGTTCTGGTGTGTATCCTGTCCTCAGACCTCCTGGGTGGCCTCCCCAACCCCCCCGGGCCCTTCAATGGCCATTATTGATTTTTATTTTTATTTTTTTTTATTTTTATTTTTATTTCTTTTATTCCCAATTTTTTTGGGACAATTTGTTGGCTTCCGTGGTTCCTGTGGGCATACGCTGCATTGTGGCTGGGCACATGCAGGCTTGTAATGTATTTGGTTCAGATGCTTGGGTTTGAGTCACACACACCCCTCCTGCTTCCCGTTTCCATGGGCTTGCAAAGGGTGTGCCCAAGTGACAGTGAATTACACAGTGACGTTGGACTCCCATGAGCTGTGTGGGCAGTCTGTAGTCAATACTGTGTATACATTCCTAGTGCATACTGCTGTTGTGTTGTACACTGCATGTTGCATTGATGTGTAACTCATCTTCTGTGTCTACCTCCCAATTTGCAGGTCCCTTCCTCATGTCTACACAAGGACCTCTAGTCTGGAGATGTGGTCCATGTTGGCAGCAGTGCACCTACAACTCTACAGGCGCCAACACTGCACAGAGTTGGTAGTGGTGGGAGTGCAGGCATTTCCAGGTGGTGAGACTCCTAATATTATACATTAGTGATGTCATGTTAATGGTAGTACGTGCTCAAGTTTGTTGTAGGTCCGGCATTACTGTGAGCATTTCAGGTGTTGCAAGTTTCTAATAGGGACACCGTACATTGTGACACTAGTGTCATGTTGTGGGGATTACTTTGTTTACGTGCAAATAGCATGACATGGCACGGTGTGTCGTGTGGCGGTGCTGGGGTTGGGTTGGCTGACATGGCACTGTCCTCTTGTTGCATTTTGTAAGTGGGTATTCATTTCAGCTGCTTGAATTTGTAACTTCACAAAACTGCATTGGTGGTGTCAGTGTGGGTAGGGATGCACACATTGTGACACTTCCAGGTGAACAATCTCAGGCTGATATGGTTTTCATGGTTCTTTCTCCAGACATTCAGGATCAGGGTCAGGTTGAGTCATCATTGATTGTCAGATGGAATGTGCCAGGGCAGTGTGCACTCCACAGGGGTGTGATCACTATGTGAAGTAATTAGCCACTAGCTGTGTACGGGCTGCCTCCCCCCGTGCCCTTTCCCCTCCCATGCGCAGCGGCTGTGCATGTGGTTGGGGATGGGGGGGCACCACCATGTCCACAGCCAGGCCCCGGCGTGTTGCAACGTTGTGCAGGACACATGCTGCCACTATGATCCTGCACACTACTGGGGGAGCGTACAACAGCTGCCCGCCAGAACGGTCAAGGGAGCGAAAGCGTGACTTCAGCACTCCAAATGTGCGCTCCACTATGCCCCGGGTTGTAATGTGGGCTGCGTTATATCTTACCTGGGGTGGCGTGGTGGGGTTCCGAATTGGCGTCATCATGTGGGGGCTGAGAGGGTAGGCACTGTCCCCTGTGGAGGTGGTGATTGGTATCATTGGTGGGGTTGTGTCCTTGCTCAGTATCCAACATGCATGCATGTGCAGTAGCATTCATACTCACCAAGCAGCCATGTATCGCCATGCCGCCCGGCTTCTAGGTCCCGGCTTAGGGTGGACATTCGGTAAATGAAGCTGTCGTGGGTGGACCCGGGATAGTTGGCATATACTGAGGTGATGATTCCCTTGGCATTACATACTACCTGCACGTTGATGGAATGCCAGTGCTTGCGGTTCCTATAGATGTGCTCAGATGCCCTGGGGGGACATAGAGCCACATGGGTGCAGTCGATGGCACCTAGCACTTTGGGGAATCGTGCCACACCGTAAAAATCCAGTGCGGCAGCATGCCTTTCTGCAGGTGTTCTGGGCAGGTATATGTGCCTGCGGACTGATGGGCGTGCAGTGATGATGTTCAAGACCTGGTGTAGGCAGCGTGACTGGGTGGCCTGTGACACCCCACCCACTATGGCACTTGTCCGCTGAAATGATCCAGTGGCTAAGAAGTGCAGTACATTGAGGACCTTCTCCAGGGGGCTGAGTGCTTGGGAGCACAGGGTGGGTGATGTGAGGTCATCCTCCTACTCACTCACCAGGTCCAGTATTATGTGTGGTGGAAACCTGTACCTCCCATACACCTGGTCGTCAGGCATCCCGAAAAGGCTGGTTCTGGGTGTGAAAATTCTGGCCCTGACTATCCTCCTCCTCCTCCTTTGGTAGGCCACGGCCACTGCTGCTAGGAACGGTATGTTCATCCTGGCGTCTGAGCTTGTTATTTTGTAAGTGCGCTAATTTATGCTTTGCGCGTGTCGTGTTGTAGGCGAGCGTGTGACCCGCGCACCCCTGGAATCCAGTTCCCAGTCCAATGGCGTGTGGAAATTCCCACGCACCACGGGATACAGGTGCGCTGACGTACTTGCGTGTGTAAGTGCCCGCGCACCCCAGAAATACACGTACATAGGCCAATCGCGTGTACGCACACTTTTGTCCAATTACACGCGATGACACTCTGACGTGCAGTATTTCCACGTGTGCTCCGTCATCACGTGCTGTGTGGGGAACACCCGTGCGGGTCACGTCACAGACGCGCTTACGCGCTGAGGGACTTTGGTCCAATAGAATCGCGTGTGCGTGCTGACGCGCTTACGCGCTAAGGGCCTTTCCTCGAATTTCACGCTGACGTGCAGGATTTTTACGTGCCAAATCACTCCGTATCAAGCTGGCCACGCGATAACACACGAAGACCACGCTCCTGCCCAGAAGGCCGAGTTACTGCCCCCCAGTGCCCCGAGCAGCCTCCCACGTGCCATCTGCTGCTGCCTGCCTGCCTGCTGCCACCGTGCCCTGCCATTTGGTGCCTGCACATCAGCCATCTGCAGGGGTCCAGTTGCTGTGTCCACCCCTGCTGGAACTGAAGACTCCCGACTGGGATTACATCGCTCCACAGCCCAGCCCCAGGACCCAGTTGCCCACCCACACCTGCCTCTGGGGTTGCCATGTCGGGCACTTCCACATCTAGCACCAGTGGCAACCCCAGGCCAGAGGGGCAGAGGGGCACCAGCTTCACTGCCACCGAAGTTGGTGTCCTGGTGGAGCATGTCCTGGGGCAGTATGATGCCCTCTTTGGATCGTCCCGCGCCAGCAAGGAAGGACGGGAGAGGATCTGGGCCGACTGTGTGGTTGCCATCAACGCGGAGGGGGTGGCAACTCGCAACGTCCAGAAGATCAAGAAGCGCTGGGAGGACTTGAGGTCCAGGACCCTTGTGAAGGCCTGGCGCCTCGTGGAGGGGGGCCGGGGCCGCATGAGTTCCATCCAGATGAGGGTCCTGGAACGCATACGCCAGCGCTCCACGCCCAGATCCTTGAGAGGGAGACCCGTCTGGAGTTGAGCGGTAAGTGTCCAAGCATTACTGTGTGAGACAGGGCATGTTGCGGTGTGCTGGTTCTATGATACTTGCCTGTATGTGTGCCATAGGCCATGTATGCATGTATGTGTGCAGGGACATCATGGTAATGCATGTGCGACCAGTGATGTGTGAACCACATGGTTGTTGCATGTGTTTAAATGCCACATGGGGAGCCCTATGCAGATTTTAAACATGAGAGCATGCCAGTCTCTGTTCCTGGACATGGGTGGGGGTGAGGGATGGGTGCTGATGCCAGGTACATATATGGTAGCCATGTCTGTGTGCCTGACCTGCGTGTCTGTGACTTGTGCATGCCATGGATGCATGACACATGTGTGTGACAATGCACAGATTCAGTGAAGCAGCCAAATTAACCTTGTATCCGCTGTGTTTGGGGTTTATGGGGCCAGATGGATGTGACTGAGGTGAAGTGTGTGCATGTGATAGGCATGACCCATGATGCATGTGAGTTACATATCATTGAATGTTTCAAGAGTCCATTGGACATGCATGGAAATCTCCATGGCATGCACCATGCCTGTTACTGTGTGTGTTTTGCCTGGACTGACCCATGTGTTGTGGAGGGACATGATGGAAGTGTACTTTCACAGTGGTGATCATCTGCTATTGCTTCCTGTCTAGGGGACCATTGTACAGTACCCTGATGCTTGTGTTCTTTGTCTACCTCTACGCAGCGGCTAGTGAAGAAGAGGGTGGAGACGGCGCTGTGGAGCAAGGCGGCGGTAATGCCCACGGCTGCAGCGGAAGGGGTGGGTGAGCCCCCACAGGGGCCTGCTACGGTGGGAGACGGTGAGGAGCCATCCAGGTTGGTGGTTTGCACAGAGGAGGAGGAGGCCGCCACTGGGGCACACATGGGGCCTGGTGGGGGCATCCCTGCTGGTGCAAGTGGTGCAGTCCAGGGCCAGGGGCAGGAGGCAGCACAGGTCACCGTGGAGGGGCCTGTGCATGTCGCTGTCCCTGACCCTGTGAGTGCACCACCATGCACCAGCAGGGATGCCCCGTCCAGGCCCGTCCGCAGGTGGAGGGGATGTCCATGTCACCTGACTCCCCTCCACCTGCGGACGAGGGGACCCCTGGCCGTGTGGAGAAGGTCCTGATTGGGGCGCGATGCGCACGGCTGTGATTCGTGATGCCGTGCGTGCTTCCCGGGAGGAGCACGCACGTCATCACGAAGTGCACCGTGCCGATGTGGCCCAATTGGGATCGGCCATGTTCGGGGGTTTCCTGCATGTGTTGGGCAATCTGGCGGCCCTCTCCTCCTCTGTGCAGGCTATACACCAGTCGTTCTCCTTGCCGTCTTCCGGCCCAGATGCCACCAGGGCCCCCTGTGGACCTGCCCTGACCAATGCAGCCAGCTCGGTGGGGATCCCATCCCTGCCACAGTCGGGAGTCGGAGGTCCAGCAGGGGTGGACAACACAGCAACTGGACCCCAGCAGATGGAAGATGTGACGGCATCATCGGGCAGGGCACGTGCACGACGGCGTCGGTGGTTTCCATCAGCCTGGATGCCGTCGTGCTGGCAGAGGCAGTGGTGTCGGAGGCAGCAGCGGGCTCGACGTGGGAGGCATCATGACTCGGGGCCATCAAGATCAGAGGGGCAGGCATCGGCCGGAGGGCAGGGGAACCCTGGGACGGTAGTGTCTTCCGTGTGGGAGCAGTTGGTCCAGCGGATAGGTGCGGAGCGGCAGCGGGCGGAAGAGGAGCGGCTCACCATGGTCAGGGCGGAGTTCTCTATGCGTCGGGCGTTGAGGCGGGCTGAGTGCCTCGAGGAGGCTCGCAGGGAGTTTGAGCTGGACATGGGGTTATCCCTGCGAGACCTCAGGGCCAGGACAGAGTCCCGCCTCCAGGACATCGGCATGGAGTTCGATGATGCCCTGGCCGGCAACATCACAGAGTGAGCCGCAGGACTTGCCCGCTGCCATTGTATATAGTTATTTAGTTAGTTAGTGTTAGGTTTCCTTTATTTATTGAGATTTTTTTGGACCGCTGGGACAATGGCCACTTTTCTGTATATATTTTTGTCATTAGGTAGTAGTAGGTTTCATTTATGGTGTTGGGCTCATGGACCCTGGAATATTCTTGTGTATAGTTTGCTTTTTGAAGAAACATTTTTTTGATTAATATTAGTGTTCACCATGAGGCAATGGTTTTTCATTATTTTCCTTCGACATGATATTGCTTTGGACAACATTTGTTTTTGGTTTCCTTTGTTTTTTTGATTTTTACATTTGTTCTCGGACATGGACCATTTATTTTGTTATCCCCATTGTTGTATGTTGGATTTGTTTACTTCTTTTTCATCTTGAATACATGTTTTTTTTACTTTCACTTGTGGTATTTTCTCATTGGTTTCATACATGTCATGATATGGGTTTTGACATTCACTTGCACCCATTGTGTATGTGTGTGTGACGGACATGTGTTCATTTACATACTTGCCATTGGGGTTGTATCATGTAATTGCATTCACTATGTGGGTGGATGCAATCCTTGCCTGGGTGTTTGTGCTGGGTATGCTGCCCATTACTGCCATGATTGAGTATCGTCAGGACCTGGGGGCAGGGGGACATGTGTGGGGGCCTGGTGGAGGCTGCCCCTGGTGGCTGGGGGGTGGGGGTGGTGGGACACATGGGTGGGGGCCTGGTGGAGGCTGCCCCTGCACTGCTGGGGGGTGGGGGTGGTGGGTGACATGGGTGGGGGCCTGGTGGAGGGTGCCCCTGCACTGCTGGGGGGTGAGGGTGGTGGGTGACATGGGTGGGGGCCTGGTGGAGGGTGCCCCTGCACTGCTGGGGGGTGGGGGTGGTGGGAGACATGGGTGGGGGCCTGGTGGAGGCTGCCCCTGCACTGCTGGGGGGTGGGGGTGGTGGGAGACATGGGTGGGGGCCTGGTGGAGGCTGCCCCTGCACTGCTGGGGGGTGGGGGTGGTGGGTGACATGGGTGGGGGCCTGGTGGGGGTGGTGGGTGACATGGGTGGGGGCCTGGTGGAGGGTGCCCCTGGTGGCTGGGGGTGGTGGGAGACATGGGTGGGGGCCTGGTGGAGGCTGCCCCTGCACTGCTGGGGGATGGGGGTGGTGGGAGACATGGGTGGGGGCCTGGTGGAGGCTGCCCCTGCACTGCTGGGGGGTGGGGGTGGTGGGTGACATGGGTGGGGGCCTGGTGGAGGCTGCCCCTGCACTGCTGGGGGGTGGGGGTGGTGGGTGACATGGGTGGGGGCCTGGTGGAGGCTGCCCCTGCACTGCTGGGGGGTGGGGGTGGTGGGAGACATGGGTGGGGGCCTGGTGGAGGCTGCCCCTGCACTGCTGGGGGGTGGGGTGGTGGGTGACATGGGTGGGGGCCTGGTGGAGGCTGCCCCTGCACTGCTGGGGGGTGGGGGTGGTGGGTGACATGGGTGGGGGCCTGGTGGAGGGTGCCCCTGGTGGCTGGGGGGGTGGGGGTGGTGGGAGACATGGGTGGGGGCCTGGTGGAGGCTGCCCCTGCACTGCTGGGGGGTGGGGGTGGTGGGAGACATGGGTGGGGGCCTGGTGGGGCTGCCCCTGCACTGCTGGGGGGTGGGGGTGGTGGGTGACATGGGTGGGGGCCTGCTGGCAGGTGCCCCACAGTGCTGGGGGGTGGGGGTGGTGGGAGACATGGGTGGGGGCCTGGTGGAGGCTGCCCCTGCACTGCTGGGGGGTGGGGGTGGTGGGAGACATGGGTGGGGGCCTGGTGGAGGCTGCCCCTGCACTGCTGGGGGGTGGGGGTGGTGGGTGACATGGGTGGGGGCCTGGTGGAGGCTGCCCCTGCACTGCTGGGGGGTGGGGGTGGTGGGTGACATGGGTGGGGGCCTGGTGGAGGCTGCCCCTGCACTGCTGGGGGGTGGGGTGGTGGGAGACATGGGTGGGGGCCTGGTGGAGGCTGCCCCTGCACTGCTGGGGGGTGGGGGTGGTGGGTGACATGGGTGGGGGCCTGGTGGAGGCTGCCCCTGCACTGCTGGGGGGTGGGGGTGGTGGGTGACATGGGTGGGGGCCTGGTGGAGGGTGCCGCTGGGGGGTGGGGGTGGTGGGAGACATGGGTGGGGGCCTGGTGGAGGCTGCCCCTGCACTGCTGGGGGGTGGGGGTGGTGGGAGACATGGGTGGGGGCCTGGTGGAGGCTGCCCCTGCACTGCTGGGGGGTGGGGGTGGTGGGTGACATGGGTGGGGGCCTGGTGGAGGCTGCCCCTGCACTGCTGGGGGGTGGGAGTGGTGGGTGACATGGGTGGGGGCCTGGTGGAGGGTGCCCCTGGTGGCTGGGGGGTGGGGGTGGTGGGAGACATGGGTGGGGGCCTGGTGGAGGCTGCCCCTGCACTGCTGGGGGGTGGGGGTGGTGGGAGACATGGGTGGGGGCCTGGTGGAGGCTGCCCCTGCACTGCTGGGGGGTGGGGGTGGTGGGTGACATGGGTGGGGGCCTGGTGGAGGCTGCCCCTGCACTGCTGGGGGGTGGGGGTGGTGGGTGACATGGGTGGGGGCCTGGTGGAGGCTGCCCCTGCACTGCTGGGGGGTGGGGGTGCAGGGGTACATGAGTTTCACATGGGTGGGGGCCTGCTGGCAGGTGCCCCACAGTGCTGGGGGGTGGGGGTGCTGATAGACATGGGTGGGGGCCTGGTGGAGGCTGCCCCTGGTGGCTGGGGGGTGGGGGTGGTGGGAGACATGGGTGGGGGCCTGGTGGAGGCTGCCCCTGCACTGCTGGGGGGTGGGGGTGGTGGGAGACATGGGTTGGACATGGGTGGGGGCCTGCTGGCAGGTGCCCCACAGTGCTGGGGGGTGGGGGTGGTGGGAGACATGGGTGGGGGCCTGGTGGAGGCTGCCCCTGCACTGCTGGGGGGTGGGGGTGGTGGGAGACATGGGTGGGGGCCTGGTGGAGGCTGCCCCTGGTGGCTGGGGGGTGGGGGTGGTGGGAGACATGGGTGGGGGCCTGGTGGAGGCTGCCCCTGGTGGCTGGGGGGTGGTGGGACACTTGCATTGTTGATCAGTAGTGCAAGGTGACATGTGGGTTGGCTGGGGGCATGCCCATGGTGGATGGGCTGCCTGCGGGACATGTGCAGGGGTGCAGGGTAGTCCCCCGTGGTGTGGGCTGCCTGCAGGGGCCGTGGAGGTTGTGGAGCGTACACCTGGGAGGACCCACAAGGCCAATTCACGTGTAGTACTCCCCAGAACCCCTGAAATACACGTACCCTGATGGAATAGCGTGTGCAACTTCCCGCGCACCCATGTAATACACGTACCCTGCTCGCACTGGCCCATTCGCGTGTGGAACTTCCCGCGCACCCCTGAAATGCACGTACCCTGCAGAATTCGCGTGTGGAACTTCCCACGCACCCCTGAAATACACGTACCCAGCTCGCACTGGCACAATCGCGTGTGGAACTTCCCGCGCACCCCTGAAATACACGTACCCTGCTTGCACTGGGACTATCGCGTGTGTAACTTCCCGCGCACCCCTGAAATACACGTACCCTGATGGAATCGCGTGTGGAACTTCCCGCGCACCCATGTAATACACGTACCCTGCTCGCACTGGCCCATTCGCGTGTGGAACTTCCCGCGCACCCCTGATAAGCACGTACCCTGCAGAATTTGCGTGTGGAACTTCCCGCGCACCCCTGAAATACACGTACCCTGCTCGCACTGGGCCAATCGCGTGTGGAACTTCCCGCGCACCCCTGAAATACACGTACCCTGCTCGCACTGGGACTATCGCGTGTGGCACTTCCCGCGCACCCCTGAAATGCACGTACCCTGATAGAATCACGTGTGGAACTTCCCGCGCGCCCATGTAATACACGTACCCTGCTCGCACTGGCCCATTCGCGTGTGGAACTTCCCGCGCACCCCAGAAATGCACGTACCCTGCAGAATTCGCGTGTGGAACTTCCCGCGCACCCCTGAAATACACGTACCCTGCTCGCACTGGCCCATTCGCGTGTGGAACTTCCCACGCACCCCTGAAATCCACGTACCCGGCCAAATCGCGTGTGACACTTCCCGCGCACCCCGGTATACACGCACACGTTTTTTTTGTTTTTGGCAGCGGGTCCGTGTTTGTGGGTACCCCTTTGCACGTCATTTGTCCTGGAGGGCCACAGTATAGGACATTCATCATGGCAGTATATAGGTGCTATTTGTTGGTGCACCTTTTGGCGCACATTTCTTACAGCCGCAGAGACGCTACCGCCTGCTTTCTTGTGGCGGTCGTGTTTGTGCCTGTGCGCTGGTTTGAGCATGCGCTTTTTTGCCCTATTCTATTCCATGAATACGTGTTGTAGGCTAGCGTGTGGGCGTTCCGCGCACTTGTGCCCTGTACTTCCCCCGTGACGCCCACGTTTTGGCAAGTTGTTCCCCATTCCGAGTGTTCCGCCCGTGTTCCGCCTACTTTAGTTGCGTGCGCCGCGCTATGTGCGATTATCGCTCTGGCCTGTGCGATTTTCGCTGTGACCTGGCGCACGCTGTTAGATGGCCTGTGCGCCAACGTGCGCCGCGCACTTTTTTATCGCACATCCGCTGGTTTTCTCGCGCACGGACTTCCATGAATCGATGTGCGCTGCTTTTCGTGCGATTTTCGCACTTGCACTGCGATTTTCGCTATTCCACTGCGATTCGCAAGTTTTTGCCCACTTGCGCCGCGCTAATTATTCCATGAATCGGCCTGTAAATAACACACGCAGGTTATGAGAGCGCACGCAGGGCAATGGGCAGATTATTGAGGCAGGAGGTTCTTTGCCACCTGCCTCTGTTTCTTTGTAATTCATCATCTGCATTGCAGCCATCAGGTGATGGTGTTGGCCTCTTGCTGGCACACCTAATGTGGAACCCTGGGCGCCACCTGGTCGGAAAACCCCCAACAGGCCCACATCAAACAGGATCTAGGATTCCATTATTAAGAGGTTAGTGTTGCAGAATACACAGAAAGGGTCAAAATAAATGTTGCCAACAAATGTAGTCAGTGCCCGATCCAGCAGCTGGCGTTTGTTTATTGGTCATTTGCAGGGCACGTATGCACAGGTGTATAAGAAGGTGGGCACTATATCCATGTCTGACAAAACACACACAGCACTGGGCTTACAGTCAGAGAGGAAAGCAAACACAACTAAGTAAAACAGCTACAGGCAGTGCCAGTGCTATAGTAAAGCAGTATTACAATACAAAACACAATTGGATTTTACACAAAGCACTTCTAAAACCACAACAAAACCATCCTTCAGCCCATCACTTTGCATCCATTTAATAAATGTAACTTTTTAATTTTTAAGATATTCCAGAATGTATTGATTCCAATAATCATTGATATTTGTTTCTCCAAAAGCGAGCACTGCCACAATTAATTACTGCTTATGGAACCATTGTTAAAACAATGTATAAGTATATCCGGTCTGAAAGATAGCAATTCAGTGCATTCCACAAACAAATGTCTTAAACTCTCCAAGTGCCCTTGCTCCTTGCACTCTGCGCAGAATCCCATGTGTCTTGGAATTCCAGTGCTAGCCTCCAACACCTCAACTGTGCCGGAAGAAAATGTAAGCGGAACTGCATACAGGTTCTCACCACCTGACATTTT
Organism: Ambystoma mexicanum; assembly: GCF_040938575.1. Classification (NCBI taxonomy): domain Eukaryota; kingdom Metazoa; phylum Chordata; class Amphibia; order Caudata; family Ambystomatidae; genus Ambystoma; species Ambystoma mexicanum. The sequence continues at coordinate 507,557,694 of NC_090935.1, forward strand.
CTGCAATATGCTTGTAGTACCTCGTAGTTAGGGCAGGTCAGGATAAAGTCCCTGAACCAATGTTTTCTGTTAAATACAGATAATTGTTTTCTCTATCCCATATATCTATCTTCTTAAATGTGACCGCCCTGAACATACCAATATTTGGCAATAACTTTTCATCACTATCCAACATGGTAAAATAATTCACACTCTTTTTGGAATCTCCCAATTGGTTTACAAGTAGGGATGTAACGGTATTACGGTATACCGTTAAAGATACCGTGAACCACTTAATCGAACAATAATAACCGTCACATTGTTTATACCGGTATACCGTTCATACCGTTAAGTGTGCTTTTCAATCTAATTTGGAAAGGATGCAGTAAGGAAGTGCTGCACAGTCTTGGTCTTGCACTGTTGGATGTGCCGTCTGCCAAGTAGTTTCAGTTGGAGCAGTTTTTAATGCCATTCCATAAACCACACGTGCCTGACACAAAATCAATATGTTAGCAATAGGAAGGATAAAATACAGTGCCAAGAAGGAAGAGGGTTTACTTTGGGTTGGCGGCTTTGGGGTTTGCATATTTATAATGGATAATGTTTTCCAAACATATGACAATGGGGGATTTCCCTGGTTCTATCATTGAATTTACTTATAATTAGTCTCTGTAGTCTCTGTGGGTATTCCCTGCTGCCATACCAAAGGGTAACATGTCCGTGATTACTGAACACCTTTTCGCCCACAAGTAAACTAAAGGCTGTAACATAAAGAGCGTGCGTGTGTGTATGCGCACAAGCGTATACTACCATCAGCCTTCATTGATCTGTGGCATGCAGGTTATCAAGATGGCAACATGTTCATCTTCACCAGTAGACAGTGGGGGAGCTAAAAGCCTAAATGACCACTTAAGAAAAGCTATTCAGTTTGCTTTGCCAGTCGCAGCAGTGCTCCCCCCTGCTCCCCTCCTCTCCTCTCCTCTCCACACGTGTGTTTGTGTTTGGTGGAAGCAAGGGGTGGCATTTCAGTGGAAAGTATGTTGAAAAGCCCAATTCTGGGTCTGGTTGCCTGGTTTTGTTTGTGATGATAAATCTGACAATTTATGACCTTTTAGAAAATATTTGTTAAGATTAGTTAGCTCCACCTGCTATACCGCGATAACCATGATATACAGTCATTTGGCAAGAAGGTTATTGTACCGTCATAAAACTAATACCGTGACACCCCTATTTACAAGGCCAGGATTCAGAAAGTCTCTACAATGAACCAAAGATAATATGAAACTCTGATTCAAACTTTATGTTTCTACACAGCAATAACCTTATTTTCTTTTTTTAGAACAGTGGCCTTTAACGAGAAAAGGTCTAGATCCAATCTAATGCCTGGAGCAGGGATTCCAGGAGGCAGACCTCAAATATATGTCAGTCCAAAACCCTCTATTCTATCAAAGGAGCTACAATTAATTACCATCTGTATCGGTCTACCTTATGTTAAGACAGGTATCATTTTGGCTTGATAGAGGTTAATTAACGGGAGCTACAAATACTCGCCAATATTCTAATCTATATATTTTATCTTTGATACGATTGGGATCATTTTTTGTTTTACATTTCTGATAGAACATTTCCTAGACACTCTAGACATTTTTGGGGAATCCCAAATAAACAAACTCATCAACTACTTCTGAGTGTGCATTAAAAAAATTCCAAATAAAAGATTGCCCTTTTGACATTGCCAACCTTATGACCATAACTTTTGTTTTTTCCAAATTTAGTTCAAGCAAAATTTCTGATGCATTGGCATCCACTCCTTAGAAAGAGTGCTGAAGACCCGCCAATGTTCTATCAGGATAATAACATCATCCCTGTACACCAACCAGGGTATACGTAGTAGAGGACCTGGTTCTGGAGGAAAACCTCTCGCATCCTTCAAAGCTTCCCATACATCTGCCCAATAGTGATTGAAAAGAAAAGGTGCCAGAATGCACCGCTGTTTTACACCTCTAGTTATGGGTATTTTGGCTGAAACAGTCCCCTGTGCATTTAGTCTGAATTGCATTTTAGTATTTTTATGCAACACACAATATATTTAAGCAGAGCCTCGGGATAATTTTTTATGTCAGTTTCCTCCATAACCTTTCCCTGTTAATTGTGCGGAGAGTAGATTTAAAATCTAGAAAGCCCACATATAAGGAGGCCTTCTTTGAGGTACACTCTTCATTTGTAAAAAGATTCAAGAGGCAACCGCTAATCAGGGTAACCTAAACCCTTCCTAAACCCCATTTGTAAAATGTCTAAGGTTCCTTTATTGTGATTTTAGATTCTCTAAGAACTGCATCAGTACTCCTATTGTTCCTGATTATTGGAGAATACAAAAGTATAACTGTTCCCATATTTAAGACAGGCTCTCAAAAACACATTAGTAATTACAGACCAAACTCTCTGCTGGATACATCCAGAAAGATATTTGGGTTGTGCCTACTGAAGAAAGTACTGGATTCGTCATAACATAATGTAAAGCAGTATTAGACAGCCGCGTAGTGTGCCATCAATCACAGGGCTCTAAGTGGCCCTAGATTGACCCAACAAACAGAAAATCCAGAATAATGTACAGGTAGGGCATTCCAAAATAGAACTTTGCCAACAGTAGTTCACACCCTTGCATTGCTGAATCTAACCACCACATCTGGTGGCAGTGCATGCCTTTCTGGTCATCATACAGTTAAAATTTCACAGTATCATATACATTGACATGCTAATGGTGTCCTTACCTGAGCGAATGGTGTTACAATCATGTCGTCCCCGTGTCTGTAAAGGAATAACATTAAAGGTCAGAAATTACAAGTACATGTTTCGCTACTCCAGGAAGAAATGTTTGATTTTACAAATTAACTGTGGCAAAGCGGGAGTACGTATTAATGAAATCCAGGAGTAACTAGTTCTTGGGCCCCATGTGTCAGATATAAATGTCTATTAAATAATACCAACAATCAAACTTATGTGGAAAAGGCCTGTGGATGCTGGATATAATGTGTCTATGTATTTCAAGGAGGTAAAATAACTCAGTTGCATTAGGCGTGTGCCGCCATCCTGCCAGGGTCTATTCACAATGGTCTCTTCTCAGAGCTCTATGGAGATAGCCCCTGACCTGTAGATGTTAGTAGCACTGTCAGAACCGAGCTAAAGCAATGACAGAGGTAGTACTGTGTTCCCTTCAAATGCCTGTAACATTCTTCAACGTATACAACCAGAACAATGTGTGCTATTACAAGCCTAGGCATCATAGTCTCAATTGGTACAGGCCAATTCTTTGGAGGTCATTACGACCCAGGCGGTAAGTACACCAACTTTACCACCATGGTGTAAACTATGTTTACACCATGGTGGATGGCGGATTTACCGCCCCATTCCAAGGTAAGTGGGGCGGTAAATCCCCATTTCCCATTTACCCTTCCCCATTCCCATTTTTGCCCAATAGGGCATAATGGGAGTGGGGAAGGCGCTAATTACGGCACCGTAAATTACGGTGCCGTAATTAGCACCAAGGTGGTTTAGCGCCATGGATTTTAACGCCTGCTAAAAGCAGCCGTTAAAATTGGAATCAGGCGTTAAGGGTTAAGAGAATTTCCAATACTTCCAGTCCATAACGGCTGTCGAATTGCCATGCTGATTGCACTGCACCATTTTGTTTTATTTTATCTGGGCAAAATCTATCACAAATATTACAGCAACATACCATGTCACCGTCCCTACAACTAATATCACAAACTGACTGCTGTAACACAAGTGATGCACATCTGACTCTCCCCACATGCAGCTTTGAAAAAAACTAATAGAAAGAATTAAACTATTTTGCAAAAATACTAATCTGTAAGTGAAAAGGTTATCCCAAAATGTACTGCAGAGATTGGTTTGCTGTAATATTTGTTACATCACCTGTTGTAGCTTATAGTTGTGAAGGAAAATGCACCTGAAAAGAAACATCATCAAATAGTGGAGACATACAAGCAAAGAATAATATTGTCAAACGCGTCCTAGCATTGCACACATATGGCCATTAATGTAATGCTTGAATGTGGAAGCAGCAGACCAATCAAAAGGCCTATGAGCGTGTGGCCCTTAATAGGTAGCGTGTTGTACAGTAGTCGGGATGCAGAGTAACTCTTACACACCAAATAAACAAACTAACTCAGGAAGATGGCAAACTGCAGTTCACTGGTGTATTATCAATTGTCTAAAACAGGGAGTTACAATGGACAACAACGGACGTCGCACAGCATTATCTCTCTGCTCAACTCAACACATTTCATTAAAAAACATACTTTATAATGAACATTTGTCATACGTGATATCATACTATGTGACAAATAAGTTAAATCTATGGGGGGTTGTGGTTGGCTCAAAAGGAACATCTAAGTATACTATCAACAAGGGGTTGGGTTGTCATTGGGTCTCTGTAGTCAGGTGGACAACTCATGCCCACCCCTAGTGCAAGTCATCTGTGACACTTATTAGATACACGGTACATCATTGGCTCTCAAACTATAAGGCCCTTCATTATATGGCCTTCTACAATTGGTTGACACGCTTGTGCCCTTCTGTAACATTCGGCTGACTAGCAGCACCTAAACTTTATCCCTTCTGCCATGAGGATTGTCTTTGAACTTGGACTTGCAATGTATTCTCAGCCCTGGAAATATAAAGTGAGTGTGAGCATGCAATATCCTATTTCAGGAGCCACATGCCTAACTTCTATTTCCATCCATAGCCCATGTGACAGGAGACCGGATTGTCTTAAATTAATAAACCTTGGTGTTCTTTCTCTGCACCTTAACATGGAATGATTCAGCATCTCATGTTCACTGTTCTTCAACGATAGATAACCAATTATTGGCTGCTCCAGCCATTGACACCAAGCCAGACAGCCCTTCTCAAGGTTTCAATGATTCCAGCTGCTGCTGTGCTGCGACACAGCTTTCAGCCATCGACTCCATGGGCTTGAGCTTACTAAAGTTGTGACACTGGTGTCCAGATACTATATAATGGCGGCTCCGCCTGCAGACTATTCACTACGTAAAGCTAGCTTCTATGATCACTTAGTCTACTTGCGTCTGTACAGTTATAAAACGGCTTGCCTTTTCTGCTGTGCTCTTCACACGTGCAATCTTCACTTCGCATATGAAAGTTTACTCTATTCTTTACTTCTTCATCAGTTTCTATAAGGTCCATACATTCTCTTCTTTAGCAAGTCTTCTCAGTGTGTCACGCTCTCTCTTGTGAAGTCACCAACTTCTCTTTCTCTTATTTTCATATTCCTTCGGGGATCTCCTCCATGAGATTGTCATCTCTTTGGGGATATATTAGGTAGGGTTTTCTTAATGGATACCATTTATCGAACACTCTCTGTGGAATAGTGACGGTCACTGGTGTGAAGCATGGCACGACTTCTGGCTTCCAGCATATAGGTGTGAAGGTGGCAGGACTTCCTGCAGAGGCATTCGGCTGCTCTTCTACACATGTGTCCTTCAGAGAGCAGGTAACTGTTAGGGTTTGGGCATATCATCATCATATTATTATTTAACCCCGCTAACAGTTACAGCCATAGAGAAAGATAAGTTCTAATAAATCACACAGACAGCAATACACTCAATAACAGCAAGGATTTCAAAACCAATGCAATGCAACACAAAATGGAAAAAACCCATCAATCTCACATATCCAGAGAAGATTCGGAAGTGGAAGTATAATACTCTGCATTTATTGCAATTGAGAGTAAAGTGATTTTTAGTTGTAAAACAGGAAATCCCATTCCTAATGGACATATTTCGTAGCCAAGTAAAATGTTTTGAGGGTGAAAAGGTGTGCCATCAAAACAGAATGATCGTTGGAGGGTGTCAGCTTGAAAAGAAGAGCTCTTTGATTATTTGGAGCAGAGATTCTCAGCCTGCGGCAGATGGCTCGTCTAGATCGATAAGGGTTCTATAAGCATCCTGCAGGTGCGCGGGAGACTCAAAGACTGTTCTCTACAGGTGCCTAGAGTCTCCACTCGAGGACAAAGCTGTTTAGTCAGACCGTTATGGGCACAATTGCGGAGGCATACTGTGGATCAAAGGATAGCTATGGCCAAATGTTCCTTCTCATGCTAATTAATACAAGTGGGGGCAAATGTTAGCATTACAGATTAAACTGTGGATGCCCTCCATTGAGTTCACTGCAACACTAAAGGTACTACTGTACTGGGCAAGGTGCGGAAGAATCCAGCAGCATGCCCAAGAGAGCTCGGGTACCCAGAGCGCATCTCCTTGCTGTGAGGGCACATGCTTTAGGATTCATGGAACATCTCAAGTTTACGGGGTGCAGGACCAAAAGAGACCTGCTGCTTTCAGAAGAGGGTTACTGGTAGCACAAAACAGATGCACAGTTTGATCGAGCAGAGCTGGCCATGTGGACTCGAGATTCCCTTTAGACAAGGGCTTTAAGAGAAATATATCGCAGGGCAGGGCTAGCTTCCCCCGCCAGGATCTTAAACCTGCCTCTATGATTGGGGCAGTTGAACTAAGCTATTCTAACCTGCAAACATGAAAGGATAGGGAAAGGCTGACACATTGCATATGTGATGCCCTCCTCCTTGAGACGCTAGACCATTTCCTTCTAGTTTGGCCATAATCCAATGAACTGTGCAGTTAAAGGTGACTACACATTTTCGCAGAGCTTGGAACGCACAGCACAGGAAGTTCTTGACCACATTAAACTGAGTCAGTGCTTACCCAGACTGCAGGTGCCAAGGATTTGTGGAGGGGCTAAAAGAACTTCAAGGAAGTCGTTAAGCCAATCCTTTTTACAGAACAGTTCCTTAAGCTTCCCCAAATCATTGGATGCACGATGTAGAGGGGAAGTGGTGAAGTGATATTTGGGAATTATGAGATGTAGAGGTGTTGGGTGATTTGGAGTAAAGTGCCATGTCTTCAATGTTTATCCTTGAATTCAAATATTGTATGTAAGGGATACTGCAGAAGCGTAGCTGGGCAGCGTCAAAGCTCTGCACATGGGGGATGGTATGGGCATGATTTCCGTCATTTAGGGTTTTGGTTTTCTTGCTTCCAAGGCCTTTTGCCATGGATTAAGTGCGGGAGAAATATTTCCTTGAAAAGTAAGCAGGGATTCCTTTGCATAGAGACTATTTGACCACAGGTTTAGCTGCAAGTCAACTCATTGGGATTTAGGGAAAAGGGGTTTGGGGGGCCAAAGCAGATCTCTCCCCCACTCTCTTTAGGTTTTCTGCATGCTTGAAGCGTTCTGTACAGTTTTCGTTTGTTGAGGAAAGTCACTTTTGTTGAAAAGATTGGGGACGCCTGCTTGTGTTTTTCAGATAGACAGTTTCAACATTTCCCAAATCATGCAAATCTGTAACAATACACCAGGTCGGCGGCACTATTGAATATTTGTCTATCAATGTTTGAATGGCACATGCAAATGAAGCCCACGTTAGAACATTAAACAACTAAGAAGGCGAGCAAGCTGGTAAAGGCAGCGGCCAGGGAAGCGGCACTCAGAGGCTCTCTTTCAGATGCACGCAGATCCCAAATTACTCTACTAGCCACGGGGAACCTCCATGAACCGCAGCCCATCCTTCGCTTGCTCCTAAACTCTGCTACCTCTCCTTGGTCGCACTGCCGTTGTAGGCACCGGCCAGGGAAACAGCGCTCAGAAGCTCTCTTTCAGATGCACAGAGATCCCAAGTTACTCTACTAGCCACGGGGAACCTCCATGAACCGCAGCACAGCCTTCGCTTGCTGCTAAACTCTGCTACCTCTCCTTGGTCGCACTGCAGGTGTAGGCAGCGGCCAGGGAAGCGGCGCTCAGAGGCTCTCTTTCAGATGCACGGAGATCCCAAGTTACTCTACTAGCCACGGGGAACCTCCATGAATCGCAGCCCAGCCTTACCTTGCTCCTAAACTCTGCTACCTCTCCTTGGTCGCACTGCAGGTGTACGCAGCGGCCAGGGAAGCAGCGCTCAGAGGCTCTCTTTCAGATGCACGTAGATCCCAAGTTACTCTACTAGCCACAATGAACCTCCATGAACCGCAGCTCAGCCTTCGCTTGCTCCTAAACTCTGCTACCTCTCCTCGGTTGCACTGCAGGTGTAGGCATCGGCCAGGGAAGCGGCGCTCAGAGGCTCTCTTTCAGATGCACGGAGATCCCAAGTTACTCTACTAGCCACGGGGAACCTCCATGAACCGCAGCCCAGCCTTCGCTTGCTGCTAAACTCTGCTACCTCTCTTCGGTCGCACTGCAGGTGTAGGCAGCAGCCAGAAAAGAAGCTCTCAGAGGCTCTTTTTCAGATTCCCAGAGATCCCAAGTTACTCTACTAGCCACGATGAACCTCCATGAGTCGCAGCCCAGCCTTCGCTTGCTCCTAAACTCTACTACCTCTCCTTGGTCGCACTGCAGGTGTAGGCAGCGGGCGGGAAAGCAGCGATCAGAGGCTCTCTTTCAGATGCACGGAGATCCCAAGTTACTCTACTAGCCACGATGAACCTCCATGAACCGTAGCCCTGCCTTCGCTGGCTCCTAAACTCTGCTATCTCTCCTCAGTCGCCCTGCAGGTGTAGGCAGCGGGCAGGAAAGCAGCGCTCAGAGGCTCTCTTTCAGATACCGGAGATCCCAAGTTACTCTACTAGCCACGATGAACCTCCATGAACCGCAGCCCTGCCTTCGCTTGCTCCTAAACTCTGCTACCTCTCCTTGGTCGCACTGCAGGTGTAGGCAACGGCCAGGGAAGCGGCGCTCAGAGGCTCTCTTTCAGATGCACGGAGATCCCAAGTTACTCTACTAGCCACAATGAACCTCCATGAACCGCAGCTCAGCCTTCGCTCGCTCCTAAACTCTGCTACCTCTCCTCGGTCGCACTGCAGGTGTAGGCATCGGCCAGGGAAGCGGCGCTCAGAGGCTCTCTTTCAGATGCACGGAGATCCCAAGTTACTCTACTAGCCACGGGGAACCTCCATGAACCACAGCCCAGCCTTGGCTTGCTCCTAAACTCTGCTACCTCTCCTCGGTCGCACTGCAGGTGTAGGCATCGGCCAGGGAAGCGGCGCTCAGAGGCTCTCTTTCAGATGCACGGAGATCCCAAGTTACTCTACTAGCCACGATGAACCTCCATGAGTCGCAGCCCAGCCTTCCCTTGCTCCTAAACACTACTACCTCTCCTTGGTCGCACTGCAGGTGTAGGCAGCGGGCGGGAAAGCAGCGATCAGAGGCTCTCTTTCAGATGCATGGAGATCCCAAGTTACTCTACTAGCCACGATGAACCTCCATGAACCGTAGCCCTGCCTTTGCTGGCTCCTAAACTCTGCTACCTCTCCTCAGTGGCACTGCAGGTGTAGGCAGCAGGCAGGAAAGCAGCGCTCAGAGGCTCTCTTTCAGATGCACGGAGATCCCAAGTTACTTTACTAGCCTCGATGAACCTCCATGAACTGCAGCCCAGCCTTCGCTTGCTCCTAAACTCTGCTACCTCTCCACGGTCGCACTGCAGGTGTAGGCATCGGCCAGGGAAGCGGCGCTCAGAGGCTCTCTTTCAGATGCACGGAGATCCCAAGTTACTCTACTAGCCACGATGAACCTCCATGAGTCGCAGCCCAGCCTTCCCTTGCTCCTAAACTCTGCTACCTCTCCTTGGTCGCACTGCAGGTGTAGGCATCGGCCAGGGAAGCGGCGCTCAGAGGCTCTCTTTCAGATGCACGGAGATCCCAAGTTACTCTACTAGCCACAATGAACCTCCATGAACCGCAGCTCAGCCTTCGCTTGCTCCTAAACTCTGCTACCTCTCCTCGGCCGCACTGCAGGTGTAGGCATCGGCCAGGGAAGCGGCGCTCAGAGGCTCTCTTTCAGATGCACGGAGATCCCAAGTTACTCTACTAGCCACGATGAACCTCCATGAGTCGCAGCCCAGCCTTCCCTTGCTCCTAAACTCTACTACCTCTCCTTGGTCGCACTGCAGGTGTAGGCAGCGGCCAGGGAAGCGGCGCTCAGAGGCTCTCTTTCAGATGCACGGAGATCCCAAGTTACTCTACTAGCCACGATGAACCTCCATGAACCGTAGCCCTGACTTCGCTTCCTCCTAAACTCTGCTACCTCTCTTCGGTCGCGCTGCAGGCGTATGCTCTGCTGTGTCACAGGGAATTTGTAAAGGGCCTTGCTGGACTTTTCCATGACCTCTTGGTGCACATGGGTGTCTGGGTAACAAGCAGGGCATGTGAGATAGCCTGGCTATGCCACAGATGTACTTGCCTCTGTGCGAATGCACCTACTTCTCCCTACACTTCCGGGGCATATTTAATTGCTTTTGCGCCAGAGGCCACTTCCGGTTGTTTTCTCCTCCTGAAACTGACGCCGTTAGCATGCCAGATGCCCACTTAATCAGTGTGTTTTAATTGGCAGCCTTGCAATGGTTTCCCGTTACATTAATGTCAGGGCCCACGGTAAAGGGACAATTGTTTGTCCCCGGGGTATTCTCTAGCTAAGTGATTGCTGGAATATAGATGACATGTTAAGCTTTCAAAATAACCTAAGTCCCCTCCCCTCATCCGGGCAGTGGCTTTTCCCCTCTTGCCAGGAGGTGATGGGGAACAGTGCTGCTGTCTCAGTTCGGAGGAAAGGCCCCCTCTACTGGCACTGCCGTCAGCGTGGTACCCCATATGCATCCATTACATTCATCTGAGTGAATGACTTTCTCGGTGGACAGTGGATTTCTCGCTGGGTTAGATCTGCGACTAGTCTCGGGAGGATAGCTCAGTGCCAACGTTCTCACCTTGGAAGCAAGACGACACGGAGCACCACAGGTTGGATCCCCGGGTCTGCGCTTGGAAACCTCTGGGTATTAAGTGCGTTATAAATAACCTATCATATCATCTTGACCCCTATCATTATTGATGAACTAACAATCTAGTTTGGCATGACAGTTTGTCACTCTGTTCGTCTCGTTGTTTTGAGTGATCCTGTAGGTTCTACCACAGTTATTTCAAGGACAGCCAATTCCCCACATGGAGGCATGCTGAAGGTAGAGGTGTGGATAGTATTTAAATAACAAAGAAAACTGGAATACTCATAAGAAAGGGCGCACTCCCAAAGCCATCCCTTTCCCATTTTTAGTGGGTTTGTTCTATAAAAGGTCAATGTTAGGAGTTTATGCCTTGTGAACAGTTACTTTAATAGGAAAGGCCGGCTAGTGTCGCATGTTTTCACAAAGGGCACTCACTGATGCAATGTATAGAAAGTTCCTTTGGGCGGCCACCCTTATATAGAACCATCTCACCAATGGGTTCCTGCTGCAAGAATGCAGAAATCCCAGTGAGTCCATGCCCGGCATATTAAAGCTTCATCACTCACATGTCAGCAGCCCATTGGGGAATAGCCAGAATCCAACTAGTTAAGGCAAAGTCTGAGACTTGTTTCTGGCCTCCAAGGTTAGTGGCATTTCTGGAACTGTACAACACGCAGCAATGACCAAATAAAAAAAGAAGCAAATTAAAATATGAACAACCACTGGGACCTCGGAACATTCCGCAGCAGCCTCACAGCTAACATTAGGCTGGAATGCCGTCTACTATTTAAATTGAGGGAGATAGCGGGGATCCATTATTGCATGTTTCTTAAGTGTGTGGGAACATTTAGGAAAGAGTCAGACTTGCTGTTGATTTACAGTGTGTTGGTTTACAATCTGCAAACCGAACATTCTGTTGGGATGCAGGAGATCAGGGCAGCATGTTTGCATGCGACGAGGGAAGGGGGTGGGGGCTTGGAAATCACGTGGAAAGTATCATTATAAACCGAGGCCAATCGACCTCTAGTTTTGAAGAATTACCTCCAATCCCTTAGACTACGAATGGAGCTGAACATTAATTAGTTGCCAACATGACCCATTCCAATCTGTAGGTGCTTAATCAGTTCTGTTTTTTTCTTTACATACTGGGACTTGTAGTCCAAGTTTTAAATGGGAAAAGTGGAACTTCAAGTCCCAGAATGCAAAGAAAAAACCAGGACTGGATACGCAGCTACAGATTGGAATGGGTTATGTTGGCAGCTGTGCATTCATACACATAAGGCACAATATGAAATGCAGCATGTCCCTTTGACACAGGCTTTCATTATCTTTCACACTTCACAAGCTTCAGAGACACTAGACCTAACCTCAGACGGAAAATACCAGTGCACACAATCCATAAAACCCAACCTAACCACACACAAACGCAATGAAAGACACACCAATGCAACTCTCTCAGGCATGTACCAAACAACCATGACACTGGACTCCCCCTTATGGATACAACACACCAGTGCACACGGATATACTTCCACCCTAGCCACACACGATTCACACACACCCAAAATAAACTCTAGTACATACTGAGGCACTGAGTCTTATCCTTAAGGTTACACCACGCCGGGCCACACAGCCAACTCGTACGCGATACAGCGCACAACGACGCCAGTTTCCACTTGTTCTGCAGCTGTCCTATCATCCTACGTCGCTAACACACCCGCCCTCTTCTCATGCAGAGTCTCGTGAATGCCTGGGAGGGCCCCTGGGTCGGAAAGGTGCACAGTATAAATCAACATAACATAACATGCTGCCTGCAGCAGCAACGGTGCACAGTATAAATCAACATAACATAACATGCTGCCTGCAGCAGCAACGGTGCACAGTATAAATCAACATAACATAACATGCTGCCTGCAGCAGCAACGGTGCACAGTATAAATCAACATAACATGCTGCCTGCAGCAGCAACGGTGCACAGTATAAATCAACATAACATAACATGCTGCCTGCAGCAGCAACGGTGCACAGTATAAATCAACATAACATAACATGCTGCCTGCAGCAGCAACGGTGCACAGTATAAATCAACATAACATAACATGCTGCCTGCAGCAGCAACGGTGGACAGTATAAATCAACATAACATAACATGCTGCCTGCAGCAGCAACGATGCACAGTATAAATCAACATAACATGCTGCCTGCAGCAGCAACGGTGCACAGTATAAATCAACATAACATAACATGCTGCCTGCAGCAGCAACGATGGTCTTTCGCTAGTATGTGGAAACGGTGAGAATGTTCTACGCACACGCAAGGCTTCATTACGAGTTTGCTGGTATTACTCATCTAACCCGGGAAAGGTTTGCATGATTTAGAGACCTTCAGCTCTCTTTCTGTTGATGTCCCATTGGCAGCACATATGAGAGGAAGGCATGTACGCCACACAAAAGCAGGCCGTTTAGAAGGGTTCCAGTTGAGAAACTCATGGCCTAGTTGCAAGCATCCACTGTGCCAAAATGCTGGCCGTTTAACCTCCAGCAGCCAACTCACAATGAAGCCCTTGGTCCTCCACCCATGTGAAACAAAGCTATCTGCTGAGTGGGCCATGTTGCATGGTGCACACTGTAAAGTGAACTGCTGTGCTCCCTTGAGTGAAGTGAGCGCGCGTCGGGCTACGGCAGACCAGGTGCTGTGGTGCCAAAGGCACTCCAGATAAGGGCGCATGCACCACCCACTCTACTCACTTGCCAGCAGGGAGAGGCAGCCTTCCCGCCAGACTGCATGCTTTATCAATGCTCGGCCTGTCGCCGGGCACTGCCAGCAATGGAGCCAATCAGTCATCGGGTTTCAGGTGAGTGCAGCACTGTCGAAAGGTATACAGAGCTGTGTAGATTACATAGCAAGTATAAAAGGCTTCTTGTGCAGATTGGAAACCATGTTGCAAATGTTGATTGGATACTGCATACCTCAAATGTCGCCTTTCAGCAGGCGCGGTTAACATGGCGGGGCTGAACGATTGCCAAATACTAGAACCTGTGCTGCTCATCATAACATATGCAACTAAGACATATCCCTGTAACAGCGCCTCGATGCCCCTGGGCTGCGTGAGCGCCTTATAAATGTAAACACATAAAATAAATAAATAAATAGGGATTTAATCTGTGAGGATTGGAGTCGTAACTTCACCCTCGCTTGGTTTTGCTCATGCTCTTTTTAAGCGTTCCATCCAGGACGTTTTTATTGCAACACATTTGATGGATGTTTAAAGACATACAATGCAACCTTCCTACAGTGGGAGAGTGACAACAGGGGCAGAAAAAAAAGCAACATTGTGGGGCACTAGTCTGGGAAGACTGGCGGCCCATCACACACCCACCCGCCACAAATATTAATGCTTATTTACCTTTCTCAAAACATCCTTCAAGTATACACTACCTGCTCCCACAGACACCCTAGAGTGTACTCTCTAAATTCTTCTGCACTCAGGATCCACAATCTGTTAGGCCGGACTAAAATGCACCCAAACGATCCCAAACCTCACCCGGTGCCCCTATGACCTGCCTTGCACCACCTGGTTGCCTGTTTATTGTATCCTTACCCACTTTCCCCTAGCCCTACAGCCCTATCCCCTTTTCTCTTCCTCCACACACTACAGTCAGGGGCACAATACACCAACTTCCAGATATGCCTCAGCTCTTTCAGACCCTTAGAGTGGGGAGTTTGTGCACTATTCAAGCTTTGTAACATAACTTAGTGTAACTAAAACTGGAAATACGTTTTTTTACATTAAATAATGCTATTTGGTCTAGAGAAAACCTTCAGCATTAAAAGCAATAAATAGTAGAAAACATGAAAATGAAAGGGATTATGCAAATATAAAAGCTGCCACAATATTGGAAAAGCTAAAATCATAATTACAATGTATTGTGCACCTTTACAATATTTATAGGTATTATAAACTATTTTTAACGCAATAGCTAAAGGGACCTGTCAACCTCTCAGACAACGATCTGAGGCATTGTGAGTACAATGAATTTATATTGGGTTCAAATCTTTTAAATGTGTCACATTATACTATATACAACTGGTAGCACTTTCTCTTACAACCAATATATAACCTTAAGTCGCTCGCTATACTCCAGCAGCCTGTGCCGCCTCCTTCTCCATCTGATACACCCTCGTCACAGGCCTCTTGGCCTCCTCGCCATCTGACCTCACCCCCAACAACCCACACTGTGCCTTTCACTCGCCCATTCTGATGGCGGAAGCACTCACCTGACTCAGTGGACCAATATTTTCCTTTCTTTTCCCCAGGCGAAAAGCTTTAATAAAACCTTGAAGCCCCTCCCCTGTGTCCAGAACTGTTTTGTTTGGGATCTCTGATGGTGTGTTAGCATGGGCTAAAGCTGTTCGTTTTCCTTGAAGCTTTCTTCATGTGCTGTTGGGTTTCATCTCATTTCGTTTTGGGGATGATCTGTGTGTTTCTCCTGCTCCCATTTACCCCCTTTCAGTCTCAGTTCTTTTTTTGTTGGCTCACCATTCCCCTGGGTTCTGTCTGGGGTGTGTGTCTCAGCTCTGTTTGCCAGGAAGAAACCCAGTCTTTTTTTCAATTAGGTTCCTCTGTTGTCAGTGCAGGTTTTCGTAGTGGCTCCCAGGTGCCTTCTGTGAGTTAATGTTCTGAAATAGGCAAAACAGAACAATGGCCAGAACAAATGATGGGAGTCGTTAGAGGACAAATCGCGGTGCCCACATCAACATTCAAGGCACATGATGGGGTTTTAGGAATGGGCCGCCCTTCTTTAATAGGGTCCAGTTCGGGACCCTGCACCATATGTAAGAATTTGTATTTTGTTTTTTGTGTATGTATTGCCAATTTATTTTCAATACTATATGTGAAAACAGAATTTAGTGAACGCTGTAACCCAATTGGCGTATGGTCCATTATAATTACATCATCTGCATTACCTAGCCACACTATCAAAATAGACCCCAAGCTAGGAATAAAAGCACAAGTACTCTCCAATACCTCATTTAGGTCTGCCCAATATATATCATGTAGCAGGGGGCACCAAAAGACACCTTGGCTCCAAGTCTGAGCAAAGAAATCGATTCAGTGCAAGACCCTGCTCAAACCAAATACACTCTTATACTGCTTTCACTATACAGTATTTGCATAAAATGTAGCAATACATCTGGCAATCAAGTTATCAAAAGCAGATTTAAAGTCAATAAAGGCAAAATATATGTGTATTTGCTAACATAATCTCCCTCTATGTGCTAGAATTTCAAAATATTTTTGGGGGTATTAATTGACAATCTCTTTCTGGTGTGGGATGCATTGATCCACTCCACTGTGCTATGCGGCATCACTCTGATAGTTATGGCGCAAGAAACTGCAACAATGGTGGTAAAACTCTTGTGCGTGGAAAAAATCTACAAAAACCGCGTTCTGCAACACAACAAAAAGATGGATGCACAACCTGCCACCCATGGTGCATGTGTGGTGGGATAGAGCACACACTACAGAAAATGTGCCAGTGGGCGCCATGACCAGCAAACAGAGTGCAGAAAGAGAAGCTGCACTTTGCAAATAAAACTCCAAAATGTGCCTTTAAAGGACATTTGCTTTGTTGCTAAAAACTCCAAAATGCCTATACACAACACTTCTCAACATTTAAAATCTTGCTAGGTGCTAAAATTCATGTAATCTAATGAAGCATGGTGAATATATAAAGTCCTAAAGTGTAAAGAGTAAAACATTTCTTCAGAAAAACTGGATTGTCTGTAAACGGACAGCCCCTGTCAAAATGTGGGTGCAGTGCCCTGGGCTACCTGTGAATGACAGCTGTCAGATGAGCTCCTGATGAAACTTCAAAGTATTTAAACTACAAGTCTGCCAGATTAGCAAATATAAATGAATTGTTGCTAAAAGTAATACAGATTTTAGTTGTGTTTTTGATCCCACAGATTTAAAGCTAAGAAAGTAATATATTTATGTGATTTGATGCAACAAGTTTGGTTTCTTCTGGATTTTTAATTAAGTATAAATTAGCCTGGCTGAGCTTCAACCCTTTGGAAGTGGAAAAACAGGTTTCTTCCAAGGGGAGGGGAAATCCTCTCAGCCTAACCTCACTGGGAGATGATAATTGTGGGTTAGCCCAGACATTTGTCTACAGAAAGAGAATGAACAATAGCAGAGCCTTCAGCCCAGGAAACGGAGGTGTGAAAGGGGTCATAAACTGCTCCTGGAAGGAACTCCCCAAGGGAGGGGGTTGCTCCTGGACTGCAGGGAGAGACAAAGGTCAGGACAATTTGGTGTTACATGAACAATGACATTTTTTCAAGACTCATAACTTGTGATTTAAAGTGGTGAAAAATATTTAAAAAAAACAGATCTGTTAGTCTAATTTTTGGCTGCACGTTTTGAGAGGCGGTAGAACTGTGTAACATATTCTGGATAGGAATTGCAATATATGTGGTTTTATGTAAAATGTGTTAATGCTAAAATTGTGAAACTTTACACACACATCCCTATGGTAAACACACACATTTGTGGAAAGTTGCAGAAAGTTTGGAAATTGTGTTCATGGCGAAAAGGACAACATTCTGTAGAAAGATGAAACAAGATCCCACAGCTGCGGGATTTTGAGGAACAGCTACTAGATAAAATATGGAATCTTTGTGTGTGATTTGTGTAAAGGGGACCAATGTAGAAATATGTATTTAGGATAAAATCCAATTTTGAGACCAGTGGCTAAAGGGAGGTTTCTAAGGACTGTAAAGCAAACAATAAAATGTGACATCAGGCCTTGATCCAATCGCTCAGATGCAAGGCGGAGATGAGGTTTTGATCCAATCCCAGCTCACAGGGGCATGCTTAGTTAAGCCGGCCCATACACCCATTTTGTGATGTCATTTGAAAGGATAAATAGAGACAGCTGACAACACATAGGGACTCACTGATTCACTCACTTTCCTGATTCCGACGAAACACTCTGATCCAGCATTCTACATCCAGCTTTAACATCCTTCCAGATCCAGATGCCAAGACTCTTGCCAGCAGTAGAGAACTATTGACGTTCTGCAAGGCCTACATTCTCTGACTTATTCTTGCAACCCAGCGAAGCGCTGTGGTGTGAGAAGGCCTTCTGAACTAGTATCCTGAAAATCTCTGGCTTGCTACCACAAGGCTTGCCTGAGGAACTCGCTATCCAGCTGATTTGAGATACTCACAAACAAGAAGGGCAGGTCATGTGCAAATCTGGTGACCGGCCTAGCTGATTCAGTCCTGCGCCTGATGTGCTGTCCTTCCTTGATAGACCAAACCCAATCCATGACCAGAACTGATGGTCCAATTTATTAACTTATTCTGTGAGTATTAATAGGAAGAACAGTGACCCATAATATATCTGCATTGTATGATCCCAATCTCAAACCCATCCCATCTTTAATTCAGAACCATAGTATTGCTAGAACTATCTTTGCACTGACGTTTCTCTTATCTGTGTTACTAAACCCTAACTTCTTATGGATCTGATTAAGAAAAGTAATTCCCAAACCAAACGGAAAATAGAGTATCAGACACAAATTGTTATGAGTGGCCGTGAATGACGGATTCCTGTGTGGCATTCTCTTTTCTGTAGTCCTTGATATAGTAAAAGAAAACCCATCTGTCATTTCTAAATCCGAATTTCTGTTTTCTATTCTCGCACCTATTTTGCAAAAATGACTCTTACTAAAACCTCTATAATTCCCTCTGTTTTTATGATAGAAGCAAAATTTCAACTTCTACTTGTACCTAACATCCTTACGATTGGCCTGTTATAGCAAAAATCGTGCAAGGAAAAGTGTGCCACGAATTAAAATTCTGAAAGGTTTTTACACGTGTGAATTAGCTTTAAACTGCTTCCCACTTGGACTTTGAGATTTCAAATGTTTTCTTTTGACTAAATCATTGTTTGTGATTGTGTGCAACTGTTCAAAGCGGCTCCCATAGCAATCTATAATAATTTAAGTATATTTGACCACATTTGGTGTTTTTGCTCAGCCATTTCCAAAGACAATTTCAAAGCAATCTGACAACTGAAAAGTCAATTCCGTTTTTCTCTTGTGTTTGAAGGGGGAAGGTGGGAATGATATTCTGTTTGATTGGTGCTATTCTTGAATACCTGCTCTCTCCCCACATCTATTTAATGTCCTATTGCCTATTGGGGGGTTGAGGGGTGTTGCAGGGAGAATCCCTAACCATAGGGCCATCTATACCAAACCAACTCAACATTATTCTTTTCTGTGCTGCATTTGTTTATGTGCTCATTATTTGATTGCTAGTGTATTAAAGATATTATTCAGTGTTCTGTCACCCCATTGGTGATTGTTGTTTACCTATTAAAATATATTGTGATTAAATTCTGAATACCTAAAAAAATATTTACCTTTGTAAACTAGCCCGATTCCTGGTTCAGTGTGACCGGGGGGGTCTCAGGAGAAGGGTGTGATATGAGTGGTATATCGTTCAGACTATTGAACTTATAGATAAAAATAAATAAGGGTTTCATTTGCGCACTACATGCTGGGCGTGACATGGGTGTGTGCCGGATTGAAATCACATACACTGGAACCTGTCTGCAATGGACATAGCATGTTTATCCTTTTCACCCAAAATAGTGAAATTGTCTAAGACCGCAAGTAGGCTCAGTTTCATTTTAGATGTAATGCTTTTGATTTCTTTAGAGACCAAAACATACATCTTGCACTACACATTTGTCTCACAGGTAAAAGTGTCCAATTTAATCTAAGCACTTCTCCCTTCATATATCAATAAGGCTCTAATTTCATTAGTGCTTTCCTGCACCCCTAGGTACTGTTACAAGTGCAGCCTCAACTCTCTGTAGATCTATTTTGAGCTGTTAATGAAGTGATTAAATGAAACCCTCACTATGTAAGGTGCAGGAAATTGTGTAAGATCTACTGCTAATGCCCACAAGGTGTGGCTACCCATCACATGCCCATAATATGTCTACATAGTAGATTTAGTTTTTCTAACCTATACTACAACCAACACCCACCTTTCAAACCTATTTTTCAGTTCCTATGATCAAGGTGCTACAATAGCTTCTAAAAAGTATGGCCTCTCGGTCAGGCAGCATTTCTCTGGGATTGCGCTGCTATCTCAATCAATTTATACCTTGAATAAATGTTAATATTAAAGGTTTTTATACCATGCACAGGTATAACCTGCATGGTCTCTCAGTGCTCTGGCGGCTCTGTGAAAATAGGGAGGGGTTAACGGTTAGTGGGAGGAGCGGGAAAAAGAGCAAGGGAGCTGTGATGTGCTATTGGCAGCTTCAGTTTGGATGGATCATCACTGAGCCTGGGTACGAGATTGAGGAGGCGGCTGTCATGTGGTGTTATGCAAGGTTGTGTGTGCTATGTTTTGCGGTTGCTGTATTGTGTAGTATGAGCAGTTTGCTTTGCTGATGATTTCTGCTTATCTGTAGTGCAGTATGTGAGAGGTGTGTGCAGAGCGTTGAGTGTTAGTATTTGTTTTTGTTAGCAGCAGATCTTAACCTTTTTCTGGTTGATTAGTTGTACTTACCCATCCTCCATTTGCCCTTTCTAGTTGTATCAGTGAGGTTGCCTCCGAGGTGATGGGTTCCAATGCTGCACCGCTAGTCTGTTGGCACCCTGAACTTTTATCCCCGGCTCTATTTCTGGCTGGGTGCGCTGGTTCTCTGCTGCCGCGAGGGAGGGTGTTCAATTGTGGGCCGGGCGGTGTTTTTTTATTTTGGCTGTATTCCCCTGAGGAGTTTTAGGTTTCTGGCAGGGGCAGGGTTGGTGCTAAATCTAGTTCCCTCTTATTTGCCCTTACTTACGGGTTCCTACCCTTCCATTGTTTGACTGGATTCCTTGCAGAGCTTAGGTTTCTGGTAGGGGCGGGGTTGATGCTTGGTTTAGTTTCCTCTTTTTTGCCTTTACTTCTGGCATGCCCTATGGCCAGTCTCTGTTCACCCATTTCCTGCCCTGGATTTCCCTAGGCCTTCTTCCCTGGCAATTCTAGCTTATCACCTTCACTTTGCCTGGATGTTCTCTGGTTGGCTTCATGCTGGAGTAGGGATTAGGGGTGTGTGGTGCTTCTCTTTGGTTTTAACCCTAACTTGTTTTTCCTGGTTGTTTCTCCTTTTTCCTGTGCTTGCTAGGTTGCGCAGTGTGCGGGCATCGTTCAGTCAGTTTTGTTGTGCTCAGAGTTGAACAGCCAGGTTTTCAGCAATTTCCTGAATTTTGTATGGCAAGGTTTTGAAAGAGATTCTCCAGCGTAGCATCCTGAGAGCAGGTGTGATGTGGTATCTTCTGCTGAGTTTGAGGAGAAGTCTGGCTGCCACATTTTGTATTCGTTGTAGTTTCCTCAGTAGGCATTCTCCATTCCCAGGTATATGCTATTAGCATAATAAATCCTGGACATAATGAGGGAAACATGTGAACTGTCCCCCTCTGGGATGGGTTTTATGGAATGATTGCTAACCATTTGTTTACATAGATATTTGTAATCATATTACACCTGCTCTGATTATTGGATCCATTTCAATTAATCCAGAAAGCTTTCAATTGCTCCCAATTTGCCATTCCTTGTATTGTTTATTTTAAATATTTAGATTTCAGGATAAAATATCAAATTCTTGCCTGATTTACCTTTTTGCAGGCATACTCTCACTGGCCCAATGTGAGACCTACGAGGCCTGTGAAGGACCAAAGACAGCCCCCTCCCACCAACACCACAAACTTAAAAGAAAGAAATAGCTTTCTGAGGTGGTCTAGGGACCTTTACCTCATCCTCACATAACCAACACCAACGTTAGCTCTTATTTCACTGACAAAGACTCACCACTGAACCTTCCCTCACCCTTTCACAGAACCTTAAGAACGTCCTTAAAACGACTTATCCATTTCACCAATTTTAAGTGAAAAAGCATTGCTTTTAATGCGCAAAAGCTCAAGAACTGCTTAACAAGTTTTATGTCACTTGCAAAATGGTTATTGTCCTGGAAGAATATCTTAAAATTCACAGCTCTATAATTCCTTGCTTGCATACCTACATCCGTCAATTCCAGTATCAGTTTTTCGTTGCACATTTCCCCAGGGTAATTTAACAAAACATAAGTCTTTGACAACTTGGAATGCATAATCTGTTCCTATGCTCACAATCTTTTTATTTGGCCCCCTTGCCATGGTCAGTATTTGCTCAAACATTCTAAAATCCTGGAAATAAACACTGAATACCTTTAAAGAGCAACCCTAGATATATATTCCTTTTATAACCAAGATTTATCATGAACTTCCTTTGTTGGGGGTAGTCCCACGCTGTTGGCAGAGTCCGAATGTGGTCCCAGTTTTTAAAAAGGGTGAATGTAATCTTCCAGAAAAATATCACCCAATATCATCGATACACTCAGTAGGAAAGATTTTTAGTAAGGTGGTTCAAATGTGACTGGAGGAACCCAGTGATACACAGAAGCTGCTATCCTCACGGCAGGCCAATCATTGAGGTTAATATTCATTTTTTAACAAATTTGTGTTACGCAAAAAGCATCCAAACTATTTTGTCTTTATAGACTTACAAACTGTCCCTGATTTGGCTCCACTCTATAGGTTATGGTGTGTGCTTGAGAAGCTGTTAATTTCAGGGGAGCTCACTGCCTTGATCACACTTTTGCACACTGACAATTGTGCAATATTCACAGTCGGACAAGAGAAGGGCTACGCTGTACCATTTGAGAACAGGGTTGGTGTAAGTCAGGGGTGTATATTGGGCCCCATGGTATTTTCCCTGTATATTAATGGCTTCATTGATATAATCACAGAGCTAGGTACCAATCATAATCATTTCAAATGCAACAGGACAGCGGATCCAAAGTGAGCATATCTAATACAAAGCATATGGTTTGTCAATCACCATGGAAGAGGAGAGTCTCCCAACATATAATTAAATTTGATGGGGAAAATCATAGTGACTGTCCAAGCACATGATGATGTAGGTGTACAAATTAAGCAATAAACACCAACGGCTGGGGTTTTACTAGCTAGGTAATACCTGGGCCAGTTTACTGGGGATTCAACGTCAGTCCAGGCATTACCTGCCCCAATAAAGCCCCCACCTGGAGGGGTTTATTGCTATTAGCATTCCAGTGCGTTGTACCAGGATGATCAGTTCTTTTTTTTTCAAGTTGAGAAACTGTATATTTGCTGTTTTTTCAACTTGAAAAAAAACCTACCAACAAAGATGGCCACCATGGAGTAGGGAGAAGGGAAATACATTTTGTTCCTGCTCCCTTTCCATGGCAACTGTTGCCAAGACAAGATGCATCGGGAACAAGGGAGCGCCAGGTGAGTGGGGCGGGGTTGAGGGGTAAGGAGGGCACAGGGAACGCATGGCTATGGTACACTTATGTGAATTTACAGCAGGGAAAATAGTGGCTTCTCCCTTTAGAGATGGCTCAGAGCAGGGGAGTTACCTTGTGGTAAAGACCCCATTCTGAGCCAGCTGATTGGCTGGGAGGCCACCACCCGCACAGTCCCTCATCCCCCGCCCAATACTAATAGAAAGTATATCATCTGGAAATCCCAACTAGAGAAAAGTTGTAATATTTGAGCCCATAGGGGTGAAGATGTCCTAAAGTTTTCTAACCAACATGATGGCAGTGTATTTACTGCCCAGGCGGTCTATAGGGCAGAAGCAATATCTGCTTCTGTATATGCTGCAGAACATTGAGGGCAGAACAAGACACAAATCATTGAAGTAAAAGCAAAGACAATCTTAAAGAGATTGCTGCGGCTCCCAAACAGTTCCCCTTCTTTCCTAACAACAATGGAGTTGGGCCTTAATCAAATTGTTTCTACACTGAGTTTGAAGCCACTTATTTATTGGGTTAAAATTTGTAACTGTGCTAACGATAAGACATATTGCAAAGCTCTATAGGACCTTTTGGCAACAGCTTGTTTGGGGAACTTACAATGGTTTTATTATATCAAAACGGTGACCCTCGGAATGTCCGAACTATGGGGTAAGCTCTGTTGAACATGCTAAACTATAAGCTAAAGAGCCATACAAGTAATGGGCATTACACGTGGCCGGGACCGAAGAAGGTACTGCTCGAATTACAAGAGAATATTTGGTGTTCAAATGGGCAGCCAGCTTCTAAAAATATTTTGAACTACAAGGGCGATATTACCCGAGGTGGCGGGCTGATCCTGTCTGTAACAGCCCGCTGCCCAAGTTAAGGGCACAAGCAAAGCAAGGGTCCCTCAACACGGACGGTGGTGCTGTTACCGACAGGGTCGTCCCACCGCCGAGGGTATTATCGACATAAGCACCCATGTAGTTGTCTACACGGATGTTAATGGTTTACATTTTCTTTAAAAAGAAACTTACCTCACTGTGCGGACTGGCGCTGCAACGTTGTTTCCTCAAGCCCATTTTCAAAGTTGATGACCGTGACATCATCAACAATGAAATGGACTCGGTGAAAGCATGGCACGGCGCCGTGCTACGCAATGAGAAAAGTTTCTTTTTTTTAAATTACATACTCTCAGCAGCCGCATAGAAAACTACACAGGTGCTAAGAGGTGGGAAGGGAAGGAGGAGTGGGGAAGGTAAGAGGGAGCTGGCTAGCAGCATCCAGGGTGCTTGGAATGCAGGCTTGTACTTAAGCACTAAGTCCCTCGCCGCTGGGACATTACCGAGTCGGGTAATGCCCCGAGGCCCCTTAACCTAGGCCCCGGGGCATTACCTGACTTGGTAATGCCCCAGCGGCGAGGGGCTTATTGCTATTAGTACCCCGGCCCATAAGACCGAGGAACTAAAAGTATTTTTTTTCTGTCCAGCGTTTCGGAACAGAAAAATAAATGTAAAAAAATGGCCGCCGTGGATGGGAAAACGAAGTCCATTTTCCCTTTCCATGGCGGCCATTAAAAAAATAGAAAAAAGTAAACAAAAAATGGCAGCCGTGGAAACAGGAGAAGAGACTACATGTAGTCCCTTATTCCTTTCCATGATGGCCTGTCGCAGATCGGGAGCGGACGTGCTGGGGACAGACGTGTTCCCAGCATGTCCGCTTCCGGAATGGACTTCAGCGGAGGTGAGGATGGGGCAGGGAGGGAATTATGTGAATGGGGAGGAGGGAGGGAAGAGGGGAAATGGGACACCACTTAGCTCATTCCCTGGCAGGGGAAGATGGCAGCCTCCAGCCACGAGGCTGCTTAGAGCGGGAGCATTACCGCTGGTAATGCCCCCATTCTGAGCCACCTGATTTGCTGAGAGGCTGCCAGCTCCCACCCCCTACCGGGTACTAATATTCAATACAGCCTGCGTTCCGAGCATCACGATTGGCCAGCACCCCCTTCCAGGGTGCTAATGGTGGTAAAGGAATGTACCACCCTGTTGAGGCCAAGGCTAGGGATTCATCCTGTCCAAGTCTTTACTGCACGTTGGGCTTAGCAGGTCAGCAAATTGCAAGTATTGTGTAACGCCTGATGAAGAGGTAGCCCATACCTTCCTGATATGCCCTCTTTATAGAAGGCCAAGCAAGAAATGGCTCAAACCTCTGTTTGGGGCAGAGGGATAAGAACTGCAAGAGAAGCAGTACACTTTTGTTAGGTGATCGAAACTCAAGACCAGTTAAATAATATTGCCCTATATTTAACAGCAGCTTGGCATAATAGAACAAGATTTTGGCAAGTGGATAGCTCTATGGACGTGTGAGTGCAAGTAGCTGCTAATGAGTCAGTATTGAGTTACCAGAATGCTTTTGTATTACTGGATTGGCCTCATGTATACCTTAGTGGGACTAGCATTTGTGCTAATTGGTATTCATGTATAGGTTTAAGTTGTATCAGTTTAGTTCATATTGTTTCTAGGTATATGAACTATGTTGATTGATGAACTTTAGGGAGTTCTCACGATGTGTATTAACTGTTGACTGAAATAATCATGCAATCTTTGTGTATATATGATACAATGGTTATTTGCTTACATATAGCAATGCACTCTATACTTTATATAATTCTCTAGTGTGCCTACATTTTGCACTTTAATTTGTTTAGATTGATGAATCGTATGGAGTTGTTAAGATGTGCATTACTTGTTGACTGCAATAATCATGGAATCTTTGTGTATATATAATTGTTTTTGCTTATTCATAGTTACACACCTTGCACTTCTAGAATTCTCCAAAGTTCATATATAAGCAATATGACCCGAGCGGCGGGGGCATTACCGACCCAGGTAATGCCCCGGGGCCCATAGTTATAGGCCCGAGTGAAGCGAGGGCCTTAACGAAGGCCCCGGGGCATTACCTGAGTCGGTAATGCCCCCGCCGCTCGGGTCATATTGCTTTTAGTACCCCGGCCCGCACTAAAAGCATTTTTTTCTGTCCCGAAACGTTGCAGTGTTTCGGGACAGAAAAAAAAAAAAAAAACGACCAAGAAAATGGCCGCCATGCAAAGGGAAAACAGAGTCCATTTTCCCTTTCCATGGTGGCCATCGGGAGCGGACGCGCTGGGAATATAAGTGTTCCCAGCGCGTCCGCTCCCGAAAAAGAAGCAGAAGGTAAGTGGGGTTGGGAGGGAGGGGATGAAAATTGTTTTTTTTTTTTTTAAACGGACCTGCGTCTCCGGCGGGGGACGATGGAAGCTTCCAGCTGTGTGGAGGCGCGGAGCGGGGATGGCCCCGCTCCGAGTATCCACACTGCTGGAGGCTGCTATCGTCCCCCACCGGGGATGCAGGAGCAAGCAGGTAAGTGGGGTGGGGTGGGGAGGGCAGGGAGGAGGGAGGGAAGGGAAGAAAAACTAAAAAAAAAACAAAAAGCTTACCTGAGTCCCCGGCGGGGGATGAAGGCAGCCTCCCAGTCGTGGGGAGGCTCGGAGCGGGGATGGCCCCGCTTTGAGCCTCCTCATTGGCTGAGGGGCTGCCACGCACCCCGCCGAGGACAAGGCGGCTGGATGGAATCCCGGCCGAGAATCAAAGGATTCTCGGCCAGGTAAGGACCCGGCGAGAGCCATTCAGAATGCATGTTGCATTCTGCTTGACTCTCGC
Organism: Ambystoma mexicanum; assembly: GCF_040938575.1. NCBI lineage: Eukaryota > Metazoa > Chordata > Amphibia > Caudata > Ambystomatidae > Ambystoma > Ambystoma mexicanum. Next base: position 507,584,582 of record NC_090935.1, read on the forward strand.
CGGGTACTAAATTGCACTACACCTCATATTAGGAATCTATAGCATTATGTATTTTATTGTTTTAACATTAGGAATTAAACATTGTTTTTTTTAAACTAATTGTTGTATATGCTTTCAAGGCAATGCCAAAGTACACTAATTGTTCCTCTTGGAAATAAATAGTTATTGTTCTCCCTCACCCTCTATATTTCAGGGCTTGCAACGGGGCACTACGAGCTATCGCAACTGGAAAGTCTGTGCAAGATCTGCTATATGAGAAACTGGAGGGTATTGTCACTCCTACTCCACTTGGATCCTCTGCGCAGGTGGCCAGGGAAAGGCCATTGCTCTTGGATCCTGATCCTGGGGCTGGAAAAGCGAGGGGGAATCACCTGGGTTGAGGGACCTTGAGGATTGGGAGTGGGGTACCCTTGGGTGAGACATGGTTTCCCTCTTTCTCTTGTGACAGCCAACCTAACCCTCCCCCGACTTTTATGGGATATTATGTACCGGTTTACCCCATTTTTCCACATACAACACCTGCCAGTTCTGAGACGAAGAAAAGGCAACTGAGAGCGGTGAAGATTTCCACTTTTCACCACTTTGGTACAGGGACGAAGAAGATGCCTGCAAGGAGCTGTGAGGGCCAGGCATGTCCCTCTAATCATGGTCAGGCAGGGCACATCAGGTTTCACACCTGCAGCCAGCCAAGGGGCTGCAGGTGTATAAAGAAAAAGGAGAGCTGGGTGCAGGAGGAGAGAGTGCGGGAGAGCAAGGAGACCTGAGTCCGGAGGAGTAGCAGGAGACCCATCGGAGGTTGCAGCCACAGTGGTCTAGGTGACTGAACCAAGTCGCCGGCAAAAAAACCCACAGGACTTGTGGGACCCGAGGTACATGGAGGCATTGTAATTTCCCTGAGCCTGGGAGCCTCTAAAGCTCATCGCAAGCAGCAGGAGCTGCTGGAGAGCGCAGAACCCCGAGAATGCGGGCTGCATCTGAGAACAAGCATCAGAGGTGCTGGCGTGAAGAAGAAACAGTGCAGCGAGCGAGTAAAGCTTGTATCAGTGGGTTTCCCGGATTCGGGAGATGAAAGGAAGTCGCTGGAATCATCAGACGAACCCAAAGAAGGCTGGTGAGTGCCGGAGGTACGCTCAAGCATTTGGAAGATGCAAACAAACCTCCAGTGAGTAATTTTCTGTGAACTTTAACAATTGAGCACATATTGAATACCAAACTATATGAAAACTTAAATTTGAAAGCAAACCAATATATATCGTGAATGCCGAACTATATGAAACTTTAACATTGGGGCAAACAAACTCAGTCATAGTTTGGCTTTACAGCAAACAAGTGTACAGTTCAAACCGAATATATTCAAGCAACATAAAACCACTTATTAACTCTGAACTGAAATTCAACCGTAACAAATCTATGTTGCACACCAAATTACATTTAACCTGAAAGTTGACTATATTAAAGGCTGAAGGAAGCCTGAACAATGAATTAAAATGACGGAGCGCAGTGTGGGAAAGCTAAAACTTGACATGGGGTGAGTGATACATGGTGGTAGAGCCACGAGACAACCGAGGAGAAACCAGAAGTATATAAGAGTACACCCTAAAGCAAAGAGGCCAACAAAAGGAGTCACGTGAATGTGACTTGGTGCACAGGAGCAGGTGCCAAGAAACCAGTGTGTAGTCTAAGGAACCCAGGGATCCAGGTTGAGTGACCTGTGATGGGTGGACTGTGTGCTCTGACAACTGCACCTAGACCAGAGAGCTCTTAATGGTGAAAGCTAAAGGACACCGAGAAGCAAGCCCAATAAATCCACTGCAACACTTTTGTAAAGACTGAAGTATGTGACGTCTTGGGGAAGGGAGTCCTGAGGCTTGTTATATTACACTTGTTCTCTTGGAAGCAAAGTCGCAAGACCATTTTTGTTTGGATTATGCAGCTTGAAGCTTGGGAAAGGGAACCACAAAGGATTGGGTTGAACTATTTCACCTTGAACTGGAGAAGGTAAACTTGGAGAGTTTTTTAGTGAATGGAACTTTCATATAATTTTGGAGAACTTTCATATGCTTGGGGAAGGGGAGCTGAAAGAAAGCTGTGAGCTGGAAGAAGCTCAGAAACATTGCTATAAACACTGTTTCTTTTGACTTTCATATCCCTACACATGCATTGCTTCTAGTTGTGAGGGCACGGATAGGTTTTGGACACAGATGGATTATTAAACAGAACTCTTTGACGCAGACTTTACTTTGTTTTACTCAGGTAGGAAAATCCCAACATAGCATAGGGCAAGTTAGGCCTTCAACCATCCTGACATTCCAGTTAATACATATGTTTTGTTTGAATTTTAAGTCTGTTGTCTGCGTCCTTCTTCATGATGCCTTCCCAGCCATCACATTGTTTTAGTGGGAGATCTCCAAGGAAAATAAATGTTTATTCTCTGATTATTTTTGCTTCCAAATTGCACGCTAACTGTTCCGAGGTTGGGTTGTCATAATTGGCCCTGGAAATCACACGTGTGATGGCATCCAGTATATCCTACTGGAGTACCTTGCTCCGTAGCAACCATGTCCAATTCACTGATCCTCCCTTCAAGCATTTCAAATCTACCCGAAACAAGTCTATCTTTATAACCAAAAGTAGAGCTAATGCTCATTTATTGCATGGATGCAACCTGGCACACTTGAACACCCTGCCTTTCATCAAATATGTTCTACACAGAAATACAGTAGATTGGATGGGCACCTTCTCCAGGGATTTGCCTGCATTTTGGGGTTTTGGATTCATAGGCCTGACTGGAATATTTCACTTAAGTGTTTTGAAATGTTTTTTTAATTGTCTATCTTCCATCCTTTCCCTTTTCCACAACTGTCATCTAATGGCAAGATGCTGATCTCCAAGCCAACCTTTTCAACTGACCATCATCCATTTCAGCATTTTCATGTATATGTTTATTGTTAATTGGTAATGCGTCACTGGAAGCGTCTGATCCTAAACCCAGCACCATCACTGGATCGCAGCCATTATTTGAGCCACTCTACACCACTTCTGATCTAAGCCCACCTGATTGTGATTGTACCCTGACGGTAATGAACACGAAGCCTCTCGCTGTGCAGAAGCAGGAGTAATCACGCAATATACGGCATGCAACATTGAACTGCTGTAGCTACTCAAGCAGAGAAGAGGAGTTATAGAAATAAGGTGGTCCTCCAGTGTTCCATGACATGGGGTTAGACAGGGAGAACAGAGAAATCAGGAGCTCAGGATGCTCACAAGGATGCAGTGAACTACTTGAAGGACATCTCCTAAATTGTAGCTATTTACAAGAGTAGGATAGTGATGAGCTTTTAATAGAACCCAATAAGGGGTTGGATGAAGTCTCCGGTCATTATAGTGTTGACTAAAACTAAGTTTTTATTTGTTTGGTAGGTTAAGGAAACATACAGTAGTTTATTGAATTATATGTTATCTTTTGACTGTATTTTATACTGTAGTCCTGCTTGCTATTTTGTGTATTACACTAAGTATGGCTGAGGGGATCGGGTTTGCAATGTATCAAATGCCTCATGCAGGCAGGTGACCGTTCAGCATTTTTCAAATATCAACATAACCGAACAAAAACACACACCTGGGGGGATGTGCCCTGTTTATTCACTCCTTCCCCCTCCTTCACTCACTACTACTTCTCTATTTCTGTATTACATCTTCCTGTGTCAGCCCTAGCAGACCCTCATCCTCCACTGTGCTCCACGTTCATAGCAAATGCAGGTTCCCTTACATTTCTCCTTGTAGCACATTTGGGGGTTACCCTATTGCCACTTTAACAAAAGGGGCAACTGCATTTTAGGGATGGAAGGGATCTTTGGTGGTTGTGGTGTATACGCAGGTGTTTCACAGAGAAGCCTAATACTGGCTCAGGAGGGTCTCTGGCTTTAGGAAAGCAAGTAGGACCACAAAAATGTTACCAACATGACGCGTTGACTGCTAGAAAAGCATGCACATGGGACAGCACTCATCTGAAAACTTAAAACCAGTAGCCCCCCATCGCTTGGAAGTGTCTCTGCCTTTACAACAGGAGAGTCTGTGGCTTCTGGCTTCCAACTGCAAGTGCCCAGACCACAGCACAGACCCAGTGGGGCACTGATGCTCATTGGTAAGCGGCGATGACCATGTAATAACCGCTGTCATTGGCCCTCGTTGGGTCATTACCAGCATGACTAAGCCCTTCTTGCAGCTTTCTCGTTCGTGAGAACCCTTCTAACCTTCTCCTCCGAGCTCTCCGGTTTCCATTTTGTGTGCCTGATGTCTGGTTCAAATTTGAGAGGGGCAGGGAGGCCATTCCAGAGGGGCAGGGAGGCCATTCCAGAGGGAGGCACCTGCAGAAGAGAGAGATATACCCACCACTCTCTGCCTGGAGAAGCACCTGAGCCTCAGAGTTTGAGGTGGCTGAGCGAAGGGCTTGAGAAGGAAGGAGTTTTGGTAGAGACAGTTGGATGTAGTGCGGGCCCTGTCCCCAGAAAGCCTTGTGGACGATGCAGATGGTCTTGGACTGGGGGAAAGTGAGAAAAGGAAGAATAGCTCTGAGGAGGTGCAGCTGGTAGTGGGCCTTCTTGGACAAGTCTGTGATGTGAGGACAAAAAAAATGAGAGTTGTATATGACAACAAGGTTTTTTGCCTCACAGGAAGGCGAAGGAAGATGGCCCAAGGAGGGCGGCCAGAGTGAGAGAGGGAAAGCAGGAACAGGGGTTCCTATGGGAAGGATCTCAGTCTTAGTGGCATTAAGGCAGAGATCGTTGGAGGCGCACCAATCCTGAATCGTGGATAGACAGTCAAGAATGAGCGAGAGAGGAGAGGAGGCTGAAGGGAGCCTGAAAGAGAGCTTAGTGTCATCCGCATAACACTGAAAGTTAGAGAAGATAGAGATCAGGTGGGCCAAAGGTCTGTGGGATGTATTGACTCGCTCTGCTATACTATGCAGCCTCACTCTGCTATCTATAGTGCGAGAAACAGCAAAATGGCAGAAAAACCCTTGTGCATGCCGAAACCTCCAAAACCAAGTTTTTTCAACAAACAAAAAGATGGCTGCACAACCTGCCACCCATGGTGCATGTGTGGTGGAACAGAGCACACACTGCAGAAAAAGTGCCAGTGGGCTCCATGATAAGTAAACATGGAGCAGAGGGAGAGGCACTGCTTTGCAAGTGAAATTCAAAAATTTGCCGGTAAATGACATTTAGTTTGCTGCTGAAACTTCAAAATGCCTGTACATAACACCTTCCAACACTCAAAATCTTGCTTGGTGCTAAAATTCAGTTAATCTAATGAAGCACTGTGAATTTAAAAAGTCCTGAAATGTTAAGAGCAAAACATTTTCTCAGCAAACCTGGATTGCCTGTGAATGACAATTCCTGTCAAAAATCTGTGTGCAGCCACACTGGGCTACCTGTGAGCAACAGCCCCTGTCAAATGGGCTCTCCTGATTAAACTTTAAAGTTGTCTAAAACTAAAGATCTGCCGGATTAGCAAATATAAAAAGGACTGTTGCTGAAAGGAACACGGACATCAGTTGTTTTGATCCCACAGGTTTAAACCTAAGAATGTAATTTATCTATGTCATCTGATGCAACAAGTTTGTTTTATGCTGGATTTCAAGTCAAGAAATTAAAAATTAACTCAAGCTGGCTGGACCTGCAAGAGGTTGAAAAACAGGTTTCCACCCAAGGGTAGGGCATTGCTCTCAGCAGATGCTCACTGACACATGATAATTGTGGGGTATGCCAGACTTTTGTCTGCTACCAAGGACTGCACAATGGCAGATTCTCCAGGCCAGGAAATGGACATGTGAAGAGGTCATAAACTAGGCTTTCAGAAGGAAATCCCAAAGGTGGGGGCTGATCCTTGCCTCCAGAGGCAGACAAAGGGCTGATCATTTGCTGCTAAGAATATGTAATGAACATTTTTTTAGAGACTTATAAACTCGCTATCAGAAGTGGTGAAAAATATAAAAAGGGCAGATTTGTTAATCTAATTTTTGGCCCTGTATTTCAAAACGTGGTGGAACTGTGTAGCATATTCTGAACAGGAATGGCAATATATGTGGTTTTATGGGAACTGTATGTATGCTAGAATTGTTAAACTTTGCACACACATTCTTATGGTAAACACACATATTTGTGGAAATTTGGAGAAAGTTTGGAAAATGTGTTCATGGTGAAATGGAATAAATGCTGCAAAAAGGTGAAACAAGGTCTCACAGCTGTGAAATTTTTATTAACAGATACTCCATAAAATATATAATCCTTGTATGTGATTTCGTAGAGGTTACAAAATTATAAATATGTATTTAGGACAAAATTCAATTTTGACACTAGTGGCTAGGGGAGGTTTCTAAGGATTGTAAAAACTAAACCATAAACTTGACATCATCTGTCTTTGATCCAATCACTCGGATGCAAGGCGGAGATGAGGCTCTGATCCAATCCCAGTTCAAAGGGGGGAGTTTAGTTAAGCCGGCCCATACACCCATTTTTGTGATGTCATTTGAAAGGATAAATAGAGACATCTGACAACCCATACAGACTCTCTCTTCTGATTCCAGCGAAGCACTCTGATCCAGCATTCAACATCCAGCCTTTAACATCTTTCCAGGTCAAGATGCCAATCACCAGGCAAAACAGTATCTATTGGTGGGTCGAGGGGTGTCAAAGGGGGAACCTCTAACCACAGTGCTATCTGTTACAAACTAATCCAAAAGTATTCTTTTCTTTGCTGCATTCTTTTTGTGTTCATTACCTAATTCCTAGTGCATTAAAGATATTATTCATTGTCCTTGTCACCCCTTGGTGATTGTTGTCTACCTATTAAAAATATATTGTGTTTTACATTCTCAATCCATAAATATATATTTACCATTACAAACTAGCCTGATTCCTGGTTCAGTGTGACCGGGGGGTATTTTCAGAAGGGTGTGATATGAGCGGTATATCATTCAGAATATTGAACCTATAGATAAAAATAAATGAGGGTTTCCTTTGCGCACTACATGCTGGGCTAGACGTGGGTGTGTGCCTGATTGAAATCCCTTACAGGGCCCAAGTAAACATTGAAGAGCCAGGGTGAGAGGTTAGAGTCCTGGGGAACAACACATGTGGAGAGAGAGGTGGTGGAGAGAAATTACGCAGGTTGGACCTGGGAGAGTCAGTCCAGGAGAAAGGAGGTCAACCGCTCCAGGGCCTGATCCGTGATGCCCAGATTCTCACAGAGTCGATAGATCAGGATGGCATTATTGACTGTGTGAAAAGCAAAGGAAAGGTCAAGGCGGATGAGTCCTGAATTAAGGCTTGAATCGAAATTAGTGAGCAGATCTTCACAGGTGTTTTCCAGAGAGCAGTTTCCATGCCTCTGGCTGTTCTGAAGCCAGACTGATGTTCATGGAGACAACCGACAGATTCAGTGAGGAGAGTAAGCCGGAAGATGACTAGCTATTCCAGGAGTTCGCTCAGGAAAGGAGTGATAGAGATATGGCGATAGTTTGCCGGACAGGTAGTGCAATATAAAATGTACACAGATGTAGTTTGTGTCATAAAATGTACTCCCAACAGGGCCGCCAGCTGCCTGCATACAGAGTAAATGACAAGTCTAGTCTCATCATTCTATTCGAATGTGAGACAGCTGGCAGCCATTTCCATTCGGCCCTCCAGTTCTCTGCAGTCGAAAACAAGCTAAGAAACTCTTTTGGTTCTCAAGATATTTAGTATCCTGGAAAAAGGCCCGGGGCTACTAACATCAATAGAACCCTCGGGCGGGGGGCATTACATGTCGGGTAATGCCCTCGGGACTATGTTAAAGGCCTCACCTCGCTCAGGCTTGTAACTGTTGCCCCAGGGGCACTTCCCGGCCAGTAATGCCCCCATCTTTGGGTTCTATTGTTTTACATGTTATTGCGGCTCCTTGATCTTTGCCTTTGTTTATGGTACTGCAGCATGCTACTGCTTCAAAGAGTGCTTAGAACTTGCACGAAAGCGGTATTTTACACTATAGGGAAAGCCGAAACACAGAAAGATAGCATTGCCTTTTCTCGCAAACTGATCATTTATGTTCGAGGTTACCTGTAAATTCAGCCAAGCGATATGATAACATTTCAGAAATGGAGCATCCTGTCTTTATCTGCTTAAATATGGTTCTACGAACACATTGATCTCTTCAAATTCCTTTCAAGCTACTGTGTCTGAGTGCACTCAGAAGCAACTGCAAATGGTCATCTTATTCTGTACAGAACACAGGTTTGGTCCGCCACCGCTGCGCTTAGAAACCTCTGGGTACTAAGCGCGTTATAAATAACCAATTACAAAGAAATAGACCAACCGTTTCTCACCATAGCAACATATATGCTATAGGTGCCCGTAATGTTACCTTATGCTGCTTGTTGAGTGCCTGGCAACCACATTTTGCACTTTTGAGTGCTACCAGTGAACTCGGACTTGCTTAATGTCCCTTTCTTGTGGCAGTTAAGAAGTGCAATGCCATGTGTTTATTTTGAGTTATTAATGACGGGTATATGAGGTGATGCATATTTTGCAATTTAGGTTCATCTATGCACCCACCACCTGCGCACAGACTGGCTCCTTCTTTTAGTTCCACTAGTTTGGCTATTTTAGGAAGGGAAAAGGACACCTTTGACCCATTAGCGCCATCATCAGGAGTATACTTACTATGCACATGGGGGTCCATTTGTTGACACACATTGGGCGGAGCCAGGACCCCTTTAGATCTGAGCCTATGAGACTCCCCTCAGTACAACAGTCAGTGGTTGATGTAAGGAGCATCATTTTTGCGGTATTCTCTAGTCATCTCTCATCTTGCCCCTGAATTTACCATGATCTTGCCAAGGATCAAATATTCTGCTCTGATTCTGGCTCACACCCCTCTAAAATTGCTGCGAAAAAAGTGGTAAAACGTCACTAGTGAGTTGGCCACTAAGTGTTGGGCCGGTACCTGTACAATATCTGTGCTATTATGTGTAATTACATATGGCCATCAACACAGCAAGTCAGAGACCACAATTTACAAACAATTGCCCACAACTGAACACATTGCCTCTGCAAATAGCATGTCACAACTGCCGGACAGCCTTGGGATTGTCTCTTATGAATTCAATGATTCCATCTTTATAATGAAATCTAATTTCTGTATCATATTACAATCCACCCGAATCTCAGTTAGGTGCAGAAATTCCCGACTGCATTACGCTCTGCGCTATGAGTAGACCTGGACGATCTTTACCACAAGAACCGTCAATCACTAGATTTCAGGTGATTCAACCAGATTGAACTTTGGATGCCAATTTTAACAGGTTCATCTCAAGTTAGACCATGTGGCATAACGTGGACGTGTGGTTGGCACTCGTTGTCAGTCCTAGGATGCTTTCAGAGAGGCAGGAGGTTGTTAATGGGGTTTGCTATAATAAACTAAAGCAAGGAGGTGTACATGGAGAGTAGTTGAGTAGGTTGATGCGTAGGAAAAAGTAGTAAGTGACTGGGGATTCAAAATTAGATTTAGGGCATCATTACGACCTCGGCGCTAAACCATGGTGCTATTAGCACCATGGTCCATGCCGGGGTCCGCCATGGTGAATGGCGGAATTACCGCCCCATTCCAAGGTTGGCGGGGCGGTAATTCCCCATTCACCATGGGCCCTTCCCCATTCCCATTTTTGCCCCATAGGGCTCAATGGGAATGGGGAAGGCGCTAAGTACGGTGGCGCAAATTGCGGCACCGTACTTACCACCAAGGACCCTTTGCGGCACCCTACTTTAACGGCTGGTAAAACCAGCCGTTAAGGTTGGGTACCGCAAACGGACCTCGTAATCAGGCGTTGAGGGTTTAACGGCGCCGACACCTTTTACGGCGCCGTTAAACCCTTAACGCCAGGGTCGTAATGAGGCCCTTAGAGTAGATTTTTCAAGTGCAGCGCTGCAATGGCACATTCAGTGATGTGGAGTTGTGGAACACACAGTCTGATTGGGAGGTGTACTCCTCATTCCTGCTCGGCCCGCAAAGCCGCCTGCTTTTATGCCTGCATGAGATTTTCAAGCAGGCATAAAACTTATGGATTCCACTTGAACCTACCTACATTTGGCAAATGTTAAAAGTACATAGGATTCCATTGCAAATGCCATCTATAAAGGCTCATTTGCACACAGATTTCACCAAAACCAAGAATAAAAGGAAAGAGTAAAGCTAATTTTGCCTGTATTTATTTAAAGTGGAAAATTGCATGTAGGAAACACACCTCCATGTAAGTGCCTATGTTGGTTGTCACTCGTGAATAATTGCCACTTTCAGCAAAATTAGCCAACTAATTGAGTTATTTAAATACTGAGTGGGAGAATATATTATTTCAATACAGCAATGTGTATTTGCAATATGCAGAGTGGGTGCAAACAAGACCTCCTGAGACCATGCAGAGTGACCCAAATACATGTTTGCAGGGTCCCATTATTTAGTTTATGTGGCACGCACCCACCCGTTTAGGCAATGCCCGCCATTCCGTAGGCCACCCCACCATGTTAAAACCCAGTGTAAAGTAAATTTAGCATTTACTGGTTTTTTGTGTGTTACCTTAGAAAACCAGTTGTAAATTGAATGTCTTTTTACCCCCTTTTCTCAAATATGGTGTTGTAAAATGCACCATTTTAACATGTTATTTTGAAGTGACTCCCTACATGACTCGGGGTATCTTCTCTGCGCTCAGTCAATCACGCGCATTCATGATACATTTTAATGTTCCTCCACTAAAAATATTCACCTGCTGCCACTGATACTAAATCGATTAGAATGCCAGTGCGTGTTCAGGTGACGCTTGCACATCTGGTACAAAAGGCTGCCACAGGCATACAGATAATAATGCTGCTGTTTGCACACATTGGTGGGTGTTAAGGTTTGAGCCCAGGGGTCATGTATCCATGGCATGTTATGCTATGGAAATTATTATAGCGCACGTTCACCCAGGGGTATCATGGCGCTAGAGAGGAAAGGACAGTGAGCCAGGAGCCCGTCAACAGCAGTCATCTAGAACAGATATGTTTTTACAGCCTTTCTGAAAGCCAAATTATTAGGCAGTTTTTTTATTGCCAGCGGGAGATCATTCCATCGTTGTGCCGTGGCTACCGAGAACGCCCGGCCACCAATTCGGGAACAACGGAAGGGGGGCACACAAAGTAAGCCTGCCGAGGCTGACTGCAAGCAGCGCTCGGGGAGGTAGCAGGTGAACTTAGTGCAGAGATATTCAGCCCCCTGGTCATGCAGTGCCCGATGGACAATGCAGAGCGCCTTAAATCCAACACGCAGAGCTACCGGGAGCCAGTGCAGAGAACACAGGGAAGACGTCTGCCCAATAAGGTGACCCTGTTGCGACCCATGCTGCAAGATTTTGCAAGCGTTGGAGCGATTGGACTTAACCCTTAGGCTGCGACAGATAGAGAGAGTTGCAGTAGTCCAATCGGCTCAGCACCATGGCCACAACCACCGGTGGATGAAGAGGGGCTGGTATCGTGGGAAGCACCTTTTTAAATATTTTAAGATGTTTGACATACCACTGATACTTGGGCATCCATGGAAAGAGACGCAGACAGAACCACTTCCAGGTTTATCACCTTAACCACAGAAATGGGAAGGGAGCCAAGAGAAGAAGGCCAGAAAGAGGACATCCAGAGTGAGGGATCAGGGGGGGAACCTACCACCAGCTCCTCCGTCTTGTCTTCATTCAACTCAAGCCAATTGTGGTTCATCCACTCCCCCACGGCTGTCAGGCACCGATGAAGGCACAACAACAGCTCAGCCTGATCAAGATCTAAACTGATCAGGATCTGGGTGTTGTCAGCATAAGAGTAGCACCTGCCGCCGAAGGAGCGGATGAGACACACTAATGACCAGATGTAAATATTAAAGAGAATGGGAGACAAGGCAGAGCCCTGGAGCACCCCGCAACTAAGGTGGCAGGAAGCAAATGAGAAAGGAGGGAGAGAAATTTGAGTTCTGTCAGCCAGGAACAAAGAGAACCAGACCAGCACTTGACCAGATATTCCAATCTGGGCCAGGCGGGACAGCAGGGTAGGGTTGTCCACGATGTCAAAAGCCACTGACAGATCTAATAGAATTAGGGCGCCAATCCCCCCTGCGTCCCCCAGCCTGGCAATGTCGTCCTGGACAGAGACATGTAATTTGCTTCTACAAGTGAAAGATGTTGGATCGATTAAAAAACGTGATCATATCTTTCACTTAGTGCAGTGTGTGGAGCACCCTGTGACTGCAAGATCATTAAGCACATTGTGCATGCCTGATGGCACAGTGTTGGCAACCGGCCGTAGTATTAAATATCAATTTCGGATTACCATAATGTTATCAGAAAGGAAATACAGATTGCAGTTTAAGAAGTGATGAGTTTTGCTTCCTGTTCCTATACAATTAAAAAGGAAACCATTGGCAGAATACTGAAGTACTCGGAAAACAGTAGTGTCTTCATGCTTGTGCCCCAAAGGGTATGGATAATATGTTTTATAAGTGTTCAGATGGTATGCTCGCCAAGTCACAGAATGATATGCTCCAAATGGTAGTATAATATGAGAAAATAAGGGCACGTGTCTCAACAAAGCATGATTCTCCTTCTTGAGTCAAAGGTTTCCTCTAACACAATAGTCAGTCTTGCCACGGAACCAGTAAACAGTTCAAATTATTCCAAAACAAGTGATAGTCGCAAATAACTAAACCTCTGCTTGGGCTTTTCTATTTGTTAAGACTTAGAGGAACTTAAGAGCATTTGTTTTGGTTTGACTTTTCCGTTTAACCAACTTTAACAAATTTCAGAGCATTATGTTTTGACTAAATCCCCAGGAACTAATCCTTCCTGCAAGCAATCAATTTCTCTGTCTCTGATGAAATCCCCAAACCCAGCCCTTCCACAATTAACTGGCGGATTGTCCTGGGGTGTCCCCAGAACCAATCCTTCATATAGGGGACTGGCTTTCCATCTCTTTGCTAATCGTCACAACTTATTTTTCCAGCAGAACAATACATGTGTTTTAGCATATATTTTAAAGGCACAGTGTCACATTTTAATGAACGGTTCTCTGTCTTCGTGCTAATCACCAGAGCCCATTATTTCTACATGTAGCAGGGTGTTTGTTCATGGGCGATTTTCCCAAACCCATCATTCCCATAGCTGATTGGCCCTTTGTCCATGAGTGAATCCCCATCATACCTACATCTCACAAAGAAAAGCTTGTTTTTGTCACTGAACACATTCACAGAATCCACTTTTCCTGCGGGTGACAGATTATCTATCCCTCTATGAATCTGTAGAGCCATCCATACTTCAGGGATGGCTCTACAAACCTGGCAATTCCCCTGAACCCATTGATTCAATGGGTAAATGTGTATTACCCTTCATTGCTTCTTGCCTTGAGTGAGACAATTACCAGAATCTAACATTTGGAATGTAGTCTATTGTCCCTGGGGCAACTGAACATTCTCTATCCCTAGGCAAACTCCTGGAGCCCATCAGGCTTTCCGGTGACAGTCCATGGGGCTGGATGAATCCCCTCAGTGCATGCTTTCCACAGGTAAAATCCAACCTTAAAAAGCCATCCTCCCTAAGTGAAATGCAGGGCTCATTGGGACCATCCTTCTGACAAGTCATCTGCTCCTTCCTGTAGGCTGCAACCATTTTTTCTATGTACGCAGCTAATTTGCTTTGCAACAGAGACTATGCAGTAGCTTGGTGAACCGCTGCTGCTGAACCACTCTAACACTGCATTCCTAAATATACAGGAATATACAGGGCTGGCAGGAGGGCAGTGGGGAACAAGCGCAACCATGTCCCATCATTTTGATTGCGCTATCAGGATTGGAAAAAGGAAGCTGAGAGGTGAACTACGAATGATAGCAGCAATGGAATTACTACCACTGGCCCATAGTGCAGAAGTAAAACTGGCCAAAACCGAGCATCACAAATGGCTAAAGTGGCACAAATACATTGTGGAGTGCTCCAGGTGGAAACAGCTGGTCTTGACAAGTCAAAATAAAGACCATGGAGCGTTTTTGGAAGATTGTGAACCACAGGGACTCTAATGCTCCTTCCCTCAATGGAGTCTGTGAGGCTGACTGGATTAGACACATTGGCATGATCTTGGGAGGTGAGGAGGAGATGACCTCTTGGGAGCTTCCTAAGGAAATCAACTGGTACTACGTGATGTCGCAAAATGACATTGAGCTGATCATCTGCTCCACTAAGACGTGCAGAAACCCAGGACCTGACGGCATCTGTAGCAACATCGTCAAGGCCAATCCCGCACTTGGTCGGCTTCCCTACACTCACTATTTGGGTGCATTGGGGCACTCCAATGTATTCCATTCCCCTGGAAGGATAGCATCATAGTGCCCGTCTTAAAAAAAGGTTGTGGCGGCAAGCCTAACAATTATCGCATGCTAGCGATGTTGCCAATCCGGATAAAATCTTTGCTAGAATACTTTTAGAGGAATTATCGATATGAGAAAAACGAGGTATAATTCCAATGTTTCAAACCGGCTTTCGGAAGAAGTCAAACACTATCATCAATACAATGGCCTTAATAACGACCATTGAGCAGGCATGGATGATGAGAAGGGTCCCCGTCTATGCTGCCTTTATCAATCCAAGTACAGCATTCAACACTGTTGACCACAATAGACTGTGGAAGAAACTGGAAATGCTCAACATACCAGCTGGCCCATTCAAGATGCTGATGCTCCTCTACTCTCACACTAGGGTGAGGGAGAGAGTAGATCTGTCTGGAGGATGTACAGCATGGACGCCTACCTCCAAAGGTTGAAGCAGGGTTGCACTCTAGCCCTGATGCTGTATAATTTATACACAGCGGATATGGGGGTGACCCTAATCACCCTTCGGCCATCCCCCCAAAATTGGGCTTTAAGCTGCTCCCATGGCTTAGCTATGTTGACGATTTGGCCATCCTGGACCTGACCCCAGTTGGGCTACAAAACTCGTTCCACAGCTTAAAAAAGTTTATGGACACCAATTCATTGAGCATTAGCATCTCCAAGTCCACAATAATGGTATTTGAACCCACTGGGAAAAAACGAAGTTCTGAATTGTCCTGGGATTTGGCAGGGGTTCAGGTGGAGATCGCAAAATCATATAACTACCTTGGAATCCTTCTGGACTCCAATCTCAAGCGGTCTTCCCAGATAGGTCTAGTGAGGTTGAATAGCAACACTGCCGTGGGAGGAATCTGCGCACTCAAAAGGGGGAGGCTACTCAGTGGCCGCAATATTACATCTTTATCAGGCCAAAGTGATTCCACTGATGACTTATGGTACGGAATCCTGGGCAAAATCAAAAACAAGGGACCTATTGGGACGTGAACGATGCCCGCTTAAGAACCTACTTTGGCTTCCCACCCATACCACCTTTGAGTTTTTAATATGTGAAGTCTTGGATCTATTAACCAGACATTGGCACTAGGTTATTTAACAGCTTACTGAAAGATGGTCAATGCACCCTCTGGAGGTCTGCTGAATCTTATTACCCTGGCATTTACTCAACGCATCAACCACATGGCGTGCAGCTCTGTGGCAAATATCTGTAAATCGGCAGGCCCATGGCTGAGTAGAGCACCAGAGGGTATTTTGGAAGAAACCCTAAGCCATTTTAAATCGGTCATGAAATCTATCATCTTCGAACAAGGCGAAGAACAGGCAATTGTGATCGTAAGTACATGGAGCAATGCCAGGGAATGTGTACATTGTGTCCTACAACGAGGCCACCCTCCAACATACATCCCAGATTATCTGGGGGAATATTTAATCTGGGATTACCTCAAAATCAAATGCAATGTGGTGAAGAGCAGAGGAAATGAGGGAGCATGGCAGAAGAACGTTGCTGGAATCTGCTAGACATTTACTATGTGACTTGTGAAGCACTAGAAGAGTTAAGATGGAAGGTGGGGAAATCCATTGGTTGGGATTTACCTCTGATGGGAGAGGAGCAATGGGAACACTTCATGTAGGGCAATGATCAGGCGTGTGTCACGTATTTTACCTTGTTTTGGAGGCAAATTGGGAATATTGTCCAATTATCGATTCGCCAATGATTAAAATAGTGTTTTCAATGGATAGATGAGATGTTTTGGCAGCATGTATGTAATTGTGAAAAGTTGAATAAACTGAAACACGATAAAAGAAAAATATACATCTGGCAATTTTGGTCCTCCACAACATTTCAACGGTGGGTGCTCCCCTGTGTGAGTTAATGTTTGACTTTGATGAACTAAAAGAATACTCTGGGTTATAGGCCTGATTTGGAAAAAACACATAATAAAAAACAAAAATTCACATAATACACCAATATGACCGTTTTTGACAGAAATAAACCTATAGAAACAGGTTCTGCAAAAGGATAATTTTAACTTTATTTGTTCCATTATACAGGCCTACAGGTATCAGAATACTAACAGATGTGGGCCTAAAAGGTTGAATATGTGTTTTGCTGTGGTATTTCAAAGATGTAATCACACCCAACAAAAGCAACTCTGTGCTAGGTTCACCTGCTTATAGTAACTATTATGACCGAGTTGAAGATAACTAAGCATGTTGTAAAGAACATTTAAAATTACCTAAAAAGCATATTGTTTGCCAACCTGCAAATATGTTTGTCAGGGCCTGTGACATTGGCCGGCTTTGTCTTGTCAAGGACCCCTTCCACTCTAGTAACCTAGCTGAAAAGAAACGCCAGGCACTTAGCCAAACAATACCACCAAGATGTAAGAAGGCTATCATTTTTACTGAGAACAGCACAACATAAGAGTATCTTTCAGTCTCAAAGCCCTGGTGTCAGCATTACCAATGTTGCTTCACTGACTGGAATTTGGCTACATAATCAGCTGCCCAAACTCACCCATTATGCTTTTCATTAGGGGTGGCTTACAATCCTTGTGTGGAAAGACCGAGCTCCAGACTGACTACAACGTGATGTTTGTTTTTATTACAACTGATTTCTGATGCAGGTATATTGTCTTGTAGAACAGTGGGGGTCACTGTTACCGAAGTTCATATCCTCCTATGGATCCATTTCAGGAAGGGGAAAAGCCAAAATCTGCTTTGTCAAGATTTGGAACTGCGATCTGGCATGTAAATACGGATCCCAGCAACAAGTGCTTAACATGCTAAGCTATCTTCTGAACCATCATATCACTCAAGCTTTTCAATATGCATTTCTAGTTTGTTTATTGCATATTATCAATATATTTGCCAAATAAAGGTGAGTGCTAGGTGTGCTATGTTGAACACACAAACGGCACCACATTAAACACAGCACACATTACAAGACTAATTGATCAGATTGGAATGTATTTGTCAACATCATCAAGGAAGCAGGAACAGAGGCCCAGCAGTAAAAAATGTAATAACCCAGCGTATAAGTTATACATTGAAAGAAACTGTCCACTGACTGAGCTGGGCCTTTCAAAGAACCTCGGACATAATTAAGGCATCTGAGGATCTATAAAATGAGGGATTATTCATAAAATCCGATATTTGACCTCTTCAAATGAACTGTGGCACAATGGGGAAATAGGAAGAATCGACCCAAAAAGGTTGGATGGTGCCAGGAATCCGGTGTTAGGAAGTTCTGCCAGGCCGAGCTATTTCACAATATCATGACATTAAATGACATAATCCAATACATCCTTCTCCGACTCTTTTTCAAAACAACAAAAGAACAGAGCAGTTGTAAAATTGTTAAATGGTAGTTCCCTATATACCTACTACTAGACAGAGGTTTAGCAGTGTGTGATTGATGACTCAATGCACCATACAAGATGACAACGTGGTATGGTGTACACATGCCATGTTCTTCCAAATTCTGTAAATACAGTTTCTTTTGTCCACTTTTGCGGTAAGGAAGCTGCAGAGTGCGTGGGAACGGGCCTGGGATTCAAGGAAATGATGATAAGCTTGGAGTCTGCTTTGGGAAGGGAACCTGCCTCCTGCAGGTGTCACAATCACACGGTTTGGCTGGAGTAGACCCAGCAGAGCCCAAGCTCCATGGACATGGCAGGGATGCTCCTTTGCGGCCTTGGCTTCCATGGGGTAAGGCTCACAGCAAACTCGCCATGGATGCAGTGCACCTGTACAGTTCGATGACGCTGCCAGTCGAGGTTCAACCAGGCACTGTTTTTTCTACAAAGCGAAGGACGGTGCATATTTTTCAAGACAAAATGCAATGACCAAAACAAGAAACATTAAACGCCCATAACATTATTGGAATTTGCTGTACGCTTATGGATTGGATCACACAGGATTTCTGGGTGTGAAATATATCTTGTCACATAACAGGATTTTTTTCCACTGTACCTTTGTCCAAGATATGTTTTGAAAGTATCTTTTCTGTGAAAGTTGAAATTACATGTCCAAGAAAAGAAACCTGTGCAATTAATGTATGTATGTATTCATTCATTCATTCATTCATAGTCTTGTAGTGCACGTCATGTCACCATGAGGTCACTTTAGAGTGCTCGAAATGCCAACTCTACCAACCACTTACAAACCAACCTCACAAGAGGTGGCACAATCTCTACATCACCCATAAAATGAACTACCCTGGCTTGAAAACAGACTGGATGTGCCATCATAGACTAACTTGCAAGTCAAAATAGTCAAAAGGTGCAGGTTTGTTAAGCACATTTCACTGGGAGCAACAACACACCTGTGATCAATATAAGCACAAGCTCCACGTTGGCCAACCTAATTCAGCATGCACAGGCTGCCAAGCGTGATCTACTTCAGCATGCACAGGCTGCCAAGCGCCATCTACTTCAGCATGCACAGGCTGCCAAGCGCGATCTACTTCAGCATGCACAGCCTGCCAAGCGCGATCTACTTCAGCATGCACAGGATGCCCAGCGCGATCTACTTCAGCATGCACAGGCTGCCAAGCGCGATCTACTTCAGCATGCACAGCCTGCCAATCGCGATCTACTTCAGCATGCACAGGATGCCCAGCGCGATCTACTTCAGCATGCACAGGATGCCCAGCGCGATCTACTTCAGCATGCACAGGCTGCCAAGCGTGATCTACTTCAGCATGCACAGGCTGCCAAGCGTGATCTACTTCAGCATGCACAGACTGCCAAGCGTGATCTACTTCAGCATGCACAGGCTGCAAAGCGTGATCTACTTCAGCATGCACAGGCTGCAAAGCGTGATCTACTTCAGCATGCACAGGCTGCCAAGCGTGATCTACTTCAGCACGCACAGGCTGCCAATCGTGATCTACTTCAGCATGCACAGGCTGCAAAGCGCGATCTACTTCAGCATGCACAGGCTGCCAAGCGTGATCTACTTCAGCATGCACAGGCTGCCAAGCGTGATCTACTTCAGCATGCACAGGCTGCAAAGCGTGATCTACTGCAGCATGCACAGGCTGCCAAGCGTGATCTACTTCAGCATGCACAGGCTGCCAAGCGTGATCTACTTCAGCATGCACAGGCTGCAAAGCGTGATCTACTTCAGCATGCACAGGCTGCCAAGTGCGATCTACTTCAGCATGCACAGGCTGCAAAGCGCGATCTACTTCAGCATGCACAGGCTGCCAAGCGCGATCTACTTCAGCATGCACAGGCTGCCAAGCGCGATCTACTTCAGCATGCACAGGCTGCCAAGCGCGATCTACTGCAGCATGCACAGGCTGCCAAGCGCGATCTACTTCAGCATGCACAGGCTGCCAAGCGTGATCTACTTCAGCACCACAGGCTGCCAAGCGTGATCTACTTCAGCACCACAGGCTGCCAAGCGTGATCTACTTCAGCACGCACAGGCTGCCAAGCGTGATCTACTTCAGCACGCACAGGCTGCCAAGCGTGATCTACTTCAGCACGAACAGGCTGCCAAGCATGATCTACTTCAGCATGCAGACGCTGCCAAGCGTGATCTACTTCAGCACGCACAGGCTGCAAAGCGTGATCTACTTCAGCATGCACAGGCTGCCAAGCGTGATCTACTTCAGCACGCACAGGCTGAAAAGCGTGATCTACTTCAGCACGCACAGGCTGCAAAGCGCGATCTACTTCAGCACGCACAGGCTGCCAAGCGTGATCTACTTCAGAATGCACAGGCTGCCAAGCGTGATCTACTTCAGAATGCACAGGCTGCCAAGCGCGATCTACTTCAGCACGCACAGGCTGCCAAGCGTGATCTACTTCAGCATGCACAGGCTGCCAAGCGCGATCTACTTCAGCACGCACAGGCTGCCAAGCGTGATCTACTTCAGCACGCACAGGCTGCCAAGCGCGATCTACTTCAGCACGCACAGGCTGAAAAGCGTGATCTACTTCAGCACGCACAGGCTGCCAAGCGCGATCTACTTCAGCATGCACAGGCTGCCAAGCGTGATCTACGTCAGCATGCACAGGCTGCCAAGCACGATCTACTTCAGCATGCACAGGCTGCCAAGCGTGATCTACTTCAGCATGCACAGGCTGCCAAGCGCGATCTACTTCAGCATGCACAGGCTGCCAAGCGTGATCTACTTCAGCATGCACAGGCTGCAAAGCGTGATCTACTTCAGCATGCACAGGCTGCAAAGCGTGATCTACTTCAGCATGTACAGGCTGCCAAGCGTGATCTCCTTCAGCATGCATAGGCTGCAAAGCGTGATCTACTTCAGCATGCACAGGCTGCAAAGCGTGATCTACTTCAGCATGCACAGGCTGCCAAGCGTGATCTACTTCAGCATTAAAAAACACATCATCATCACATAGCTTAATACTTATTTTGCACAGTCAAACTCAAAGCATGTCTACTCATTGCCACCAGTAATGAAAACAGAGTTGCATTTAATAATAAGTACTATGTACTGGAAAAACTCCTATCTTGAATGTAATAAAACATTGATCTTTCTTAACATCCCCAGTGGGAAGGGTTCATTCCCGTTGCTCATGCATAATGTGACAAGACCAGATTAAGAAAAGCGAATGAAGCTAGCTGAAATTACTCATGCTGGTACTGTGCCATCAAATGGGAACTGGACCTGTTGGGAATTCTTGTTGGCTGCACGCAATTCTGATTTACCTGCACTAAACCACCCGCTGGCTGCACTTTTGAGTTACCTGCACCTCTCCCTCCCCCCACCTCAGAACTTCTGCCCTTCCACCTCCCTGCACTTGCGCAATCTGAAAAACACAGGGCCTAGTAAGATCATTGTTTTGTCCTCCCTCTGTTTCCCCCTCTTTGTCTTGTCGCACCTAGAAACACTTGTGTGCAAGCACGTTGTAAATGCCATATCATATCTTATTATCATCTCATATCATGTTGAGACTCCATCAGTAATCAGTCCCTGTCAGTATCAGCAACCCTACATTTGGCTCTCCAGAGGTTTTGGACTGCAACTCCTATCACCCAAAGCCCATTTAGACAATGGTGAGGGATTATGGGAGCCATAGTCAAAAATATCTGGGGAGCCACAGGTTACAACCCCCTGCCTCTGGGTGCCACAGATGTAGGACTGGGCTGCACATCCTCTGGGAATAGTTTGTATATGCACCTCACTGTGCATTATCCTAAATAGTACATATGATCTGCTACTGTTCCATCCCCATCCCCCACACTCACTGGGTCTGGGCTGGAACTTTATTTTGTTAGCTAATAGCTAATATACATGGCATGAAGAATTTCTGAAAAATCGGCATATTTTATCAGCAGCAGTTGGGCAGCAATCTAAGACAGCAGGCCCTCTTGAGTCCGTACGGTGTATTACTACTGTATGAATGCCATGTGGAAATCAAGAGCAGTCAGAGCACACATCTGCAAACCTAGTCACTGTGGAGCGGAGCTGTCTCGCGGTCTCCTAGGTTACACCCAACTAGTACCAACCATCATTTGCCCAGGATGCGGATCACAACACTGCGCTGCAACGCATCCCAGTACATAACTCCCTGAATGCCAGCCCATACCCTGCAAAAACCACCTCTTACTTATTGACTGGCATCAAATCCGGCTTCCACCACCCACGAATGATTCCATAATCGAACGAACATTACGTTACTTGTGCAAATCACCCCGAAACAGGAGGCTATTCTAACAACATGCTGCTTGAGTGCCCTACTGGTGCTGAACCAGTGAAACAGCACTTGTAAGGACTGTGATGCAGGTGTGCACTTTAATAACACATTCAAGAGTGCCACAGTGCTTGCGCCAAAACAATATTGTGCTGCAATTTTAGCGTCGTAATGCACATAATTTAGAGTGTGCTGTGCCGTGTAAGAAGGGCTGAGTGAGCTGTGAAGTGAGAGCAGTAGTGCTACACATATAGGAGTCCCCCATATGCACTCATGACAAGTGTTATGCTGAAATATAGGCACTGCAATGGCGCATACAGAGGATTGCCCTATATGTCTCTTGCCTGGCATAGTTTAGCAGCGTATAGGGTGCAGAACCATAATGTCATGGTTTTCATCCACGTTGTAATGTAATGTGAGCCCGGCCCCGTGCCCAGGGCTCGTGCAATGTCACAGAGTGCGCCACCATGTGAACACTTCAATAAAGGGCTGAGCGGCTTCCCGCTCAGCATGCATTTTCCACAAGACTCCTACCTCCTCACATTACTTCAGCGCTAGCCAGCACCAGCGCCATACTGGGGGTAGAGTGCTTGCCCTGCAGAGCCCTTCAGCAGCAGGGTCCGGACACTCAAGCCTCATAGCACTCCCTTGGGAAAGACAGATAAGGTGTAGAGGAAAAACGACCTAGTACTCCCACATTATGCACACTGGAGGTATAAGGGTACATTGTTTATAAATGCTGAGAAAATGAAATGCTACACCGGTACAGATTGATTTATAGTAAACCTGAGGCCATCACTCTGTCACCACTACGGATGTAATAAAGTGGAGATGGATGGAACAGATGTTCACAATCTTGTCATATTCACATTCGGAAGTATCGTGGGTGGGAAAAGAGGGTAAGAGTCAAGCAGGCACAGGCCCAAAACAAGACTGTGTGCCGGGGGACCAAAGAGACTGTTTGGGAAGACCCACATTGCATATTTATAAATGAAATCAACTGAACACTTAAACACAGTACACCAGCTTATTATCTCTGTGTAGTTTAGTTGCAAATAAAGTAATTGCCTCTCTCTAAGTAATTCCAGGGTGCCTGCAAGCGGCTGGAGGCACAATTTACAATCGTAAATTACCTCCGCTCTGCTCCCCTCAGATAACATATTTCATCTCTGGGGATGTTGTGTTCCCTCCTCCATTAGCGGAAGGTTAGTGCCTTGAAGTCCCCCCACCCCTGGCATGGAAGTCCTTTGTATCAGCAACCTTTAAACACATGTCCTGCACTATCCCCCATTCAGACCTCTATACGAGGCCTCCTGTAGACCCATTGCAATCTGCCTCTACAAGGCCCCAGTCTGAAATCAGAGAAACAATGTGGTTATAGAAGTACCGGTCCTCAACTATAGGATGCAGAGTTTCTTTGACATTGGAACCGTAATTCACCGCAACAAAACTGCACCTTGCCAGGGTGAGGCAACAGCTGGGGAGAGAGCACAGTAGGTCCCAGTATGCAGCAGCACATCAACTCTCGCCTGCCTCCGACTGCTCTGGGGTATGTCAGTCAGTCACACACGCCCATTTTCAGTGCAGTTTACTTCAGAGTACAAAGTACATCAAGCGATAAGCGAATCGGAACAGCGACCTACAGGATCACTGATTTTCAACAATTGATAAAAGTGGTGTCATGGCTGTCCACAGAACCCGTTTAGAGAATGGGTACTTTTTTCTGGTGTTCTATAAAAGTAAGACTTAAATTAATCTTAAAGGACAAACGCATTATTAAACCCACTATTGTATTGAAAATGCACAGTAAATGCAGTAGTTAGGTGGAAAGGGCATTCTGGGTATGAAGAACAAGAATCTGCAGGTAACAGCTTTGCAGAAAATGGAAACAAGATACAAAATATGACTTTTAAGGTATAAACTGGGGTAGGTCTTAAATGCAAGTAGGGCTCATAAAAAAAGGTCACAGGGACAGGGACAGAGCCACTGCTCGATACCTTATTACCTCATTACAGGAGATAGCCCATGCCAAGGCAGGTTTCTGGGAGCTTTCTGATGTGTCAAATTGGGTTTGAGTAATGGCCCAAGGCTCGAAGAAGCTTGGGGAAAGCAGTGATGTTCAAAGGTTTTAATGGGTCTTGAGGCATGAAGTGGCGAACAGGCTTTAGTGGATCCAACGATGCGAAGTAGTATGGCTAGTGACAACGGCTTAATGTGCAAAGAAGCTTCAGACAGTCCGACGATGTTGGGAGCTGCGCAGCTTGAAGGAGCTTGAAGTGGTTCAAAGTGTGGAATGTCAAATGCAACTCTGTTGGGTCTTTGAAGTGCTTAAAGGCATTCAGTGCACTCCCAGGGGCTTGAATCAGCTAGACATAGATGAGAGGGACATAGGAAGTTTGTTTTGGTCGTGGGATTTTTGTGAGACACTCCACTGGGTCGCGGAGGTTAGAAAAGTGAATCTGTCATCTGCCATTCTTAAACAGGAAGGTTGTCAGGGACAGTTGCATGGCAGTTCACTTCAGAAAAGTCCAGAGTACTAGTGAACAGCTTCAGTCATGCCTTTTAATAGAATAGCACTTAAAATGTTCTCCTGAAATGGTTAGGGAGAAGATCTGCATCCTCCTTGGAGATTATCATATGCACCACAATGGCTGGGACTTTGGGCAGCCTTTATCCCAACAAGTTTCCAGCAATCAAACTCCTGTTGAAGTGATTCTTACAAGATGATTCAAAAAATATTGAATTAAAGCAGATTCTTCCCCCCTTTTATAGTCATTTTTCCACAGTTGACTGGTCCATGCCAAGTCTTCTGTAAGAGCCCAATCCTTGCTTTTATAACAAGAGTTTTGTCTTTTGATGTCAGCTCCCAGAGAATAACCTTATCTGCAGTATGGTAGTAAGAGTCATTGGAAGCAAGTGTAACCTAGAAATTTTTAAGATGCCTGGACCCTTCTTCTGGGTACAAATCCTCTACTCAGCAACACTATACTCCATCTGACGGAGATAACAAACCAAAACTACAGTAATGATCCCCTCTCTGTTTACCTTCCCCTTTCGGGGGCACTGATCACCTTTGAAATACCCTTTGAAATACCTACTTCCTGGGGGTATGTCAAGCTTTCCCAGCAGTGAACAAAGAGGCATCCAGGGCCTGGTCCAACATCTGTGGGGTTGAAAGCCCTAGCCATACACAATGTGCTGTAGGAGTCACAGGAAATTAGCTGATAATAAAATGACACCAGATTGGTGTTGGCAGTCATAACAAGATCTCTTCACAGGCCACTTTATCAAACTAGATACAGCTTTATGTTTACCAACTGTGATGAATCCAGAGGATTCGTCCCTTCTTCCCAAAGGGAAGCCACAACCTTTGAGACTGGGGATTTGAGCCTGCTATGCAAAACACTCCCTAGGAGACTGGGCAAGTGGGATCTCACTGGGGGTGTCCGCCCCATAGGGGACATGGACTCCCAAGTGAACACCTCTATAACATCTCCCTTAACACCAATGTCCCAAATGGTTGTCGCATATATGGGAACTGTTAATAATGTTGAGGACATGGGGCCTTTAAATATGCTTGGATTAGTTTCTGACCCCTCCCTGAAGCCAGAATCTCTGGACCAATGGGGCTGTGTTTTTCATTGTAGGGAGAAACATAAAAGGGACATGACCCGTATCCGGGGAGATGGAGACTGCACCCAACTAAGTACACTGTGTGAAAGCAGGTACGCGGTTCTCACCAAGGAGCGGATAAGCTATGAAGGATTCCAAAAGAGACCAAATGCTATGAAAGTGGATGAAGGATCCAAGGGGCCCGGTGGGGCTATAGGAGAGCAGAGACTAAGTTATAATTATAATTATTATAATTATAATTTTTTTTATTAACACGCTTAATACCAAAGAGGTTTCCAAGCGAGTACCCGGGATTCAAACCTGTGCTCCTCTGCGTCGTCTTGCTTTCAAGACAAGCATGTTGCCACTGAGCTATACTACCCGTGCCAAGTAACATCAGAAGATGGTGAAAGAGAATCCAATACAGAGAAAGGGTTACTAGAAGCCAGAATGTAAGCGTACCACCCAAACGAGGTGAACCTAAAAGTAACACTCTATGAGGGGTTACCAATCATGTGAAAGAAACAGAAAACCACAGGAAAGTTGTAAATGTAAGATGAAATCCTCACGAGATGAACATCCAGCTAAAGTAAAGAGTGCAGTCTTGACTGCGGACCAAAGCCACTTAAAGAGGGTGGACAACCATAACCATTCACCAAGTAGAGTCAGCAGGTCCACAAACAGTCATTGCCTGCATGAAACTGAATCACCCTAGAGGGGTGAACGAGAGATAGCAGTTGAACGACTGAGGAATCCAACTTGTGCAATTAAGGGTCAAACCTTTACATTTACCCAAAACCTGGTGGAGGAACACAGGAGTTTGCTCTTTTCATTTGTATTGAAATCCAAGAGATGTGTTGTTTGCTTGAACTGAGTGAGAAGTTAAAGACCTGTGAATTCAAGAGGAACATTTCCAGAGACATTGTTGGGATGGGGTCATGCACCAGTGTTGGGGTAGACATTTTAGGTCCCAACACAGAAAAGAGGTTCACACTACCTAAATTTTATTAGGTGATGGCGTGGCTGGGTTAGATGCGATGTTGCAACTAAATATGTGTTCGATGTAGTTAGATGAACTGAAATGAGTGTTGCTTTGTATTTTTGTTGGATACATTTTTAGAGTCATAGTAGGCAGCAACAAGCAACATGAGTAGCAGTGGCATGGAGAGAATTCATTTTGCAATGTCCAATTTGCAGTGCAGAGAAATATGTATTGGGGAGCTTTTTGTGTGCGAGAGAGGAGTTAATTGAATGGAAGTTCAACAATAGTTTAGATTGCAGAAACATTTAGGGCATTGCAAATTAGGAAGTTCATTGTGGGTACACAGAGACATTGCAGAATGCAGGTTTCACCTACTTGGAGTTTTCATAGGCCACAGAGTTCTTGGATTCACAGGAATTTAATGTTTTGCCTGGTTGAAGAGCTGGATGACCTAGGTTATAGAAGGGGGCAGAAAGCAAACCGCATATGGGCAGTTGTGATAATATCACAAAGGGATGAAGGAGAGAATGGAAAGCCATTTGTTAGATTTTTATGGGCAGACTGGTTTCTTAGATGGCAAGTGTAATTTCCCTTGGAGCACAAAGGCTTGTTTTTTGATGACCAGAAAGGTCTGGTTATATGTAGGGTTAAATTGACAGCTGGTAGTGTATGGGTGTGCATGGAAATATGCTGAAGGCTGTATAACTTGAAATGGCAGTCACAAATAGGACGCGCAAGAATGCAGGAAAAATGGTATGAAAGACATAGAGCAGCTGGGAGGAATAGGAGTTTTATTGTTGCTTCAAAGGAGGTTGCTTATTTATTTCTCTCCCTCCTGTGAGGAAGGCATGGTATCAAGCAGTAGACACAGACACAATGGATACAAGTTTGAAACCCTTTATTTATGAATTTGGTTGGGATGGCGGAATTCCTAACTTGCCCCAACTGTAAAATGGGAGTAATCTCGCCAATCAAACAATAATACATCCGTCCAAGTCAGTCTGGGCAAAGTAAAAAGGCCTATTCTAAGAAAACCTAAGCTTGCCCTCCTTCTCAAGACAACAAATGTGTTAAAGGACTACACAAAGGAAAATAGTATGCCAAAAATAAATGTCAGAATGGCTTCAGCACCAACCCCCGTCCCCAGGTTCTAGGGAGTCTCTCAATAAGCAAAGGATAGGTGGATGTCACAGTTCTCTCATGTTTGCACACTTTGGCTTACTGGTACAATTCAACGGTTCAATCTCAGGCTTTTAACTCTTGGTAGTTCAATCACTTCCTTAGGCTTCAGCTGCCTTGCTATCAATACCTAATTCATATGATTTCAACTTCTCACAGTTCAGCACAGGCTTCCCTTTGCCGGGCTCGAGCCTGTCTTGTTTCACTTTATTACAGAACTGTTTATAGTTCTGCACAGGCTTCCCTTTGCCGGGCTCGAGTCTGTCTTGTTTCACTTTATTACAGAACTGTTTATAGTTCTGCATAGGCTTCCCTCTGCCGGGCTCGAGCCTGTCTTGTTTCACTTTATTACAGAACTGTTTATAGTTCTGCATAGGCTTCCCTCTGCCGGGCTCGAGCCTGTCTTGTTTCACTTTATTACAGAACTGTTTATAGTTCTGCATAGGCTTCCCTCTGCCGGGCTCGAGCCTCTCTTGATTCACTTTATTACAGAACTGTTTATAGTTCTGCATAGGCTTCCCTCTGCTGGGCTCGAGCCTGTCTTGTTTCACTTTATTACAGAACTGTTTATAGTTCTGCATAGGCTTCCCTCTGCCGGGCTCGAGCCTGTCTCGTTTCACTTTATTACAGAACTGTTTATAGTTCTGCATAGGCTTCCCTCTGCCGGGCTCGAGCCTGTCTCGTTTCACTTTATTACAGAACTGTTTATAGATCTGCATAGGCTTCCCTCTGCCGGGCACAAGCCTTTTTTATTTTTGTGGGTGTTCCCTTCCCCACATTTATCCAAGTTATCTTTCACTGTCGAAGACTTTCGAAACTGCATGACCACTTCGACCTCTCTTTCCACATTCCTTCAATTCACAATCTTTTCTTGCAGCACCAATGCCTCTTGGTACTTTCAGTTCTTATTCTCTTTTGCTTGCCTTCTTGGTCCTTTCCAAAGTTGTTGTACTCGACGTTTGCCCTCTTGGCATATTCCACATTTCCCATATTTCATATTCCTTTTATTCAACTTTCTTTCATTTGATCTCTGCTTGTAATATCTTTCATAAAAAAACTTTGCAAATCCAAAAAGCTGTAGAGAATGATTGTAACCTAACTCAAGGATTTAATCCAGTATATGCTTTCATTTGGTATCACAGATATCCATACTTAGTTTCCCTCGGGAACTGAATTGTAATCAAAAGAAGTGGATGAAAATGAAGAAAAGAGCCTAGTCTTTCTTAATTTATTCTAATTTACAATAAAAATACAATAAGCAAAAAAACAAAAAAAAACAAGAAAAAGGTCAAGCACTCTTGAATTCAGAAAATGCATGTGCAGAGAGTGAACAATAAGTGAACAATAAACAGTGAAAAAAAGGTCATACAAAAATGTATAATACAGCGTGTGCAAAAACGTCACCAATTCAGGCAATTCGGGCAAAATCATAATTAACTTCATAACACAGCCTGTGCTGAAAATGTCACAGGTACAATTTGCATTCAATTTACAATATTGTGAAGAGTTTAATTCCATTTCATAACACAATATTGTTGGATAACAGGTCTTTCATAACATAGTTCATAACATTTCACTGTCGAAAGTGCGCCTCTCTTGCACAGGACCACTCTGCTACTTTGTTTCCTTTTCCTTTAACAATTGTCCACTTCACTCGCATTTTATCAGCACACGTGCAACCTTGAACTTTCAAATCACAAGCATTTTTCTCTTTAACATCAACCAGACTTTTGTTGCTCTCGATAACTCACTGGTTGTGCTAAATGACTTGTTTTCATCTTTTCACCTCCTCTCCTCCTCCCCAACTCTGCCGTTCACCTGGGAGGTTTGTGGGCCGTTTCCTAGCACCTGGAAGGTTTCTTGCCTCTGGTCCGTCAGCTCTCTTTTTTTAACACTCATGGCTTCCTGAAAGCTGGGAAATCTTGCCTGGCTTATTCTCGATCTTCCTAATTGTTTGTCAGCCCATTGGCCTTCCTTCCCGTACCCAGACTCACTCAAAGTGTGCTTGTGCACGCCACCTTTTATTTTCACAAGGAGTCTTAATGAGTGGCAGGTGTACATTATTTGAGCTACGTCCCTAACTCTGCCTGGCCTCCTTACAGGGACAAGGCCAATGCTAGTCAGGGGAGGTAATCCTTCGGACCTCATTCCTCATCCTCCTTGGTGCAGTACTTCTGTCTAAACAAAGTGGGGAGGAATTATGGGAGTTGTAGTTTCTCATAAAATAAACAGGGCTGGGGGGGTTAGATGGGTTGTGGAAAAAGGCGGATACCATGTCTCACCTTTGAGTGCTTCTCCCGCACTCCCTGAGAACCCCCTACCCAGCTGACCCTCCCTTACTTGGGTCGGGATCCAAAAGCGATGGCCTTTCCCTGGCCACCTGAATAAGGGATCCTGGGGACTAGGTTGTGAAGAAGCCGCATCAAGGCGAAGGCCACAGGACAAGGCCAACGCCGCTCTCTGCAGCTCCGCTGCGAGAGCCTACTCCAGGATCCCTCATGCCCCACTCGGCCACCATGGAGCGCGCCCCCCCTGCCGCCGCCATTGAGGCACACGCGGCCTCGAAGCCCGCAGCCAGCTGCAACACGGAGCAGCGCCCCGCCCACACACAGCGCCGCCGTACAGCAGCTGATGCAAGATCAGCTGTTCAGCCTACCAGCCCCTCCTCTCCCGCTTTAAAGGGAGAGGAGGCGGACCGGCAGGCGAAGCCGCATCAAGGCGAAGGCCACAGGACAAGGCCAACGCCGCTCTCTGCAGCTCCGCTGCGAGAGCCTACTCCAGGATCCCTCATGCCCCACTCGGCCACCATGGAGCTCGCCCCCCCTGCCGCCGCCATTGAGGCACACGCGGCCTCGAAGCCCGCAGCCAGCTGCAACACGGAGCAGCGCCCCGCCCACACACAGCGCCGCCGTACAGCAGCTGATGCAAGATCAGCTGTTCAGCCTACCAGCCCCTCCTCTCCCGCTTTAAAGGGAGAGGAGGCGGACCGGCAGGCGAAGCCGCATCAAGGCGAAGGCCACAGGACAAGGCCAACGCCGCTCTCTGCAGCTCCGCTGCGAGAGCCTACTCCAGGATCCCTCATGCCCCACTCGGCCACCATGGAGCTCGCCCCCCCTGCCGCCGCCATTGAGGCACACGCGGCCTCGAAGCCCGCAGCCAGCTGCAACACGGAGCAGCGCCCCGCCCACACACAGCGCCGCCGTACAGCAGCTGATGCAAGATCAGCTGTTCAGCCTACCAGCCCCTCCTCTCCCGCTTTAAAGGGAGAGGAGGCGGAACGGCAGGCGAAGCCGCATCAAGGCGAAGGCCACAGGACAAGGCCAACGCCGCTCTCTGCAGCTCCGCTGCGAGAGCCTACTCCAGGATCCCTCATGCCCCACTCGGCCACCATGGAGCTCGCCCCCCCTGCCGCCGCCAATGAGGCACACGCGGCCTCGAAGCCCGCAGCCAGCTGCAACACGGAGCAGCGCCCCGCCCACACACAGCGCCGCCGTACAGCAGCTGATGCAAGATCAGCTGTTCAGCCTACCAGCCCCTCCTCTCCCGCTTTAAAGGAAGAGGAGGCGGACCGGCAGGCGAAGCCGCATCAAGGCGAAGGCCACAGGACAAGGCCAACGCCGCTCTCTGCAGCTCCGCTGCGAGAGCCTACTCCAGGATCCCTCATGCCCCACTCGGCCACCATGGAGCTCGCCCCCCCTGCCGCCGCCAATGAGGCACACGCGGCCTCGAAGCCCGCAGCCAGCTGCAACACGGAGCAGCGCCCCGCCCACACACAGCGCCGCCGTACAGCAGCTGATGCAAGATCAGCTGTTCAGCCTACCAGCCCCTCCTCTCCCGCTTTAAAGGGAGAGGAGGCGGACCGGCAGGCGAAGCCGCATCAAGGCGAAGGCCACAGGACAAGGCCAACGCCGCTCTCTGCAGCTCCGCTGCGAGAGCCTACTCCAGGATCCCTCATGCCCCACTCGGCCACCATGGAGCTCGCCCCCCCTGCCGCCGCCATTGAGGCACACGCGGCCTCGAAGCCCGCAGCCAGCTGCAACACGGAGCAGCGCCCCGCCCACACACAGCGCCGCCGTACAGCAGCTGATGCAAGATCAGCTGTTCAGCCTACCAGCCCCTCCTCTCCCGCTTTAAAGGAAGAGGAGGCGGACCGGCAGGCGAAGCCGCATCAAGGCTAGGCCACAGGACAAGGCCAACGCCGCTCTCTGCAGCTCTCCGCTGCTCGACGTCGCTGATGGCGCACAAAAACTCTGCCAATCCAGGCCAAGGTAAGGCCAACATCCCCTCTGCCCCCTTGTCTCACGCTTTACCCGCATGCCCTCCGCTGCACAACAGTAGGAATGCGCCCCTACGCTCCCGCACCCTGCTTACCAACCTCAACAGCTATACTCCTACCATCGGCTACCGCAACGCCAGGTTGGCCACAAGAAGCCAGCTGCCAGTACTCTTGAGCGCTGCCACCAAATGCACCCTGGGCCACAGGGTCACCTCGCAGTCTCCCGCCACGACGCAACAAGTCTTCAAGGCCTGTACGTACAATCACTACCCCTCCATTAACACTAACTCTCTATCCCTACCTCCGCCCCTTGGCCCCAATGCAATTACCGCTATCGCCCACTCTGCCACTCTGGTGTGTGTACAGCCCAATGATGTTCATTTGTTTTCTGAACACACTGCTGGTGCCTCCATTGACTGTTTGCGGCCTAATGATGTTCATATGTCTTCTGGTCCCACTGCTGGTGCCTCCATTGACTGTTTGCGGCCTAATGATGTTCATATGTTTTCTGAACCCACTGCTGGTACCCCCCTTGATTGTGTGCTGCCCAATGACACCTTTGTGCCCCCTAATCTTACCGCTGACTCCCCCCTGACCACCCCACCTAGCTCCTTTGATCCTCCTTCAGCTACCAGCCTCCCACTCCCCCTGCCTCCCCCCAGCCGCACGCTCTTGTGCGCCCTGCTCAATGCCCGCTCTGTACCAGCCCACGCCCTCGACATCAATGACATGCTCATAAAAGACGAACTAGACCTCCTCATCCTCACTGAAACCTGGCTCAATGAAAGTTCGGGCCCTGCCCTATCACTGGCCATCCCACCTGGTTACTCCATCTACAGGAAAGACCGCACCTCTCAGAGAGGTGGAGGCGTTGCCCTCATCGCCAAAGACACCCTCTCCATCAGAGAAGTAGAAGGCATCCTTGACAGCAATAGCGACTACCTCCCTCTAAAAATTAACGTATCAGCTAACTGCACCATATCCATGCACATTGTCTACAGACCCCCAGGACCGTGCACCGACTTCCACGACACACTCATCTCTGCACTCTCTCATAACATCAAAAAGACCTCACAGGTCCTACTCCTCGGTGACCTTAACTTAGGGTTGAACGACCCCAAGGACTCCCCTGCAAAACACCTCAAGAAGGCACTCTCCAACCTAGGCTTCACGCACTCCATCTCCCAGCCTACACACATCAAAGGACGCACCCTTGACTGGGTCAGCCATCACAACTGCACCCTTCTCATCAAGGACAACAACCCTATTCCTTGGTCCGACCACCACTACATCCAATTCAACCTCGGAACTAACAAAGCTGCCTTCTCCCCGCCACCACCCTGCCCCGACACGTACTCCAGAAGTTCACGCCTTCTCACAGCCGAAAACCTGGCACCCTACCTCCTTAACCCAGCCCTTCAAACCCCCTCTTCGAACAACCCCGATACCTTAGCTAACACCTTTAAGGATATCATCACATCAGCTGTGGATGCCATTGCCCCCCTAACTCTCAAAAAAGCCAAAAAAGCCAAACATGCCAACTCCTGGTTCTCCAAAGAACTCCTTGATCAACGTGCACAGAAGAGGGTTGCTCTCTCCACATGGAAAGCAAACCCGTCTGAAGCCACTAAACAAAAATTCAAAGCCATTTCCAAACTATATAAGACCAACATCACTCGAGCAAAGGCTGCCTCCTTTAACACCAGGATTGCTGACGCTAAGTCAGGCTCCAAGGAACTTTTCACCATCTTCAGGGAACTCGAAAAACCATCTGCCCCCCCCTCCTCTATCATCAAAGATGACAAATGGTGTAACAACATTCAATCTGCCATGCTTGAGAAGCTCAACACTCTCCAAAGTAAAATTCGTGGCCACCAAAAAGCCCTCTCCGAGATTATAGTGAACATGCATGCTAAACCACCCACCAAGACCACGTCCGCCCCGCTGTTCGAATTTAAAAATATCACAGAGCAAGAGGTCATCACCCTGCTCAACTCCATTAAGCCCTCCAACTGTAAAGGGGATGCATGCCCCGCCAGCCTCATCAAGGATTCCGCACCCAGCCTAGCCCCCTTCCTCACAGCCTTTATCAACTCATCCTTCCAATCAGGCCATGTTCCACCAGGACTTAAGGAAGCTTGGGTTCGCCCGCTTCTCAAGAAACCTTCTCTTGACCCAACCGTCCCGGGGAACTACAGGCCCATTACGACTGTACCGTTCCTTCTCAAAATCTTGGACAAAGCAGCTTACCTGCAAGTCCAGAAGTTCCTAGAGGACAACCGCCTCCTCGGTCTACGACAATCTGGCTTCCGCCCTCGCCATGGCACTGAAACGGCCCTCCTAGACCTGAAAAACCAAATGGACGATCTCAGAGACGCAGGCAAACCGGCCCTTCTACTGCTCCTTGACCTCTCTGCTGCGTTCGATCTGGTCGACCACAATACCCTGTGTCACCACCTAGCCACACAAGCCAACTTCTCCCCTAAAGCCTGCCAATGGATCACCTCCTTTCTCAAAGAAAGGGCCATGAAAGTATTTTCTGAAGTTGCTGCTGCCACCCCCAGCCTCCTCACCTGCGGTGTCCCCCAGGGCTCCTGTATCGCTCCTACTCTCTACAACCTCTTCACGGGGCCACTGTTCAGCATCTTGGACTCCCTGGGTATCTCATACACCAATTATGCGGACGATACGCAGGTACTCATCCCACTCACAGGCGACTACCTAGCGGACTCTAACACCCTCTCCTCTATCTACTCTACCATCCAATCCTGGATGGCGGAGAATTGGCTTTGCCTCAATGGTGAAAAAACCGAACTCCTCCTTATTGGCTCACCTTTCACCATCGGCAATCTCGGAGAACAGTACACCTCTTTCACCATTGATAATATTCCAATTAAAGTCTCTAACCATGTTAAGACACTCGGAGTCTACCTTGACTCCGACCTGTCGATGGACAGACAGGTCAATGCCATCGCCGCCTCCTCAGCCTACTACACCAAAGTCATCAACGCAACCAGGCCTTTCCTGGCCCGTCAAAGCAGCCTCACGATTGCCAGGGCCATCATCGGATCAAGACTTGACTACTGTAACGCCCTTCTCGTCGGGACTTCCAACAAAAACATCGCCAAACTTCAGCTAGCCCAAAACAATGCTCTAAGGGCAGCCACCGGCACCGCAAGGAGAGACCACATCTCCGAAATCAGAAGGCAAGTGCACTGGCTCCCTGTTAAAGAAAGAATTGTCTTTAAAACTCTTGCCATCACCCACAAATGCATTCACGAGCTTGCCCCCCCCCCCACCTGACGAACAGAATCACCAGGCACTCCGCCACAAGACCGCTTAGATCTTTCTACGCCAACACCATTGTCAGGCCTACCTCGCGGAAAGTGCGTGCTGGTGGCTCCAGTTTCCCCACCCTAGCAGCCACGCACTGGAATGCCCTGCCACCTCACCTCAGACTCATCGAGTCACACCTAGCCTTTCGCAAGGCTATCAAAACCAGACTCTTTGTATGACTTCAACCTGTTTCTGCCTATATGCCTGCTAACCTGTAACTAAGAGCCTCCTGCACCCGAATGTAATCTTAAATCTGTGTATCCTCTGTAACAGCGCCTCGATGCCTCATGGGCTGCAAGTGCGCTTAACAAATGCAAATAAATAAATAAATAAATAAATAAATAAAATAAACACCCTCAGGTTTTTCATACGCCCCATGCCGTCAAGTGTTTATGGAAGGCCTTGCACAATCACCATGTGGGTTAATGGGTTCCTGTCACATGGTCTGAATAATACACAGAGTTATTCAGGAATTATAAATGTATTATGTGGAGTACATCATAAATGACGAGGGAAGAAGATCACATGTCGAAAGGGTTGTACTTTGTCAATGTATCAAATGGGGTTTTAGGGCTAGGGGGATTACATTTCTTTGTATTAGAGTTAGCCAATGGAGGGTTGGGGGTTGAATTTGTGACATAATATTTGTGATTATGTAAATTGTCTAACTGGGTATATAAACTGAAACTTAGTTGCATTCGGCTAGAATCGGGTTAATTTTCAGCTCAAAGTATTTGCATTTGAATTTTATTTATTTGTTTAAAACACACAAGGCCTAGGGGCATCTGGGCGCATTTCTTAGGAGGGTTACAGTTACATATATTTACACAGTGTTAAAAGACTTTACATATATTGCACAATATTACAAGCGTATTACATCTTACATAGGCATTACATATTACATAGACAGTTAAATAAACATGATATTTACAGTAGCATTACCAGGGTGCACAGCAAAGGTTAGTTAGGCATGTACGTGGTGGTCCTGCGCTACCAGCCAAGTTTTGACTTTACTTCTGAAGGCATTGAAATAGGGTTCAGTTCTGAGTGTGCTAGGTAGAGAGTTCCAGAGCCTTGCAGCAAGCACCGGAAAGCTGCTGCCCCCACCTTCTGAAGCTTGAACCTCGGTAGCACGAGGCAGTGTGTTTGTGCCACTTTATGGTGTCGATCTGAGGTGTTGCGTGTGAATAGGTTAGAAAAGAATTTCAATGCCTGCTTGGCGAGGCATTTATGCGTGAGTGACAATGATTTAAACACAATTCTTTGGGAGACAGAAAGCTTAAGGAATTGAATAGCCCCTTCCGGTCGTTATAATGCAAAAAACATGTTTTCCTGGCAAATGTTCATGTGTTTCTTTGTGGAAGCCGTTCTTTCGCTTTGGAATGTTTGAGTTGTTCCCTTTCACCAGCCAGCATAAACCAAGCAAAGGGGAGTAAGAACACGTGCTAGGGAGAATTTTCACTTCTTTGCCAATTTCCTCCCACCTTAAAGACCCCCAGCTCTTTTGCTTACAACTTTTTAATTTTAACTCCAGAGTGAGTGGGACCTTTTTCTCACTCCCTCTTGTGTTTTCCCTGATTAGGATTTTATGTTTTCACTGTCTTTGGAGTCTGACAAACTCCATAGGCATCTGCTTTTTGTATAGTAACACACAGCACCTTCAATGCAGTGTCACTGAGAAGTCCTTTGGATTTCTCTTAAGGTTTAAATACCTTTTCTTGGGTGAACTACGGTTCCCAAAAATAGTAAGGTGAAATTGATCTTACTTACCTTTTTCCTTTTGTAGGTCCAGCACACACCTTCCTATGTGGAGTGCTGGGGGATTACTTAGTAGCCCCTTATCCTACTTTCTCATGTATAATGTTTTGTTACCTTCACTACTTTAAATGGCTGGTGGCAATGGTTTAATTTTTACTACCAGTGTGTTCTTTTACCGGAGACTGAAACCTCAGCTGCAGTACAGCAGCTGAGGTTTTCATTTTGTCAAAATGGCTGCTGTCTTCTTTCTTCGCCATTTTCTGTTTGTGAGGTCTTTCTTCGCTTTTACTCTGTGTGTTCAGACAGGTTTGAGCCCTTTGTGTGTTTTGCCTTTGGCGGGCTTCAGCCCTGAAGCTCGAGCCTGGCTCCAGTGTGTCAGGAAGGACAGGAAGTGAGGGAGGGTCCCGAAACTCCCCTTTCCTTTGTCTCTAGGTGTGCCTGATCAAAACCAGTCCTGTTTGGTCGGCTGGCTGTCCGGGAAGGACAGCCACCATGCTTTGTGATTGACAGCCTAGGGCTGTGAATGAATCACAACAAACTTAAAAGGCGACGTTCTTGGGACTCCAGGTAGAGTCAACCACTGGAAGAAACATCCAAAGAAAAAATTGTGAAGAGAAGCCTGCTGCAACCTCCTGGACCTTGAATTGCCCCGTGAAGCACTTCTGCTCTGCTGACCTCCTTTTTCACCTCGACAGAAAAGCTCTGGACGGAACAACTTCCCCCCTTGGGCTGGTGGGACCAACTAACCCGTGACAAACGATTCTAAGTGATCCGACTGTGGCTGATTTTGCTGCGGCCAGAATGTTCGCATGGGAAAGGTGCAAACTATCAAAAGTTTGCACCTTTGTCATGTGAACACGTTTACATACTACTGGGATGCAGGGGTTTCTCCCGCAACCCCCGCTCACTATACTGTAAAGTATAGTGAGTGGGAAGTTGCGGGGGACACACCTGCAGCCCCCGTTTTTTTTTTTTTTGCAGGTGTGCTTCGGGGGTGTCCCCCGCAACACCCCTCTTACTATGCCACACAGTATAGTGAGCGGGGTGTTGCAGGGGACACCCCCACATTCTTTATTTTTTACTTACCTGCAATGCTACCACCAAAGGTTCGAGTTTTTGGTGTTCGAACATTTGGTGGTAGAATTCTTTGGTCGTTTTGTACGGTCGGACCATTTTTTTTGGGTCCGATCGTAAAAACCTGACAAACTTCACTTTGGCGCAATCCCGACTTGCTGTGCCTCACCAATCTTGCAGAAGCCCAATACCAGGGGTCGAGTGTCCATAACCAAGTGCAACATAGTCCGCGGAATTAATCCGGCCAAAAGCTCCAGGAGCCTCCTAACGACACCCCAGACGCCAGAAATCCCGATCCAGAGTCCCCTCACCAGAGTCCAGGACTGAGAGAGAAAGGAAAGTCCAACCAGAGATATTTGATCTGCTTTAGTGCCGTTTACGAGTCGCTGAAACCGCAAAGTGCCACTGAATCGAAGAGAGCCCGTAGCTGTCAAAGTTCTTGCCGAGTACTGCCGCTGGAGCCTGCCAGGCATCCTCCCTCTTGTCCCCACAACTGAGGCTCAGTAACAAGGGTCTGCTTGGCTGTAGCAAGACGGAATCCAGCTGGACAACTTTTCTTCAAACCAGAGGTACTTTTTTGGGGCTAGGGGTACTTACCTTATTGCCTTGAGTTGTGTTTTCTCACTTGAGAATTATATTGGCTTAGCTTTTCTGAGTTGAGTTTCAACTCCCCTTGCACAGGCTTAACTGCTTGTGTTCCTCCAGTGATTTTCTTAAACTATCTGACTTTGTGAAAGACTTTATCCAAGAAGTGAATCAAAACTATAGACTTTGTCCAATTGACTTTGGCTGTCCTGGCTCCCCAAAGGCACCCTTATAATCTATTGACTTTGGCATTGCTTGTCCCTCATATGTTGTAATTTGTTGAACACTTTTTACTGCTGGGAAAGGCTTACCTACACTTCACTAGAGGATTCAAACTGACTTCCTGTTATAAGAAAGTATGTGCTAACCTTTCTATTTCCCTAACTCTTCCTTCCTGAAACCCAGAATCTAAAAAGTATATTGGTGTTTATGATAAATGCAATACTATCTTTGTTATTGAAGTCACTTCAGGGTGTAGGAGAAATGTATTAGCATAACCAAAGTGCACTAGCCAACTTTATTGATTCTGAAGAGTGTTTCCAACGTTTGCTTGACTGTTACAAACACTTGCCTTTTTAAAGAATGCTTAACTAAAACGTGTGTAAATAAATATATATTTATAAACTGAATCCTTGTGTGTGTTACTTTGTTACTTGTATTGACGGATTTCATTTGTACAGCTCTACAGCTCACATTTACCCCTCTTAAAATAGGCCTGGCTGCTCAGTCACTCTAGCAACGTGTGAAGTACAGACCTATATCAAAAGGTGGGCTACCTAATTACAAGCACATAAGTCTTGTGTAGTCTCACACAGTGTGACTGCACCAATTCCTACCTAACAACACTTCTCTGGGCTAAGTTTTGTTTTCCTTTATTAGAGGACAGAGTTGAGTTGAGTATGACATGGTGACGGACACCTTTTTTTGTTCTTTTTTTTAGAATATGGAACCTACACCATGCCAATAGGGCTAGGAGAGGGTGTTTCTTTTACTTTAACAAAAACGTAGAAAGTTTAAACATTGACCAGTTGTCCGCGTCCTGTCCATGTCCTACAACAAAACATTCTGCCACCAGGCCAAGGTGATACCCAGTTATAGATGTGGAACCATGGGGGCACACTATTAAAGGCAGCCCATGGCTGTTGGATTGACTTGGATTCCATCCGACTGCATCGGGAAAGCATGTTATTACAAGTACCCTTCTGCCAAACCATGTGTCAGAAGAGGTCCCAGTGCATTGTACTTCTTTTAGCATGGAGCATTGGAAAGTGAAGCCTGTGTAGTAAAGCTCACTTTCTGAAAAAGATAACAAGCATCATTTTGAATAGCAAAAATCAAAAAAAGCTAAGGGTAGCACAGCATCCCAGGTGGCATTATGTCGCTCTCTGCTTTTAAATAGAAGCTGAGAAAAAACGAGGTTTGTTAAAGCATGCACCAGAGAAATGCACAGGGGATGTTCTCACTCCTGCTCGTAAACGTCCTGCTGCTCTCTGCCAATGCCCACCCGAGGATGGAGAAAGAAATGAGGCACGATGCCACAGAGCGCTATGGCACATCCACTCGACTTTTACTCGGCTGAAATGATGCCAATTCTTAAAAGTCCTTCTATTAAAAAAATAAAAAAATAAAAAAAATAGCCTCTGTGCTTCCTGTTTCTTCTATCAGACTCTTCAAATCTCTTCCTGCCTGATGACAAATTGCCCCGATCCTACCTTTGGCAGCGCGTTGTCACAAGGAAAGGAAAGGGGGGAAAGAGGAGCAGGCCACATTTCTGAGAGCATGTGGAGTAAACGAAAGCAGATTTCATTTTTGGCAGACTACTCTGCAGCTATTCCAAGATGGCTTTACAGCAACGCCTGCTTTCTGCGTATGCAGCATTATTTACTGTATTTCTCCCACTGGCTGCCTTCCTGGGGCGCAGGGAAGTGCGCCTCAGACTCGGCGTGTCTCGGCAGGCGATTGCATCGCGCGCTGTCAGTGGCCCCCTCGCATTAGGTCAAGCCCGGAGACTGACGCAGCTCTGAGGTAAATCCCCGAAGAAAAACGTATGAGATACATCTCTGCAGAACTAGGAAACGCCAGGCCGATTTCCACATTTCCGTATCTTGCCAATACGGAACTCGAGGATACGTCTTTCGACGTTTCACTTAACGTGAGGAACGTCACTACTAGTGGAAACAACGTATTAACAACACAGATCTCTGTGGTTGAGACGATCAAAGTAAGTGGACAATGGGGCGGCATAGTTATGAAAGCAATGCACACGCCTTACACGTCACAAACAGGATCTCTCTTTATAGGGAGAATTGAACTTTAAACTGTTCACTTAAAAGCAGGGGTTATCCCAGTACAAGGCTGGAGATTTAAAAAGCACCTTAAAGCTGACATAGTAAAGTTAATAGATTAACGTGCCAAAGTATAGAGGCGGTGGGACAATAAGCATTAGCATCTTCTGTAAACCTCTGCTCCTGACAGATCTGAGGAAACCTTTCCAACATTGACTGGCCAAGTCCTAGGTCAACTAGGGACCCTGGCGATCCCCTATGAAAAACATGGCCAGGGTAGTGCGAGCGTATGTAGTGAGCAAAACCAACCCTTTTAAGTAAGGCTGGGAGAGAAAAGATTTTCAAATACGAAGGACAAAAGGTAGTTAAACATGAGCAGAGGACATATACAATTTGTAGATTGAGAAATACCACAGTGGAAGCTTGCTAAATGCGCCCATCAAATGGATGTGTCTAGGGAGGAGAGATGGCAGGAAGGGGTGGCGCGGATGAGAGAGAGGCCCAACGGGAAATCGTCACAGTGCCCTGTATACTAGTTTACCACTGAGCAACGCTGATTGGATGTCGGGAAGATTGGATGATCTCCTATTCAATATGGCTTCCTCCAGTCATGGAACTGACTGGGGAAACACATTGTGTTGCACCCTGTCCCACTATTCCTGCTTCGCCATCCACTGTGCCGTATCACCCAGCGTTTTCTACAGCTCAAGACTGCCGTGCATAAAAACCCTACGAAGCCGAAACAAGGGTACAAGCTTTAGACACTGCCTGAAACTGGACCCTGACCCAGCGCATTGAGCTATGGACATTCATCAATGTCCTGTCACAGAGTCACATTATTAAACAAGGGCCGTGGGGACCAGGGATGCCTACCCATGGTGAGATGTGCTGCCAGGAGGTAGCAGATGGAGGATTCTTAGAGCACCTCT
Organism: Ambystoma mexicanum; assembly: GCF_040938575.1. Classification (NCBI taxonomy): domain Eukaryota; kingdom Metazoa; phylum Chordata; class Amphibia; order Caudata; family Ambystomatidae; genus Ambystoma; species Ambystoma mexicanum. The sequence continues at coordinate 507,626,698 of NC_090935.1, forward strand.
ATGTACACCGCACATAGCTTTGGAAACATACGAGAACAATACGATGTTCAGCACCTATGACATAAGTATGAACACTACCTACACCACCCATACATGCCTGTGCCTCACTGGTGTTCTATACACACAGTTTGCTTGGTGTCGAGAACCGTTCAAAAGTCATGGCATGCATCACTGCATTCAATGTTCCCACTCGCATGCACCACACTACCTGATGTGCTGTCCTTCAGTATGGAAATAAATACATACGCCATGCTTCTGAATTGCTGGGGCCCACAATTGAGCAAGAGAAGAGACAGGTTTGTTTGTTTGTTTATTTATATAGCGCACCAGACCCAGGGGTATTCGGGCGCGAAGGCATGAAGAGGGTTGTTCAGCTTAAGTTACAGAATCAGCATAATATATACAGAACAGCCATGGTTACAATGCTGTATGCGGGCATAAACGTAGAACAAAAGAAGCAGAACAAGGTACTCTTGGTGCCTTGCCAAATCCACACTGCTGCACAACTCTAAAATGGTGTGCAGGTTTTTTAAACCCTCGGCCACTGCAGGACCAATGTTAGTTGATCCAATTTGCATACAGGGCGATGAGTGGCCACAACTGAGATACTTTCGAAAAAGGAGGTGAATGCCAAGCAAAGTCCAAGGGGAATAAAAATCCTGCCCAGAGAAGAAACAATCCGGACCATTGTTTTACAGAAATCAGCGGCATTGTGAAAGAGTGCACGGCTCTATCCACTTCCACAGTTGTACATTTACTTTGTTGGATAATATATCCTCTTGATATATTATTCACTTCAGGCTCCCATATGTATTTGTACATCATGCATTCACATACTACTAGGGGTCTTGACTGCAATTCACTTCCCCTTTTCGCAATTTTTACAATTACTTCATTTCATTTTACAAATCTTCATTTTCTCTCTTTCTGGTGCTCCGTTTACTAATGTTCGAGATCGTTTTGAGGTTGACCTTTGAAGGTACAGCGCCTACTTTCCTCTCGTGACTGCTTTCTCTTCGCTCTCCTGTCTCTCGTGGCATCTCCTCAACATGCCCGCTTTGCTTCAGGTTGCGGTAAGTAAGGTGCTGCTTACTGTGTTCTTCGAACGCCCATGTGTCTTTCACCGGCTCCTGGCGTCTCTGCATCATATCCCGTTCCTGCAGCATCTCCCTTCTTCATAGATAGTGAGACTCACGGCTCGACCACACTGGCTTGAGTGTTTCCATTCCTTGAACCTCACGGGGAGGTGAAAAGTTCTCTGGCCAACAGCAGCCTCTAGCCCTTTGCTTATGTTCTTGTAATTTCCCTGGCACCAGTGTTTGCCGGAAATAACTAGAGTGCTTGCTGGGCTTATGGCTTCTTCCATTCTGCACTGCTCTTTCCTTCTTCCTCATCACAGTATTTAGGTGATTCTGGGAAAAGAAGTCCATTGTTGGTGATTGGTTTACCAAGCTTGTATGATCATTTTCAATAGTTGTAAATGGTAAATCAGTTCAGGATGACGGATAAATAGAACTTGAGTATGTGGTCTTGTAATTTCCACAAGGTAGACCAAAGTTGGATGTTTGGTCTAAATGATTTGTGGAAAGGCTTTCGTATTCTTCCTAGGGAGAGGTGTAGACGTGTGGCCATGAGGGTATTAGGTATGGCAGGATTATCTTCAAGGGCAAATGGGGAAACCATGTCTCATCCAATGAAGCCATGACATCTCTCCAAAGGTTGTCTCCTCCCATGTGATCCTCCCTCATATAGTCGCCCCCAGGGTCCTCCCTCATATAGTCGCCCCCAGGGTCAGGATCAGGTAGCAGCTACCATCCCCTGGCCACATGGGAGGAGGCCCATACCTTGCAGCTTATGAATTCAACAGCAACTCACACAAGTATCGCTGGCAAGATAGACGTTTGGGTTTTACTAACACTGTACTGGTTCATCATTCCTTCCAAAAGGTAAGGATCTAGTTTGTAGGCATCACACATCTTTACAGCTGATAGTCTGCTGTATTTTACAAATGATGACCCATCTAAATGCCAAATTCTGATTTAATTATAATCCATTATAGGGGTGAAACATGCCTTCAGGTGTCAGTCTTGGTCTGTGATAGGTACTGAAAATAGCATCACCCTATGAAACAATTTTCCTGAGTGAAAAGCTTGCATCTTTGCTCATATGCATACCCAAAACTCATTGCTCATGTTGCTTTGAACTGGAGGTGAACTTCCTGTGATTACATATTATGAACGTCCAGATACATGGCTGAAATGGGTTATTCCACTTTCACAATCTTAACCTGACATTCCGGGTCTGATTGGGAAATTATGGCCTCACCGATGAGATATTGTTCATGCTGCCTGTGTTCTTCCTCTAATTAATGCTGCAATTACTGCAGAAATGTATCCTTGCAAATTTGCAGTGTCTCGTCCTCGCGATGTATGATGTGAGCAACCTGGAGTATTAAGCTTTCCTGTTTGTTAATTAGTTGCTGTATTACTAGACTTCAGACCCTTGTTTAAGTAAGTGCTCCTCCGTGTACTGAGCTTCCTGAATCCATATATTTGCAGAGTTTGCAGCGACCACCTCTCTTGTCTGTGACTAGTGAATGGATTTTCAATAACCATGGATTTGCTCAGTTAGTAGCAGCATACTTTCTTGTCTGTGACTCGTGCTTTGTGTAAAGTGATATTCCTACACTGCTGAGTTTGAAAGTTTCTGTGTGCCAGCTTTCCTTGCCTCTCCATATCCATATACAGTGTGACCACTGAGTTGGAGACCAGATAAAGGCAGGTTGCTGTTTCCACCTTCTGATTCATTGGAGTCTAAACAGTCTTAGTATATGGTCTCCAGTTTTATCCTTTCACTTTGTACAATGGTCTCTTCAGCATGCCTAAGTCATGGCGCTGCTGTACGACACTTATGATGAATCTTCGGGGACCGGTCTCAAACGATTTCCCCATCACCCTCTGGATTACTTTCCATATGCCAGTACACCCTTTATTCTGATCAATCCCGGTCACCCAATATATTTGCTTTCCTTCTCTTTTGCTCACAGCCAGCTCCTGCGCCTGCAATTCCTCTACCTGTGTCAAATCAGATCATCTTACAATGTAGCCTGTTTCTGCTCTATGCCAAGTATTACCTCCAGGATCTCCCTTAAGCTAAGCTAAAATACATACTTTAACATATCTATAGCCCTGTGCCCTCCTGACAACCCGGAAAGATGCACAACACGTGTGAGGGGCAATGAAGTTTTAGAAAGTGCCTAGAACCAGGTGTTGAGAAATTAAGAAGGTGTCTAGAAATCGAGAGGGCCATTGCCATTGAGAAGCCACCTGAAGCTAGAGAAGGAGGTGATGAGAAGCCTGAAAGTTGGCTGGGGATTGAGAGGGACACTGGGAAGCCTTAGAAAGCTTGTGAAACAATCCTTGATCTTGAGAGGTGCTTTGGGACGTTCAGAAGGAGTCTTCTAGGCTGAGAGAAGTGCACAGAAATCTCAAATTACCAGACCAGAGATGGATTAAAAATTGTAAAATTCGTTTGAAAACATTCACCTAGTTTATTTGAATAGTACAATTCAACACAATAAAATATAGACATGACTTCATACTCATACAGGGAATACAAACATAAATACAATGAATAAAATACAAAATATGAAAGCATATCTTAACATAGATGGTAATACATTTCTTGTCTCAAACTGTTAGCTAAGCCATCATCGTTAGACACTGCTAGGTACAAATTGGTGAAGTTACACTGTGTGAGGCTACACAACACTTATCTGTTTGGTATTAGGTAACCAACCATTTTGGTATAGGTCTGCACTACACACGTTGCTAGAGTGACTGAGCAGCCAGGCTCAAGAGGGGTAAATGTGAGCTGTAGAGCTGTACAAATGAAATCCGTAAATACAAGTAGCCAAGTAACACACTCAAGGTTTCAGTTATAAATAGTTATTTTTTAAAATAACATCAATTTTTAAGAAAGCATTCTTTAAAAATGCTATTTGTTGTAACAATGTAAATAGTTTAAAATTACGTTCCAGAATCAAAATAAGTTAGTGGATAATCTTTGGATATGCTTCTTACACAATTCCTACACCATGAGTTGACTTCAATCACAAGGACAGTAATGGCATTTATAGATCACACTAGTTATACTTTTCAGATTCTGAGGTCGCAGAAAGTAAAGGTTAGAGAAGGAAAAAGGTTAGACAGTTTCTCAGTATATGTGAGGACAAATGAATCTCCCAATGAAACCTAGATCAGCCTTTCCGAGCAGTAACCATATACAACAAGCTACCACCTATCAGCGACAAACAGTATCAAAGGCAATGGACTAGAAGAGTCTTCAGGGAGCCAGGACAGCAAAAGTAATTTGGGACACAGTCTATGGATCAGATGTACTTCTTAGATCAAAGTCTTGCACACATTTAGTGAGGCTTTAGAAAAATCACTTGTAGGGTCACAAGCAGTTAAGCATGTGAGAAGAGAGTGGACATCAATTCTAAAAGGTAATCCAATTTAATTACCAACTGAGAAGAGCGTGGCTGAAAGGTAATAAGGTAAGTATCCCAGGCCTAAATAGTACCTCTGGTTTGAAGAAGAGTGGTCCAGCTGGATTCTGTCTTGCTACAGCAGTGCAGACCCTTGTTCCTGAGCCTCAGTCGTGGGGACAAGAAGGACGACATCAGGAGGGCTCCTGCAGAGGTACTTGGGAGGTCGTCGGCAGCTATGGGCTATTTTCGGTCGAGTGGCACTTTGTGGTTTCAGCGCTTAGCAAACAGCACCCTTGTGGATCCTGGACACAGGTTGGACTCGTTTTGCTCCCTCGGTCCTGCACTCTGTTGAGGGGACTCCAGATATGGAGTTCCTGCTTCTGGATGGTCCTTAGGAGTCTCCTTGAGCTTCTAGCTGGATTTGTTCCGCGGTAGACGTTGCACTCGACTACAGACACTCGATCCCTGGCACTGGGCTTCCGAAGCAATGGAGAGGCGCAGCAAGTCGGGCATGGTGGTACGTTGGAGTTCATCTCAGGGTTTGTTGGTCCCACTGACCCAAGGGGAGAAGCCGTTCTGTCCAGAGCTTCTCTGTCGAGGTGAAAAAGGAGTGCAGCACAGCAGCAGGGCTTCACCGAGCAATTCAAAGGTGTAGGAGGTTGCAGCAAGCTCCGTTCATGGTTTCTTCGTCGGGTGTTTCTTCCAGTGGTTGACTGTACCTGTAGTCCCAAATTCCTCGCCTTTTAAGAAGGTTTCTTCCATTCATGCACAGCCTAGGCTGTCAATCACACCGCAGTACGGCTGTTCTCTAAAAGGACACTCAGCCAGTCAATCAGGACCAGTTGCATTTAGGCATTCCTACAAAGGACTGGGGAGTTTCGGGAACCTCCCTCATATCCTGTCTTTCCAGACACACTGGGGCAAAGGCAAATAAAGGGCTCAAACCTATCTCAACACACAGAGCAAAACCCAAGAAAGACCTCACAAACAGAACATGTAAAAAGAAAAAACAGACCGGGGGCATTTTGACAAAATGGTCACCCATGGATGCTGTACTGCAGCTGAGGAATCAGCCCATGGTAGAGAAGCACAATAGTAGGAAAAACTAAACCACCGCCAGCAGCCATTTAAAGTAGTGAGGGTAACATACAAATGTTACATGAGCAAGTAGGATAGGGGGCAACTAGGTAACCCACCCAAGCACTCCACACAAAGATGGTGTGTTCTGGACCTACAAAGAGAAAAGGTTAGTAAAGTCAATTTCACTTTACTATTCTTGGGAACTGTAGGTCCCACAAGAAAAGGTTGTGAAACCTTATGAGAAAATTAAAAATGATTTCTCTGTGACACTGCACTGAAGGTGCTTTCTGTCACCATACAAAAAGCAGATGCCTTTGGAGTTTGTCAGACTACAAAAAAAGTGAAAACACAGAATCCAAATCAGGCAAAAACACATGAGAGAGCGAGAAAAAGGTCTTACTCACTCCAGGTTTAAAATTTAAAAAGTCCTAAATCCAGCAAAAGAGTTGGGGCGGGTCTGTGGCATCTGTGTTTTATATATTTGTAGGCACTTCCCTTTTGAGGTTGAAATTCTGTGAAATAAACAACAACTCTGGTATGTTATAATATTTAGGGAAGGATTGGATTTGAGCATGAGGTATTCACCTAACAGGAGTTCTTTCTATTTTTCTTTGTTTACTAAGTACTTCCATGTTAGGTGAGCAATTGTTGCAATAGCTCCATGACATAAATCCATCTCTCTGTGCTTTCAAAATCTTCATTGGACAAGGTCAGAAAAGAGCAGGAAAAATGTTTGAGGTGCTTCTTAATGGTTTGGTGCCTTGAGGGCCATCCAAGGGATAAAAAGGCGGGCACTTCTTCCACAATGCCCATACCAGGAACAGCCTCAGATGAGAACAGTGATGCAGACCCACTGGCTGAACATTGCAGTTTTGAAGTTCAGATGTATTGGAACCTCACACAGAAATACAGCTTCAAGGTTGGCACCTGTGTTTTATATATATATATATATAATATATATATATATATTTTTTTTCCCTCACTTTTTTATTCACAGTTTTCTCCTCCTCTCTCTTCCCACCATCCCTTACTTTTTTCTATGCACTTACTCTATCAGAATTGTCCCTGGACCTAGTGTGATAGCAACAAATGTTTGTCTCCTCTCCCCCTCCCTTTAACTATTACACTCCCCCCACCCGAGCACTATCTGAAATGCCGTCGGGCCTAGTACGATAGTTGCTTGTTTTGTTCCTCTCTCTCCTTCCCTCCTTTCTCCTCCCCCCCTCCCTCACCACTTGTTAATCTCTGGCTCTACCAGAAATATCATCAGGCCTAGTACGGTAGTCGCCTGTTTCCCATTTCCTTTCTAGCTGTGTTTTAGCACTTGCACTATCTGAAATGTCGCTAGGCTGGGTACGATAGTTCATTTCACATTCTTGTTGTTCATGGCCTGTAAGAATGTCATTGTATGTTCCCTTGTTCCCTCCCCTGCCGTGAAGCGCTTTGAAACACATTGTGTATAGGTGCTATATAAAAAAATTATAATATCAAACTATCATAAGGTTAAAGGGAATTAGCACAGAAATGAGAATTCTCCCTAACAGACACCAGGAGTCAGACCCTCCATTCTGTAATGGACAATGACCTGGAAACTAGGTGAATACTGTGGATCACACCATGGCACAAGGGCAACGTTTTCCAGATATACAGCTTGACTGCATGCATATGCCAAGTTGTATCAGTACACCAACACAAGTCACATGCCACTTGCAGATTTCTGATGATGTACGATTTAAAAATTGAAAGCAACCAATGGCATCTGATATAGTTATAGTGTGAACGTAAGAAAATAGAATGGATTGTAGCCTCTACTTTTAATCCCAGAGAGCAGAGTAATTCCGATTAAACATATTTTTTTAATTGACCTTTGAAAGATAATCCTGGTAAAATAGTGGCCAATTTGTTTTTCAGAATTCCATCTATGTTGGATCCAGTCATCGTGCCCTAGATGGCCGGTTTAACTGGGGGAATATCACTGCATCTGATGGGTCTCAAGGTAATGCCAGTATTTTTCCAAGTCCTGGCCTGCTAAAATGTGATCTTTCATAGTAAATTCAGGTGAATTTTGGGTCGATGTTTGAAAACTGACAGCAACCTATAACAACAAGACTATTGGCCATCGACTGGCCTGGTCAAAAATATGAATCCTATCTAGGACTGGTTTCAGTGCGATGTGTGTGTGTGTGTGTGTGTGCTTTTCGCTCTAATGCCTATTTCAGACTACTACAACTACATTATTTTATTTGCATTTTCTTTATGTTATTGTTTAAAGCACGGGCCTAGCTCGAAAGCAGAAGAACGCTGCACAGAGTGTGGGTAGCCACCATTTGGGCTGTCATCTTTTAACACTGCCGCAGTACTGTGAGTTGGGGTCTGCACATCTGTATGTGTGTCCATTGGAATTCGTCCTTGGTCAGGTGTTGTTGAAAAAGTCAGGTTTAGAGAGATTTGCAAAATTGGAGAATTGTGAGGGAATTCCGAGCCGACACCAGGATCGAGTTCCAGAGGGTGGGTGTGCGACAAGAGAAGAATTGCTTGCGGGACCTCTCATTGCAGACGAGTTGTGATTGAAGCCAGCTGGTCGATTTGCCGCGCGAGGAGCGTGTGTCACTAGATATTTGGAGCTTAGCGTCCAGGTATGCTTGTCCGCTACTCGTGACTACTTTGTTGATGATACAAGCAGTCTTCAACAGTATCCTGGCTTGGAGACAAATTCAATGTAGTTCACGTATGGCCGGGGTGATTCAGTCAAATTTCCATGCACCCGTAAAAAGACATGCTGCAGCATGGTGGATTGATTTCATGGGTGCCAAGTGAGCAGCTGGGCACCCCATCAGGAGGGCATTCACCAATCGATATGTACTACGGTCTGAAGTCCTACAGCAGGATGATTTTGCAAAGGGAGGAGATTCGGAGCCAGACTGTTTGGACCATCTATGTGTTTCTGTAAGGACCGACTGATGTCAATGGTGAAGCCTAAGGATTTTTGATGAGTCAGAGAGTTGTCCATCAAATCCTTCTAGATGCATATCATTGAGACATTGTTGGACAAGTTGCTGTTTAGCGGGCAGTCCAACGTAGACAAATTCAGTCTGTTGGTGGACAGAGCAGCTAAGTGGCAGTGCCTGGCCACATGACCAGCAGCCTACTCAATTCTGTCTGCCTGGAACTGGCCTAGAGTCCTTAAGTAGACACCTATATTAAAGAAGTTGGTGTGGGGCTGCTATTAAATATTTCAATCATATATTTCGTATTTTAGATAAGGACTGCAAATAAGAGTAGCCCCAATGTTTTCCTCCATCGGAGGCTATCAGAATCACCTTTGTAGCATGAGCTTCAAAGGCAGCTGAGATGGAACATTTCCCATGTCTATTTTGGAATCTGGAGATGGCTGATGTGAAGTGAAAAATGGGCAGTTGCTGTATGTATTCTGAGACAATAAACCTTTAGAGGCAAAGCAGATTCCCAGCTAATTGCAACATTGCAGACTTCCAACGATTGCCTTGCAACAATTAACTTCTTTGCTTTGGTTTACACCTCCCCACTTTCATAATCATTTCCAGGCCAAATCTCTGGTGCTCCAAAATGGTCCAGACATACACAAGAGCTGTATTAATGAAACCTCTGTCCTACACATACTAATCTCAAAATCCATGTAATAGAAAATTGGCATGGGCTTGTTGCTTATATTAGGTACCTTAGATCTGGCAGCAGCTAATTTGTTGACCACGCCATCTAAAAATAGACAAAGATGGCAGGGACCCTAGCCAAACTCCTTTAATATTGAGAAGTGATTAGCCTCCTCCCCATATTTCCCAAACCTCGGTGGCTGTACTTTTTGTGTCGAGCTGAAAATTGTATTTTAGTTAGTAGATAAAGAAGCAGAAACATATACATTGGTAGTAGCGGTAGGTATAGATGGCAAAGGGGTGTGGAAAATGAGCGGTGGTGTGTGTGTGGCAACCACTGAAAAGGGACAGAACAAAGGGAAGCTGAGTGTTGATCTACTAGCTACATACTCGATTTGTGGGCTTCAGCACAGTTTATTCTTGACAACATGCAACAGATCTCAAACAAGTAGAACTAAAAGACCCTCTCCTTGAATTTGAACAGTTTCAGAGGTTCAGGAGGGGGTCAACAAATTCAGTGCCCAAAGCCTTCCACAGATTTTTGCCTGGTTTGCTAGGTTTAAGGGAGGTCCCTCTGGATTTAGTTTATAGGCAGAGTTGCAGTCTCACATCTCTCTGTTCTGGCTACTCGCCTCACACATCCACAATGATCTCATTCCTCAAAGGGCCCTCCTTTGCTAATCTTCCTTCTCTGCTACTATTGAGTTCCTCACTCTGAGCTCCTGTGATGACCTATTGCTTCCCCACATGCTATTTCCTCCTCATATCACTACACTATTCTACCAGATGTAGAACTTATATGGGGTACCGCCTCTGGCTCAGCTTTTCTAGAATATACCTTCTCTCTCTCTCTCTCAATCTCAACTCTACCACCATCATTTCCACATATTGCCCTTTCTGTATCTCTCGTAGCAGACTCACTACTCCCTCCTTCTACTCCTCCTGACCTTTCACCTCCTTCTGCTTTCTTCACACCTCCCCCGATATCCATATTTTTTTATTGTATTGCTTACAGTGCGAACCTCGCTCAAGACCAACAGAGTGCCAACATTGGGCTTAGCATACAGTAGTGCAGTAATGTTGGTGGAGAGAGAGACGCAGATTTGTATTTGACTGCTGGTTAAATTTGAAAGAGACAGATTTTGATTTGCAGAAATGGGGGACGTGGGGCATTGCAAGACCCTGCTGGGATTGAGTTCAAGATGGTTGGGGCGTTGCAGGAAAAGTACTGCTTGCAAGTCTTCTCTTTATGGATTAGCAAAAGGCTATATGGCGGTTTCAGAGCCTCTAGAGCTGTGAAGTGTTGCCACCGAGTATGTTGGTCATCCACTTTAGACTGCTTTGACGCATGCAGTTCTGAATATAATCTTGGTGGGAAGGAGGAGGCAGTGACACTTGTGCATTGTTGGAGATAAACAGTCACCTGTAATGAGACGGGCTGCGGCATCCTGAGCTGCCTTGAGGGGGGACAGGTATGTGTTTGGAAGCCCATTAAGGAGGGCCATTCCACATCAATGTGTGCGGTTAGTAGGCCTTGGACCACCGTGAGGAAGTCATGGGGGTGGAGAAGGGTTTGCAGAGTGTGGAGTTCTGTAGACACACAGTTTGCACCTTTTTGGCTATGTGCTTTCAGATGGAAGGCTACTGACACAATGATTTGGGGGACTTGGACAGCTGAGCGGGTGAATCCCTCTAGGTACATGTCATCCAGCCATTGCTGCATGAGTTGTTTTTTGTGGGGGGACCGATGAGAACAAATTTGGTGTTGGTGGGGGTTTCGTTTGAGGTAGGCGTTTGACATCTATTTTTCGATGTAAACCAGGTATTAATGGAGGTGAGCCGTGTCCTGGGGCCCACTGACCTTGATTCTCTTTTTCACTGTTTCTCTGCATTTGTTCCCCCTTCACCTGTTGTTTCCAGCGTACTTCTCTGTCTCCCTCTCAAGTCCCCTATTCTCCTCTCATCCAAGCCATCACCTCTCCTCTTAGTCACCTGTTCACCTCTCTTCTCTGCCAACCTTCTCCAGACCAGCCTCTCCTTAAAGTACCTTTCGCCTCCCCCACACTCCTCCTTCACACCTCTACTCTACAGTCTTCAAAACATGTATGCCAGCTCCCTCCTTTTTAAAGGCACAGGTACCTGAATACTTGAAAATACCCTCTGGTATTATTATCATGTGTTGCGGATAATTGTTCAGGAATTGTGTTTTGTATGGTACAATAGGCAAAATGTCCTCCGAGTACATTGTGGGCTAATCCCCAACATCTCGTGGTTTCATGAACCAAGACAATATCTTTGGTTGGCACAATCTTGGACTTCGTTTTTGTGCATGCACTCAGTCTGCTCCACATAGCAGAACCTAGCGGGTATTCCTGAGTTCACAAGTCTAGTAGTTGTCTTGGTAGGTACTTGCATGTATTGATTCTCCACTTGAGTTACAAAGCTCTATGGCAGTTGTTCTGGGGATTATCTGCTAACTAAAAATGTTTAGGTTCCTTAAATGGACAGAGCTCATTGGTGTTATCAAGTATCAAGTCCCTGTCTTGGGTAAGTGTTGTATCACGTTGATTCATCCCCAACACTTTTTTCAAAATCATGTTCTTCGATTAAAATATTTCAAAAAACCTAATCGAAATATATGGGAGGGTGGGGTAAGGGGCTACAAGGGGCGGGGAGGGGGTCCAGGTAGAGTTTATAATATAGGGAAACAAGGGTTTGGGGGAACCCCCAAATATAAAAGAAATTGAATTCAATTTGTTTTTTAAAAAATAATTCAATCGAAAATAATTATTTGCACGTTTGTAAATTTAGCAGGGTTAAGAACCAAGACATACATAGTATGACTAAATGTATCAGTATGCCATTTCTTCCAGGTCGATGAAAACATGGCGATTTTTCATGGAGGATTGCAGGGAAAGATTTATTTGAACAAGAGCAGTGAGCGACTTCAGAGACAGGTTTTTTTTGGGGAAGTCATGACAAAGGAGGACTCGTTCATAAACATTCTCTAATTCCACATTTGTGGCGACGAGCAGAATGTTTTCTTTTTGCTGGATGATAGTAAATTTAAATGGATCATGCCTGGATAAAATGACAATTTGAAACTGGGCGTCCTTATAAACTGGAAAAAATCCATGATACCCCATTTGGATGCGGTGTTACAAGCTGGCCTCCATTAGTGGAGCAGCTAACATTGCGTCCATATTGGCATGACTAATTGTTGTGGTGCCATGACTATGCCAGCGGTCCTTACCTTGGCATAAAGGGCTATGTTGCTGAATCTATACAGCTTCTCCAAAATGCAACATCATGAGATACAACAGGTACCAGCCATTGGGAATCTCTCACCCCTTTTCTTCGGTCATTATACTGGCTCTCAGCTATGCACACATTGTATTCAAGACCATATGTATGACCCATAAAGGATATTATGTGCTGGCCTCCAGCAATGTACGCCTTCCAGAATGCTAAGATCTCCCTTGCGTCACTATTTTGGGGGTGAAACCAAAGCGTAACAGAATTCATTAAGATGAAGTTCATTCAGCTATTTAACAGCCTGACTTTGGAATTCTATCCCTATCACCCTTATAGAATAATCACACTTTTCAGCACTGCAAAAGAAGCAGAAGACTTTGGCTTTTGTCAGTCACTTGGGTTATCAACAATGTTTTGGTATTTCAGCAACCATAGTTTCTAGCAGAGCACCAGAAGGGCCAATTTTGGTGCTGGTGCACTTTGTAAGTGCCAAGGCATGATATAAGTATGTGCCACAGCTGCTGCACCCACCTCCCCAGACTACTGAGGTTGTCAGAATTGTCAACGAACAGAACTGAGATCCAGTCGTCGGCTCTTTCCTCTGGCATCTGATTTTCTCACAGTGTTGGTGCTGATGGCGCCTGTGAGACTGCTTCTCCTTATGACCTCTGCCCTGCAGTGCCTGGGACTGGCTTGCATCACTACTCTGACTTGTCTCACATGACGGGCTCCTCTGGCTTACCGCTCTTGTCTTGCAAAGTCACCCAATCTGTTTTTCATAGACTATTGGATCCCCTTCTCTTTATTACACTTCCTTTAATTGTGTCTATGCCAATCCTTTCCTTTTGGAAACTTGGAATTGGCTCATTCATGTTCCTCTCTCGTATGCGCTCATTTTGCTGGTCTGTGCTACTCAGAGCCATTAAATGTCCCCACGGTCATCTTGATATCAGAAGGACCGGGTCTGCTGCCCTCCACATTTTCTAACCTCAGCTCCCCAGAGCTCCTTGCTGTCCAATTCAATGGCCTGGCAACTTTCCATCTGCTGTGCTTCCCCATTAATGTATGGTTGCGCAACAGCTACTATGACCCGCCTTCACCTCACAAATGGAGCCTGGCAATCTGAGAGAGCCACACTGCTTCTTCTTTGCTCAGCCTGGCACTGGAAGTCAGCCCCTGGCATCCGGGGCATCATATAATGCATCCGTTACCTGTCCAGATCACTCGGTAATCTCCTGCTTTGGATCAGGCAGAAGGTTGAGGCAGTATTTTGAAAGCCAACATGTCCTGGAAGGGATTGGCTCTCCTTGTACTTTCCTCTAAGCATGCCCAGACCCGAGCGGTGCGTTTGAAACATGGGCATGATCATAGTTTGGGAGGGGGCTCTGCAACACCATCTTGTACCACCTCTGTGTAGCTCACAGTTCTTTCAATGCCCTGGTAGGAGGAATTTCCTGGCAAGCAGGACTCGAAACATTTTGCTCAAGGTGTACGGTGTGCCAAACAGAGGGAATATATGGTTTTCCCGGATATCTCTCCTTTCCTAGCTCTCGTATAATAGGAAATAGTTAAACTTCTAAAAGTGGGACAATCATACTGGGAGGTGCATTGAAACCTATAGTTTCCTACACTGTGGACTGCTTTATTTGCATTTTATATTTCCTGTTGCACTGCTATTACACTAAGAGTCGTTTGCATTTCTTCTTAACCATCCCTGCATGCTTTTCTTATTTTATGTTAATAAATTCTCGATTAGATTTTCGGCACAGTGTAATATGTTACTAGCAAAACAGAGGGGGGTCTGGGAAACTCTCTACCAGCACGAACACAGACCATTGACTTGTTCTTGGGTGGGTGGCCCCTGGGAGAGTCTCTTACTAGTATTAGAAAAAACAAAGAAGTTAAAAGCAGACATAAGAAGCTGGAGACCCATCTTTATGATATAGATATTTTGCATTCTGCATAAAGTGTGCCGACTGGGGCGAGTCCTGTTATACCACAGTTGCAACATTACAACACTCTTCCCAAACATTAATATAGGCCTCAACTCAAGCAAACGTTTAACAGAGTTAGACATTTTGCCTGTCTCGGGTGTAAGGAGGGCAAAGCCAGCATTTTCCACATGTTCGTGCTCTGATCCACCATAAAGTCCTTTTGAATTCATATATTTGGGGCTATTATCAGTATTGTGACCTCCCAGTCTTGTAAACAGAATATTGGGTGCAGGTCCTGAAACCGCACGTGCTTGATCTTCTTAGCTCCTACAGCAGGTCGAGTACAGATCGCTCTATCATGGACACCACACCAGGCACCTCCTATTCATTCCACCAAAGAGAATCGTGTGAATGCTGCCATTTGTGGTGGTTGCCCCTTTAAAGGCGTACACACGCAGCGAAGTGACGCAACTCTGCCGCGTGTGCTATAAATAAAGGGGGCATTCCCAGCCGCGGTAGAGCGACCGTGGAGCCTGAACTGAACGCACGCATCCCATGTGTGTGTGTAAGCAGTGAGGGGATCACAGGGGTTCCGGATGACATCGGAACATCGCAACAGTGGCGACGAGGCAGGACACCAACCCAGGAATAGGCTCTGAGGGAGCGGAGAGTTTGTTTACTTTGTTCTCCGCATTCTGAATGCCGCAGAGTCATCAGAGTCATTAGTGCCCACGCGGCTTGGCCGCAGTTTTGTACATGTGCTGGTGAGGGTGTTGCGGCTCTGTTTAAGAGTGCTTGTGCGCCCATCCACACAAAACATTTGGATTCCCTGATGAGGGGACAGCTGATGCTGTGCAATTGTGTATTTTTAAGTGTTTTGGACATTTCTTTCACATCGAGTGTGAAGTGAGGAGCTGGGGGAGGCCTACCATCTTGGTTCTTTGTCCCCTGGGCCCACCCCACTCAATTCTTGGAGGCATTATCTGTGGCATTGGAGTACCTTCTTTGTTATTCCTGGCTGTTTGGACATTGGTGATATGGCGGCTAGTGAGTGCAGCAGCCTAGGGGTGTTAGAGTGCCCATTGGGAGGGCATTTGGCTGGCTGTGTGGTGGTGGAGGAAGATTATCAGAGGTAGTTGCAAGGGGTGTCTGACCATCATTATCAAACTCAACATCTGTGTGCAGCTGTGCCCGGAGCAGCACATCAGTGAGTTGCGGCCCCAGTCCTAGTGTGGGGTGCCTGTGCATCGCTACCATGGCTGACCAGGTTGCTGCAGAGGCCGCTACTGCGGCGGCTGCTGCTGTCCAAGCACCACATGTGCCGAGAGAGCAAGGGGCACTTACACCAATGCCCGAATTTGACATCTTGGGGGACCCATCCAGTCTTGTGCCGAGATGAAGAATGTGGAACGACAGCCTTGATATGTATTTCCGGGCCACGGGGGAGACGGACGAAGACAGCAAGGTGGCTACGCTCCTGTACTGAGCGGGACCAGCAGTACATAAGGTTTTCCACTCACTGCAACCTGCAAATGAGACCTATGATGCTGCGAAGGATGCACTAAGGGAACATTTCATGCCGCTTGCCAATGCGGACTATGAGCGTTTTGTAATGTGCAGCACCCGGTAAAAGGACAATGAGTCCTTGGACAATTTCTACGGACGACTGCGCCGCATGTCCCTGCCGTGTGCCTGGAGTAATCCTGACATGATGAAAAGGAACCGGCTAATACAGGAATGTTCATCTGGCAAACTGCGCAGGCAGGTGCTGCGAGAGCATGGAATCACACTGCCTCACATACTGGAACTTGGACACTGCCAAGAGGTGTCTGAGGGGAGGGCACCAAGGATGGTGCGGCTGAGTGCCCAGGGAAAGTGGAAGACATGTGCGCTGTGGGCTGTGGTCAAGGTGGTAGAGGAGCAAGACGTCCAAGTGGAAGTCAGCGGGACAGGGGTGCAAGTGCCTGTGATTCATGCACAAAATGTGGGTACGACCTCCCACACACCGCTGAATGCCCCGCGCATGGAAAATCGTGTGGCCGTTTTGGGGCGCTGGATCACTACGCCTGCATGTGCAGAGCTCCAGTGGCAGTGGTGATACGCAGGGGGCAAGTAAGAGCAGGATTCTTCAGGTCACAGAGCCTTCCCAATGTAGCCCAGATAGACAAAGGTGACGACGTTGCCCCTCATGAGGAGGATGAGGAAGAGAACATATTCTTCATCTTAAGTGTCAGTGCGCTGTGGACCCCCATCAGGAGACAACCACAGTGTTTGATGAAGGTGAATGAGGCAACAGTTCCGGTGCTAGTGGACACAGGGGCGTCTGTTAAAGTTATGGCAAGGGTGCACTACGATGCCATGGTGGTGTCGCCCCAAACTACAGAAGCCAAATGCCCGCATCTTTACATTTGGCAGTGAACAATCGATCCCGCGGGCTGGAGCATTTGTAGCCAACGTGGAGCACGGAGGGTCGTCCATCAAGGCCCAGCTCTACATCACAATGGTCAGCAGTAACACCCTCCTGAGTTGTGCGGCAGCAGAGGCACTCAGCATTGTGAGCTTTGCGTATGCAGTGTACCTCGAGGATGTGCAGGTGCTGCTGGCAAGATACAGCCAGCTGTTCGAAGGTATTGGCCGCATTACCCTGAAACACTGCTGAGTCCCATTTCATCTGCAGGACCTAGTGCACAAGGAGCTACATAGCCTGGTAGAGTTGACATTATCAAGACGGATGATGGCCCGACCCCTTTGGTGTCTCCAGTTGTCATTGCCAGAAAGCCTAAGCAACCAGACCCTGTACAAATCTTTGTGGACATGATGCCCCCAAACAAAGTGATCAAGCGTGAACGTCATATCACCCCCACGATTGATAATGTCATCACAGAACTACAAGGGGTGTGTTTCTTCTCCAAACTCGACCTTTGGGCCGGATACCATCAGGTGGTGTTACACCTGGACTCTTGATACATAACTTTCACCACGCACCGCGGCCTCTAGACGTACAAGCGCCTGAGTTTTGTTGTGTCGTCTGTGGCGGCAGTCTTTCAGAACATCAACGTTTACGGCGCCTTTGCTAACTTGGATGGCGTATTGCACATCAGCGATGACATCCTGGTGTTTGCAAGAACGGAGGCGGAGCACCTGGACAGGCTGTTCAAGACCTTGGAGCGGCTCCAGGCACTCGGGTTAATGCTGGATAGGGACAAGTGCGAGTTCCTCAAGAAGACCATCAAGTTCTTCGGGTTTGTGTTTAAAGAAGGGGGTGTGTCACCGGATCCTCATAAGGTCAGGGACATCGTGGAGGCACGGCCCCCGGAGAACGTATTGGTGGTCCGAAGCTTCTTGGGAATGGTCATGTACTGTGGCTGGTTCATCAGGAATCTTGCATCCCTATCAGAACCATTGTGCAGGCGTTAACCAAGAAGGACGCTCTGTGGTAATGGGGACCACTTGAGCAGGCTGCATTTGAGGATTTGAAGGGGGCACTGACAGCAGGGGACACAATGGCCTTTTTTTCGACTCGGCCCCGTCATCAGAAATTGTGGTGGATGCCAGTCCGTGTGGTCTGGGGACTGTACTTACCCAGAAGGATGCTAACGGTGAAGCCCATCCAGTCACTTATGCCAGCAAAGCATAATCAGAAACACAATAGCAGTATTCCCAGATTGAGAGTGAGGCCCTGGCGGTCCTGTGGGGATGTCGCCATTTCCGCCTATATGTGCTGGGACGGCCGGTGACCGTGCTTACGGACCACAAGCCCCTGCTGCCCATCCTGGCTGGTTCATCGTCTAAGCCTCATGCCCGCATCAAGAGGTGGATGCTGGCACTGTTGGAATATGGAATCTCCCTGGTATATCGGCCCAACAGCAATAATGCAGCCGACTACTTATCTAGACACCCTTGGTGCAAGCCGGATGGATAAGGTAATATCAGGGCTGAGGAGGCAGATGAACATGTGAGGCTGGTGGTGGAGGCGCAGCTCCCAACTCTGTGCCCATCCACAAGCTTGAACAGGCGGCGGCCAACAATGAATGCTTCAACATCCTGAAGGCAGCCCTTCAACAGGGCTCATGGAAGTCGGTTGTGGATATGCTGGCTCGGAGGACCCAACAAGCAAGAACAGCTGGAACAGCTGTGGAGGGTCAAAGGCGAGCTGGCATTTGTGAAGTCGGAACTACTAGTCCAAGGGGACTGGAAAGTAATACCACAGTGCAAAGTCCCCCAAATCATTGAGTTAGCACACCAGGGACACCAGGCAGTTGCCAAGACCTAGGCCCGCCTGCGACAGAAGGTATGGTTCCCAGACCTTGAGGATTGAGGAGTTTGTTGCTGCCTGTGTATAGTGCCAGCCAGCGTCCCTGGCGCAGAAGGAGCCTCTGATTGAGACCATGCCAAGAGGGACAAAGCCCTGGGATATTGTCTATGCCGCTTTTGGGTTTAAAGGTGGGGACACTCACTTCCTGATGGTCGTAGATGAATGGTCCAGGTCTCCGCAGGTGGAGTTCATTGAGTCAGTGTTATTCAACAAGGTGGCAGTGGCATTGGAGAAGATCTTTGCTATCCACGGCCTGCCACAGACCTTGTGTTCTGATAATGGACCACCGTTCCAGGGGCACAGTTTCGCCCAACTGATGGAGGAGTTTGGTATCCACCACCATAAGATCACTCCTGTCTGGCCTCGGGCGAATGGTGAAGTGGAAAGATTCATGAGGACGCTAAATGAGGTCTTCCACATCACCCACGGCCAAGGTCATGGCTTGCAGAGAGTGTTATATCAGTTCCTAAGGGAGTACAGGACCACTCCGCATGCGTCCACAGGAGTGGCCCCGGCAAAAGCCATGTTCCGATGATGTCCGAGAGGCCTGATTCCAGAAGTGAGAGAGAGAGAGAGAGAGAGAACCGGCCATCATTGACAATGCGCAGGTGGAATGGGAGAGGAGTCTCAGGACAGAACAGGAGAATATCAGGAGAGGTATCCAGCCCCAGCAGCTATCCCCAGAAGATGAGGTGCTGGTAATGAAATCGGGAGTATAGCTCAGGGTCCAACATGCTCGCCATGGAAGCAAGACAACACGGAGCAACACAGGTTCGATCCCCGGGTCCGCGCTTAGAAACCTCTGGGTATTAAGGGTGTTATAAATAACCTATCATATCAGATCATATATCATATCACCCTCAAGGGAAACTGTCGCTAACATATGAGCCTGGTCCAATGGACGTGGTGGCGGTGCACGGCTCAATGGTGACTGCTTCAAACGGGACTGCCACTGTCACCTGCAATGCCAGCTTCTTTAAGAAAGTTGGAGAAACCAGGCTGGAGGTGACGCAAAGAAGGGACTTTGGTGATGTACCGGGTGAGGGCGGTGGCCTGGCCCATCCACTGAGTTCCCCAGGTCGGGGAACAAAGGTGAGGAGGGCCCGATCCGGGAGGCAGGCAGGAGGTATCCCCAAAGGGTAGGGAGGGGGAAGACTGCCCATCTCAGTGACTATGTTTTGGACCCCTGAACTGGTGGGCCTGCCCATGGACTGGAAAGTGACTGGTGGGTCTGGGGTTGGCTTGTGATTAAAGGGGTGTTTATTTTTGGGTGCAGTGTATTGTTGTGCGTTGGGTGTATTTACCTCATTTGCTGTTTTGTTATGAAAAAGGAGGAGTGTGGTGGTTGCCCCTTTAAGGTGGTACACAAGCGAAGGGGGTGTTCCCGGCCGCGGTACAGCGACCGTGGAGCCCGAACTGAACGCATGCGTCCCGTGTGTGTGTGTAAGCAGTGGGGAGCTCACAGGGTTTTCCGGATAACATCGGAACATCGCAACACCATTTTGAATGTGGGGTCTTTTTAGCTAGGGGTCCAACCTGTGCGTTCTCAAAAACACACTCTCTATTTGCAAAGTATTATAAGTGGATATTGGACTCTTGTGTCTGTGTGTATTGCTCCTGATGTACACATCTGTGGCTCCGCAGCCGGCAATTAAAATGTAAAAATAAATGCGAGGGCATGATTAACTGAACTCCAGAATAGGGACATTTTCATAGGAGCTATTGAAATGGATTTTATGCGTTTTAAAAATCTTGTAAATTAAAAAAGTAAATATATATACAGAAAAAAGGGAATAAAACCTAAATCATCTTATTGATGATTGGCCAGCAGGGATATGGTATTTCACTACACCCAACACTATCTTGTCAAGCAAGTCCTGGTGAAAACATTAGTGATATAACATCTGTTTTATTTGACACCAAATCGCATGGACCATCAGTAACAGATGCCAAGAAATGGTGCTAGATATAAGTGTTTATAGAGGGTCGTCATCAAGATGTTCCCAATGCACACTCAGGTATTTAATTGTAGGATTTTAATGACGATCATTGATTAGCATCAATGCTCTGTGCCTGTGTGTTTCGGCTCCACACATGTGCTTCTGCTCTCCTCGTGGGATAGAGCCTGGCCTGCTTGTGGCAGTTGCTCTTCTGACGCTCTCCGCTTCTGTCAACGTGCAAGCGTAAAGCACGAGACCTCTCAGCTCAATGAACGCTCATAATTGACGTCAGGTCTTCTTGGTTATTGCCAAAGAACCATGGTGACAACTCATTGGGAATGATATGCCTGCCAGTGCCACCTGGCAGGCACTGCATGTCCCTGCCACCTGGCAGGCACTGGCTTGATGCATATTCTAAATGCACGCAGTGTGAGGGACAACAGTCATGGAAACGGCGTGACCTTTTCTAAAACAGATAATGTGCGCATCTCAAACAGTCCCATTTTACGGCTGCTGCTTCTGAGGCCACTGTGCTTTATTCCAGCCAATGACCAGTCGGCGGCTGCTGAACTAAGATAAGCCTAGAGATGTTTATTAATTTCCGTCATCACTGGGAGCCATCCTGTGAGGCTTCAGAATGTTCTAATTAGGTGTGGGTGAAATGGGTTTCAGCTCGACTCCACCGCTAATCCATCGGACGTTTTACATCGAAAGTGGATCGGGGGTTCTGGAGTTGCAAAAGATAGTCACATGATGCCATACGTCAGTGCACCAGTTTTCAATGGTGCATTGGCGCGAGAATGCAGCGGTTGCTTTGGTGGTGTCCAGAAGTGTTGCTAGGTCTGGAAAAGAGCCGGGGCTATGCTAATGTTGTGACTCGTGGTTAGCTAGCCTCTTGGTTGTAGCCTCTGAGCTTCTATCTGGGGCTACAACCAAAAGATGAGGGCTATAGCCCCTCCACCCCCCCAGAACCCACCCCTAGCAACACCTCTCGTGATCTCACCTTGCTTCAGGGTGATTGGCCTTACTAATGCCTGATATCCTCTTTCTGACTTGCCTGAGTGAAGTGGCTCCCTCAAATCCCTCCCCTTAAGTGCACCTTTTCTGGCCTAAAAAACATGGGAGTCGGGTTGGCTTGGCTCAGGTGCAAAGCTTGAAAGTCTAAAGAGCCGAATCCACAGTCTTTCAGAGACTTTGAAAATACCAGCCATTAGACCATGCTCTGCAAAACACAATAACATAACACTAGCCTTCTCTGTCAAGGAAATGCACCCTGGACATTGTGCTATTTAATCAAGAAGAGGTACAAGGGGGAGAAAATTCCTCTATGTGATATGCACAAACCTGTACTGTAACTCGATAAGAGTTCTTTCCATCACAAAGTTAAATAAAAGAAAGTAGACCGTGTATTTCCTTCGCTTTGGCAGGAGGAGGGTCTTTATGCTCCAGAGGGGAAGGTCAAGAGTGGAAGCTTCAAAACAAAAACAATACTACAAGAACTAAATAAAAGTTAAGTCCAAGCAAGGCCCTATAAAAATAGCAATCTTTACTAAAACACACAGAATAGCTAACACATTGAAACCCAATGTGGCAAGGGAAAACACACAGAAATTAGAAGGTACATTTCTGGAGGACTGGTTAAAGGAAAACTGAGCTGCAGAAGGGTTAGCAAAAATAGGTACATTGATTCAGAAAAAAACCCACAAAAATAACCTTTAACATATCATTGTCCGAGCTAGGCAAAGGTGACCTAAACAGTCTCTTGGATGGAACATACAGACAAGAGTTCAGGGTGTCCGGGAATAATAGTAGCCCAGAGGTGCCCTTGCTTTGTCTCTTTCTGGACGTCTCAAAAGTGTCAAGCTGCTCTTCGGTGTGCTTTCCATGAGTTTGAAATTGAGTTTGAAGACTTTGAATTGGTGCAAATGTACTTGGTTACTGGAGAATAGGTCTTTGAAGGGACAGCTCGAGGTTTGACTTGTTGGGATACTGCGGCAGAGAATTCAGATCATTGAGGCTCGATGGCTATCGTGGTTGTGGAAGGCCATGGTTTCGTCCAAGGTTTATTGAGGTTGGAAAACCAGCTCAAGTGGGCTCAGTTGCAATGTGGATGACTTTGAAGGGGGTAGGCATGACTGGTGGGAAAGCTCTGGTGGTGGGCCATTGGACAAAGTTATATCACTGTTTGATGGCTGTTCAAAGGAGCGCTAACTTGGCTCAAAACTAGCTAAATGTTCCTTTTTGTTCCTTTGACCAAAATGCTATGACCAGAGAACCTGGAATTGGGGGTGCTGGGGTCTCCTTCAGAGAACCACACAGTGATGGAGCTCTCTCCAACTTTCTTCCTTAGCACGCTGAAGGTAATGGAGGCAACTGCAGGCATACTGTCTTCCTCTGAGAAAATAGTTGTCCTGATGGATGGACCTCCACTAAGAGCAAGCACCAGAATCTTCCAGCAAGTGTCCTTTCCGTTACCCATGGATGTTAAAGGAAGGACTCTCTCCACCCTTGGGTCAGTTATGCTCTGTCGCTAGAAGCAGACTTTGAACTCGGTAACATTAAACAGATCGAATGGGACAGCCCAATCCCAATAGAGAATTGGTGGCTTTAAAGCCTTCTTTTAGGATACAATGCAATCATCATAGTGGCAAAGCGGGGACCTGTGAGTTTTCGTTTTCCCTATGGTTGTTTGGACTGCAACCCCCATCAGCCCTAGCCAGCATAGTCAACAGTGAAGGGCATTGGGAGAAATAGTTTAATACGTAGACAGCCACAAGTTACCAACCACTTCAGGGTCCTGCCTCTTTTTCAACAACAATCTAAATACCTTGCTCTGAAGTGAGCATTACAGGAGTTTCCAAAGCATCTGCTCCCATTCTGCAATGGCTCTGTCAATATCCTGCCTTCCTAAGAACAAAGGGCCCTGACTGTGATAATCTCCCCTGTGCCTCCATCACCCCCTGCCCTTCAGGCTTCGATTCTCTGTTGTGGAATAAAATGAAGTGTGAAAATTGGCCACTGGGAAAAATAATCTGTAATCCTGTGCTGGACCCAAGCCAATTAGTGTCCATTCTATGAAAAAGCATACACTGCTGGTTGCACTGCCATGCTTTATTTCCCCTAAACTATTTTTATTTTGAATATAATATTTATTTCTGTTTTCTCTCCTCTGCTCCGCACTTCAACCCCCCCCACACTCCATGCACTTCCCCCTTTTCCCTATTCCATGCACTTGTGCTTGCGCTTTCTTAAATGTCACTGGGCCAAGTAAGATCACCGTTTTCTTTTTTGTTTGTTCTCCCTTGTTGCCCTCCCTTTTGCCTGGTCGCTCTCTGAAACACTTGTGTACAAGCGCGATATAAATAAAGTATCATATGTCATATCATGCAGGGTGAGACATCCTCACATTACATACGATCTAATAATCAAAGACAGACATGTTTTTGTACATTTGAATGCATCGAACAAGATATGCCAATACTTTCATTCTGTTCAGGCAAAACTATTTTCGGATAAGCTGCTTCATATTAATCGCACCTAACAACATATAAACACAATGTCAATGGAATTTATACCATGGGGGTTCATTTAAGCCCTCCTATGGATTACTATATCACTTTCTCTGACTAACAGCTGTGGTACTAATTAGGGCAGGCATACACATTGCCAACGGTCTCATATTAACTCTCTTTCATAAAGGCAAGTAGAAGGAGGCTGTTAGCCACACTTAGATGTCCACATTTTTCTATTGTATGTAACTTTACTACTGCTGTTTTTCGTGTAGCAGATCATGTATATGTGTGGGGGGATGGAGTGACCATGTGGGTGTGTCTCAGTGATCCAGTTGCGCTCCTCACCGACTAGCAGGCTTGCCTGGGTAGAAACCACTAAAACCACATTTTAGGTAGACAGCAGTTCAGGGCAATAACAGTATTTGGTGCACATCACTTTCATGCAGAATTCAATCAACTAGTGCTACTAAAATGCAACACAAACATAGTGAGGGTAGACCAATCAGACAGAAATGTGTTATGAATGTCCAGTCATGATGTGAACATTTATAATTTCCATTGAGTGAGATTCATTAACCGGTCATCTTTTGAGGATTCAGAGATATGAATGAGTTACAGTGCATTATGAGACGTGTAGCTATGTGGCTGTTTCCATGCTCAGTGAGCTAGAACACAATCTGATCTGACTAGACCAGTGAGTTCACTATTCAGAGCAGGTCAGTGTTGTATTGTAAATGTGGTCGAGTGTTCCATGTCTATAATGCAAGTTGTGGTGGGTTAGGGGGAGTGGAGGGTGAGGTGGACGGGCGAGTGGAAATGGGAGGCAGAGTGAGTATCGGCAGGGCTGTTGCTATACCCAAGTAACTAAATGTACACACAACCCACCGGTGTCTTGATCTTTTTCTATCACCTAAGTGGTGATGAGGTAGTAAATGCCTGTGGTGAATGTGATACTACGACAGACAGAGTACGGCAGGGGAGACTGTGGCTGTGAGAAGGTGGAGAGGAAGGTGAATGGTGCAGAAGCAGTGGAACAGTAAACACATTTTACAGTGAGTGACGCATAACGAACAGAGCCCACCGGGTCCCCCACCAAAATCAGTGGCGTGTGCAGAGCCGCCGTCCTACCCCAGTGACATTGGCCAAGCGTGCAAAACCTTTCACCGAAGTGGAAGCTTACGGTCAAACATAAGACAGCGTGCTAGTGTACCACCAGTTAGAAGAAAGCACATACTGACGTGAATGAACATCGTGTATCAGCATTGTTAAGATTGGTTGCCAAGGAACAGACATGAATACAAAGCACGCCGATGCAGAGACGGGTTACTATTGATTATGAATATAGTCCAGGCTCTGATGAAATAACAAAAAAGTTAGAGACACAGCAGTTACACAAAATACCACATGAAAAAAAATATAAAAGGAAGTCCAGAACCAAGAGACCCAATAATGCAAGCTGTCCCAGTACATGCCATGTATGTTTCTTTGCCTCATCCAGAAGAATCAGTGATTCCTTGGGAGTACTGGAAAAAGTATCTAGGGGCAGTAGAGCACGAAGGAATAACTAAAGAGAAACCATTTATTGCATGTCTTGGGCCCTGAAGGGAAAATGAAGATTAGGGAGATTCCGCCAGCAACAGCGTCAGAGTTAGGGGACAGTGATGTATCCATTTTGGCTTTAAAACAATTAGATCCATATTGCGCTCTGATCACCAAGGTGGCAATTAATTGCTTTATCTTATTTTTGAAGAAACACAAGCAAGAAGAAAGCACAGAAGACTATATCACAGCGTTGTGCAATTTGTCAGTGACTTGCAAGTTTGGGCTGGCATTACTACTGATGAACTGATCCGCGAACTAATGATAATTCATGATCCAGGAGCTGTTATGGATGTGTGGAGATCCGTCACTAGAAGAGACACTGGCCATAGTGAAAAAGTGGAACATACTTAATTGTGTGCAAGTGCTATTAGAAAGAGGAATGGCAGTAGCCCAAGTGAATCTTGTCATGAGGAGAACCAAAAACAATGGTGAGAAGTATGGTATAGAGAACAAGGAAAGCAGAAGGGTCCAACAACTCAAGGGCCACATAGCATAGAAAGAGGAAAGCGAACAACGCGGGTAGAGTTAGAAAAGGGTGCGTGTTACAGATGTGGCATGAGTGGTCACTATGCCACTTCATAGTCTTTCCCAGCAATAAACCAACTATGTTTGATTGGTGGGGTCAATAAATATTTTGCAGCATGTGTCGAAGGAAGAAGAACATTGCTTGTGTACAAGATAAAAAGAGAGTAATACTAATCAAGAGGATCACAGACGAATTTGCAGAGATGAAGTGTCCTAGGAGTGTGGTGTGACTAGGGTGCATTCCAGAGACTATGTTGTTGGACAGCTGTTTGTCACATTCAATCATCACAGTGAGACAATGAAAAGACCTGGAGGCTTAAGGCACGATGGAACAGCTGCACAGGGTTTGCAGATACGTGACTGCCAATCATTGGTTATTTCCATGCCTCGACAAAATTGAGGAATATATCAACTACAATGAAAGAATTTGTTGTGAAAAATGGTGTGGAAGTGCTAGGCTTGAGGGACGATGCAGTACTGGATAATAGCTAGATCCATTGAAGGAAGAACCAGTATTGAGCTTGCAAGCAGGAGAGGACACTGGAAGCGCAATATCTCGGGGTGTTCAAATCTCTGAAGGAATACGCACACCAAATAAAATTGAAGGAAGGAGCCCAAATGTTAGAAGATACCTCTCATGCTGAAAAGTGAAGTAGAAAAAGAGATATAGTGGGATGGATGGATGGATGGATGGATAATTGAAGCGATAGAATCCACAGGAAGGGTAAGCTCCATAGTGGTTGTTCTTAGAATGACAGGGAAAATAAGGATGTGTGTGTACCTTAGGGACTCAAACAAAAACATCCTATTGGACTGATATTCATTACCAAACATTACAGATATGTTGAACTGCATAAAGGGAGCAGACACCTTCATGACTCAATTTTTCTGCAGCGTACTACCAGGTGAAATTAACAGTAGGTTGCAAACATCTCAAGCTGTTCATTACCCTGTTTGGGATGTTACAGTACTGCAAGAGGACATTCAGATTGGCATGAGCTGTAGCCATATTTAAAAGGACAATGGTCCTCATTACGAGTCCGGCGGTAAACCTGCCGGTGCTAGTGGCGGGATTGCTGCCGGACTAGTAACATTTTACCAGCGCCTGAATTCCCGGGGCCACCGGGAGATTACAAGTCCGGTGGCCCGGGAAGTCAGGCACTGGTAAAATGTTAGTCCTCATTACCATAGAGTCCTTCAGCACTCTATGGGAGTGGAGACTTGGAAGCATCGGAACCATGGCTAACGGTCCCAGCGCTTCCATGAAGGGTTTGCCTACCCTGGCCACTGTACCCGTCAGGGCCAGACATGCCGGGCGAGGCAGCCCCGTCAGGCAAACTCGTAATTTGCTGGTCTGGAAACAAGGGTGCCACTGAGTTTATCGGCACCCTTGTTTACGGACCGGCAAACTTGTATTGAGGCCCAATAAGTCCCATCTTGAAGGGAATCAAAGGAACTATAGTATATCATAACAAAATACTAGTGTATGGGAGTGGGTAAGCAGAAATTGACAACATAGTTCACATGGTGTTCAATAGACTTAAGGAGAGAGAATTGACAATTGAGGCAACTAAATGTATAAATGGCACCAAAGTAGTAGAGTATTTGGGCCACATAATAAATGGACAAGGGCACACACCCAGGGAAGTGACCATGAAAGCCATCAGAGAAGCTCAGAATAATAAACAAACAACACGTGTGGTCATTCTTGGGTTTAGTCAAATCTTTCAATACGTTTGCCAAGATCGTTTAACGTTTTAGAAATAACAATGCATTTGCGTATGTTGTTAAAGAAGGATATGAGATTCAAATGGTATGAGGAATGTGAACAAGCAGTCAAATTCACTAGTTTTCCGAGCCCAGAGATTGGCTCCAGCAAATACATCAGCCCAATGCACAAGTTCCAAAGCAAACAAGAGTCCAGCTCAAGCTGGAAAGAACGTGTCGCAGAGATGCGATCAAGGGAAAGCCGACCCCCACACAGGAATAGAAAGAGACATACCCAGACACAAGGCAAAGTACGGGGAAGAAATAGCACACAACCAGAGGAAAGTCCTAGTCGGCAGGGACAGTGTAGATGACGCTGGATGCCCAAATGCTACTGGAGCCTCCAGGAGGAAAACAGCTGAGCAAAACAAATGTTGTTCCTTAACTGTTGCAAATACTTGTTTTCCCAAGAAAGAATGCACCCTGCAAGACCGTGAGACAGCGTCAGGTGCCTCACTATGCACATTCATCACAGCCAGGCCAAAAGCAGACCTCCAACCCTCAACCCAGCCCACCAAGAGTTACGACACCTGCAACTGGCCCAGTCCAAGACGCTTGAACTCTGCAATAGTAGGTGACCTCAGACCACCAACCATAAACCCACTGGTCATAAAAGAACTAAAAGAACATGAGCATTTCATCTCATTTCATAATGACACACTTTGGTACAGGGAGGAATAAATTATAGTCCAAAGCAAGGGTGGAAACCTTGGGTGCAGATAGTGCGATATGAAATCAGAGAAGAATTTGTGGGTCAGCATGATCTTAAGCCTCCCCTTGTACCAGTCCCAGAGCTTCCCAGGTGCACGCCATAATGATAGAGTAGCATTGTCCTACAATAGAAACTAATGAGGAATGTACCTTCATTCCCTGGAGAGATGAGCCCAGCTGTCCCCACGTGATGGAAGACGGATGGACAGGGCTGGGACCATTTGCAGCCTGGCATCCCCTATGGAGCAGGCCGCCCATGTCTAAGGTCTCACCAACCAGCCACATATTTCTTTTACTGTATATATGAGCTAATGATGATGTGTTGCCTTATAACCTTCTGCTTGTACTATTTTTTGGCAGAACATTCTCGAGCAGCAGAGTTCTTTTCTGGCCTACCCATTTTTGTGTGATTAAAATTAACAGAGAAAACAGATCTGCTCCACAACCCTCCAATCAACCGACATAGAAGACAGCTAATCGTTTCTACAAACCATCCACCTATAACCGCAACCTTGCACGAAATATCACTGACACAATAGCCAACCTTTCTACAAACCATGACAACATAATTGTTCTGAGTGACTTCGACATTTGGCTCGACAGAGAAAATGAAACTACAAACACCTTCAGCACCCTACTGGAAACGCTTCACTTCAAACAAATAGTCAACGGATCCACCCATAGAGCTGGACCCACTTTAGATGCAATCTTCTGCAGAGATACACACTCGACCGCTGACCCTTAAGTACCATTCTAAATATTGACACCTTCCAGCTAAATAGAATGACACCGGACTGACTGCAAGAGAAACTCTGTAGCTGGATCACAGACACGCTCGATGCATTAGCCACTATAAAACATTTCAAATCCACTCCAAAGAAAATGGCAGTGACACAGAGGTGTTGCTGGCGGGGCTAAAGGGGCTATAGCCCCTGGTCTTTTGGTTTTAGACCCGGATAGAATGTCAGGAACTACAACCATAAGGCTAGCTAGCCCCCAGTCCCGACACTTCCGACATTAGCGCAGCCCCAGGTCTTTTCCAGACTTAGCAACACCCCTGCAGTAACAAAACCGAATTTTAAAAAACAAACTGTAAACTGGACAAACGATGGAGAAAACACTACAACTAATTAGACAAAACCATCTATCAACGATAAATACAATATAAAAAATCAGCAGTCCTGAAAGACAAAAAAGCATGCTACGGTGCAAGAGTACAATCGGCAATAAACCCATAAAAAGAAATGTTCAAAATCATCATGGAAATAAAAACAAGATGAACTACTTGCAACAACTGCATCATACCATCACAATCCATATGTGACAATATAATCACCCATCTAAGAGGAAAACTAGAAGCAATACAATGGACCATTGAAGCAATTTGAATAACACAAATGCCCTCCCAGAAACCAACTCTCCATCAACCACCACAACACTCGATCATTTTGAACCCATAAGTGAGGAGAGTTATGACAAACCAATAAAAGACACCAACACTACCGGATCTCCCAGTGAACCATGCTCACCGGATATCTACAAAAAAAGTTACTACAAAACATCAGCCTTATACCTCTGACAACTAATTAATCTATCCATAAACACAGGAATAGTACACAGATCATTCAAATCAGCGTGCATCAAACCCTCCTAAAAGATGAGAAATATAATAGACCCTACTAACTACAGACCTATACCAAATACCAACCTCTACCCTGTCCCTCTCCCATACACAACAAAAATCCTAGAAAACCACATCTACAAAGGACTACTCAATCACGTAGAAAGCAACAGAATACTTGACCAGTCGCAAGTTGGCTTCAGACCCATAAGTGGAACTGAATCAGCACTCCTCCATATAGGATGGACGAAAAATATATGCGGACAGCAGCAACCAAAGGGCTACCATACTAATGGACATATCAGTCACTTTTTGACACAATCGGATACACAACGCTAATGAAGAGACTGGAGGAATTCAGCAATAAAGGCTCTGCACTACAATGGCTGAAATCTTTCCTCACCAACCGAACCGAAAACACACCTACCACCATATACATCAAACACTAAAAATATCACTTGTGGGGTACTACAAGGATCAATCCTCTCCCCCTTCTCTTCAACATCTACATGACCGCCTAAGGAAACTCATTAAAACCCATGGACTGACAGCATACAACAATGCAGATGACACCCAGTTCATCTTCAATATAACCTCCGACCAAGACCCTGACAACACCCTCAACAAACGCCTCACCAACAAACTCTTGGATGACAAACAACAACCTTAAGCTAAATCCAACCAATACAGAAATAATAATCTGCCCTCCAGTAGACAATCCAACACAGGCATACCTGGCCACCAAGCATGGGTACCACCCGAGACATGGACAGTGTTAACAAATCTGGGAATTCTCATGGACAGCGCCCTCACTTTGGAACGACAAGTCAATGCAATAGCCAAAAATGTTCTACCTCCTACGATTAATATAAGGGATCCTCCCATACCTCAATTTCCCAACACAGAACCCTTCCGATCTTTGCCTTGGTATTATCAAGAATAGACTATGTAAATAGACTATCTTGTAATGCCACAACGCCTCACAAAAACATAGAACACATCCAAAAAACACAGCAGCAAGACTACTCATGAAACTAAACAGAGGAGACCATATCACACCAGCCCTGAGAAGTCTACACTGCCTGCCAGAAAAGAAATACATCAACTTCAAATCCCTCTGCATTGCCCATAAATCACGACAAGGAGCCCAGTTCCTCCAAGCTAATATCACTTGTTACCAACCATCAAGAAGAGACTAACGATCAAGCAACGACCTCCAAATATAAACAAGAAACTACTCGAAAAGGACATTAAGGGGAACCGGCTTCTCCTATCTGATAGCCAAACTATGGAACTTGATACCGAAGGAAATGAGAATGACAAAAGACTACTTAATATTCAGAAAACGACTAAAAACATGGCTATTCAATTCACTGAGATAAACATAGACGTGCACCCTTGCAAACCCTACTCCTGGACCACAGCAAACATGGGACAATACAGAATGGAAAACCAACAATAAAACTATGGAACACCCACAGATCACGATAAGCCAACTAACCAAGCCCCCCTTCTCTTTTCCACAACCCTACAATCTCTCACGTACTACCACATCCAGAGGGCTATTGAAACAACCCACCAAAAATACTCCAATCACACACCCCTATCTAATCATACTACAAACCCAATATCTGAAGACAGCAAACAACTCAAACAATGAACACCACCCTTCAGGACGCAACAAGCAGGGTGTGCAAAGCAAAGGACACTGAAAAAGCTCACACAGTCATACACCAGATTCTCCTGGTTCTGCACGCATCAAAAGATGAGCATAACCTCTACCTGTCCCGCTCCCACTCACTAACCAACTCTACCTACTTTTATTGCAGAACCACGTGAGCAGTTGGAGACCATCCAAATGGCAGCAGTGTATGGTATAAATCATCATAACATAGCTAAGTGGATAGGAATTTATGGACTGGGGTAGACAGATTGTTTAGAAAGACACGTTCCTGTGCAACCAATTTAATGAAAGAACCAGTGCTTTTTGCAATGTTCAATCATGTGTGTGCTTCTGCACTGGTTTAGGTACAGCACATTTTGGGGCATTTGTGAGTAATGCATTATCTTGTGCAAGGGTTTGAAAGCCCTAGCTCTTTAGACTTGTATTGTAATGACATGATTTGGGTTGTTCTGTTTTTTAAAGGCAGGCCCGCTACCCAACCCCGACTTTCATGAAAGCACCATGCAAAATGGATAGTGCAAACATGTGCCTTTGCTGATAAAGCTTAAAGATGCCCTCTGCCCAATCTCGGCTGTGGCACAGAGCAGGTTGAAAGGTCAATGTGCATTCCTCACTGCTGCTTGAAAACAAAATTACTGTAGGTCGAGGTGACTAATCTTGCCCACCTATCATCTAGATTATAATAATTATATGCATTAGACCCATGGTCTCCAACCAGTGGATTGTGTGCTACTGGTAGATCACCTAAGGCTTCCCAGTAGCTCTTTGCCTCATACCCCAGAATGAGCACTGTGCATTTATTTTGGTGTCTGAAGTCCCTGGGCCTTTTCTGCTGCTCCTCCCACTCCTCTTGCTGGAAAGCAAGCAGTCAAATGATGTGTGCACAATGAGAGGAGAGGATGTATTTGGGCTTGAAGGGCTCGGGCAGTGTCCCAGCAAGGGGTTTACTATCAATAACAAAAGTAAACATGAAATGTGTGTTGTGGCCATTGTCACCAAGAGTTGCAAATGATGGCTGATTAGAAAGAGCCTGGGTGCAAAAATATGCATGCTGTGTAAAAAAAAAGCTGGGGCTGTGATCGTTTCAGTCTCACTGTGTTCCTTTAGACATGTTTCAGTTAGCATTACTTTGCATGCTTTCAAACGGATTGGGGAAAATAAAGATTCAGCTGTAATCGTTTGCTTAGTGTGTGTGTGTGTGTTGCGTGTTTATGGTAAAACTGTGAATAATCTTTTTTATATTTTCAGATATTGAGCTCCCTGTTTTAAGGCAGTAGTCCCCAACTGTATTAAAGCTTAAGATGGAAAATGCTGTGATATGGAGGAGCCCATATCTATGGATGTCCCAAAACATGAATTCAAGCACTAACTGCAGTTTTATATTTAAGTAAAAATGGAAAACTACTAGCTGCACGGCATTATGCTGGTTTTTCACTTGCATTTATAAAACTAAACAGGAATGTAAAGCGACATGTCTATCAATACCAGGACGTAAAGTATAATGTGAGAGTTCTGTTTTAGCCCATGTTTTACGAAACAATAAGAATAAAGTAATTAGGTGGGAAAGGTGAACAATTGTTTGCATTTATAAATTTTGATATGTATAGGATTAATATAGTGTATACCTAGTTACTAAGTATACAAGCACTGTACAAAACAGGTTGGCGAATACAGGGAGAGAACACTGAGGAGATACATGGGATAGGAGAACAATTAACAGGTTTGATACCCTTTGGCTATGTGCACAAACCGGGATATCTAAAGAGATCTAAGGGGAACCTGTACGCATATGTTCACATTCTGGCAGAGGATTTTCAGCCTTTACATGCTGGGCTGAAATGGTTCATTTTATGAGCACTGTTTTTGCTACAATTCGAATTCAACAAAACATACAATTTACAAGTAATTCTCCGATACATGAAACATTCAAATATGTGAGAGAGCTGCACATGCAAGCCAAGCATGGTTCATTGGTCATAGGTCATGACCCAGATTAACAACATTATCCTGCAGAGAGAGGCAGCGAGCTGTTCACGTTGATACTGCATCCTTTATGAAAAAACGGAGCAGGTCTCCATCCGTTATGAATAAGTTGTCCCTCTTTACAACCATAATCTCCTTGGTAAAAATGTTAAGTTAAAGACACACATGTTGTCTCATTGCGTTGTTATTTGATTTGTGCACACTTCATCACTATAACACTGAGGGCCTCATCATGACTTGGGCGGTAACGGTAACGCTATTAGCGCGGGCGGTATTAGCCCTACCGCCGAACTCCCCGGCGCTAATAGCGCTGGATCACGAGTTTGGCGGTAATGTAAGTCCCCACTCCCCACTGAGCCCATTCGGGAATGCCCCATTCCCCATTGGGCTCAATCGGGAATCTTCGCGCTAATACCGCAGGTGGATTTCCTGCCGGGGGTAATAACGCAAATTTTCAGCGGATTTCCCCCCAGCTCAGAGCTGGGGTGAAATCCGCCAAAGCCCTGATTCGGCGGACCCTTAAATCCGGCGGTAATAGCGCTACTGCCGGATTTAAGGGTTACCGCCGAAGTCGTGATGAGGCCCTGAGTGTTATTTTAGCCCCGTCATTTACACCTTTTGTTGCATATAGCTTGATCACATGGTTTCCATATGTTCATGTTTTTAATCTTGCCAAATATTTTGATGTAAACTTATAAGGGTAATCAACAAAGTAGTCTTTGGCTTAAATTTCCTTGGCTGAATTCTGTGACCTGACATGTGAATACTTTGTATGAATTGGGGATATGCTAAACTGGCAGTGTATTTTATTTTTTGACATAGCAGAACGTGGCAAATGCTAGATTTTGTTTTAAAACCACATTGATTGAAAACCTAGTCAGATTGCTTTGCACATGCAGCCCCAAAGGAAACAAAGTGCTCTTGTTGAAATCCTGGAGGCAGATCTAAACACACCATCCAGCAAAATGCAAAAGATGTGCAATTTCCATCCAGAGTGGGAAACCCATTTTGTTCTTAACGTGTAAAAAGAAAATGTGCATCTTTAATCTACGGTGCCCCAAGTTAAAGTGGGGAATAAATCGTAGCGTTGACAGGAATTTTGCAATAATACACACAAATTATGAACATAATTTTCCAAAAGGAATTTTTATGCGATTCTAAAAAGTAGGAGAACTAAATGCTGCAATGCAAATGTTGTTACAGAGGTGTCCTTCGAGGGTGCTTATTATTTGATGAAAATAAAATGCACTTTTACAGATGGTGCAATTGTGAAGGGTGCAATGACTCTCGAGACTGAGTCTGTTGTAAGTGATTTAAAAATCTATCCTAAATTCATGTCCGTCATGTAGGGTGTGCAATTAGGTGCAAACACTTTGTCAAGAAAGGTATTTGCACTTTTCAGCCAATGTGATTGCCTATCACTACGAATCTGCCTTTTTCAGACGAACTTCCTGAAAACAAAACTTTGATACCATCTGACAGCATCTGACTGCTGTTGCTGTTTCAAGCTTCACGCCAGATTACTGAGCACTGGTGGATAGCATGCAGCGTCAGCCTTCACATTGAATGATTAGTTTCCTACTTCTCTGATATGCTTAAGAATTCTTCGGAGACATCATATTATAAAAAAATAATGAAATAAACATATGTTATTCCTTTTTTATGTAAAGAGCAAATAAACAGCCTCAAAACATCTTGGTCGAAATTCTTATACTCATGGATATAACCACCCAGTAGCTCTTGCCAGTAGCTCCCGCCTACTGGCCATGAACTACAATAAGCTCTTGCCAACATAAAGGCTGGAGACCCCTGCCTTACACAGTCTGTTGGCACATACATCTTTAAATATAATCCAATCAAGGATTGTAGAACTGGAACCACTGAGGACTGTGACAAATCACATGTATTCTTGCATTACCCCAGATGGGGAGCCCCACCCCTTCCCTCTGAAGCAAGGGAGACTTGCCTTCTCTGCAAAACCCTCCGTAGGGGTCGAGGCAAGTGGGACCTCACTGGCAGAGATGCTCCCTTTGGTTTACAAGGACTCCTGTTCCTCTGAGGAACTCCCTACACCAACAAATTGAATTGCATGCATGGATCTACCTGATAAGCCTCCAAATGTGACATCCTTATCTTTGGCTGAAGGCAATACAAGATGAAAACTAAAGGCACCAGAAAAGGAAGATGTCTCTTTAATGTGAGATGCATATATAACTGTGTCAAGGAGGAAGATAGAGAGGTGGAAGCTTGATGTGCAGGAGAAGCCCCTTGACATCATTATGCTGGCTGGAGGCCAAGCAAAACATAGCCGCATAGCCTGCAAATTCTGAAGAGGGAGTGCGAGCGGGAGATGCCAGAGAACCGGTGCATGCAGAGGCGAGAAGAGTCTTATGTCTACCGAGAGATGAGCAAGCAACCCGGTGGTGGCTTATCCACAAGCTGTATGTGGTAGGAAGGATGCACAGGAACAACATGGATAGCGCCAGTGCAAGAAGCAAGGGTTGCTTCATACCAGCACCAGTAGCAGGAGTCTGACGTGGGCCCAAGACCAAGAAGCCGAGCAGCAGAGAGAGAGCTGAATCCACCCACCGGCCACTACCAAGTAAGAGGTATTGGGGGGACCGGGAGAAGTGGGAGGCATACAGGATAGCATTATCTATCAGAAGAAACCTGTCCCAGTACTCAAAAAGATTTTTCAAATACAGAACAAACTGGGATTGGACCTCTTTAGTACACTTGCTTTGGACCAATCCCTGCAGAAATGTATAACTAATTAGACTATTTTGGGAGACTAGTCTGTCAGGTGACACTTGAATTGTGAGCCTTGGTAGTTTTAATTTTTTGTTGTTGATCTTGTTATTCTGTCGCGTCTTAACTGAGTTAGGTGGTGAAAAGTCCACGAAACCACCTTGAAAATAGTAACTTCTGCACCAACTCAGAGAACAAGAAATGCACCAGACTGAATTATAACATTGTCTTAATTGACAGGAGGAAACTGCAAATCTATTCACCAGCAAAGGCAATATGAATAATGCATTCACCAGTTCAAAACACTCACAAGAAGACTTAAGATCCATGTTCATCAAACTAGAAAGGATTTCCAAAAAAGAAATAGATAAATATTGGGAAATTGTATCATTGGAAAACTACCTGAAAAATGAATTTATACCATGGGGATTACGGATCATAATATTCCCGAACTTTAGTAATGACAGTGACAACGACCTTGCGGACCTGTGGGGAAAAAAACTTGAACTGCAGTTAAAAGAAAATGCTAGAACTATTAATAGAACACGCCACGAGAGAACATAAAAGAGCAATAGAACAAATTGCCAAAATTAAGAAAGAAATTGTGGAAATGAAATCACAGGAAACAACTAAGGAAAAAACTATGGAACAATGTATGAAATCTTGAAAAACTACCAGGATGAGGTCAAACTACGTAAACTAAGGAAACACTACAGAGATGAGAGAGATTATAAAGACGATAGGGTCTATACATTTCAAGAGAAATATAACCAATATCCAAAAACATTCTCTAAAAACAGTACACCCTGTACCTCTTCAGCAAGCTCGGATGCAGAATCCGAGGGAAACACATTAGCAACGCCTATTGCGAGTACTTCAACAAATAACCAAGGATTTATGAATCAGATTAAACGATATAAAAAGGGCAACAGGAATATCCCACAGAAACAAGTCAATTTTCAATTACCAATGAATGCTTTACCAACACAACCCACTCCAGGAGGAGAGGAAGGAGGGGAGGGGGTAGGGGGAAAGAAGCCCAGAAAATCAAATGAGTTCAGAAAATGTCAACAAAAGATTTACCAGAGCCAGCGCGAGAGAGACCAACAGGAACAAGTAACAACAGACCTAGTATTGAACTTATCAAAAAAAAGAACTAACAGAGGAGGAAAGGAACCTATTAAACAAAGGTCTTTCCTTTTCACCTACCGCAACATGTAATTACACAGATTTACACATCGACCTGTACAAGTTCATTTGAAAACTGAAACTTAAAAAGTTCTTTGCAACTCAAGCACCAAGGACCTATGTTAGAAAAGATAAGGAACAACCAAGTGACACCACCATACAAGAAATAGAAGATTTGCATCTTCTGAGATCATTAGGGGAATCTGAAATCTTCACTATAGGAGATGTCTTACAAGAACTGGACATTCAACAAGACAATGTGTCCATGAAGGAATTGAAACCACGATCGAAATTTGTTCCCCAGCTACCCCAGGACAATGTCATTGATATTTTCTATAAAGTCGTAACAGATGATTTTTACAAATTATCGGAAAAGAAAAATAAACATACTTGTAAATTCAACCTAACATTTAAGGAATACCAATCAATCCAGAATCTGATGGAAGACACTTCTGTGGTGATGAAGAAGCCGACAAAGGAGGCAATATTGTGATTATGGAAAGAACAGACTATCTACAAATGGCCAGAAATCACTTAGAGAGCCCAGGATCCTACATCAAAATATCAATGAACCCAAAGAACGATATTGTATCAGAATTAGGGAAAATGATTACTCAATGGCATAAAGATGGACTTCTAACTGATGATGAAAAGAACTTTCTCATAATAAAGGAACCAGTCACACCAATCATGTATTTTCTACCCAAAGTTCATAAAAACGTCAGCAACATACCGGAAGGCAGGCCAATCCTCAACGGGATAGGCTGGCCCACTGAAAATATGTCTGAATACTTGGATAACGTGCTGAGAAACTGGGGCAAGTAAACTCAAAGCATACATTAAAGACACCACATATATCATCAAACTTAAAGATATTGAGTGGAATGAGGAATAGCTAGTTTGGATGTTAGAGCCCTATATACATCAATTCATCATCATTGAATATACATTTAAGGATGAATCGGCCTCTATGTACCAGCAGATCGAGATGATCAAGAACATGCTAAAATTGACACTTGAATACAACATCTTCAATTTTGATAACTGTTTCTACAAACAATTGAAAGGAGTAGCAATGGGCAGTAAATATGCCCCTGCTCTAGCAAACCTATTTATGGGCCTTTTCAAGGACAAAGTGAGCTATGAAGATGAAGCATATCCTAACCAATTGATTCAATGGATGAGGTTTATCGACGATGTTCTGATTATTTGGAATGGTTCAGAAGATCAATTCCAAGACTTTACAAATAGGATCAACACCAACCAATTTGGTATTCAATTCACACGCAATTGTGATTCTAAAACAATCAACTTCCTTGATCTTACAATTTATGTAGATAACAACAGTTTAAAAACAAGAACCTTCAGGAAAGATACAGGGGTCAATTCCACCTTGCACGTAATTGTTGTCATTGGCAATCAACAATACTGAATATCCCAATGGGGGAGTTTGTGAGGGCAAGGAGAAACTGCTGCACACAGAACGCCTTTGAGGAAGAATGTAATCTACTTAAGACCAGATTCTTGGAGCGTGGGTACTCTGATAAGTGTGTGAAAAAACCAAAAACTCTAACCTAGAATGGAAAGTGGGTTTCATAACCAAATTCAACAAGGATAGCCCTAAGATCAATAGGATTCTACAGAAACATTGGCATCTTTTGAAACTCGATGAACATATTAGAGTCCAAATGGGAGACAACACAAGAATCATTTTTAAAAAAGCAGACACATTGAAGACCAAACTAAGCCCATCATTCTTACTAGATGTTAAGAAATGCAACACTAGTACATGGACTCTGTCACCTACCAAAGGTTTCTGAAAATGTGGGAATTGCACAATGTGCAAATTTGCAAGCGAACCAACTGATCTCTTAAAGGACCAAAATGGCAAAGAAATTCGAATAAAACAAGTGATCAACTGCCAATACGAAATATGTAGTATATGGTATAATTTGCATTGGCAACAAAATATACATAGGCAGTACCATTCGAGAATTGCGTATACGAAATAGGGAACATCTGGCCAAAATAGGTAGCCAAGAGCAGCGACTACCCCTAGCAGCACACTGGCAGAAACTGCACCAAATGGAAAAGAAAGATGATCTCAAATTCATTGGATTACAACATGTTCAAATGGGCAAAAGAGGAGGAGACAGAGAAAGAGCACTCTGCCAGGCAGAAGCCAGAATCATTTGTAAACTAAACAGTACAGTAACTGGATAGAATTCAGACAATGAGATGGCGTAATTTCTTTGAACTTTACATTGGAATTATATCTGTCGCCACGAGGAATTTGGTCTTTTTTTGCCTTTTCAGACATTAATTAATAGAATGCTTTTGAGTGACTTAATTATCAGACACTAAGGAGCCATTTACGATATTCGAAATAACAATGTATCCGTAGAATCTTTAATAATTATGTATTATTCTCTACCAATTTCTGCATGCTAAGTGAAGAAAATGAGGTACACAGTAATACTGTCACGCACATGTAAACATCAATATTCCAGGATTACAATCGAATGCTCTAATTACTAGGTATGGGCACCGTAGAACTTGATTACAATAGCTGTAAGGGCTTTTCATTCCCAAAACATGGCGTCCGCGAAAAGCCGGGCGTTTTAGTAGAAACAGAGGAAGTACGCAAGTATTGTCCGTTGCCTAGGCAACATACCGAGGCGATTTAGTATTAGCATTGTGAGATCAGTCCGCGAGGAGTAGCGCCAACGCGAGGGACGCTGGAGGGCTTAATGCGGAGGTAAGAGACCATCAATGTATTCCAGTGAGTTCAAGAATGCGTACAAAGCCAACTATTTAGCCGAACAGGATCGCATCATTATGAGTGCATATGATACACTTCGATATAGATGGGAATTAGAATGTTAGTATACAAGCCGCAGTGGCGCCAAGTAATGGAAAGTGAGATTGAAGCATGCAAGTATAAACAAGAACAAATGTAAATGTAATGTCATTGACTCTAATGGACAATAATGCCACACTTTTAGCGGGACATGAGCGCATCGCTCTGGACTCTTTATACATGTAGGTCGTAACTTGTAAACACAAGTAGCTAAAAGGCAACACGCCAAAAAGGATGTTTAAACGCATATATACTGCTTTTGCAGAAATGCAGTTTAGCATAAGCATACTGCTCGTATGATGCATCATATATATTATCAGATGCATTCTAACAAGATATTAGATTATGTATTAGACATTGAACACAATACTATGGCATTTATCCACAGGGATTGGACCCTATTAAATGATCAGAAAAAAAACGGATTTATTTTACGGATTTAAAAAAAAAAAAAAAAGGATTGACAATGTAATAACGCTGCAAGGTAATGTGCAATAGACGTTATACATATATCCATATGAGAACAATATGGAACGGTTTTACTATTGTGTATACTGAATTATTATTGCAATTTGATCATCTATTTTATTAATTTCTCTCTTTTGTTATTTTATTTTTCAATCACCTACCAATCTTACCCTACTCTAACCCCTAATCTCGGTGGGTTCATGTATGTATATATGTTTCTCTAATCCCATTAATTGATTTCTTATTGAACATTGGTAGCACTAATAGCCCTGATTTGAGAAAGACTTTCAATAGCCGAAACACCTGCAGAAATGTGTCTTTAAAAGTATGGGGGCTTTCCCTTTTTTATATTCTGTCTCCCCCTTCTCTTGTCTATTCACTCAACTCCACTTAACTGCTTGTGACCTTGCTTCTTACTTTCCCTCTAAGGTGACTGCTCTTCAAGCAGCCATTGTTCTCTCCTCTACTGTCCTCTACACTC
Source organism: Ambystoma mexicanum (assembly GCF_040938575.1). Classification (NCBI taxonomy): domain Eukaryota; kingdom Metazoa; phylum Chordata; class Amphibia; order Caudata; family Ambystomatidae; genus Ambystoma; species Ambystoma mexicanum. The sequence goes on from NC_090935.1 coordinate 507,668,493, forward strand.
GCGTCTCCCCCTTCGGTTATGTCAACCTTTTCCCGGATTTGTAATTCTGAGACAACTTCTTTCCTTGCCCAAGCCCACACTACCTCTTCTCCTTCCAATCCTATTCCCTCCTCACTCATCCCCAAGGTCTATCCCTCTCTGGGTTCTTATCTTGCCTCTCTTTTCAATATCTCTCTGCTCACCTCGACCTTTCCTTCATCATTTAAGCACGCTTCAATTCTCCCTATTCTAAAGAAGCCTTCTCTAGATCCCTCACTGCCTTCTAATTTTTGACCTATTTCTCTTCTTCCCTATCCTCCCAAGCCTCTTGAACCACTTGTTTATTCCCAGGACTCTACATTTGTCACTGATAACTATTCTTCCTAGCCTTCAGTCTGATGTGTGGCCTCTTCATTCCACTGAATCCGCTCTTCTTTCTGTATGTGATTCTTTGCTCTCCGCCCGCTACTCTAAACACTCTTCTCTTCTGGTTCTATTGGCTTTATCAGCTGCTTTTGACACTCTGGATCATACCCTTCTTCTATCTTCTCTTTCTTCTTTTGGGTTTTCTGGTTCTGCTTTAGTTGGATATATATGAGCGGAACCAAGATAAACTTATTCAGTATACTAGGCTGGGTCCTCATCTGATACTATACCTCTTCATCACATTGTTCCCCAAGGTTCTGTTCTAGGAAGTTTTCTTTTCTCTCTCTATACATCTCCTCTTGCTTTCTGTCATCATTTTTCTATTACTTTGCATACTTTTTCACTATAATCTTTTTAACATTCATGAATCCCAATCTTTTCTTATATTTGATGCGACTAAGCTTTTGATTTCTTCTCACATTTTTTCTTGTCTATTCTATTGCTCTGCTACACTCTTTGGTCTGCCCGTCTCTTGGTTGGCTCCTCTTAAATCTGTTTTTAATGCTTCTGTTCATCTTTTGTATCTTCTCTCTTCTTATGATTCAATTTCTCAGTCTCCATCCATTCTTGGTTGGCTTTCTTTTGACTCTCGTCCCAAATTCAATTTTTTCTCTATTGTGTTTAAGTCTCTTTAGGGCCTTGCGCCTCACCTGTTTTCTCTTATCTCTTTTAATTTCTCCTAATTGTGTGGTTTTCTCTCATTCTGAATTTCTATTATCAGTTCCTCGCCCCCCATGTACCCAGTCACGGGTTTGTTCTTTCACTCTCTTAGCTCCGTCTCACTGGAACAGTCGTCCTCTATCCCCCCACTCTATTCCTTCTTTTTCCATTGCTGCATAGGCCACAATGCATGTTAGAATCAGTTGTCCAACTCACCAACCAAACGCTGAATCACCACCTCAGAAAGCTCCTAGAAGCCTGGTGTTATGATGTTGCGTCTACATAGACAAGAATAAGGTGCTGTGAAGAGGCACTGTCCTCCTGGTACACCTTTGGTACCATAGTGATGTTTAAGCCCCTCATCTCTGTTTTTTTCCTGCTAAGTTTCTCTTGAACATTGACATGGTGCCATTTAGGTGCTTGATTGCTCCTGCTCATCTATCCAGAGTGCCATTCACAGAACCTTCACTGGGCATTCTTTTATCTTGGAACCATTGTAGTTAATTTGTTTGGGTTGCTACTGTTCTCTGCTCACACCTCTATTCAAGATATAGCTTGTTCTCTGCCTGCTCTGCTACATAAAGTGAAGGAAGAATATCTTTTGTGCTGGGACCGTTTCATGTGTATGAATGGAATCACTGCTGGTTTAGCAATGGTGTAGGGCCGAGTAGGCAGTTTAGCCACTACTCATCCTAATACTCCTAGAGAGAAGTAGTCATTTCATCACAGTAGGATTGTGAAAACTGTTGCATTATGGGCATTCTGTGAGTAATAGCCAACTATGAAAGCAAATCTGCTGAATGAGATTGGCACAGTTGTGTTTTCGAATATATAGTCATGTGTAACTGTCATTGGTAACTCCAATGGCTATGCTAGAGTGAGTCGAGGGACAAGTCACCAAGTTAAGACAACCATTATGCGAAAGGCATGATACATCCTGGGGCAGGAGGTCCTAAATGGGATCCCTACTAATCAAGGCAAAGTGCATTCTATACTATATAGTCCCATTGTCGCATCGGTTCACAGAGATAAAGTGTGCTTTTTTGGTGAGATATTCCTTAGTAGCCTCGACACTAGGTCAATCGGGGTGCATTAAGGCACATATCGTTTTTTGGGTGCATGTGAACTGAGTGAGAATGCATAATCTGGGAATGTCCTGTGCGACCACAGCACTGAGTGAAGGAGAATGTGTTTTAACATGCCGCTGTAGAACCAGGATGCATAAAGGCAAACACTGTGAAATGATGGGAGTACATCCGTCTGTGAGGTTGAACTCTGCAAGAGTATGTATGTATCAGGCACATAAACCTAACCTAGGCATATGTTATTTAATATTATGTGAAGAGTTTCTTATGTTGTGCCACCCACCGCCACAGTGGCAACTGCACCAAAGCTTGCCCAGGAAGTCTTGTGGTAAGCCAGAAGGAGGAGAGAGACCAGTGTCTGGCCTTCTTATAGGTGTTTTATTGAAAATAATAAGTAAAAGGCCTCACTGTCCCTAATCTGTGGATTTCCCTGCCTAACACTAACTAGGGTGCTCGTTGTCGATTGTGAAGTCCAAAGTAAACAGTCTCTCATCTGTACAAAACTAAGCTGCACTGACCCTACCAGTAAGATGAAACAACTAAAGACTCCCTTCTCCTGGAAAGGCTTCCCAAGCTTTAATATATAATTCTTAGATAGTTTTTGGCCATCTGTTGTACCCATTTTTTTAGTTCCTTTTGGAGACTTTTCCAACTCCCAGTTTCCCCTTTCTCTTGACTTTGTAAAGTCCTTTTCTTCTGCCTTCTTGGCCTTTCAGTTTGTTTCATTGTGCTTTTCTCAAATGTCTCTGAAAGTCTCTCTTTCTCTAGTATCACCGGAGAAATAGAAAAGGTCTTGATGTTTTTTTCCAATTATCAGCCTTCCTATGGTTGTTTAACTTCTATTGAATAAGATATACTATATCAGAATTTCCCTTTCCTGTTTCTCTGATTATCTCACTGGGACACGCATGATAGACGATAGTTATTCTTATTCTCTTGGCCACTTAGTGTATTACTGAAACAAGTAGGAAAACTGCAGTAATGTTTCTCATTCTCTGGTTAGTTCTGGCATTATTGAAACAAGGAAGATGAGCTCCAGAATGATTCTCACTCTCTCAGGTCTTGTTCGTATCACTGGGACAAGTAGGATGAGTTCCGTGAGGATTATGCCAATGATATTCTGTGCTTGCCCTTCTTACATCATGGCTACTCCGATTAGAAAGATTCTGGTACTCGTCATAATTGCCTACCCTCCCAGGTCTCCCGCCCTACCCAATACCTTTGATACCACAGGTTGGCATCACCGAGCCTGTTTGCTGGATAGGGACCTCTCTTTGTTCGGTCGGGACGCCTTTGCTTTCTCTACGACTCTCTCTCCTTGTCTGTGCCGCTGCAGGGCCAACATTGCAGTGGTCTCGGAGCAGTTACCAGACTGCACAGTCCACCATCCTTGGGTCACACCACCACTCACGACTGGCTCTCTGTTTGGGGGCTTCCTTTCCCTGCTCTTCTCTTCCTTCAGCTTTCCTAGTGCTTCCCTCACACGTCAGCTGGTTGTTTCCCCAACACAGAGGATCTGCCGGTTTTTACCACAACAACACTAGTTTGAAATTCCCTGGTTTCACTTCTCACTGATAGTAGTCCTTCTTCCCTTTTTATGATACATTGCTGGGCCTTCCCCAGCAGAGGATTATATTCCCTTTTCTCTTCCAGTTGAGCTTTCACTATCACTCACTCATTCCTCTTCGTCACAGTATTACTGGTTTCCATCCAGTGAGTGATCGGTATTACTCGCTCACTTTTCATCTTCACAGTAGTCTTACCAGTTATTTTTTCAGGTTCGATTTTGGATCCTATGGCACAATAACAAACATTGGCATGCTTTGCTGGGGCTTTCTGATGCCATAACTTTACTGTTGGTCCAAGAGTGAGGGATTTTTGGAGTTTCTCTGCGGAACGGTGGTCCTTGTCCTCCAGGGGCAATGGGGAGTCTCTTCATGTGAGTTCCTAGGGGCCGCCAACCCTAGGGGGAATATCGCGTAGTGGGCTCACCTCCCTAGCCCCTGGAGTGAAGTGATTGAATCTTGCGATTTGGCACTGATAACTATTCTTCCTACCCTTCAGACTGGTTTGGTTCCTCTTCATTCCACTGTGTCTACAGAGGTGTGTTTTGCCCCGGCCAGGGTTATTCAGACCTTGACCAATGAGAAAATAGAAACGGGCATTGGATGAAGAGAAAGGGCAAATCTACATGATAGATTTGTACTGGTATGGAAGGGAATGTGGGATAGAGTTTGTGATAGTTCGCATGCCGGTAGAGGCTGTGTACAATGATGAAAACATAGTGCTGACAAGAAAAGAAAAAATACCTAACACTCCTGCTAATGAGTGTATACCCATGTTTATAGTACTTACAGGGAAGAACAAATCTTAGTCAGTAGGCAGATGAGTGATGGGCTTGAGCTGTGCCCCAGCCTACTCTTGAACCATGGAGGCATATTTATCATTAATGTCTTAACCTAACCTGACCTGACAGTCTCCTAAGAGAGAAACCGGCGATTGCCCAGAAGTCACAGAGCCAAGAGTAGAATGTGTGTGAGGTGAATGCGAAAAGTGCAAAGGGGATGAGAATTCGGGTGTTTGCCTGTTCCTTATACTTAAATGGCCACATATTGAAGGATAAGTAAGTTAATTGAGAAAAAATAGTGTACTATTTTGATAATATATAGTCTGGACGTGTTATAAGACTTTCACCACACAAGGTTATGTCAGTTAGGCCGCCTCACAGCACTGTGGGCAAGGAACGGGAAGGTGATAGACTCTATGAGGCTGCATGCCCACAATATAACAATCTGTGTGCCCAACAATCTGCACTGGACAGCCACAGGCCTGAATGGCCAGTTCATCGTAGTAGGGATACGTGGATGACGAGCAAGGCACTTAGTTGGCATGTTGGCCTTTAGTAATTAGGTTCCCTTTCTCAAAATATAGACCTAAGACTGCTACTTGTGCAGTCATTGGGTCCTGAAATCAATCCTATTGGGATTCCAATGTGTTGTGTAGACAGGGTGCTTCTTCTTCAGGTGATGGACTCCTCTGAAAAAAAAATTGCACATATTCCCCCCTTTCCAACTGCCTCCTAGAAGTATAGTTAACTAGGTATGTTAACAGGTAGCAGTAGAATCAGTAACGTTAGAAAAACAGCTCAGTTTACTGTATAACCTTCTTCCTGTACTGCACTCAACTGGACCAATAAAAGTGTAGGAGAACGAAAGAGCAAGTGCCAACCTTACCTGGTCTGGTATAGGCTGGTCTCTGGGCGTTTGGTTTTTGCACTTAATCACCGGAAAGTAAATGTTGTGTCTGGGAATTGCTCATTCCTCCATATGAAACTATACATAAGGTTGAATATCGGCTTTTGCTTGCTGCGGTACGCATATATGGCTGGACCTGATATTAAATGTATATTTTAGTCTACAGCTGAAAAAACCTAGAAGACATCTAAAGCATAATGGATCAAACTTAATGGTCACAAAGTTAAAGTTTGTATTTCGTGAGTATGCTAGATTTACAGCATGTTATGTGCATGCTCCTAGATCCCAAGAGGTAGCTCCTACCTACTGGGTGATGCCGGACACCCAGAAGTGGGTTTAAGCTCCTGCTCATCAAATCTTATGTTAGAACCCTGCATTGCACAGTCTTCAAATGTCTGGCAGATTTGCCTCTCCAGTGGAAGACTGAAAGAGGTTGTATCCAGTAACACCCAGCAAGTGGCTGCCACAGAAAGGAGGCATAGTCATTCTTTGCTGTTCAGCATAGGCAATTGAATGTCTGGCAGCTATCAGGGTACCTTGCTGCTGGTGATCTTGTTGCTGCATAGTTAGTGTGAACATTGGTCCAGCACAGATTCCACGAGACACAATGGGGTTCAAGCATGTGAGAAAGCAGGTCTTGCTGAGTCGGGGGAAGGAAGCACCTTGGTAGGTGGAGGTATGTTTTATGAAATGCAGTGGACTTCAACATCGTGAGGATCTTCCAAAGGTGACAGGTAGAGGCGGGATTTCCTATCACACATTCTTCATACATCTTCTCCCATGTCCAGGAACCCAACTTTCTATGGTTAACTGAAGGAGATCCTCACAATGCATGGGGAATTTGGGCTTATGGGAAGGGCAAACCAGGTCCCAATCACAATGGTGCATTCTTACAAACATAGGGGCAACTACCCAATCAGCAGTGCCTGCCACATTCAAACTTTGCAAGCGCAGATGTAGATTCATGTATGAATATAGGCACCAGTCTCCGACTGGCATTGTCTGGTCATAGCCACTGCTGCAGGGGTGTACATTCAAGGTCAGGCAAGCTATGTCCACATATGACTACAGTTGTATCATCTGTCACAGGTTGGGGGACGGATAATAGGAGTGAGCTGAACTTGGGGCTGGGGACCACCATCCACTCCATGATGTGAGTCCTGGATGTAGTATAAATGGGATATCCCATGTACTCTTGGTCCCCCATTCTATTCCCACCCACATATGAAACAGTCAATGATAACAAGGTGAGAAACTCTTTCACCTGGGAGGCAGAAACAATAATACAAATAAGGAGTTCACAATGACCCACCTCCACAGATTTCTGCAAGCTATGCAGTGGAAATGATGCAGGCCAGGAACCTGAAAGAAAGGCCAAAGTTTGCAACTAGAGTTCGTATCATTCTCCGTGGACTGCTGCTCATCCATTTGCAGGTTTCTGCTGATGAAACATATTAACTTACACATTTAGGGTGGGGGCGGGAAGAGGTATCAAATGATAAAGTAGGAGGTGCAAAGGAGTGAGAAAGGTGCAGAAAGGATGGGACAAGAAGGAGCAGAGGAGGTGGAAGGGAGAAAGGGAAGTGAGGGGGATGTGGGGTGAATGTACTGAAGGAAGGAAATGGTAGACAGAATCGGGAGAATTGCATATCTTGCCCCAATTTCTGTGTGATTGGGCTTATATAGTTGATAAATGTTACCCATGAAGTATCCTTTGATGCAGCATGTTCTCATTGGACAGGGACTTTCATTGGTTATTTTCTGATAATGACACTACCAGTGATCCACACCTCCATTAGGATAGGTCTACCATATGGGAAGGGGAGGTTCTGGTCAGATTTGGACCCAAATCCATGTTTCTTGCATAACTTTTGTTAGGAACAATCCCAGTTATTGAGATTTTTAAAACCACACAATATTCCTGCATAACACACTCAACTCGTATGAAATATGAACAATGTATTAAAATATGTAAATGTATTATTTATCTATATACATTAATATAAAATGTTTAGACTTATAATATGGGGAATGCTCCACTGAATACAAATCTGTGTCTGTTTTCTTTTAAAACAACCAAATGATTATGAAATTATAGGTGAAATGTAATTTTCAACTTGGTGGAATTCAAATGAACCATTTGTAATTTACTTTGTATTATTTGTTGTGCCTTGGAGTTCCCCCTTGTTAATTATTAACTCAAATCTGGCTGGTGTAGGTTCCAAGTCATGAAAGCAAACATGCACAGATGGTATTTTACTGGAGTGCCATAAATCGTCATGTCACGGTTTGAGCTTGAATTTATTTTTTAATCTGGTCTAGTGTGAAAACCAGAAATGTGTGCATGTGACTATTTCTCAGCCACACAACTGGACAGAGACTTGAATGTATTTTTCTCAATTTGTTTTTAAGATGAACATGTGGGTGCAGCCCAGCTTAATGGGTTTATCTAAAGATTGATTCAAGTCTTTACTCTGGTAGTTGGCTAATCTCTGGTTAGGATACCTACACTTGGCCTTGGCAACCAAGACTCAAAACCCATGTATTTTGGTAAAAGATTTGAACTCTGTATGTGCTCTCAAAGAGTAATGTACTAGAGAAAACAATGCAATGGCAATTATTTTATACCACTCACAACTATAATATAAGTCAATTGACCACAGACATTATTCACTGCACTCACAATACACTTCTATTTTCTCTGTGCATTTTTAAGCATGGGCACACTACACTTTAGTTTGTAGATGGTTAAAGACAATTTGTATGAAATGGCTTATCATGTAGAAAATGACAGTGCATATAGTACATCTTCCGCTTAAGAAAAGAATTCATTGGGATGGTACATTACAACAAAATGCACAACGTATTTTGCATATTAAACATGGGTTTCATTTATATAACTTATATCATATACATAAAGGAGGATTTTCAAACTTGAGGAGATGTACCTTTTTTTTATACCCAGGGCCCTAAAGACTGCCCTGATCCAAACCAACTGTAGGTGTATAATGGTGCATTTAGGACTCCCACGTAGAAGGCATTCCAGCGGTAAAGCCTTATGTTGGTTGGCGGCTCCCTGCCAAAGCAACTACCGGATGAATCAAAGTGTGTCCTCTGGTGCGGCCCTTGTTGTCGCAACTGCAGGACACAGCAAGGTTTATTTTGTGTTTGATTTTAAATATGACAAACCCTGCCATGCCAAACGTCCTTCAAAAATACTTTGAAATTTACAGCCAATAAGTGTTTTTCAAGTCAGAAACCAAAATATTTTGGCTGAGTGGAGGAATTGTCCCTCTCAAGGGGATTCTTGCAGTAGAAGTACAGAGACCTAAGGAATGCCAACAAATGCTGAGAAAATCAGCTGGCTAAAAGACATTGAAGACAATGCCATGATAGGTATCAAGGTAGATTTGTTGTAAACAGTAGCAAATGCTGGCAGCAGTGCCCAGAAAGCCGAAGATAAAGTGGTATGCAACACCCTTGCGGATACAGACTAGCTGAGCAGTTCAGACGCTGATAAATGTTTGGTTAGTGAATAAGAGGGTCACCACGGGCAAGCTTTTAGAGAACTGTGGAATTATGAGGAGTAAGGAAAGAGAGGCGAGAGAATAGGAACACATCAGTGGTAGCTGTCTTGGATTGGAAATGCAACAGTGAGGCGGATGAAGGACAGGGACAGCTCACCGGACTACAAATATAGACCATGCAGACCAGTCAAAGTGGGAAGGACTCCAACTACCAAAACGAAAACAAATGTAGTGACATCATTAGTGGCAAAAAACTAATGCATTCTGGGAAATGTAGTTACCTGATGGACATGGTAGTTGTTCAAAAGAGTGAAAAATCATGAATTAAAAGCAAGTTGGAAAATGAGGGATAACTTCCCTGGTTAAGATTAAAAACGAATATCAGGAAGAAAATGATGTATGACAGGAAAAATAGTTTACCTCAACAAAGCAAGAGCAAGAAAGAGTTGATCACATATTTAAAGCTAGGGCATGAAGACACATCTCCTAGACCTAGTCTATGAAATGTCAAGCACAACATTATTCAAAGTATGATCACTGAATTGGAATGGAAGTGTTGATAATCCCTACAGATATTGAATGTTAGGAGATGAAACTATTAATTATGAGGCATTAACAATGATTCTAGGTCCTATCGAAAAAGAAAAGTGATAAGTGAAATCGATGCATGTTGAGAATGAAAGACATATGTGCCTGAGAGAAGCAGTGAGGAAAGGTGAGAACCCAACTGCCAGCTTCATTTTAAATGAGGCGGAGCAGGAAATGGAAACATCACAGCGAGGGTAATGCTTCCATGCCTCCATTGATCGCTCTGCCACATTTCTTTGCAGTGACAAGTTGGAGGGGGGTATGAAGTGGCGATCACATCTCTGCCATGCTGTCCTCTGTAAGGAAGGCATGGTATCCAACAGTGAAGATAGACACAAGTGATCACAGTTCAAGGATGTTTATTGAATTTCAATGGGTTGGTTAAACTCCTATCTAACCTAAATCTAAGGATGGGAGCAAGCTACGACCATCAAATAATAAATATTGCAGTCCTAGTGGGGTCTTTGTCAAACTAAAAGGCCCTATACTAATAAACATACCAATCCTTACTTCTAAATACAAATGGTGTGGGACAACAATGTATGCAAAAAGCAAAATGTTCAAGAAAGAATATGTCAGGATAGATTCAGCAGTTGGCTTCCCTTCTCCATGTTTTCGCACGGGACAAGGTGGCATGTTCGAGCTTCGCACACACTCTGGCTTCTCTGCCACGAAGATACAGCTCAAAGCTTAGATTTCAGGGCCTTCTGTGTCAAAGTCTCTTTACCATTCAAAGTCTCTTATTGCAAACAAATAAGCACTACAGTTCCTTTCTTATCAGGTTTTTCACACTCACAAGTTCTCTGGTTCACTATGCACCATGGGTCTCTCTCCTTGAAGTTTGGAACCGCTTTGCACAATATTCACGATTGGTCTCTCTCAATCAGGCTCGGACACCTTTAACACAATGTTCTCAATTGTTCTCCCTCGTTCGGACTCAGGCCGTGTCAAAAATCAAAGACTTTCAATTGTGCAATGGAGTTTGCTTAAACCGGCACAGGACCACTTCGATTCACTTCATTTCGCATTCTCGGTTCTTTTACTTTTTATCATTTTTAGCTGGACACCTTACAGATAGATACCTTTGATTGAGCACACTCGCAGTGCTGGACCACTCTGTCACAGGCGTTGTATCTTTCCTCTCTTTGTTGAAACATCTATCAATTCAATCAATTTAGCAATTCAGCTTGCCTCGCGTCTTTCATCCCATGCTTTATAAATCTTGCTTCTTGCACTTTTTATACAATGTTGCCACTTACAACCTTGACCTCAGCACAGACCGGTCTTGTATTGGTCTCCCCAACTCACCGGCTGTGTTGATCTTTCTGGCACTGCTTTTAATCTTGGCGCCAAGGACGGTACCATGGTGGCTGCTGTTCCTCCCCGACTTGATCAGCCATGTAGGAGGGCCCCGGTTATCTCCGACACATAAAGCAGGATTCTCCAGTCCAGTTTCCTGTCCTTACACTGCGCCATCTGAAGTACTCTGGAAAGTAACAGTGTTCTGATGCAAAGGTCAAGGGGATCTCCCTTCTGGTAGACCCTTCTTGGTTTGCCGTCTTTCTCCCTTCGTTCAGCTGCCATCTCAAAAACACTGTTCCGTTGTGTGCGTTGCCTCGCTCAGAGTGTGCTCTCATGCTCCGCTTGCTATCCGTGTAGGGAAGTTTAATAGAAGTCAGGTGTGAGTGATAACCATTAATTGCCTGACTTGTTCTGACCATGGTAGTGAGACATGTCAGGTACAATGCTCGGGTGTGACTCTGTTTTCTCCCAGAGCGGACTGTCCATGTGAAAGTGTTTGTGTATGAAAGGGGGGGTACTAAAGGTGTTACAGGTAGGGGATACCGTGTCTCGCCATCAGGTGTCCCACTCACCAAAGACCCCTCACCCAGGTGATCCTCCTGCACTGGTCCACCCCCAGGAACTGGATCCAAAAGTGATGGCTGTGTCCTGGCCAGATCCCTGGGGACTAGTAGGTGAGACTCCTTCTGTTTCTCACACCTCATTCATCTGGTCAGTGTGTTGCAATTCATACCTAGATGACATTTTAAAGCAGGAATAAAAGAAATGGATTTGGTTTTGCTCCTGCTAAACACCAGTCAGATTCCATAAAACTCCATTACTAAATGCCACCTGCAAAGAGCACTTTGCGGGTGGTATTACATTCTTCACAAGAGTAAACTAAAGTGTAACTAAAGAGTAAATGGGAATATGCCCTGTTTCACTGTTTAGTATTATACTTGGACTTGTGAACATTTAAAAAAAGTTGCACGCAGGGGACCCAACAGCATGTAAACGCTAATGCTGTTCGTCCCCTGCATGCAATTAACATTCATATTACAATGACCCTGTGAGGCAAGAGTGGAACCAAAGTCTTTTTACACACAAGCAACTATTGTTGTTCTGATCGCAGAGTGATCAAAAATAATAGGGGATAAACTATCTGATTTATGTTGGGAAAATATGCCTAACTATCCCAGAGACAGTATAATTAAATTAAACACAATTTATAAAGGTGTGTGGCAACAGACAAAGGGCCCATTTACAAGTATGGAGGTATTAGCAGTGCTAATCCCTCCAAAGAGCCTTAGAGTTACCACCACTAACTTATGGGTAGTACCCATTATGAAGTCTCATAGAACCTCTTTGAGGAATGGAACAATTATATTCAGAGCTAACTGGGGTAATTCTTCCATTTGTTTGTAGGTAAATTCTACAATATGGTGATAAGATATGATATGATATGGCATTTATAATGCGCCTATACACAAGTGATTCAAGGCGCGACAAGGTGGAGGTTTTACTCCTTGTTGGGTTTCAAAATTCAAAATCAAGAGGACTAGAACATACTGGAGGTCATTTTTCCCCCCACCCAAAACTCATAATGAGGCCAATGTTCTACCAAGAGACATTGTTATAGAACCTACACCGGTTTCAAGACAAAGGGGCTTCAGCAAACAGTGACATGATGTGTGAAATTAAGGAAGTGGAAAGAGAAATCGAGTCCAAGACAATCAATGTGGTTTACAGTGAATAATTCTAACTTTTACATAAAAAATGGCTGTTGACTTGGTCATTTCTTAGGAATCGTCAAACTGGGGTTGACGAAAACACAGACTTTAACTTTGTGGCCTGACTCCCTAAATAAGCATCACATTGCTCAGCCTGTAACATTCAATTGGGGTCTGAAAGAGACCTTTGAACCAAAACCCCCAGTTTTATGAATGTTCTAATTGGTTTTGGGAGAGCCCTAAGGTGGAGGACTGGACAAAAGGTAGGTTTGTAATTTTGGGTGGAATATATAGCATGGTTTCAGTTTGCGGAACTGCCATTAATACAGGCCAGGATTTTTGCAGTTGGTATCCAGAGAGGTTGTGATACTTTTTTCAGGACTTTGAGGTGGATAGCTATCTAAACTGTCCACATAGAGTTAGAAAAGAAAATATGAGCTATGAAGTAGATCTGCAGTGGCCTTGGCTAAGCAATGGGCAAACTCAACAAGACCTTACAGTATTGGTGGTGTTTAGATGTATGTTGTCTCACTGACACATGCAACCACCCGTCTTTGAGGAATGATGTTGAAGAGAGGGTCCCTGGACTCCCCCATAAGCATGACAGCCTTAAGAGCCAGAAATACAAAATGCCAGTTGCTGTTTCGCCAGCCCCCATGAGGGCCAGTGGTGTCTACATATGCAAACAGATATTCTCTCAGACAACCATTCAAACCTTATCCAGCTGACATCTTCATGGATACAGTGCCTCAACACTGGAACTGGTTGACTAACGATAAATATCCAGCTTTGCTGACGTCACTACAGACACCACGACATAGTAACATTAGCCACAATGCAAACTCACATCCCTGCATGAAGTTAAATAGACACACACAAAGAACACGCTTACACAGTTCTGTACATAGAATGAGAGATACATATACATACTGTCAGAAGCCTTTCCTTTTCATTAGCAAAATGCAGAAATGCAAGAAAGCAAGAGATGCAAGAGCAAGCTTGTAGCTGCTTATTGCAACTAACCACATGGAACTACAGGGTCATATAAGGAACCTGGAAGAACCAAGTACCACTAGCCCATAGGGAAAATAATACAATATAGACGTATATAAATCAAAGCAAAACTATAGTAGAATTACTTGAAGCAACAGGCCTCATACTAAGGGATGAAGGAAAACAGATTTTGCAACACACTGTCCAGGGCTGGTGCTCCCAGCCAAGGTCAGAGATGAGCAGAACATTCCTGGCTCCAGGCACAGGGAGCCACCTGCGAAATAGCAGAATAAATCCTCACTAATTGCAGACAGAAGAGCTCGATTTTGCAGTCTTCACCCTCGTGATCTGGTCGAGCTGAACAATAGCCATTTACCCGTGGTGAGGAGAGGTGCAGTTCACAGTGAAGCAGACAAGAACCGATACATGTGTTGTTTTACAAAGTTGCAACCTGCAGGCACTCTCTAAGGCACGGTGGTTATACCAGTGGCAACAATGGGACACATAGTCTTTCTCATCACCTTGAGAAGGTACACAGAGCGCTGAGAACAGAGCTGGGTCTCAGGCCTGGGGAGACCTGCTCCAGCCAATCAGGGAACACAAATCCAGGGGTGGATAGCAAAGGGCAAGGGCCAATGGTAATCCTGCGACCCTGCAACAATGTAATAGATCGTTTTTTTGGGACTGTCTATAGGCACTGCCACCCCAGCCACCCGATAGTGCATGCTCTTTGGTTTTTGGGGAAGATCTCCGACTTGTGACGACATGCACCAACAAAAGCTCCTGACACAGGCTCAGTAGCTGTGATTGCTGGGCATTTCTTGCTTCCTGTATGATCCCGGTCTGTTATGGGGAAAAAAGAACAGTTCTGACTTGCCCTTGGCTGAGTCCTCTGTCTTTTACAGGGGGAGGGTTCGTTGAGCCCTGGGTATTCTGCTGAACAGTGATTGTATAGCACAAACACTGGTCCTCTGGTATGTTATTGAACAGAGCACAGCGCTCGAAATCCAAATGTCCCAATTCAGCCAGTGTTTATGGGGCTTGTTGTCTACAGTAACATACACATTGTGACTAATCCCTAGATGTTGTCACTTCTCCCCAAGGGGGAGCCCCTTCACATGAGGCGAGGCCGCTACACAACAGCCCCCCTGGCGGTGATACACAGCGGGAGGATCTCATGGGACGAACATCTTGGGATGGCTCAGGACACCACACCACAAATCCTCACTCTTCTTTCTCCTCTTCTGAGAGCTCAGTACCTTATAGAACTATGTACTGTTGTAAGGCCCAAGACCTTGCCTATCGGCGAAGTAATGAGATGAAAAAGAACACACTGGACCCAAGTAGGTTTAGGACTGAGACGAGTTGGCCCATCAGGACGATAAAGATCACAGAAGGAGGACTACTTTTTCGCCAAGAGTATGCTTGCGACATAATATAAAATGTTGACAAAGGACTAGACCTTTTGTTGAATCCAGCTGAATGAGTCATCAGGTGCAAGGAATCTCCAGCATGGGAGATTTGAATCCTGTCCGGCCTCCGATGCAGAATGGAGGAAGCAGGCGGGGAGCCGCGAGACATCCTGGAGGGCTTTGCAGTAGCTGACTTGTATCAACTGCTCAGAAAAAGGAAAGCTGAGCAGCCCCATACAGGAGACGCCGAACAACCACAGATGCTGCCAACGACAGACCAGTGGAGCATAGAGGCAGATTCCATCCCTAGGAAGCCCTGGTGAGGTACTGAGTCCCAAAGCAAGGTAACGGGCAGTACGGAAAAGTCAGAGGGGCCACAGGGACAGCCACCAGGTGGGTGGAGGTAGCTCCCTGTGGGATGTCTTAACCCACTTTCGCTCTGCCATGCGGCATCACTGTGTTCTGATGGTGCCAGAAACATCAAAATGGCTGCAAAACCCTTGTCCCGCCAAACCCTCTGAAAGTCGCGCTTTGCAAAACACAAAAAGATGGCTGCCCAATCTGCCAAGCATGTTGTCATTGGTGGAAGAGAGATCTCACTCCTGAAATATGTCACTGGGCTCCACAACATGTGTAAATGGAGTACAGAAGGAAAAGGCAGTGCTTTGCTAACTGAAACCACAAAATCTTGCTTTAAATCTTTTTTTCTTTGTTGCTGAAACTGCAGAATGCCAGTGCAAATCACCCTCAAACATCCAAAATTCTTGCTGGGTGCTACAATTCACTTAGTATAAGAAATCATTGTGAACATACAATGTCCTGAAAAGCTGAAAGCATCAAGGGATTTCCACAGCAAAAGTGGCATGTCTGTGGATCTGTCAAAATTTGGGCGCAGTACCCTCAGCTGCCTGAATGACAGCTGTCAGGGGCCTGCCTGATTAAACCTTAAACATGTATAAACTGAAATCAAACGTTTGCAAACTAAGAGGCCTGTTATTGAGAGTAACCCATCTTGTAATTGTTTTGATTCCATGGTTTAAAATCTTGAAGAAGTATTTAGCTGTTTGTTGTATGTTAATGGAAAATTCAACAGAATTAACAGTTAAAATGCGCTTTCCTCACAGAGGCAAGGCCTCTCCCTCCAGCTCCCTCCACCAGGAAATCACACCAAAGTGATAATTATAGGGTGGGGGAAGAACCTGGTCTGCAGTGGGGAAGGAAACAATGAACAGCTGCAAAGCAGGAAAGGCTAGGTGTGAGGACCGCCGTAAATGGACTGCAAGAGCCAACAGGGAGGAGATGCTTCTGGACTGAAGGGAGAGAAAAAGAGGCGGACCCAAACAGCCATCTGTGGCTGAACATTCACACAGAACATTTTTTATAAATACATATAACTTGCCACTTAAAATTGTCAAAAACACAAAAGTAACAGAATTGTAAATCTAAATTTTGGCTGCACATTTCAAGAGGCGGCAAAATCGTGTGACATAATTTGGAAGGAAGCGGCAGAAAATGTGATTTTACACCAAATGTATTTCTGCTAGAAGTATGAAACTTTATACACTTATGCCCATGTTATACGCGCACACTTGTAGAAATTTGCTGATAAATTGGACATTGTGTTCCAGATGAAAAGGCCAAAAGCAGACACAAGATCCCACAGCTACGGGGTTTGGAGGAGTAGCTGCTGTACAAAATATGCAATCTGTATATGTGGTTGTTATAGAGGTTGCACATGTGTAAATATGAATTGTGTGAAAAGTAGATTTTGTGTTCAAGAGGCTAGGGGTGGATTCTAAGCCTCATAAACCCACACCATAAATGTGACACACTGTTTTTCTCCTCCTATCAAGGCAGAGAAGAGATTCTGACAATCCCTGTCAAAGGATCGAGCTTAGGCTAAACCAGCACACACACACCCTTTATCATAACATAAATAGAGACAGCAGAGGGCAGCTAAAGACAGACAGATTAACCCACTATCCCGACGCTGGTGGAGCACCCTGTTGCAGAACTCTCCATCTTCCTTGCTCCAGACTTCAGAAACTTGGCAAAGCAGAACCCATTGCATAGCTGAAACATTTTCAGTTAGGCCTCCATTTCCAGAACCAGAACCAACCCCATAAACCTAAGGGGAAGCATCCTAATACAGCCGGGCTGCGCTGCACTGCTTGCCTGCTGAAATAATTATCATCAGAACCAAAGAGGGCCCTTGCAAATCCAATCCAGTCCTGTGCCGTGCTGTGACCAGAGTGCCTTGCAGATCCGATCCAGTCCTGTGCCGTGCTGTGACCAGAGCGCCTTGCTGATTGCAGATCCAATCCGATGTGCCCAGCTGTCTGTCCCAGAACCAGATTCCCTTCCCTGACCATAATCTTGACCGACCAGAATCCTGACGGTTCTGTTGAAAAACATATTTAGTGACTATCTATAGATAGAACTGTGTCGCTAGCATATGTAATGTCCATAGTCAATCCCTATCTTAAACCCATCCTATCTTGTCTTCAGAACCTGCATTGCTAGGAGTACTTTTGAATTGTCTAAACTCTCTATCCTATCCCTCCTGTCTTCCTCCATTTCCATTCTTGCACCTATCTTGAAAAAATGACCTCCACTAAATCGTCCATAACTTCCTCAGTTTTCGTGCTAGAAACTTCATTCAACCTATGCTTGTGGCTAATATCCACAGGTTTAAATCGCATCTAAAACTGCATCCCGAATCCTTACGGTTGTCCTGTTATCGCGATTATCGCACAGTGAAAAGTTTGCCGTGAATTTCGTTTTTGGGAAATTCTGACACGTATAAAACAGCTTTTGATTGCTTCCGACATGAATTTTAGGATTTCAAATTGTTTCTTAGTATTGAATCATTGTTTGTGTTTGTGTGCAACCATCCAAAGCGGCTCCCATAAGAATTGATAGCAATTTCAGCAGTTTTGACCATATTAGTGTTTTGGCCCAGTCCATTCTCAAGATAACATTAAAAGCCAATCAGACAGCTTGACAGTCAATTCTGTTTTCTCCTGTGTTTGCTGGGGGAAAGTGGGTTGTTATTTTGTTTGAATTCTGCCATTCCTGAATACCTGCTCTCTCCAGTGCAGGGGGAAACTTTAACCACAGTGCTATTTGATCTACACACACACAAAAGTATTATGTCTGTGCTGAATTGTTTTGCTCACTATTATTTCTGGTGTATTAAAGAGATTATTCAGTGTTACATCATCCCATTGGTGATTGTTGAGTACATATTAAAACATAGTGTGATTAAATTGTAAATACATAAATAAATATTCTAACTTTGCAAACCAGCCTGATTCCTGGTTCAGTGTGACCGGGGGGTTCCAGGAGAGGGGCGTGATATGAGTGGTAGATCGTTCAGAATAAAGAACTTTTAGACAAAAATAAATAAGGATTTCAGTTGTGCATTACACGCTAGGCGTTGACTTGGGTGTGTGCCGGATTGAAATCGCTTACATCCCTCACAGTCTAGTAGTGAGCAAGTGGCTACAGACTGCCCAGAGGGGCAGAAAGGTGCTAAGGTAGCACAAGAGACATATAACAGAGCAGAGAAGCATGGGTCTGGGAACCACACCCAAATAAAGAGAGAAGTACATGTAATCTTCCTCGTGGCAGTACTTGGCAGGAGAGTAAACCATGTGTGCCAAATTACAAGCACAGAGAAATACGGGTCTGGGACACGCACCCAAACAAGGAGAAAGATACAAGTCGTTTTCCTCATGTCTGTACTTGGCAAACAAGGAGACCAAATGGGCTATAATGGGAAAACCTGGGTCAAGGATCAAACATGATTATGAACTGTTGCGAAAGAAGACAAAGAGTGAAACAACGATCATCAGGGTAAGGAAGTCATTCTCCCTGAATATTGCTGAGGGTAAAGTGAACTGTGTACAGAACCATAAGACCAGGGGAAAGGAGTCTTCCACCTGACAAGACAAGTACTGTGCCGAGAACAAGTGATCCAGGGGAAGGGAGTCATTCCCCCTGGAGTGAAGAAATATTGAAATTTCTGATACAGAGTGTTAAAAGATTGGCAGTCATTTGTATGTGAAGTATTGGAACCATGGGACGGGAGTCATTCCCCCCGATTAAGAACTTGCAACAAGAACTGTGCCACCCAGTCCAGAAGAAGGGAACAATTCTCCTGGATCAAGCACATTGACACAACCTTCTAGTTTAATTAAAAGTGTAAGAGGAATAATTAGAGATTTTGGCAAAGAATGGTGCACTTTTTAGTTTACAAGTACATTTTGGCAGACCAGTTTAGTATTTTAGTTGAGGCGGGCAAATCCCTCATACAAGTAGGAGGGAAAGTTAGGTTTTCCCTTCCTTTCATGGTGAATAAAAGTCTATAACAATCACTATGGCACCTGTGTGTCAGCCTCCTCCTTCTGCACCCTTACAGCATGAACAGGGTTTGGGAAAAACAAGTTTTCTTTCGATCTTTTCCCACTTAAATGTAGAAAAGGGTGGTTAGTGTGTTCCCGATTGGTGTGAAGCATAATTGTGGATCATGAAGGTTTAGGTTATTAATATTATTTTGTCTTGAGGGAGCAGGTTGGGGACCAGGTGAAGTTGGCCGGGATATTTGTTTGCATTAGGTTTCGCAAGAGGGAGATGATCAGAGCCTTCTAGAGTATTGCCAGGAACGATTTGTGCCAAGGTTAATGTATGCACATTTAGGCAACGGATCGCACCAGGGATTTCATGTGCAAATATGCATGTTTGTATCTATGGTATTTATACAGCGCAGAGCTGGCTAGCAATTAACAGAGAACTTCACAAGGGTGAATCTTCATGAAGGCTGCAGAGAAGGGGAGGACATCCATGGAAAAAACGTTAATTTGCAGGGAGGTGTGAACAAAGTGAAAAACGATAAGGATGTTTCTGTTGGGAGGGCATAACTAATTAAATGCGTGAATGTAAAGATCTTGATCAGGTGGTCTTTCACTTTGCCCATGAATTGGACAACAACAAAGTTTTTAATGAGCATGATGTTGAAAGGATGGGATTTTGGCAATCTGGCAGTCTTGTGAGTTCACTTAGTATTTTAACACCTAGATGGACATGTTTTTGGTTTCTTCTGCCAGACTATTATCTGGTAGCCCCTCATGTGAGTGGATTTGTCTTTTTCATTGTTCAATTGATGCCAGTAACTTTGAAGTATCTACTGTGTCTTTTCAGGTCTCCCAGCGTTTCATCACACCATTTTCTGGTCGATTTACTTACTGTGATGTCCACGATCTATGTTATGATATGCTTGTATTTTCAGGGATCTTTCAATTTTCTGGTAGAAAGCACTGAAGTGTGGCTCTGGTTTGACTCAAGCATTGTCAGTTTAACAATGTAGTAAATGTGTGATTGACATCTTTTTTTGAGCTCCTGTTGAAGGTTATAAGGGTGTGGAAGGAGCAGACTGATATGCAGGGGGCATCCCTTTGGCTAAAGACTTTTATCTTGTCAGAAAATAAAGAGAAAACTCTAACCTTCCCTTTCTTCGAAGAGGGGCTTTCCTGCCTCATCCAAATACTAAGGATGTGTCTGAATGTCTGTAGCTAAAAGTTCACCATCCTGTGTCAGAAACCTATTTTCTTCCCTTACACTTGTAACTAAACAAAAGGATTGGTGAGTCTTCTTGGTGCAGAAGAATGGCTCCCTTCTTTTGAAGAACAATCTATGATGCCAGTGGTTTGCAGGGACTCTCTCTTGAGGGAATGACCCTCTACCATAGGTAGCAATCCATTTTAAAGGCACTGCACAAAGTTCCAGTTTGAAAGTCTCAGCAGTTCACTTATAAACCAATGTTCAAAAAGATCAACATCCACAGTTCCAGGGGAATGACTCCCTTCTCCAGGCTTTCCTCGCTTTGCAGTAGACGACACCAAGGGGTATGATCCTCTTACCCTGATCTTTCTTAGTTTGGAGTTTCACCGTAGTAGGGAGGAACAATTTTCCCCTGACCCTTCTGAGGCCTCTTCCATATTTTAAGATGACTGGGGGACTGACTTCATTCCCCAGGCTCCACTCAGGCTCTTTGCCACAGTTCACACAAGTTGGGGGAATGACTCCCTTCCCCAGAATTATACCTACTTGAATCACTAAGCTGCCAGGTACGGTTTTGTTCTCACACTGTCCACAATGCAAAGGGGAATGCCTCCCTTCCCCCAGTCTTTCCCAGGTTTCTTTCAGCGTTCACAGTTCCAGCGGGAATTACTCCCTTCCCCTTGTCTTTCTCCAGCTTCTTGTAATACCAAGGGGTATGGCTCCATAATCTTGGTCTCTCGTAGACTTCTCTGCTGAGTATATAGCAGACCTGGTTCACTATTCTGCCAGGAACTGCTATTTTTCAGGCAACTGTTAGACTCTTCTGTAGTTGGGAGTGCCAGTCCCTTACTTAACGTGCAGTTAATTGCTCAAAGTCTCTTTCACTAGCATTCATCTTAGCCCTCTGGTACTTCCATCCTTCTCTTTAGGGCACCAGGCCCTTCTTCTGTCCCCACCAGCTGGCAATGGAAAAGCCCCTCCCTCCAGGAAGCTTCCGTTCAGGATCCAGCCAGTCCGAGGACTCATTCTCTCTCTTCCCATTTGCACTAGCTGCGGCGTCTCAGCAGCTGCTGTTTCCTGGTGGCCTGCCTTTCCAATGTGGAGAATGTGGTACCCTCTCTTCCATCAGCACCGGCAATCTGTGTCCAGTCAGAGAGAAGGGTCTGTTCTCTCCTGACCTTTTCCGGCAGCATCACCTTCTCGCCTTGTGTCTCAGTTTCCCAGGTGTCTCGGTTTTCCCAGGTTTCCCTTCGACGCACCACTGACCTGCTTGTGGCTCCTGGAGAGAGGGATAAACACCATCTTTAGCCCTTCTTCCCTTTTTATGTTGCACTTGCTCGCATATTGTCTAGAATTATGACTAGAATGCTGACTTTGGTTCCGCAGAGCGTTCTTCTTTAGTCTGCGCCTCTTCTTCGTCTTGATACTGATGTTATTATTCTCAACTGGGTCTCTTGGATTTTTCTTCATCACAGTTTCCATATATGACTGACATAAGTAGTCCCTGGCTTTTCCTCATCTCAATACTTTTTAAAGAGATCAAATTGTGTACCCAACACAAGTACATGGAAGCGTGGGGAACTATGGTACCCTATATAGGGTACCAGGATGAGGGAGGTGGTGGGATTTTCCAAACATACTGCATTCTCCCCAGATAGTCGTCCCAAGTCCCATACAGGGAATCCCTCCCATGAGATCCACCAGTTAAGTACCACCCTGCATTGGACTATCGGGTAGTGGCCTCACACCCCTGGCCTTGTGGGTAGAGGATCCCTCTAGGGGAGTAGGGACGATATCAACGAATTTGTCACAAGGTTCTTAGATACATTGTCATGGGAAGCATTTTCTTCCTTATTATTCAGGAGGTGGCTTTGGCTGGATGAGGAGTTTGAATTTTTTAAATTGGTGGTCTGAGCCAGGAAACCTTAAGACCTTGATACTAATGGTAGTTGTGGTCCACGCTGTTGCCCTTCATGTGAATATGGACTCTGATCGGTGGTCAAAATATACTTTTATTATGTTGTACAACTTGCCTGCTGTTGGCTTGTGTATGCTGTCAAACTCAAGATTGAAATCCCATGCCGCTATAATACGCCCTGATGATTCAAAGATGTGTTCCAGGAGCACCAGCCAATTATTCGAGAACAGCACATTAAATCCAGCTGGCAGAATGTAAGAACAATAGTGATTCTGGTGTTGATAGGACATCTGCAGGTGGTCAAAGTATATTTATTTCTTGGTGAGCAAGACATGAATGCGGCTTCCACTGGAAGGCCGGTGCTACTTCCATTCCTGTTTTAGTTCCTGCTTTGGTAGAGTGTCTTGTAGCCTGTTAGGAGGAGGGTGTAATACAGTGCAGTGCAGCTCTCATCGAATCATAGTTAAGTGATGGCCAAAAGCAAGGGGTCATCAACTTCAATGAGGTTACCTATGTTTCCTACATTCTTACTGGCTGGGACTACATGCATTTAGTTAAATATGAGCAACATATTCCTTATTGAGCATTGGTTTTCATCATAGGGGACTGAGACAGGTTGCTGATCCAAGGTGGTCCATAGATCTGGCAGTGAGTAGGATGCAGTGAATTTGTCACAAGTAATAATACTGCTGTGGTGAGCCCAGGAATAGGCAGAGGCATGCATTTAACTGTATTATACAAGCATGAGATCAAAAGCCTGCAGTTCAGTTGAAGCATAATAATTTGTTTTGAAAAACTAAAAAGATACTGTAGCACCGCTCCCAGATTATATTCCTTCCCTCACTTTAGAACACAATTTATTAAGGAATCTTATGGGGGTCCTGCAGGGGCTCAACAGACTCAACTTTTACATATATATTTGAATCCACTCCGAAACCTGCCCTAAAAGCTGTGAGTCAAGCTTTTAATTAGACCAATGACACTCAGCACATTTTAAAAATCAGCGTTCTTCTCAGAATCGAACTTGAAGCCTGATGGTAATCAAAACCTAGAATAATTTAAGACCCAAGCCAGAGAACCTCATTACAGGAGGCCATATAACTAACGGTCCACAATATCTCTGGCAGCATTCAGTTGGTGTCCTGTCTAATGGTACCATTGGCCAAAAAGGTGGGGATCCTTCCTGACCGAGGGTTACCTATCAATCCACAGATGTGATGTGTTCTTTAGGAAGGATTTTTCCTATTGAAAACCCTGGGAAGGAATTCAATTTTCTGAGATTTTTCCCCATTTGGTCCCAGCCATCATCTCTCCGGTATATTCACTTTTGGACAGCCTTTATTTATCTGGGATATCCACCATCCTCAATGTTTCAGTTTCCATAGTTTTAGAATACCTCTTCTTGTCTACAGTGGCACATTGACTAAAAGGAGCATATCTCATTGAGCCTACCTCAGCATCACTAGATTCGGAGTCACAGAAAAGCAGAATACAATTTTCACTGTATGAACCATCCCATCCTTCACAATCTGGGCCTAAATTTCTTGACAGACGGGATCTGTCAATGGTACCCAAGTCCCTGTGTGGCGTCTCAGTGCCTCTATTGCAGAGCCTTCTCTGCCGAAGAATTAAAGAGTGAGAAGCAGACAATTTAGATTCCTGTCCCAGGTACTCCACCCATATCTCTGAGAAGGATGATTTCATCTGTTTCAAGTAACTTCTAAAGAATTTTACAAATACATTCAATCACCCAGGTGTTACAACACTGAGAAAAATAGCGCAACTTAACAGTATCTTGTCACAGCATCCCTTCATGGAGCTGTCCACGAGAAAGATGAAATGCTACTGGAGACAGATCACTGCCCTGTGGCCAAATGTGCATCACTGCTACTAGATTTCACACCTTGGGATATTTGAAAACATGTTGGCCACTGGTGTGATGTCACAAAAGCAAATTACCATTGTCTATGCCTATCTTGTGTCTCCACAGACCCAAAAGAAGCAGAGGTGGCTGGGAAATCTTCCCACAGTACACAGTGCTCTGCTGGGTGTACCCCTGCTCCCTGACACAGTGGAGAAGTGTAATGTTGGCCAGCAGAACTCCTCTCTCTCGGTCTTCTGGATATGAACGTCCTCCCTAACCCTAGCGCCCGCAACGCATGGTTAGTGCTACTGACCTTTGACACTACTGCCTAAACTGCCATCTTATGCTATGATGATGATCTAAAGGCTGACTATAAATTAGTCTGTTTGATTCAGGTCGGTTCAAAGACTCCCACTCCCACTCTCACTTCTGTCCTTCTACTCTTTTTACCTTCCTCCTCCTCCTGAGTCCTCAAAACAAACCTCTGGCTTTATGATGTTGCATTCCTCCTCGTTCTCTTCCTCACTCCTCCACACTAATAAACCTTCCTTCACACTGCTACCCCCTCCTCCACTCTGCTAGCCCATTGTCCATTCTGCTACTCCCTCCTCCACTAAACTTCTCCCACCTCCCACCAAACCCCTACTCAATCACCCTCCTTACATGCATACTTTCACTCATAAGGCAATACCTCACCTGCTTCACAAATCTTCTTCCCAAGGCACAGCTCCTTCCTTCCTCCTGCTGGTCTCCACCCCCACCTCCACCTCTGACCTCACCTCCAACTCTGACCTCACTGCCCCACTTCCTGCTCCCTCTTCCCTCTTTTTATCCCACCTCTGCCAGGATACGATAAGACCCCCTAGCAAATCTGTCCTGTTCTTTTCTACCCCTGGCAGTGTATGTATCTGAAAATCATAAGAAGAGTGCTAGCCCAGCCAAATTTCCTTCCTCCTGCTGGTCTCTTGGTCATCCTCCATCCCACCTCCACCTCCACCTCTGACCCCACTGCCACACTTCCTGCTTCGTCTTCCCTCTTTTTATGCCACCTCTGCCAGGATTGGGTAGCACCCCCTAGGACATCAGTTCCATTCTTTTCTACTCTGGGCATGTGTGTGCATCTGAAAATCATAAGAAGGCCCAATTTCTCTGCACAGGCTTTCTGTATAAGGTTGATTTAAGCCTGGGAAGGCCAATGTTTATGTTGAAGTTCTGTGACCCGGGTTTGTGGGTTCTCCTGGGAAGTACATTAGGGGAGGGTGATCCCTGGTGGTCTAGAGGTCCGCTATGCAAGTGTCCAACCTTGCCTGCTCCACTTTGCAGCTCTGTGAAGCTCTCTGATCTGCCCGCCGGCAGCACCTCAGCACCTCTACTTCCTTCTCACAGTATCAGGTAATATTATCGCCACCAAAAATATCGCCGTACATATGGTCGTCGGGAACGGCCATAGGCGATATTTTTGGTGGGGATAATTTATGAGGTAAATGGATGGGGGGATTGCAGGGGTGTTCCCCGCTCCCTTTTAAAATATATGGGAGTTGGGGGGGTGTCCCCCGCAGGTTCCATGGGGTAATATTGCCGCAAAAATATGGCAAAATATTTGTATGGCGATATTATCACATGGAATCCTTCTCACTCAGTGGGGCTTCCCTTCTTTGCAGGCAAACCCCATAGCAGTAAAAACTGCCGCAGGTGCATTAATCCAGTGCACTGTCTACAGAAGTGTTGCTAATCTGTGTAAACCGTAGAGAGGGTATCCGCAGAAGCAGCAGGATCCATAGCCTTTACATATCTGTGAGCATGCACACAACCCATTAATGATACAAAATGGTTTACAAATTCTGACTTGAAACACTGTTTGAATTTTAAAGATGGACTTAATAGCCAACTGCCACATTTCAACATGCGGCCAGCAGAATGCTTAGAAATGGCTATCTTGCTAGATGTTTTCCAAACCTTGCTTGGAGCCCATCAGTGATAGGTTGCATGGATGCTAGGCTCCATTTCAATGTTCTTAAGAGGAGTAATTGTGTCTTTTAAGGGGCAGTCGTCAGAACGCTACCTACGCCTGCCACAGGGCTCTTAACAGATGAAACCAGGCTATTGTATCTGGGGAAAAACAAAATTACACACATCTGCGTATCCATCTATACATTACTTTAGTGTATCACACGTTGGTGCTGTGGCCCTAATTCAGCATCATAATAAACAGTGACACCAAAACAACTTCACTTAAGAATGCACTTCTTCTCTGGGATAATGCAACCTGCATCATCCTTGGATGAAATAGGAACAGTGCATGTATCGGACCCAGTCAGCTCTGAGGTCTTCCTAGAAATAGCTCCACCAAGGTGCACTCTCAACAATCTCTTCTGGTGTTTCCTTACAGCTGTCAGATGTAGGTTTCAGCAGCCCTCTCTGTCTCCTGTTCCTGTGTGTCCATCTCCTACAATGGCTTCAGGTCTAGGTACTTTCTTATCAGTCATGAAGACAAATACCGTGTTTTTTAATGTACCAAAAATACGAACAATAAATAAACACAATTTCGTGTCATGGTTAAATGAACTGAAAAACAACAATGCTTCCCACTGGCACAGCTGCCAAACTGCCAAACTGAGGCTCTCCTGTCGACTGCCACCTAATGTTGAAGCACTGAAGACTGCATTGCCATTTCTGTGTATATTTACACCTCATAAAACTCCATACTGTGGATCCACTCAATATATATGTTATGAGTACAGTGCTAGGCAGATAAATATTTCACAGTCAGGGAGAGATTTCATGATCATACGTGCACAAAAACACACCAACACATTTCTCGCGAAATGTGCCATTTTCTTTCATCCAATAGCCAACTATAACTAGGATAAGAATTGAAGATACCCTTTACTAGAGTCCAAGAACTGAAGCCCTAGTTTGTTTTGTAACAATGTAATGGTAGGACTTGCGAGGCACTTACATGTCACTGGCTATGGAGGAGTTCCTGGACATGGACTTCGGTGACAGGTCATAGTCGCTGTCTGACCGGTACAGGAAGGACTCCCTGCGTTGACTGTGGACGAAGTTGGCCTGAAGAATCAGGCCTGATCCGGGGCTCGTCATGGGATCCAGGGGACTGCGTCCCGATGATGTGCCATTGTCCACGTCAAAGCTGCAAAAGAAGACAATGGTCACGTTAGAGAGTCATTACAATGAGAGAGAATACAAAAGTACATTCATAAAATGTCAGTGTCCCTGGCAGCACACTTTATGAACTGTGGACTTTCCAATTAAAACAAGAAACAGGAATACGCATAGACACCCTGTGGCTCTTTTGACCCACTAAGCTCTTCAGATCCATTAGTCAATGTCTATTTGTTCTGACTTGGACCCCTCATTGATAGGTATTTTAAACCATAGGTGTCCCAAGTTCATGGCCTCAATGGTTGCTAGTCTCCCTACAATCCCTAGCCAGAGCCACTTCATCGCCAAGCTCCAGAGAACCAGAGCACCATATTTCAGGAGGTGGGTCTAGCGTGTTAAGACACTGAGGAACCCATTAGCAACACGTTACCTGTGAGATACCATGTGAAGAGCCAACGTCTAGCCAAAAGACCTGTGGGTTTACCTGAACATATGAATAGACGGTTTCAGACTAGAGGCACAGGACGCATATCAATACATTATTACTGAGTAACTTGATCAGACTATTATAGTCTCATATTGTAAAATTGGACAGTTAAATCAACACCTTCTCAAAACCAATCTTCTGTTAATGGCGAAGAGTAGAAACACTATTATCACAGGACAAATGCAGATGCCCTCAGCTGGGTACGTGGATTCACTAATCAGAGCACCCTGCTTTTGACAGTACGAGTGTCTGTTGTGTCCAACAGGACAGACCTCACCATCTCATGAGGACGAACACTGGCAAGTGGATGAAAAGGGCCAACGGTGGCAAAGTGTATTTGTGTTCCAGTTTCACAAATATGTAAAGCCCTAAGAAAAACCTCACTTGTTCTAAATGCATGTGAGCCTGAGCTACTAAAGAATGAACACACAAAGGGGGTCATTTTGGATTTACCCAGTAATTGCATCGAGAAGGGCCACTATGCTTCCACATAAAGCACCTTTTATTGTTTTGATGAATGCAAAGAAAACTAGATGGAGCGAGGTTTCCATGCAGAATATACACTACTCATGAAAGTGTACATTGAGTCTGCAGTGTATGTCTACAATGTAGGCAGCATCTGACATGAATGTTAACAGATTCTGCATAGCTTTTCAAGTGCAAAATCTAGGCTTCATTTTATGTAGATTCAAGCCTCTCCACCAGCATTAAAATCAATGCAGGTGCAAAACGCATGTGCATTTTCTGCACTGAGCAGCTGCAGGTGATACATCTTGAAGCACTGCTTGACAGCTCGCAGCAGAAAAGTCACACACATCACAAGGATTGTAATTTACTGGAGGAGACAATTGGACCTCATTACGAGCCTGGCGGTAACCCTGCTGGTGCTACCGGCGGGTTGCCGCAAGACTCGTAATATTTTACCAGCGCCTGACTTCCTGGTGCCACCGGGAGATTACAACTCCAGCGTCCCGGGAAGTCAGGCACCAGTAAATTTTAAGCCCCCATTCTCATAGAGTCCCATAGGACTCTATGGGAGAGAGGACTTGGAAGCACTGGCACCGTTGGCAAAAGATATAGTCGACACTGGACCATGGTTTGAGGGCCCGTACCATAGCATAATGATGACATGTTTGATAATATTTCATCTGTAAAAAACATAGCTCTATAATAAGGAATGGGAAATGAGAGCAAGTTCATTTGTGCCATTTCTACTTGCCATAAAAATGGTGCAAAAGCATTACTTCTCTAACCCAAAACCTGCAGAATTCTAATGCAAGTTACAGTAAGCATATTGTAAACTGAACACACAGTACCAGGACACAACACCTTGCTCACACAGCATATATAAAACCTGAAAAAGGTCTCGATTCTTGCATACATTGGGTTGCATAAACCTCTATGGAGGGCTGTTCAACCATGTGACCTAGTGTTAGAACAGTGTATCACCCAAAAGGAAGGCCTACACTCCCCAATGGTAAGCGTAGGAGAGCAGTCAGGCTTCACTTCCGGAAGGAGAAAGGCTAGCACCATAAAATAATACGCCACACTGTATACTGAAATATAAACACACTATTATCAGGTCACATGTAAAATATTTATGATAGGGAAAAAGAAGCACCAGGTTAAACATGACACATACCATAAGATAGTGTGGAAAAATACTGTAAATGGCCACTTAAAGTCTAACTCACTCTTTATCCTAAAATGTAAGCCAACTACGTGCTGGTAGACACAAAACATATAGACTTCGGGAATTAAGTTAAAGAGGAGACCCCTAAACAATTTTACACACCGTAATTAATTATCACCATGTTAAGGATCCTAGGAGGGACCACAGAACTTAGTAACAGGTTTCCTGCTACACTGCAAACAATAATATGTTCTATAATACATATCGATGCAATATAATTATGGCACTTAAAAGTAGTAAACCATGGGAGCACAATGCCCAACACAGCCAGGAGGGCAACCAAAGTTCCGAATATTTTCTTTTATTAATACCGTCGATAGGCCCAATAGGGCCTATTATACTCCAAGGACGGAAAAAAGTAGCAACACTCGGTGACACAAAGGATATCGGAGGGAGGAGTGTAATGCATAGATGTAAACATCCCTAAAGAAATCGGTGTGGTGGTAGGGGGTGCCAAGGAGTGGCAGAGAATTTCAGCAACACTTTGGGGACCCTAGAAAAATGCCACACTCCAGGTAATTACCTTTCAGTGGGAGTGCCAGTGTTGAAGAAAGTACCCCATATGATACAAAAGGACAGTGTGGAGGCTGCCCTGTGGTTTTGATAAAAGGCTACCTAAATCCTAGTTATTCCCAAGATATACCCAGAAGAAAGCATTAGAATGGAAAGGAGGGCACAATGGTGGGACATGGGGATGTCAAGGAAGAAAATGCAAGAGAAAGACTTACCAGAAGAGAACAAATCATATATTATTAATTTGGATCTATTCAGAAAATAACAATTATTTTCTATTAGGTGAAACAGCACAGATTATTTGACTGCACTGTTCATATTTTGAATGAATCAAATATGTGTTGAATTATTTTAAAAAAGGAATTGTGTCTTGGTTCATATTTACATTGTAGAACACAATCACATACTTTAAGATGTTGTCATGTATATCAAAGTACACAAAAAAATACCAAATACCTAAGTGTGACGAGACACAAGACTAAATTGACAAATGAAACTATACTCCCTTTTACAAATTAATAAAATAAACACTCTAAAAAAACAATTAAATTGCGATATTGTCCAAGGTATACGCATAACACTGCGCCTCAGCGGAAATGGATGTACCGCATGACGCATTTCATTGTGTTTCGGCAGGAGAAGATGTAACGCCTTCTTCAGGACCAAATACCTTTGTAAAATAACAAAGAAAAGAAAAGCCATTACCCAATGTATTCTCACCTGACAATAATAGATTCCAGTAACAGGTAACTAGTAAATATCTCACCACTTTGCTTAAGATTCAGCACAACCCAGTTCTAGCAAAATTGGTCATCTAATGGCTCACCAAAATGCTATTCATAATCTTCCTCTACGTGGCAATTCTAGAAAGAGAAAATATGCAATCACATATCCAGGGTATTAATCCCTGTTCCAAATAAGAGGGAAGGCAAATTACTTAACTGTGTTACATATGTTTTTTACGAGGAGTGGCATATCATACATACCTATATTAATTAGGAGTGCATTTACCTGCTACAACAGTGCTCTTGGCTCTTTTTTAGAAGTGGAAGTGTATCACCATGGAAATACAGGCAGGTAAGTTCTAAACGCATAAATACAAAAAGAGAAAGGAGAAAACCCTTTCAGATCCTATTGGAGAGTTTGTAAGAGCACAAGGACAAATATTAAGCGAGAAAAGAATAAAGGGGCCGCACTATCTCTGCACACACACTTACTGGTTAATGGCAATCTGTGCTGTAAAGGACTACACTTGTTTTTAGGTTGCTGTGCAGAGTGCCACTCAGCTCACTGCTCGGTGGCAGGCGACCCAGGAGTAATTCACCATGGGGGAATGGGGGAACATTCAAGAGAAACAAAAAATTAAAAAAGCCTTTCAGTTCCAAAAGAACTGCTTTTAAAGAGGAAAGACATTTCTGGAAAGAAAGCGTACTGCACTATCTACACCAAAGCACTTACTGGTTTTGGCGATCTGTATTGTTATTGCCTTAGCGTTCTATCAGTTCAGCATTGTTGATTAATACTTGTATCGCCGCCGAGCTATCAGATCCAGTTGTGGTGAAAAGGTTTTAGAGAAGAGGGACGCAATATGCATTAGTCCTTCTTCCTTATACTATTGTCATGTGGCAGAAGCCGCATGATGACGTAGCTATGTTACTAACCATGTAGCGTTGTTCGGTCCTGCCATGCATACATAGAGTGGCATAGAAACAAATGAAAAGCACAGAGAGTCCCTTTTGGCTCTCTGGGAGATATTATACCACATACATCCTCCCAATTCTGAATTATTATGTCACTAACAGAGCGGGATTCTAGCGGATTTGAACTGGAAGCATAAACTTGAACAATTTAACAATCTTAATGCAAGTATTCACAGACACAACTCTGATATTTATGGTATTTTAGAAGTCATTCACACAGGGGATAGATCTATGTAATTTTCTGTGATAATTTTCAATAGTAATGGCAGTGATGTAACCAGATAGTATTGGGCTAAAAAAAAGTCACTCAAGCAATGAAGACACAATGATGTAAGTGATATTAGGAGAGTACATTAGAGGGTATTAGATTCAAGTTCATTAGATCCAGGCACGTGTGTAATCATCCTATACATCGATAGTATTTGTTTTTGGAGTAAATGCTCCAAAATTCAGATCTGATTTTGAACAGTAACAACAGTAGTGTATCAACATATTATTGGATTGATACAAGGTAGCCTATGACATGCAAAACAGGGGACATCATGGTATCATACGTTACAGGATTGGGTATGAAATTACAAGTTGTTCATTTAATCCATTCACATGTATACGCATCCTATAAATCCATCGTGATTCCTTTTGGAGTAACAGCTCCACAGAATTAATTGAAGACTTAACAGTGATAGCTCCACAGAATTAATTGAAGACTTAACAGTGTCTACCAACCACCATCAAATGTCATCAGGAGAATGTTTTAGGAGTGTAAAGTGCTGAACGATAGGGGCGGTACGTACCCTACATCTAGTCAGAGACCTGTGTTCTGACACTCTGGTATTGACACATCTCAAAGTCTTCCCAATATAGCATAAGTGTCAGGGGCATTCTATACAATAGACAACTAGCCCAGAAGACTCAATTCTTTGTGGCCTATAGGGAATGAAAGAGTTGTAGTCATAAACCTTCATACAGAGAATTGTCCACAGAGAAAGCAGCCAACCCCAGGGGACACCAGTGGAGACCCAGACGAAGAGATCCGGTGGAGGGATTGAGACCCTGCAACCACAGGAGCAGAGAAGCAGAACAGGATTCAGCTCCCAATGTAAACCAATGGGGAAATGCGAGGGAAGGGGACATGCAGTGTATGATGACCACAGACGACGGGGACACCCGCAGGTTGAGTATCTTGAATAACCCACCAACCTAGGGCCCAGAGGTAAGTATTACAGTATTGGTTCACAGAAACACCATTCCAGGAAAGTAGAACAACCTGCTATGTAACCTCTTTGACAAGTAAAAACAAATGAAGGATGCGGTCATCCAGGGACTTGAACCCTGACCCGATGACAAGCCTGATGGCCCATAAGATGAATAATAAACCTTCTAGGAGTGGGAACCGCAACTCAGAAGTGAAATTAGCAACTGAGATGTCTCAAGGTTGACACTGAAACATGCACACTGCAAATCGCGGCAGCTCAGCAGTCAAACGTGAATAGCACACCAGATAAAATGGCACACGCAGCAGGGCAATGTTGGTGATCAACCAGGAAACCAATTTAGTGGGGTGTTGTGGTCCCAGAATCCTTAAAGGTGGAGGCATCTTCCGAAACTAAGGTGGATGTCTCTGGCCATAAATGCCACTAACCTGGGGTAAGACAGCCTGGAGAATGGTCCCAGGATAGAAGACATGGTCAAAACAGATGAAGGACCAACGAAAGGATGATGAAGACCCAAAAAGGACAGCCGTTCAGTCAGTAAAGAAATTGTTACTGAACCTTGTCCTCCTGGCCTGCTATTCAATGATACTGTTCTATGAGGAAAAGTCCTTAAAAAAGATATTGAGTAGCTGGGCCTTGTCTGGCCTTGTGTGGAAATCTTTTGGCTCCTACCCCCGCAATGGGGTCTCGGGTGGTACAGCCCTTCCTGGGTTTGGTCTCTGGTTGGCCCCCTTCTGGATTCTCACCCCGTCCTAGGTTATCTGGTTTCACACCCACTCATGGGTTATACACTCTCTCTGCCCTGTTTGGACCTTTTTTGGCTCTCTGTCTCCCTCAGCTCTCACTCTGGCTGGGGTTATCTGGGGCCTTGCCCCAGTTCAGAGTTAATGTTGCATCAGCTCCTTGTGGCCAACTTGAATTCCAGCCCCTGCTTGGGTTATGTGGGACCTTGGCCCAGTTCAGTCCATGTGTCTGTCACTTCAATCACTTTAGGCTTGTTAGCATTCTCACCCCTGGATGGGTTATTTATGCTCTCAATCCGGCATAGTTATTTCTGATCTCACAGAGCCATGGGATATGTGCCAGTCCACCCACCCTCCTCCCGGTTACCTGAAGACACCATGTGCCTGTAGTCATTCCTCAAAAAGGGCTGCAACACAGATTCAGTTTGTCTGCTCTCTTTGAATTCGCTGCGTGGATTCCTGTCTTTTCCATTGGTTCATCATGGGACTTCGGCGGTGGTTGCTACCAGTGCCGGTTGACCCCAGTACTTGTAGTGGCATCTCTTCTGTCGTCGCCAGGGTAGAGCAACTCGGGCTCCAGGCCTGACCACAGGAAGCAGTCCTTCTGGGCTGTATCACTCCTCGTCGCCCCACGCCGTCTGCTGTATCCGTTTCCTGATGCAGCCTCGAAGGGGGCTGGGCCCTCGTGTGTGTCACTGAGTGGGTAGGGGTGCCTCTATCCTGCTCGGTCTCTTGCTTCTACCCTTGCTCTCTCTTTGGTCATTCCATTGGGTCCTTTATGTCTCACCCTGAGAAGAGATTGATCATGCCATTGGTTCTCTGTTTCACACAATGAGGGCAACATTAACGGATCAGAAACCACACCAGCTCCTACTACATGACTATTCCTATGTTTTTCTGATGCAACTTCCATATAGCCATTACAAATGTTGGCTAACTGGGACAAGGGAGGATAACATATCCCTGTTAAGTGATGCCCTATCCTCTACAGTGGGGTTCACCCCCACTAGGATCACACTTTCACTGTCCCGTAGGGAGTGAAAGGCATAGCGGGCTCACCTCCCTAGTTCCCAAAGGAGTAGCTCCACATTGGCGAGAGGCGACAAATTCCCTGGATTCCACACAGTTGAAAACAGATGTAAACAGTTTGCACCATTCCACTTTACAATCAAATGTGCCGGCGCCCAATTTTGGTGTGCTTCAACTGTGATAGCACACAGTTACATTAAAGGATAGTTCCGGGACTTTTTTTTTATTGTCCCTACGGTTCGGCCATGTGTTTTTAAGCATAAATCGGTAGATCGTAGAAAACTTTCCTATGGACCATACCCGACTTTTCGTCCATTAACGCACTCGAAATCAGCCGCCATTTTCTGATAATCCTCTCACTTGCCGCATCGCCCTGGCTCACCTGCTTTTGCGGCACTAAATCAAATCCCCCGCCCCTGAAACAGACTTTATCAAAACATTCATATTCCCCGCCTCTATCCGTGACGTGACTGAGCTGCGTAGGCAAACGCGCCCAGGCGTCTTCTACGCGACTCCACACAGAACCCGGAAATCAACACAGATGAGCTCACACAACACAGCGCGCCACAATCGGGAATATGAAACTGTACTTTTAAATTAAACTTCAAGATTGTAAATTTGGTAAAGTACATTTATTTGACATCAAATGTTTTGAGAATATTCAGCGATTTTCATTTTTATTTGCTCACGTTCCAAAAAGTTCGTTTTGAGGCACGCGATGTTCCTTTGCTGTACACAGGGTCTTAGATCATCTCACAATACAGCGCCACAATTCGGAATATGAAACTGTGGTTTAAAAGCAAACGGCAAGATTGTACATTTGGCAAAGTACATTTATTCGACATCAAATGTTTAGAGAATATTCTGGGATTTGCATTTTTCTTTGCTCTCGATCCAAAATAGTTCGTCTTGAGGCTAGCGATGTTCGTGTGCAGTACACAGGGTGTTGGTTTACGATAAAATAAGCTCTTCGGTCGCACTGATAATCGCATGGCTGTTCCAACAACGAGGCACTAGGCCACCACAACGGTCTGTATGTTGCATCTAGCCGTTAGTACCGCGTAAGGGCATACTTGTACTTGGCGATCGTCCCATAAAATGGTCAGGGTGGTAACGTTGTTCACGCGGAGAAGCAACTGGCGGTTAAAAAAACCATCCGCCGGTGTCTGGTACTCGTGACACATGCAGTAATGCATGATGTACCTGTTTGAAAAACATAAAAAATGAAATTAGTCTCACCATCAGATC
Organism: Ambystoma mexicanum; assembly: GCF_040938575.1. NCBI lineage: Eukaryota > Metazoa > Chordata > Amphibia > Caudata > Ambystomatidae > Ambystoma > Ambystoma mexicanum. The sequence continues at coordinate 507,704,522 of NC_090935.1, forward strand.
TTTATTAAAATTATTCATTTTATATATTAGGTCGGGAAATTATTTCATAGCTAGGACAGTGCAACTGGGTATTATACATCAAGGGGTGGCTGTAGGATACTGAGACAGTCCCCCAGTGCAGGGGTTGACAGGGAGGCAGTGCAGGTGGAGAGTGGAAGGGCCCAGGACCGAGGTCGCAGACAGTGGACCAGTTGTAGCAGGGGAGAGGGAGAGAGAAAGCAGAAGCAAAGAGGAAGGTTTTGAGGTGCTTCCGTAAAAGGAGATGGTTCTCCTCAAGATAGTGGCGGTACAAAACAATATGCCACATAGAACGAACAAGTACAACTTAACCCATCTTTAAAGCTACTGTATAGTAATTAAATTGCGGTATAAACTCATCTAAAGAGTTACTTACATTATATTTGCATTTTCCATTGTGTCTGTGCGTAGGGCAGCCCCGAAATACCACTCCTTCTATGCCGACGTTATTTCTTCTAATGAACGAACATGAAATGGCTTCATTATCGTTTCTTACGTTATTGCCCCACACCCCCAAAAAGAAGTCTTTCGGGATGGTCCCGGCCTGTCAAGGTCAAATAACAATACAACCTTATACTGAGTCGTGGGCCATTCCGGCACCCGAGCAAAAAATCAAAGCAGCTGACCTTCACTTTGAACGAGCGCACATTCCTATTTAGCTACATTCAGTGTAAGGCCATCTCACAGGACTTGAAATTTACACTCCATTTTTGCATTTTGTCTGCGTGCTTTGCAGCCCCAGAGAACCATAAATACGGAGACATTCTATATTTTTTGAAAAATGATTTATAATACTGTTTGGTTTAATTTAATGCGCAGATGAACAAGGTTGGATAGACACATTGCATGTACACTGAGCAATCACTTTAATTTACACATTACATAGATACACATATTCAATGGGCCTGCGACATGAGGAGACTCGAGAGAACAGACAATCAAATTACAATCATTTAAACCGTGATGTGTATTTCTCAATGAGCTCTTCTTTAGGTGGACATGGAACAGAGGCAATGTTGGGTGGCAATGCAGTTGTCCCCTGCACAGGTTCGTTCACAACTCCATTTATGTGCCTATCTAGGACGTCAACAATAAGTCTCTCAATAAACTCATATTGCATATCCTCAAACACTGGTTTGATCACCCATTGTTTACTTCTTTTAGTGAAGGCCTTATTGTAGCGAAGCGTCCCTAAAGTTCCGGTCGTCCTACTTTGTTGACGTCCAACATTATGGTTATGTGCCAAGACCGCTAGAAGAGTCCGATTTATCATGCCCTCCATGCCAAAATGCAATCGTTTTGGCCTGTACTTTAGGCACATATTGTGGAACACCTCCAAATCTCCTGTGTGGCAGAATTCCGTGAGTCCCCTCAAATCTCTTGTTATAGTTTTATCAAATACAATCTTTTCAATGGCTTTGTGAGTGGGTGATGAAGCAATCAACCACTTCTTCTTCCGTGCCTCCTCTGTGGACAAATGGCCATGTTCACAATTGTGGAAATGTTGGTTTCTGTTCCAACGGTGAACGTTTGTACAGTGTAGCATTACTGACCGCCATTTTTCCAGTAGAATTTCTAACGACCCTCCACATGTTTTTGAGCTCCACCAAAGATGGTTGCTGATTGACTTGGACCACTGTGAAATACCTTGCGTTTCTTTTTTTTTTACCTGCAGCAGACATTTTTTTATTGATTGTTTTTGCAAGATGCCAAACGTCAAATTGGTGATTTATATTTTTGTACTCTTCTCTCATTGTCTTGCCAATTGAAACGTGTCTGTCCGTGGCTATCAGGTCGATCACCATTCCCCGCGATTGTAGTTCTTGCAATGATGCTACAAAGCCAACTTTCTCCATGGCCACTGAGGATGTACTTTGTGACACCTGCACGACCACCGAACTCACAATTTTCTTACTTTCCATGTCCTGAAAGTGGTAGGTGCAGTACTTGGCTGAAAATCCAGGGCTGTCGCACTGTCCATCACCGGCTAGCCTGAACCGTTTGCCCGCGAATGTACTATCAATAGACATTTTTTCCATTCTCCAAGCTTCGCTAATGGCTGGAAATAGATAATCGGTTTGGTATTTGTAGAACTGAGTTTTCGCAATGAAATTGATTCCCACAAACTGAAAGAAAGACTCTAACTTTTTAAAACTTGAACCACTAAAAAGTGCAGCCGCTGCACAAAGTAGATTGCCTGCTGGCAGTTGCCCCAGCATGGGTTGTGCAGACCATGAGAAAGGATGATATTTTGTACAGGTGGCATGTATTTTAAGGTTAGTGCCTCGAATTGCACGAGTCACATTAATCAATGGCTCCCCACATACTTCCCCACCAACCGAATGCCCACATTTCATCCGAATAATAATATCAATCAAACAACTATCGAATACAATGAATTTGGCCTCTTTCCTTATACTGTCACTCTGCATCCCAGCTGGTTCGGCCTGTAACGTTGAGGACATGTCACTCACATGAAAGGTAGAATCTATGATATCGTCTTCCGCTATGTTCAGTGATATTGATGGTGTTTCATTGTCGTCCACTTCATTCTCTTCCATTGCAACATCTGTTCCTTCTCCGGCGATGGGTGAATAAGACAATTTCTTCAACTTTCTCGCGGTCTTAGTTTTTGCGGGTGTGGATTCTGTGAACTGATCTCCGACTGCATCCGAACTACCAGGAGGACATTCACTATCAATGGCTGGATGTGGTATAGCTCCGTTGTCAATCACTTCATATTCTTCCCATTGGCACGATGCATCTCCAGTCTCAAGTCCCTGCCAAAAGGTTTGACAAGCAACATCTCTCGTTCGCTTCACTGTCTGTGTAGATCTAGTTCGTACACCAACTCGCAACTAGAGGACAGATTGGAAAAGGGATGTTCAGTTTAAACACAACTTACAGTATTGAACTATTAACAGTGAAAAACAACATAATATAGTGACCAGGACACTAACCTACTTTTGCTTTCTTTTCTTTGAAACTTTCTTGCCTCGAACTTCAACATCAGGACGCTGTTGCTCCGACTCGTGTGTGCATGTCTCCACTTCCTCTTGCGCTGCAACGACTATATTTTCATGATAAGCACATCCATCACGCACTGACGCTCCATCGACTCCCTGAAACATAGAACTTTCATTAGTATGTATAATAATATCGAAAACACAAAATGTACTTGGGGACCAATACCCACGTACATCTCAATAGCAAAACACGAATGAACGCTTTGTGTAGAACATTCAAACGACAATTATTCACGCATTGTTGATCTAGTTAGATGGAACTGTCAAGATCCATACCTCGGGCTCCTCATAGACTTCCATTGATGATATTATTGAAGATGATGCTTCAGTGACTCCCTGAAACACAGTAATTGCATTAGTATGGTTTTCTATTTTTATAAAAAGAACAGAAACTTTGTGCAGGCCTCAACGGCTCATCTAAATAGACCTGCACAAATGATCAGTTGTCTAAAATAAATAATGGATATGTAAATATGATTCGATTTACTCGATCGTTGGAAGTGTCACCACCCAGAGATCTGCATCAACTACTAGGGGTGATGTTCTTGTAGAAGAAGGTCCGTCATCTCCCTGAAACATAGTACTTGCGTTAATAAAGAAGGAAGTATAGCGGATGTAATCACGTCATATGATTTCGCTTGATCGAACTGTCAGTATCCATACCTCGAAATGCATAAGAACATCAAGGGACGATGTAACTGCGGTGCACACTTCTGCAAGCTGTTGCGCCGACCCGTAACTGCATGCTCCCCCTTCTTCTTGGACTAATGCTCCATCGACTCCCTGAAACGTAGGACTTTCATTAGTAATGAACACAATATTGAAAAAAGAAGACACAAAGGAGGGCGACGACAGAAGGACATATCAATGGCTAAAAACGAACGAAACATTGTGTGTAACAATCACGCTACAAGAATGCAAGATCTGATGATCTCCATCGATGGAACTGTCCGGAAACGTACCTCGAGCATCTGAGTGACATCAACGGTTGTCGTCAATACGTTGGACTCCTCAGCATCTCCCTGAAAGACAGTACTTGCATTATTTTGGATAACAATAATTATAACTGAAAACAAAGACTAGAGGACGAGTACAAGGGTGTACCATTAGGTAAAATAATTACACGATAAATTAAAACTATTGATTTACATGCCTAAAAAAAGTCAGTGGCAGAATAGCCAAGTAAGATTACCCGATAGGCGCTTGAAGTGGCTGATGACTGCAATAACGACACGGATGGAGAATCTTCCGCCTTCATATTGAGTGGATACATAAATGGGGAAATTATTGTTAGCTAATGCTACACACTACCGCAAGGCCGAGAGATAAATACGTAAACTTGACTCACCAGTGGAGGGATGTGGACGAATAGAGTGGGAATAGCGTTTGAGAGCAATTTTCGCCTCGCTCGCGGTGTGTTCTTCTTTATTAGCAATGATGTGGAGTACATGTCTGAGCTAAAGTGCCTGCTGCACATGCGGTATCGATCACCCCTCTTGTCCGCAAAGACTTCTAGGACTCTACTTTCAAGCTCAGACGGTGGATATCCGCAATATCGGACCCATTCTCTTATCTGATCTATTGTCTTAGGGAAAACATGCATTATAGTACCTTCAGATTTATTATGGGTCTTCGAAGGGCAACCGCCAATGGAACAGGCAGGCATTGTGGAAAGTTCTGAAAAGTAAAGATCAACAATTCTCTATGAATACCAATGTAAACTCAGAACATGTGACTAGTTCCTTGCATGTACTGTCTTGAACAAAAAGAAATTGGACGCAAAATGATTATGGTACATGGCCTTACCTTGACGAACAAACAGTTAGATGCAGGGATCAGAGTACTTTCTTGTCGTACAACAGGGAGCAGTTCACCGGTTGCAAACTGAGGAGTTTCCTCGGAGTGGTCACGGAAGTTCACAGAGACGAAGAGCAGATAACCAGCACCTTCACGGGTTGACTAGCAAAGCGCAAAGAAGTGCTCATTAGAAATATGAAGTGGGTTATAAAGAATTCGAAACAGGGGTGTGTTTGTGAATGAATGACGTCTATATGTCGTGGCATTATGCGGATTGCAGGGGGCCGTCCAGCGTGAAGGGGGATGCTTGGCAGGAGACACGGGGTCTGGAGGTAGACATGGGAACAACAACCCATGCTCTATAGACCACTTTGAAGTGTACATGGTCTTTGGCACCTCTTGGCCTTTATCGCTCCCTGACAGCTCCACTTGCCAGCACAAGTACCCCGGTGCGAACTGCCTTTGATAGGGCGGGGGGTGGATTGGGGCGCTGGTCGTGCAGACAAGACACAGGAAGACTCGTGAATGGAGACACATTTATGTGGATTGCAGGGGGCCGTCCAGCGTGAGGGGGGATGCTTGGCAGGAGACACGGGGTCTGGAGGTAGACATGGGAACAACAACCCATGCTCTATAGACCACTTTGAAGTGTACATGGTCTTTGGCACCTCTTGGCCTTTATCGCTCACTGACAGCTCCACTTGCCAGCACAAGTACCCTGGTGCGAAATGTAGGCCAAGCACCCGGAATTTTCACGGCAGCAGCAGTTCTCCTCCTCAGTTGGCATTAGCTCGCACCGATTGCACGTGCACCAGGTGGAGACGCCGTCCATGCGACATGGTCCAGGCTCTTCATCCGTTGACTGGTCCTCCCAACTGCCGTCCGAATCCCGATCGTTTTCGCGTGCTTGCCTTTCCAGTAGTTCTTCCTCGGTGTACTCGGGCTTGTACATATACGGCATTATTGTAGCCATTGTGTGGTAAAGAAAGTAAAATAATTTACAGAGATGGTACAGGTGTTCACAAGGCCTAGAAGTGGCGAAGGTAGCTGACCAGAGCACAGAAACGAGTCACAGAATACTCAAAGTAACACAGAGAGAATAATGGAATCGAAAATCTGCTGCTGTGTGTTGTGAAACGGTGTGTTTATACTTATTGAGGAAAGAGGCGTCCTGCCATTTCCATGGCGACACGTCGTTAGCTGAGGCGCAGCGATTGTTGACACGAAACGTGCTTTGGCGTTGGGAAATGGGCGGTACGCGTCTGCTGATGTCAGGCTCAGGGGCGGGGGATTTGATTTAGTGCCGCAAAAGCAGGTGAGCCAGGGCGATGCGGCAAGTGAGAGGATTATCAGAAAATGGCGGCTGATTTCGAGTGCGTTAATGGACGAAAAGTCGGGTATGGTCCATAGGAAAGTTTTCTACGATCTACCGATTTATGCTTAAAAACACATGGCCGAACCGTAGGGACAATAAAAAAAAAGTCCCGGAACTATCCTTTAAACTCTAGTTTACAGTTAACAAGTCTAGTGAATCCCGGTTTGGAATATCCCAGCCGTATCTGCAAAGTTCCATTGCACTCCCAGTTTGAAAATCACAGTATTTTCACAGTATTCAAATATATTCTGAATTTGACTGCCTTAATATCTATTCCCAGATTGGTCAACCTCAATATATCTCCAGTTTTAAAATCCTAGTTGATTTCCAGTTTGTCAACCTATTCTGCATTTAATATTACCAGTATTAGTCCTACTTGTATGACAATCCAATATAATTCAATTGACAGCCAATGGATATTATCAGTCCCAACAGCCCCAGTATATTCCCAATTTGAAAATGTCAACATATTCCCAGTCTGAAATCCACAGTATGCTTCTATTTAGACAACTCCAGTACAAACATGTTTGGCAGTCCCAGTATATTGCCTGTTTTTAAAATCAAGGTGTATGTCCAATTCTTCAATAAAAGAATACTCCCAGGTTTTGAAATCACCATACATTTTGAGAATAAATGTAAAGTTTGTAAAATAGCAGCATATTTACAATGTGAAACATTCAAGTATATTTCCTCATCATCCAACCATTGTATTTCCAGAGTACGATTGTCCCACTTTGCTCATTGGATGTATACAGCGCGGTAGACAACATCAACATTTTCCCAATTTGACAAAGCCTGCATACATTCCCAATATTACAACTTCACTACATTCCTGATCTGACACATCCCAATATACGGTTTGCAAAATACTGTTATACTGGAATTTAGACCAAACCCAGTATCTTCCCAATTTGAGAATCACAGTTCACACCTTTTCCCCTTGCTAATTAATACCCATAGGTATCAACTCAACTAGCAGATGTAATTGGACAGCATCATCTGGATGTACGAGGAGAACTCCCAGACCAATATGGCCAGAGAAAACAAAACCGAAGTTGGGTAAAACCCACCAAACCACCTGAATAATATCAAGTTAAGGGTGAAGGAAAGCCACCCCAGCCTTAAGGGTGTCAAAACTTTGGCTTGAACACTGAGCACTGATTATCAGAGAGGAAAAGGAGACATTGTTCATTTGGGGTGAAACTATGTGGATATCTCTGGTCAACATCGAAAAAAGAATACCTATAATTTACCGATACATATATTTACCTATATAGCCTTGACAAACACATGTTGGTTGTATTGAAAAGAACATTGGTCTACAATAAACCCGAATTATTGGACACGTCATCTTTGTACAACTATATTAGTTGTTTTGCAAAGTTAGGGGTGAGAGCGACCAACGAGTACAATTTGTTCATCTGTATACTATATATGAGGTTTAGGGTAGAACCTCATCATACTTGTTACGCAGCAAGCCACACAGAATATCACTGGGGCCAGAGCGCACCAAGAGCCGGTCACTCAGATCCCTACCTTACAAGCATACTACCAGATTGCCTGCTCAGGCCTTCACCATAAGAATTATGTCATAATATCTGCTTAATAGAGATGAAGATAGGGCTGCCCTGTTTGCACCTGGAGGAAGTGACAGCAATGCTTTTAGAAATAGGCATACTGCCATGGAAACCTTGAGGGAAAAATGTGTTTGGTTGGAGAGATTATCAAAGAAAGAGATCAACAAATACTGGGAACAGGCCTCTATGGCTAACTATTTAGATAATGGCAACATCCCGAGGGGTTTGAGAATTATCATATTCCCTAATTTTGATAACAAAGCCGACCAAGGTTTAGCCGATAAATGGGAACACAATTCAAATGTGAGTTCCAAAGTTATGATTGAGTTATTGGTAGAACATACAGAACATGCTAGAGTTCAAGAAGCAATTGAAAAATTAAAACAGGAGATTGCCGATATGAACAGTGCAGAAAGTACCAAAAAAAAAAAAACGACAGTAAAATGTATGAAATTAAGATGAAGTAAAATTTCATAAATCCAGAATGTTTTTCAGGGACAATCGTGATTATCGCGAGCACCGTGTATATACTTTTCAACCTAAATTTGATGAGACACAAAAAAGTAGATCTAGAGAAAGCATACCTAATACATCACCGGGCAGCTCTGATGTAGAATCAGAGGGTGAAAACATTACTGGAATGCGAGATCAAACTACCAACTCAGTGACGGATAGGATAAAACAGAAACTAGGTTTTTTTTTAGAACAAAAACACAGGTACAGGAAAGGTAGAAAGGTACCAGTGAAACATCAAACAAGTAGGATTTCAAGATCCTATAGTACAAAATATCACAACAAGAAACAGAACATAAGGGGCAGGAGGGAGGGAGGAGAAAGCTCAGACGAAGACCAAGGGCCTACTGGCAGAATGACAAGATCAGGCCCCAAGAAGCAAGCAGGGATATGATCACCAACAATCAAGTTATCAACTTGTCAAATAAGGAGCTCTCTAGAACAGATGAAGCTGTCTTGAATAAAGGACTGTCTTTTGCTCCAACCACAGGCACAGACTTCACTAATTTCCAAATTTACATATTTAAGTGTGTTAGAATACTTAAAATTAAAAGGTTCTTTGTGACTCAGGTCAAACCATTTGTACCAGAGAGAACGCAGCAGCCGCTGAGTGAATTTTCCATTATCGACATAGAGAATTCCCATCTCTTGAAGTATGGTGATAATGAAACAAGGGCAAATCGGAGGAGATCTGTACTGATCTAGATGTTCATCCAAGAAAGTTGAGAATGCAAGAACTTAAACCAAAATCAAAATTCACCACCCAGATGTCTACAGTGAATGTAACTGAAACATTCCATACAGCAGTGACAAGTAATATACATCAGTATTTGTATAACAAACACAAAGGCCACAGGATGACCAGATACAACCTCAGTAGAAGCAAACATCAAGCACTGGCAACCATGTATATAATAGGCAGACAAAAGAGGTAATGTTGTCATTCTTAATAGGCAAGATTAAAACAACATGGACATGTCACATCTAGCACAGACCAAGATATTAGAGAAAACTAGCTACTAATCCAACCAAGACAATAGTTGAAGAATTGCATGCTATGATACATGAATAGCATGAACTTGGTATCCTTACAGATGATAAAAATCCTTTCTCACCATTACCGAACCAACTATGCCAACCATAAACTTTCTGCATAAGATACACACAAAAATATGATAACTTACCAGAAGTGTGACCTTTAATGAGTGGCATAGGTTGGGCAACAGAAGGTCTGTCAAAGTATGGGGGCAATGCCATTAAGGAACATGTCTTACAATTAGCATCTTACATTAGGGACAGCACCCAGGTTCCACATTTTTTGCAGAATTTAGATTGGCAAGAAGGTTATCAACTAGCTACATTTGACGTGCCAGCCCTCTATACCCCTATTGATCATAATCTAGCAATCAAAACCAGACACTACACTTTTCAGGATTTTTCAGCATCCTACTTATCCGATGCCGAGATGCTGAAAACCTTCCAGAAATGTACATAGACAAATAACATCTTTCTATTTGATGACACATACTATTTACAAACAAAATGAATTGCAATGGGGGACAAATATGCTCCACCCCATGCCAATCTTTTTGCCAATCTTTTTGTGGGAAACTATGAAAACATGCATGCTCTAAACAACAGAGACTTTGTTGACAATATCATAATCTTGAGAAAATATATTGACGACATTATCATCATATGGAATGCCACACAGCATGCATTTAGAAATACATGCACTATATGAACAATAATGAGTTTGATCTAACACTGACAGGTTACTGCAATGACAAGTGTATTGACTAAGACATTTCGGAAGACAGCAGAGGTTAATTCCACATTACATGCGAGTAGTTGCCACAGGAAGACTACTATAATTAACATACCTAGGAGAGTTCCATCGGGCACAATGGAACTGTAGCGAGGACAAGTATATTGAGCACAATTGTGAACTACTTAGAAAGAGATTTCAGGCAAGAGGGTATTTGCCAACTATCATTTAAAAATCCCAGGAAAGGATCATGAATATGGATGCAATAACAATCTTATTTCCAGCTCCCAAGATGGGTTCCAGTAAAGGTAATAACATAGATATCATTACACGGTATTCCAATGATGTGCACATCCAGTATAAATTAGTGCACAGACATTGGCACCTCAATGTATGGGTACGGATCTTAAGCAATTTATAGATCAAAAGCCCAAATTTGTATTTACACGGGTGCAGACTATTAGAAATATAATATATCCCTCATTCCTGGAAATGAGCCGTCCCAACACAAGTAGTGGAAGTGATTGGCTGAGAACTCGGACCGGCTTCCATAGGTGTGGGGCATGCAGCATGTGCAAGTATGCACACACGGACGGTGAAAAATGTACCTACAAAGAAGGAATAGAGATAACCATCAGAGACTTTACTAACTGTAAAACCACTCATTTAGTATATGCTATCATATGTGTTTCCAAACTATTATACCTTGGTAGCACCATCAGACAATTAAGAATCTGCATGAGGGATCAGCTAGCTAGCCTGCACAGTCCAGATGCCATGTTTCCACTGGAACATCATTGGCAAGAATGCCACCAGATGTGCAATAAGAGAGACATCAGATTTATTGGCCTCATGAAAGCTAAGTGTGGAAAAAGTAAGGGAAATCTCAAATTAACTTTGAGACACATGGAATCTGAATGCATTTGCAATTTACTAAAATACCAAACATGAACTGTATGTGTTCCTTTTAAAAGGAATTGGACTATCCAGTTTTTGGTTTTTACATTGTATTTACCAAATGTGTATGTGTTAGGCAATCACAGGCCACCAAGAATCCAATGTCCCGAATAAAAACATGTAATTTGCTCAATTATGGGGAAACAAATCCTTTCAGAATAAAACATTATGTTAGGTTGGACTTTATGTAAAGAGTGACCAGTACAGGAGTTGATACAGGCCAGCCATGTTATCTTTCTATATTTTTCATGCACATCTTCAACCATTAACTGGTAATCATCTAACAATATTCTGTTTTGTGCCAATGCTTTACTGCTCCTGCTATTCAATAAAGGAAGTTTCTGTATAAATACCGGGACTGGATGAATGAAGCATCCCAAATGTGTAAATGCTACACTACAGAAAGCTATATTGGAAAACGAAACTGCAACCCCATCGGGTCATTATCATAGGCCAGGCACCTTTACCAATCCTTCCCATTGGGAGTGCTCCCACTAGTAAATCACCATATATCCACATTATAGAAGATGCCTTATTTGGCAAGAGCTTTGCTGGGGTGGGGGGCTTTCCACCCTTAACCTTCACCAACAACATTATTAATGGAACTGGGTATTAATATATTAATGGCACCAATCTGTACCAGAGTACAGACAGGACAGTGGGGAGTAGTGCTACAAATATATCTCTCAGGCCATCTGACCATTTAAATATCCAATTAGCAAGATTTCCTACTAATCACAATACTAAATCTATTAATATTACTATATATCCACTTGTTTAGATTTCCTGTGTATCAGAATAGTGACCATATTGATATAATTTGTATCTCTATGGTCGAATGTATTCTATACATCACAACAGGTTGCATGTTTCTGAACAACCAATATCAATGACTTACTGAGCATCACAGTGCCAAGGGCCGCACATTGAGAATCAGTATGCTCACAGCAACTTGTCAGAGAGGTGGTGACGTCAAGCACCACGTGCATGTGACATTACACGCACAGTCTGTAAAGAAATTATGCAACAAAGATGACCCCACGTGGAGTAAACATGCGTGCAGCCCGTGATGATCCTCTACCGGGCACCACCTCCATAAAAAGGTATGGACTGTCCTATGTAACCATATGACCACATTTCTCTGGCTATATAGCTCATAAAGGTTTTGCCCACAAACAGGGGAATGTGGCAAATCTTGTATTTACTAGCAGATCTTTTGCAATCATGTTACCCAATCACAATGTTATATCCTTTTAGAGACATGGAACGTGGGTATTTTTTGACTCATGGACAAACGGTCTTCTGGATTAGAAAGTGCAATGGGCCATAATTTGGCATCCATGTGAATTACTCGCTATACCACGTAATTTCTATTTACGGCGGTGACATCATGAACAGTGTGATATTACTTCATAAACCTTAACGCTCATTGATGACATGGACTGCCGGTCTAGTTGCTCATTTGGTTTTCCTGCTTTTTGTAGGACTATATAATTCTGAAGAGCCAACCGATAGCACACATGCCAAATTAGATTGGGGACACAGGACTGAAGGTAAGTTCAGGATATAACCTCTTGTAGAATTGCAGAGGTCTTATTCCAAATATTACCTTAACAGGAACAATCCTGGTATGTGTTGTAGTTAGAGAAGATCAATTTCAATCTCAGAGTCATCACTCAATTACACAATTTAGAAGTACAGGTCACGGCACACTGGTAAGATTATACCAAATTTTCTTGGATATGAAAGTTGACATAACATAATAATAACTGCTAGGACTGTTATATGTACTTTTAACTATTATTAACAACAGGCAATTACTTTAGACACCCATGGGGAGTTCAGACATGTATATCAATACACAATTAAAGTGCTTCATTGTTCGGGACTTGTGGCGATCCATCTGTGCACATTATTTCTAACTCACAATCAGAGAAATGAATGCACACAATGATCTTCATATATCGATGGGGTTGATATTGGGATCCTTAATTGGAAATCTACCTATGGGACTGGTTGAATCACTAACTGGCATAATAGGAGTTTGGGTGCTTCACTTCGTACACAATAGAGACACTATAAAGTATCTGTAATTTTGTGTCACTTGTTACTCTAACTAGCTAGTTTCTGATGACTGTTCATGTTATTTACTTCTGCTTTTCCTTTGGTTTTGTTTGAATCCCTCATTCTTTTGCTTTCCTGCCCTTAACCATGATATTGGTATGTACATTTTATTTTCCAATTATGGTATTGTAAACACTAATTGATCATATTGATTTCACTTTGCATTTAATATCAGCCTTGAAAAAGACCTTGGGCCTCATCACGAGTTTGGCGGTGACCCTTAAATCCGGCGGTAACGCTATCAGCGCTGGATTTAAGGGTCCGTCAGATCACGAGTACAAATACCGCCGAAGCCATTACAGCCTAGGTAAAAGAACACAGGGCACAGCAATAAGGGCCCAGGTGAAACCAATGCAAATCAGAGGCCTAAAAAGGACCCACCCATGCACAACACACCCTCCCCAACACCATTACACCAGCAGGAGCAGGGAGGAGACAGCAATAAGGGCCCAGGTGAAACCAATGCAAATCAGAGGCCTACAAAAGGACCCACCCATGCACAACACAAACTTCCAAACACCATGCTGCCATTTGGAGCCGGGAGCCTTGATGTGGACATCTACCTTCTGCGCCTGGAGCTACAGAGGCCAGCCAACCAGGCCAGGGCCCTGGGAGTGCAGGGGGTGTTGGGGATGAGGAGAAGGAGGAGGAGAGCAGCACCAGCAAGGCAGCCAGCCATCCCCAGGGTCAGGCCAACACCCTGGGCCCTGACTGATGGCAAGTTGGTGACCGAATACAGGCTGGACAGGGCAACCATCACCCAGTTGCTGGACACAATCCAGGATGTCATTGGCAGCCGTATAGCCATCAGCACAGCAGTGCTCCCGCGTGTGAAGCTTGTGTCCGTGCTACAACTCCTCGGGACTTGTAGCTACCAACACACCGTTGACATGATGCATGGCATGGCCCAATCCACCTTCAGTGCCATGCTGGGACAGGTGCTGGATGCACTGTTGATCCATTTGAATGAGTACATTGCATTGTCAGCCACACAGGCACAGGTGAACCAGCTGAAGGGTCAATTCCATGACATTGCCCAAGTTCCGAATGTTATAGCAGCCCTGGACTGCACACATGTAGCACTCGTACCACCCCAGGCACATGAGGCAGCCTACAGAAACCGGAAAAATTACCATTCCCTGAATGTGCAGATGACATGCAGCCCTGACCTCACCTTCAGCCACTGCTGTGCCCGCTACCCAGGATCCACCCACGACTCCATGGTCCTGCGCAACAGTACCCTGCCAGCGTACATGGAAAGGCACTGAGGCCAAAACACATGGATGCTGCGTGAATACAAATGTAGTCCATAATGCATGTTGAATTACATCTGATGGGGCTGGTCATACACAGTAAAATCCCTGCATGTCAATAGGCAGCATCAGCACTGCAACATTCCCATGCATGTACCTTGCGCGAGAACCCTTGGACATGTCCAACACAGCAGAACACACCCAGTCTGGATGGCAAAGACATGTGGCAGCAAGTCGCATATGGAAGCCCTACTACCACAAAGCCTCCGGTGTGTGTTGTAGTGTAGCTTCCCACTCTGACACAGCACAGACATCCCAGCCTGGCCACCCGATAGTCATGCCAATGTTACACGAAAGTAGGCACATCCACAAAAGCACTACACAAAACTAGTCTGATTAACGACAATGTACATCCCTGAAACACTGACCCCTGATTGGCCAATCACATGCCTGGAGAACTGTACATGATAGTGCCAACCAGCAAATGCAACAGCAGCCAAAGGGAATCCCAATGACCCATGAGCTAACCACATGTTGCATGCACAAGCAGATAGAAGGGTCCCCTCCTTCAGTGACAAGGGACAGAGTACTGTTACATTTAGAAACAGAGGCGTTGCAAGTTGTAAGTACTCCATTAATTCAACTGCCCCTAGCACAGCACACTCCACAATGCAAGTGACGAAATGATAAGTAGGCCACATGTAATACATGAGTGTGATGCACATAACAACTCACATATACATAAATACACAGCTGTATGGCAACCTCACACCATGCATGACCTAGAAGTCAAAGGGTGGATGGCAACATTGCAATGAGATAGTAGGACCTCTTCAACACAAACTTGATCCTGCTGACAATGTCACTGATGACTGAGCCTTGTGCACCCACTGAACCTACCTTGTCCTCATACCTGCATTCTCTCCCCGGCAGGTGATTCTGGATATCCCCAGTACACATGGCTCATGACCCCTGTGCGCCATCCACACACTGCAGCTGAGCGGGCATACAACAATGCCCATGGACGTACACGCATCTGCGTGGAGAGGGCATTTGGACTGCTGAAGGCACGCTTCCGGTGCCTAGACCGTACGGGAGGGGCATTGCTGTATGCACCTGAAAAAGTTGGAAAAACTGTACTTACATGTGCCATGCTGCACAACATTTGCTGTCGCAGGAATGTGCCACTGCCCCCCGATGCTCATGTGCAGCCACCTAAGGATGGGAGTGAAGATGATAATGTGCCAGAAGGTGTTGCACGTGTACACAGGAATGGGGTGAGGGAGGGGAGGTTGGCCAGACAGGGCTTGATTGAGAATTATTTTTGATACGGGTGATGGCTACATTTTGCACATGTCACTTGGACATTAAAGAAAACTTAATCAGAATCACAACTGTCCATGCATTGTATGAATTTTAAATGTGATTTATTTAAAGATTGTCAATTCCCCCTCCGCCCAGTGAACACCCAGCACACAATCCCCCCTCTCCCCCAGTGAACACCCGGCACACAATTGCCCCCTCCCCCTAGTGAACAGCCAGCACACAATCCCCCCTCTACCAAGTGAACACCCAGCACACAATCCCCCTTCCCCCCAGTTAACTCCCCACAACAGTGCAGGTAGGTGCATGTTCTCAGGACATCCACAACAATGACATGTCCATCTATGATGGTCGCGGGTGCTTTCCATGTCCTGGACCCTCTGGTGTGTGGGATCTCAATGGCGCAATGAACGGCGCCTAGGTGAATGCTCAAGGGATCCCTCCATGGGTGTAGTGGAGGTTGATGGGACTGAACCGGTGACCTGCAGATGCTGACAGAGAAGGTTGTTTGATTCCCTTGTCTGCTCAGCTAGTGCAGATACTGCCTCGCACAACTCCCGTACCCTTTGGCCAAAACCTGTCAGGGCTGAGGTGCATTGCTCCACCACTCTCAGTGTGTGCGCGTTGTCTCGGGCAATGTACTTGCAGCCATGCCGTATGGACGCGCTGATGGTCTTGATGTGCTGGCTGTGCACTTTGGCCATGGACTCCACTTTTGCCTATTTGGCTTCAACTATGTCCAGACGTCCCATCACAGCTGCTCCCGTGACGAAAGTTACCCCTGGTGTGGCAGTTACCGGCCTGGCAGTTGTGCGCTGCTGGGGGGGGGGGGCTACATGGGGACATGTTGGCAGCTTGGATGGGGCTGCTGTGGTCTGAGTGCCGGTCTTCTGGGGTGTCATATGATGGTGTGTCTACATCAGGATCTGGCGTGCGGACACGACGCACATGCACACGTGGGGTTTGTGCTCCCAGTGTGACTGGCCTTGGGCTCCACTGTGGTGTGCCCATCCCTTCGGCGTCGATGCTTGTGGGGGAATGCAACTGTCCTGCCTGAGGCGCAGCTGGAGGTGTCTGTCCCCCATCGGGCTCTGACCCACAGGTGACTGCCTCTGCATCAGAAGTGTGCATGATGGCTTGGGGTGAGCTAGGCGCCGACACCCTGCGGCCATGTGAGTGCTGCAGCGGTGTGGTTGGGCTGCGGTGTGGTGATGTGGGATGGGTCCGGTGTCGGTTCGCTTCTGGGCGGACCCTTTGCGGGTTGGTGGTGCTGGTCGAGGTACACTGCCTCGGGCACTGTGATGGAGTGGCCTCCTCACCGTCATCGTCATCCCGTGAAGATCGATGTGTGCCTGTGGGGTACATAGGGTGTCGATTGAGTTCAGGGCAGCCTACATTAGTATCAAGCAGTTCATGCCATCAAGTGGGATTTTAGGCAGTAGCGATTATGTATGCCACTTGCATTTTGTTGAATCCCCATGTAGTGATTGATGGAATGTGTGAGTGTAGAGGAACACTGCAAGGAAATGTTTGTGTGCCATCATCACATGCGCGATGGGGATGCACCATGCACATGGTCCTGGGGGTTTATTCATGCACACTCAAACTCTTTGTAGATGTCCCATGGCAATGGATGTCTGTCCCCTGCCCCTTGTATTGATGCAGGGCACGTGCAGGGGAGTCTAGGGGGCACTACGGTTCAGTGGTTCAAGGGCTCAGTTACGGGGGTCTGCAGTGCCTCACACACATTTCATGCACATTTATTCACTCAGGGTCTGCATGTGTGGTCCTTTCAGATGCATGCATTTGGGGTGTGACTCACCTGCAGTCAGCTGGATACCAGTGCCAGCCTCCGCTCCACCTATTCCCACTATGGTGCCCATCTCGATTAGGGCAGTCATCTTCTCCTCCCAGGGTGAGTTCAGGTGGTGGTGGTGGCCCTCCTCCAGTGCCCCCTGCTTGCACTCCTGTGCTGTAAGAGTATGCCGCGTACTCTGACACGCAAGTCATTGAGGCACTTGCGACAGTCCTCACCATCCCGGGGCACATGCCCCACTGCAGACACTCCCTGGCTGCCCGCTTGTCTTGCGCTGCTGTAGTTCATCATGGGGATCTCTGCCTCCTCCACCAGTACGGCCAGCTCCTGGTCACTGAATTTTGGTTTCCTGACCCTGTCCAGGGCCGACTTGCCCCTAGTGCGCTCCTGTGATATAATTCACTCTTCCCAGGGGTGGATGGCTTGCAGGGGCTGTGATATCCGACGGATTGTGATTTCCAATATGGCCACCGCGTTGTTTCCCATTCCGGCGGTGACGCGTTTCTCGTGCGCTATTAGCACGGTATAGCGGAAGGTACAGTGCACTGGATTTACAGGTTCTTTTTTATGTCAAGCGCTATTTGCGCTACCGCCATGTCCCTGTGTGCGTGCACGCAAACTCGTGATCTGGCGGACTATCAGCCCGGGGGCTTGGCTTTAGTGCTAATAACGCTCGACGGGAAAACCGCTGCATTAACGCCAAACTCGTGATGAGGCCCCTTGTGTCCAAACACATGTTGGCTGTATTGAAAAGAACATTGGTCTACAATAAATCCAAATGATTGGACACGTCATATTTGTACAAATATATTTGTTGTTTTGCAAAGTTTGAGGCAAGCGCGACCAACGAGTACAATTTGTTAATCTATTAAATATATATATTACCTATAAATTACCTATGAACAATCTTTGACCACGAGTCTCCCACAACTGAAAAGGTTGTCAAATGTGTTTGGTTTCACTCATTAACCCCCTTTAAGATATTACTATTCCTGTAGACTAACAACCAAATGTACATTACATCTCGTATCCTCAGTGGACAAATGTAATTTACAGCGGCTCCAGCTCCCCAAAGAATTCATGAACAGGCTTCACTCATTCAAAACAAAGTAGCCAATTTAGGTCACAACATGAAAAGCAAGAACATACTGAACCCTTGTAAAACCTCCCACTGGTAACCAATGGATTCCAGCATTGTGGTCAAAGTCCTCTTCACGATTTCTATTTTAAACAATAAAGGATATTGTGATGTCAGACACTCTTCAATCACAGGAAAAAGCTCACATAAACCAACGAAAGACAGAAATAACAGAACCCCATATGCAAAATGTATATTTGTTTATACAAAAATATGTCGGGAGGGCGAAGCAATGTTGCCTTTTCGCTTTTTGTAGGCCCCCTAAAAACGGCTGAAAGAAATCTGTATGTATATATTGTTTTATGCCCGATTCCTCCCACTTTTAAAAGCTAGAATATTAGTAGTTAAGATTTACTGGATGAATGGCTCTCCACTTATCAACATTGTAAGACTGAAGGGCCCCACCAGGATTCATATCTGCTGTGTACCACCAGGAGAAAGAGTGACTGAGTAAAACTGGAAAGATTATAATTATGATTGGTTATTATAATGCACTGAATAACCAGAGGTTTCTAAGCACAGACCTGGGGATCGAACCTCTGTTGCTCCGCATCATCTTGCTTCCAAAGCGAGCGAGTTGCCCCTGAGCTATCCGCCAGAGCATAAAGAGGACCAAGCTCTCATCCTTGCAGAATTATACCTGCATCAACCCTCACTGAAAGGTCTCCCTGCCTTTGTTTCACTAAACATTCCCCCCAAAATACACAGGATACTAACCTGGTCTGCATTCCCCCCTAATTAAAACTTTAGACATAAATGGTCTTCTCTGCTCACCTCTTGTGGGGACTAAACTCCATGAGCACTTGTCATCTAATTTATTGCAATTTAAAGATGCTTTGATTTTCTCTGAAATTGATACACATAAATAAACGGCTTGGCTGACATGAAGGGTGAACCCCCAACTCCTGAAGGGACGTTATTTCACCAAAATGCCAGGGGTAGCCGAAGTGACATCACACGACCGTTGACCCCCTGATGACATCACAGGAAGTTATGTCATTTGACCCCACCACGAAGTGAAATAGCGGGAAGCGATGGAACACGACCTTTCACCCATTGACAAAACAGGAAGTGGCATCACATAGCATGGTTCCCATGTACACTACGAAAATTATGGTTACAATATCACTATAATATGATGTACATTTCATACAAGAATGGATCACCATATGTATTGTTAAGATCAGTGTGTATAGGCACATATTACCAAATTATTGTGAATGCAAGCAGACGTCCATGACCAAATGGTAATGATGTCTTATTATATAGCACTTACGCTTAAGCGCTTTATATAGAAAAAATATACACCCAATATCACCCAACCTGTGTTGGTACTCATTTTCTACCTCAGAAGGATGAAAGGCTGAGTTGAGGCGTTTAAGAAGAGACTAAATCAGTGACTCACCCCCTGAAGTGTGCCTGAAATAAACCTTTCATGAGTCTGGCAATTATTGTATAGAATTCCAGAAAGACACATTATTTGGTATTCCTATTCTTTCTTATTTAGGGTCAGTGCTAAAAGTGTTAGACTTGTGGCACTCCTGTTCTTATTTTTAACGGGCCTGAACAAGAAAGCCAGCCACTCCAGAAGTAAAGAGCCACATGGTGCTGGCCACAGCCCAGGAGCTGGAATTGGTGACCCCTATATGATGTCCCTGAACTCCTGAGTGGTTGATCCACCTGATAGGAGAATGCGAGTTTCCGATTCAGGGATAGTATAGCCCGTCTAAATGCACTTCCTTTTGTCTGGAGGCTTCGCTCCTTGTATGCAATGTCCTAGTAGAGACAGTGAACCAGCTGCGAAATAGAGCATCCGCCAGGATGTGAGAGACATCCAGTGTCTCACCGTTTTGATCATAAACTGAAAAGTGTGATTGAACTATCACCCACATAAAAGTAGGTGCGAAAGTCTAATTAGATCAACAGGTTTTTGAGTGTTGGATTCCTCTAGCTTTAAAGCACTGTGACAAAAGCCGTTATTGTTCACCAATTTTAATAGTACTCCGTGCATCACACTTGGAAGGGTAAAGGTGTGAGTCGGCTCTGCCGGGATGCAAAATTGAAAATCTCAGGCTTTCCCCATGTCAGAGGCAATCATTTAATGCTTGCCAGTTAAAATGTCCATTTATGGGTGGGATAGCTCATGGGCTATCGCTTGGAGGATGCGCTCCTATAGCTGGTGCCATTTCTTTCACATCATAATGTATTAAGGAAGATTTTATTATGTGGAAAGCAGAGGAAAACAGTGCAATGTGGCAATGGCAATGTGATATCGGGTAATAAAACATCCAATGCGCAGAAGATTCTGAAACCTTGAGGAAGATCTCATACAATGTGTGGCCCCACGTTCCCCTGTGGCATCCACAAACACATCCTGAACATCTCTCAGATGTGTCTTCTGCTTGTATCCACCTGTGTCCGGTCCTATGTACATTACACTATTATTTTACCAGCAGTGTTTGGTCTTTGGAAATCTCATACATACATCCTCTGATGTCTCTGGCTGGAAGCCTAAGTAAACTCCCGCGGGTGGGAATACAACTGGACTGGCCTACAGGCAACTCTGGAGATGTCCCCGTAGGCCCCTGCGCCATGGGCTCCTTTTGTCTGGGTACCCAGGTTTTCTGTTTCTCTTAAACGGCCATCTTCATCCCATCTCCCCATCACATCCCCTTCAAAATGGCCCCCAAGCCCAAATGCAAGAAGTCTTGGCATTCTTGGGATTGCTAGCACGGTGTAATATTGGACACTTTGAAAATCATTTCCTGGGCCCACTTTTGGGTAACCTCTCAGACATCAGTTTATTCAAATTAAATTGGGCTCTTTTATCATGTGGGTATTGAGCCCGTGCTGTCTGGCTTTCAAGACACGCCGGTTGCCGCTGAGCTATCCTCCCACCTCAGCTTATGTAACACACATTTGATCATGAATGTTCCCCTCTCACGTAATTGGGCGTGCCAGGGGCACATCTCTGGGTCCAACGTGCACCATCGTGCTGTTTGCAAAATACTACCTATGTTTTGATTGGTGCTAGGGCCAGTGTAAAAAATGAAGCGGAATAAACTTCAGAGAGACCTCCAAGGTCTGCTACGGTTCAATTTCGCCACTTCTCACCTAACTCCGATGCCACTATGACCCCCGGAAACCCAAAAATAGACGGTTTCCATTATACCCAGAACACCTCAGATCCCGCCTAAATTGCAAGTAAGCATGTGGGGCGCGCGCAGAGCAGCGTCTCGCCGTCCATTAGCTCGGCTGTCTGACCTCTCTGCTCCCAATCTCACATTTCGCTGCACTTCCTCCTTCCGGATCCAAGCTATTCTGGCCCCAGACTTCCCGGACGGAACTCGCGTGTCTTCCACAGTTTTTCAAATCCATTTTTTTTCTTTTGTGGGCTGTTAAATAATATTTTGAATCGCAGAAAGAAAGCGCCATACTCAATCACGAATCCCATCCTTCCATGCTAATTCCACTGGTTCCTGATCTTTCTAGAATGCATATCGAACCACAGGCATGCCATGAATAATATATCACACGAAAGAATGAATAATGCATCAGAGGAGAAAGGAAACAAAGAATTGCCAGAAGCCAGGCGTGTGCTAATGAAAAGTTTCCAAACACAGGCATATGGATCCAGGGATTGGTGTCGGACATTCCAGGCAGAGCCCTTCAACACGTTGTCCCGGATAGACCCATGGTCGAAGCTGCAAAACCAAGCAGCTGTGAAGTCATTGGGGCTCATTTCTTTCACCGTAATTTAACGTCAAATTTTTGTCATTTGCACAGCGGAGTGCAAAAGGGGAGAGCAAAAGGAGGTGTACAAGCCCTCCCCTTTTGCACTCCACTGTGTAAATTGAGTAAACGCTGCCTGCCAAGTACGCATGGCAGGCAGCATTTAAAATGAATTCCTATGGACGTCTGCCTGCTTTTTGCTGGTGCAGAGAGCAGGAGGACTCCATAGGAATCCATATCATTTACGCCGACATGAAAATCCATGCTCGTGCCAAAGCTTGAGTATTTGTATAGAGAGAGGAAGGGAGCAGCGGATACATAAGTTGTTCCACTGCTCTCTGCCATGCAAAAACATGAAAATGGGCCATGGCGGGAAGCTACTGTGTATACGTCATAGATTCCGGCCACAGCCCATTTAAGAAAGACTAAACATGAGCACCTTTATTTTTTAAACCAGTAATGAATGAGCTGCATATGTTCTTTATGCATCCAGAATGCATAATGCATCTTAGAGCAATATCAAGAGGATATTGGGATTGAAGGGGCTCTGACATTGGATAGTTACCAGGCCACATTGACATGTACAGGTACAGAGTAGCTTCTTATAGAATAAGAATGTGCATATGGTGCACAGGAGGCAGCCAATCAGCTTGCTCAGGCTGAATCTGGACACAATGGGCTATATTTCCAGCTTATTGCAAGGCTCTTTGTAAATGAAACACAAATCAGAAATTGGCATAGAGAAGACATTCCAGAGGCGATTCCTTAAGCCGTCCTGCTTTTACAACAGCTTCAATCTTGCTTGGTCTGCTGAACTAATCTGAAGATCACGAAAGCTTGCAAATAAATGACATTTTTTTGCCAAACTAAGGTACCATGTCCCCAAACAGAGCGTGGAACTGATTTGGGGGTGCCCTGCAATCAGAAAGCCCCCTCACCAGCACAGTGATCACTGCTCACCGGGCCTCAGCTCGATTGATCGCTCAAATCAAAGATCCGCTCAGCATGCTGTGAGCGGGCCTATGATTTAAGAGTGTGGCGGGGTTGCGCCCAAATCATAACCCTGCTCACCAGCAGCATGCTTTTGATTTGGGGATGCGTGGGGAGGAGAGTGCATTTTTAACACACCCATACATACACATTCAGCATGCACCCATATATATTAATTCTCTCCTTCACACATGCACCCACAGAACATACACTTTCATTAACACATCTACGCACACATTATTTTTCTATCCTGTCCAGAATCTGCTCCTCCACTTCCCGCAACGTTGCCATGCTCCCGGGCAAAATTAGCAGGAAGCTGGGAGCGCTTCCCAGTTCCTACACATGTGCGAAGGAGCCGGAACGTTCCCTGAAAGAAGCCCTGACAGCACTGTATGTGCAGGGAGGCACAGGAGTAACCCTCGCACCTCCGGAGCTGCAGTATTCCAGCCTATATCCCCAATGGGGCTTACAAGGATAGGGGAAGCAAAATGCCCCTGCCTTGCACGGCCCCATGGCACTGGGGTGAGAACTTTTTTCCTTTAATAGTTGAAGCCAGCCCAGGAAACACAAAGAAATACTTCCGGCTAACAGAAAGTATACAGCAACTTTTATTAAAAGGGAAAACCGTCCAATCTGGGATGAAAAGTGCAGCATTTCATAGCAGAGCCAAATCAAAAGGCCTGCTGGTGTTTGTTTTTATTTCCTTACAGGATAAAAAATCAGCATTATAAGACCTACAGATACCCAAAAATAAAAGTAAACAGTAGTTTGACTAAAGGATGTATGATCTGACCCTGTTTTGTGGAAATGTCAAAGCAAGGGGGAAAATAAAATGATGCTTAAAGACTGCATTGGTAAATAAAAGCAGCAACATGGCCTGGATAGCCAAATTATATTCCCCCAACTACAGGAGGGCGCTTGCTTACTCCAAGGAAATGAACACAGGCCAGCAGGATGGGCCATAATAAACTTTGGGCCTCAATAGGGGTTGGATGGTGTGGTAAAAGTGAGGTGGTAATGCTATTACCACAGCATTACCACTCAGCCCATTCCCAAGTTTGGAGGGAACTCTGAGGATTCAAATGTGCCGGCATTATGTCAATTCTCGGCGCAATTACCACTGCAGTAATTGCACCGAAAATTCCCCATCGAATCCTATGGACTCCAAATAATAGGGACTTACACCGCCACTGCAACTTGGACTCTGGCGCTAATACCGATGGACCAAGTTGCGGTAACAGTAATTGCATTTGGCGGTATTCTGGCAGATCTACCACCGGGAAATCGCCTAAATTCTGATAGAATTGCTATTTTTTATAGAGCCCTTTGACACTCTAAGGAATTCAGCAAAGGAGCAAATATTCTCCTTGTTCTAAAAGAGAGTACCTAGTAGATATTATTGTGCATTACTGAAAAACATGAATGGTTGAAAGCAGAAAACCTGTATGCAAGAAAAACCTGCCAAAAGGGCCTCAGAGGTTTTTTAGCAGAAGGCATGAAACAGTGCATATGTTCCCTAGCAGGAGAGTGTACTAGGAAGCCTGTGTTGGACATTGCAAGTGGAAGCTTTTAAACAGGTGCATGGTGATAAAAGAAGGACAATAAAGCTTCAAGGGCACTTGGAAGGAGAACAAGTCAACCTTTACTGTGAAGCTGAGATGGTGGCAAAATACTTATGAAGTGGGTACAAAGGTGTGTCGGTTGCGTGATCTGTAATGGGTCGACCGTGTGGTCCAACAACTGCACCTAGACTGGGTACACCCACCTATGGAAAAGCCACTTGGTAATTGACTAAAGGAAAAGCTGAGTGAATTAAAACTGCAAACTGTACTTTCTAAGCTGGTGATAAGTAACCAGACATCAAGAGTTTGACATACCTGAAAGCTTGCGGTAGGGGACCCCGGTATTGTAAAGTGAACTGTTTGGTCCTTGGGGAAGGGAAACCCTCTTTCCACCCAGAGCTGGACCAAGCTCTGAACTTGTATTTGAACATTTCTTATTTGGTGCTGACATCCCTACACATTGCATACAATTAGATGTGAGGGCAAGTATAGATTTCTGGGCACAGACAGATGTTTGCTTTGGACTTCCTGACCCAGACTATCACTAGTTTTATTCAGGTAAGGACATCTTACCTCAGCATAGGGCAAGTTAGGCCTTTTTCCAACCTCATTCTTTTAGTTAATAAACGTTTATATCCAAAAATTGTACTCGGTCGTCTGTGTCTACTTCATGATGCCTTCACATTATTCCCAATGAGCCACAACAGAAGGAGGATTGGACATTTCTGATTGGAAGGACCTCCCCCATGAAATCAAGTCACTGCCATCAGCTGGATTTGGAGCTTCTGGCCTTTGTTTTGGTTCACCTGGCATCAGTGGAGCAACGAACATTGGGCAGACTGAGCGTTAGGCAGCTCTCTCCGTCCAACATTTTTTATTATGTTGACTTGGCCTGGCTGACCGAGAGAACCATGGCAGGACAGAACAGGACACAGACAACAAACGGTGCATGTGGCTGCACCGTTAACAAAGGCCTGGCATTTCCTAATATAAAGTGTTTCCTTGTTAGCACCTACATTCAGATTGCATACATTTTTTGGCAATTGAAATAGCGACGGGGTGTTAGTACTTTCATGTTAGCAGAGTTTTTTAATTTCAAGGGCAGGGGGGGACAGATGACAGCTCATTTTCACAGCAGTCCTAAAGTGTGTGGTTTCAGAGGCAAAGGAGAGAGTTAACCAGGGGTCAAGTCTTAAAATAAAAATGGGGAACTCATTCACAAATGCAATAGGTTGTGAGGTCACCAGACATTAGCATATCACGATGAAATATGAAGATTTCATTAAATGGCTTGGCATAACCATACAAGTTGTACAGGGCTAATGTGCTTTTGCCTTTCATAAAATCAACAAATGCAAAAATCCAAGAGAGGATACTTTCTTCTAATAGGGTTTCAAAATGTTAAAAAGTATGCACATTTTAAAACTCAAGAATCAATGCCAATGTTTTCCCTGGAAAGTGCAGTTCCGGAATGGGACATTTCACCTTTAGTTTGCTATTTTTCATCAGGTGATATGGTGTTGTGGGGAAGGGCCCTAACCGTTGAACCTGGCGACTGCGGTCCGAACCCTCAGGTGGCACATAAACACATAATTTCAAAAAAGACAAAGTGTCATCCTCTAAAATACCATGGGGATGGTGTCCACCCTCTGTAAAAAAAATGGGGGACCCTGTTCACCTGTGCATACCCTTGACCTGAGCCCTGGAGTTAACTGCTTGCAACATCGAAGTTTCTCTAGAATAGTCTCATTAGAATGCGTAAGGTAGTTAGATGCACCACACAAGTAAGTTTGTCCTTCCCGCCCCATCTCTGAAGTTAGCACCTCTCCCAGCATTTGAAGGGTGTCCCCCATCCCCGCGACACCATAGAAATGTTAGCCTTGTGACACCCTGCCTGCCATCCATTAAATCCAATGCAACTTCCAGATGACAACCGCTAGGGCAATCTGCATAGCTCCCACGTAATGCTGCCTGCTTTCTACAGCCGAGGGGCAGTGCATTATCACTCAAAGATAGGGAGAATCTGAGAGTGTGCAAGTGGGAAATCCAGCACTGATAGCCTAAAGCAGCGGTATTCAAACTGTGGGGCGCGCCCCTCTGGTGGGCCACAGCCTCATGCCCAGTGGGCGTGCACCCACAGCCTGAAAAGCTGCCGGACAACAGATTAGGCAGCCTGCTGTGCCGTGAGCGCTACTCTGTGATGTGCGGCTGGCTGATCTCTGTTGACTTGTTGTAGATGAGTGCAATTCGTTCGGAATATGCAAGCAAAGGAATGCATATTCCAAACGCAGCGTGTAAGATGCTCTGGAGTCACACAACCTGCGCCCCTCATTCTTTGTGCTGACAGCCTTTCAAGTGGGCAATTTAAAAGTGATGGCTCATTAAGAAGCCATTGTTTTTACACAGTACATGGGGCATTTTTATTCACCAGGCCAGCACAAGTATCAGTCAGCTGACCAAACCTATGCAAAAGAGAATTAACGTGCCACACAGAAAAGTTTTAAACTATTTTCTTTATTTTCATGTCTCTTCATTTCACACACCTTTTATGTTATTGTTTAGTTACATATGGCGCATCCCTGGAAAGGTTAACAGTAATTTTCTTGCTTAAGTATTCTAGTGGCTGCTTTGGGACAAGGACTAAATGCATCCACTCAGCATCAAATGTCTTTTAATTGTCTAAACAAGCAGGAAACTGCCTAGGGAGCATGCAGATGGCAACTCAATGTCACTTTGCACCTTGATTAGGAAAGTGGAGATCATTGTGTGTCACCATGCAGACAGCAGTCCATGGCAAATCAATGCAGCGATGTGTGCAGCAATGATTTGTGCGCTGCACAAAGCAGCACCCTGTTGGTTAATGGTGTCTATGTGGTGCTCCCTTATGTAACAGCACATATACCTGCTTTTGGCTGATGTGCCCAATGTTCATACAAGAGCACACTGGACTGTTTTGTCTATGTGACTCTGACGAGCATGCCCGACTGTGTCCACACTTAAACACATAAAGCAATCAAAGAAGTTGCCTCACATTGTAAATCCACTAGGCCCAATGCCCTTGCTACACTGCCACACCAGGATTTTCACTAGCTGCTAATGCCAGCTGGGTTATGTAAATCATGGGCCTGCTCTTTTTTGCCAAAATAACCCCTGACGTCTGTGCAATGGTGAGTAGGTAGTGGCTGAGGAACTGTGGGCCCTTTACCACGCACCAGAAGCCGGTTTTGTTTAAAACGCTTCACCAGCTTATTGCTGGTCAGGCCAAAGTTTGAAAGAGGTACAATCCTTTCTGTGTAGCCTTTCTGTGTATTGTTTATTGGGTCTCTCTTCTGCGTTATCCTGCCCGGTCTGTAGATATAATTCCCTAAAGATGTTTCTGTATTGCGGTTGGGCATGCCCACAATGAGACCCAGCCCTTCCTCCTCTAAAATTCTTCAGAAACAAGAAGCAAAAGAGCCCTTATACCCCATTTGAGTGGCTAATGTTGCAGCCATGTTATACTTGCATCCAAAAACGTAAGCTGTCCGAATGAGCATGTATGGTTCATGGTTACAAACATTTTAATGTCATCGTGAGTATTGTGAACCTTGATGTGAGCATCAAGCCATGCATCAGTTCTGCATCTAGAGATTCACACATACACCACTTTTATCACAGACTTGTTTATCAAATGTCGAGATCTCCGATCACTGTTATAGTCCTGAACTGCTGTGTGATTTAATGCAAAGCATACAGGAATCCTCGTTCTTGCTATTTGCCCCCTTTCCCACTCTCAGAGAGGTGTTGTGAAAGAGTGCAATAAGAGTGTACCAGACTGTCCATCTTGGAATGATAACCTTCTATCAGAAAATAATTCATGTGGTTAGTCTAGTATTGCCCCTTGCGAAATACAAGTGAGGTGGTACGAACAGAACACTTGCAATACAGGGCCAGTGGTCAGTGGGCCCTCAGACCTTGGCAGGCTGTTCACACCGCAGTGTGCCAGTGCGGACAGTTTGAAACCTTATTCAGGCAAGGCCTTCCCTAAGAGTAAGTGACAGAAAAACCTTTTACTTGGGCAGCAACAGCTGTGTTTTCACATTAGAATTCTTCTGTAAAGTACTTGCTTTACATTGTAATGTAATGAAACCAACTTCATTTATATATCAGTTATTTATTTATATTGAGGAGCGGTTTTGTCACAAGGCAGAGGTGTAGTTTGGGAGTGAAGTGTGCCAGTCAGTGGGGGAGGGAGGGCACATTCTGATGTTTCTGATAAGTTGGCTGGAAACAGCCCCTTACAACACATCTTCTTTTGCAGGGATGACCAGCCCTCCTCCCATCTGAACGCAGATCAGGAAATCACTAATGACAGCTCATTGGTGACCTGCTGCCCTACTCTCCATGCAAAGGCAAGAGCTGGAATAGGGGCAGGAGATATGCAGTCAAGGTAAAAGTCCCCTCCCACGTTGCACGTGCTGCCCTGCTCTTGTGTCTTCTGTTGCTGACTCTGTGACCTGGTGAGCCCTGTTCAGGTGTGTCCTGGCTGGCCACGCGTACTCACTTTTCCGGGCGTCCCCTCACCGCCGTTATCTGTATAGCCAGAGCGCGCGCAGCGCATATCTATTGTCCGCACGTGCTGCATTTCCTTTTCCGGCGCACTTATCTTCTGCTTCCAGTCTACGGAATGATGCAAGGGGATTCGTCTTTCCGGCCTTATCTGTCTGTGCGACCGACTTTCCATGTGGACCTGTGACCTGCATTTTCTTTTTTGCTGTCCGTTTCACTTGATTGTCCTGGCGTAATATCTCCCCTCTTCATTTCCTCCACCCTCACAGACACAAGGTTCCGCAATGGCGGCACAGGCCAGATTGATGCACTGGCAAAGCAGGACGATGCCTCGGGGCACAAACGAGGGAGGACGCAGAGTGGAACGCTCGAGCTCCTCCATAAGGACAGTAATAGCCACCCGCGTTCTTAGGATAGTATTCACGTGCGTAAAGAGCGCCTACATGCTGGGCTCTGACGGGCATAACTGCATTCGAGGTCTGTATAGAACAAAGGCTCCTGCCTCTTGTATGAATGGAGCCCTCTGTTTACATACATAATTACTGACAGGTATGGCCCTGGACAATACTCTCTGTAACTTTAGTAAATGCAACTTAACTTTTATTTTGGGACTGGAAAGATTCACCGGTTTTTTTCCCTGGCTGAAGGCAAATGGTTAAGGAACGATGGTATGTGGTCGTTGCCTTGAAGAACTGTATTACATAGTTGCTAGGCCTGGAAAAGACCCGGGGCTAAGCTGATGTCGGAACTGTTGGGACTGGGGGCTAGCTAGTCTTTTGGCTGTAGCTCCTGAGATTCTATCCGGGGCTACAACCAAAAGATCAGGGGCTATAGCCCCCCCCCCTAGCCCCTCCCTAGCCACGCCCCTGCTGTTCATGCAGAGCACACAGCTGCCTCCAGATGCAGTGAGCTAAGGCGCAATATCAGCTGCCCACGAGCGCTTAACTCTAATGCCGGCGCCACTAAACTTGACTGAACGGCTCATGCATATTAGCGATTCCTCGCGTATCCCGTCACCAACATTGCATACCGATACTCGGTCAGTCTACCTAGCAATCAAATGCCATGATGGCAGCTAAGAGCTTTACACCTGTTCCATAACATAGCGCAAGTATCATACACATCACACATGTCTAAAAGCGCGTCTTTATTAGGGATCGGAGTGCGCACAATTCCACTGGCTGCCGAGGTCAGATCTCCCGGCTATCAGGGAGTGTATGGCTCACGTAGCAGGAGGACAGAGGGCACAAGGAAGCGTGGAGGCATTTGGAGGAAATACACAAAAGCAGCTGCAACGCTGCACACGTGGATTACATTTTCCGCACAGTCACAGACAATGCAACTTGGCCGGAAAGAGTGTCTTTGTTTAGGATAAATCGCACGGAGCGGTCCAATTTCTGAGTGAAATTAAACACATACCAGGGAATGGCGTTTGCACACTGCCCATATATGGCGCTCTCCGTGTATGGGTGCCAAGTTTCACTGCACTGTCTGATCGCCGGTTTATTTGAATCTGCGGAGCATTTGACGGATCACTCGCGGTCATCACTGGAACATGATGTTGCTTTAACGACACGTTGTTGTCTTGGGCTTGCCAGGCAGCCGCACAGCAGAGCCTGGCTGCAGGCTTGACTTGCTCACTTTGGACGGGAGGAGTGAGTGACCCGGGTGCACTTTGGTGGATCTGGGATTCCACCGTTCCCAGTGGGAGATACCACTTAAAGCAGAATAAAGGGGTCACTCTTCCCAGTGGGTGTCAGGGTGATGACAGCAAAAAAAAAAAAGAGGTGATGTCTGGAAGGTTTAGAATTAATCTAAACCACTGGCATTGCTCTGGGCAACCCTCTTCGCCTACAAAGCCATTACAAAAGGGGAAAGACCATATGCAAATCAGGTTTAGCCCGCTCCAAAAGAGGCAGTCCTGCCCGAACTGCTTTTTCGCATCCCTTTTTCCCTCTTTCCCAGAAGACAAGGTTGTATGCATGAATAATGTAGAAACTGTGTAGGTTACTACACCAAAATGTGTGAACACAGTTATTTTGTCTTAGGGTTGTTGTCTTTCCATAAAACTGTGAATATGATGTAATATTTTACAAACAGTACTAACACACCTTTTGATTTATACGCTATAATGTTGTCTAGTACTGTGTTAAGGCATTTTGATATTCATACTCTGTTCATTTGTTGAAATATTAATATAATAGGTGTAAATCCAGCCAGAGGACTGGATCTGCTAAATAAAAGCAGCGTTTTTCTGAGCTCGAAAAGTGGTGTTTGAAGATGTGTGTATGGAATTTAGTTCCAAAGTAAATTAACCCTATCATTGGATACTTAGCTTACTTTTGAAGTATTTCTTAAATGATAGCTGATACAACACAGTAAAGACTCTAACTAGGAAGGGAGTACACAATATTTGATATGTGGTTGGAGCCCCCCATTTTGTTCTCTATATCAGCCTAATTGGGCATCGTCAGTGAGGAGTAGTTTGGATCTCTAGGCCCGATAGTCACCCAGAGAGGGACGGGTATGCCCAGACGTGGGTCCCGTGCCTGTTGGACCTATAGATGCAAGCTACTCCTTGCTCATGATGCTCAACAAGGCTGAAACATGTCTGTGGATGCAGGTGGTCTTGTGCAGAAGGACTGGGGCCAAGCATGATTTGCATACTGTTTTTCCCCTTATGTAATGGCTTGGCAGCCACACAGCAGTGGTCTGGAGGGTTGCCCAGAGCAATGCCATAGGTTAAGATTATTTCTAAACCCTCCAGCCCTCACCTCTTGTCTTGGATAAAGGGGTTACTCCTCTGGAACCAAATGATTTAGGGGCAATGGGTTGCTATTTGCCAGCTCAGGCAACGTGTCCTTTTGACATCCTTATATCTTACAATGAGGTAAGTTCTGATATCTGAAGGGTGGATTCAGTGACTCCCATTGTCTCCCTGTTGAGGCTGCCCCAAACTGTGGAGTTTAATGACAGCCCTGGAACGCATGAACTGCAAGTCCATGTTAGGCTCAACATGTGCAGAAATTCCTTCTTTTAATGGAAAGGCACACGGGCAGACTAGAAAACTACCATCAAGAAAGTGGCAACACTGCTAAACTGCCTAGTGAATTCAATGTATGTACTTATGCAGTTGAAACAGAGAATATGGGAAACATTAAAGCAGGCTGCACAAGGGAATTGGAAAGGCAAATTGTGAGCTGACACACAAAAAGGCAGTATTTAATTTTCAGCTGCCACATTCAAAAGGCTACTTCAAATTAAAGAGCAATCCACATACTGATTGGGCCATGCATATAATTGATGAAGTAAGACAAATGAAAGGCTGATTCTACATGAAAAGTATGGCATTTGCAAACACAGAATCACCTTCACAAATATGACTGTCTGTTGCTAGAGGCATGACTAAGTTTCTCTTTCCTGAGCAGGTCCCAGGTCCTATTCAGAAGGTCCCAGGTTCTATTCAGAGTCATCTTAATATGTCTGCCATGATTAGCTGAATCTAAATATATATAGGTTAGGTTTTTTGTGTCAAATAAAGAAATGTGCCACTTTGGACTTTTTGAGTGCAAAATTGACAGGTCAAACATTTAAATGCTAGTAGGTGTGTTCATTCTTTGAGAATTTAAGTTAATCTCTCTGGGGGCCTGAGGGCTGTTCAATTAAAATTCAGGGTTAATAAGTTAACACCCCTGATTTCAATATTTCGGAGGTGTGGCTTTGAGGTTCAAAGGTGGTTGCACAAGCCAGAGAGGAGGAAGTTGCCTGAAAACATCCGGATGGAATGAGAGAAAAATTGCTGCATGATTATCCTTGCAGGGAGACAGCAATTGGGAAAGACAAAAAGCTGACTGGGCCCTATGACAAAGGAGAGCCCAAGAGAGTGGTGAATGCCGGATTGTGATGACTGAACCTGGAGAGGCTGATTGACCAGACTCCTGTTTTCCCCTGATCCTGCAGTCTTGATGCCCATACTGAGCACCAAAAACCCAGAAATCCAATCTAAGTAGTTTGTCCAAGCGAACAAAGTGTGGGGATTTGTTTGATTTAATATATTCTCCTTAGTGGGTGGGGGATGTGGAAGTAGATCCTTAGTATATTTTGATAAATAATAATACAATTAATTCCCCTATAGCTACATAATGCAGATGATTTCATTAACCTTTGAAATTAACAATACTCTTTCCCAGTGAGAAGAAAAACTATAGTCTGTCAATGTAATTGGGTACACCTATTTTCCTTATCGACATCAGAATTCCCTAAAGGAAAGTGGCAGCTTGGTCTAAAAATGACATTCCTGTCACCATTCCCCAGACCTGGCCTTTAAGCAGAGGGGTGCTGAATGTAACTGAATGTCAGGGTTTTTGGTGCTGGGTAGAAAAGTCAATTGCTAAATGAAACAAAGTGTAATTCCTAACTGGAAAATGCACATGCTCTCCTGAGAGTGAGAAAGTGACCCTGTTAGAAGAGATATTTTGCATTGCTTCAGTGGGAAGATGGAAGAAGGGTTCTGTCAATCCAACATATGATCAAAACTCTGTTGTGCTTTCAAAACTACTAGCATTTTCAAGTATGCAGGGAAATTAAACAAAGCGCTGCATGTGTGAAATTGCTGTTGAAAATAGAAAAAAGGTTGCAGTTGGTTTAATTCTAAACCTTATCAAGGAATGCTAATGCTCATATTCTTGTAATGTTAAAAAGGTACTGTCTAATATTGACATTCAGGCGTTTATGTGGGACAGGAGGGTTGAACTATTTATTTGGCCTGTGTACAATGTAGATTAGGCCTAAAAGTGTAATCCCAAAAAGCAGGTTTTTGTATTGAAGCTTTATTTTGTGCTACAGAGAAGATGGTGTATGTAACAATTTGGTGCAAATATTCATTGAATCTATTATTTAATAAATATATATTCTTTCTGTAACCCAACCTGGTTCTTGGATTATTGGTGGCACAGGAGGAGGGATCTCAGTGGTTCTATATAAATCATTGACAGAATCAAACAAATGGTATATGGAGTGACACTTTAAATGGGGTGGCAAGAAATCCCATGTTAGGGGTAGTCTCTAAATATCTTGTTACAGCACACAGCTCTCCAGAGAGCACTGCAGTAGAACCATGCCTGGCAACAAATACCACTCAAGGAGATTGTCAGTGTGAGATCTGCTTGATAGGGACAGGTTCATAATCCATCACGCAATCACAAATGAGGCACCCACTCATTCTTTCCAATGCAGCAGAGTTAAATCGGCAAACCTGCAGGTGTTGGCTCAATGCATTTCCACATGACAAGCTCAGCGCAATGAGACCATTGAGGTGGTAAATGCTGCAGTATAAATGCACATCACATTACATTCAGGGTTAAGCGGGAACTACGGGGGCATCAGAAACAATTTACCTGAATGTATGACTTAACATAATATATAGTGTGGGATAGAAAGTATCTCAAATGCACGATTATGCACGTGAGAGTTTTGCACGATGTTTGTTGAAACTAGTTACCACCAATAATCAATGTAGTTTTCCCTGCAGAAGTTACAAAGCTAAACAAAAGTTTTACTCAAATTATTTCCGTCTGATGGCAGTATTTTTCTTTCATCCGGTCCCTTGCTTTACAGTATTTTTAATATAGCCCATATTTGTCCACTTTCGCAAGCATTGTTTAAATAATCACAGAGTCATTACATTTCTTACAAAGTCAGTTCAGTTCAAATATATCGTCATTTCATCAGCAAAACCGCTATACAAATATGTACCATAACAAATAAAGGTAAAAGATATCAAAGTCTTCATGGCATACAATTTTCAAAAACATTTATTCAAAAACGTAAAATCAAGTTTTAGGATCAGTTCCTGCACAAATATAGTTGCTCGTGTTTGCCTATAGAGCACATAAGAAAAATTAACAACCCGATTCCTATACATACTGAACAGTGTCCAGTGCATACTTTGGGGCTATACAATTTAGGACAGGGACACAGCTCCCATAATGAGGGAAGGTAAAAAAAATCCATATTTGTCACTGTGCTGATATGCCTGCCACACAATCAATAAGCACCAGTATAAACAGATCATAAGACCAATCCATATGCAACAGGCAAAACACTTGATTGTTTAAAAAAATACACTGCATACATAAACAAAAAAAATACATCCAGGGCACTCAATATTATCAAATTATCCATAACTAAGAAAACATTTTCATCATATCCAATTGCAACATCCGCCAACAGGGCCAGATGGAATTCCGCCTTGTCTCCTAAAAGACCACCCGAAGTTGTGAGCTTCATCCTTGAAACAGCGTTTTGATTATTTGTTCCAACTAAAACACCTGCCACATTCGTGGTCTTCTGCCATAGTGATCCCTCTGCATAAAAAGGAGCCCTTGATGACCCTGCCAACTTCAGACCGATTGCACCGATTGACGTGTCAGCAAAGGTCTTTGCCTCCCTAATTCTTAGAGAGTTGAATGAAATAATTTCGACCAGGAACATTCTTTCACGGTTCCAGACCGGCTTCAGGAAAGGGATGGGTACCCAACTGAATGCAACAATTTTAGCGCACTTATTGCTAGCTTCTCGTAAGGAACATAAGGGTCCAACTTATATGCCACCTTTAGATCTCTCTTCTGCTTTTGACAGCGTCATCAGGGAAATTCTATGGGATAAAATGAGAGCTTTTAAAGATTACAGCACATATTATTGCTATGATTGCTCTCCTTCATGACAATACTAACTACAGTGTAAGAATTGATCAAACTGGGCGGTTAACAGACCCTATAATTACCTATATAGGTGTAAAACAAGGGTGCAACTTTGCGGCTATTTTATTTAATCTGTATCTTGCCGATATTGACAAACTATGGCTGCACTCTGACTCATTTCCGGTCAAACTAGGTTATCTGCACATTAATTGGCTTGCATTTGCATATGATGTGGTCCTCTTTGACCGGACTCTGTTTGCATTTCAAAACAAATTACATAATTTCTCGGTCCTTTGTGATAATCATAATCTCACAATAAATCCAATGAAATCCAGCATTCTTATCTTCACTAACAAAAAAAAGATAATTTCATAGCGTTGGCATTCTAATGGAACTGTTATCCCACGGGCCCTAGGTATAATTTTTCTAGGATATAATCTCACAAATACTGATTCAGTGGCGAAATGGAAATCAGCAATGTTAATTAAAACAATGCCCTTGATCGCTCAGATGAAGATAATACATCAGAAGGTTTGTAGATTCTTGTTAATTCCGCTCATAGAATTCTACCTACTTAAGGTCGAAGCAATAATTCTATATGGTCTTGATTTCTGTACTCTTCCTATTGGTCTGTATTGAACATCATCCAAGGCATCATATGGAAGAAAGTTCTGCACCTACCAATCCCTTTGCCTAACTCGATTATCATTCACGAACTAGGACTCTCGTCACTAGCAGCCAAGCTCTTATGGCGAAGACTTTCTAACTTTGTAAAAATGCTACAGCCCCCGAAAAACTCACTGTACGAGGACTTGGCTGGTATGATACTGAATGATAACCCAAAATAATTGCATGTAGCCTGTAATTTGTTACAACAGAATCTAGAAATGATTGTATTGACTACAGATGATTTGGTAGGTCGTCCGCAAATTGTAAAAAAGAAAGTTTATCAACATGACTGGGCAAATAACTCAGACTTGATTGGGAAGTACAAAGCTTATAATGAATACGCAAAGTTTCACCAGAAACAGAAACCCTGCCTTTTATATATTAGGCAGGTCCCTTGTCACAACATAAGATCAATGTACATGCGCTTCAAATTCAATCTTTTTGCAACTAAAGCGCGCATGAAACATTGGAAAAATCCTAGTGGGACTCAAGGCTTTACGTCTCACCAAGAGAAAATATGAATCCAACTGGAAAATATGTGCAACTGCTGAGAACAAGGCTAACCTAATATCTATCTCCCGTCAATACAAAAACGCAGTCTGTCTGGCTAAGAAAAACTCATACAACGATCGTATCGCCAACTCCAAATCAAGCATGAAGGAACTCTTCTCCATCCTAAAGGAACTTGAGTCACCTATTGCCATACCAGACACCTGCACTAAAGATCAGACCTGGTGTTCTGACATCCAATATGCTCTAACTAATAAAATTACTACCCTCCAAAACAAAATTCAACTTAAAAAAGACTCGCTTAAACTCCCTACACTGTCACCACCTAAGGCGATCCACATGCCTCAACATACCAAATTCTCCTTCACCAAAACCTCCACACTCGAGATTGAAAAAATCATCCTCACCCTCAAACCATCCAACTGCAAAGGTGACATCTGCCCAGCACAGCTAATAAAAGACGCTGCCAGAGACCTATCACCATTTATCTCCAAACTTGTCAATGCATCTTTCTCCACAGGTATCATCCCAGCTAACCTAAAACAATCCTGGGTGCTCCCGTTGCTTAAAAAGCAAACTTTAGATCCTCTCATCCCCACCAATTACCGTCCAATCACCACAGTTCCGTTTCTGCTAAAGATCCTGGACAAAGTGGCCTATATACAGATTCAAAACTACCTTGAACTGCACAAACTACTAGGATCTAGACAATCTGGCTTCCGCCCACTACACGGAACGGAAACAGCCCTGATTGACTTAAAGGCCCAAATAGACGAACTGAGAGATCAGGGTAAGACAGCCCTCCTCCTCCTACTAGATCTCTCAGCTGCGTTTGATCTTGTGGACCACAAAGTCCTCTGCAAACACCTGGACGTTGCCGCTCACTTCTCCACCCAAGCCATCAGTTGGATAGAATCCTTTCTGAGTGAGAGAACTATGAGAGTCTTTTCCCCTTCGGCAGCAGCTGACCCTATACCCATTACTTGTGGTGTCCCTCAGGGATCCTGCGTCTCTCCGACCCTCTACAATATATTCACCAAACCTCTGTTCGATGATTTGGACAATCTCGGTATCACCTACACTAACTATGCAGATGATACACAGATTCTCTTCCCACTTTCTGGGGATCACAGTGAGGATGGGGAGTTGGTGAATAGAGTGTATCTCATCATTCAGGCATGGATGGCCACTCACGGTCTTTGCCTGAATGATGATAAGACAGAGTTGATCATTCTGGGCACACAAGCCAATATTAACAAATTGGGCCCAGATTACTCAGCCTTCAGCATAGACGGAAATGTCATTAAAGTCTCGAGGGAAGTAAAAACACTTGGTTTTTATCTCGACTCTACCCTGTCCTTCACTAAACAGGTAAACTCCTTAGCCTCCACCACTGCTTACACCTGTAAATTGATCAGAGCAGGCAAGCCCTTCCTGTCCAATACCAGCTGCCTAATTCTGGCTAGAGCCTTAATTCTTTCCCGACTTGATTACTGTAATGCCCTATACAGTAGCGCCAATAAAGCCACTACCCTAAGACTTCAAACTCTACAAAATAATGCTCTCAGAGCTGCATTAGGAATAAGAAAGAGGGAGCATATCTCCTCGACTAGGCGGCAACATAAATGGCTCTCTACTGAGAATAAAATCCAGCTAAAAATGATCTCATTAACCCATAAGGCCTTAAATAATGCTGCTCCTAGCTACTTGATGGACAAAATAAAAAGAAAAACTTCCAATAGACCCATGAGACTCGCCAACTCCAACTGTTTGGCAGTACCTAGATTCAGACTTGCCAAAATTGGTGGCGTTTGCTTCCCTGTGAAAGCTGCTAACCTGTGGAACGCCCTGCCACCTAACCTTAGAGCTGACCAACCCTTCCCCCATTTCAGAAGGAACCTTATCAAACACATTATCGCCAACAATGACTTAACACCCGAACACTCACAAGCGTAGTCCTACCTAATGCACCCCGACGCGACATCAACCTTTATGTTTATTACTGCTAATCATGTATATTGTTAACTGTACATTCATGTAAATACGGTAACTCTTTATCTGTACATTCTAGTAATTTGTGTAATATGGCGTAATATTGTAAATTCATTTATATAACATTGTAACATTGTAAGCTTCGCATATACTTGTTGCTGCGCCCGGTAACCTAAGGGTCTGGTGCGCAATATAAATAAATAAACAAACAAACAAACAAACATATGGTGAGAATTGTAGATTCTGCTCTAATAATATATGTGAATCCTTGAAACGTCTGGTATTAGACTGTGTCTTCTTTGAAACTGATAGGCAAAAATATTTTGGAGTTTATGTGAACAATGCTAATGGTATTACCTTAGAAGCCCTATGGTCACAATGTATGTGGGTGTATAGGAAATCACTATTACTTGCGCCGTTTCATTTTGTGACAATTATAGACAAGAAACTTGAGCTAGATAGGGTCCAGGCTTTTGGGATCGAGGCGATGGATTGACTTCCTACAGTATGCGTTGTGGCACTTATGAGATTTAGCGAACGCTAATGAGATACAAACAATCGGATAATGGTTATGAAAGGATGATACGCACATGGTTATAGAATACTGGTATTATTAGGCACTTGAGTGGCAGAATAAACATTTTTATTGATCTCCTGGAGTAGGAATGAAACTATAAATTGCGTAGTAATAGTACTTCAAATCAACGTATTAGCGATTAAGCGATTAAACCTAAAGCGTAGTAACAAGAGTTGATGTAATGTGTATTTTAATTGTGATGAAGTCATGCGACATAACACTCTTGTTAAATCAGAAGAATATTATTTAGTGATGTTGTATTATATAAGTATGTTTGTGTATATGGTTGAAAACCCTTGTTTGCCAATCACACCGAGTTTGATGGCAATTCTCATATTATTTTAAGCATTTCCAAAAGCCTAAATATTCATAGTACAAAAGATATACTGCCAACTGGATTTCATTAGGAAAAAAACAATGGCTCAGAGGCACCCAGGGCTATACATTTCAAGTTTGGGCTGTGAATTGATCAATTATCATCTGTTTCGTAAAGTGTGCTAAAACACAAGTAAAGACATATTCATCAGTCAGACTGCAGATGGTAGGTGCGACAACCAAGGGAGCCTGGATAACTCATTTTCAGAAATTCCTACATTTCCTGGTGGAACTAGTGATATGTGCTTGCAAAACGTGCAATTGTGTGGCTTTTTCATTGTTCTTGTTTCTCCTTATTTCACTACTCTTCTCTGGATTTCCCGATGAAGTGGCTTTAATTTTGCGTAACAATTTTGTCTTTGCTCAACTACACTCTTGGTCAAACCATTGATGGATTGATTGAGAACATGCTTTCCGTTTTGAAGGGTTTATATGGTTTAATAACAAACGGTTTGAATAACTCTACCAATTATACATATGCTTTGATATCTACCCCAGGTTTCTTAGAGAATATTTTCGACTAGAAAGGGCAAGGTGGCTATATAAGTAAGGGAGAGAATGCTTCTCATTTAAACATTGGCCATAAAACCCTTTTCCTATAATGTGATGGTTGAAGAAAATTTAACAAAACAAGGCGTTGATCAAACCAGCCAGGGGGTATCATAGCGTTTCAACTAACTGGTCATGATCACTCTCAACCCAGTAGAATATAGCAAACTCTTTCAATGACCACCTGAATTTCGGTTTTGGCCAGAATATAACGAATATACCTATCACACGTGTTGGTTTATCTGTTTATGTTAAAGGTACTTATATAGCACACCATTACCAACGGAATTGGTCCCCAGGCAATCTGGTGGATCTGTAAACAGGAAGGACGGGTAGGGCTAGTCGAGAGGAGGGGAGAAGGAGAGTGGGAGAAGTGGTATACTGTTGGCAGCTTCAGCTCGGTATACACGAAGTGCTGAGCTTTGGTGCTAGTATCGGATCGGGCAAGACCTCGAGTGCTGTAGGTGATGTTTATGTGTTGTTGATGCGGTGTGGTAAATGCGTGCGGATTGCTGGGAGAGAGATGGTTGTGTGGTTTTGTGTGGTTTAAGTATGCAGAAGATTGAGGTTTGGGTTAGTGGGGTCTGTATCCTGATTCATGTACTTCTGGTTCTCTTAGAGTTGTATCCCTGTGGGTTGGGTTGTTGCTGGTTCCTCGTGGGGCCGTCTGGCTTTGGTGGTGCTGCGCTGATCCAGCTGTATCATAGTGAGTATTGCATGGAGTGATAGGTGTGTCTGAACCTTTTCTTCAGATGTGGAACTGGGTTGTTAATATCTATTCTCTTTTTAATTAGTGTGCACTGGTCGGTTGAGGCTTTGAATGGTTCAGGGTCGGAGTGTTTTAGCTGATATAACCCCCCTGCAACCCCTTCCTGAATTGGCCATAATATACACAGAGTCCATGTTTCCAGACAATGGACGATAAACTTAGCACAAACCTGAACGGGCTGTGGAAGGGGCCTCCGTTTCCACTATTTCCCAGACCCACAGTATTTTGCAGTGTTTCTAACTTAGTGTTAAACTACCTCAGTAAAATAAGATGAACATTCATTTTAGCCCTTGATTGATCAATCTGATCTAATCATTCTTTGAAAATTACAGTGGATTATGGGGTAGATCTGATGTACACATTAAAGATGTTAACACTTTCTCCAACAATACATTATATAAATACAAACACGCGATTATTGCCTATTGTAGGGGATACATGGCACTTTCCACTATGCCAACCCTCACCCAAAAGGCACAGCCACACTCTCAGATGGCCACTACGCCTTTGGTTGCTAGTTGATAACATGTGGAACAGGCATTTCTTTTATAAACTAGGGGTACAGCTCATATATATCCTGGAAACAAAGATTAACGTTTTGCAAGGATAGATGTCAGTCTGCGTCCATCACTTTGCTATATTACAGCTGAGACTTCCGGTGTTCCTATTAGGTTGGAGCCTTCGGGACACAAAGTCTGTGCGATCACTGTTGTAATGGGGCAGTAAACGTTGAATCTTGAAGGGGCGATGAAACACTACCTACAAGCTTATATTTTGTTTGAACTGTTCCAGTCTCTTTCCTGGGGAAAGGCTCCATCTTGTTTGCTAATCTCATTCCATACCTATGACCCCAACTCTGCCTTCCAATGACCTTCTGAACTGTATACAGTCCTCTACATTCTATGGGTAGTAGGCCACCCGCTGGGCGGCTGTCAGATCATACAACCTCTACTACATGAATCATGAAATCAAATGCACCTGGTTTTCTAGCAATGCTAAAAATATCTGTGCGGATAATAGATAATCAATGCTGTTTGTGCCCAAACCAATGCAGACATTGAGTGAGTCGTACATTTTTGTATTTCCGTTTTTTGTTCTTCAACTTAATGATGCTGAGCAGCTACGCTGTACACGTTTGTGATGAATCCATTGGTCAGCATCATGTGCTCTTTGTTGGATAGTACAATTTAGGCTATAATATGTCACAAAGGGATACAATGTAATCGTGATGTGTAGACCTTCAACTGCTTGCTCAGCAATAGCATCAAGTACAGGCGGGATTTGGACAGTTATATGCTCTTTATTTTTGAACATCTGCTTTCAATGTGGCATTCAAGTGGTTTCAGGCCTTGCGGCATGGTTATCCTCTTTTGGGAAACTTGGGCCAATGGGCTGCACCCATTCGGCTCACCTTGCTTTCTCCATCCTACAAACAAATAATTAAGGGTACTAATCTCTGTGCATGAACGGCTAATCGTCCCGGCCACTGCGATGCCACCATCATTACAGGATAGCTCACATGGTCCTACCTTGGAGCTTCCCTATGACAAAACTGGGTTACGGTGGCCTTCATTGATGTAGCAGGGGGTCGTCAAAGCAGAATCATTTCTTCGGCTTGGTGTTTCTGAACACTAATATATCGTCCAACCTGGGCACAGTGCCAGCATTTGCATTTTGGCTGCGTGATATTGAAATCCGAGGAGAAAACCGATTACAACAATGGATGTTTTCATTAATCACA
Source organism: Ambystoma mexicanum (assembly GCF_040938575.1). Lineage (NCBI taxonomy): Eukaryota > Metazoa > Chordata > Amphibia > Caudata > Ambystomatidae > Ambystoma > Ambystoma mexicanum. The sequence goes on from NC_090935.1 coordinate 507,747,922, forward strand.
AAGTTTATAATCATTTTTCCCACGTAGGAAGATTCCTTGTCTATTACTGCTCTGGCGCGATTATCAACCTCTGCTGCAACAATAACATTCTGGACCCCATCCGGATGTGGCCGACAGGAGCGACCCCCGTGCTTATCCCAGTAAGCCAATTGGCCTTTATTCACTGTTTGCTTGGAGGCTGGAATACATTAGCTTTTTTGACTTCACTAATCAAGACTCCGATTTTTACTGATCAACGTATTAACATCATTAATCGGCACCACACCTTTTAGGGTTTTGTTCCAATGGCGTGGATGTTCTAAACTGGTCATAGCTTTGCATTTTGGAATAACTGAAGGGGGTCGCTGACACACAAACAATTGAATACAGAGTCAACGTTACAAACCTAGCCCCCTAGTTATCAGCTGGGGTATTTATTCCTGTTCGAGTGTTAACAAAACAATATTTTATTAAAAACCTAGAGAACACCTCAAATTGTCTTCCTTGTATGTAGACTTTTCAGTAGTTCTTGGTATCCGCCAAATGTTCTTTAGCCCTTGTTCAAACAAAGTAGTGCCATATTCACAAGATGCTGCTCCAAAGCCTGTTGACCCTTTGGACGTCACTGTTACCCTTTGATAATAAAAAAGTACCACTAGTGCCAGTACTCCAAAAACTCTTAGAGGCATCAAATAAAATAACACTGGGAGCTCCAGGCCTCAAAGGCCACTTGGTCACTACACACCTGCCCGGAGTAGTCCAGAAATGTTGACGCTAATGCTTTAACACCCAATTTAGTTGGATTATGGGTATAAACAATTCAGCTGGTCCACAATAACATGGGAGGCACAAGTCAGGTAAGGTCATGAAAATGGCTGCGTTCCAAGAATTCAGTCCCATGGTCGTTACCAGACCTTAATTTGTTCCTTCTGACAAGGCTCTCGGAATAACGATATAGCCATTAACGTCAGGATAGTTTACCTTGAACAATAGTCTGACGTCATATCGCCTTACCAGGACGAAAATCCAGCGTGTACTCCTTGCTGAGGGCTTGCAAAAAAAAAAAGATACAGTCTGGCCAATTTTGAGGATCACTCACCGACCCTTTGTGCTAATGTTCCAGTGTTCTGAGCGAGTTCAAGTAGGACTTTGATGGTCAGGATCTGTACTTTAATAAAGTGCGTGGGATTTTTGGAGATAGCAGTTTTTTCCTGAGCCCCCACATACAGTGCGTGGTGAATGAGCAGTTTGAGCCGGGTTCCTCATCACCATACTGCCCAGGGTTGAGCTGTTGCATAGTCTTGGGCTTTTCTCCTCCACCACTCTCTTGGTCTTCTGGCAGTTCAGCCCTGGGGGATCCAAACACTCAACTGCTTCACTGAAGCCAAAGAGGACATGCACTGCCGCAAGTTATTTCACATGAACCTTGGGCTGGGTACATTCATGGGATTATGGTTTTCATATGTATCAGGAGGATAGCTCAGGGGCAACACACTCTTCCTGGAAGCAAGACGACACGGAGCAACACAGGTTGGGTATTAAGCGTGTTATAAATAACTAATTACAATTACATTACATGCAAAATGATGGCACCTCTGATGCCCTGGCTCGATTTTGATGCGTAACATTTAGATTTCATTGAGGAGCTAAAGTCAAGACCTTCCCAATAGTAGAACTAACATTGGTCTTAATGCTGATGGAGAAGTTACACCGGTATTTCGCCACGTTCCGTAGTATACAGACCTCTTTCATGGCGCTTTCCTCAGTATATAGACCTCTTTTAGGTTACCAAGTCTTCACATGCTTAGCCTGTTTTTGGCAACTTGCGTTTCCTGTAGATATGCCAGCATTTTGCAACTATTCGCCCTTTCGACCTTAAGGCTAAACTTGTTTTCAGTAGTTAGAAGCAGCCATTCTCAGCAGTTAAACAGCTGTTTGGGTCGCTGTGTTGTACAGTCAACAGGCCTGCATTTTGAATCTCAGAGTTGTCAGTAGCCAAGTATGTGTCACCCTAGTGTTGCTAAATAGTGAGGCCTGCGTCATGCCACTGGCACTGCTCAGTAGTTGAAACTACGCAGGGCCGGCCATAGAGTTTGGCAGTTTTTTGCAGTCTCCTAGGGACCCAAGCTGATGCCGATGGGGCACCACAGACAACTGCTGGCCCTTGAATATTACAGTATCTGACACGGGGAGCGGAGTCTGGAGGGGTTCCTTCACACTGAGACCTTTTTCTCTCAATGCCCTGCTGCCTCTTCCCTCTCCCCCTCGCCTCAAGAGGTTCTGGAGCCCCATTTAAATACACTTCTGAAAACAAAGACACGTGGCATGGCAAGGCTTCAGAGCGAGGAGGGCAGAGTCAACTTGTCGCGCATGGAAGTGTGAGCACTGGGTGAGAACAGCAACGACAGTACTTGCATCTCAAATGCCCAGCAGGAACACCTACACATAGCCATTCAAACTGTTGATTTATTTAATGCACAAAAGGGTTTTTGTTTAACTTAAATTGTGCATAATAATACTGTCCATGTCTATACCACACAATAGGCCTCATTCCAAGTCCGGCGATAACCGAGCCGGAAAAACCGGCAGGTTGCTGCCGGACTTGGAATGAATTACTGCCTCAGTGATTGCCGGAATCATCGGGGCATTACAACCCCGGTGACCCGGTAATTCTGGAGGCGGAATTCCATAAATCCCCATTCCCATGGAGTCCTATAGGGCTCCATGGGAATGTGGACAATGGAAACAGCAGTTCCGGCTATGACAGAGCCGGTGTTTCCATGTATGCCTGCATGCGGGTGGTGTTGCTCCCGCCAATTCAGACCTGGCGGGAGTGACACCTCCCACCTGCAGAACTCGTAATCTTCCGGTCCGGAAACAACGGTAACCGTGGCGGCGGGTTTACCAATACTGTTGTTTCCGGACCGGCAGACTCTAAATGAGGCCCAATAACTACAGACAGGTAACTCACACACCGCTTGTTTTGGTGTGTGCTTCTAATGTTTTCATGCAGCTTTGTAAACCTCAGTATTTTTTGTTGTTGAAGGGTCTCATTACTTTCCCCAACGTAACATCGGGACAAATTAGAACAATCTCGGCCATTTCTATAAAGTTTTGTATATTTGTCGTGGTGGGTTAGCCTGTGACTTGCAGACTTTTTAGGAGATCTTTATGACAGTATTGTTTTTCGTCATGTAAAGTTCTGTGGCTTTTATGCATGTTTAATGGATGGTACTGTCCAATATAAATATTTATTTAAAGAAAACATTTTTTGTTTGAGTTATTTAACGCAAAATAAGATACATATTGTAGAATCCAGAGCTCAGAAGTTGCTGATGCTGGGAAAACATTCTGTATTTCAGGGCCTTGTCTGCCAAAACGGGGAGGCCCTAAAGGGAATCCTTTCATAGGGTGCACTCTACAGAAAAATAAAACTTCACTCATGGATAGACTATAGTGTGGCTCCATATACAGTGATCAGTGATTGCCAGACACAGCAGTGAATGATTGGCCTCTGTTTGCACATGGCAACTTCTTGGATGTAGCTTCCTAAAATGTTCTCGACGTCTCCTTTTGTGTTATCAGCAAACATGTACATTATCTTGTTTTCACATTTGTAGTATTAAAGCAATCCCTGATCACACCAAGTGGCGGGTGGGAGGACATTTGCATTTCAACACTACATATGAGCCACTCCCTTTTAGTGTAAAGCATTCAAATAAACGACTTTTGAAATCATCTCTTGGCTTGAACATTTTACAGTTATTATGTGGCAGGAATTAAGAAATGCAACAAAAAACATGTCCCATTTCTGACAGGAACGCAGAAAACTGTGTTTCCTGCTCCCTTTGCTTAATGCTCGCTGGAGTTCAGCCGGATCCCCGGGCTCTTCTGCTTCTCGTCACTTTTACATTCTGAACGTGCAATAAGACGTTCACACGGGGCAAAGGAAGGCCGCAGCTCTGCTCCAGCGGCCCATGATTGCGATAGACTATGCTGCACGTGTAGTCTACCGCACGGCCAAGGCTCATTTGCATTTATCTCATGCCATGTGACTGCCCCGTGCTTCTGCATGCGTTTGCCTTTTGAGTGACCTCTCGTCGTTTTCTAGGACTCACTAGTTGCTCGACGGGTAGAGGGGAATGCAAGGGCGTTAACTCGTTGGCAGAAGACCTTTCAGGGCCATAACGAGCTGGAATGTTACTGAGCCTCTAACTTTCTTCAGTTCTCAAATACCTGCGCGGCATGAATGCAAAGATTTGAGGTATTTTCAGGCCATTTCGCATGAGACGTCTTGGTTCCTGCAGATAAACGAAGGTCAACGAGGTGATGTCTGGCAGTCACCATGGCAGCTAAGAGTGGAGGACAGAGTGCAGGGACTGAAAAGTATGATTTGAGCAACATCACTGCTGAACGTGCATGCAAGTTCGTGAGTGGCATTCATGTGGAAGTGGCCCCTGCACGGTGCTTGATGAAGTGCCAAGCTCACCCAACAGCACCATGTAGCTGAGCACGTCGATCACCCACTCAAGTGCTACATGAACACCTGCCGATTTGAGAGATGATGAGTGCAGAGCCTGAAGCATGGCTCTCTCATGTAGACCCAGTCCCACTGTGCGATGCAGCGGAATACGAGGTGTGAATGCGGGTGCAGAGCAGCAGAGAGTGGATTGGCACTCTAGTGGGAAGGCAAGGTGGCAGAAGCAACAGAGAGACTGATGGCAGGAGTGACTCTCATTGACGACATATTCAACCTAATCTCCTTTGCCAAACAAGCACACACTAATAATGTCACTGCACACTTCTCTCCCTTCTTGCTGACAGGATGAGATTCTCTGGCACTGTTCTGAATTGGTTAACCTCCTACTTCTCAAGCAGACAACAGTCCATCATTCCCAGTCTCCTGTGAAGTCCCCTCAGCTCCATCTTCTCATCAATCCCTTTTAACATTTACATGGAGCCTCTGGGGACCTTCAAGAAAGGCGGAGTATCGTGCACATATAATTCATTCTCATTGGTTCCACTGCTACATAAAGCAACTTGTCCAACTATTTCTCTATGAAATGCGCATAGAACAGGGTTGTCCAACATGCGGCCCGAGGGCGGCAATGCAGCCCTCCAAGCTATTTTATGTGGCCCTCGAAGCCCAAGAGCACAGACAAAGTATTAGGGTTACTTTTGTACATTTTGTGTTTATTTTATACGCAGCGAGCGTTGTGGCTGCAGTTTCAGGGTAGGAATTGTAGTCCAGACACATTACGATTTCCATTGGCAGAGAAACAGCCAATGGAAATACTGTTACCATGCAAGGCATGTTGTAGTAGTGGAAATAAATAAAATAAAAAACTGCCTTGCATGGTAACAGTATTTCCATTGGCTGTTTCTCTGCCAATGGAAATCATAATCACGTAATGTGTGTGGGTAGAGTGATGTGCACACAGCGCCACCTTCACACATCTGCATTGCTGAGCCCAGGGCAGAGGTTGCGTGAGCCAGCAGCTCAGCCCAGACCAGGTTCACAGTGCTACATGCGGTGCACACCGAGGCCTGCTTCTCCTTGCCTCCAGCAGCGGGAAGTACTGGCTGACATATTTTCTGACGTATGTTTGCGGCATGCAGTGCTTTTTAGCCTCCGAGATACTGCTGGCCAGATACACTGAAACACAAGTATCTGGTCAGCAGTATCCCAAAGGCTCAAAAGCAGCGTGGGCTGCCTTAATATTGAACATTCCGCCTCCGGAGGGAGGGTACAATTTGCATCACTTTTAGAAAAAAACCTCCTGCTTGGGTACTGTTCAAAATGCGTCACAAAATGAATGAATTCCCACATGATTTTACTGCATGTGGGAATGAATTCCTTGCCAAAATGGCTAGGCAACACAATCACAGCATCCACAACCAGAAAAGCAGCACAGTGGGTAAAATACCTGTGGCTCTATCCAGTTTTTGTTTTTGCAACTGACAGGTGCTAACCTGGACGAGGCAAAACAGCCCCTGGGAGGTGTCCCTGCCCCTGTCAGAGGAAGGCCAGCTGCAGGAGTAAACTTTCAGAGCGCACAACACCAGATCAAAGACAATGTGGGCTATACAGCAGACACCATGAGGTCAATTCCCTCCCCAGTTCCTACAACATGGCCCTCAGCTCAGCTGGAGTGATCCGAGTACCGGTGGACTAGCCACCCCTGGGTCCCAGGAAAGGAGGGCACCCGTCCATATCTAGTTGTTCATACTTAATGATTGTGCTCACATTGCATTTCTTCAATTAGGTTCACCTTTGGGTGATCACTTTTCCCCATTTTATCTGTTAAATTGGATTATGTTTCTTTCATTAACACAGAAGCAATTAATGTGTATTACAGAGATACGTTGCCATATGTATTGGGCACAATGCACATGCAGCATCAATCATTACCACAGAAGTAATGAATGTATATTACAGAGGTAAGCTGGCATATGTATTGGACACACTGTATATTCTCAGGCAGCATCAATCATGCCTTGTAAAGGACAATGTTGGCCTAAATTGGGAACAGCCAGAATAGACATTTTGCTACAGAGGCATATTTTGGGCACAACCAGCATGACAATGCGTTATATCAGTGACAGTGCTGTCTTACAGTGTGGACATATTGATCATTAAAACGTGTTGTGTTGTAAAATGTTCTTGTCTGCTGTTGGTAACATGGAATGTTCATGTTCCCCTTTAGAAATTATTACAAACCTATGGCTTTTTGGTCAGTTGTTCTGCTGTAAAATGCACCATTTCAACCCCATATTTGAAAAAAGATTCTTGGAGGGGGAGCCCCCCAAAACCCTCACTAGATCCTTATGGCTCTCTCGCTACGCTCGGTCGCCCCTACTATTTCATGAAAATATGAACACATACAAACTGAAAAAAAATCACAAGCAACTGCCCTCGGATCGTTTGATGGAGGGGCTCCCTTAGATACTCACTGCCCCTGACACCAAAAGCTATCTTTAGGACTGCATGGCACATCACTGCCTGTGATGCTATTGTGTCAAAGGTCACACAATATTGCTTTATAATATACTGCTTTGGGTGAGGTTGTTGACTTTTGGCTCGCTAGCCCACTGGGTGACAAAACGTTAATGCTTCGGCCCCACATTCAAAAAGGTTGGACAAGCCTGGCATAGAAGGATTTGATCTGCAACTCTCACATTCAGCCAAATATTTAGGTTTCACCATCTTCAGCGCAAACTGTTCTTGCACATGCAAATAACCAAGAAGGCCAAGCTGCCTGGCTCAAAATCTCCACCCTTTGCAAAATAAACCCCCTTATCCCACCACGGGACAGCTGGACTGTAGTGCTGGCCCTTGTGATCTTGCAAATCGATAGTGGAAACACCATCCTGACGGGGCCCCACGCTGCTCACTTTGCCCCCCCTAAAAGCAGCCCACCACGCACAGAAAGCCTTATTATGGGTGCGCAGAAATATGAGCAAATCACATGTCCTATGTGAAGTACATTGGCTTCCTCTCCAGGCCAGGATACTGTTAAAGTGTGCATATATCATCTACAAAGCAGTCACGAGTAGCACACCAGTGTACCTAACAGCTATATCTGTTGGAACACGCTACTTGCGCAACAAACCGCGCAACTGGCTTGGATCACAATGCATCTGAAAAGAGAGGACCCGCTAAAAACCGATCTCTTGTCATGCCCCACCCCCTGGAACTAGAGTCTGGTATCGGCTTGGAAAACCCCCCAAAAGTCTCCAATTTCACACATCTCTCAAAGTTTGTCTCTTTCAACAATTGCTGGCCAAGAACTAATCTAGGTGCATGCAGAGACCACAACGCATGTCACTGTGCTACTGTTAAAAGACAGCCTAAATGCTGGCTAACCCACGCCATGGGCAGCATTCGGCTGCTCTAGAGCTAGTTCCACACTTTAAACAAAAAAACATTTTATCGAAAATGATTCCAGCTTTACTGCTTTCTCCACTTCCCCATTTCCATGATACGTCTGCCTTTGCATAGACCAGTGAGGATAACCATGCAGTAGTGAGGGGAAATGCCAGTACACAAACGCTGTGGGGTCTGAAAACAAAATTAGACCAACTCTGTCATACTGGGCAATCTACCAACCTATTCCTCTTGCCACAGTCATTGCCTTCTTTTGACTTAAATGGATGAAGGGATGCGCAGGATAATGCTGCCTGTGAAACAGCTGTGAAGGACGGGAAGATGCCGGGAGGATAAAGACCCATACAGTAAATAATTAAACTCTCAATAGCCTGTGCTTTCCTGAAAGGCAGACTGTTGCTTCTATGATGTGCCCAGAAATGTACACTTCTTCAAGCTTAGCTGGTGTGGTTTTCATAGTCCTTCTTTTAGCCACAGAAGTGAACCACTGTTATCTCATACTGCTATTTTATGTGAGGGGTCAGACATGTGAGGCAGACAACTTTGTAAAGAGTTTTCAACTTTTGCCATTTTATAAAATAAAACAGGTTCAATAGATGCCTTACAATGCCTACCCCAACGAGGATTTTCCTGCCTAAATTAAACTAAAGGGAACACTCTATCCAAAGGATATCTAACCCTCACACGTATGCAACAATCAAAGCAAAGAAAGGAATGATATGGCAATTCAATTCAACTCATAATCCCATCCTACCTCCCTTCTTAACTGAATAGCTGCAGTTTCATTATTATCTCATCGCAGTTGTATAGTATCTGTCACTTAGTGGATTTGCACTATCTGTGGTATACACCCAAGCTATTGTCCAGTGCGAAGCTGTTTAGAAGAAATCTCGCATTAAAATAACAGAAGAAAACACTTCCTTTCCAATCAGAAAGATGGTTCATTTAACACGCAGATATTCCAGTACAAAACCTGCAATGAGCCTGTTGTCAAACTATTTAAATTAATGCACCGATGCGGAATAATTAGGCAGACTGCCACCCATAACATTTCTTCCGAATGACCAAAATAGCTTCTGAAACGCGCATAGTTCGGCAATATCCTGCAAAATGCATGAACTACACCACTCGGATATTGTAGGTAAAATGTAATGAAGAGGAATATTGTAAAATTCGCGGGGTATTTATTGCTGCTCAACCGCAGGATAAAATTACTCTCACTTATGATAACAGTCTCCGCAATCGGTCATTAGTGAATGATCACGTTGAAAAATAAACACGACTTCCAGGGACTGTAAACTTTGATGCACAATCTCTCGCATGACTGCAGACAAACACTGTTATTGTAAATATTTCTATTGTGAAAAACATCTTCATTCTTCCGCATTGCAAACCTTGCAGTGGCCAGTAGCTTTTGCTTTGCGTCTGCATTCCAAGCCTCGTTGTTGTCTTTTATTCCTTCCGTCATCACGCTTGCAAGGCGTTAGTGGGTGCTTTACTCATGAAAATTAGAACAAACATGAACGAACTCATACGCCTTCAATTCATATTATGCTGAACACGTCATCATTGCATATTTACAGCCCAACTGAACGGAGCTCCTGCTCAATGACAGTCATAACGATGACAGTTGACAGAGATGCCTTCAGCGTCTCCCAGCGCTGGTGCACGGCAATAACACCCATAAGATAAACTCCATTTGCACGATGTGGATGGGATTACAGTAGCGATTTCATTTTTTTTTCCGATTTAGGTACTCGGAATTTAAAATCCCCAAATTCCTCCCACAGCAACCGCTAGGCTATTAAAAAGTTACCAGGCACTGACCTTGGATGGATTTATGCGCGCAGCTTCTTCACCATTATCTTTGATAGTACTGCACACTGCATTTGACAGTATTTGGGACTCACACACTGATCCCTGATAAAGCTGTGGGGCAGCGCATCCTCAGCACCTTGAAAATCTTCCATTTAGATGTGGGAGGATCATCACCATCGTTGCTCAATATTATCATGGCGCTGGATCTCACTTCCATTTATCACTTGTTAACTTAGACATCCCATCCTCGTCGCCATCTGTAGTATTGGGGTTTATCATACACAGTCTTGAAGCAGGAAACACTCTGAGGTCAGGTTGGTATAATTGTAGATGAGCTTTATTTAGTCACAGGGTTTAATTAAGAAGGGAGGTAGGAGAGATAGCATATACATCCTTCAGTGTTTAATCTCCCATCCTGTGTGGTCACCAACCGGGAAGACATATATAACATATGACCCACTACCCAATATGGTCAGTCTCTTGTAGTGGTTGGGGCGAACTTTCCTTCCGTAAATCCAGACAAAGGTTTTTTCCAAGGTTCAAAGAAAAAACAATGATATCGTATTTAACACAAAGTTCCAATACAGTTCTTAAGTACTGGCACTCAAATTCACTAAGTTCTGTTGCTCCAACAAAGTAACTTGGAAAAGGCGTAAGCTCTCACTCCTCCTGGAATAAGAACCCGTTCACGACTGTAGCAACAACAAATAGTTTGGTCAGGATGGTTCTCCACAATTTTAACTGCAGAAAGAATTGTAACTTTTCTTCAACCAGCTTGCACAATTTTCCCCAAATGTCACCAAGCAACATGTTGTGTTCTAATAGTACCAACTCTTCAGCACTTGCACCTTCTACTACCTGGCGTATTCCTTTCACCAGGTTCCTTTTGGACAATCACTTCTTGCTCTATGGGTATACTCGCCTGCCCTTCTCCTCCTTCAATACACAAACAGAAAAGTGCTTCAATTGTAACTTTCAAAGTAGAATAACAACAACTTCAATAGTCTTCTTTGGTATACACATGTTAGCAGCTTTCAGGGAATAGAACATTCACATTCATTCATATTAGGACTGGTCTACAAATGATTCTCATCTCCCTCTGGATAGCATCTCCCGGAAGGGCTGCCTGTTTGCCACATTTCTTTCCCTTCTGCTTCATCAACAGGATAGCGGTTAGGATAAAGTATTTTCCTGTTTCTGTATTGTCTTTAGCAATTCTACATCAACCACAATGATAGGTGTCCCAAAACCTGAGTTGCAACCTTGACAACCCTGGGGCTTGCCAACATTCCCCTCCTGTGTTTGGCAACCTTTGTTAGACTTATGTTGCCTGTTTCTCAAGGTCTATTGGCTTGAGTATTGGTGGTATGCCTGGGTGTCTAATAAGGCCTCCCCACTGGGTTGCTAGGTGTTTGCCCAAATACACATTTTCATTTCCTTGCTTCGTTTGATTTAATATAAGCCACTTTTGGAAGTTTGCAACAATTTTGTATTCCTAAGATTTATTAGCTTCCTTTTGTAAGTTCGCAATAGTTCGGTATTCATAAGGTTTATTAGCTTGCCTTTCTAAGTTTGCAATAGTTCGGTATTCGTGATGTTTATCAGCTTGTTTTTGTACGTTACTAACAGTTTGGTATTCATAATATTGCTTAATCTGCCTTTCACTCGCTCGTCAGTGATCCTACCTGTGCTGAACACCCGGCCTGCACCGGAGCTCCCCGGACTCACTCGCTTGGCTCAGACTTACCAGGTAAGTCGCTTTCAGGTGCTCCTCTCTGTGTTTGCAGGACTGCTGGAACTACAGGTTTTCTCGACAATGTGCGCCCTCTCTCTTCAGATGCTGCCACCTACGCCACACTGATTTGGAGTCATTCTGAATCCCGAAAGTCTCTGGTGCAACTCTGACATCTTAGACCCCTCAACCGCATACACCATGTCTGCTTCCTACTGAGGTAGCTCTGCACAACATAGTCTTCATGGCCAAGTGTTTCTTCCCTGCGCTTCCCACTGCGTGACCTCTGCAGTTTGAGATGATATAGGCACAGACCCTCTCAGGGCTCACAATGGTTCCGGCATCTTCTGGCTCCTCTACTTCTTCCTCCCAGAGCATACATGGCCTACACTGCCTGCTCAAGTCCTGCATCTTCTGCCCCCCCCCCTACTTCTCTCTTACCTGCACCTGAGGGGGCCTTTTAATCTCCCTAGTCTCCCTCAGGTTTAGGTCATTCTTGTTAATTAGATGACCACTTCTACATCTTTGTTCCTCTGCATCCCTCTTCCTCGTCCCAATACTGAGGGAATTCTGGGACTTAAAGTCCCTAATGAAGTTTGTTTTCTTAAACACGTTCCTTATAACAACTTTGTTTTTGTCTTTCTAAGACATTCAGCAAAGAAATATTACAAGAATCACTCCCAAGGAAAGTTTGAGAAAAGGAACATGGACCATTGGTCTTAACATTTCCACTACTATACAACATCCTCTTATTATGCTTCAGGAAGTCAGGGGATTTTATAACCATAGGCATTTCTCGGGTTATAACAGGATATGAGTTTAACACCAAGGGTTTGTTGCTAAATGTGTTCACATTCAAATGGTCCACTTGTGGAATAATGGAATTATGATGGCAGCAAGCCATTATATAATGTGGCATTTGTAGGATGTTTTCTTCAGAAGGGACTAAATGCTGTGTTTCATCCCACAATTATCCCTCACTCCCTTGACCCTTTTCGCCTTCTGGCTGATTCTCCCACAGTACACCACCCCCAAGGTCAGGATCAGGAAGCATCTGCCTTTTACCTGACCACCAGGGAAGGTACTTGAGGCAGGGTTTTAGTGAGGGATCCGTAGGATTCTTCACACTTACCTCTCTCGACAGACAAACTACTCTGAACACGGCCACTCACAATGCCAATAGTTAGGCTTTTGTGTAGGCATGGAAAAGGCACTTGCCAGGCACAACTGTAATGGTGTTAATTGGCCATTGATAGTGGAAGGTGCACAATGGTGCGAGTGCATGGGCGTCTAATAGCAGTTCCTGGCAAATGCCTCATACCTATACACAAACGATTGGCTTTGTCAATGCTTGTTTTAACAGGACTACAGTCAAGGACATGCAGAGTGCTTATAAATCGAGTGGCTAAAGGCAAATTGGTTAAGACAATTTTATTACGCCAGTAGCGGGGTTTACAGCTCCAATTTAGTCATTAACTCAAAAGACTGCTTTGAAAAGCTACTAGCAAGCACTTGGAGTGTATAGTTTGATGGTACGGCTCAAATAAAGAAAGTTCAAAAAGTTCCCATGAGGAGGTGTCTTGGGCGGGGAGGGGTACGAACTTGGTGGGAATGGTCATAGGGTTTAGCATGTCCATGGACAGTCAATGGGTGGGCAAATAACCAAACAACCCCTACAAGCTGTGTGCCCCTGCTCATATGCCATTTCTCTTCATTTGTACTGTAATGCAATTGATTTGCCTTAAAGATGTCGCAAGCGACACCTAATAGCACGAACTGAAAAAGGAAATTAGTATTCTAGCGATGCCTGAAGTGCGCAAAAGAGAAAAGGCTGGAAGGCAGGTTCAAGGAGGTGGACGAGTGTAGCCTTTGGGTTATACATTTGAACAGTGTGACAAATTGAGGGATTCAGTCACTTCTCCCAAGGGGAAGCCCCTTCCTCTAAGGCTAGGGAGGTGAGCTTGCTACAAAAAAATTCCACCTAGGGTTGGTGGTAAGTGGTACCTCACAAGGAGAGACTCCTATGGGGATAAAGACTCCCTTTCCCTTAAGGAACACTTTTATTACTGCCCCAAAAACCAGTACAACATTATTAACTGACAGACAACTAAATTCCTCTTACATGTGTTTTTCGTAATGTAATACCAGAAGAGCATCAACCTGGTACTGGGAAGAGTGAGAACATGAGAGTAATGAAGAGTGCTTGTCTGTTAAGTATTTGAACGAAGAGGGCAACATGTGGCATGCTGAATAAAGCCCTGACACAAAGTTAGGACTTGCATTGAAAGCCGTGGAAGTCCCAACAGTACGTCATAAAAAGAGGAGTGCCAAGAGAACAAGTAAGTGAGACCTGGGAGTTTCAAATCGTCCGGATCAAGGAGGCTGGGAATCCATGGGAGATGCTGCCTTTCTTGTCGGAAAGCAGATAGAGAAGAAGGGACAGCAGCACGCTGCCCTACCAAAGAGGAGAGAACCCATAAGATTCCCTGGAGGGATGCCAGAGAAGGGCCAGTAAAGAAGAGCGCAGAAAATATGTTGAAATGAGAAAAAGGTTTACTCAAATTCGCCAACTTGAGGTTTAAAATATATGTTGGTGAGTCAAATGAACTTCCAGTGTACAAATTTAATGTTAAATTCTTGTTATAAAATGAAAAAACCTAATTCCATATAGATGGTGCTTTTCAAAGTTCTTTTATATAGTATGTAGTTTTAGAAACAAGCAAAATATTTCTGCCCTGGTGTTATCATCACGTATGGTAGTGGTAATTGTAGAAATAAACACATTTTGTCTGCCCAACTGTTATCATCACACCTGGTAACTTACAAATAAATTATCACTCTACAGGTAAATTGTCAGTCAACACGTGTTTCCCCATTGAATGTGTAAATGATTCATCAGGAGAGAGAAAAGTTTCTAACAGAAAGGAATAAAGAAGGAGAGAGAAGTGTAAAGTTATTAGTTTCCTTGATTTTTATAAATACTGTATTTATCAAATTTGATAAAATATAAACATTGATGTCATATTCATTAATCTTTGGTAACTGAAGGGATAGCTCTCATTTTGTGGCTGGAAATAGAGCTAGAATAGAATAGGTAACAAAAAAGGGGGGGCTCCAACCACATAGAAATGTTTGTCACTCTAGTCTCGCTTAGAGTGTTCTTACTGTGCTGTGTCAGTATGTTATTTTCTAATAGTGCTTCTAAAGGTAAGCCGAGTATCCAAATAGAAGGGTCATTTTATTTTGGAAATAGATTCCAAATATATACCCTGAGCCATTGCTTACGTGCTGAAAACATGTTGCTTTTATTCAGCAAAGCCAGTCCCCAAGACTATCAATCATATTCATAATACAATAAATGAACAGAATATGGATAGTGAGATACTTTACATGAACCCAAACCACATCACAATGTATAAATCACAAGTGTGTTAGTATTGCTTTCTGAAGTAAATATTACATCATATTCACATTTTCGCAAAGTAATGGCCAAAGAGACAAACTAACAATAATTGCACATAATTAACCAATAATCTGCATTGTTGTACATACATCCCCTGGTGTTAATCCTAAGTAAGAATGTGTTCATATATATGCATATTGTCTTTGGAAAGAAGGAAATACGTGAGAAATTCAAACTAGTCTTGTAGTTCTAGGTTGACTATAGAACTGAAATTAATTAGAGTAGTCAGTTCTTAGGTGGGTTAAAAGTATTTCCACAGAGTATCAAACCGCTGGTCTACGCCAGGGGGAGGAGCCCCCTAAGGAGTTTTGGCGGAGTGTGTTAGCAGTTCCTTGTGCTTGAACCACAGGCGTTTTGGCTTCTTGTTTAAAAAGCCTTCATCTGGGCCTCTGGGTTTGTTTCTCTCTTAGGTCGGCTTCGGGTGGAAGCTAAGATATTGGTTTTCCTTCTGCTTATGATGGTAGCATTAAACAGCAGAGGGGGGCCGGTTCTAAATCCGGAGTCTGGATTGGCGTCTTCTAGTATTGCTTACACCAGGGGAGGAGCCCCCTAAGGAGTTTTGGTGAGTGTGTTAGCAGTTTCTTGTGCTTGAACCACAGGCGTTTCGGCTTCTTGTTTAAAAAGCCTTCATCTGGGCCTCTGGGTTTGTTTCTCTAGAGGAAAAACAGAAATGGAGGGGCAAGAAAAGGGAGGGGAGAGAGAGAAGGGAGGGG
Source organism: Ambystoma mexicanum (assembly GCF_040938575.1). Taxonomy (NCBI): domain Eukaryota; kingdom Metazoa; phylum Chordata; class Amphibia; order Caudata; family Ambystomatidae; genus Ambystoma; species Ambystoma mexicanum. Next base: position 507,763,515 of record NC_090935.1, read on the forward strand.
AAGGGGGAAAGGAAAGAGGAATGAGAATGGGGTAGGGGGAGAGAAACGAGACATAAGATTAGTCTGTTGATATTGTAGGGTATATTCATAAAAAAAAACCTTATTGCTGCATTGCTGGATGGCTTTGCAGTGTTAAGGGTACTCTTAAAGACTACTTTTTGGCCAGACCAAACATGATCCGGTTCATATAGCTGGGAATAATCAGGGACTAACCTCTAAGGTCGGCTTCGGATGGAAGCTAAGATATTGGTTTTCCTTCTGCTTATGATGGTAGTATTAAACAGCAGAGGGGGGCCGGTTCTAAATCCGCAGTCTGGATTGGCGTCTTCTAGTATTGCTGTCCCCACGAATGGTGAAAGGCGCTGGGTAAAAAGAAGGGGAGGGTGGATGTTACTCCCTTCAAGTTATTTATTTATCATAGCACAAAAGTTATTATCAAAGTTTGTAAAAAAAAATGTTTGAACATTTTTTTAAAAGTTTTTTTATTTTTTTTTGGAGGGACGGGGGGGTGAAAAAAGGGGGGTATTTACATACCTATTGATAATCACATTAGTGATTGCCTTGGACGTTTGTTGTAGGTAGAGCAGGATGACGTCCTCGGAATTGGAGAAGCGGTCGCTGTCTAAAGGTACTAGTGCCAGGTGTTTCTGGACTGTTTTAAAATGGAAAACAGCAAAAGTTGCAGGTCGCAGTTGAAGCGAGTAACTATGACTAGGGGTTTGTTCAAATATAGTTGCCACAAATGACTTGCTAGGTCTGGGAGGCTATCTGCAGCTGTTCATAAATTACCTCCAGGGAGCTGATCATCGGAGTCGTAAAAGAGTTGCTGCTCTTTCCTCTGTGTTCTTTCTACAATACGAGGAGTGCTGTGTCCAAAGCCCTATGCGCATGCGGGAAAGGAGCTATGTTGCTCTCATCGAGCAGGCGCACTGTGTGCCTTCTCAGTTTGGAGTGGTTGTCATGGAAATCTGACGCCGTCGTCTGCGGCGTAAGTTAGAGTGCCGTGTGTGTTCCATGATGGAAACGTGTGACACAGGGTCAAATCTCTCCGCGTGTGCCCGAAAATGGCAGGGTGGCAAACAACCATGTAGAAAGTGCGGGTGCCACGCCTAATCTAGATAAAAATAGCCATGGATCACCATTATGTACTGGGCATTATTCTATGCCACTCATTGTTGGGGTGTTTGTGGGGAATTGAGCGGGGCGGAGGTGTTCCGCCTGAGTGGAAAAGTCTGTCTTATACAGGTATACAGTGGCCATCTGGGCCCCCAGGAGTGCCGAAGAGGTGTGTTTAGTGCAAGTGTATCCACTATCAGAGGGATTAGGCACAAGGTTATGTGGGGGGCTGTGCATCACATGTGTATACTATTTGATGAATGGTCATTCCTAAAATAGTGTTTGGATAGGTGTGATCCTGATAACCCATGAATTACATATATATTGATGGTATACATATACACCCTCTATAGCCACCATCATGCAAGTATTCGGAGGGCTCAGAGCCACAGAGACGCAGTACCCCCAGTGTATCAGTGTAATCTCTTTCCCAAGGTACATTCGCCTCATTTAGGCTGTGTGTGATGGAAAACACACCACACTTCTTTGTGTTTTAGTGCATTTTCTGTATTGGTGTTGCCATCCACTTTGTCGATGACCCACCAAGACAGATCATCAGGTCTATGATGGTATTCTAGGAAATGGGACACTGGGGGTGCACTGTGTACTTTGCACCAGATCCTAGAACGGTGTTCACTGCTCCGTTTGTTAACTGGTCTTTGCGTTTGGCCTATATATCTGAGCCCACATGTGCATTGTATGAGATAAATGGCATTACATGTTCACACAGGGGTGGTGCCCAGACAGGTCTCTCAAATTCCACAAGGAGGATCATGTTGTCTTCTTAAGGAGAGAATGTGTCAGATGTTCTTTTAGGTTTTTGGCTCGTTTGAGCGCCATCCTAAGAATGGGTTCATCTGGGAGGCTAAGTTGTATAAGCGAACAAATTATTTTGATTGTTTGCTGTATTTTAGTTGTGTCAGGTCAAAGGTAGTGACGCATTTCAGTCAATCTTCATTGCTTCTATTTTTCGGAGTCAGTAGCGTCTCTCTCTTGGAGTGTATAGTGCTCTTTTGCTGGTGTTCCTGACTAATTTCTTTGGTAGCCCCTCGTTCGTAGACTCACCTCCAATTCTGCTGCATGTAGTTTATACTGATTAGTGTCCGTGCAGTTTCTTCGTAGCCTGAGAAATTGGCCATAGAGGAGGTTGTTTCTCAAGTTTCTGTGATGGTTGCTCGTGTAATGAAGCAGGGTATTCCGGTCCGTGTCCTTCTTAAATAGGGTGCAGGATAGTTTGTCGTCTTGGGTCAACATTTGTAGATCAAGGAAGTTGATGTAATTACGGCTGTAATTCATCGTGAATTTTAGTTCCACCGTTATTTGGTTGATCCAATCAAAAGATTCTTTGAGGTGCTCGGTTCTCCATTCCATAGAAAGATGATATCATCTATATAGGAGATACTAGTTGCTGAAATAGTTCCTGAATGGGTTTAGGGTAGAGAGTATGTGCTTTTCTTCGAATTCTGACATGAAGAGTACGGCCAGACTGGGCGCAAAAGCAGCCCCCATGGCGGTGCCACAAGTTTGCACAAAGGTTATCGTCGAAGGAGTAGTCGTTTTTTGTAAGGGCCAGCTCTAGGAGTTTCACAATAAAGTTTACTGGGACACGTTCCTGTGTCATATGGTGAGTCAAATGATTGCGAATACATTCCAGGGCAGCCTCCTGGGGAATACTGGTCTAGAGAGATGTAACATCTAGGGTTACCAGCAGGTCCTTGGATTTGTCAAATGGTTGGTTCTCAAAAAGCGTGATGGTGGACATAGTATCCTTTAAGTATGTGCTGGTTGCTTGACTTAACGGTTTGAGAAAAAAGTCAATAAATTGGCATGTTGGTTCTAGAATAGATCCGCATCCAGATACAATTGGTCTTCCCGGTGGGGAAGTGGAATTTTTATGAATCTTGGGGAGGGCGTAAAAGGCTGGGATCCGGCCCTCAGAGGTATTTAGGAATACCTCTTCTTTCTCAGAGATACAATCTTGCTCCAGGGCATATTTTGTTATTTCTTGGATCTGGTTTTTGATTTAGCTTGTAGGATCTTTCGTAAGTTTCATGTAATTTGTTGCATCTTTCAGTAGGGTGCTCACCATCTGTTTGTATTGTTGGGTGCTTTGGATCACAATCCCCCCACCTTTGTCAGCATTTTTTATGACAATATTGTTGTTGCTTTCCAAATTCTTGAGGGTTTCGCGTTCCCCATTAGATAGATTGTGGCATATGGTTTTGGAGTCCAGCTGCAGTTTCCTCATCTCTTCTAAACCTGCTTAACTCCCCACTGAATTCTGCACTTAACCTGCATCTGGGCCACTCTCAGCGACCTCGGTCCAGGGCCCAGCCACTCTCCACTTGCACTGACCCCCTGGCTCCCCCTGCACTGTGGGACTGTCACTGTATCCCTACAGCCCCCTGCCCAGCACTTGCTCTGCACTTACCTCGCACTTGCCACCAGCTGGCCCTTTTTATTTATCATTTATTATTTCATTACGCCACTTACCTTGTACTGCACTTCTCCCCCCACCTCCTCCCCCTGCACTTTCTCCTTTTTCCCCTTACCTCTGCACTTGCGCGATCTGAATGACACCTGGCCTAGTAGGATCGCTTGTCCGTCTTCCCCTTGTTTCCCTCCCTCCCTGCCTCGTCGCGCCTTGAAACACTTGTGTATAGGCGCGTTACAAATACCATATCATATCATATCATATCATATCTTGGTGGATGCATTTTTCAAATGAGATCACTGTAGGTGGTATATCGTTATCGCTGGGGTTGAATGATAACTTCAGGTGCAAGCCTGTATCCTCCATTTGGGGTTCATAATCTGAGTCTTGGAAATGAATTTTTAAGCGTATTAGTCTGAAGAAACCTTGTAATTCTTTGTCCAGTCTAAACCAATCTGTTGGGTTGGTGGGGACAAAAGAGAGACTATTAGACAGAATAGCCAAATCCATTTTGGTGAGTGGAGCGTCGAGATAAGTTGAACACTGGAATTTTTTGATGTTGTTCAGTTGTCTCTATCTGCGGTTGCATCGTCTCCCTCTCGTTGGTCTCCACATGGGGTACTGGAACATAGGCATGGGTGGGAGGCCCCAGGGAGGGCCTCTGGGCCCCCCTCGCTTTCAAAAAGGCTGTGGTGGTAGTGGGGGAGGATACGGAAAGTTTCTATTGTACATCTGCTGGCCATATATATTGCGAGAAGTATCCGGTTCAGAACCCGAGCCTGAGCTAGACATATCTGAGAAGGTGACCCACTTCTTTCTTTGTCTTTGTGAGGTTACTTGGTTCTGCATTCTTACTTTTTCTTTGGTTTCCTTGTAGTCTGGATTTAGGTAGGGGTATACTGTTTCCAGTTTAAAGTTCTTTATGTCCTTTGCCAATTTCTTATGTTTTTTCTCAAGTGTTTCAGCAATAAATTGGTCCATTGTGTTATTGATTTCCTTCAATTTCTCCCTAGCATTGTCCACACTATCATTGGACAAAAACTTCTCATCTTTTATAAGCTCCTCCTTTATCTTAGTGTGAATTCTTCTGGCAGTTGTTATTGTGAGGGCCATAAGGTCTCTGCTACATTTTGTTGCAATTTTGCTAAACCCTAGCATATACTCAGGGTCATCCAGGAAGAGGGCAGGTTCATTTTTAACTTGGAGACCTATTGGAACTAAGTTCACTCGCAGTTACTCACAGAGAAAATATCCATGTACTTCCGTACGGAAGCATTTCTTTTTAAGTTTAAGTAATTCATCCCCTGATGTAGTTGCTGCAATAAGTTGGTTAGCTCCTTGATTGTTGAACAATGTGGTTCCAAGGATGATATAATTTATTTGGTCCTCCATAAAGCTTAGTGTGTGTTCCATTTTGAAAGTTCTTTACACACCAGGGAGTCTGAGTACTAAAGGCGTTGATGTTAAATCTTGTTATATGATTCCAGATGTGATGGAATATCTTAGCTGTCCCAAAGGGACCAGTAGGTCAGTTGTCTGGTAGTCCCAGCTGGATTGAACACAATCCAAGATCTCTGTATTCCAGAGTCAAAGTTGTATTGGGCACTGAATGTCAAAAGATAGATCGTAGATCCCTAGTACAGTAAAACTGTAGCTTGATACTTGGTAACTGAAGGGATTGCCCTCATTTTGTGGCTGGAAATAGAGCTAGAATAGAATAGGTAACAAAAAAAGGGGGGGCTCCAACCACATGGAAATGTTTGTCACTCTGGTCTTGCTTAGAGTGTTCTTACTGTGCTGTGTCAGTATGTTATTTTCTAAAGGTAAGCCGAGTATCCAAATAGAAGGATCATTTTATTCTGGAAATAGATTCCAAATATATACCCTGAGCCATTGCTTACATGCTCAAAACCTGTTGCTTTTATTCATTAATCTGACTCACCCTATATTATTTTGACGTTCAGTTGAAATGCCTTGGTGTTCCCAAATTGGTTTATCTTGACAACTTCAATATTACTCATTTGGTTTTCTTTAGTTGCTTCAATACTGTTTCCCAATTATTTGATAGTTGGAAAACTTATTCAAGATTTAAGCAACTGTTGGAAAGAGAAGACTGGATGAAGTTTGTCTTGTGTTTTTGTTTAAAAAAAGCTTAGAGATAAGCATGGCTTTTGACTAAACTGTTAGAGCCACTGCAGAAAGTTCTTATTGCTTACCCGATCTAAGTCCAGGATGGGGCTTTAATTGTCCTTTACGCCTTGATAAGCAGAAAGTCAAATGGCCGGGCTGGTTGCACGGCGTTTGTCTTTGTAAATGGGCTATTTATAGCCCGAACGATGTGCAGTGACGTCATCACGTCGCGCGCTACATTGTTTCGATTGACGAAATTACATCACCACGTTTTCTACACGTTCCGCGGCCATTTTAGAGCGGTATGCTCTAAGGCAGATTACTTGTGGTCGAAATGTTTATGTCCTGTCTAGACATCTTTATTTTAAATCCAGTATCAACGTTATTGTTGATTGAGATTCAATAATTAATTTACAATTGTGGTTTCTCGTATTTGTTGAATATTTAATGGATTGTTCATAGAAAAATAAAAGTGTGCGGAGTGACAGAAAAGGTTAATTATAATTTATATAATAAAACGCGTGACTTGATGACATCATCACATTTTCCATGCGTTATGCAGCCATTTTTGAGCGGAATGTTCTAAATTGGATTATTTTTTATATAAATGTTTGTTATGTCCTCACTAGACATCTTTATATTAACTATCATGAAGGAATACCAGTGTGCGAAGTGATAGAAAAGGTCAGATATTGAGGATAGGTATGTAACAAGTCCTTTATGATTCCCACTTGGCAACAGAAAGTTCCAACACTCCAGTGATTCAAAAAAGAAACTAGAAGGTTTTTTCTCTTCCTTGAGCACATGTAAAATTCAGAATGATCCCCTTCACATAAAGAATATTTTCTTAGTTCATCAATAGCCACAAAGCTTCTCTGTCAGGATGTTTTGCCACCTGTGGTTATTTCTGAAGACGTATAGCTTCTCTACAGCAGCTTTCTGCAGTTCTTTCTTCAGTACCACAAGCAACATAGATTGTCTTTGTCAGGACTAGTACTTCAAAAGGTTTGCCTTTCAGGTATGCTCCCCTATGCGAACAGCGAATTGCTAACAGCAAGTGCTTGTGTGGTTAAGATCAACTCATAACAGCTTCACAGCAGCTTCATAATGTTCATTATTTGGCAACAGCACACGTTTAGCAACTCTTCCGAGAGAACAAGATTCACAATAGCTCTCTTTAGTACTCCTCTGCAAGTTATGCTCCTCTCCTTCCAAATAACCTTTTCTAGAAGGGCAGCCTTCTTGCCACTCTCGCTTCCCCAATGTATAAGTAACCAAATACTGACAAGGATATGGTCTTAATCTGCTTCTTCCTTGGCTTTGGCAATGTGGTTTTACACCCGCTTCTATTGTATGCTTCTCATAATATGGGGAACAAGCCTCACAGCCTCACCTATATTGCGTATATGTTGGGAGCCCGAATGCGAAAATCGTGCAGTACCAGTGGGAATACCAATACCTAGGAGAACCCTGGAGGTAAGGTTCCCATTGAGAAAACAGTATCTGCATACAAGAAAATATGATGGCCGTTTGAATGAAATCCCAGAAGAAGCAGAGCAAATGAATGGCAAAGACGAATGGTGACGTCACACAAAGTTGAGCTGATGTGCCTAGAAAAGATGCAGTGACTAGAGAATGCAGATATTCTATAAGGCATCAAGAAAGTATCAAGGATGAGTGACATCTTGGGATCAAGGTGAAGAAGCTTATGCCATAAAACCGATGAAGATGTCAAGACAAGACACGTGTACATATGCAAAAGAAAAGCAAGCAGACAAAGTATTCCTGAGGCTATCTTTATAGTGAATAGATTGTGGCATGCCCCAATATATACATATATGCATAGAGAGTAAAAGATAGATGTTTCCACTACGTTTTACAGCAGAGTTGGACTAACAATGAAAGGCCTCATTCTCAGTGTGAAAACACATGAATTAAAAGTGAATCTCGAAAAGGCAAGGCTGAATGAGCCATGAAGCCAAGCCAAGAAGCCAAGGTCTTATCAGACTGGAGTCAGCTTACATTGGATACAAAATCATGTGAAAGAACAAGCTCCTTTTCAGAAGGCATACACAAAACAAGGAAGACGTCAAAGGTCTCTTAGAAAATAGTATTTTAATAAGCTAAAAGGCTTGACATCATGGTCTACAGTCACGTGGACAGATGAAGTTGGACGAACAGGACTATCACACCTACATATGAGGTTAGAGCGTGCCTTCACTCCCCTGAATTCTCCAGAGCTAAGAACACTTCCAAGGACAAGTTCAAAAGTCTTAATTGCCAGTAGACCACTGAGGTGATGCTGGATTGATATGCAAATTGGTGGGAAGCTCTGTTTTAGACAAGCTCACCAGCACCTGGAGGTCCAATCTGCGTGCTGCTAGACGTAGGTGGAAAAGTACTGACGAAGGTTAGAGTGCCAACCAATTGTAGGGGACCACCTAATTAAGGGTCCTATAGGTTGTGTAGCCAATGGGACTTTGTGTATTTAGTGACGTCCGTAGTGGCCATTTTGAAGGGAGGGCTTAGTTGTCCCACCTGATGTTAAGAAACCTATCACTTTTCTTCACTACCCTAGGCGAGTATGGATCGTATACTTAGATGATCCTCTTAGAACCTATCACACTCGCCATTAGGCCGTTAGGATTTTATAGTTTGCCACGTAGGAGGACGTTAGTAAAACGTAGGTTAACGTCAACAATGACGATTCATTTCTATATAAGATTGTTTTTTTTTGTAATGCATTGAGAGAATTTACGCTGAGACGTTGTTGACGTTGATATTAAAACAGTTTATCCTTTTGCCAACTACCTCAGTTGTTTTGATTACTGATGCATGATGTATGATACAATCTGCATCCCCATCCATCTCTAGGGTAATTGCTACTCATCTTAAAGGGCTGAGGTTATTCAGTTCACCTCTCATCAGTCCCCTTCTGTCTTTTGCAATATTGCCTTGTTTTTGGTTTCTCTTGGCTTGGGCAATGGTTGTATGCATTAGCTTTTAACAAAATTGTCCCATCGGTTTGCTGGGTGCTGAACAAACTCACATGCTTAAACCTACAGTGATTTGGTTTGAACAAATAGCGTTTTCACTGTTTTCTGGTAGTTTGGTATTCAAAATGACTTTGACAATTACTTTCACTCATGCATGAGTGTTTGTTACTTGGTAAACGCCCGCATTGAGCAGCTGAGCGGTCTCAGAGTCCTAGGGGTTCAATACCAGCTAGTGAACTCACTGCTTAAGGCATGTATGGCCGATCTCCTCTCTCCTCGCAGATGTTCTGCTTCAGTGGCTCCTAGCGACCCAGCAAACTGCTACTCCTAATCCGCCGTCGCCCTCATCTCTTGAAAAAGGAGCTTCCTTTGCTCCTAATGCTTTCCAGTGCTCGCCAGTCACCAGAGACAGCCTGTTGGGGACAAACGTTTCCCTCGCTTTCGCTACCCACTGCACAGCCTCTACAAAACAGGCCTTCAGAGGGCAAGCTTCCCTCTTTCATGCTTCCTACTGCGCTCCACTGCAATTAAGGCTTCTCAAGGCACAGGCCCTCTCAGGACCGGCTACTGTTTTCTGCCTAACAGTGATCCAGGTGTCTTCTCCCTTTTTCAGTTTCTGCATCGGCCGCATACATGGATCACACTGCTGTTCCTGTTCGTTCTGCTCGACAATGGCCTGCACTTGAGGGGACCGTTTAATCCTCCCAGTCTCCCTCAGGTGTGGGTCATTGCTATTAACAATCTGACTACTATTGAGAGCAATGTTTCTCTTTAGCCCTCTTCTTCATCCCAGTACTTCTGGGATTATGGGACTTAACTTCCTTAACTTCCCTTTCTTTAAAGAAATATCACAAGGATCAGTTACCAGACTTGATTGTAAGGAGGAATAAAGTTCAAATCGATATTATTCACAGATTTCTTTTCACTTTACCTTTTGGAGTTTGGGGAGTTTTTAACTTTATAAGTCTCCAGGGTTTTGGAAGTCTTTTTATGTCTACCAATAGGGATTTGTGATTTTTTTTAATCCACATTTAGTTGTTTAATTTGTGGAACAAAACGATGGCTATGACAGCAAGGTATTACAGACTATGGGTGGAGAGATATCTCCCTTAGAGCAAGATAAATACTGCGTCTCACCCCACAGAGTCCTCTCATTCTCCTGGGCACTTTCTCCTCTCAGGTAATCCTCCCGCAGAACACCACCCAAAAGGTCAGGATGAGGAAGCGTCTGCCTTTCCCTGGCCACCTGGGAGGAGACTTTAGGCAAGGGTTTAGGGAGAAGCCCATAGGATTCATCACAATACCCAACAAACAGCTGAAAGGAGGAAGGTGGTCGCATGGAACTGGAACCAAAGGAGAAATCCTTCCATTGCCGAAACTGCCAAAGAAGAGTGAAGTATGTCAAAAAAGGGACACGGGAGAGCCCAGAGAATCATCCTGACCGACCACAGAGAAGAGAATGAAAACGGCGACCCAGTGACGCAGAATCCCTTCAATACAGGTGCAGGGCACCCAGAGAGTGAGGCATAGAGTGACGATCCCTCAGGGTCCCTGCATACTCATCCCAGTAATTGTCAAAAGTATATGAAGAGTAAAGATCACTCAGGGACGCTGCATCCTCGTATCAGTGATTGGCAACAGTTTATGAAGAGTGAAGATCACTAAAGGACCCTGCAAACTCATACCAGTGATTGGCAAAAGTGTGTGAAGAGCAAAGATCATAAAGGGGGCAGATATAGTAATCCCAGTGAATGGCCAAAGTATAGTAACTTCTTAGGTATACGTGATGCGTACTACTGTGAATGGCAAGATTGAGACAAATAAGAATCAGGGACTTTGTTTATACATCCTGAGAAGAACAAAAGCAATTGGATAAACAGGGGGAACAAATAGCCAAAGGCCTGGGAAGTCCCACTGAAAGAACTGAAGGAGCTTTTACAAGGAATAGTGAGAGACTATTTGATGATTTCCTATTGAAGAGACTTGTGCTGAGAAGCATTACCCAGGAGAAGGAGTCATTCTCCTGGCTTTTTGTTTTGCATTAATATTAGTAGGGTCAGCTTAGGCCAGTTCTGACAGAGGACAGACTATTATGTTTGGACTTCACACCCGATGACGAGCCCCCTAGTTTAGTTTTGGTAGGTAGGGCATTCCATAGATTAGGGTTAGTGAGGCATTTTCATTATTATTTCAAAAAAGCAAGTAGAACATGGCACATGATAGTCAGTCTCCTTCTTCTGACCTACCACAATAGCTAAATATTTTATTGTGCTGTGACAACCCCACATTCTGCACAAAGACTCAATACCTGTGAGATAACTTACTCTGTTGAGCTCCCAGACACTAAGGGACCATAGGAGGGTCTCAATTCATCTGGGGACACTTCCAAATGTTCTCAGCTTGGTCTCATTCCAAGACAAAGAGCGCTTCCAGTCCAAGATCCAATGGTTTCACGATGACAATCAGTGAAAAAATCCAGGAAATATTCACAGCCGCTTGTGGGTCTTCATAACAGGCACAGAACAACGTTCAAAGAAAGACACATAGCACACAGAGGTCTGTGCTTCAAGGCTGAAAGCACCTTCAGAATACAAACAGATCTCAACCTCTCATCTGCCAGCACCCAACAAGTTGCAGCCAAGAAATGTACTTCCCCTACGTCTAAAAACTGTACACACACCGAAGTGCAAAAATGCATACTGATCAAAATGAAAATGAAATCATGCTTGAGGATTGCTATCAAACTTTAAGACTATTATGAAACACATTGCATTGCCATGGTGCGGGAAGTAAAGAATGGACCATCCATTGCATTATGTAAAAGGTGAAAGGCTTGAGCACAAGGGCACCCTCAGTGAGAGGCAGTGTCACCTGACACTTTAAGGTGATGCATTAGTCCTGGGGCCCACTGGTCTCGTAACTTTGGTGCTCCGGGCCTCTTTTTTGTTTCTTAATCACAGGCTCTGACCGAGTCTATGATTTGGAACAACAAGTAGGGGCTGGGCACACCAAAGGCAATAATGCCAGTGTGGCAAAGCTCTCCTGCTCTTACCAGGCGCACCCCTTGGGCCAGGGGGGCGGGCTCTAGTTAGAGAGAGTGGCTTAAGTACCCCACCCATACTTAGGCCACATCCCCCAACTATAGCACTCCACCTTCCCCCGATTTAACCTCCCACTTAAAGCACTGTTTTGATTGATCCATGACACTACGCCAGGGCATGCCATGGCCTGGATTTTGACAGTGATGGGATCCTTTCGAATATCAGGGCATGTCTGACTGTATCGACCACAATATCATACGGGTGGTTACCCTCCAACAAGTCTTGGTACCCCATTTTCCATAAAAACGTAGAGCACCACCATCCCTTGCCCTACACCCCAAAAAGAAGCTATATGGCAAGTGCGGGTTGCACAATGGGGCACGCACGCGCAAGGCATGTCAAGGGGGCCAACAGCTATACCAATGAAAGCAAATCCATTAATGCCAGTCAGGTAGGTACACGTATCTATCAACCAGCTAGCACATCAGCAAATGAAACCAGATTAACGCAACCCAAACGTATAATCAACACTGTTTTTTTAGATAGAGGAAGAGGACAAGGTGTCAGGCTCACTCCTGGATTCCGTCAATTTCACCCCTCTTCCCTGAGTGCCCCTCACACCCTCCTGCTCACCTGTAGTCTCCTCGTCCGATGTGAGTCCGAACCTCTTTACTCTCAATGCCTCCTCTCTGGAGTGTGGATGAGGTCTGCCTCGAGAGGAAGCCACCCTGCCCCTCTAACACAGGGCCAGGGGGGCCCCCGTACCGGGGCAGACCGGTTAAGGGGAAAAAGCCGATAGGCGCAAAAAACCCCTTCTTAGCTGAAGATGGCAGCAGGATATGAGGTGGGACGGTGTAACTTGCAGGATCCAACTGATGAGGAAAATCCACAGGAAGTGGTGTATGGCGACTGCTCCAGGGGAGAAAAACAACAGAAGAAAGACGGGGAGACTGGTGACTGAGCCGAGGAGGAAGGAACCAGGAGAACAAGGGACAAAAGAGAGAGAGAGAGCCACGGTGGAGCAGAGAAGAACTCCAACCGAGCGAGACGTGCCCCACAGCTAGAATGAAGCCAGCAAGCAAACGGGAAAAGAATGAAAGGAAGCGGCGGCAGCCGCGGAGGAAAGGACTGAAGCGTACCAACCCGGAAGCCTAACGCGAAAGGTTGCAACGCGCTGGCTTCCGGGTTGGCGCTCATTAAAGTACGTTGCTGGTCAGGAGGGCTGGAAGAACTAGACCGCTTCCGAGTAAAGCGTGGGCGGCGTGACGGCTGAATCAATGGCCGCTCCACCGCCAGCGTCTCCACAGCTGCCAGCGACTGCCATGCATGACACAAGGAGGGGGAGAAAGAGGAAATCAAAGGATGCAAACAAGGTTGCAAACGAATCGCACCTAGTGGTTAACCTTTCCAAAAGAATTCTTTCCACCTGTGATTTACAAACTCTCGAGAAAGGACTCAAATTTGTACCTACCTACAGTACTAACAAGTTCCAGACTGAAATTGAATTGTATAAACTAATTCGCAAACTAAAATTGAAAACATTTTTCGCAGAGAGTACACTGTCCACTACAGCATCCACCTCTGAATATATTGAATTCAAACCAAATAGCACCTTTTGTCCATCAATTCAGGTACCAGCGATAGATATCTTCCAAAAAATGGTACTCAATGACTTAAAGATGATTCAATTTCACACACCTAAATGATCTAACCTCAGCAGAGGTGAACTATCACAAATTCGTAATCTGTTTACTGATGATTCAATTACCGTTCGTCTAGCCGACAAAGGCGGAGCAAATGTAATACAAGACACAACACAGTACAATCTAGAGTGTTTACGACAACTATCAGACACCAACACGTACAAATTACTAACGCAGGATACAACACCAGAGATCAAAAGAAAGCTAGAAGAAATTCTTGACAGGGCAGTTGAAGACGAATGGATCAGCACAAAAACGAAAGCGTATTTATCTACCGCATACCCAGTAATGCCTCACTTATATACTTTGCCAAAAATACATAAACGCCTGATCAATCCACCTGGAAGACCGATTGTGGCAGCCACTAAGAGTCTCTTACAACCACTCAGGACGTACATAGACTTTTTCCTTCAACCTATCATTCAAGCTACAAGCACATATGTCAAAGATAATACCCATTTTCTCCAAATATTAGATACTATATCTCTTACTTCAGAAGATATACTATTTACGATTGATTTGGTTAGTTTATACACCAGTATTCCACATGACTTTGGACAACAAGCTGTCGAAGCCCTACTACTCCAAACAACAGAAATTGGAGCCAACAAAGAATTTCTCATTATCCTCCTGGACTTCATCTCAAAGAATTCTTGCTTTAAATATGATGGCAAATACTACAACCAAATATCAGGAACTGCGATGGGTGCCATGATGGCACCAGCATACGCCAATTGCTTTATGCATCAGTTTGAAACAACACATGTGTTGTCCAACCAGAGATGGAAGCATCAGCTCAAAACATGGGTTCGATATATAGATGACATTTTTGGCGTATGGACAGGGAGCAAGAACAACCTTCAAGAATTTCTGGTATTCGTCAATGGAATCGATCAACGTATCCAATTTACACTTGAAATAGGCGATCTGAACATCCACTATCTCGACGTACAAACAGTTTTTCAGGATAACAGAATAACCACCACGCTTTATACCAAACCCACGGATCGCAATAATTTACTGCATCTGATGAGTTTTCATCCTTCCAAGACTCTTCAACATTTACCGTAAGGACAAATGCTACGGATCAAAAGAATAGTTAGTGACCCTGAACAATGTCATATACAGCTGCAGAAACTACAAGAAAAATTGCAATTAAGAGGCTATTCGGAAACAGATTTAACAACTGCTCATAACAAAACTGATGCACAAGAACGCCAACAACTACTAGTGAAAAAGCTTGTGAAAGACAGCCCTGAACTGGTGTTTGTAACCAAGCATTCTATCCAAAGCAAGCAGATCAAAGCGATTATACACAATAGATGGAACGTACTTATAAGTGATGAAAGAACTGCAAACCTGTTTCCCACACCACCGGTATTTACATACCAGAAGAGTAGCAATCTACGGAATTTGTTAGTGAACATCAAAGACAAAACACCATTAACCAGACCGGATAAATTCCCTGGAACACATCCATGCATGAGTTGCGGTAACTGTAACAACATCATTAAAGGCAACACAGTTAACCATCCACGAACAGGTAAAAAATGTACATTGAAACAACATGCAACATGTCTTTCGGAGAACGTGATTTATGCAATCAGATGTCCCTGTGGGAAATATTATGTAGGAGAAACCTCACGCAAGATTTGCATCAGGATGAATGAACATAAATCAAATATCAGAAACAGGAACAGAACGTCAGCTGTTGCCAGGCATTTTATTGATAATGGACACTCAGTAAGCCAATTAAGGTTTCTAATACTTGAAGTGATGCCCCCCAAAAGCCATGCACGTGACATTAAAAAATGGCAAGCACAGAAAGAAGCATTCTGGATAGACAGATTGGACTCATTATCACCGAATGGGATGAATGAAGAGCTTGACCTCAGTTGTTTCCTTTGATTCATGAGTAGTCACACATGCAGTTGTCATATTGTAATGCGTATCTTTTCCTAATTGAAACAACACTGTAATTGGTTTTTGTAACACTGCATGTGGTATATGTTCTCACTATGAGTGGTCGCCTAACATCCACCTTTGTGATCAGTAGTAAAGCCAACACAATATAAAGCGAAGAATATGCAGATTATCCAACAACAATCGTTGTTACCCTCTACATATTTCGTTCCTATCTTAATTATTTTTGCACATTTCTCTCATTCTGTACCTTGCAGGATCACTTTTGAATATAATGGCATCCTCAGTCGTTCAGTTCCGGGCTTTCCCCGTCTATCATTCGTCCCTACTATATTTTTTTCTTGGTTCAAATTTAGTTTGAGAAAGTAAGATTCCTACATATATTCAGGTCTAATCAAACCTGTCCGGTCTTTGGACACATATACTCTACGAAAGCTAGTGCACAACATTTTCGGACGCGGCCACCCATTGGCGCCATCCGACTTCGTCCGTACAACAGAAGAACATTAAAGTTCTTTATTTAAATGTAGGAGTGATCAAACAAAGAAGATATTGTCTACGAATTTAGGGGTTAACATCTTGATTATTTTTTAGCATCCAACGATTGACATTTTAATATTAAATTATTCTGTCTCACACTTGAGATTTTCACTATTACATAAGACTGGTACTTATCAATACCAGTCTTTATTATCGCACCTTTGATATGAGCGGTACTCATATACAATGTCTGAAATTACAGCTTCCAACGCGGCACTGGATGTCCCCATGGCAACGCCACGTAAACAACGTTTAAGAATAGTCACACGACGCACGCGCTTTTGCGGCGTCCTTCGTGGATCCTTAGCTTGTTGTTGCTAGGTAAGGTACCTTCTTCCTTGAAACTACACTACGCTCACCTGCTGTATCACGATTCCAAACATTCTAGCATATATTATTACTATGGAATTATAATAAGATACGTATGTTTCACACAGAGTTCTTATGCGGCTAGCAACCCATTTTTGAAAACACTTTCCCGGCGGCTATATCGCGGCTTGGACTAAGGTCGCTTGCACTCCAAGGTCAGTGCATCATTTTTTATAACCTATGATTACACCATACACAGCATTCGAACTAACTAAACTGTTTTCCTTTCTTCTTTTTTTCTTTTTCTTGTGCTTTGCTATTATGGTGACTCAATGACATACCGACTCATCTGCATATCTTTCATGGTTTGGCACGTATGTATCCATGTTTCAATTTCACACATGTTGGGATTCATTTAACATCATATTTGACGTTTTGATGTGTATTTGTATCTATCTACATATAATCAATTACTTATTGTCTCATTGATTTTCAGTATTTATATCTGAACATGGGGGACAAACACTCGGTATACTCAATATGGAAATCTGGAATTATGATAACGCACTGTGTTGATGGTACTCTACTGCTTTTTACCATTTTTTGAATTAACTCGATGAATGATGTATTCGCACCTTTTGCACAGAACTTCTGCTGTCAATATATAATTAATATGTTGTAAATTGTGGGTCACATATCCGTTTATCTATTTCTGATTTTCGGATCCCATGAGCATAAAAATGAGCTGGCCCTGACGAAGAACTTTTGATTCCGAAATGCATAGGCCATTATGAGCTCACCCAATGCATCTGCTCTGACCAAGATGGATAGTTGCCAAGTATTAAAATATGAATAAACAGCACATTTTTTTCAATAAGCATTAATTGAGTATCAGAAACTTTATTACTTTTGACTAACTAACATTGAATAACTACACCACCACGTGGTGATTGGGAGTGCAGCCCGCACCACTGGCTTTACGGCCTTGGTCTTCACCTTTGTTTTGCGTTGTGTGTCATTTCACGGAGGCACCTCTCCAGCGGGTTTGCACCCCTTTTTGAATACCATCAAATTTAGACCAATTGAAAGAACTATATAAGAATCGGTGGTGCACGTTCACTATATACAACAGGTACACGTTCTTCAGCATCATGCTTGCAATGAAATCCTCGAAATACCAAATACCGTGCTTATTGCTTCAAATGTCAGTAAGGCTGATGTGCTGCAATAGCTCCCTTTGGCATCCCTCAATGGCTTTAATGCAGCCTGTAAAGTCAACCTTTAGGCACATGTCCCATCTCCCTGAGGCCGCAAGCACCACATTCACAGCGCATCGTGGCACTCTTGCCTACATGATGCTTTTGCCACCAAGGAGCCCCCCTACCCAGGGCTGGCCTGAGAGGCAGCAGCGCCCTGGGCAGCAAAAGAAAAATGGGGCACCCCCGACCTCCCTCCACGTGGAATCTGGAATCTGGGGGGTGGGGCACAACATTTTTCAATAGGCGCCGATGCAAAAGCATCAGCACCCAGTTGTTATTCAATGCAGACTGCTCCAGAGAGCGGGTCACATTTAATTTCAATAGGCAGCCGGCAGAGACCTTGAAAGACTCACCCGAGCTGGTATGGCGTAAGGCCGGCCGAAACACTACCCAACACTGGGTAATCATGTGGTGCCTTGCACTCATATAGTCTGTTGACAAGTAGGCCCTAAAAAAGAACACCTGGGTACAATACTAACCTGGAACTCCAGTGAACAGATCAGCTCCCGAGGAACTCCTGTTACTCATGAATCCCAGCTCTCCGGTGGGGCATCTCTCTTTGCTTTCCGAGAAGCGCTTTGGCCATTTATCGGGACTTCCTTTCTAACACTTGCGTCAATTGTAGTATCGTACGTAAGTACATGGTTAATGATCACTCCTATTAAACTCGGTTTGCCTCATACAATTTACATTTAAAAATCGGCTAGCAGTTTCTGCTGTGGTCTTTGCGTACCTATAGGTCGGTTGCACACAATATTGCAACTTCTGGCTTGCATGTAATGCTTGTAGGTTTTCTGTACTGCGCCCAATCACCACCGGCTAATCGCAAAAGACATCCTTATATTCATATTGCCAACAATATGTTGTCTGAAGCTTTAATCAAACACATCGTATCCGGAAACCGACAAGAAATTGGGTCATCTCTGATGCTGCTTAATCTGCATGTGTGCCAATGCAGTGCCACTGGAACCTGCTAATGAGGCTGCCTATGATTGTCAATCATTCTGATATTTGGCCCTAAAGGTTGGATTTACAAATGGGTCTTGCTGCCACAATAATACAAAAAAAAGAAAACCTTTTATTGTCTGGAAACTGGGAAAGTCATTAAATGAATAGTGCGCTCAAAAATGTGATTGTCTTAAAAGATTGGCAATAATAAAAAACATATTAAACATCTTTTTAAAGAAAGTTCCTATGTAAAATATTGCACAACTCATGTTTAAACCCCTTTAATTTCAAGCACTAGGAGTCATCCATTTTGTGAAATGGATGAGCCTCCTGTGCTTGTGTTAATCTTTGCCCTCATGGCAATAATGAAGCAAAAGCCACCTACTGGTAGCTTTTATTACAGCAGCTTTTGCTTCATTGGTGCCAGAGAGCAGAGAATGCAGGCAGGAAGGCTGCTGCTGGTAAGTGATTATTTTTCTTTTTTTATGAAAACCATGGCATTTATAAATACAACATTGGGCTCCTCGGGCCTGGGGGAGCCCGGGAAACTTAAAAAGAAAACCACAGCATTTATTAATACAACACGGTTGTATTTATGATTGCAGTGGCTTTCGTCAGTTTACATGGCGCCCTCGGGCCGAGGGAGCCCAGGAGACAAAGCGAAAGCCACTTCAATTATTAATACAACATTGTTGTATTTATGAAATCCATTGTTTTCTAACCACTGCAATCATAAATACAACAACGTTGTATTTCTAAAAGCACTTCTCTGCTCTATGGCACTAATGAAGCAAAAGCTGCTGCAATAAAAGCCACCAGCAGGTGGCTTTTGCTCATTATTGTGTGAGGGCCGAGAATAACACAAGCACAGGAGGCTCATCCATTTCACAAAATGGATGCCTCCTAGTGCTTGAAATTAAAGGGGTTTAAACATCTGTGCAAAATTTTAAAAAGATGTTTAATATTTTTTTATTACTGCACATCTTTTACGACAATCACATTATTGAGCGCACTATTCCTTTAATTGCAATAAGAGAACACTGAAACTAGTGTGAGAATGCCCTCAAAAACCGTTCAGTGCATGCATGCTCACTTACATGACCATATTCCTGTTGTGACATATTTTAAAGCCAACATTTGTGCTTTTCCAATGCCTAAATACCACACAGATTCTGAATGCAACCTTGAAATCGGTGGGACAAGGAATGCATTTAGCAAGTTCTGACCTGCCAGCCATCTATCACTGACAACCAAAATGCGATTATTTTCTGCCGCACTAAGAGCAACATTATTTTTTATGTATGGCCACTGCAAAGTAGCCACTTTTGTTCAGCCAACCAATATTCTGCTCGGATTTCCCTGCCAGATTCATACATGCAGAAAGAAGGGAGATGGAATATGATGAGGGACCCACAGCCACCTACTGACTGCCCATGTCCGTGCTAATACCCATGGCCATTCCCACCCACTAAATGCCCTTCCCCACCCAAAGCGCCTCCTCCTTCGATCTCGCTCATCTAGCTTTATCAAAAAGTAACATCAAACAGTGTGCTTTGTAATGGATGATTTGATAAATAGCTTATATAATACTTGTAAAAAAAATGTCGAGAAATGGCCTCCCAGGGTTAAACATCCCATACCACAACAATCCTACCCCAAAATTAATTCTGGCACAAGAGCAAGGCTGTTTTTGGACTTAATATTATGTGTCATTTCAATTGTACAACGAAACCAAACGTTGTTCCCCAACACAATATTGTATATTCTTTACAAATAAGTACAGGGCCACTTAAAACGTAAAGGAAAATAACTTATCAGAATTTGACTGACTATTATTGAGATTTACCATGCACAAACTTCCTTCCTACAGAATCAGATCTAAATAGCTATTGTAATACAAAAATATGCAATCAACAGTGACCGTACCCCCAATTGCCAGCTTCTGTGTATTCTCGAATACTTTTATCAGCAATTGACACATTATGTATACACTTTATTTTCTCTAACAAGTGTTGGGGCCAAAGAAAAACATATCAATACACTTTTCAGTTTATTTTCTCTAACACCACCAACAAGCGTTGGCACTAGGGAAACATTTTACAATATACATTGGATTCACATATACCTTGGTTATTCGTCAAAGCAATCCTCGCCTGATGAGAATGTATGGTTAGTTCCTAGTTTGGGCCTATGCAAAAAACAGAATGTAATGTTGAACTACTTTGTCAGAAGGCTTAGGTTCAGAATAGGAGCTTTCATTTTTGATGAGCACAAAATCCAGGTTAATTTAAAATATCACTCAAGCATGAACATATAACTGTCCAATCCTTATTGATATTAGGCGTCTTCTTATACAGAGTTTCTTCTTTTCTGCATAATGTTATGCAGACAATTGACTACTGTCATCCATATTGACCTAATTTTCTACACACTCAGGCCCACCTGTATTTGCGTTACCACCCACCCATCCGGCGTTGATTGGGCCAGATGAAGGGTTGGGCGGTAATGGGCCCAATGGGGAATTTTCGGTGCTATGCGCCAACAATCAGCATTTTTCCAGTGCATTTACCCCCATCTTAGAGCTGGGGCTAAATGCTGCCAATTCATGTTTGGGTGGACCCTTAAATGCAGCGGTAATAGCATTACTTACGCATTTAAGGGCTACCGCCCAACTCGTGATGAGGCCCACTGTCATTTATATTGATATCTGCAGCACCAGACAATTTCACCTAGTAAGCTAGGCCCACTGTGTGTCCACAGTTTTCACTCCCCTTCTCAAGAAATCCAGTTGTATTTTGGGAACATTTTACCTAAGGATCATTTCTATCGTTGTACACATTACAAGAGACGACATTGCATTTACAAAGCAGGTTCTGAGCCATTTGTACAATCCGGCGTTGATTGGGCCAGATGAAGGGTTGGGCGGTAATGGGCCCAATGGGGAATTTTCGGTGCTATTACTACACGGTAATTGCACAGTAATTGCGCCAACAATCAGCATTTTTCCAGTGCATTTACCCCCATCTTAGAGCTGGGGCTAAATGCTGCCAATTCATGTTTGGGTGGACCCTTAAATGCAGCGGTAATAGCATTACTTACGCATTTAAGGGCTACCGCCCAACTCGTGATGAGGCCCACTGTCATTTATATTGATATCTGCAGCACCAGACAATTTCACCTAGTAAGCTAGGCCCACTGTGTGTCCACAGTTTTCACTCCCCTTCTCAAGAAATCCAGTTGTATTTTGGGAAGCGTTTCTGCATCGGGGCCCCTCTGGTTAAAAAGGCATTCCTAAGGGGATCCTCCACCTACCTCTGAGGTATAATCCCACACCAGCACTTCTCCGGTCAGACAGGGGCCACCAGTCTGCAGGCTTGCCAGGAATCCCAGAATCTCGATGTTCTGTGTGTTTGGGCATAACTAGCTGATACATATCACCCACGCAGCATCATCAGATGCAACATTTTTCATTAAATGGATTTTAACATTGGCTCTCACCAAATACGGGCACCAATTATCCCCACCCACTTCATTATAATTGGTCCAATGTATATTTATATATCATGTACCAATAGTAGGCCAGGACTCTCCCTTCTGGAATTTTAGATCAATTGGACTCAAATCGATTTTTCACTCAGATCTATTATGATCCTATCCCATTATTGTGCTATACATGGTTTAAACGGCACGATAATCCGGCACCTGTAAACCTGCTACATGGGTCAATAGCATGTTATATGACAACGTTGTTAAAATATGTCATTTTGTGTTAAGTATTAATATAGATATCATGTTTAGAATTAAACTGGGGAATGCCCCCCCAAAACCAAATCTGGTTTCAATTCATCAAAGCATTTGAAAGGTGTGTGCAGAAAGGTGATTTTACCATGAGAGGCATATTAAATAAACCTGCCATGGCATTTTTGGTTTTGTGTTGGTGCGCAATGGAGTCTCACCTAAGCTTAATTGCTAACCTGACAGGCAGACTCTGGCCCTTTGGGGTCCCATTCCATGAAAAGAAATATGCACAGTAGGAATATTATTACCAAGCTCCAAATCAAAAGGTTGTCATTTAATCAATGTTTTCATGAGAACCAGATGTCATCCATAAAATTGCGGAAGACTACCAGAACACATTGTAGAATGCAATGCGGCCTATTTCCCTGTGTTAACTTGCGTTCTTTTTAAGATAAGCATATGCTCAGAATGTGTATTGTGTACATATTTGTCCATTCCTATTTAATGGGTCATTTACTGATTCATGAGAGGTCTTCTGGCATATGGCTCCACCATTTACATCTTTTCTTGTCAAACTGGACATCAAAGCTAGCCTTTCCCATACCAGATCTAAAGAGTTTGACCCATTAACGTGGCATGAAACATAGAACAGAAAGCAATGGCGTATTTTCTCTGTGTTCACCAATTTGTAATGCAAGTTAATTCAACATGCATAATAGCTACTGCACTTTTCATTAGCTATTGCATTTACAATACAGTTCTATTTTCTTGCACATTTAATATATTTAATCACGTAATTTGTGTAACCCGTGGTGCACTAAATGTAATTTGAACATTTTACCTAAGGATCATTTCTATCGTTGTACACATTACAAGAGACGACATTGCATTTACAAAGCAGGTTCTGAGCCATTTGTACAACAGGGTGGGTTCTGGCACATTATACAGGTGAACACCAATGTAAAATATCCTTTGTTTAGCAAACGTGTGTTTCATTTACACTAAATAGGATTGACATATTTATTGGACCTTCCAGTGTTACTTCTTCTGAGAGTTAATAGCATACTTGCAGATGTAAATGAGCCATTGACATAATACAAAAATGGCTTAATCAAGTGTACCTTCAGCCACTTGATACAGAATAAGTATGTGTGTCCTCACATTTATTCCTTATGCTGACGATCTATACAAACAAGCACTGACAAAGCTAACAGTTCTAGACATGTGGCATGCACTGGCATTCACATGTCGAGATACATCATTTTCCAGCTGTTGACATTTTATCGCCAGGCAGTACCATTACGGCAGTGTTGCCAAATGGTTATCCCAGGGATTCGAAATACGGATTAGTTAAAAAGAAGCCAAAAGTAGCTTGTCACTATCTGGTATCTTCCAATAAGCAGCATCTACTTCTCGTTAATGAAGAGCTAGTACCTAGGGCATTGGTCTTCAATCTTTTTAGGCCTGCCCCCCATCCCCTGAGCAAAATATGGGCAGGTCGGGCTCCCACAAAAATGCCAAATGGACAGTAAGTCCAAATGGCTATGAATTATCACGTGCCATCACCACACTCTACTCCCAGTATAGTCCCTGGGCGTCCCCACCTCCTCCCATCACAGTTACTGGGCTCCTTCATCCCATGCCTACCCAGTCGCTGGTCTCTCCCCACCCTGCTACAGATCCTAGGCTCTCCCCACCCTGCTGCCACCACTATCCCATGGCCCCACCATCCTGCTCCCACCAAAGTCCCTGGACTCCCCGACCCTGCTCCCAGCACAGTCCCAGAGCCAGTCAGAGCTGGTGATTTTGTAAGTGGAGGGGCATAAATATTTCCCCCAGATATTTCGTAGCGACCGAGCTGAGCAACGGAGCCTGAACCAATCAAGAATGGATTGGTTCGGGGAGTTTGCCAACCCGCGATTTAAAAAGAAATAATAACGGGTTAAAATGTTGTATTTTAGAGCATACTTTAAAAAAATGATTTGGGGTTATTTTACCGTGACTGAAAAGTTTGCGACGGAAATGACCGCATGAGAAATCTACATAATACAAAATTGTTCGTACACTTCCCATTCAGTCATCACAGGTAAAACAACCCCAAATCTCCTCTGTCCATATGTGTGAGAAGGCGCAGGAGCTCCCCCTAGCACATACAGACATACAGACATGCAGACATGCAGTTCCACAGCCATTATTTCCAATGGCCTATGCAAGGTTTGTGAAGCAAAATGCCCCCTACCTTGCATGGCTCAGTGAGCATGTGTGGCTGGGGAACTGAACTGTCAGAGAGAAACAGTGTTTTCCTTTGACAGTTCATCCAGCCCAGGAGCACTCCCTCAGCTGGAAAAAACAGCTGAGGTAGTGCTCAGTGTTTCACTAGGCTGGCTACACAGCTCCTCCATAATGGGTGGGGGGGCCACTGGGTCGACACCCCCTTACCCATTGTGGATGAGCCACCAGTCTTCGACTGGCCTATAGGGCAACAGGTCAATGCCCAAAACGCTAGTGTGCACAGTTTATTTGGTCAAAATGTGCCACTTTTCTGTCCTTTGTGGGTCAGTTTGGTGAGTTACTTCACTATGCAGCTAAACGTTTTGACCATTGCTGCAGAATAAATATTCTTTAAATATCACAATTTGCTTACATTTTAACCAAAAACACTCCCTAGGGTACTATTCAAAATGTCTGTCACTAAAAGAGTGAACTGCCATTTGCAACTGTGGGCCACTTTTTCATTGGTGCCCAAGACAGTTTTATGCCCCTGTCGGACACTGTGTGCTGCCCCTGCCCATTTGCCCCATAGTTTGAAGACCTCTCACCTAGGGAGTTGTACATATGAATTCCACATTTGAGGAAAACTGCATACCTTAGTTAATTATATAACCCATTATACTTCAAATGTCCTCTAGAGGTGTCCTAATGTTCGTTTACAGACATTCATAAACACCTGGTGTTAATGTCACACAGGTATATTTCTATGACACTCGTTAGCCATGAGAGCCAAAAGCCACTGTTGGTGTCAAGACAACCAAGTTCTTCTAGGCTGCAAACAAGAGCTAAATATTTGGTAGCTCTTGGCAATTTCGTTCCCTGCCTTCACGAAAGCCAAAAGTGTTGGATTTTCCAATGCTTACTTTTTCATCAAAGGAAGTTAATCGTGCTATTGTTATGCCAACACAACTAAACTCTTGAAATTTTGCTTCTTTTACTATATTTCCACATCACTGAGTTGTCTTATTCCTTGCAGCCAACCTGTGGCTTTCCCATAAAATTGCTTCCTGTGTTCAGGACGTGTGTTAATTATTCACTTTTAAGGAACAGATGTGAGGAATTCAACCGTTTGCACAGGGAGTGTGCGCTCGCTTGGGCTGTTTTGATAATTTTAAGAAATTGAATGTTGGTACCTAAAGCTCCTGAGAATGTGTGGGGCTAAACCAAACACATTTCCCAATGCTCACTTCACAACAAACATATAGTCAAGTGTACTATAGGGGACACAGCCTACCGGCAAAGTCCTCCTGTCGTGTTCAGATGGAATGTGACAGCGATGGGTACATCAAAGCATCTCGAGAAGGGGGAAGGCAACACCTTCCTCCAGCCATGGCCACCCTAATTAAAATATCAAATGCTCTATTGATCCACCCAGACTATTGTTAAGTTGTGTGTCGTGGCAGCGCATACTCATGAGAGTTAATTGAAGCAGGCCTGCAAAGAGGACTGTTAAAAGAACTATCATAGGGTAGGAAACCACAACACCTCTTTGATCGTCAACCTGAAGTGGGTGCCCACCCCTCTGTATGAAGAGCAGTTAATGTCATGTCTGGAACAACTATTTACATTAGGCAACTCCCGCAGGGAACCCCTGAAGTATGCCGTTTGATGGAGACAGAAAATCTGTTCTTGCCACAAACATCAACGGAGACCTGCACTTTGATCAGGAGTCACAGAGAGCTCAATTAACCAGAGAGACACTTTGATCCACAACGGACAGGAAGATGGGTGGGACTTAGTAGTACATGTTGTCACCTCTTACCTTTCCGGTTGCAAAACACTCTGCTTATGACTTCACGCATAACAGAAGATTGTTGGTGGTGACCCAGGATTGGTTCAATAGGGTAGGCATAGCCTGACCCAATCATTGGGGCCAATTTGGCTTTAAAGGAGGGATCAGCCTCTCTTTTGACTGATCATCCGACAACTTCAAAAGGAGCAATAGGAAGGGCTCATTTGGACCCTTGGTGAATGTACAGTATGCCTTACAGCTTCATCCAGTGAAGGAAGGCCAGGATTTCCAAGAGGGAAGCAAGATCCCTCCACTAAACATCTCCCAGGGAACAGAGGGAGATACCAGACTCAGAGGACCCGTCCAGCACAAAGCGTGCCCTGCTAGGTTCTGCCTACGTGGTAAGTGCCAGAGAGTCTCTGAACAAAGGACAAGGATGTTGCCTGCAAACACTCTCCTCAGCTTTGGGCCGTCCGCCTTAAAGAACACAAGCCCTGCAAAGAAGCCAGGAGGAGTGCCACGACAAGCATCAACCAGCGTCCATCTTTTAAGGACATTTTCGAAGCAGTCGAGCCCTCGAACCGCGACCGGCTGCACCACCGATTGTTGTCACACTGCAGTCACTAAAGCAGTCCTAGATGCCTCGACCAGCGTTCCAGATCCGCCAATCAGCACACAGACATAGCTTCTTGACCCTGAGCCACCGTTAGGCCAGCCTGCAGCCGTCCATCCAGCCTCGCTCGCCAAACTGCCTGCTGCCTGATACCCACAGCTGTCTCCTATCTTGAACTCTGTCGCAGGAGCTGCAAAGCGTCCTGGAACTGACTCAAAGCTGTCGAGCCTCAAGATCATCTCAAGCACCAGGTACATTGTGGTTCTGCCGCTGGTGCTTTTCCGAAGGCCCCTAGTGACATTTATGACACCTTGCTCCCTTGGTGCAGTTACGACTGATTGCTTAAACGACTACCCTCCTGTCAGTATCCAGAGTGCATCCCTTTCCTTCCTGAAACTGTCATCTGTGTACCTTCACAGGGTGGGTTGTATTTTGTAGTGTGCTAGAACTGTCTGCTGCAATAATAATAAAGTAGATATGTTTATAAAACCTTGACTGGACAGTCCCTTTTATCATTGGGTAATAATTGTAATTTCGCTGCTTAGCAACTATCCAACGATCCACAATCTTGCAGAGATAAGCCGGTCGTTCCGTCCACGTTACCAAAACTGGACAAGGTGGTTTATAATTTACTTGTATTTCCAATCTGTTCGGATCCCTTCTAGTGTACTAGAGGTTTGGGGCTGATTGATGGTTTAGAAACCGATATTCATCCCTGGACCACTGGTGCCCCAGAAGTTGATTTGTCACACCAGGTTTTACTGTCTAGTGACTCTAGTCTGAGTCTGTCACCATTAACTGAATGCCTCAAATCATCGTGTGTGGAAGTGTTTTCTGTGTAGCACTTCCTTTGAATGTACCTCCTCTTTCACTGATTGCATCTTAAGAGCATGGACAACGCAGGAATATTCTGCACATCAAGGGAAATGTCACTGTGTGGCATAGAGGTGGGCAGCAATCCGAAATGTGCCCTCAGCAAAGATCCAAGAGAGCAAAGGGCCTCCGGGGCAAGTTAATGCCCTTATAGTGAGTATGAGAACACATCAAAAATAATGCCTTCACCATAGCGGTCACCTAACACTGAATGAGTATGCCATGTTATGCTACTTTGACCACAATAACCTGACCTATTCTGACTTCTATTAAAAAAACACCTGGAGAAGAATAAAAGAGAACAAAACAAAGAGAAGGAAGCAGTAAGAGAGTAAAGTAGCAAAAGGGGAAAGGAGTAGAAAAGGGCCCGACAGGGGATCCGGGGCTTGGAAGGGGTCAGATGGGAAGGAGAAAGTGGGAGAATAAAGCAGGAATAAGAGGCAGAAATAAGAGCAGTAACTCAACGGGGCCAGTGAGTGAATTACACGCTTCCCCATAATGACCAAAAGGAAAACCATATTTATTCATCAACAACAAAAGAGAAGCCAACCCAAAATGTGTGCTTTAAATGGGGAGATGAACTGCGTAATTATCATGAACTATAAGCAGCCGTCCATCGTGAGATCGTGCCCCGTTGCCTTTGCAGTGGATGCAGCGTTCCTCGCGAATGGACCCTTCGGCGGCCTCGTGTTGCCTGCTTCACACCATGCCACCTTGCACGCCCCGGGCCAGGAAGCGCCGTGTGTGGACTCGTGTCCCCAATGGAATGCGATCGCTGCGGGGAAAGGTATGCAGGGCAAGGAATGCAGGCACTGCCGCTCGACGGACATCTGCGCACGGGGCGGCGCCCCTCGGGTACCTCATCTGCAAATGAGTGAATCGTGCAGGCGCCGGAGAGTGCTGTCTCCTCGCCTGCACTACCCAGCACGGACTCCCGTGCTGTTCCATGCTAAGCACACGCCACCACGTCACTATCTGCGAACAACAGCACGCGCAATGCGTTCTGCAGGGGATATGATACGATATGTTATTTCTATCACGACCAGGCAACGGGAGAACAGAAGAAACAACTACCTTACTAGGCCCACGCAAGTTTATGGAAAGGGGCAAAGTGCGTGGAAGGGGGAGACGTGGAACGTGTGGAACAGAGAAGAGAA
Source organism: Ambystoma mexicanum (assembly GCF_040938575.1). Lineage (NCBI taxonomy): Eukaryota > Metazoa > Chordata > Amphibia > Caudata > Ambystomatidae > Ambystoma > Ambystoma mexicanum. The sequence continues at coordinate 507,792,298 of NC_090935.1, forward strand.
CAGAATAAGTAATAAGTGCAGTAAATAAATGAATAATAACCAAAGCAATGCAATGCACAGGTGGTGCCACCGAGGCCTAACCCATTACACAGCAAGAATGCTCAGCTCACCTGGCTTTGCTGAGGTCTGGAGCGTCAGTGGACCAGCCCACCTCTAGCCACCAATCAGCACTGAAAGGCAAGTCTCATTGCAGCGGCACGGACTGGCCGATTGGCAACTTTGCCGAATTCGGTTGTGCTGCACTGTTTTGGAAATTGTTTTTTACTAAAAGCATGTCTATGGTAATTTGGGGCAAGGTATGTAAAGGAGGAGGTGTGGGGGCCACCTTACAATGTTTGTGGCAATAAAGTTGGCGAAAATACATTCAGCGAAGTTGCCATTTGGTTTTAAAAAAGTCCGAAAACCAGACAGCACCAAACTACAGGCGACTCGACGTTATAACTGCCATGAGAAATGATCAAAGAAATCCAGGAAAGACAAATAGTTCTGGTTCTACTAAATGACGTGAATAAAGGCATTCTCCCACCTGGAGAACACATAGGGCCTCATTACACGGAAGGCGGAGGACCAAGGTGCTGTTAGCACCTTGGTCCATGCCGGTAAAATACCGGCACCGCCTTGGTGGAAAGGGGAATTACCGCCCCATTCCAAGGTTGGCGGGGCGATAATTCCCCCTTCCACCACTGCCCTTCCCCATTCCCATTTTTGCCCCATAGGGCATAATGGGAATGGGCAAGGTGCTAATTACGGCACCGCAATTTTGCGGTGCCGTAATTACCACCAAGGTCCCTTAGCGGGTTGGTTTTTAACGCCTGCAAAAAGCAGGCGTTAAAGCACCAACCCGCTAAGGGACCTCGTAGTAAGATGGTAATGGTTACCGGTCACCGTTACCATTAACGGTGACCGTTAACCATTACCGCCTTCCGTGTAATGAGGCCCATAGTTGTTTTTGACAAACGGCAACTATAACCAGTGCCGGATTAAACCCTGTGGAGACCCCTAGGCAGTCAAAATGTCGGCCCCCACCCCCTTGCAAATGAACTCCCAAGACTCATTCTTGCTGGGCTCCTATAAGTAGTGGGGCCGAGAGGCCAGAGCCTACTGGGCCTAATGGAAAATCCGGCACGGACTATAACACTGCACATGTACACACCTAACTACAGATTAATCTAGGAGACCACCCAAACGATAAAAACCCGGTAAAGCAAAAATTACCGGAACAAAAAAGCATTTTATTGCAAGGATTTTGTGATTTGACCAAAGGATAAGGATGCATTGTGGATTTTTTTGAGGTTGTGAAAATGCAACATTAGACATCCAACACGCAGAAAGCCTTGACAACACACATTCGCTCCATCTTGCCAATTGTGGACACTAAGAACGTTTTGATGGCAAACAATGAAAACAATGAAATGCGTACATCGCATCTTGAAAGCACTATTCATCCAAAAGGATATCGATCTATATATAACATGAAATTGACGAAACGATCCTCCATCTAGAAATTACAAGGGGATATGTGTTATTACTTTTCCTTAGACTGCACAACCGAGAAACCTCAAACCGAACACAACAAAGTGCAAAAATAATTCAAAATGGATCATTCGTGTAGACAACAGCAAGCACACTCTAATGACAATAATCACTTGCACTTAGTTTAATTGTATGCTTCCCCGCACAATCATACTATCAAGACAGAAGGGATATTTGCCATGCTGTGGAACTTAACATGATCCGACAATACTTGTTACCATTACTCCATGCACTACTCCAGTTAAGATTAGTCGCTGGTGATGACATGATATAGTAGATATTTGTGAACGAGTTACCATGGTTACTACTATCATCCATTTTAGTCTAGATCATTTTTACTCAGCAGATTATTTATGACCCGCTGCGATACAGTGCCCATGCTGGGCTAGGATTGGCAGTTTGTGAAATTGGATTGGGGAAAAGAAGGTGGTTAGACACAAATGCCCGGTATATAGGGGGAAACTTGATAATTGGATGCTCCAATAATGGGCACCCATGTTTTACCATGGACAGAAAAGAAGCCCTTTCGGCAATAAGGCTTGTGACTCAGTAGGACTAGAAAATGCTACCAGGTACACCAATGGCCAACCTCGAAACGGAGTCCCAGCCCTCTGCTTTCTTCGAGTGTGGCCTCTTGGAACACCCAAGGTCACAGTCACTTTACGGAGAAGAACACATCATATGAATTTCTCCAGGCCTTGGACATTAGCCAAGCAGGAAACTTGGTTGTCATCTCCAATATTGCTTGATGGCAGGTAGGCCACTCAAAATATTGCAATACAAGGTCCACGGAGTAGAGAAAAGGAAGGCCTATTGATTAGCGTCACAGATCTATTGAGAAGACAGAGCTAGTAAACTTTACCCCACACATACTTGTGGGCATTATTGAGGGAATCAATGTTATAGATGAACACACCAAGCTTATGATTACAAACGTGTATACAATCCAACCAGGGAAATCAACATACGAATGCTGTATTCTTTCTTTGTTTTCTTTTTTAGGATTCTTGAGCCGCAACTACCAAGGAAGGTGGGCGATTGTAAATAGTGGATGTGAAGTGAGTGGCACTGGGTGAACAAGAGGGTGTTTGAGTCGGTGGGCTGGGAGGAGAGTTGTAGTGGGCGAAGGAGAGTAGTAGTGGGCGGTAAATAGTAATAGGAGAAGCAGTAGGATATTAGTACTAGTAGGGGAGTTTAGAAATAGTGAATAGGTGTCAAGGAGAAGTAACATCCAGGGATGTAATTTCACTAAAATGCCAGGGGTAGCAGAAGTGACATCACACAACCCGTGACCTCTGATGACATCACAGGAAGTGATGTCATTTGACCCTGCCCCGAAGTGACATCACTAGATGCAATGGCATACAACCTTTCACCCCCTGACAAAAGAGGAAGTGGCATCACATAGCATTGCTCCTAAGTACACTACGGAAAATATGGTTACAGTATCCCTGTAATGTGATATACATTTCATACAAGAATGGATCACCATATGTATTGTTAATATCAGTGTGTATAGGCCCACATTACCAAATTACTGTGAATGCAAGCAGACGTCCAAGGCCAAATGATAATGTGTTATTATACCGCACGTACACTTAAGTGCTTTATATAAAACAAATATGCATACAATATCACCCAACCTGTGTTGGTACTCATTTATCAACCTCAGAAGGATGAAAGGCTGAGTTGGCATTACCAGGATTTGAACCAGCAACCTGCAGATAACACACACATCGCAGCAACAAGCGCTCAACCCACTGAGCCATCTTACTGGCTTTAGCTATATTACTGGCTATAGTAAAATGAACAATTGCATGTCTGAATGTTCTCAAAGTCAGAAACCAGATTACACTCTGTAGTGGACACCATTAAACTGGTGACAGATTTAACAGCAGGTCAGTTCATCTGCAGGTCTGGTGGAAATTTGACCACATGTCAAGCCTGCGTGGATCTACTTTTCTGGCTTCAAAGGTTGGCAAAATACATACCATTGAGAGGGTTCATACCTGTGTATTAAAGAATTTAGTGTAGCGCAGAGAAAGCAGCACACTCACACGGTATCCCATACTCTGGGCACTCATTACCTCATATATGCAAATAAACATCCGGAACAGCATGCCAGGGAGATAGGAAAGATAGACACAATAGAACAAAGCATGAATTATTCTGGAACATTGAAATCAAGGACCACTTTATGTGCTATGGTCAAACATTTCTACACGGTGCACAAGCTTTTAGGCACAAGGATTTTGTCAAGTGACCAAGGACACAGAGATGGAATGTCTTGTGATGATGATAATGAAGACAATGGCAGAAAAAAAACATTCTATTACTGCAGCTTGCTAAAAGCAAAATACACAATCCAAAAAGGATGCTTATTCTGATCCAAATGCTTTTTTGAAGTCCTTGTCTGCATGTGAATTTCAGGTGTTTAAGAACAGACTAAATCAGTGACTCACCCCCCTGAAGTGTGCCTGAAATAAACAATGAATGAGTCTAGCAATTATTGTATAGAATTCCAGAAAGACAAATTATTTGTTATTCCTATTCTTTCTTATTTAGGGTCACTGCTCAAAGTGTTACACTTCTGGAGCCCCCAGTTTTTTTTAAAGAGACCTGAACAAGAAAGCCAGCCACTCCAGAAACAAAGAGCCACATGATGCTGGCCACAGCCCAGGAGCTTCGGTTTTAAAAAAAAACAATTTCTATTTTTCTTTTTTGGGGGTAGCAAAGGAGACCACTGGGGTAGTAAGGGAGACCACTGGGATAGTAAGGGACACCACAGTGGTTACAGCTGGCGACCCCCAAATGATATCCCTGGTAACATCAAATGGTGGAGGGGAGAGGTAGGAGGAGCAAAACGGAGGATTGGAGTGAGGATTAAGAGGATGGAGTGGTAGAAAGAGTAGGAGTGAAGTGATATGTGTGGACATGAGTGCATTTTGCCGAATCCACTGAGTAAGTGCAAGGCACTATCCCCAATTCCGTATTAGAACACTAACACTTGGATAGAGTCGGGACAGTAGGAAGTGCCGAAGTGAGTTTACATAGGGGCATCTGAGGAAAACACTTCCTGCTAAAGACAGTACATTAGGGGTTACTGCTCGGTAGCTCTAGCCGGGGTTTCAGATTCGTGGGTTAGGGAGGAATCCCACAGAAAGGCAAGGGAGAGAGAGGGGTGGTTCTAAGGGGGCCCAGAAAATAAAAACGCTTGAGACTCTGAGTTTTCTGTGTCATCTGTGACACTCACCCCCATTCTCAATGCTCCGCTTTTTACCTTTCACTCCACCGTCCCCTACTCTCTGGCCTTTCCGTTCTTCCTCCCATCCAGGTTTTATCTATCTCTCCACCCTTCATCTGCTCTCAAGGTTTTGCATTCTTCCACTCTCTTGGGTATATCTTTCATTCGACCATCCTTCACTTTCCTAGTTGTACCTTTTTCCAACCTCTGGCGTTCTCTCTTTGACTCCTTCTTCCATTTGCCTAGTATAGCAGGATGATTCCTCCTCGCTGCTTCATAGTCCCATCTCCACTGCCCAATCCCTGCCTTCTTAGCTCTAGGTCTCTAGCTCCCCAATCCCACTACTCCCCAGCTCTGCTCTCTAAAACCCCCGCCACACCTGTCCGGAGAATTGGCCAGGATAGAAGGCTTTGCTGAGTATCTGGAAGTCTCAGGAGAACCGTTTGAGCATGCTCATGAAAGTGATGCCTTGCAGTGTCAAGTCTGGGATACAAGCTTCTAAATAGGCCAGCAACCATTTTAGATGTCTTTCCGATGTGGAGCTGTGTGCTGCTCCTTTAAACCCCCTCTTCTGGCTGCAAGTCTATCCCATGACGAAGTCTTCTCTGGCTGTGTCATGTTCTCAGGAGGTTAGTGTGTGTGTGTGTCGTCACGTCCTTTAGTAGGACAGACTATTACAATATAAACATGTTTGCTATATTCTGTGCTGGGGTGTTCCATCCATTGATTTCAAGGGGCTTGTTGGCTGAAGGATGCTCTTTCGGCCAGGGCTGCAGGGAACATATAGACTTCCCTTTCCTATGTCTAACAGTAGTGAGTCATTTCTGTGTGTCTGGCTGTTGCAGAAGGAAGAGTGTTATGGTGCAGGTTTCCCATGACTGCTCTTCAGGATGGCTTAGGTAATTCTTTGGGTTGATTAGGGATTCCCAATATTCATTGTGCCACTGATCATTAATTGAGTTCTCTGGAACCACACCAGCTGTTCTACGAACAGAGGGGGTTTCTGGGAGCTGTAGTCCTTATTGATTTGTTCCTTCCCAATGGTCTGAGAAACATGTTCTTAGGACGGGTTTATAAGGGTCCTTCCTGACCTCGTGGACCAAGTGATATCATGATGAGGGGAGGTAACTTTATCACAGTACCACCGGTGGTATTCTCTAGTTATCCCGCTGTCAGCATTCTATGGGAATACCACTGACAGCAGATGCCTGCAAGGCTGTGGCATGGGGTCACTATAACGGGGAGTTTCAGTACAATACTGCCCGTTTTAGCCTTGCACCTATACCTGTAATGAGACTCCGTGTGGTTAGACTGTGAGCTCTCCGAGAGCAGACACCAGACTCTGCACACATTCTCCAAAGGAACCTGCAGTAGGAGGAGCTAGCAGCACCTCATTCACAATGTGAAGGCCGCAACCCAAAATAAAGGACGCTCCCTGATGGATAGGTCAGAGCTACAAGCAGACTTCCCCTGTGGGCTTACTGATACTAATGTGGTCCCAGGGCACCCTCTGCAATACCCACATGAGCCCATAAAGCAGCCACATGCCCAATTTGCACCCCACGTGCTTAGTGTAAATGGCCACAACAATATTTTGGAAGTTCCAATTATCAGTAGCTTTCATAAACAAGTAGATTTACTTCTAATGCTGCTTAAGTTGAAAAATAAAACTTCCAAAATGAAACCATTCATTGACTCTGGTGGTACACACATGTGGCATACTCTGATTACAGGTTTATGCCAGCATCTGCTCCATGCCACAGACCACACTCAGCAATAAGATAGCCATGATGTGCCACTTCCTTCTTTGCACGTGACTTGGTTTCACGCTGCTGCATTGTACAATGCTTCAAATCAACACTTCCTAAGGAACATGAGAATTAACATTGATTTGGGTTCCATTTTGGATTGGTGAGCATTCAATAACGTTGCGTTGTGCCAAATGATATTTCCCTTGACTGCTATTCATGATCTGACAATGTCACAAACTCGAAGCTACTTGTCCCACCCCATCCAGCATAAGAGTGTTTTTAACAAAAAGCAGGTTTGCAACAAATATGTTTTTAAAACAATGTGTTGCTAAACAAAATAATTACTCACTTTTGTAGAAGCTGCAAAGGTTAACCTGCAGCATGTGCCATGTTGGTGCCGTCAATGCAATGGCACTTTTGTCTAGAAAACGAGCACTGCGAAAATGGGGGACACAGGGTGTGGTAACCACACTTTATCACATTGTGGGGTTCGGGCAAATAACTTCATCTAACTGTGTCTCAGATCTCATTTGCCAACAGCAAAGTGGTCAAAATAGACTAAACAACTATAAATAGTGTATGATTGTCATCAAAAGTACAAGGTCATCGTGGATCAGTTCTCTAGGAGAATATTCATGTGTGTGCCATATAAATAAAATGCAGTAACACGTCACAATGCTTTGTGAGGTTCTGGACGACTATAAGAAAAGATGGTGGAAAAGAAGCGAGGAGGAAGAATTAACAAGTTAACGTATGGTGCACTTAACTAAATACAAACTTCCGGAGGGCCTCAGGAGCAAACCAAAATGAGAAAACACTGGAACAATTAGACATGAAGAAAGGACCAGCATCTCTGGGAAGGCACTCACTCCACTGCTCCACGTCATCAATGCATCCCTCAATTACGCATCTTCCCAACACATTGACCATTGGCTATTGAACTCCTTCCTTTCATCGGAAAGATTATTAGAAATCCACTTCTGTTGAACGAAATGACCAAACACAACCTTCTACATGAGCTACACTTTCAAATTCCAGCTGCGCGACAGCACTGGGACCACCACCAGCAATCAGGTCCATAACGAGGAGGTCGTCTCGCCGACTGGTACTCCTCGACTTGTCAACTCCTTTGTTATTGTTGACAGTCTTGCCGGCAGATACCAGCTCTTCCAGATGGGCACCAACAGATACCAATGCTGCTGCATGAGCTTTGGAGTCCAAAAAGGCTCCATTCTACCTCCAGTCACCTTTGAGCTCTACATGGAAGCAGCGGCGGAACACTGGCACTTATCTTGACATCCATATCCAACGACACTCCACAGATATCCTGATCAACTTAAGGGTCAATTCCCTCAATGAAATCCATTAACTAAAGTTTGTCCTCCCACCCATTCTAGCATACATATATATCCCTACATGAAACTGAATTTTACAAGAACAGAATTCACCATCCTTTGGAGCATTACCAAGCATGTTCAAATCCAGAAAAAGCTGATCGGTATCAAACTTGATGAATTATCTCTTAAACTCACATAGTGTGAGGAATTAGACCATCCGCACAAGGTGTGTGCACTTGCCTGGGCTGTATTGATATTTTGTTTAAAGAATGGAATGTTGGGAGATAAACCCCTGGGAAATGTGTAGGGATAATTGGCACACATTTCCCAATGCTCAACAAACACATAGTCAAGTGTACTCTGGGGGAGACAGCCTACCGGCACAGTCCTCCCGTCATGTTTAGCTGGAATGTGATAGACACAGGTACATCAAAGCATCTCAAGAAGGGGGAAGGCAACACCTTCCTCCGGCCATGGCCAGCCTAATTTAAATATCAAAGGTACCATGGATCCACCCGGCCTATTGCTAATTTCTGTGTGGTGGAAGTGCATACTGATGAGAGTTTGAGACCTGTTCACAGAACTAACAAAGGGCAGGAAACCCCAAAGCCTTTTTGATAAGCTATGTTTCAGCTTGAAGCTAGCTCCCACCGCTCTGTATGAAAGGCAGTGAATGTCATATCTCGGACAACTGTTTACAGGAGACAATTCCTGCAGGGCGACCCCCTTTCAGAGGAAAGAAGTATGTGATTTGATGGAGACAATGTCTGTTCTCATCACAAACTTCAAGGGAGACCTGCGCTTCGATCAAGAGTCACAGAAAGCTCAATTAACCAGAGAGACGCTTTGATCCACCATAGACAGGAAGATGGGTGGGACTTAGTTGTACATGTTGTCACCCCTTACTTTTCCTGTTGCAAAGCACTCTAGTTATGACCTCACGCCTTACAGAAGATTGTTGGTGGGGAGTCAAGATTGGGTCATTAAGGTAGGCTTAGCCTGCACCAATCACTAGGGCCCATTTGGCTTTAAAAGAGGGTTGAGCCCCTCTTTTGGAAGATCATCCGACGACTTCAAAAGTAGTAAGACGAAGGACTCATATGGAACCTGGCTGAAGAACAGTCTGCCTTACAGCTTCTGCCAGTGAAGGAAGGACAGGATTTCCAAGAGAGAAACAAGATCCCTCCCCTAAACATCTCCCAGATAACAGAGGGTGATACCGACCTCAGTGGACCTGTTCAGCAGCTCCAGTACCGGTACCCAGTCAGCACACAGTGTGCCCTGCTAGGTTCTGCTAGCAAGTTTCTTAGGACATGCCAGAGAATCTCTGAAGAAAGGAAAAGGCTGTTGCTTGCAAACACTTTCCTCAGATTTGGGCCCGTCTGACTTAAAGGATGACACAAGCCCTGAGAAGAAGCTAGCCACAAAAAGCATCAACCAGAGTCTGTCTTTTAAGTACATTTTCGAGGCAGGTAAGCCCTCGAACCGCGATCGGCTGCACCACTGATTGTTGTCACACAGCAGTCACTAAAGCCATCCGAGATGCCTTGACCAGCGTTCCAGATCCGCCAACCAACACAGAGACTTTGATTCTTGACCCAGAGCCGCCATATAGGTCAGCCTGCAGCTGTCCATCCAGCCTTGTTCGCCGAACTGCCTGCTGCCTGATACCTGCAGCTGTCTCCCATCTTGAACTCTGTCGCAAGAGCTGCAAAGCATCCTGCAACCGACCTGATGCTGTCGAGCATCAAGATCATCTCAAGCGCCAGTTACATTGTGGTTCTGTCCCCCTGGTGCTTCTCCAAAGGCCCCTAGTGACATTTAGGACCCCTTGTTCCCTTGCTGTTGAAACCAAATAACCTTGAACGGTTAAGACAGATTCCTTCACAGACTAACCTTCTGTCAGTACCCAGAGTACATCCCTTTCCTTCGTGAAACTGTCTGTCCTATGTTCTCCTTTGCAGGGTGGGCTGTATTGTGTAGTGTGCTAGAACTGGCTGGCGTAATAATAATAATAACGTAGATATTTTTATGCAACCTTGACTGGACAGTCCCTTTTATTATTGGGTAATAATTGTATTTTCGCTGTGTTGCAACTAAGCAACGATCCACGACCTTGCAAAGATAAGCCTCCCGTTACGTCCACGTTATCAAAATTGGACAAGGAGGTTTATAATTTACATGTGTTTCAAATCTGTTCATATCCCTTCTGGTGCACTAGAGGTGTTGGGCTGATTCATGGTTTAGAAACCGATATTCATCCCTGGACCACTGGTGCCCCAGAAGTGAATTTGTCACACATATAGCATTCTCTCTACTTCCTTGAGAGCCACTGTTCCTTCCAATGTAATGTATTTGTAATTTATGTAGCACTCTATTCCAGACACCTTCTGTCTATAAAACCCATGTTGCATGCATCGTCATGTTCCCCAGGCAAGCGCATTTCCTCCGAGCAATCCTCATCGCTAAACCAAATTCCAGAACCACACTTTAAAGAGAAATTCTCACTCTACATACCTAAGAGAAACCTGAGATCAACCAACATGGGCCTCCTGGCTGTCCCAATAGTTAAACGAGCAGCAGGTAGTGGTAGGGCTTTCCTGATCAGAGCAGCCAAGTTTTGGAATAGCCTCCCAGGGAATTTAAGACTGGAAGGAAATTACAGTAAGTTCAGGAAATTACTGAAAATTCATCTATTTCAATAACTTCCTGACATACCAGGTTTTTTCCCCCTAGGTATACTTATGATTGACTTGTCCCTTCTGAGCCCATCTCGATTTTCCCTTTTTTATGCTACTTTTCCTCTCAGGATGTCTCCGCGCCCTGATGCCTGCGGGCCTTCGGCGCGTTACAAACACATAGAAATAGAAATAGACACTTCGAAAGAAATCCAGACAGCCGTGTACTAGCACTCTTTCCTTCACAAAAGCCGTACATTTGCACCACAAATGTGTGAACTGTCACGCAAGCCCTGGTCCTTTCACAATGTGTCTGGCTGCACCTGACATCGGATTAGGATAGGATCCAGCTTAATTCTTTTGTTGCTGGTGACTGTAAAATAAGGTGTATCTGTTTTTTTTGTACTGACTCCAGCAACGCTGGCCATTGAGCAATTGGTTTGGGCTCCACCCGAGTATCTTCAATGAAGTCTCCATCCTCTTGATCTTCCTGCGCTTTGATTTGGATCGGCTGGCTGCCTCTCTATACAAGTGCAGTAGAAGCGCACTGGGCATCTGTTGGGGATGTAGACCCGGGTGGCTCACTTTGGTTGGGGCTTTCCTCCTTGCCGGAGACTCGACCTCCTCCCTAGCCTCAAAGATATCCCTCCATCCACATCTAACAGAATAATTAGAATGCAGGAACTTGGACCAGAATGTGCTCTATGGACACACCACTTTGCTGTATCTTTAGTGGGGTTCATTTGGCCTACTGCTTTCTTCCAGTTTAATGCACTATCAATTTTGGCCTTCACTTTTGTGGTGGGTTGCTTCATTTGGGATATGGCTCTGGTCCCACCCCTTGCACCCTCTTTTGAGTGGACCAACACTTCACCACGTGGGAGCATTTATTGGAAAGATGTTTTGCAGAAAATGGTATTGATGGATTAGCAACACTCATGCAGAACCCCAAAGCCCCGAGGAGCCTCCAGGCGCTGGGGTCACTGGATTAATGCTTGGTTTGGGACAGTTCACTCTTTTAACACGGGCTGCCAGAAATGGCACCGATTCACCTTCCACTAAGCCTCAAATCTGAAATCGGCCAAACGAAAGGAGTTGGTTAACGGCACCTTTACAAATCAACTTACTCAATATTGTCGTTTCTTAAGGGTTTCTTTTCAAACTAAAGATAAGCAGCTGTGAATGGGTGTTCTCTCGACATTATAGAATGAATTAGGTGAATGGCTTCATCGGCTGCCCGCAGAGTGCTGTGTGCAATGTGAGTGCAGCTAGTCTGCACCCTATTGAACATGCATCTTTCCTTTCTTGGAGATTATGGAAATTAATGATATCGTGTTGGCTTCTTCTGGCACCGTTCGCGTGCAGGGCTTTGAGGCTCCTCTGATGAAGAGCCACATAGGAACATAGCGTAGTTATTAAGGGAAGCGCCAGGCACCATGATAAATTAGGCCACACTGACTAGCAACATGAAGACATTCAGATGCAGACTGGTAAAGTGCTGACCCTCCATGCCCTTGATCCATTCCAACGAGTCACTTCAGAGGGTTGGACTCGAATTCCCTCCTTTTGAGGAGGGTGGCATTTTAATGAGTACCGTTACCTTGGGTTGCATGACCAGTCCGAGTGTTAATGAAGGGCTGGGTACGCCAAATGCTTCTGTGGTGTACTGGTGCTTAAAAAGAGCATGGCTGACTATCGCTAATTGGTCTGGCGCCATTGCCTGCGGAGGTTTCTGTACCTTAGTGAGGTTATCATGAGGAGAATAGGGGTGCATATTTCAGATGGTACAGTACTATCCTAGTATGAGTGTTTTCCCATGGTGCCTGCACCAGGGGCAGCAGCCCATCAAACAGCGCCTTGTGCAAAATGTGCATAGTCTCTCTGTGCTGTCGACCATTCTTTGAGCTATGGCCTTCAAACCTAAGTTTTGCTTTATGCCCCTGAAATTGCCTCCTGTCTGTTGCAATGTGTTTTTTGACAGCTGCACCTTGTACATCATCACGAACCTCTGCCTCTCATACTCAGACTTGCCCCATTCCCCTGAGAGAATGCCCGGTGATGTGATCTCCCATACCCTGGATGAGGCATCTGCCCACCATGCATTGACATCAAGTGGGAATGTTACAGTGGAAGCCGCGCCTGGGGTGAGGCCATATGTCGGAGGTCAGGACTGGCCAGAGTCAATGGAATCATCTGTCTAGGGATCAAGGTTCTCCGCTGGGGCGGGTAGGCGCGTCTGTCGGCCGACAGCGAGACTGGGGGACCGCTGCTGGGGCGGGTAGGCGCGTCTGTCGGCCGACAGCGAGACTGGCTGCTGGTGCAGTGGAGCGGACGTGGACATCAGCTGGACGTGATGGCTGCATGTGAGACTTTCTATTATGAATCCAGGCAGAAGGAAGGTCAAGACTGAGGCCTGCCAGCAAAGTGCTGAGCGGCAATAGAAATAGGACTGTTGGCCGAACAGAGGCCTGCTGCAGATCAGCCACGCCAGCACCATCTTAGGTGGCTGCTCCATGGCACTGGCTGTAATAATATTCGAAGTCACATCACGGGTTCAGCAGGTCTGGTGTCTGCAGAGTGAAAATGTGTTGCTTTGGCCGGCACCTCGGGCAGTAAGGGAGCAATCCTCATGATTCATATTTATTTAATTACACCCCACAGTGGTCTGGTGCCCGACCATGGGTTCCTAACGCTTCAGAGAATTGGAGTGATTCACAGCTCACGTCTCACGTGCAAAAATTAAAACAAAAACAAACCAACTCAGCCGCAAATCCAGACAATCTGGTTTTTAATTTTCGCTGATGTAAACGCAAAGCTGCCAGGATCAGAGGTGCAGGGAAGGAGAGCCGGGTAATTGTAATACTGAAATATCGAGCTTCCCGAAAAACGAATTCATACAAATCTGCACATCTAATACAATGATTTGTCCCATGTGATGCTTGCCGCAATCAATTCCCTGGCATGAACATAAACAGCCTATATGCCCTCTCTAATCACTGAAATCGCGCTCCAAGGGGAGCAAAAGCATCTTTTTAATCTACTCTCAGAAAAAAAGGTGAAGAAACTATCGTAAGAGAGATGATATGTCTCTGAATGAGTCGACATAAAAGGTCAAAGTGGAGCTCGCAAGAGTCTAGGAAAGAGGTGTTACCCGCCCAAACGTGTGTGCTAGCATACATCACTAGCACAGGATCCCAGGACAATGCAAGCCGAAGGGCTCATGCATGGAGCATTCCTCTGTGTCCTGGAGAGAAATCCATCTGGCTGAATGCCAGGTGCTGCCGTGTCCTTTCACTGTAACGGGAACACACGATGTACATTTCAATGAATGTTTTACAATGGAACAATAAACCATTGCAGCTCGTACTCGTGAGCCACACAGGACCCTATGAGAACTGGGTGAAATGGTTCTCACTGCAAACACCTACTTTTATATGTGTGTGTTGAATGGAACGTCTTGCTATTTATTGGATGCGTTTCTGGTAGGGGTGAAACGTACTTCGCTTTGAGTACATCTTCGCCAGTTTCTTGCTATTCGGCTCCTGCAGAAACCTGTGGCTACTCAATTCAGGGCCCAAGTCAAGGGTACACGCGGGTTAGACAGAGTCCACCCACTTTTTTGAGAGGGTGGTCTCAGTCCCCACCAGCCAAATGAGAGACACTGAGGGCCTGATTCACAGAGCGTTTTCCATTGTGATTGTGCCATTATAAAACGCTTCTGTGAATCAGGCCCTGGATGTCCTCTTTGAATGTATGAACTAAATCCAACCTCGGGGGATCGAACCTGAATCTGAAACACTTGTGTACAAGCGCGATAGAAATAAAATATCAATCAATACCAATCAACTTGCAGCCAACAGGTTTGCAGTCCAGACACGTCACCACTGCATTACATAACCTGATGGAAAAATAGCAAACAACTAGAGGTGACATTTCTTATTTCGGTAAACATTTGTATTGGTTCTTGGCGTTTTAAACATGTACAGCCTTTAGCGTTTAGGACTTGACCCCTGTTGGCAAACGGGTTACCTTGAAGGATTTCCCAACAAGAAGGCCTCTTTGGCGGGCCAGGGCCCACTGCCTGTCCTAACTACTCTCTCTGTCCTACTGGTCTGCACTACCTGTTGTGAATTCACCTTTCTCCATAGGTGTTTCCCTTAGGAATAATCCATTCTCCTTTCTCACTCACCCTCACTTCTCCTTCTACCCAAAACACAAACATGTGGTGCTATTTGACCAGGAATTGCTGTCAGACATTGTTTAATCCCATTATTCTCTTTTACAATCTGCACTCCGGTGTTGACCAGGCAGTAGGAGTGTGTTAGACATCAACAAGTAGTAAAGCGCAGGAAAACATTAACTTCAACTCAACCTTTCTTGGGCAATGGTCTCTATTGCTCCTTGGAGCCTCCATTTCAATCGGTCTTCCTGTCCCATAAGGGAAACCTATAAACCACTGCTCCTTCCAACCACCTCAAAGGAGTACAAAGTGTGTGTTCTAGTCTGCTTGTGGATGCCTCTAGCCTCTTGCCAAGGGATCTGTACAATGTGTTATATTAAAACTTCAAATATTTGGGATAAAGGATGAAGCACGCCCTAGCGTATGCCATACGGATATTGCAAGTGACCCGGAAGTTCCGTGACCAAAGGGAGTCATAGGGGCGGAAGGTCACAGTACTCACTGCAGCAGCACTGGATAGGAATTCTGCTCCTAGAAACTAGAAGTGTGCCAATTAGCAGATTTAGAATTTGGCTGATGCAGAATATGAGGTCAAATATTTGTTTTATTGAATCATCTTTCAAACACACTTTTCCAAACAATTTCCCATGTTTCATTTATTGTTCTTCATTTTAATCTATATATCATTACTATGTAAGGTATTCAAGCCAGAAAAAGAACAGATTTATGAAAAAACAGGGACCAAATGTACAGAAGGATGTTGTGTATGCAAAATCATTTCTACTCAAAAGGCCAGGCTTCATTAATGCACAGTGCTAGGTTGTGGGGGGGTAGGGGGGGGCGGGGGAGGAAGGATAGCGCAGGGACAACGCGTTTGCAAGGCAACACAGGCCCGAATCCCGATCCTGCGCTTAGAAACCACTTGCTGTTATCAAGCACGTTAAACATTATCAATATTTAATTAACACAATGGCCTTTCCAATTTATAATTGCCAGTGGAAATTACATGCATTGCAACCTCTTGTGAGTTGCACGGTAGATGAGATGGAAAGTGAGCTTGAAGCTTTCCTTGCAGATCACACAGAAAGCTTTACACGGTTTCTCTCGACTTGTGGCGGACACAATTCGAGGATTCTTGTCCGGTGAGTGGACGAATTTGTCTACTATTTTTAAAGAGGGAGCACTCTTCCCCCAAGCAACAAACATGGGTGAGTACTCTCCCAGGGAGGCAGATAGAACTTGAGCAGGAGTACTGAGTCATAGGAAAGCCTGACATATGACTGACTCTGCCCAACCCCTGCCAGCTCTCAGGTGGACTTTACCTGATGGGCACACACTCAATGACACAAAATCTCAATAATGTACACACACCCCACCTGTGTACATGTACACTCTTCCCTCCAGAGAAGAGGATGCGAGGATCAATGGCCTGTTCTATGTCTCTCGCTCTTCGTCATCACACTACACCAGGAGATTTGGTCATTTCGATTTCCCAGTCCACACAGGAAAGTGCTCTCATCTCCCACACTTTTCCTTGTTGGGGCAGACTGGCCTGTAATGTTATCCAATAGATTGTCCAATAATCGAGCTCTCTCAAGAGGCCATTTTCGGTTGGGAAATAATAGACACTACCTGTCATCTTACACTGCATGACATGTTACTGAGTCGTCCCCACCCATATTGACCCAAAATAGGCAACTTGCACGTCTACTGATTTCCAAATATTCGTCATTTCAATTTCACCAGCCGAGCATAACTCTCTCACTATGACCCATACACATGGACTCCTCACTCCTATCGCTCTATACCCCCTCCGACAGATTGGCAAACAGGTTACCTTGAAGGATTTCCCAACAAGAGGGCCTCTTAGGTGGGCCAAGGCCCACTGCCTGTCCTAACTACTATCTCTGTCCTACTGGTCTGCACTACCTGTTGTGATTTCACGTTTCTCCATTGGTGTTTCCCTTAGGAATAATCCATACTCCCTTCTCACTCACCCTCACTTCTCCTTCTACCCAAAACACAAACATGTGGTGCTATTTGATCAGGAATCATGCTGTCAGACATTGTTTAATCCCATTCCCTTTTACAATCTGCACTCCAGTGTTGCCTCCGAGTGGGAGTAGTTCATTGAGTTACTACTCCCACTCGGAGGCAACACTGGAGTGCAGATTGCAAAAGGGAACGGGATTAAACAATCCATGCAGAAAGGCTCACAAATTCAGGGGAGATTATTTGTGTTTGTGGCCAGAAGGATGCTCTGTAAGAGCTGGTCTCCTGCTTTCCTCAGCAGACCTACCTCAACGTGTACATGATGGCAGTGCCCTCCACTTCCAGAGCTGCCACTACCTCTCTGTCCTGAAATGCTCCATCAGGCCTGGTCTGCTCACTTCCGCTTTCAGGGATCCTATTCCACGCAGGCTGTGCTGGGAGCTCGCAATGCTTCCTTGCTTTGTCTGTGTCCCTCCTCCATCCTCTATATCTAAGTCTTATGTGCATGGGTGCTCCTCCAGCAATGCTTCGGACCAGCTGCCACCCCTCTCGTTCCTGAAATGCTCCATCAGGCCTGTCCTGCTCACTTTATGGGAAACAATGGCACGCAGGCTGTGCTGCGAGCTCGCAATGCTTCCTTGCTTTGTCTGTGTCCCTCCTCCATCCTCTATAGCTAAGGCTTCTGTGCATTGATGCTCCTCCAGCAAAGCTTCGGACCAGCTGCCACCCCTCTCTTTGGACTAGTCAAACATTGTAGAGCCACACCATCTAAACAAGTATTGACACATCTAAACTTTTTGGCTGCAGAAGTTGAAAAGATAAGGATAACAGCGTGCCCATTGTAGGGGAAGCAAAAACGAGCACGTACCTGTATTGAACGGCCCCTATTTAGAAGTTAAAGCTGGGCCGATTCATGGAAAGGTTTGAGTGTTATCTTGACAGGCCCTCGGATAATCATCACTGGTCCGGGGATCGTTATAAAAGGACTTCAGAACATGAGGGTGCTACCCAAGTTTAGGGTGTGAACCCAATCCCCCAGGGCAAGTGATTGTGCACCACCAGACACAGCTCCTACACCACCATTGAAAGAAAGCTGGTGCTCTTACACCACCCCACATAACCAACACTCTTACACCACCACCCAGAGACAGCCTGTGCTCTTACACCACCCCACATAACCAGCACTCTTACACCACCACCCAGAGACAGCCTGTGCTCTTACACTACCCCACATAGCCATCACTCTTACACCACCACCCAGAGACAGCCTGTGCTCTTACACCACCCCACATAACCAGCACTCCTACACCACCAGCCAGAGACAGCCTGTGCTCTTACACCACCCCACATAGCCATCACTCCTACACTACCACCCAGAGACAGCCTGTGCTCTTACACCACCACACATAGCCATCACTCCTACACTACCACCCAGAGACAGCCTGTGCTCATTCACCTCCACACATAGCCAGCACTCCTACACCACCAGCCAGAGGCAGCCTGTGCTCCTAAACAACCACACATAGCCAGCACTCCTACACCACCAGCCAGAGGCAGCCTGTGCTCCTACACCACCACACATAGCCAGCACTCCTACACCACCCAGACATAGCATGCACTCTTATACCATCACACATAGCCAGCAATCCTACACCACCAGCCAGAAGCAGCCTGTGCTCCTACACCACCACACATAGCCAGCACTCCTACACCACGCAAACACAGCATGCACTCTTATCCAATCACACATAGCCAGCACTCCTACACCCAAACCCAGAGGCAGCATGTGCTCTTACACCACCACACACATCTAGCACTCCTACACCACCACCCAGAGACAGCCTGTGCTCTTACACCACCCCACATAGCCAGCAGTCTTACACCACCACCCAGAGAGAGCATGTGCTTTTGCACCACCACACATAGCCAGCACTCCTACACCACCACCCAGAGACAGCATGTGCTCTTACACCACCACACATATCTAGCACTCCTACACCACCACCCAGAGACAGCCTGTGCTCTTATACCACCACACATAGCCATCACTCCTACACCACCACCCAGTGACAGCCTGTGCTCTTATACCACCACACATAGCCAGCACTCTTACACCACCTGCCAGAGACAGCCTGTGCTCCTACACCACCACACATAACCAGCACTCCTACACCACCACCCAGAGACAGCCTGCGCTCTTACACCACCCCACATAACCAGCACTCCTACACTACCACCAAGAGACAGCCTGTGCTCCTACACCACCCAACATAACCAGCACTCCTACACCACCGCCCAGAGACAGCCTGTGCTCTTACACCACCCCACATAACCAGCACTCCCACATTACCACCCAGAGACAGCCTGTGCTCTTACACCACCACAAATAGCCAGCACACCTACACCACCATGCGGAGAAAGCCTGTGCTCTTAAAGCACCAAACATAGCCAGCACTCCTACAGCACCACCCAGAGTCAGCCTGCGCTCTTACACCATCCCACATAGCAAGCACTCTTACACCACCACCAGAGACAGCCTGTGCTCTTACACCACACAAAGAGCAAGCACACAGACACCACCACGCGGAGACACCCTGTGCTCTTACACCACCACACACAGCCAGCACTCCTACACCACCACCCAGAGACAGGCTGTGCTCTTATACCACCACACATAGTCATCACTCCTACACCACCACCCAGAGACAGCCTGTGCTCTTATACCGCCACACATATCCAGCATTTCTACACCACCAGCCAGAGGCAGCCTGTGCTCTTATACCACCCCACGTAGCCAGCACTCCTACACCACTACCGAGAGACTTCCTGTGCTCTTACACCACCACACATAGCCATCACTCCTACACCGTCACTCATAGACAGCCTGTGCTCCTACACCACCACACATAGCCAGCACTCCTACACCACCACCCAGAGACAGCCTGTGCTCTAATACCACCACACATAGCCAGCACTCCTACACCACAAGCCAGAGGCAGCCTGTGCTCCTACGCCACTACACATAGCCAGCACTCCTACACCACCCAAACACAGCATGCACTCTTATACCATCACACATAGCCAGCACTCCTACACCAAAACCCTGAGGCAGCATGTGCTCTTACACCACCACACATAGCCAGCACTCCTACACCACCCAAACACAGCATGCACTCTTATACCATCAAACATAGCCAGCACTCCTACACCAAAACCCAGAGTCAGCATGGGCTCTTACACCACCACACATATCTAGCACTCCTACACCACCACCCAGAGACAGCCTGTGCTCTTATACCACCCCACATAGCCAGCACTCCTACACCACCACCCAGAGACAGCATGTGCTCTTACACCACCACACATATCTAGCACTCCTACACCACCACCCAGAGACAGCCTGTGCTCTTACACCACCCCACATAGCCAGCAGTCTTACACCATCACCCAGAGAACATGTGCTCTTGCACCACCACACATAGCCAGCACTCCTACACCACCACCCAGAGACAGTCTGTGCTCTTACAGCACCACACATAGCCATCACTCCTACACCACCACCCAGAGACAGCCTGCGCTCTTATACCACCACACATAGCCAGCACTCCCAAAGCACCAGCCAGAGGAAGTCTGTGCTCTTACAGCACCACACATAGCCATCACTCCTACACCACCACCCAGACACAGCATGCACTCTTATACCATCACACATAGCCAGCACTCCTACACAACCACCCAGAGACAGCATGTGCTCTTGCACCGCCACACATCTAGCACTCCTACACCACCACCCAGAGACAGCTTGTGCTCCTACACCATCACACATAGCCAGCACTCCTACAGCACCACTCAGAGACAGCCTGTGCTCTTACACCACCCCACACAGCCGGCACTCTTACACCACCACCAGAGACAGCCTGTGCTCTTACACCACCACAAATAGCAAGCACTCCTACTGCACCACCCAGAGACAGCCTCTGCTCTTATACCACCATACAGAGACGGCACTCCTACACTACCACCCAGAGACAGCTTGTGCTCCTACACCATCACACATAGCCAGCACTCCTACAGCACCACCCAGAGACAGCCTGTGCTCTTATACCACCATACATAGCTGGCACTCCTACACTACCACCCAGAGACAGCTAGTGCATTTACACCACCACACATAGAGAACACTCCGCCACCACTACTCAGAGACAGCCTGCGCTCTTACACCACCACACACAGCCATCACTCCTACACCACCACCCAGAGACAGGCTGTGATCTTATACCACCAGACATTGCCATCACTCCTACACCACCACCCAGAGACAGCCTGTGCTCTTATACCACCACACATAGCCAGGACTCCTACACCAACCACCACCAAGAGAAAGCCTGTGCTCTTATACCACCGCACATAGCCAGCACTCCTACACCACCCGGACATAGCATGCACTCTTATACCATCACACATAGCCAGCACTCCTACACCACCAGCCAGAAGCAGCCTGTGCTCCTACACCACCACACATAGGAAGCACTCGAACACCACGCAAACACAGCATGCACTCTTATCCAATCACACATAGCCAGCACTCCTACACCCAAACCCAGAGGCAGCATGTGCTCTTACACCACCACA
This sequence comes from Ambystoma mexicanum, assembly GCF_040938575.1. NCBI lineage: Eukaryota > Metazoa > Chordata > Amphibia > Caudata > Ambystomatidae > Ambystoma > Ambystoma mexicanum. The sequence continues at coordinate 507,813,645 of NC_090935.1, forward strand.
CACATCTAGCACTCCTACACCACCACCCAGAGACAGCCTGTGCTCTTACACCACCCCACATAGCCAGCAGTCTTACACCACCACCCAGAGAGAGCATGTGCTTTTGCACCACCACACATAGCCAGCACTCCTACACCACTACCCAGAGACAGCTCGTGCTCTTACACCACCACACGCAGAAAGCAATCCTACACAAGTCACTATAGTCAACATTGTTGTTTCTTCTGTCTGATTTCAGTGCTATTTGAAAAACAGGTGTGCAGACCTTTGTATGTGAACTGGGTTGTCTGGGCGAAGTCTCTGGGTAGTGTGGCTGAGCCCATGTGTTACCTATAGTGGACACTTACCTCTTTTCCGATGTAGCTAGACTTAATCCTAAGAATACCACACAGAATGGGGACCAAGGGTAAGGTGGGGCGTACCCATTCCCCTAAGTTCTGATATTTGTACAAAGATCTTATATTGCCTTCTAGTGCGTATCTAGATTTCAAGAAACCTGACTTGCGTGCTTAGCCTAATAAGTAAACTTTGGACAAACCATTATTCCCTCTTCTCGGTGGCTTCTTGGCAGATAAGTGCATATCTTCAGCCTCACTGTTCTGTTATGCACAACAGAATGCTCCCACATCCGCTCCGGGGCAGATGGCCCGCGCTCGACCACTTTCATAAGTCTTATGAATTTAAAAATCACCAGTGAATGTATGTGTCTGAAATGAGTGTAGACTCTACACTCATTTCTTTCAAAAACATAGTAAACCACTAGTATCCCATTATGGAACGATGCAAAATCAACGCTCAAAGGGTATGGAGAGTAGGAGACACTTGCAGGAACTGAAACCTTAGGGCAAAACAATGCACTCTGTGGCGCACACAGGACCGTGAGCTCTGTCATTTCACAACAATAGAGAGCCCTGTGCCCAAGTTATCCTGGTCAGTGACGCACGGAACCCTCTCTGTGTAGTAATAAACCACTCAAATGAATCACCTCAGCAAGGAGATGAAGGGCAGTTAAGTCAGGGAGGAAAGATCCATGCTACACTAAACCCAGCAAGGTCCCTATCACGAATCAACTTCCGGGGCACCAGTCCCACACCTCATGTACACCTGAAGGGATCCACACAGATAGGAAACACAAGCAAATTTTAAACCCCCTTGTCCAATTTTGGTAACGTGGATGAAACGGCAGGCTTGTCTCTGCCAGGTTGTGGATCAATGGTTAGTTGCAAAACAGCAAAAATACAATTATTATCTAATAAAAAAAGGGATTGTCCAGCGAGGTTGTATAAAAATATCAACTTTTTTATAATCACAACAGACAGTTCTAGCACACTACAAAATGCAACCCACCCTGAAAAAGGAATGCAGAGGACAGACAGTTTCAAAGAAGGAAAAGGGATGCACTCTGGATAGTGACAGGAGGGTAGTCGGTATAGTAATTCATCGCAATAGGTCAAGGATGCTTGGTTTCAACACAAAGGGAGCAATGGGTTGTAGAAAGTTACTAGGGGTCTTTGGAGAAGGACCAGGGGGACAGAACCACAATGTACCTTGTGTGTGTAGAAGTTCTTGGTGCTCGGCGGTGTAGTTGGTTTCAGGGTGCTTTGCAACTTCTGTTACAGAGTTCAAGACGGGAGACAGATGTGGGTATCAGGAAGCAGACAGTTCCGCGAGTCAGGTTGGACAAATGACTGCAGCCTGACAATAAATAAATATGGCTTGGGGTCAGGAATCGTCGTCTCAGTGCTGGTTGGCCGGTCTGAAGCACTGGTTGAGGCGTCTCCGATGGCGTGAGCGACTGTGGCATGACAACATTCAGTGTGCAGTCTGTTGCAGTTTGAGGGGATTGACTGGCTCGAAAATGTCCTTTAAGGCCGACGTTGGTAGATGCTTGTCGATGCACTCATCCTAGCTTCTTCACTGGGCTTGTGTCGTCTTTTAAGGCGGATGGCCCAAACCTGAGGAGAGTGTTGCAGGAAACTGCTTCTACCTTGTTTTGATTCAGAGACTCTCTGGCACTTCCCACCTAGGAAGCTTGCTGCAGAGCCTAGAAGGGCACGCTGTGTGCTGGCTGGATATGGGTTCTGGAGCTGCAGGAGGGTCCTCTGGATTCAGTATCTCCCTCTGTACCCTGGGAGATGTTTAGTGGAGGGATCTTGCTTCCCTCTTTGGTAAATCCTGGCCTTCCTTCACTGGCACAAGCTGTAAGGCAGACTGTACCTTCAGCCAGGATCCAATGCTGAGTTATTCTTGTTACTCCTTGCAAAGTCTTCAGATGACCTTCCCAAAAGAGGGGCTCAGCCGTCTTTTAAAGCCAAATGGGCCACAGTGATTGGTGTCCTGGGTCCCTCACAAACAATCTCCTGTATGCATGAGGTCATAACCAGAGTGATTTGCAACAGAAAATGTAAAGTGGTGAAAACATGTAATACCAAGTGACACCCATCTTCCTGTCTGTTGTGGATCAAAGGGTCTCTCTCGTTAATTGAGACCTCTAGTTCCTGATTAAAGCAGCAGGTCTCCCTTGAATCTGTGGTGAGAACAGAACTTCTGACCCCATCAAATGACATACTCCTACCCTCTGAATGGGGTGCCCCTGCGGGGGTTGCCTACTGAAAACACATGTACGAGACATGACTGCTCACTGTCATTGAACCTTTTTGGCGGGAGCTGGCTTCGGGTTGACACAGTGCATATGAAAGGGGTGTTGGGGGTTCCTGTCTCCTTTGTTTTAGCCTTTGCAGCTATGCCCCATGTGGGGCTGTTTGAAGTATACTCTATGAGTATGTTAATTATGTTAATTGCTGCCACCATCTGCAGAGGGTAAACAGACAGGGTGGATCCATGGAACCTTTGATAGTTAATTAGGCTGGCCAATGCAGGAGGAGGGTTTTAGCCCTCCCCCTTCTGAGATGAATTGTGTACTCCACCTGTCAGATCCTAACTAAATAGACAGGGAAGACAGTGCCTGTAGGCTGTATCCACACAGAGTACACAGGTCTATGTGTATGTCATACGGTGAGCATAGGAAAATGTGTGCGGATTAGGCCCATACACTTTCCTTAGGTTGATCTTCCATCATTCAATTTAATTTCAAATTTCAAAAAAGCCCAGCCAAGCGCACACCCACCGTGCGGATGGTCAAATTCCTCACAGCCCCTATTTTCTGAATGAGCTTCGTGTGTTTGAGGGCGGAGGGCACAGACTACATTTCTGTTCAATCACCTTCTATGAGTACGTGAGTGACATTTGAAAGCGGGAAGTGCATCCCCAACAGCATTTGTGGTTATTTGGCAGAAACATTTGCTTTAAAAAGACACCCCTCGACATCACTATTCTACATCCTCTTCTGAGAAATGATGTCAAAGCATCTTTTAGATGTATACCATACTCACTAATAAAAGCCTAGACCACTCTGGGGTCGGATGCAGGACAGACACGCAGGGCGGACAGACAGACAGAAAGACAGACAGACAGACACACACACACACATCATTAGATCACAAAGAAGACACTAGAGAATTGTAGATGCTAGAACAGCAATGTTTAAAGGCACCCCCTGTACTGCAGCACCTGAGGTTTTGGAGTGGGATAGTGCACCGCGACTGCAGAAAAATGAGGGGTAATCCTTACAACACAGAATTCTTCCTACTCAGCCTGATACCCTAATCTACCTATCCATACCTGCTTGTTTGAATACTGTAGGAGTGTCATCACTCCACACTGCACGCATCAGAACTGGAATACTTTCCACACAGAGCGCCAGGGGACCACTCCGGTGGTGATAGTGCGCGGTACAAATATCCTTTAACATTAACACTTTACCCGTTCCATCCACCCACATCCACACAAGAAACACTGAAGTTAAGTCAAAATGCACTCCACCTGCCTAAAATAATCCTGCACTCCAGACCCATATTCCAGGGTTCTCTAGAAACGCTCTCCTCTCTGCCCTTGGAAAGTGCAATCTATAGATGGTTCATGATCAGCGCTGATCAATGGGCAGACCTTTCTGGGTCTGAGATCTGGCATCATATGTCTCTCCGCACCTCAGTGCCGGCCTACCGCAGCCCTCACACTAACAGATATGTGCACAGCTGACCGGAGTGTACAAGAGAAAACTCAGCACGCTGCAGTGCATCGCGGTTTCTGTGTGCTGCGGTACCCTGGGTTCAATCTTCCTGATCCTCTCTGTGGTGGGCATTAGGAGGCAGGCATTACAAAAGGCGACCAATGTCCCCTCCCTAGAGAGCCCAGAAGGTATTTGGTGGTCTGTTATGCATCCATATGGGGAAATCTGGAAAAAGCACTCTAGACACTTTATAAACTAGGCACGGTTACCAGAGCAACGCTAGCAGGAGTATGGATTTCAAGCCTCGGTTTAGCGACAGTGTAACTTTTTCCTCAGTGATGCCTAGCCAGAGCGAAACTTGGTAAACAGGTTTTTTCCTGGGAGATCGTGTCGCCCTTGGCCTCTGGTGTCCGCGGTCGGTGGGCGTGGCTAGGGACGAGTACAGGCTTTTTAGCAACCACAGAAAGATTGAGGGCAGGAATAAAGGCGAGTAATAGACTAGCGAGGATCTTTAACGTTGACTTGGTTTTCGCTGGGGGAAAGGATCTAGTGCTTTGGGAGCCAGCACAGTGTTTGTTTTCCTCATCTGATCCTAATTGTACACAACATTTAGATTAACATTTTCCTGCTTGGACCTTCAAAGACGTCTGATGCCATCTAATAAAAAATAAATACGGGTCAGCGTTTTGTAGCATAGGGGACCATTTCACATGAGCGGGGTTCAACCGACAGTTTTGCCCCCTCCACCTCCTCGGAACTCGGTCCACTACTCCAAACTCCGCTCCCACTCAGGGCTGCCACAAGGTGTGGTGAGGCCTGGGACAAAACATTTGGAAAGGCCCCTTACGATTTTCTGCACTGGGGCCAGCAGCGGCACCTCCGCAAACAGGACTCAAGAAAACTCCCTTGACTTTGTGTGTAGAAACCCAATTATGGTTTATTACTACAACTGCCAATCAACTACAGCAAAGTTGGTTTCCTCTACTGAAGAAAGGTTTATGCCAGACAATCTTTTTTATCATATGCATTAATATACATAGGATGGCATGACAGCATGTGGTGCGTGATGCCAGCATTAAGGAGCACCCGCCCCTGTGTGAGCATTAAAATACACATCATACACAGTGACAGATAGGTGACGTATAGTGGAAGCTGGTGAATTTCTTAACTGAAGGGGCTTAAATGTTTGTGCCAATTATGCAGGATCAACAGAGCACAGTGAGGGAGCCCAAACCAAACAAGGGTTGCTTGAGGGGGTTTCTCACTCCCAGGAAAATTTCTGAAACATTGGGTTAACATGATGCATTTGACAGCAGTTTCTTGGTAAAATTGTGTAGAAATCCATACAGTTTGCAATTGGTTTTGTATGGAAGCACATGGAAAAATCCAATAGTTGCAAGTCACCAACCGTACACAGGAAAATGTTCCAAAAAATTCAATGCCGTCTTTGCACACAACATATGCTAGTATAAAAATATATTCATACTGGTTATTCCCATGTATGACCATGCAGGATGCACCAATATATGCCATTATTCCATGTACAGAATCCCAGCCAGTAAAAATGCCATGCCACAGAAAGTATGTCCAGGCTGACTGTGCATCATAAGTGTTATTACTGGCTAGATTGGCCTAAATTCAATGTGGGCCAATTTAGCCAACCAGTGTGTTTGTTTTAACATTGATGCATAGTCCTGTGCATCAAGGGTAAAGCAAAACAGTTTGGGCTTTCATGTAGGCATGGGAAAGGCACTGCTGTATTGGTATTAACTGGCCGTTGATCGTAGCAGGTGCAAACCGGTGTGAGTATCTGAGCATCTAATAGCAGTGCCTGGCAAATGCCTAAATACTTATGCACAAGCCAAAACTGTTGGCTTTGCCAATGTTTGTTTTTAACAGGACTTCAGTGAAAGACATGCAGGGTGCAACACCATTGAGCAGATCAGGCTCTAGCCCCATACCGAAATGCTGGGCTTTGTTGACTCAACCTGGCTGCATGGGCAGCACCAGCCCCTGACTAGGGAGGGCGAAAGCTCTCCCACCTTAAGGCAGAAGGCCTCTTTCGGTGTGTCGCCAGCCCGTAGCTCTCGTTAAGGAGTGGCAGCAACATCAAACATGCAGAGCACAAAAGCCTATCCATGAGATATCAACAGACTAACTTTGATAAAGCCAAAGACTTAACTTCTGGTCTCAGCTTTTAGATGGCCCTCCTCTCCAGAAATTAGCATAGCATTATAAGTAAAAAGCCTCTGAATTAGGGTGCAAGATACAACTACTGGCCAAACGGAAGGTGAAATAGCCATGCAGCTTTCCAACTGAGCTTAGGGAATTGGGAGGGAAGTGGGAGCAGGGCTGGTTGAAGATGTGTCAGGGCTGGTGGGGGCCCATTTCTTTGTGATGTTTGGGGGGGGACCCCTGGCCTTACAGATTGGAAAAATGGGCCAAGGCACCTGTGTAGTGCTTAAATCAATAATGAAGTCAAAATAATGCAGTGAGGTGGTTAAATGCTGCAGATTATCAGTAGGTTTCTGTGTCATAAGGCTGCCAGCAAGGGAGCAGCTGCTTGGGGCCCATTTCAACTGCACACGCTGAATGACCCAGACTCCATCCCTCAGTCAGGAGACTGACAGCGCAATGGGTTTATTGGCCCCACATTGGCCCCAATCACTATCCACTTTCAAAACTGTCATCCACCCCCTGCCCGGCTGACCAACAGAGTTGTGGCCAGACGGAACAGGACACAGACATTAAACAGTGGCTGGGATTTGCTGCTGTAAATAAAGGCCCTGCCATTACTAACATAACACATTTCAAGTTTAGCACCTGCATTCATTGCATGCATGTTTAGGTAATTGAAATTGTGATGTGGTGTTAGCACTTGCATGCCAGGGGGGTGATTAGAAGGGAAGTGGTGACATGAGAAATCTCATTCTCACAGCAGTCCTTAAGTGTGACATTTCAGAAATGAAGGAGAGAGTTAGTTGCTTCTAAAATTGAAACTTCACCAGAATATTCTGTTTCGAATGTGGAAAGATGTAAGATGCTCCCACACACGCAAGTGTGCCCCTCCCCCACAGCCTCTGAAGTTAGCACCTCTCCCAACATTTGAAGAATAAGTCACAACCGGCCCCCTTCTCTGCCCCCCAAAATGTTAGCCCGTGTGCACCTCTGATGCCATGACTCCACCCCTTAATTAAGTGGCCTGCATTAGGGGTGGACTGGCATGCACGCTCGCATTTAACACTTTCACCCCTGCATTCATCCACCAGTCAACCAACTTACATGCACTCATAAATGAAACCAAACGCAGCATTGACACAAATATAAACACCAACATGCACGCATGCCTTCATACGCATATACATACTCATTTAATTTAAATACACATATATACACATTCAATTTAAAATGTAAAAAAAAACACCTTACCTTCATGCACCCTTCAAAAGCACCCGGGCAGCCACGGCATTCCGACACGTAGGCATGCTGTCTGACAGGAGAGAACGCCTCTCCTATAGTCAGCGTGTTCACGCTGAGCAACGTGACCAATCTGACTGACAGGAGAGGAGTCCTCTCTCGTCATTCAGCATGTCCATGTTGTCAGCTGAATAACAGGGGGCAGCAGAGCTCAATTCTGAGCCCTGCTGTCTCCCATTATTTTGCTGTTTGTTGCAGAGCCAAACTGCTTTGCAACAAACAGCAAAATCATTGCAGGGGCAGAGAGCAGACAGCACAGTCCCCCGTGTGAATAATAGCCAGGGTGGACTGTGCTGCTTAATACTAGGGAGAGGGTGATGCGAGGCCCCCCACAAGCGCAAGGCCCGGGGCAGTTTGCCCTCAAAGCCCCCCCCCCCTCGTGCCGGCTCTGCTCCCATTCCAGCCTTTGTCGGGTCCCCCTTTACATTTTTTCCATTTCCACCACTGTTCAGGATATAATTGAGTGCTGTCATCTCACACCAGTGAGGGCCCTCAAAGCCCTGACACCATTTGTATGACCCCCATTTCACCCCTTGAGTGAATCGTGTTTCCTCCTATGCTTGTGTGATCTACGCTGTTCCTTGTGCATTCAGCGCACAGCACTCAGTTTTTGGTCCCTGTTTGACCAAAAGAAAACGTACTTAAATAAATGCCTAAAAAAGGAAAAGACCCCTCATACTAGACTTTGCCTTCAGTCAGTGCTAAAAACACTACAAGCGTTACAGATGTCATGGGTCTACTCAACGGATGTCACAGCCCACGCAGGGGGCGCAAGAGGTACAGCCGGCATAGCGGGCGCCCCTCTGGCCTCCTGCATCCGGCTCGCTTCCCATCACTTGAGGGGGGAGGAAAGAACATGCCCCCAGTGGCCAGCCAGAACCAGCTGGCCCTGGGGAGACACTTAAATATTTTGGGCTGCAGGAGGTCACCCTCTTTTCAGCCCGGCAGTGACAAGACTGTTCAATATGATTGAGCAGGAGGGCTGGCTGCATGAATTAACACATTTGTATTTCAAATAGATGTTGTTTGCTGTGTTTCTAACATGTTTCTTTCTGTCACAGGCCAGGTTACAGGGGCGGTCGTAGATATTGATATTGATATTTTATTTCTATCGCGCTTGGACACAAGTGTTTCAGAGCGCGACAAGGAAAGGGAGGGGAACAGGGGAGAACAAAACAGCGATCTTACTAGGCCCTGTGACATTGAGAACACGCAAGTGCATGGGAGAGAGGAGGGGAAAAGTGCATGGAAGGAGGGAGAAGTGGAAAGTGCGAAGCAGAGGAGAAACAGATAAATAACAATAAATAAATAATAAATGCAACAAACAGTGGTAGTACAGCCAGCAATTTGCAAGTGCTAGGTTTAAGGCAGCAGACAGGCTAGGTCTGATAAGTGCAGGAAGAAAAAGGGGGGAGCTGTATGGGTACAGATACAGACCCCAGTGCAAGGGGTGGCCTGGAGGCAGTGCGGGAGGGTGGCGGGGTGAGCAGGCACCTGGGCCCGGAGAACAGAGGGTGGCTAGGTGCACAGTGTCAAGAGAGGACAGATCAGCAGGGGAGATGGGGAGCGAAGGCGGAAGAAAAGAGGAAGGTCTTGAGGTGCTTTGGGAACCAGAGATGGTTCTCCTCAAGTTTTAGAGTGGCTCTGTTCCAGAGGGAGGCCCCAGCTGAAGACAGATCTACCGCCAGCTTGTTTCTTTGAAAAATGACTGACCCTGAGGGAGTTCGAGGTAGAGAAGCGAAGAGCTTGAAAGGGGAGGTATTTGCGGAGGGATAGCTGAAGGTATAGGGTAGAGAAGGAGTCACGCTGCAGATGCTGCAGCGAGCATTACCCACTGGCTGCACAAGCCAGGATGGGGTTCGACAGACACTGACCCTATTAGGCACAGTTGGGACTCCTCAACAACTGATTGCAGTGGCCCGGGATTGTTCGCTCCATCCAGGGATATGGAAGTTGACTGGCCTGGCAGTCAGTCAACCAGTGGCGGGCATACGCGCTAGAACCGAGACCGGATGTGACCGTGTCACCCGGAAATATTCCAAACCGATGTGAAGGCTCACTAGCTTGTGAAACCCCAGAATGGTGAGGGGCTAGCCGTGGAGGTGTTTTTAGGCCAGGCACACTTGTGGCCCGGGCAAGGCTAGGGCAACCCGTTCGTTTTTTATTTTTATTTTGCAGTTTTAAAGTGCTCACACAGCCTGGGGCCTTAGAGGCGCTGTTACCGGATTATGTTTTAGTTGCCTATTTATAATGCGCTTAATACCCAGAGAATTCTAAGCGCGGACCTGGGGATCAGACCTGGGTTGCTTCGTGTCGTCCTGTTTCCAAGGCGAGCACGTTGCCGCTGAGCTATCCTCCCGGGACGATTCAGTAGGTTGACTCTAATAAAGTGATGTTTCTTCCAATTTCAGAATTGTTTGTGTAATTTATTTGTGTGTTAACGCATGTGAAGAATGTCAAGGATTGGGGGATTCAGTAGGGGTTACCCCTCTATATGGCTAGGTGGACACAGACTTTCATCTAGCTTAGAACTGGACTGGCACCAGCCTGACTTGATATGGCCGCGGAAGGCTCCAAGGTTTGCCGCGGGATGCTTTGCGAGGTCATGTGCACTCATACGTCTCTAAATTCTCCGTTCTAGGGCCATTTAAATCTATTTTTACGTGGAAAAGTGGATCAGCCCTGGTTGTCCCTGAGAGCGAGAGGCCCTCTAGTGCCAGCCCCTTCACACGTGACATATAGTAAAGCCCTGAGGCCACCAACATGCGTGAGAATCGATATGGACTCCTCTGAGCTCTCCTCCCGGGCTGCCGGATGCATTTCGCTCTGGATCAGCAAGGCCTCTGCGGTAATTGCGTCAGAAACATAACACGCACGATACGGATCCCGAGACGTGCCTTTCCTCGTCATTCGCTCTAATTATCCGCAATCATCTTGGGAAAAACAGGATAAGTGGCATTGTTTTCGGTTCCAACACTAAGGGAAACGTTCATCTAGACCTCAGCGGGAAGAGGTACCTTGGAATGTGAGTGTTTCGCCTCCCCGGGGCCATGCAGCCAACGCAGACGAAGGCGGCGGCTTCAGGCGCAGCGCAGCAAAGATGCAAACCAGCACAGCTCATCTGCCACCCAAAAATGCACGGCCGAGTTATACCAAATAAGGTCAGCTTGACATTTTACAGCTAATAAGACGGGAGCCAGCACAGCGACAATCCCAGCGCGATGTCTCGCGGATGCACCGGAGACGCGCACGTGCGCTGAAGATCATTGCAAGTGCAGCCCACAAAAAGAGATGCGCCGCGCTCGCGGTGGTGTCTCGCAGCACTCCAGCAGTTCCCACACACATGCAACACGCACGTGCCCGACACAAAGTAGCATCACGCCCGGTGCAGAAACCCCACAATGAATGGATACGGCGGCGTGTTCCATTATGATACAATTGTGATTCAAGATTAACACATATTCGATTTATCTGTCCTCTATCACAAAAAGAACTGAAAAGCACGCGCATCGCCATATCCCTTACACACCAGAAAGGTTGCACAGCGAAGCAAGGATTGTGCACCAACACAGTTTTGTCCAAAAGAAATGTGTTCTAGGTCCCTGGAGCACAGGAATTGTGCAAAGCATCGTGGGGTCATCATTCCCGCACTTTGCATCCCGCCCCGCCTGCAAAACCAGAATGCCGTTCTGCTAGCACGCCATGTTCACGCTGGCAAACCCGCACTGCATCCCGGTGCTTTCAACACTTACTAAAAGCAAGCAGATTCCACAGGAATCCACGACACATTCTTACTGCCATGCGCAAATGAGTGCACGCACTTGCACTTCTTTGCATTACCAAGTGCCAACATGCAGGTACACAAGTTTACATTAGGTTTTACGTGCATTTATTGCACACGAGTAAAGTTGGTGGGGGGGGGGGGAATGTTCGCAATCCCTTCCGTGCAATTTCGAGATTTTAGAAAATGAGCCCCTGAGTGCCACATCTAGCAACTGTCTATCGACAATAAAGAACAGGTAGATTTCAAGTGTTTAACCTGCAGCGCAGGGCAGTACTAATCCCGACTTCCATACATTGTCCCAATGGTGTGATCTTAGGCAAATAACGTTTGCTTAAGATCACACCCCAGCATTTCTTTCACAACTAGAAGCTCTAAGTGTGGATTCAGTTTGCACTGAGCATCGTACAACAACTCACTGAGAAACGTCAAGGGGATCGCATTACCATGTTCCATCTGTTGTCCGCAGGGAGCTAGTCGAGCGCGACCTTGGTTTCATGACAATACTCATCTCGCCGAGACTTTCCAAAGTGTCCGCACCGCGTGAAAGTTTCACTGGCCCTGCACCCCTGGCGCCAGGCGCCCCGTGGGGAACATGCGCGTGAGCCCGACGTGCAGGCACCCGGGGATGCTGGGGTCCTGAGGCGTGATGTCCGGCATGGCTTTTTCCCTTTGCTTCCTGTGGGAAAGAATGGCTTGGCACTGCGTTAGCCCAGACGAAACTCCAACCCCTGCATGATGCCTTCTATCCTACGGACCCATGAGCCCCTGCCTTCCGGAGCGTATCCCGGGGGTGACAGCGGGTTCCCTCACACCGCCTGCGGAGGGACCGCGGATGAAGTCTATCCAGCCCGGAGTGGCCCCACGGTGGCTGGCAGCGCCTCCGGAGCCCCGGCTCGCGCACCCCGATGGCAGGAGTTTAAGGCTGAAGCGGCTCCTTCCAACTCCAGGTGCCACTTGCAGGAGCAGGAAGAAGGCGCGAGCGCGAGGAAACACCTCTCGGGCTTCCGTAGAGGTGCGACTGTCAGGCAGGCGTCATTAGGTCATCCCGAGGACTTGGGAACAATGCCTTCCTTCACCTCGGGGCTGCTCGGCGAGCACAGCCTCTCCATTATCCCCACGACGCCGGCACTGCCAGGATTTGTGAATGAAAGAGAAAAAACACGGGGCGGGCGCGCGGCTCCTGCACAGCGTGAACTTTGACGTCAGTCAGAAAGCAGCCCAGACCCCGCAAGGAGACTAATGGGAGATAGATGCTTGTAATCAGTTCTGCAGAATCCACACCTATTACTCACGGCTCACCCAGGTGCTAAATGTACTATAAGGAGGAGCCCTGCCACTCGAACCAGTGTATAGTGCTTGAGCAGCAGCACAGGCACTATTTCCGTTTAACACTGAAGGCAGGCCTCATTTCGAGTTGCGAGGTATTTCGGAGGTAAATTCTCAGAGATACCACCAAACGGATTTACAGTTACCACCACTTGGTCCCGTGGGTTTACTGCAGCATTACAGGTGGTGGTAGGTATGTAAATGCCAATTATCTGGAATCCACTGGACTCCATTGGGGATTTTTGGTGGAATTACCACTGGTGGAATTACGAGTGGTAATTCTGCAGACTTTTTAGAGGAGAAGTAGACGAATCACCTCTGGCATCATGCTGGAGGTACATCCTCCCCTGTTCCTCCAAAAATCGGTGGAGTTATCACTCGTAATTCCCCCAGTGGTAATTCTGCCAAAATGTGTAGTTTGGGGGTAACAGAATTACCACCACTTTTTTCCTGCACCGCCAAACTCGTAATGAGGCCCACATTGCTTTATATGATTTGGTGGTAGTTCAGCCATAAATCTTCAGAATTACCACAGAAATAGATTACCGTTAAACCTGCTCAGTCCTGTGGGTTTACCACACGATTGCAAGTGGTGGTAGAGCAATGTAATTCCCCATAAGGTATGGAACCGCTAGCCCTATGGGACATACACTCTATACAGTACATACAAAAAAACTATACACAGGCACTTGTTTTGTGTTGGCAATAAAAGGCTGTGGCTATTTATTAAACATTATACTAATAAAACATACCAGAGTATTATGAGTATTCCCCAACAAACAGGTGTGCAGTGTTTTCTTAGTGCTGGACTTTTGTGCACTTGGGCCAGGAACTGGAAGTTGCCCTTCATTGCTCACAGGGTGCACGCAGCGTGTGCTCCCAGGTGTGTGTTTGGGACCTGTAAATTGGCTGGTGAGCACTCTCAGTGCCTGATGGCAGTTTCCTTCCAGGCCCGTGCCGGCACACCTGAGTGGGTTCACGGCCACTCGGGCTCCCCCAAAAGACGCTTGCTCTATTTACACCCCTCTTGTTGCCAAACATTTCAGGATCCCTGTTTGGAATCACTCCATCCTTTTTACAGACAGGCAGGCTCCATCTTTGTGGACTAGGTCCGGGTCAGAACATTCTATACTCCTGTGTCTAATGAAATTCAGGCCCCTGCTCATGCAGAATGTTTCTGCAGTTTTGCTTACCTTTCTCCTATGTCAATGGCTCTGTTTGTCGAGGCCCCATTCCATATTTTTCGGGGCAATATTTCCAACATAAATATATCCCTGTCTTTCCAATATCCTGCTAGCACTTTTTGGGATGGACAGATGTCTTCTGTTAGTTGTTTTCTTCCTTTCCTTTCTTTACCAGATCGCCCCCCGCGTATCACCAGGTATTCTGGGGGCTCCCTGAAGCCCACCATGTCTGCTAGCCTCTTATGTATGTCATCCCATGTCATGGCTCTGGTGCTCCACCAGGGAGTGACAGTGTTTCTAAAGGGTCCACCTTCCTGTCCTACCCACAAAGGAAAGGCCCACGATTCAGGCTGATTTGTAGGGATCTTCTTCATCTGTTGAGAGATATTTGCTGGCCTTATGTATCTTCTAAAACACCCCGATGTCCAGCCTCCTATTTTCTTGACCCCTTGCAGTCCTATGCTCCCACCCCATGCAGATGTTGCTGCTCCAATTCCGAAGGCTCCATATTGTGCGTTGTCCCAGCCAGCCATAGTGATGGCCTTTTTCAGGATGACCTGGAACTGAGGGCCTTTCCGTCCCCGTCTATTAAGAACTGGCCCCCTGTGTGTTGGCGAGTGGCAAGTAAATCATTTGTGATGCATAACAGGCAGCTTGACACTATCTCGATGAAGTATAGGTTGATCAACCCACTTTTTCCTGTTTTTGTTTTTCCTATTTCCATTGTCATGCAGTCCCGCCGCATGCACACTTCTAACATGGCCAAACCATCATTGGCCCTTGTATTAGAAGTTATCAGCTCACCGACTCTAAGGGCCCCAAAGACGGCCAGCACAAAAGCTGCCTTAAATAACTTGCTCTCATGTATGTGTGAATATATTTCCCATAGTTTTAACATTATTGTTTTTAGCTATTCAAAATTTAGGGGGTGTTTTTTGTCTTTCAAAGGCCCCTCAAGTTTGCCCCACCCTATGAAAGCATAATCTATTAGTGCGCTGTGGGTTGGGTCTTTCTCTCCCAGCTAATTTCACAAAATATGCTATGGCTCAGAGGTGCATCCTAGCCCATGCTTTCTTTTTATTCTAGCTATAAGCCCATGCAACAAATTTGTTTACCTAAATCTCATTTACGCCGTCTGTGTGTGCAACATTTGTAATTTCTTTTACTGTAACCAGGTACTTACTGTATTGCGTGGCTGTTTTCTTTGCCAATGCCTTGTTGGACAACTCCATCAAAACTCTTGTGGGTGCCTTGGGCTGTCTGATATGTCTTGGGCTGTCCGAAATGTGCATTTGTCGCCTGCGGATTTCTCCTTCTGACACAGGCCATTCAGCCAATCAGCTGATTCTATGAGTTCCCTGTCACCACCTTCCAACCTCTTTTGGCACTTCTGTCATTGGCTGGCCTGCGTCTGGTCGGAGGCGGTGGAATGTATCCCCTGTAAGCAAGTTAATGTGTCAGCTACACCATTCTCTGCTACTGCAATGTGTTTTGCCCTTATTTGTATGTTGTTGTATAGAGAAATTGTGGTAGTTGCCCTTAGTACTTTCAAGACCCAATGGCATGACGTCTTTCTTTTGTTGATGATGGTAACCACCGCCATATTATCCGACCAGACTACCAGCTCTTTATTGCTTAAATCTGCGACCCATAGCTTTAAGGCAATCCATATGGGTAAGATTTTCAGAAGCATTATGTTCCTGGTCAACCCGTCCATGTGCCATGCCTTTGGACAAGGGCCCGCAAACCAACTTTCTTCCAAATTTGCTCCAAAACCTTTGCTGCTTGTGGCATCGGTGAATAATACTCTTTTTTATTCAGTATTTAATGGCATGCACCATATGACAGCCCCATTGAAATTCTCTAAAAAATGGTCCCTTGTGGGTAAGTCTTTTCTGACCTTTTCTCCCAATCTCATGTGTAGGTGTCGTTTTTTGAAACCTCTCGTTTTTAGTTCTAAACTTATGGAAAAAAACCTTCGCTGCAGTATCACCCTTCCTGCAAAGTTGAGGATGGCTACTAATGAACATATTTCTCTCACTGTGCCTTTGTCTTTCCGTTTTAGGCCTTCTATTTTTTCTTTAGGAATCCTGCATTCCCCTAACACCATGTCTATCTCAATGCCTGAAATGGATCAAACATTCGAAGGGCCTGCTGTTTTTTTCATGGGCTAACGAGATGCCCCATGGCTTCTGTACATTTTATACATTTGTCCAGGGTCTGCTTGCAGATGTCTGAAGCCCCGATCCCTGTGATTAAGAAATCATCCAGGTAATGGGCTATGGATGCCTCCGGCATGTCCCTTTGGAATGCCCATTAGAGGAGACAGCTAAACTTCTCAAAGAAAGCGCATGAGATGGCGCAGCCCATGGGAAGGCATTTGTTCACATACATTTTGTTTTCAAATTGAAAGCATAGCCGTGGATGTGATCTGGGTTGTACTGGTAAGAGACTGATAGTGGCTTCTATGTCCACCTTGGCTAGACGTGTGCCTTTTCCCACTTTTCTGACCAATCTAATTACTTCTTGGAAACTGGTATAAGGCACTGCTGTGTCCAGCTCTGATAGGCCGTCATTTACTGACCCGCTTGAGGGGAATGATAGATGATGTATGAGGTGATATTTTCCTTGTTCTTTTTTGGGAACCAGTCTCAGAGGAGAGCAGATTAAATTGCTGAAAGGTGGTGCATCCCAGGGACCATTTATCCCCCCCCCCCAACTCTAATTCTTTCTGGATTTTCTCTCTCACTGCTCCAGGATTTTCCCTGTCTGATTTGAGATTTTGTGGGATGTCACCTGAGCTGTTCCCTTTGAATGGGATGGTGAAGCCATTTGTGAAACCCCCATGTAAACATTAGCTTGCTTGCCTGTCAGGGTATGTGTCCAGCCAGCTCTCCATAACCTGCACCTTATGGGTGAGTGGCCAATGTCTGAATGGTTTCAATGGGTCCACATGCTGGATGTTCCCGGGGGTGGGGTGTTCTTGTGCATTTGGTAATGCAGTGTTCCCCCGTATCTGCTGCTCTGGTGTTTATATCAACATTCCTTTCCATGTGCCCTTGTGCTCCATGGGGGTGTCCGCTCTTTCCGCAGCACTGGACATTTTTGTAGTCCAGAGGGCTCCAGGGGGATTTTCAGTAGATTTATTGCAGGTGGAATTACTGTGCTTTAAACCTGACACTTGTTTGAGGAAAATTGGAGGATTTACTACCAGCGACACACTGGAGGTAAATCCGCCACTTTTCCTCCAAAGATCAGCAGATTTACAGCACAGTAATTCTGCTGTTAGAAAATCCACCAAAAAATGATCATTTGACAGTGTGAGAAATTCGACCATCTGCATAGTGGGTGTGTGTTCGCCTGGGCTTTTTTGAAATTTTAAATGAAATTGAATTGTGGTAGATCATCCCCTGGAAAATGTGTGGGGCTAATCCGCACACATTTTCCTATGCTCACTGCATGACATACACACAGACCTCTGTACTCTGGGTGGACACAGCCTACAGGCGCCGCCCCCAAACATATTTAGTTGGAATATGACAGCCAAGAGTACATCAAGGCATCTCATAAGGGGGAAGGCAAAACCTTCCCTCTGCCATGGCCAGCCTAATTAACTAATAAAGGCTTCATGGATCCGTCCTTTCCTTTGTAAGCTACTGGTGGCAGCCTCACATAATAATCAGAGTTAATTCAAACAGGCCCAGGTGAGGCCTGGTCACAGGACTAACAAATGACAGGAAAACCACATGAAAACCTTTGATATGCAGTGTGTCAACCTGAAGCCAGCTCCCGCCTCTCAGTATCACGGGCAGTGACCGGTCATGTCTAGAACTATGTGGTTACTGTAGTCATCCCTGCATTGGGTCCCCATTCAGAAGGTACGAGTATGTGGTTTTGGTGGAGACCAAAAGTCTGGTCTCACCACAGCTTCAAGGGAGACCTGCCAATTTAATCAGGAACCAAAGAGAGCTCAATTAACAAGAGAGACCCTTTGATCCACAAAAGACAGGAGGATTGGCTCATTAAGGTAGGCTTAGCCTACACCAATCACAATGGCCCATTTCGCCTTAAAGGAGGGCTGAGCCCATCTTTTTGGCAGATCATCTAAAGGCTTGCAAGGATTTCCAAAGAGTGAAGCAAGATCCCTCATCTAAACATCTCCAAGGGAACATAAGGAAATACTGAATCCAGAGGACCCTCCAGCAGCTGTAGAACCGGTACCCACCCAGCACACAGCGTGCCCTGCTAGGCTCTGAAGCAAACTTCCTGGATAGGAAATGCCAGATAGTCTCTGAACCAAACCAAGGACAAGCCCATTGCCTGCAACTCTCTACTCAGCTTTGGGCCATCTACCTTGAAGGACGACACAAGACCAGTGAAGAAGCTTGGATGAGTGCATCAACCAGTTTTCACTATAAAGGACATTTTCGAGCCAGTCGATCCCCTCGAGCTGCAATCAACTGCACGACTGACTGTTGTCACGCTGCAGTCGCTCACGCCGTCCACGACCCCTTAAACATAACTTCGCCAATCAGCTTTGAGACAATCATTCCTGACCCTGAGCCGCCGTGTAGGCCAGCCAGCAGTGTCCGTCCAGCCTCGCTTGCCGAACTGCCTGCAGCCTGATACCCACAGCTGTCTCCCATCTTGAACTCTGTCGCAGGAGCTGCAAAGTGCCCTGAAACCAACTTGACCCTGTCAAGCAGGAAGAACCTCTAGAAGCACATGGTACATTGTGGGTCTGTCCCCCTGGTCCTTCTCCGAGGGCCCATAGTGACATTGTACGACCCATTTCTCCCTTTCTAATGAAACCAAGTATCCTTGAACTATTGCAAATATTTACTCTACCAACTCCCCTCCTCTTGAAACTGTCTATTCTCTGCATTCCCTTACAGGGTGTGTTGTATTTTGTAGTGTGCTAGAACCCCCTGTTGTATTAATAATATAGTAGATATGTGTGTGCAACCTTGGCTGCACAGTCCCTTTTATCATTGGGTAATAATAGTATTTTTGCTGTGTTGCAACTAACCAACGATCCGCAACCTTATGGAGATAAGCCTGCCGTTCCGTCCACTTTACCAAAATTGGACAAGGAGGTTTATAATTTGCTTGTGTTTCCAATCTGTTCGGATCCCTGCTGGTGTACTAGAGGTGTGGGGCCGATTGATGGTTTAGAAATTGATATTCATCCCGGGACCACTGGTGCCCCAGAAGTTAATTTGTCACAGATAGTGTGGGGAAAATGGTGGTAATTCTGTTACTGTAAAAAAAAAAAAAAGTGGCGGCAACGGAACTACCCGCACTTTTTTCCACACTGCCAAACTTGGAATGATTCCCAGTGTGTTCAGTTGGCATGTACTAATGGGCTGTGTGTACTGATCTCTGAATAGGAGCATAAGCAGTTCTCAGCAGAGGTCCCACACTTTCCATGGGGGAGCACTGCCACGTCCCCACAAGTACACAATGCTTGCAGTTGAGAAGTACTGACACTTCTCAGCAGATTTACAATAGTTTCAATGGGAGAGTACCAGTAGTCCTCAGCAGGATTAATATAGATCAGTGGAGAAGTAGTGGCACTTTATAGCAGTGGTTTCAATGGTAGCAAGCAGCAGAGGTGCAATACTTTCAATCGGAGTGCACAGACACTTCTCAGCCAGGGTGCAATAGTTCCAGTTGGAGAGTTGCAACAGTCCTAAGCAGGGGAATCCTAATTTAGTAGTGACATCTCTGGGCAGTAGTGCAGCGGTTTGAATGTGAGGTAGCCACAGGCTTAATTGGTGATGCAATCCTTGCAGTGGGAACAAGCTGCAGTTCTCTGTAGAGGTGCCATCCGTTCAATGAAAGTACCCGGACACTTCTCGTCAGGCGAGCAGTAGTCAATGGTGGCATTCCAGAGTCTCAGCAGGGGCACTATACTTCAGCAGATGAGTAGCAATACTTCTCCTAGAAAGGTGCAGTTCCAGAAGCTCTCAGCAGGGTCACAAAACGGTCAGTGGAGGAGTAGTGACACTTATAGGTAGAGGTGCAATTCTTTCAATTGCAGTGGACAAATGCTTCACAGCAGGTGTGAAAAACGTGCAATGTGACAATTCCAGCAGCACTCAGCATGGGCACTTACAGTGGAGAAATAGTGATGCTTCTCAGCAGTGATGCCATACTTTGAATGGGAGAGTTACAGCAGTCCTCAGCAAGGGTGCTATACTTTAGCAGAAGAGTAGTGACTATTCCCATGGATAGGCACAGTTCCAGCAGCTCTTAGCAGGGTCACTTTAATTCCAGGAGAAGAGTAGTGACACTTCTCAGCACCAGTGCAATACTTTCAATGGGAGTGAACACACAATTCTTAGCAGGAGTTCAAAATACTCAGTGGGAGAGTTCCAGAATTCTTAATCAGGGGTATTATTCTTTAGTGGGAGAGTAGTGAGTCTTCTCATTAGCGGTTCAATTGGAGACAGCCACGGTTCTCAGGAAATATGGAATACTTTCAATGGGAGTGTACAGACACTTCTCAATACTGGTGAAACACCTTTAATGGGAGAGTTCCAGCATTCCTCAGCAGGGGTACTTTCAGTGGAGAAATAGTGAAGATTCTCAGCAGTGGTGCCACACTTTGAATGGGAGACAACCACAGATCTCAAGAGAGGTCGCATACTTTCAATGGGAGTCTACAGACATTTCTCAGCAGGGATATATTATTTCTAATAGGTGAGTCTAGGCAGTGCTCAGAAAAGATGGAATAATTTCAGTACGGGAGATCCAGTTATCCTGAGTAGGGGCACTGCACTTTCAGTGAAGGGGCACTTCTCAGCGGCAATGCAATGGTTTCAATAGGAGTGAGCTTTAGTTCTCGATAGGGGTTCCATACATTTAATGGGAGATAACCACAGTACTCAGCTGAGGTGCAATGCCTTCAATGGGCAGCTCCAGCATTCCTCAGCTGGGGCACTATACTTTACATTCAGTGGAAGAGTAGTGACACTTCTCACAGTGGTTCAATACTTTCAATGGGAGTGTACAAACACTTCTCAGAAGGCATGCAATACTTTCAGTGGGGGAGTTCTAGCATTCCTCAACAGAGGACTATACTTCAGTAAAGGAGTAGGGACACTTCACATTAGCAGTGCAATACTTTCAATTGGAGGCACCCAGTTTTCAGCAGAGGTGATATACTCTCAATGGGAGTGTACCGACACTCCTCAACAGGGGTGCAATATTTTCTCTGGGAGTGTACAAACACTTCTCAGAAGGCATGCAATACTTTCAGTGGGGGAGTTCTAGCATTCCTCAACAGAGGACTATACTTCAGTAAAGGAGTAGGGACACTTCACATTAGCAGTGCAATACTTTCAATTGGAGGCACCCAGTTTTCAGCAGAGGTGATATACTCTCAATGGGAGTGTACCGACACTCCTCAACAGGGGTGCAATACTTTCTCTGGGAGTGTACAGTGTGGCAAATCAGACATTGGAGATGGGAAGGAGGACATGGTTCAACGGTATCCTTTATTAAAGAGATAAATGAAACCTCTTCTAAACCTTACTCCTACGAGGGATTCCCTAGGCTAGAAAAAACAAAACATGTACTTGTCAGGATGTCGGACAAATACATTCAGTCCTCTGTCCGAACCTATTCTAACCTATCGACTATCCTCCCACTATAGAAAGAAAGTCCCTTTTATCATTGGGTAATAATTGCATTTTCATTGTGTTGCAACTAACCAATGATCCACAAACTTTCAGAGATAAGACTGTCATTCCGTGCACGTTACCAAAATTGGATAAGGTGCTTATAATTACAATCTGTTCTGATCCCTTCTGATGTATTATAGGTGTAGGTCTGATTGATGGTTTAGAACCCGATAATTAATCCTGGGCCACTGGTACATGTAAGCAAGGCATGGTATCAAAGCAAGACAGACACAAGTGATCACAGTTCAAGGGTGTTTATTGAACTGTAAAGTGGGTGAGATAAACATGTATCTAACCCTAAATCTAAGATGGGAGCAAGCTACGACCATCAAATAATAAGAATACACTGCTAGTGGAGTCTAGTCAAATAAAAAGAGCCTATACTAAGAAAACCTATTGCCAATCCTTATCACTATACTACAAAATAGTGTGGGATAATGTTCACAAGAAAAGAAATAACTGTTCACAAAATGGTAAGTCAGGATGTTATGGCTGGGGTCTCCCTTCCCCCCGTTTTTAGCACGGGACAAGGCGGGACTCTTGAGCACAGCACACTCCTGGGCTTCTCTGGCATGAGCTCACAGTTCCTTTTCACTATTTCAGGGCCTTCTGTACCCAAATCTCTTCTCATGCAAAGTCTCTTGCCTCAGAGGTCTGTTATGCCAAAACAACAAAACAAAAGTTCTTTCTGATAACTTTCACATAGGGTGAATACTCTTCACCCTTGGATCCCCCTCTGCTGGCTCCGATCCTTCTTTCAGCGACAACCTACCAAAGCACTTGCCAATTTAATCAGAGACTTCCGAAGGACGTTCACATCTCACTGGCTGGGTCACTCTGTTAGCCTATGGCCAGTGCAGGCTTTACAAAATCACAATTTGTATGGCATTCCCCTCAGCTGGGTGCAAACGTCCGTTTCACAGTTGGCTTATCGTCACAACTTTTCCAATGTGTCAAGGACTTTCTATTGTACAAGGGGTTTTGTTCGGCCCGTGTATGACCACCTTGACACCTCACATCGGCCTTCTCTAAGGCCTCTTGGTATTTGTAGTTTTTTCCCCCTTTTTGGTCAACACATTCTCTTTGTTCAGGAGAGGTGTACCAGTTTAATTCACAAAAGACCTCTGTCTCTTAATCTTCTTAATGTTGCCACTGCAACCTTGAGTCTGACACAGACCAACCCACCATCAGGTTTGTCTGACTGACTGGCTGTGCTAAACTTGTCAGCGTTTCTTTTGCTGTTGGAGTCAAGGAAGGTACCACAATCGCAACTACGTCTTCCCGCCTGGCTATCAGTGCAGAAGGGTTCCATGTACCTCTGACATCCGTCATCCCACTCGTCAGCTGCGATTCCCGGTCTTATGTTTCTATCTTCTGAGGATTATCAGGTATGGGTTGAAAAGGCCAAGGGCAACTCCATCCTTGACGTTCTTTCAGGTCTCGCCACCTTTCCTCTCTGTTTGAACTGCCATCTGGAGTAGTGGTTCCCTTGTGAATTCCACCTTGCTCAAAGTGTGCTCTTTTGCTCCGCCTTTAATCCCAGTGGGGAAGGCATAGGGCAGTCAGGTGTGTGCAGTTGTCGGCAATTGACTGACTCTGCCTGACCCTTGTGTTGGGACATGTCGGGTAAATGGCTCTGGTATTAGCCCGTTGTCGTTCACAGTGAGAGAAAGTGTTCATGTTGGAAAAGGGGGGTAGAGTTTCTAAGTATCCTATTGGGCATGATGGGGAAAAGGTGTCATAAGGAAGGGGATACCGCATCTCACCCTTTGGTGTCCCACTTCCACGCCCGAAGACTCCCCATCCAGATGATTCACCCGCACTGGTCCACACCCAGGAACCTGATCCAATAGCGATGGCTGTGTCCTGGCCACTTGGATGACAGATCCCAGGGGACTAGCGGGTGAGACACCTTCAGATTTCTCACATATCCCGGATGTTGATTCGTCACAAGCCCCATGTTTCCTTTGGGCTTGCTCAGCCAGATGTGCTTGGTTACTCTTTTCACCCATTCCTGAAGTATTCCGGTCTGTTTGTCCTGCGTGCACTTCCGATCTGGTAAGCCCAATGTGGTTAGTGGTTTCTTTCACCTCTTCCTGGGGTATTTTGTTCATTAGCCCTATGATGGCTTTGGGCCTTTCCAGCACTGTGTGGTTGGTCATTGCGCCCCCACTGTTGCCGTAGCTTCCTCCTCTCCAGCAATTTCTCTCATTCTGGCTTGACATACCACTGTATTAGCATCCCTCCCTGGAATGGACGGGGGGACTCCATTGGGCCAGCTTTGCATAGAGCGGCAGAGACAGATCCAAATAATAAACCAAGCAATTCCCTTTAAATGGGCCCTGTATGTGTTTGGCCATTTCAACTTCCATACAATCAAAAACATGGGGGGGGGGGTTGACAAGAGAGGAGGTGGGATAGTATCCCTACTTCGGCATTCCTTGTACCTAAAATGGGGGTTACCTCCAGTGGGATCCCACTTGCCCTGCGCCTTAGCGGGGATATCATGGAGCAGGTTCACCTCCTTAGTCCCAAAGGCCGAACCATGTCTGGGGATGCATGTGGTCTTGTGCAGAAGGATGTAATCTAGCAGTCCGGGTTGCACTGCCCCTTTTGGCGTGAGACCTAGCCTGATATGCACATGGCCTTTCCCCTTCAATAATGACTTGGCAGGCAAAGAACGATGGTGTGGAGGGTAGCCCAGAACAATGCCAGAGGTTAAGATTCATTCTAAACCTTCCAGCCATCATCTCTGTATTTTGTTATAGTCACCCTGTGGGCTTTAACAAACAGAACTGAAGAGCCTTAATAAAAAAGACCTTCACACTGAAAATGGGGCTATTAAGGTAAACTTTGGGGTGGGGAATTCTGCAAGTAACACTAGGAAGTGATATGTGAATAAATGCCTATCTGTCATTACAAAAGGAAAAACGCCTTTTAATTCACAGTGGCAGAAGAAATTCAAAGGCCCCTTTCACATGAAAAGCAGGATTTGCAGACACCGACACTAAAATGGCTTTACATATGTGGTTGCAGTTTGAAAGCAAGACATTGCATCAATGTTACTTTGCTAACATAAACAAGTCAGGGAAAAACATAATGTGAGTTGACAGGATGTAAAGTATATTATGCTTCACATGCAAAATACCGGAAAGAAGTGAAAAGAAAATGTCACTGTGTTTCCATGGGTCACATGTAAATTTTATTTAGGCCAGAGGCAGACCCTTTGCTTGTTAATTAATTAATTAATGTATTTATTTATTTTGGGCAGACTTCACAATGGACTCTTACATTGCAAGCTTGGCTTTTACATCTCGGCTATTTACACCTGCAATAAAGTGTGGCCTGCTAAGGGTGTTGAAAACAAACTTTCCCCAGACCGGTTGGCTCTGAATGCTAATTTCTGTGAAAGGCAAAGGACCTAGCCAGTGCATGACTGAAATGCGGGAAGAGCTGCAATCAACAGAAGTTGAACGCTAAAAGAAATACAAAAAAATAGAAGGTTTTTTAGACCAAAATTGTGGTCCACTTCAGATATCAGGACAGGAAGCCAGATGTCAGCAGGCCCTTGTGACATCACAGCGCTGGCCTAGCTCATTATCTGCAGTGGGAGATCTCTGTGTAGCTGATGCCTCCCAAGCATTTACGATGTGCATCCTACCAATTTCAAACAACAAAGAGGCTAATAAAAACACAGTACAGGAAGCTCTTGTTACATGCTGGCCAGGAATGGCAAATGGCCTGGAGGAAGGGAAGTTCACATATGCATAACATGAAGATTTCCAATTAGTCTATCATAACTTAAGCATGTTTCTCAGCAACCACAAGTCGCACTGCATTAATTTAAGTGACATTATTAAAATAACTTCAAGGCGATTTTGTTGCAATAAAATTCATCCACCTACGAATTAGGGAATCGTAATAGCAAGCTAAATGTGTTCCTGGCTGCTATGAACGTGTCCCAAATTTAAAAGTTGGCGAACTGGAGCGGGGTAACACTAGGCATTTGGAAAGTAAATTGCATGTTCATAACTATTATACTTTTTGTATAAATGGCAGAAAATTGTCACAGGCCCGTGCAACATGGTGCAGACTTGGCCAGTGTTTTGTTAAATTCTCCATGATTAGCTGAAGCTGAAGTTTTCCCACATAACTAACAAAAAGATGACATGAAAAAAAAAGGGGGATTTCAAATGGGAGCTGCTATTTTTCTGCTCTAGACTCCTAAATGAATCCCTAGAGAGAGGCTGGACTTGTGGGAGAGAAGGGTAACTGTTGAATCCTGGTTGTGAGAATTCTTGCAGGGCACCTCCCAAAATTGAAATCGTGTTGGTGTCATCAGTGGTATATAAATAGGATGCACTGTAGAATGGGGAAGCTGCTAAAAATTACCATCTGACA
Organism: Ambystoma mexicanum; assembly: GCF_040938575.1. Lineage (NCBI taxonomy): Eukaryota > Metazoa > Chordata > Amphibia > Caudata > Ambystomatidae > Ambystoma > Ambystoma mexicanum. The sequence continues at coordinate 507,839,574 of NC_090935.1, forward strand.
ACCGCAAGGAAACACCAAAGGAGATTTGCTGAAATTGCCTCAGGCTGGAGCTGTCTATTGCTGGCGAGGCCTAAAAGCTGACTGGGTCCTATGGTGAAGAGCTGGGTACCATCCTTGAGATTGGTGTGACCAGACCCCTGCCCTATCCTCCAAGAGGGGCCTGAAATGCATCTGGCTTTCCTGAACTTCAAAAAGAGGTTTTCAATATAAATAGAATTGAGCCATTTGAAAGCAAAAGGTGGGGGAATCGGCTTGCCTTAAATCCTTTGCGTTCATAGTGGCAGTGGGGGTGGCAAAATGGTGTAGATCTGCAGCTTATTTAACAAAAAATGTTTATTTAATTAATTCCTCTTGGCAGAACAACCCAGGGTGATTTTTGTTAACATTCAAAATTAACAAAGCTCCATCCCAGTGTGAGCTGAAAACTATAGACTGTAATGTAATTGGGTAATCCTATTTGTCCTGTGACCCCGAGTTCTTTAAGTAAGAGGGGTATCATTGGCCCTAAACTAAAAAACAACGTTTCTGTCCAGCTTCCCCATCATAGGCCTTTAAGTCTGCAATACAAATTTTCTAAATCATCCCATTTTATTCTGTCCAGCTGCCCCAACCCAGACCAAAGAAGGGGGTCTGAAAAAACAAACTGCTAATCATTCTGTGTTTATTTAAAGCAAAAGTGTGGGTGAAATAATAATTGCTGTATGTATTTGTGCAAATCTGTAAACCAAACTACAAGCCCGATTTGTTAATTGACCAGTGTTGAATCTGTAGAAAGAAAGAGAAGTACAGTGATTTGTGCTTTTCCCAACCAGCTTGTGTGATTTATTTATGTAACAAGTAGTTTAATTGTGAGCCACAAAGAAGGCGGTGTGTATAGTTTAGTATGATCTCTATTACCCATAATTATAATCAATACAAATATATTTTGCTGTACACCAGCCTGGCTCTTGGCTCATTGGTAGCTCATGGGGAGGGATCTAAGGGGCATGAGATTAATCGGAAATAGGGCTGAATAAAGAACTTGCATTAAACAGTTTGTTGTTGGACACCTTGATTGGGAAGGGAAGGTACTACACCTGTATTGAGGGTGGCCTCTCAATTACTACCCTGAGCAGGGCGGGTATGTTCAGATGTGGGCTCAGTGTCTGCTGGGCCTAGAGACCCAAGCTACTCCCCACTGATGAGGCCCAACAAGGCTGAAACATGTGTGAGCATTCTTGTGGTCTAGTGCAGAAGGCATTTGACCTAGAGTTTCGGGCTGGACTGCCACTTTTGGGGTGGGACCAAGCCTGGTTTGAATATGGCCTTTCCCCTTCTGTAATGGCTTGGCAGGCAAAGAAAGATGGTCTGGAGGGTTGCCCAGAGCAAGACCAGAGGTTAAGATTAATTCTAAACCTTCCAGCCATCACCTCTTGTATTTTGCACAAGAGAAGTTGACAGCCTTGTTGACCTGAGCCCAGGAACAAGCGAGAAAGAGCACCACAATACAGATTCTGGTGGAGCTGGGAACCCACCACAGTGAATTGCTTTTGTGAATCTGATCCCAGGGGTTGGTAGGCCAAGCAATGATACACCAGACATGTCAGATCAAGTTGTATGTCTCAAACTTTATTAACAGGTTGATAGGTAAAGGTTGGCTAACACCTAAAGCTAGAACATGGTTGGAAATACCTACTTCTGTCATTAATCACCCTTTGATTTGTCTCCATTTCCCACTGTTGCTTCAGATCATTCCTAATTGTGTTTTCTGTTCACTTCCTTGTTGAAACAAACAAACCACCTTGTGCTTGCAAGTCTCTGTTTCTAATTGGAGGGACCCTAAGCTACAACACAAACTCTTTTCAAAGGATGGCCAACTGAAAGTTTAAAACCTGCTCTTGATCAATCCATAGCCATTTGGCTACCCTTGCCTATGAAAAAGAACGTTTCAAAGAGGTGGCCCAAAACAAATTTATAAACCTTATCTTCAAAAGTGCAGCCCTAGTCTAACAACAAATATGTTTACAGGCTCTTGGAACAGTATGGTCATGCTTTTCAACCTCTATGTTTTCCTCACCTTTTACAAGATTTCATCCTTCATGTAGAAGTCTGGGCCCTTGCATCTTTGATTCCTCTGCAGAGTTGCTAAACCTTTAAGTCATGGCTGGATAGCTTCTTCTTGTCACAAACTTTGCCAATTGAGTTTGGCTCATGACCTGTGGATTGGCTCTTTGGTTTTCGCTGGTCCTCTTTGCACCTTAAATTTAGTGCTGGTTTTCAAAGCAGAGTGGGAGGCAGCTACTCGAGAAAGGTGAGGTATTGGCCAGTGAGTGCAAGGGTACACCAGAGTGAGTGTGCGGGTTTGCATAGCAGATGGACAGGCGTTAGTCTAAGGAGTGTATGTGAAGTGAATGTTACAGGATGAAAGGAGGGTGTCTGTGTAGTTGAGTGGGAGTAGGCCAGTAGTAGTGGAATGAGGGGAACAGTAGTGGATGGAGTGGAGCAGTAGTATGAGGATGGGAGTATCAGATATAGTGAAAGGAGGAGTGGCCATAGCAAAATAAGTAGTAGTGACAGGAAAAGTGGTTGTAGTGGGAGGAGGAGTAGTCCGAGTTGGAGGAAGAGTAGTCATAGTAGGAAGAGGAATGGTCAGAGTCGCAGGAGTCATCGTAGTAGGAGTAGTAGTAGTGGGTTTGTAGGAGGAGTGGTAGTAGCAGAGTGGGAGAACAATACTTGACATCAAAGGGTGGAGGCAGGAGAAAGGCAGAGTGAAAGATCGGAGGGACAGCAGGTTGGTGTAGAGTAGTCTCGAATTACAAGGAAGTTGCCAAAGTGGTTAACGAGATCTATGACCTTATTCAGGATTGGATGTGTATGAGTGGGTTGGCTCTGAACCGTGATAAAACTGAATTGATGATCATAGGCTCCAGTCCTAGACTGAATAAGTTGAGTGGAGAATATAAAAGTTTCCTAATTGCAGATCATGAAATACCAACTAAAGACAAGATAAAAATGCTGGGAGTCTTATTTGATCAAACTCTGGATGAAAGCTCAAGTGAGTAGTCTGATTTTGTCATCGGCATATTACATCAGATGTCTCTCACATATTCGCCCATTTTTGTCTCAAAAAAGTGGGGCGACAGTGACCCAAGCAATTATTGGTTCTATTACAGCAGCCTGCTGGTGGGTATTGGGGCAGGGATATGTGGTGAGATTACAGGCAGTAGAAACACCAATATAAGAGCCATGATGCGGCGGAGGAAATTTGAGCATGTATCCAACATTCGAAGATGCCTCCATTAGCTCCCCATGGAGGCAAGGGTTTAGTTTCGGTTACTCACCATCACTTATAAATGTCTGGCAGGACAATAACCAGCCTATATGGCGGTTACACTCAACAAAACAAAGGAAACTAGGATTTTCAGATCGATTTATCAAATATGTTTAGAAGTACCAAGAGCTAATCTGGCTATGGTTAAAAAGAGTGCTTTCTGGGTGGCAGCAGCCAGAAGTTTGAATGCTATGCCCCCTTAGCTCAGAAGCTGCATGTCCCTGGACAGGCGTAAGAAAATCTTTAAAACACACCTATTTAGATAACTGCCTTGGCAGTACAACCAGCACCTTCTATGCCTTCTTGTTTTGTCCATAACCACTTCTGAGGGACTCTAGTTCCCCGCGCCCGTATACCTCCAGGCCACCTTGGTAGCACCTAACAATCAAAATAAAGGAAAGTAGAAGAAGAGGAAGTAGGTAGGTTAGAAGGGTGAGCTGATGTTTGTCATGTGTGGAACAAGGACAATCTTACAGAGTAATTGTAAGGCACTGCCCTTTTTCCCATTAGAACACTAACCTGTGTCAAGAGGATGGAAAGTTAGAAAGCCCCAGAGGGAGCTAGTGAGCCTGCATTTAGGGAAAACATCTATAGGTTAAGATCCAAAGTTCAGACCGTAGGGTTTACTGATCCGTAGTACTAACTAGGCATAGCTGACATCTGGGCTTGGGGAAGATAGATCTAGACATCTGGGCTATGGGAAGATAGATCTGGACATCTGGGCTAAACTGGATATCCCAAGGGAGACGCGAGTGAGAGACAACACTAGAGCCATCTCCCTAAACCTCTTGGCCATTCTATTCACCAGATCAAACAAAATTGCCAGTCTCTAATCTTTGCTGTAAAGAAATGTCCCTACATTTTTTGTAACATCTACATTAAACACCCTTGAACTGTCTGCAAGGCTCGGTGGGTTTCTGTGACACTTGTAACACCTCATAGTTGTGCATTTGGTTCCTCCCTGGACCTTGGCTTCAGCACACATGAATGGCTATTTCGTCCATATAGTTCTCTGGTTTCTTTACAGGCAGTAGATATTGTTGGTCAGCACCTCTGTGACAGGTTCATGTTTCCTCATTGGGTCCTTATGGATGCTGAGGGGCCAGGAGACTGTATGCCTTTCAATTTCTAGGATATGAGAGCGTTTGCCAAACATAATGGTCAGCCCTGGTGGCCAGGAAAAGATTTTAAGGTTTCCCCTCGGGTTTACAGGGTGTCATATCCTTTCTTGGGGGTGGAGCCTACATCCACATTACCCTTACCTGGCGTGCTCCTTCCTTCTGTATCTCCACTTTGAGCAAAGGAGTTAGAGCAGGCATGTCTGCCTCCTATTGAACTTTCTTCAACCGTCTCCAAAGACTTATTCCCCATCAATAAAGAACCGTAAACTTGTCTTTCTCCTCTAGGTTGCTTCATAGTTCTTAGGATTCACACTTCCTCTCAGCCTACATTAGGAGGGACCTGGTTCCTGCCCGGCATTCTCTTCATGTGTGCTGCATGCTTCGCCCAGGACATGTCTTGGCTCTACTCCACCAGTTAGCTTGCAATTTCTCTTTCTGCGTGCCCCGCGGTCAGCACAGGTTTGCACATTGAGGGAATCGCGAACCCCTCATTCACACTACTGATCTTCTCTCTCTCTGGAGCATTGCATGCCATCGCAGGTCTGCCATGGGTCCCCACAGTCATCTCCTTCCAAGGTTCCCAGGAGGGGGGCACACCATATCTAAGGGGTGGTATTAGGTCAGCGGGAACCTGCTCTGTACATGCTCAGAGACGCACATCAGGAAGTGCCACGCCAACCCATCCCACATGGCCCTCTACCTGCACATTGTAGTATGGGAAGGTCAGGGAGCTCATCACTGGGCTGCCAAGATCTTGGGCCACGGAGAGGCATAGATTTCCTGGAACCTCACTGGCCCTGGCGGGGTGGAATAACAGTGACCCGAGCCTGAAAGTCCCCCTGTGACAGACCTTGAAGAAATCAACTGTCCTCTGGAAGCCAAAGTACCAAATGCCAGGAAGGTCAACATTCACCAGCCAACTGTCCGGAAGGGTCCCTCACATAGATGTCCCCAAAGCAACTGTTAGTGACATTATATGATTCCTCTCTGGCAGTCTGACCTTGAACACACATTGTTGTGGACTTGGCAACCTCGACTGAAGTCATCAACGTTCTATTTGACATTATGGCTGGAACATTCCTTTCACTTGCCTATGTTTCCCTTGGACCCCATGCACTGTTGTTTTGGGAATCCACCCTGTGTTGTGCACCCAACTCCCACCCTGGTGGGAAACCTACAGTGCCAGCGGATACATTTGGTAGTATTTTGTTTCAGCAAAAGTATAATCATTGCCTAGGAAAGGGTTTTAGAAATAATAAAAATACTCACTTTGACATAGTGTTTCAAAATGTGAAAAACAGTTCTGAATAGCATACCATTATGTTAAACACCAAATCAGGTTGTCTTTCATGCACTGCACGTTATTCACACTGTAGTGTTGCACAATGGCCAGTCATAAAAAGTCAGGTATACATTGTGGGAGGCACAACGCAGGGGTGTTGCTAGGTCTGGAAAAGACCCGGGGCTAAGCTGATGTCGGAACTGTTGGGACTGGGGGCTAGCTAGTCTTTTGGCTGTAGCTCCTGAGATTCTATCCGGGCTACAACCAAAAGATCAGGGGCTATAGCCCCCTTAGCCCCCCCCTAGCAACGCCCCTGGGCACAAGGCCAACTTCAGGGCACGGATGGGCCCTGGGTGAGTAAACAAGGGATGAAGGAGAGGCGAGAACCTGCACTCACTGGCATGATTTGATCAATCCCACCATGGTCTCAATTAATAACGAAGATCGAAACCGAAGAAAACAGACGGAGACGGTATAACAGTAATGTGAACAAATGCAGGATTGATTAGCTGTTTGTGGTTCAAATGTGGCATGCATCATTGTGTGAAACTGAAAATAGGTGGTCATTTCTGGTTTTAATGAACATACAAAGGGTAGCAATTGGACCAGGAGGGAAGGGAAGGTTATGGGATCGGCGGAGGGGTGACCTCTTTCGGCCATGACAATCCTTTGAGGTAACTGGAGGCCTGTGTGTGTTGCTATTACATGTATTGATGTGTCAAATTTACAGACTTCATAGAGGCCAAAAGTAAACGTTTGATTAAGAGATTCTACCCGAGATTCCACAGCACGTGACCTCAGCTACTCACAAGCCACGGAGAGCAAAGGCCCCACAATATGGACACAATGCATCTGGTATCAGAAGGGGCGGATATCAGGAGTGGTGACAGTTTTCCCTGTAGAAACAAACATCAGTCTTTGTGGTCAATGCACATTTTGATGTCATCTGAACCCCTTGTTTTACTCGGATTTCAATGACTGACCAATTGGTGTCTCCATTACTTACGTTTTTTGCAGATTAAACGGGCGGGGTGCCCTAAGCGGCTGAACAGTGAATTTGTTTGCAGACAAGGTAACTGTACGGTGTCTTACAGCTGCCGGACAAGGTCAAGTAGTGAAAGTGACCGGCGGAGTTTTACAGGATTTAAGTCAACTTATTCCTTAAGCTTTTTCGCCTTTTTTTGTCATACAACAGGTACTGTCAGAGGTGATGAAAAACTGAATACTTGTAGTACTGATGACATCACTGTCACCATCCTTGGTATGGTACAGGTCACTGGCGTCCTTCCTGACGCTTGCCCAATTGGTTCCACGCATGGCCGATACACATTTCAAGGGCAGGGGAAGTGCCATTAGACACCCAGTTACATCACACTAAGTGATGTCACATGCCCCTTGACCTTGATGACAACACAGGAAGGGAGGTTGCATGGCCTTTGATAACACACCTTGAAGAATTAAGGCGCTACCACCATATGCCAAACGCAACCTCAAATGCACCATGCTGCACAGGGATGCATACTTAAAGTTACATTTCCTCAAAGGCTTAATGTGTCTCACGCGGTTGGGAATTTCTTTTATTAGAACCGAAGTGGAGTGACTCAACAGTGATCTTTAGCTGGACTCCATCACAATGAAATCAAGAAGAAATAGCAACCCCTACATTGTCTGCGCATGTGCACAATCATCATCAGTGGGACAGACCTAGGATTGCAGATCTCAGCAGCTTCGGCCTGATGTACTAAGGAGGAACATGTATTGGCCAGCCTTAAGAGGATGCAGGTTACAGCAAAGACATGACGTGCTTGATTTATGACTTTGCTTCAGAAGTCTGGAAGCCCTGCAGTGATCTTTAACTTCTGAGCATTTGCAGCCAGGGGTGAACGATGGCCCTAAGGCACGTCTCCCTACACAGCCTCATGGTTCATCATAGGCCATCATACAATACATGAAAGCTCTGTGTTCCGTTCCTTGTAATCCTATGTGTAGTAAAGGGAATGACGTGGGCTGCAGGGGGGAAGCCAGGGATAGCAGCTGGTACTCCTGGCCCCTCCTAAATGATGTCCCTGGTCGGTCTTATCTCAAGTGGATTATTTTATTTCCTTTCCTGAGATGATGAAGATTTCAGTAGATGAACTTGGGTGCTGTTCGCAAGAAGCGCCTGTTTATAATCCTGGTCCAAGAGGATGAGAAATGGTGGAGAGGAAGGCAAGTGGCTCCCTTCACAGCTCAATCAGGAAAGCTATCAACATTCCATTAACACTTGTTCAAGAGTGTTTGTCGTTAGAAAAATTGAATTTTTATTCTTCAACCTTTTTTACAGGTCATGTTACGATCACAGGGTTCAGTTGTCTTCATGGCCATCACATCTTTTCCTTTGCTTGGCCTTATGCTAAAAAGTATTCCAAACGGGGGAGACAATCAAGTGTATTTGCCTTGCTCAAGAGAGTTCGGGTTCAATCAGTTCTTTGTTCCTTGTGTTTGTGTCTAGTAAAGTGGTCATTATAAGGGCTCCTGTTGCCTATGGAGAGTCATCAGATTCAGTGTCTATGTGTCTCCAGGCTCAGGTTTTTGATGAAGGGATTCGGATTTCAGGTGGTCTGAAGGATGAGCCTTTTGATTGCTTCCGCCCTTTGTGGACTCAGGGGCCTTTAATATGCATAGCGAGATCCTTAGAATGGGAGAGAGAGAGACATCAAAGGATATGGCCCACGGGCTGGAAGACTGGTGGTGTGGTTTGTCTTCCCCTTAGATTGAGGAGAGACGCGTGAACTGGAACTACTGTCCTGGCTGCACCGTTTGGAAGGGAGATGCTCACAGGAAGACAGCAGCTGGCGCATCCAGGTTTTTGTATATTTTGCCACGCGCTGTATGACCTAGTGTTGTTGGCCTTTGAGAGATGGGGTAAACAGAACAGGGGAAATGTGTTGGGCCAATATTCAAGTCTCCGCGGAATGCATTAAAGGGCAGATTCTCCAATGGGACGTTGGGCAGAATAACCCACCAGCCTTTGTGGTTCTTCTGGGAATGTGATGCCCCTCCCTTTATTAGATGGGATTTACAGTTCAAGACCGCCCCTTTCACGGCAGCGATTCACCCCTATACCCTGCAGTCTGCCGTGACTTCCTGCCGCAGGTACTGTGCTCAACCCAGAGTATCAAAGCGACGGGGGAGTGTCGTGGTTATTGAAAGTGCCATGAAACGATGAGGAGCTCGTTTTGGTGAAACAATGTAGGTGAAATCGGTGCAAGCGGCACAGCTGGGGGTAGTTTGCAGTCATGCACTGCCTAAGAAGTGCACTCCCAGAGTACCATGAACATTCAGCAAAGTGCCTAAGGTTGGTGAGCAAGAACAAGGACGCGCCATTTATTGGGTGTGCCACTAAGCTGGGGAGTGTGCCCTCTACTGAGAGTGCCACTCAGCTGGGGAGTGTGCCCTTTATTGGGAGTGCCACTAAGCTGGGGAGTGTGCCCTTTATTAGGAGTGCCACTAAGCTGGGGAGTGTGCCCTTTATTAGGAGTGCCACTAAGCTGGGGAGTGTGCCCTCTACTGAGAGTGCCACTAAGCTGGGGAGTGTGCTCTCTATTGAGAGTGCCACTCAGCTACGGAGTGCGCCCTTTATTGAGAGTGCCACGCAGCTGGGCAGTGCGCCCTTTATTGAGAGTGCCACTCAGCCGGATGCAGAAAGTGCTAGGAGTGGAATGCGTTTGAGGGAAGTTCATTTGCGAGCACACAGCCCCTGTTTGTGCTGGTCTACAGTAACTCTGGTGTGTTCTCTGGCATGGGGTCCATGCACCTTTGCCATGTGCCAATGTAAAATCGATGAGCCGCCAAGCTACATTCTAGCGGGGAGTAAACACATGCATCTTCCTTCCTCCTCCTGTCAACCGTGGCAGCCTACTTTAGGTTTCCACTGATGAGGAGAGGAAGATGAACCCCCCATCGCACCCACTCCTCCCCTGAACATCTGCTCGGCCCCTCCACGTTCCAAACACGGCAGTAAAGAGTGCATTTTATTGCAGAATATATAAAATACGGCATTAGTTTATCAAAGCAGATCTAAATAAACAACTTCTTAACAGCAGTCACTCCACATGCTGAGCGGCCATTTCCTAACTCTTCCCCGGGGTCGATCTCCTGCTACACGTCATTCAGTGCGCACATAGGTCGGCGAGGTTCACGCAGCTGTATTAACACTGCTCACAGTCTCGTTCTTTGAAGTCAGTGACAAAAGAGGGCCTTCATTGGAGAGGGTGGGGCGGGGAGTGAGGTTCGCGTATTGGGAGCCACGACATTCTTTTTTGTGCCATTCAAAGTGACCCTGCGTATTTGGGCGGGCGTGTGGGCGGGCGCGTGCGTGTGTTTTTTTTTTTTTAATGGGCTTTGCGGGGCTTGTGTCTTATTACATAAACACAGTGCTTTAAGTGGGGTAAGAAATGGAGGGGGGCCCTCATTTGGGGGCGTGGCTTTCATTGTGGGCGTGGCCTAAAAGTGCACAAATCATAGTAAGGTGAGCAAAAAAATATATAAATGTATGTGAGCATTTATATGTTTGTATGTGTACTACTATGGTTTGTGTACTTTTCAAGCCACCTTTTATAAACAGACATTTGTAACATGTTTCTATGTTTCTAAAAGATGACTTCACACGTAAACAATTCAAGGCATCTTTTATAAAGCGTTGATGACGGACAAAACATTGAAATATTTCTATGTTTATAAAAGATGGCTTGAAACGTACACAAGTCAAGGCATCTTTTATAAAGCTTTGTCCACAGAGAAAGGCGCCTCGGGCTCTGTGATCTCAGAGATCACAGAGCCCGAGGCGCCTTGCACCCTCTGGGAACCTGCGGGCTCCTTGATCTAATCTGCATATTAGATCACGGAGCCCGCGGGTTTGCGAGGGTCAGTGACCGGGCGAGGGAAAACAAAGGAACTCTAACTTCCTCTGATGACCCTGATGAGGCGTCATCAGAGGAAGTTCCACTGACTGACAGAAGTGCCAGCCACCCTCAGCGTCCCTGTGGCTGGCTGGCACTTCTGTCAGCTTGCCTGACGTTAAACTGGCGGGTTCATCTTCCGTCGCGGCTGCGGCCGCGGCTGGATAATGCGTCCCGCCAATGTTGTTTAGGACCAGGGGACTCCGGCAAGGCCCCGGCTCAGCCCCAATCTCTGGAGACTGCCCGGGCCTGGCCCCGGCAGGCCACGGCCCACTTAAAGCACTGCATAAACAATACATGCAATTTCATTGCTTGGGCCTGGTCTTCTGCAGCTACTTTGGCAGGTGCTCTGACTCTGCGGCTCAGTGCATTGTGAGAGCAAATGTGTTGGGTGCTGGTCTAGATTCAAATTGTGTATTTTGTTATTTTTAACACCCAATTTACAGCTTTGTCTAGCGAGATGCACGCCATGCCTTTTCTTTACTTAAAGTCGACCCGTGTTGCAGTCTGAAGCACTAATTTGAGCGCTTTTATAATTACTACCCATTTGCTGTTTCTACTGTGCTAAAAAAAAAACAGCGCCATCTTTGATAATCACGAGAAAGGGACCCATCGGGATTCCACGCTCCACAACACTGTCAGTGGCGCGAGTGCACAGTGTGCATTCTTTGATAATCGGGGCTTTGATTGGTAAACAGTCATTATAGTGCACAACATTCTCTGTACACATTGCTCAGCGCAGAAACATCATCGCAACAAATTCCCCTGCAACATTTATTTGCAAAAACAAAGTATAAAGGTAATATCTTTCGATAAGGGCATAATGGTTAACATGGGGTGGGACTGGAGGCTAGTGTTGGGTGTCGATGATTCCCCCCATTTTGCTACTTCAATTGTAAAAATGGCAAAAACTAAAAAAGTAAACTTTCTGCACTGAAACATTGAGCGGTAAAACCCACAGAACCTTTTGTTTCATGGTGCTACTTGCCTTGTTCTTTGGTTGTTTCTCCTGTGCATTATTACCCACCTTAATTAGCGTAACTTATTATATTCTGCATAGACAGAACAGCCCCAGAATGGGCCTCATTACAAGTTTGCCGGTCCAGTAGTAACGAGCCGGTAAACTACCGGCGCTGTTACTGCTGGGTCGGCAAACTACAAGTTCTGCTAATTACCGGCACGGCTACCACAAACATCGTAATGAGACCGATTGTCACAGTCTACCGTAAGTCTCTGTCCATACCTCTAGTGTGTGTACTGATGTGCTACTCAGGTGCAGCGGGGTGCCTCATAATAAAAACCTATAACTGGGGAATCTGTAAGTGGAAGGATTCTCCTTCCCAGAAGTTAAAATCATTTCTAGCCTTGACACACTATAAAGTAAGCAGGACAGTTGGAAGGACCCTGTCCGGGCGAGGTTGCACTGTGTGCATTTGTGCCGTTTTACCATGCCGCTGGTCCACCCATGCCCCAATGCATCACCCTTCAAAGCTGGGTCTTAGTTTGTGCCTCCCTAATGTAGGAGATCATGCACTGTAAACAGTGTGTATTCAGATATAATGATGCACGTTAGTGTTCATACACAAGGCCTTTTCTAGAGGGCAGGTGAAGTGGGCGGCTGCTCGGGGAACAGAGTCAGAAGGAGTGCTATTAGGCAGGTGTGAATCAGTACTCAGCATCAAGAGAGAGGGAGAACTAATGGCCTGCAACACACTGACAGAGGGCAGTAGAAAGAAGCCCATTCTAGTCTGCGATTTACCCCTTCTCCCCCCACACTCATGCAGGCAGCATAGCCTTTGATTCCACACGATAGTGCACCTTTGTCAACCCACAACTTTCATGGCGATCTACAGCTTTAGGCTAGTTGTGACTATAAGACCTTACTCCATACCTCCAGGTAGAGACAGAGGTGACACTTAATAGCTAAACACAGCAGACAACGAAAGCAAAAGAGACATAAAGAAAAGGTAAAACCCAGGTAAAACCCAGAAAGGAACATCCAAGACCTACATTGCATTCGGTGACCTGGTCCAGGATTTTGAGCAGGTGAACCGTGCATTGGTATGGGACAAGTTCGTAGACAGGTGCTGCCCAAGTGATATAATGGAGCCCCTTATCCCTTTCCACAGTGAATCATCATTAATAGTGCATTTAAACAAATCAGGGCAACTATCATCAAAGATTGAAACATCTAGAGGGGTCAAACAGGGGTGTCCTTTGGTGCCTGCTATCTACAATTTTTTCAATATCGGACATTCAAGACTTTGAAAGAGAGCCGATATCATTCCCGCCCAGTATTTGAAACACAAGAATAAGAAGACTCCTGTATGCATTTAGCCTAATATTGATTGACCAGACTGAAATAGGCCTGCATCGTCAACTGCATAGCCTTCAGAGATACACAGACAAACATTATCTAGAGATAAACCAAGAAAAAACAAAAGTGCTGTGCCTGGAAAAAGGCCACTCTAGAAAAGATCATTTAAAATGGTCTCTGGGGCCAAACATGATCAAACTGGTTAAGAAATGTAAATACCTTGGAGTGATCGTCAGTAATAGCCTCATTGAAACACCAATGCGGGAAATGCTCTTGGAGAAAGTCAAAACACTGACTCCACAGGTAAGACTAATGGATAAGAAATATGGCCGCTTTTCACTATTAGCGGTCCAAAACTTTTATTGAGCAAAGGTTGTGCCAGCCCTGACTTATGGTGCTGAGGCAATGCCCTATATACACCATATAGTCGGAGGGAAACACTCAAAGGAATGTTTTGGAGGAAATGCTTAATCTTCCAAACTCTACAATGACATCACTGATACATAGAGAACTCAGCCTTCCATCATTGCTTGTGACAGTGGAGTGGAACAGCCTGGCCTTACTCCGGAAGATAACATCACAGACAAGTCCAAGAATCCTCCAGATCATCAACCATGAACTAACTAATGGAACTAGTGAAGTTCTACCAGAATGGGCAATGAGGGCCCACAAAGTCTGACAGAAACTGGTTGTACGGAAACGGACCTAATGTCAAATCCCATAAAGGTGAAGAAAAAGTTAATAGAGTTAGACTGGATCCGAACCTTAGAAAAAGCAGCGTTGAACATGCTCACAAAGGATTTTCCCAAGAAGAAAAACAAACTTAATCAACTGTGTGGCTACTTACTTAAATTCCCCAATAGACACTATAGAGAGACCTTTATGAGGATGCTCTTAAACCTGCTCCCGACGAACGAGATAAATGCGATCCACGGCAAGTCAGCATCAAATCTTTGCAGATTTTGTGAAGTTCCAGAGCAGGTGGAAACAATAAAGCACCTTTGCATATCTTGCCCAGGCCTGAGCAAGGAACAGAAAACAGTGATTGGAGCCATTGATGAGTGACTTCCAAACAATCGATGATGAGGACCGGTGGGAATTTCTGATTTATAGAGAAAAGACTGCGTGGGTGATAGGCGCTGTGTCATTGATTCGCGCCATCACCTTATTCAGTGATGAACCTTAAGTGCCCAATATAAGAACAATATTGCGTAGGATGATGTTTTGAAAGTATCTTGACATTTTAGAAGAAAGAATTATCGGGACAATCCTGTTATCAAAACTGAATTATGTAAATTGTAAAAATTGGGAAAACAATGAAATCATAATTAAAAAAAGAAAAGTGAAAAAGCATGCAAGAATGAAATAATATAAAGGGCAAAAGGAAGAAAGAAAAGAAGTGTAAAGAAAAAGGACAAATGGACAATGAAGCAAGTGTCACATAAAAAAGCAGGATGATGTTGGGATAAACAAATGTGACACAGTGGAATAAAAAGAAATAAGTGGGAAAGAGGGTGAGAAAGCACACAGAATGTAAGAAAGCACAAATTAACGGAACACGGAAAGAACATTGTAACAGAGAAAGAGGTAGACAGATGCAGGGAAGGAAATATATAACGCAAGGAGGGTACAAAGAGAAGAAAGGGGCAGACAAAGAAAATAAGAGGAGATTTTGAATGAGTGATGGGTTGACAAGTGAAATAGAAAACAGAAAAGAGGGACGAACATCAAGGGAAAAATGGTCAAGTTGAGAAATTCATACAGTAAAGAGCATGGCAAGTGGGGGAAGAGTCAGTAACGTGATGGAGCAGAGAGGAAAATACTCAGAGGCGTGAGGAAATCAGGCTACTGCGAGATATCAAAAGGAATAAAGGAGGTGAGTGAAAAACAGGGAGAGTTGGAAGTGTGTGTGCTCATCACGGCCATGGCCCGAGCCTGCCCACCTGGAAGCTTTATCTGTGCTAGAGGCTGCTGAATGCAGGAACTGGCCGGCACGCAGGCTGGAGACAGTGGATCATGGCGCGGTCTCCGAGTCAGGGTTACGCATCACAGTGGGATGCTGTGCATGCCCACTGCCACAATAGACATGCACAGAGATCCAAACACTGCCTCCTTGCGTTCGCACGCTGCACACGGCATCCTGCATTGCCAGGCAACAATGCTTGCTGCAATATTCTCGTCGTGGGAGCAGCGGGCTATTTAAACCCAGTTCTCATTGACACAGGTGCATCTCAATATGCGCCCTATGTTCACCCTTGCAGAGTAGTTTCACTTTACTCTATATTTATTTATTTATTTGAGTGCAGCTAAGGCCAAAAGGTATCTTGGCGCTATGACCAGAGAGTCCACAGGGCAGTAGGAACAGAAGACCATGACCTAGAAAAAATATGTTTTTAAAGCTTTCACAAAAGGCAAGTGTTCATAAATGACCTGTAAGGCCCCGGGGCTGCTACTGAAAACACACATCCTCCGATAGTAGCTCTCGAAAAGCGAGGAACCCGTGAAAGGAAAAGGTTAGCGGAATGCAGACTGCGGGAAGCAGCGTGTTTAATAAACTTCTTGTGAATGTACAAAGCACCCTGGCCATAGTAAGCCGATGGGCCAGACATAAGGTCTTAAATTTAATTCTAACTGCAACAGGCAGCCAATGTAGATTTTGTAGTACTGGGGAGAACTGAGAAAATTTGGACAGGCCAGCAGCCAAGCAGGCAGCTGGATTTTGTACCACCTGCAGTTGTTGGATAAGAAACCTAGGCTGGGCAAGTAGTGTGGTGTTACAGTAGTCAAGAGTCCCTGATATGGGCATCGAGACTACCAAACACCACAACTCAGGATGGATATATGGCTGAATTTTTCTAAGCATCCTAAGCTTAGCATGGCCTGCGCTACATCTCGCTTTAATCTGGGGAGACGCTGAAAGGGATGACACTATTTTAACTCCAAGGTTTTTCACCTAATGAACAGAGATAGGTAGTGGCAGCTGGAGATCAGCCAACAACCATGACTTCAATTTTTTCACCATTAAGTTTCAACCAGTTGGCATTCATCCAGCTGCCAATATCAACTAGGCAATTCTTAAGCCGAGAAGCAGTGACACCCACTTTACGATCAATTCTAAGAATCAGCTGGGTGTCATCAGCATAAGCATAGAACTTAGCCAAGGGGAGAATGAACATATTAAACAGCAAGGGGAAAATGGCTGACTCCTGGGAGACTCTGCAAGTCAGAGAAGAAACGGCAGAAAAAAAGTGGAGAAGAGACAGTACCTCTGTTCGGTCGGTCAAAAAAGACTCAAACCACTCGAGAACAGAACCACCTATGCTAATCTTCTCCAGGCGCTGACACAAAATAGAATGGTTGATTGTGTGATTGCTGTAGAGAGATCTAGTAGAATCACTAGTCCCACTTCACCCAGGTCAACAATCATGGTCAGGTCGTCAAATCACGGAGGTGAGAACCGATTCAGTGCCCATCGCTGGATGAAAGCCTGACTGAAAAACACCAAGAATGGCTGCCTCCTCAAGAAAATTTCTCAGTTGTGGCGTAACAATTGCCTCTAATGATTTAATCGGAAAAACTAACAAAGATATGGGACAAAAAATAACCAGGAAAGTGGGGTCCAAAGCAGGCTTCTTCAAAAGTGGGGAAACAATCACCCGTTTCAGGCCAGCGGGAACACAGTCCGAAAGAGTGATTAAAGGCAGAGGTGCGCAGAGTTACAAGCTCAACGCCTAAAGCCTTAATGATTTTCAAAGGGATAGGGTCAAGAGGGGAAGAGGACTTAAGCTGGTAGTTGATTTTGCTTACCTGATCCTGTGAAGCAAGGGCAAGAGACAGAAACAACACCTTACTGTCATCAATGACCATTGTAGCAAATGACTGAATAGAACCTGCCATAAAAGAGGCAAGAACATCCTCTCGAATCTTGACTATCTTATCAGAGAAAAAAATCTGAAAGTGAGTCACCCACCTTCTGCGAAGACGGTATTGTGGAACCATCCACTGTAGGGGAAGAGAAAGTCAGAACAATAGAAACGCGTTCTTGGGAGTGATTCCTAGCCGCTGTAATGCAGTTCGAGAAATAACCGCTTTTTGCTTCAACAATAGCATTATGATACACAAGGCGAGCATCACTGAGAACAAATGTATCACTTTCAGCATAAAATCGGTGCCAACGTCACTCTGCTTGTCAAAATTGCAGTCTAAGTGCCTACAACTGTGGTGAGAACCAACGGGCGATGTTTAGTGTATTTCTTTTTCTTCTTCAATGGGACTGGCTCTTCTGCCACTGAAAAAAAGGCATAGGATAGTGCTGATAAGGGGTCCTTGGGATGGCCACTCGGCTAGCTTCATAATGTTTAAGAATAACGCAAAACAGTTTGGAATGATCCACTTGGGACCAGACCCGGAGGAAACACCAGGTGAGGGGGCGAGTGAGCAGAGATGAAGGAAGCAACAAGGAAAAGGGGGTGACAAAATGATCTGTCCAATCAACCTGAAACACAGGATGAGATCTAAACTTCTTTTCAGAAACAATTGGGTCAAGAGTTTGGCCTTGACAATGTGTAGGGCCACAGACTAGCTACTGTAGGTTTAGATCAGCCAAAGCAGTAATCAGGTTGGCTGCATGTAAATCAGAAGAGGCATCAACCCATAGGTTAAAATCTCCTAAAATGGCTAGGTGATAATGCTGAAGTTGCAGTGTAGCTACAAATCATGTGAACTCAATGGGACAAGAAGTGTCATAAGTTGGCTGACCGTAGACTGTTAAAAAATAGACAGTAAAAATTGAGGAAAGCGATACCCGCACCAAGTTGCAGCTTGAAGTAGCAGGCATAAGGAGTACATTTCACCTCTTTTTAAAAAAACAAATGTCACTCCACCACCAGGGTGGATGTAGTCTCGATCAACATGAATAATAGAATAGGCCCCTAGAATAGCCTGCAAACGATCTGAACCGGATGCACCACAGCCGACCCATAAGACTGGCGGTCTCCAAACGACCCTTTAAGATGAGCAAGATAGATGGGGATGCAGATTCGTATTCTTGCATCAAATAATAATGACAACTCAATAGTTTGGCAAAGGGAGTCCGTTCAATGACAAGTACAGAAAACGGAGAGTTCAATGAACATCAGCAACTGCTCGATCTTCCTTCTCGCTTAAACTCCAACTAACATTAACAAAAACACATTTATACCAAAAACTCATCATCATTGCCGTGCAATCTTTAAACACCTAACATGCAACTTGATTGGTTATAGGAAGGTAACTTTAACATAGGTACTATATCTGTATATGGTAACGGGGAGAGGGGATTGGATAATAATGTCAGGTGGGGCAACTAAGCCCTTCCTTCAAACTGCCCACTGTACACGTCACCAAAAGTATGATGTCCCATTGGCTCTACTCTCTATAGGACCGTAGATTACATGTCCCACTATGATTGGATTGGCATCGATCCCACACATACTTTTCCACTTGCGCTTAGCAGCATGCAGAATAATTAGCCAGGTGCAGGGAGTAAGTCTGCACCCTGGCTTCCCTCCAATTTATGTTACAACCATTCATCACCTCAGTGGCCGTGTGTCAATTACTGCTTTGTAGTTCGGCCTTGAGTCTGCTTCTTGGTCTGAGAAAGTTAAGGCGTATGGGTACAACAAGGATCCATGCGTAGGTGGGCAAGTCTCATCCCTTTCTGCCTGCCTTGCCACGTGACTAGGACACTGTGAAATCAGCCTCCTCTTCATGCAATTTCATGTATTTGATTATTCAATTCCGTCAGTCATTTACCATTTGCAGCTTATCTCGACCTTGCTGAACAGGAGACCTTGCATGGTCATCTTCAGCTGGGTTTCTCTCTGTCTTTAATTCTTGATTTATCTGCTACAGCCTTCTCTTCCTGAAACCTTTAGTAACCGCTATTCAATTCTGCTCATGTGCGTAGTGGATTTTCACTCATCTATAAAGTGCTTTTGAGGTAGATATATGTAGTTGACGCTTGCCGCAATCTCCACAATCTCTATGCTTCTTGTGGTTTCTTGCGTATGTACACGTTTAAACTGACTTAATGTCTTCATCGTGCAAATGGCATAAGTTTCTTTGTCTTGAAATCAACTGGTTCACCTTATGCCCAAGATGTCACTTATCTATGGCATTTCGTCTCTTTATCAACATTCTTAGGTCATTATATCCTCTATATGTGCGTCAGTCCGATCTCTCATAATGTCACCAGTCGTCTTCTTTTAGTATCTTCTTGGCTCCTTCGGGTATCCCATTCTAACAAATGTCCTTTTGCTGTGTCTGTAGATATGGGTTTCTCAGTGGGTACCTTATGGTCCAGGTTTGCTTGGGTGTCGGTACTTCAATAGGTGCTGTTATTCTGATAGGCACTGGGCAGAGCCCTACTATGGCTCTCTGCTGGTTTATCTGTTCTTCATACGTCACATATTTTGGCGTGAACCTTCCAGGTACTATGAAGGGGTGGCTGGAGTGTAGATGATACTTCCTCTTCAGATCTTTGTCTTGGCCACGACTGTCACCTGATTACCCCGTGCCTGTCTCTTTCCCCGTGTCCCTGTCCTGCCTGCTTCCACTCTTGTCTGCTTCTATAGTCTTGGCTTGGGAACTGCTTGGCTCTGGTCTACAGCCATTGTTCCTCCTGCCTCTTGTCTCCAGTGATTGTTCCTCTGGCCTTGTGATGGTCATCACCTCCCATCTACACTGTCTTCTATTGCACCGCTGTACCAGCTTTCCCGGTCAGTGCCTTGTGCTGCCCCTATACCACGTTAATCTGAGAACAGCTGTCTCATGGCATGGGACGTTGTCTGCCGGGTTCCTGTTCTGTCTCTTCCATCAAAGAAAAGGCTTGGGGGCCAGACCTTAAGCCATACTAACCACAAGTGAGAACTCTGAAGGACAGGAGAAGAATCAGAAGCGAAGCACCACAGCAAAAAACCCGGATTCACCATGACTATGAACTTGACAGTGTGAAACTGAAGCAGGGAGGGATTTAGAGCTGAGAGTTGACAATGAGTGAGACGTGGGCAGCAGGAAACAGAGTGATATAAGGTGGCAGCAGCACAGACTGAGGTGCTGATGAGGGAAAGACCTGTAAATGCAGAAGTGGGTCGGAATGGAAGGGAGACATACAATGTGAGGGATAAAGATAAGAGAAGGGCACAGGTGAAGGTGTGAACACATTGAACACATCCAGGAGAAAGGTGCAAAGAGTTAGGAAGGAGATAAGGGGCAAACTGGAAGATTGAGATGAGACAAGGACCAAAGCAAGAAAGATGCACACATTAAAGTGAGAGCCAACGGTGAGAAGGAAACTGGGAGAAGTAGTTGGGAGAGCTGGTCACAGGTTGTCAGAGAGTGGTGTGTGAGCGGCCTCTCATTCGCAGTATCATTACGTTTGTGCCCTTGTCCTCTCCTCACAGAAGGGTGAGGGGAAAAATATAATGCAGCATATGGTGGGTAAGCATGTGTGGGTCTACCTGGGGGCATAGTCCACTAGGGATTTTGCCACCCCAAGTCTCTGGGCCTGTGGCTGGAGAAGCCCCACCTGCTCTTGTGGTCATGTCTGTGGGATGACGTGCACACTGGTCTTGCGTGTGGTGCTGGGTAGTGTTTGCACGTCAGGGCAGAGTTGGAGGTAGTATGGGAGTGATCCGCATCCCATGCTACCATATTCTGCGCACCATATTGCCAAGAAACTGCCCTGAAGCTGAAGGCATTGTGGTATATTGTTTTTCTGTGGCATTATGCAAAAGAACATTTGTACTAAGCATGGTGCCCTTTGAGTAAAGGGAAATTCCTAAGTGATTCACAGTGGCAGCATTCCCAGAAAAACAGATGCTTTGATATGAGGTCATCAGGGTCGGACTGGGACATAAAATTGTCTCGGGCACCAATGAAAAAGTGGTCCACAGTTGCACATGGCTATTCATTCCTTTTGTGACAGACTGATTGAATAGTAACCAAAGGGGAGTTTGTTGATTTAGTGTTATGCAAATTGTGCATTTTAAAGACTATGGCCCTCATTACGATACTGGCGCTGACCCATGGCGTTATTAGCACCATGGTTGGTGCCGGTATTGTAACAAGTCCGCCAATGTTTGATGGGGAATTACCACCCCATTCCAAGGTTGGCGGGGCGGTAATTCCCCATTGAACATTGGCCCTTCCCCATTCCCATTTTTGCCCCATAGGGCTCAATGGGACTGGGGGACCCTTTTTGCGGGTCCCTACTTTAACGGCTGGTCTAGACCAGCCATTCAGGTCGGGTCCCGCAAAGGGACCTCCTATTAAGGCGCTAATGGGTTAACGGCACCGTAGCCTATTACTGCGCTGTTAACCCATTAGCGCCAGGGTCGTAATGAGGCCCTATTTATTCATCAATAATTGTCAAAACGAATGGCTGCAGAGTGAATTAACTCATCAAACTGGCCCAAATTAACCAAAAAAGTGGGCCACTTTGACCAAAGAAACTGGCCCACACCAGCGTTTTGTGTTTTTGCTTCACCCATGCGCCTATTGCCCTGTAGGCCAGTCCGAGCCTGGAGGTGATTGCTCTGGTGGGGCAGCGCAGCGCAGTAGTGTCCTAGTCGGTAAAGCAATTTAAACCCTGCTGCTGAATTCTGCAATTTGTACTGCAATGTGAAAT
The DNA here is from genome assembly GCF_040938575.1 of Ambystoma mexicanum. NCBI lineage: Eukaryota > Metazoa > Chordata > Amphibia > Caudata > Ambystomatidae > Ambystoma > Ambystoma mexicanum. The sequence continues at coordinate 507,861,212 of NC_090935.1, forward strand.
CGTGATCTGGTATGGCTGTGAGAGCTGTACTTACAATGCTTTGTCAAGTGCCCTGAAAACATTGCGCTTTGAGGTGCATGCACACCAAACACTGTACAAAATGGCCTTTGCATGCAGGGTGAGTGAGAAAGGCAAAAGGATGTCCCTGGAAAACCTGGCTGATAGGAATGCCAGAGCAAACTGTAAACATGTCTTATGTGTCTCCACTCTGATCACCTTCAAAAACCTTTGGCATCTGCCAGTCCCCTTAACATTATTAACACACCTAACTTGCCCGAATTCTCACATCTGTGATACAGGTCTTGCTTTAAACTCAATACCAGTCTAAACTAAAGCGAACATTTACTGGAAAGTAACAAGTGACTGTAGGGAACGCTTGCCACGGTGCCCAACCGAATTGCTTCAGTGAATTTTTCCACCATGGAATTTTCTACTTCTTTGCAAACGCCATGCATAATTGCAATTCACCTGTGCACCTGTGCACATTTTCCGTAAACAAGCATCAGAGAATGGTTGTTGCTTCGCGTCTGTGTTATTCCTTGTTGTCTCACTTTCTAACATCCTTTGCAGAGCAGGGGATCCCCAATGTCCAGTGAGTGGGGTTTTAGGATGGAGACTTTAGCTATGCATGAGGTGGTGGCCTCCTCACAAGAGAAGAGATCCCAGGAAGACCCCGAAGATGCAAGATGGCCTCTTTATCCAGCTACTTCTGCATGCAGGAGTGATCAGTGTACAGAACAACATACGCAAAATGATCTGATTTGATAGATTTCTTTTACTCTCCATAAAGCTCCTGAAAGGCATCAAAGAACTGGGAATCCGATCAAATGGTGGAACTGACATAGCTCCAAAGGGGAAGATTCCAGGCTTTCTTTCAGAGTTGGTTGATATGACATGATTGCAATTCAGCCGGAGGCAGCTGTTGGCGATTCCTAATGCATTTTGAATTTGTTGTTCAGTAGTATTGAGTCGGATTCTGGATGCTGAGGCTGACGTATTTGATAAATGCAATACAACTAAGACAGTCACTACCATCTTGTATAGCTACGCCAGAAAGCTGTTCTTTTTCAGGAGGGACATTTTTTCTTTATGAGGGATTCCTCTTTTTCTCTAACAATTGGTAAAGTGCCCATGGTTGGTAAGGGGCAGTGTATGTCTCTGTTGCAGTAGTCTAACTTGGTGTCAATAACAGTGCACGCTATGCTGGCACAGTGCGCTTCAGATAATACTTTGAAGAGCTAGTACAATAGTTCACCAGAGAATCCAGGAAGGAGTGCATTTGAATGTGCAAAATAACATACCATATAAAGGTCAAGTTTGAGGTAGAAAAAGATATCTTGTTTTCCCTATGGCCCTGTAACATGTATTGTTATATTTAGAAGAAATACTCAACACATACAGGAAATTATCCCCTAATGGGGGACACTTTGAAGCTTGGCCGACTTTGTAGCCCTTTCGTTTCTTCTTTTTTTGGATTCATCACAAAGCATTTATGTGTTCACACAAGCATGTATATTTACTGTGCCAATGAAATAATAATTGAGACTTATCTGTATATCAACCATACAGTATTTTATGTTAACTTCGTTGCATATAGTATATTTTTCTTTTGCCATGTGATGCCACTGTCAACTGTTACTTTTCACATGTATGTCGTATTTTCCAGCATTCATTTCTTTTTTTCAATCTATGCACTGCATGTTCTTTTTATGATTAGCAAATAAATGATTGTTCTCTAATATCTGTATTTTCTAACACAGTGAGTGATTAGTACTTATAGACTTGTGGGATGTTTTTACCCATGCATCCAAGCCCTACCATAAAACTGTGCAGTACTGGCATGGAAAACATCATGATGGCCAGAACTCCCCAGAGAATGCACAGGGAAAACATGAAGAATAGGCTGCCACCCATTTTTGCCTATGTCGTGAGCACAGGAGGGCACTGCCTAAAACCACCATTGGGCTACACACACAGTAGCCTGAAACCATTGGGAATGGCAATGCTGATTGCCAAAAAGCAACTCAGAACTGTGGGGAATTCATTTTCTTAATCCCAAAAATGGTTGCAATACCGGTACTCACCACTATCAGAAAGCCGGCGTTTTAAAACCACCAGACTTTTGTGTAAAACTGAACAAATGAAACAAAACCATGCCAAGGAAAGACTTGCTAAGAGGTGGATACAATGTAAAACTATATTCTGAAATGACTTGAAGGAAGTAATTATTTAATGTATATGTAAAAATTGTAAGTTTGATTTAAACTGGGAACAAAAAGTGAAATTTAGCTGAAACCTGGCTTAATGAAACTGGATTCTGCCTGACAACTACCCCCGACAGGAATGGAAACCTGCTCAGCCACTGTTCCCAGGCATAGCTGCATCCTGCTGCCCCTGCCAAAAGGAGTTCACACCTCCCTGATTGAATTAAGGGAGGGGACCTGCAGACCGCAGGAGGTTGAACAAAGCCTTGTCCAGGACTCAGGCAAATGTAATATTGGGGGGGCCTTAAAGTGGCTTCCTCTTAGGGGAAACTGGGAGGGGCAGTGCCTCTGCAAGCCAGCTGAGCTTGGGGAAAGTGGATAAACCAGTTATTCCACCATGTGATGTGGGAAGCCACACCCCTTTTTGACCAGGGCGTACTTTTAAAAAGATGGATAATTCATAGTACGGACCTGTCAAAATTATATAAATAATATCATTATTCTTGTGATTTTTCTGGGCACATTTTAAGAGGTGTTAGGACCCTGTGGTATGTTCCTGGGGATAGTAGCGGAAAAAAGGGTGTTACTTCAAATGTATGCATGTTAAAAATCTGACACTTTATCATCTGTAACCCATATCCCTGGTGCACATTTGTGTAAAATCTGGAAAGGTTTAGAAGTCGTTATCTGGATGAAAAGGGGAGAATTCTGTCATCAGTGGACACAACATCGTACAAAGACAGGGATCGGATGGTTTGGTGCTACAGAAAATATGTTAACTGGACCTATAATATTAGAAAAATGGTACATAGATAAATATGTATTTGGGTCAGAAATAGATTTGTGTGCAAATTGACCAGGGGAGGATCCTCTGACCCATAAACAGACCTCATCATGATGACAATCCATTTCCTTCCCCCAATCATGGGAGAGGGGAGAATTGGGCCAATGACAAGTAGCGAGGGGCGGGCTTAGCTAGGCCCAGGCACACACCGATTTTCAAAACACATAAAAAGAGACTGCTGGGACAGGTAGAGACATTCAATTCCATTTTCTGCGGAGCATGCTGACCGACGACTTGACATCCAGAGATCCAGACTTCAAATCCATCAATCTCCAGAACCTGTAGCAGAAATTAACTCCAGAATTTGTATCAGAGAGGGCTGAATCCTCTTCAGCAGGCCTCAAAACCAACCAAACTATTCAACAGCCGGGCGAGCCGTTTGAATTTTTGCCAAGAATTTTTGCAAGAACCTGTAGCAGTATCCAGAAAGCAGTGCTGTATCCGGAACCCGAGAGAACCACAAACCAGACCGTTGTGAGCAGATCCGGTGCTTGACAGACCCAAAGAGCAGAGCTGACCCAGATAGCCGGGACTTCAGAACCACCGGCCGGAAGTCCCGTCCAACCTGACCAGACCGTGACGAGGCCTATTTCAAATTGATATTGTGAGTACCTAGCAGAACTGTGCAGAACCAATCTCTTAGTTAAAATAATCTAATCCAAACTATTTTAACCTAAGTAGAACAGCCTCCTAGAAATCGTGTCATCTGTCATTTTTAAAGCTGCACAACTGTCACCTGTCAATTCTGCAGCTGCAAGCTGTCACCTGTCATTTTGAGTTTTACTTTAAATCCGAAAATCTACCTTTATTAAATCGTCGTTATCTCTGGAACCGTTTGGGCTAGGAACGTGGTTTAACTTTCATTTTAAAGCTGTGATTCTACGCTTTCGAACCCAGAACCGACTTCCTACTCCTTATACTTTTTCCGCAATCACGATTTACGCACTCGTGAAATTTACCGCGATTGGCGATTTTGGCTCAATTTCTCCACTTGTCAAAATAGCAGCTCCATTCTTTCTTTTGTTAAAATCCGTTTGCAACTTGGTAATAACTCATAGAGCATTGCTAAAGTGAGCCTGAACTAATACCAACACGCATCTCCCACTCACCCTGAATCTCTAGAGGGAATTAAAATCAGTTGGCACATTTTCCCATCCATTGCCATCACATTCAAAAGCATTTTGGGCCTGTGTTTCAAACCTCTACCTGTTTTCCTCTGAGCTTGCTGGGGGAACTGGAACTGTGTATTGCATTATAAAGTGTGATTTGTTGGGATTCTTGAAGACTGTGTGCTCTCCTTCCATTTCTTGTATTGCATAGGGGGGGGGGGAGTGAATTGTCAATGAAAAAGTGATCATATTACCTTTTGCTAAAATCATAACAAGTTATTTCTGTACTGCATTTTATTCCACCTTGCATTTCCTTGAAACCATCAAGCATTTTCAGCTACCTCATCCTATACACTACTCCTAAGTAACCAAATCAGTGTACCCCGGTAACATTATCCATTGTTGATCACGGTCATATTCTGAAGTGTGATATCAGTTATCAATTTATTTATAAAGTGTGATAGATATATACATTGTTGAATTGTCCAAATAAACCTTTTAATTTGCAAAACAAACCTAATTCTTGGCTCAGTGGGGTAAGGGGGATTCTAAGAGGGGGGTGTTATACAAGGGTTGTCATCCAGAGTACTGAACTGGATATAAAAATACATCAATAAGGGTTTTCCTCAGCATCCCAGACTAGGCATTGACTTAGCTGTAGTGTTGATTGAATATCGCTTACAGACTTTATCTTTGGATCTCCTACTTAGGAGACCAGATTTTGGAAAAACTTGAGAGAGACATGCCCAAAACTTTGTATCTGTCCAACCAAGCAATTGCTTAGAGCATTCATCACCAGTAAGTGTACATACACTTCTTTACAAGTTTGAGGTAGAACATTTATTTATAAAGGTGGAGAAAAAGCAGATGGCTCAAAGGACTGTCGATACGCTCAGAAGACACAGTAGCTTTCTCACTGCAGGTGCCAGTGCACCCAAATCCCATAACTCCTGCACTCACTTCGGTGAAATATCTCCATTGTGGGAAAGCCCCAGCCCACCCTCATGCCGAAAACCAATTCCTCTTTTTTAACCCATCCTCTTCCATTTGCCCTTTTATACCCATCCATCCCCTTGGTGTAAATAGCCCTGTTGTGTGCATAATATTCTACATTTGGGACAAGCCTGAGTGGGTGGCGCAAAATGAAATCTTATTAACATCACATAACATGGCATGTTGTGAAACATATAGGGCCAAGGGGTAAAACCACAGGGTGCCGTGTGATCACTTGCAAAATAATGATTACATTACCAAAACAATATTTACATTGAGTAAAAAGATGTCCAAAATCCTAAACAATTATGCAAGAAGACAACAGTCCTTCATACTTCATTGCTGACAGTAGGCCCAACATGTTTTACCTTTAGGTCTTGACACTCGGGATGTGCCAATGAATGGAAGACAATTCTGTATGAATCATTGAGCTACAATTTCTTGAAATTTGACTGAAAACATACAAGTGACAATTACAAGGTGAACATTAACTGGGTGTAAATAGACATGTGGTTGGGGCGGCTGAAACCTGTATTTTCTTTGGTTATGGCAGACCGCCAACTTTCCACGGATACCCTGGGGGCAGGTTTACATTGTTCTAAGAATCAGTTTGAGCTAGGTAAGAGCACGAGTGATAGCTGCATCTCTCTATAGTGGGATCCAGTGGAAGATGGTTAGACACAGATCTCACGAACAATTTAGAATTACTAACAATTCACTATATCAAGAGACTTTTTGGGATGAAAGTCGAGCCGTCCTATAATTTGGCTGCTCAATCTTATATTTGTTTAGACATATAATTACATGCAAGGGCTTCTAGTGGCTGGTGTTTGGGGAGTTTCTTTAGAACAGATCAAATTTAAGGACACAAAAATGATACACGTTTTTGCATTTGCTCTGTGAAAGGAACTGATGACAGTGTAGATGTAATTGGTTTCGTTTCATTTCTCTCCCCCCTTTTGTTATTCTCCTTTCTCTGTTTGTTGTACATGCACACAGGTGGACCACGTGTGACCAATTCACGATTCGAATTGTATTATGTATGCAGTTTTGAGTTCTGTACAAATGTTTGCTTAGATTAACGTTTTTGCCTAGACAATAGGTTACCTGGTAGATGAAGGTACTAGTGTACGAGGAAGCCGAAGCAGCCATGTCAGATGAAACTCCAGTTTTTGTGATTTAATTCACTGAGCGCAAACAAATCAAAGGTTACTGTGTTTTATGTTACCTTCGGCTTAGTGCTGTGTCACAGCCTCCACGGAGCGGGTGCGTCAGGTTTGCAAAATCTACTTAATATCAACAGAGCCATTTTCCTGTATACAAAGTCAGTGAAATTCACAATTAGGTGGGCGCTGTGTCGTTTCCTATAACACTGTAGCCATTTCTTTCATAAACAATTATGTTCAGTTAATCTTTGTAGAAAGATGCCATTTTTAATTTGGAGGGGTGTTGCCCCTTGTCCTATATGATTCACTGTTTCCACTGTTTTTGACAGTGGTTACGGTATGGTCCAAATACTTGAAGTACTGAGTATGTTACCATAAATGAACTTCTCAGAGTGTATAACCTGGCATGTTGCCATACTTTGCTTATGGTTAATGAGCCATAGGCTCATTGTGATGTGCCAAAGCAGAGGGTAAACCCCATACAAGAGGATCATACAGGCAACCATTCTGGAGTGCAGGCACCACATTTGCTGTATCTATCAGCAAAGGGACTATCACGAACACAAAGGTCTTGCTGTTGTAAGTCAAACCAGGAGAATACAGTCTTTGTGCATCCAAACCCAGTCATAGTCTGGGGGTTTGTGGGTCAGTTATCTTCCATGATCTAGACAGCACAGCTGGAGACTGGAGAGTCCGGGGTCAATCCAGGGAAACTAGCAACCATGATGCATTAATCACATCTCTGTGGCTCAGCTGTAATTTAGCCTTTGCACCTGCTGCAAAGACTACGATTCAGAAGCTGCCGATTCACTCCACGTGTCCAACGACAGCATGTGTTATCACCGATGTGTAGTGGAGAAAACCAATCAGGAAATGCAAACCTCGTGTTTTGCCCCGCCCCCAATCCCACACCTCTGTCAGAATGTGCCCTGCACTCCTTGTACAGGTTCTTTGATTGCGAGCTGAAATCCTTGGTCTAATGAATTCTGGGAGGAGTTAGAATGCATCACTGGGAATTCGTTTTAGAAACCACTCCACTGTAGGTCTCTAAAAGGTTCATCTGTCCTTCCCGTGCCACTGGCAAATATAATGCCAGAATGCAGTGTTTGGTGAAATGCAGCCGGTGTGTTGTTCTGACTGTAGATTAGTTAGGCCTCAACTTCTATGAAATGCCTAATTTCAAGGTGTGATGCAGATCATTTTGCCAAATATGTGTTGGCCCTGTTGTGCATTCACATCAGCAGTTTTATTCATTCTTTCCTTGCTGTTGCTAAGAAATAATACCAGTGAGGTATTTTTCATGGTGGGATTGATTCATTTTACTGTTAACGGGTAACGATTTGGGGCCAGTTCGAAATATAGACCGGGCAGTGATGAAATAGTGACCTTTTATAGTTGCGTCAACTGCTATCCCCAGCTCATGTTTTTAAACTAATTTCATAAACTGTAGCATACGAGAAGAAAGACTCGGACCAAAAGGCATATTTGGTTACAATGTTTTTATTTAACTTAAAGAAAATGCCTTACTGACCCAACTGCTAATAGGGAAGTTCCCTACCTAGCAAACTAAATTAAGGGTGCTTGGCAATACTAGTCAAAATAATAAAATGTGTTCTCTTATATAGGTTGTCCCAGTGTTCTTCATACCGCCGTCCCCTAGTGGTTCCAGGAATCTCTCCTCGTGCCATTTTTCTTTATCAGGAGATTTCTCAAGTTTATCAGCTCATGTCCATCTTGTCACCGTTCAACAAATAAAGAAAAGGAATTTTCCTCAGACATAACTATCCTAAATTCTCAAGTTTGAAAGAAAGTCAATTCTCTCAAAGTTTGTAGATGAAGGGCTGTTTTCTTGATCTTTCTCCATTCAATATGTAGATCTCTCCCCATACCTTTACAGCCTTGCTTGAGTCTGTTTTCCCATTCAGTTAATTATTGCTTTGCTTTATAGGGCCATCCTTGCTCCCTTCACTGTCTTCTTCCCAAATTCCTCCTCAATTCATAGTGATATTCATATCACCTCCTGGGGTATCCTTCCCCTGGTTTCTGCTTGGACCTTTTAGCCATATGGCTGATTCAAAGGCTCTAGTTTTAAGGTTTCCTGAATTTGCTCTTATTATATGCATCTGGTTCCCCTTTCAGGTCGGCTTGCCCTGTGATACAGTTTTGTACTCTTTGTTATTTCACCCCTCGAGTGGGTTTGGTCTCTGTGCCCCCCACGATGGTAGGAACCCAGGTACATTCTCTACAGCAGGTCCTACTTCCACGAGATGGCTCAGGTCCACTGATGCTGGTGTTCTTCACACCTCCTCAGCATCCTCTCCGGTACAGAAGTGGGAGTGCTTCCTCACTCAGTAACTTGTTCCTTTCTCTTTGGCTTCTCGTGGTATGTGTGGGGGACTCATTCACTTTTCGATCACCGGATATGGTGTTAGTTCTTTGGCTCCAAGCCCACCATGTCCTCTTTGTGGTCACACTTTTCCCCTCGGTCGGCTCCTCCTGACCTTGCCAACTGTGCACTGCCCTGTGCCTCGTCGGCCAAGATTCTCTCCCTCTCGGTCCTCTCTGCCACACACAGTCTCTCCGGGTCTCCGTCTGGACTTCCTTCCGGGTCCTTCCACTGGGCCAGTTCTGCTCAGCCTTGCCAACTCCGCACAACCCTGTGCCTTGATGGCCAATGGCCAAGATTCTCTCCCCCTTGGACTTCTCTCCTGGTATCTTCCATGTCTCTGTCCAGACCTCCTGACAGGTCCTTCTCCGTGCTACAGCGAGCTCTGCCTCCCAATGACTTTGGTACGTCGGAAGCTCGCCTTTGTGTATCGTGTCTTCTCCATTCAAGCGAGTAAGTCCTTTTATTCTTGTTGTCAGATATGAAAGGAGGGTTTCGCTTAATCAGCTTATCTTCCTATCCTCAAAGGGGGTGGCTCCTCCCACGGAAGAAGGGACAAAACCTCCAGATTCGTTAAAATACATGGAAACCTTAACATTTAAAAAGCAAAATGAAGGAGCTGATGCCACTGATAGGGACAGAGACACTTATTAGAGCTTCACAAAAGAGTTTTTACAAAAAAAGCACTTCCTCAAGAGGAATAGCGCAGGGGCCACGTGCTCACCATGGAAACAACATGACACCAAGCAACACAAGTTTGATCCCCTTGTAGAGCAGCAGATGTGTGCAGCTGCAGGAGATACCCGCCCCCTACCTCCTGTGTATTGGAGACATCAGATTGTGCCATGCCTTACACCAGCCATAATACCAATACCACAGCAAGTAGAATACCCATTGAGACAACCTTAAGGAATGTACCCTCGAAGGGATGATAACTTGCAGGAGGAAAAACCTGAAGGAGTGTTAAAAGAAGCTAACCAATGAATTCATTACCTCATAATGAAGTGTGCACAACGTCTCGAGATACTGGCTAAAGATGATGTATGGATCCTGAAGAAACTAATGACCAAGTAAAGAATTGACTGAGCTTCCCAATATAGAAAAGAAAGATTACACGTGCACAAAGTGCTGCAGAAAAACAACCGTTCAATAAATGTACAGCTGCTGAAATGCAAAGGTAGATTAAGTCATCATAGAAGCTGGCTATGAGTAGTGTATAGAACAGAGGTGAAGCCGCCATTGTATAGAAACTGGACATTGGTACCATGGATTTAGTAGGCCAGAACCCATGAAGCTGGAATAGAAAACTGTGTTGCTGCAAGAATAATAGGCTTGTGAAGCTGTATGGCAAGGCTGCCTGGCCTGGAGTCAAGATTCATGAAGCAAGGTCAGCTATCTATTCTGAAGAAGAATGAGATTGCGGTGGATGAACCTTCTCGCATTAAGGTACAAGATAGAACACAAAGGATGCCAAATTTTAATTCATTTACAGCATTTAAAAGCTGCAAAATAAGACCAAATCGTGGTCTTCCTTCACGTGAGCCAAGGATGTAAATAGTGCTTGAACTTGAAGTCCCAGACACCACAGTGAGTGCCCTTACTCCTGTGCATTCTCAAAGACAAGGAATCTCTTCAAGGCCAAGTACAAAGACAATTTTATGGCAGAAGGCATTGGTAATGAGAGATGCTGGGCTAATTGGGTGGTGGGGTATTGTTCCGCCCCATCTCTTTGCACCTGGGTTTGGGCTTACGTGCTGCTAGATGAACCGAACGTTCCAGACATGGCACAAGCGTGCCAACCAATTATATCAGTCCATATAATGAAGGACCTTATAGTTTTAAAACCAATGAGAAACTGTACCTAATGTTTCTGAAATTACATGGTTTTGGAGGTAGGCATAAATTGTCCACCTGATAACGGGTAGACAATAACATTCCTAGCTGAAATGTATACTTAGCCTTTTCCCTAATTATATTGTATACAATCCCAACCCCTAATTGTTTTTTCACTATTGCCACGTAGTATGACATGATTCTAATGCATTATCTAGTATAAGGACTGTATTTTGTGTAAAGATCATTGAGAAACCGAGTGTACATCCGTTGATATTAGTTGTAACCTCCCTGTTTTAGATAATTGTTTGCCATCTTCCTGGGATGGTTCCATTATTTAGACTCAGAATTATTCTGATGTAATCCCATCCATTCAATATGCACGTTCCTAAGGGCCATAAACTCACCCGGGTCAGCGCTTAGAAACCTCTGTGTATATAAATAACCAATTAGCGTTATAAATAACCAATTATTATAATTACAATCATGACAAACCAGTGCAAAGATGGATAAGTAAAATAGAGAAAAGCAGTCTCACACACAATTGTGGGACAGAAGAAAGACTAGTGTGAACAGGTAAGTGAAGAAGCAAGTTGCCAAAAGCGAAAACAGACTAAGTGGTGTGAGCACTCTATGATTGACAGACCCATATGAACCAGTTATGTATAAGGGATTGATCAAAAAAGCCTGTCCTGGCAAAAACGTGCATCTTTCTGCAGGAAGCAAATGTATGTCTAAGGGGATGCCAATTAAATCATTGCACGGAGGCAGGGGGCAAAAAAAATGCATTTCTCACATTGCTGGCCCATCAAGTAGCATACATGATGGGCCGTGAGCACAGGAAATAGTCGCTCTTTGAAGGTGTGACTCCATAGTTTGGAGCGAAGAAGGGAAAGCGAAAGTCAGGGGCAAGGGAAAGCGAAAGTCAGGGGCTAGGGAAAGCGAAAGTCAGGGGCTAGGGAAAGCGAAAGTCAGCGGCAAGGGAAAGCGAAAGTCAGGGGCAAGGGAAAGCGAAAGTCAGGGGCTAGGGAAAGCGAAAGTCAGGGGCAAGGGAATGCGAAAGTCGGCGGCAAGGGAAAGCGAAAGTCAGGGGCTAGGGAAAGCGAAAGTCAGGGGCTAGGGAAAGCGAAAGTCGCTAGGGAAAGCGAAAGTCAGGGGCTAGGGAAAGCGAAAGTCAGTGGGTGGGGAATTGAGAAAGAAGCTGATAGTGGCCCGTTAGTGGGACTTAGCATTGGCAGCTACTTACATAAAATCTTATCGTGGTTTTCCAACATTCTAAATGCCAAATTCCCCTAACACCACCGCCCTATCCTGTAGCCATTTGTGTACGAAGAACTGTGCGACCAGTGGCATGACGTGTTCTGCTACTTAAACACATTTCAGTCAAGTCTTGACAACGCAGTACATCCGGCTCTGTTTCCTGCAAATTTCAGTCTCCTATGTCCATCTATAGTCATACTATGCACATTGACGGGCCCAGCAATCTTACGCGTACTGCGGCCACATAAGGTGAGGTGCTTTCATCATATCACAGAGCAGCGTCAAGTTGCCAGCCCTAGCTGAAGGCGCCCGTCTGCAGCCATCCAATACCCAGGTTCAGCTTTCTGTGCCAGTTATAGGCCCCATACACCAGTGCAGACCACATGCCAAACACTCCTATACCATGGCAAGAGTTCCCACCACATGCTTGGGTATCCTAAACACATGCCAGATTGCTAGCTCCCTCCCAAGGTAAACATGCAGAAGAGGTTTACATTTCCCAGAATGTAATCTGCAGATTCAGTCCATAAGTTCCAATGTGCCTAGGATACACTACGCTGCGCACTGTAGAAATGTCTGTCAGGAATGAAAGTCCCAAATTGCAGTAGGACTGCAAATGTTTCTGATCTTTACCCCCAGGCTCTCCCCAAATCAAATTAAAACACCCTCAGAATCTCCCTAACATTGCAACTTAGATGGTTTCGTTTTAAAGGATGTCCTACATGGCGCAAAGGGGTATGGTATGAGATCACAGTTGCCTTTTTGCCTGGGCATAACAAATGCCACCTTTGTGGCGAACCCATAGTATGCCACAATGCTTCCAGAACAGTGACACACATGTAAGGCTAAACACTGGCATTACCATTTTAATGTAAAAAAGAATCCTAAAAGGTGTCATGACAGAAGGATGACTCAATCAGCAGGTTGTCAGGATGGTTGTGTTTCGAAGTGGTGAAGGAAGGGGCAAGTCTCTCAACGTAAAAGAGTCCTCCGATCCATCAAAGTGGGTCCATCAATGAAACGGTCAGTCCCACCGAGTTTCAGAATATAACTCAAGCAATGCAAGCCAAGTGAAATGTGTGAAGCAAAATATTTCAATGTTCCGTCAAGTCTCAATGAACGATAAAGAGCAAAAATCAAAAGTAATCCATCCTCACGAGGATGTGGTCATTCCTCCCAGGATCAGAGAGGTAAGCGTCACAGAGTCCTCTGACTCCTAGGACACGGAATAATTTCATCCAGATGGGTTTAGGGTCCACCTGCTCGCTGGCTCCTATGAGAGTTTGTGGGATATTCACCCGTTGACCAGCAACAACTTCTTACCAGGCTGAGCCCTAAATTGGTCCTTCTGAAAGAATTTGGTGCACTCCGGTGGGATTTGCTAGAGTATAGTGGCCCACCTCCCACACTTTGCTCTTCTCAGGGTTCATCCTGGGCAATGTTTTGCCCTATCTACTCCCGGGCTGACAGTTTTACCCTTGGCACAGACTTGACTTTCCTGAAGTTTCACTTCTAGCCTCCCCAATGATCTCTCTCCTGTCCCTCTTATCTCTAGTATCCTCCTCTGTCTTTATTTCAACATCATTCTCTAAACTGGAATTTTCCTGCCCACTTCCTTAGAACAATACACTTTTTTTGCTAATTATCTCCCATAACCCCGTTCCATTCTCACAGGCGGTTTCCCCCTCTTGTTGTTTCCTAACACTCTCTCTCCCCTGTCCTTGACTCCAAAGCCTCCTCCTGCTCCAACGTATTATGTTGCAATCCAATAAGATCTGTTAATTTCAAATGTTTCCTCCTCCTGAAACTTCCCGAAATCTCTGCTCTCTAAAAGGGACTCTCCACACACCACACTCCAGTTCCTGCTACAAGGCCTCCACTCCTGGCCTCTTGGCTATCCAAGTCTCCACACGTGGGAACTCCACTGATCATTGGAAAATGTGTGACTTTCCTCTATGTTTTCTCTTACCGATATCACCATGCTGATACATAGAGTTAAAGCCATATTATAGTGCCAACTAAAGAGAGCTACCCCTTTTCACTGGCATTCAAGTGGTATGCTTGGGCAGGAATAGTTTAGGGGGATACCTTTGGCACCGCAGTACGCCCTAAGACAATAAAATGATTTGCATGGGATATCAAACTGTGGTTGTGTGGTGGCAAGAACACAAATCACATTGGTATTGGCACAATTCAGCACTACCATGATAAACTTTATGGAATTGTGCATTTTGGGTTAGACGTCAGTCCACCAGGCTGTGTCAGGAATTAATGCGTGCAGGTGTAATTTGTAATTACGGTTTTCACTCAGTGTGTCCACTGTATACCTATCAGAGGTTAGGACTTGCCCTAGGGGTACCTCCAAAGCGAACCCCGTTCCGTGTCAGTCACAAAACCTTCAGACAGCTGGAAGTAAACATTTATCCATTAACCACTGAAAAGGTACATGCGCATCAAAACAAATAAACAATGCACATAACTTAAGTCTTATTTACAGGCTATCATCTTAATTATACATGTTTATCATTTATTGAGCAGGTTCAACAGTATGAGTTGTGTACTCAATGAGTGGTTGTTAACTCCATGTGAATGGATACGTTTTATCCACCTTAGACTCATGATCGAGTGGGATACCCTTGCTAGAGTTCTTCACACTTGCATCCTGCTGGTTACACACAGAACTCTGTATTGGGATCTGTGATATCCCAATACTCTCTAGTATGATCAAATCAACATCAATCGCTAATTGTTATTCAGAATGACATTGTGTGTTTGCTTGACAATAACCCAAGTATTACAGCCCTTCCAGACATGCTGTGAGCTAGGTTGTGCAAAAGAGATTGTCAATGGTATTAACAATTCTCAATCAATGCGTCACACACAGGGGAGGAATTGGGGTGGAACAAGACGGAGCTGTGCTCTGTCAAATACCCTCTTGCCAGAGTGCCGTTCTGTGTAGACACGAGGCCTAAACCTGCCCAAGCTGTGGAAGGGCTCTGCTCCTGGAGCTACACACGTTTTCACAGACTGCACCTGGAAGTCGTCCCTTGCTCAACAGCCAAAACCTAAACAATGAAAGCGTCCAACAAAGTGTCTATGCCTCATTCTTTGCACACATTCTATCGCCAGGTGGACTATTCTGATACCATTCCAAGCGTGCATTGCATGCTCAGGAGGAATGCATGTTTGAATTACTACCTAGACATGTTTACTAAATTGGTGGTCCTTCTTATGTTCCCAAAATGCACTTTGTTTTTATTGTGATGAGTCAGAGGGTCTCGACCCTGGTACCATCAGCAAAGATGTCCCTCCCACACCCAAACCAAGACATTTATTAAATACTTCCACACCTATTGCAAGTTCTCATCTTTTACATAAACCCATGTATCACTGTATGATGACCCCTGTAAAATATATGCATATATGAAAGAGAGACAAAGGCCATGTAGTGAACAATGCTTTTGTGAATGGCGCAAGGAGGTCCCTGGAGGAGGAAGTGTGAGGGCATGACAACCGTTTCAAACACTCTAGCCTTTATCCTGAAACATCAGAGGAATCAAAATGGAGGAAGGACCAGATCCCGAGAGAGATGGTCGGGCTAGTTGCGGAACTGTGAAAGTGGACAAGACAAGTGGAGGAAACGAGGGGAATGCTGCTAAGGCAAGTCACCCTGGGCAGGACAGAACACATACTGGGGGGAAAATCAAACGGTGCCTTGGAAGTAAACATAAAGCACCCCAAGAGTGTTAAGGACACAACGGTGATGGGAGTAAAGCCTTGAATTCATCAAAACGACTGGCAGCTTCCCATCTCATTGCTTTTTAACCAATCGTATAATATTTGGTACTTTAATGCCTTATGTTTTGAGAAGGATGTGCATGCATTTGCAATTTAACTTACTGCCAACCGTGGAAGAGAGAGAGGGCGCACAGAAAAAAGCTGATATTGCTAAAGAGAATGCAAATGATGTTAATGACATTTGTTATGGAAATGATAACGCATTGGGCGTTGGAATGTACAGCTTTGGTAGAGACATATTTTAAGAGATTCGCAAATAACGTTTAAAAATATTCTAATACATTTTGGGAAAGTTGCATGAGAGGCGACTTGTAGTGTGTGGATTTTTATCAGACATTTTAAATGGGGCTAATGTGAATGATGATTAACTTGTACAATATTACTTTTTGAGTATTTATATTGATTTCTTATGTTTATTGTAATTTATGCTGAAGGTTTTGTTGTAAACCAAATAAAGCATTGATAAAAAAAGTGAAAAATCAGTGCAAACCAGTCCATGTCCAAACGCAAAAAGGATTAGACAGTCCTAGCTGCTGGGGCTCAACTCACTTCTTCGTGAGTTCACAAGGAACACAGGAGTATTTTGTCCTCGTTGACTGAGTAATGACGTCCCATGCTTGAGGTCAAGAAGTTGAGTGAGAGCAGAGATGGAAGAGTCATATCCATCATTAGTACCCGGCGAGAGTCACGCAGAATGCAACGCGCATTCTGATTGGCTCTCGCCGGGCCGTTACCCGGCTGAGAATCCCTCGATTCTCGGCTGGGATTCCAGCCTCCTTGTACACAGCTTGGGGTGTGGCAGCCCCTCAGCCAATGAGGAGGATCGAAGCGGGGCCATCCCCGCTCCGAGCCTCCCCAGGCTGAGAGGCTGCCTTCGCCCCCCACCGGGGACCCAGGAAAGTTTTTTGTTTTTGTTTTCCCTATCCTTTCCTCCATCCTCTCTCCCCTCCCCACCCCACTTACCTTCTTGCTCCTTTGTCTCCGGTGGGGGACGATGGCAGCCTCCAGCCGTGTGGAGACTCGGAGTGGGGCCATCCGCACTCCGCAGCTCCAAACGGCTGGAGGCTTCCATCATCCCCTGACGCAGCTAGGTTTTTTTTCCTTCCGCCCTCCCAACCCCACTTACCTTCTTCTCCTTATTTTTCAGGAGTGGGCGCGCTGGAAACACTTCTGTTCCCAGCGCGTCCGCTCCCGATGGCAACCATAGGAAGGGAAAAAGGACTCTGTTTTCCCTTTCCCGGCGGCCATTTTCTTGGTCTTTTTTTTTCTCTCTTCTGGACAGAAAAAATTGCATTTAGTGCCCCGGTCATGCAGATTACTAATTAATTAAACACTTTAAAAATTAAATGAACTGGTGGTACGGCGTACCAATTAAGCAATATGACCGTTGCGGCGGGGGCATTATAACTATGGGCCCCGGGGCATTACCTGAGTCGGTAATGCCCCCGCCGCTCGGATCTTATTGCTTAATTGGTACGCCGTACCACCAGTTCATTTAATTTTTAAAGTGCACACCCTCAAGGGTGGACTGGGATCCAAAAGAGGCCCTGGAAATAATTTTCTAAGTGGCCCCATATGAAACTTTTTCTGAAAGCCCAACCCTTTTCCTATAAGAAAAATTGAAAGTAAAATATGTTACCACATAGAAGAGGCTCAGGGTGCCGAGGCCTACTGGGAAATCTCCAGAGTTCCCTATAGGCCAGTCCACACCTGCGTACCCTTCGTTCAAAAGATCAGGAAAAACGTCCTGCACGCATTTGTTCCCCTGAGGTAAATCTATAAGCAGTTGGGCTCAGTGGATCGAGTACCGCCCAAGTTGCAGCCACTCGCAGATGCTCAGGCAGCGTCCATGGCTCAGAAGCCTGGCAGCATCTTAGCCAACTCGCCAACGTTACTTTTGGTCTCAACAGGAGTGCCTTTCTCATGCATGATGGCTCACTTCCAACCGAAAAGCCTCGCACAGCACCTCTCACCCAGCAAAACTGTGACAGTTAACGAGCGCAACACACCAAAGCACCCTTTGCAAGTCTTGTTTATATTTATGAGGTCTACTAGAATGTGTGCTGTTCTGTGGCTTGTCAATTGTTGCCAAAACGCTCTCCCTCCTCTTTGGATTCAGTCAGAGTACCACTAGTTCCTTTTTTCCACTTCAACTACTGGTTTGGGGAGACCCTGAGTGCCGTGTGAGACCACCCGCTTCATGATGCCAGCCCCAGATGTGGTATGCCGGGCATCTCTCAATGTACCTACCCTTTCCCAGCCTCTGTCTTGGAATACATAATGTGATTGCAAAGGGAGAAAAAAACACTGTTTTTGAGAAGATGCAAGGCAGTGGTGACCACGGTGTGTGATCGTGGTCCGTGAGTAGAAAACAGGATCCCGACCTGCAGAGTTTACGGCAAACCACTGCTTACCGCATGTGCACCGATGCTGAAGTGGTGGCTCGGTGTCTGAACATGTGGTGAAAGGGCATTGATCGTGCACAAAGAAGGAGCAACGGCGACCCCGTCTATTATAATGTTGGGGTGCGGTGTGGTGGGCTGCCCATTAATCATTAGGGAGCAAGCAGTAGCACAGAGGAAGTGTGAGAGGGCTGAATACATGAGACCAGTTGCCAAGTCCGTATTACAAGCCTGGACTGGTGTCCCAGCTCAGACCCTGATCATCTGAAATACCCATAGGCCTAGGGTATACAAGGAGGCCAGCATTTGGGGAAAGTGTGAGAGTTTGGAGACAGATGGATATTGCAGAGCAGAGTGAAGGACACTGGCCAAAGGAGGAGAGAAAAAGGAAAGTTCAGAAGGAAGGAGGAGGGAAGGGAAAGCAAGGAAGGAAGGAAGGCGGAAATCTTCAGAAAGGGAGGAGGAAGGAAAGATCTCGGAAAATAATTATTTGGAAGCGGAGAGGACGAATAGGAGGAGGGAAGGAGGCGAGTGGAGGGGAGTGGAGGAGTTGGAGGATGTTAGGAAAGATTTCGTAATTGTAGGTCATTTTCCTTCCATGTGGCAACCTCTAAACTTTTTGCTGTTGTTTTTCACCTTGTTCTCGACTTTGCCAGAGAAGTGCAGCCTTCTGCCGCACTCCTCTGGGCTTTCGCTCCTTTCTTACGGGGAAACTGACATGCCCTTAAGACAGTCAGTACCGGGGAACGCTGTTTCCCGTAGTTTCTTTTATCATGTTGCGGCTTTCGTGCAACATGACACAAGAGGGCACTGTAAGCGAAGTTACAGCTCTCTTGGGTCTCTAGCCTTCTACAGGCCCTAGATACTCGTTTAGGATTGTATCTGATCGGTGCAAGTAATTCAGGGACGGGAATGGTGGCAGCGATCGTTTCTTGTGTTTTGAGCTCCTTTTGGCGTTCTAAGTGGGTTTTCCGCACTTAACCCAAAATGGTGGCCTGGCTCCCCAAAATGGCCAGACCACGAGGCTCCTTTGTCCTGTCCGCTGACCGTCTTGCTCCCTTCACCTTCCCCAGGTCGAGCCGACCCGGGGCCTTCCTTGTTTGGGCATGTACTTTCCCGCGAAACACGGATGCTTTCGCAGACTTCTACATGTCTTGTGTGTGCCTCCAGGATGTGGGCTGGGATGTCTGGTCCCAATACACATCCTGGGTGCCAGAGAGTATAGGGTGGTGTGAATGCCTGGGACCACCGTGGTCCGTGATTGGTCCACGAATGGTGTGAGTGTTGATGAGCAGATCTCCCATTGGGTCCCCTCCGTTTTGGCGCGAAGGGAACCGTGGATAAGAGGGGGCTGGAAACACCACTACCATGTCGATCTCCTGATTTCTCACAAACGAAGGAATACAGGAGCCAAGTACCCTGCAGCCAAGAGGCTGGACCGAGGAATCGCTGGTGACCCGCTGAAGGACTTCTCCTCTGCACTACTGTCGCCTTGTGAAACCCTTTTCACCTTTGATCGAACCAGAAGGCCTGTACTGGTACTTCGACCCTTGGAATAGCGGGGACAGCTATTCTCGGCATCTTCACCATCTCCTGCCAGTAAGCCTTCGGAAGCGTCTCTGGGCCATCCAGCTGACTGACCAGCTTACACGGGAGTCTTGCTCTGTAACCGCCGCCAGGTTGTGTAGTATTTCGAGTCCTTGTCACTCTCACACGCTTCGTACACTTGGCGTTCCCAGGTCTGAAGTGAGTAGTGTACATTTGGCTCAGATACACACGGCCGCTCCGTTGCCCTGCTGTGGTAACAAACTGTGCGGGTTTCTTCGATTGGGACGTCTTTTTACTCAACACGACGACGAGGCGTTCCCTGCTCTTCTGAACCTGCCAGCGACTGAAACTGACGCGGAGAAGCCTGGGTCTGCTTGCATCGGGGACCGGTGAGTAGCATAGCTAGGATCTGGTCGGCCTCCTGCAGGAGCCCATTGCTTTTCCCCGCTGTGTCAAAACAGCACCCTTTTCCGTACTCGCGCTCTGCTTCTGCCCACTGTGGAGGCTGTGCTTGAGTCGCGGAACTTGTTCTTCTTCTTTTTTGCACTAAACTGAACTGCCTGTTTTCCCTCGAGGAGCTTCTCCTTTTTCCCGTTGGCACCAGCGTGTGCAGGTACTTTTGAGCACAAGGCTCCACTCTTCGCAGGGCTCGGACTTCCATCTAGTTAGGTGCCTCTGAAGGCGAACTGGGTCTAAGCATTATTTCGCACTGCCTGTCTTCCTTCCCTTTTAGGTGGACTACCCATTTCGTGCATCTAACGCTTGAGACTGTCGTATTTGTATATATATTGTGTTGATATGGTATGTGTTGGTTTACTATCGTTGTATTGTGATTTTCTCGCTACGGTCATTGTTTTAAAGGCCTTGGAATAAATGTGTATATATTTTTAATATAACAACTGTTTGGAGTAGTTTGTAAGTGTTCTTGCTTTGTGTGCTCATTGCGGGCTTTCAGTCACCCTCACCCCTCTTGAGACCTAGTCTTGACCGCCGCGATCGCTACCTTGATTGGTTTGGCTCGTCCAGAGGTTACCCTGTTCCAAGTAATTAGGTTGGCCTCCTGAACATCTGCGCCACCAGGACAGAGTTCAGAAATCCGTCTTAACAGAGGATAAGGAAAGGTTCCATGCCATCAGAGCCAGAAGGAGCAGGGGAAGAAAGTAGAGGGGTCTACAGAGATGGAAGGCAAAACCAGAGGGGGCCACGTTGGGAAGAAGCCAAGGTAATCGAGCTAAGAAAGTTAAGAACGCTGTGGCTCTGGGGCCGATAACTGGTAGGGCCCAAGCCTAGAGAACCTAAAGATACTGGTAGAAGGGGACTTGGGGCTCTCCTTAAAGGTGACCCGTGACTCCAACTGTCCAATACAGCTACTGCCATTGCTGCAAGGATTAACTTAATTAACAGCAGGACAGTCTGCCACCACTTCACCCACCATTCTGCCAAAACCTCTGCCCTCCTTCTCAGGAATGTGAACTCCTGGTCAAGCCTGCTCCTCGGTCTTCACCACACTGCCCCCTTGGGGGCTGGCTATCCATGCACATTGCGCCTAATTCCTAGTCCTCATCCATGACGGTGCCCCTGTCTACGTGACCAGCATCGTCCCTGTCCACTCCTCTTCTCTCCTCTCTCCATGGTCCTTCTAGCCCCAGATGGGACTGGAAGAATGCCGGCCAATGGGTTAGGCAGCTCAGCCTGAATTTGATGGAGGAAATCAGCCCTGCAGACTCCTGCAGCACTTGGAATGTAAATTCACACCTGACCGGTCGGAGTATAACTCTGAATATCCAGGTGATATCAAACCGGAGGTGGTTAATTTAGAAAGAATTACGCTTTGTCCATGAAAGAACATTCTCTGCCTTCACTGACTAGGCCAAAGCAGCCTGTGTGTGAACATGTAAATATTTATGTCAATATCCAGTACATCCATAGGTATCATAGTTACCCAAGTTCCTTTATGGTCTTTCTACATACTTTGTAGCCCATGTTGATGTATATAGACTGTGCTTTGTAAAGTGGATGTGGATCCAGTGTGTTCAAAATGAATGCAGCGCCCCGCTCTACCAATTCATTCAAAAGGGGCGCTCGATGGCCTATGCCCAGTTTTCCAATAGCCCATGTTAAAGATAACAATTACGGATACTTTTTCAGCAAAAAGCACTGACATTTCTGAGAATCTTTAGTGTACTAGCCAAGGTGCATCTATTACAACGCAAAGCTGCTGCACTGGAGGCACCTGGAACTGTCAGCTGTAATGAATCCCCAGATGACATCACCCAAGAGCCAGTGTGTTTGCTTTTGTCTTTCACCATTGCCTTTACTTTTCATCATGTTGAAGTGAATACATAACCGGATAGTTTGTGTAAAAAGCACATTGCAAATACTGCACATGCAACTTGGGTCAGCCCGAGGGAGGAGGAGTGTCGATTTCTCCATAAAGTGCCAGAGCAGGGTGGGGTGCTGCAGACACTGAGAACCCCCAACAGTAGCAAATGCTTAACTGCTGGACCCATATGCACGCAACTTACCTTAGTGCTTTTCGTAACAGTGGTTATGGGCTGCCGGTTCCCTTTCCCTTCCCAGAGAAAGGTTAGACCACACGTTTGTCAAGTGTTGGCATTAAAAGGCAGTTGGATTTTATTGTTCCTGATAATGTTATGGAAACAATAACAATAATCGCGTATCCTAATAATATACTTTTGGGCACCGGGTCCTGGGGTTATCCCCTCTGGCCGAGCCGCCTTCTTGTCACACGACTTGTTGTGGTCACCGTCCAGTGTCTTGTCTTTCTCTTCCTTGTTCTTCTCCCTTCGTTTCTAGGGTGGGAGGGCTTTGTGGAAAAGAAGAAAGAGGATGCTGAGTCAACAGTGAACCTCCTGACTGTTTGGGTCCCCGTTCAGGGTCCTCAAACAGTTTGTATTTTTCTGTGAGCTGTGCAGTTCTTATTTAAGACCCAGTGGTAGCCCTGGGTCTTTGATGCGTAGCTGTGGGGGCTGGTCTTTGTACTCCTTCCTGCCTGCTGTTGGTATCCTCAGCTATGACAGGGCCGATGTATATTGGTGTCTGGACGGACTGTCCATACAGCTTCTATGGTGAACACTGGGCGGGATACTGACTCTTTGATATGTGTAGGAAGAACAACAACTTCCCTCAGGGCACAGGAACCTCCCCCAGGAGGTATCCTCGGAAGTAATGTTTCAAACGCAGCACTACCATACAAAGAAACACTCTCATACCAGCACGCTTTCCACTGGAGTTCCTTTGAAGTTAGCAGGCATGGCAATGGGGTGGTGTTGCAGTAGCCAGGAGGAAGCAGTGGGCTTATCAAGGTGTTATATAATCTTGGTTTCTGTTAGGGTGCTCTACCACTTCCATCTGCCCCCACTTCCTGCAAGCACTCTTGGTGTGATGTCAAAAGGCAAAGGGTACTTGTTACAACAGCCTGGATTGGACACCTTACTGCAGGCTTAATTTGGACCAATCCCCTGTGACAATTTGCATATATAAGAAGAGGGGCGCCACCTTATTCTCTGATAAATATCTTGACTTTCAAGAAGAACATGAAGAATTCGCTGGACCTCTATTGGGGGTACAGCCTACCCCCAATGTCCTTTGCCAAAGAGGCAAAGACAGAAGGCATCCAAGACAGAGAAGAGCTCTATCACCTAACCATTGCCTAGGAACAGCGGGGGCAAAATGTTGCTGGACCAAAGCTCCCTGCAGGCTGAACTAGAACCAGGCTCCTGTTCACTGTAAGTGAAGGATCACCTGCAGGTGCCAGCCAAGCTCCCTCGAGTGGAAGAACAGAACAAAAGGACTCACCATGTCCTGGAGCCATTGCATTGGTGCTCTCGGAAACCCAGAATCAGCTGGAATTCTGTTTCGCTGCCTCAAGACATCTTTGTTCACGACCAGGCTAGCCACCTTCAAACTGCCCCAGGACTTACTGTGCAGCTTTTGGCACTCTAACTGAACTTCTCAAGCCAGCCAGGTGCCAACTCAACAAACTGAAGTGGCCCAACTTATCTCAACCAGATTCCGGCCTTGAAATCATGGGAGCAATTTACTCAGAAGCCAACCCGACTGCTTGAAACCAGCAAACTCGCCAGTCGCCAACTCAACCCCTCAGAGTCATCATTTTGTAACTGACTCAATTACTTCCCAGAACCTATTGAAAGCCACTGACTCGACTCGAGGGAGACTGTACATTCGAACCAACTTGACGCTGACGTTAGTGGATCGCGTTGACTCGAATGTCTCAACACCGGCTCAACTGTGGCAAAAGCACCTAGAAGCCAAGCTCAATGCTGTCAAGTTCCAAATTCAAGAATAAAGGTACTGTGAAGAAGCCTTGTCTGCCTGGTCCACCTTTTGCACTGTAATGACTTCCATGCCCCACTTCTATACCATTTACTTCAACAACATAACTTAAAACATTGACATTGTTACCAGGTCTGATTGCCTGAACTCCCCAGCTCATCTACCCAGAGTGCCCGTTCACAGAATTCTGCATTCTTTGTGTTTTTTTACAGGGGTTGGATTTTTTAGTGTTTTCTAATTGATCATTTCCATTTTATTATTTGAAAAAAGGTTTATTTTTAAGTTAATTGGGTTGCTACTACTATCAGCGCACGCCCCACCTGAAGATAGAGCCTGCCCTTAACCACCAAAAGAGGAGCAGGAGTTATACCTTTCGGACTGTGCTTGTTTCACCACTAAGATTGGACTCCCTTCTGCTCTAGTAGTAGTGTGCGGTTGAGCAGGAGGTTTGCCCACTAAACATACCTGTACTCCTGCAGAGCAGTGGTCATGCCGTCAAACCCTAGCTGCTAAATTCCAAGGTACAAATGCCATGGCCTTGGGCTTTGGCCAGTTGTCACGGCCTTAGACCTTGGAGACTGTCCATCTTGGATCTGTACAAGTAAAAAAGCCTTGGTCATGGCATTCAGCTTTTATTTCTCCCCTCCTTCATTTCTCCAGTAGTATACCGCAGCAAATACTTGCAGAACTATACTAGGGTCATTTTGAGGCAGCCTTGAATTACCGCAGTAATCATTCCTACAGAAATGCAGCATTTACCAATTGCCATGGTAATGGCAAAAAGATTGAAACTTTAAAACTCTATTTATCCAACACCTTCCCATACTTTGTAAATCCTCCCTGACCCTTTCATTTTATCCCCTTTCACGCACTGATTTGAATTATACATTCTTGCCCAATCATGATTTGCGACGTTGCTTCGGTAATCCCTCCGTAAACCTCTGGGATTCCTGTGGTAAAACAAAAAAAAGATCTGCCTCAGAATGAACTCTTCAGCACTTCCCAAACTCTCCATCTCCCCATGTGGTCCTCTTTCCCCTTCCCCTCCTTTACTCTAATGTGAAATTACCCCTTTCCTTCCTCTAGATATTGTTTTGAGCTCTCTTCTTATGCGGATTCCGAGGTAAACACGTGAATTGAGCCAAAACAAAACATGCACCACAGGAGATATCTAAAAGGTTTTCCAGAGTGGAGGACACCCTCTTTCTTCTTCGTCGAAGATTTGCACCAACCCAAAAGAAGGAATAGTGGTGATGCATTGTGCCCAAATCCTTTCTTATTTATTGCAGATCCGCCCAGCAACTGTCCCACTACAGGTGTTCAGTAGAAGCACCTTTTTCTCAAAGGGAAATTGAATGGGAGTAGGCTGAAAACATTTCAACCATTAAATGAATGTTCCTAAAAATGTTCAATTCTGGCAGTGCACTTGCCAGACATTCCTGGAAAATAACAGACACATCCTCACAGCAAGTCAAACGTTATTAGCAATGTAATTTTGGGAAAAGTCATTGCAAATTGTTGTTTGGTTAACTATAGAGTGGAGATATAACTATGGTATTGATGTAAACTGCCTGATACTTCAAGTGAGTTTTATGGTTGGGCTTGCATCTGTATGGAATGAGTCCTCATACTTGCAGTTTCATTGTTACATTTGTAGTTGTATACGGTGACTGTTTGTAACTTAATCTTTTTATTTCCACTCTTTGTAGACGTTACTTTTTATTAGATCAACAGCAACTCTTTTTTATACCCAATATGTATCTATCTATCTATTGTGACAGGGCCAGCTCTGTGGCCCTGTCAACAAGGGGGGCAGTGGGGGGGGGTCCACCCCAACGCCATCTGTGCCTAGATGCAGGCAGGTCCCCCTCCTACCCCTCTTTGCCTTCAGAGTCCTTCTACAGGGTGCCGCAGAGGACACAACACCGGCTGCAAGACACGGCAAATGCCAATTCAAGAGGTACCGCGTCCTAACATCAGCAGACACTAGGGAACCCCCGCTAACCCACCAGGGAGATTTAATTAATAAATACAGACCCCATGAAGGCCTTGCACCACTATGCCACCAGGGATTGGGTTCTTCTATGGAGTTAAGGCCCACAACGTCCTTTACCCCCTACACCACCAGCAATTATAATTGTTATTTTAAAAAGGCCCTGCAGGGCCTTGTATGTTCCAGCGTCCCGGATGCCAACAGGGTCCATGTTGGAAAAGGGGCACGGCTTACTAGACCTTTTAAGCCTTCCCCTGGTCATCCCCTGTCACCCCCTCTGGAGCCAGGTACGTGATTGAACAGGGTAAGGAGACAATCCTGGGAGGGGGTGGGGTATTTAAGGAAGCGTTTGTGAGCGTGCAAGTGTGGGTTAGTTGGGTGAGGACAGGAGGAGATGGAGGACATCCGAGAGACCAGCAAAGGTGAGAGCATTTTGGAGTGCGGAGGATATTGTCAAGGAGGGGGTCTGCAGAGTGCTTGTGTGAGACAGTGGAGTGGTGGGAAGTTGTCCAAGTGCATCAAAAGAAGTAGTGGAACAATGTTCCCTACCGGCCTGCCCCCTCTCCCCACAAACCCCATCGCCACCCCACTCCACGTACAATACAGACCCCCAAACACATGCAACTGCTGTTCAAGGTAACGCTCAGTGCAGTGCACTGAAAGTGCAAGTTTCAACTTCTTCCTACACTTTTATTTTAAAACAAAACCATTCCGGAACGGTTTCTTTTTAAAATAAAAGTATAAGAACAGTCAAACTTAATTTAAAAAAGTGGAGGAACACTGCTCCCAACCGCTCCTGCCCACTTCGACCACTGGTGGTGGGAGGACAACAGTTAAAGGTACAGTATAGAAAAGGGTGAGGAGTGAGAGGCTGTGAAAGGTGTGAGCGTGATGCTGGGTGAACGAAGACACCATTCCCAATTTCCCCAGCAACTAAGCAACGATAGGAGAGGGAGAGTTAGAAGTTCCCTAGGGAGCCAGATAGCCAATGACTAACAACCTGATAAGGACGTCTAGGGCTGGGAGGTGGAATCCAGGCCCTGGAAGATGAGAGAGAAAAGGGCCGGCCCTAGCACCAAAGTCCCCAGTCCATTAGGCCCTGAGCAACCCAAGAGGAAAAGAAAGCAGACATTCTGACTATTACATTTTAAAATAAACACCATTGGATTTTATTCAAAGAGTCATCATGGTTATTTGTGGCGGGCTACCCCGTCACACTATCTACTGTTTATTTTGTTGGTTTCTCACAAATGCACATGTACTGAAGGGGAGACACAGACAGACAGACACAAACAAACACACCCCCAACCATCCCTGCCCCCAATGTATGTGCAGCATGCTCCTCTGCAAACCCCAAAGGCACTGTTGCGGCAGATGTGTGCTGTTCCTCCCTAGCATACTGTTATTTCCCAACCCTGGTTTGCATCTTACTGGCATATGGATTTCCATGGGTTATTTTGGAGAAGGTTGGCATATCAGCAGCAGAGAGAGAAATAGGTTGTGCTGCCAAGGCGGGAGCGCGCGGGGGAGGCGTGGGGGGGAGAGGAGTGATCACGGGTATCGTTCAATACCATTTCACTACTTTTCAGGTCGCAGGGTTGCACACCAACATCTATAAGGAGAAACGAGATCTTGGGGTGGGCACATTGCCACCCCCCATCCTCCCTTCGCCATCACTTGTCCGATAAAGCCCAGTGTGGACTTTAATCATTCTCTTCTTGGTCTCTGGAATGAGGACAGGTAATGAGAATTCAGGGGAAAACAAGCTGCCAGGCTGGCAGTACAAAAGCTCAGTTATTAGACAAACAATGAAGGGCTTGTGCAGGAAGTCTAATAACCCAGCAATACAAGGGAGCCAGTGTTCTGACCTCTCCTGTCCTCTCCTCCGGAACACCTCAATGAGCACCTCACATTCACCCGCTCTCTACGAGAAATAGGACCCATCAGCCCAGCTGCTCCTGCCTCTTTTTGAAGATTCCTGCAGACACAGACTCTCTTTGAACAGAAAGCTGAAAATGCGCGAGTGCTTTTCGTCTCCTGTCTGTTTCTGTACTGGCTTCATTTCATTTACGCGGGCTCTGGGATCCGATCATGTAGCATTGGTTGTTGCATCATGATTTGCATCCATCAGGATTCAAAGACCCCAGGTAGACCAGTGCCACCCCAATCTCACGCACCCCCATGACTTTTAGCTGCCACCCGACGTCACACGTACACATTGGGGCAAGAACAGATTTTTATGCAAATGTATGAACAATTTAAATAATGTGCCCAGGCCGAGCACTAGCCAATGCCAGGCCCAAGCCTTTCAGAAGACAAAGATGGCATGGAACTAAGAATGGCCATGTCTGCTAGGCCCTGGGCAAGAGGGCTCAGCCACCTAAATTGTTCTGTTTCCTCCAAGCCCAGCACCAAAGTATTTAGACTCCCATCGAGCAAAGAGCCGACAATCTGCACATGTTTTCAATCGTTCATGTCTCTGTAGCGTGTATAATTTGACACACAGGGCTTAGCAATAGTAGTAACTTCGCCGTTCACTGAGCTTCCAGATGTTGCATCCGTAAGAAACCCCTGGAAGAAGTGTGAGCACCTACCTTCGTGGCGTTCTCGCTGGGGCCATTAACAGTCAGAAATGCCTGTCAAAGATACAGACGGACGTTTATTGGTGGCAGCTGCCCATGCTTTCCTCTTCCCACCGCCAAAGCCACTAATGAGACAAAGAGGACATCCACATTGGGAAGGGCGTTGTCTATTAGGCGATGGGGAAGAGAGCACAGACATCTAGCTCAGTGGTTTTCCAACCATTTTATGGTAACCCTCCCCTTCAGTTAAACTGTTCTCAAGCCCTCCAGAGACGGTTTTTATGGGAGGTCAAAAGGAGCACTTGCCCAGGTTTCACTGGCTATATGGTTGCTTCCACTTTAATAGTGAGCATATTTATATCGCACACCACAGGCATTTGTTCCTTTGATATCTAATGGCAACACTATTTGAAAACCATATCCCACTTCTAATCTCAGTCTGTCTGGATAAAGACACCTTCCTGGTAGCTTCTAATCTGCCTCCACTATCCATGTTACAGTATGTGTAGCTTTCTCCTTCCTTCCAATTGATCTCCTCTTTCCATGCATGAGCACTTTTGCATTCTGTGAGGCAGCCAATGTGAGTGCTCTGTCTATTATGGGTTACATATACCTTTTACATACGTTCCTGCATTAATACTGCAGCCTGCATACCTTCCTGGATGCTATTGATAAAAAATTATCATGCATGTGCTAGAAGAGTAACCTCTTCGTAGACTGCTATTATTGGTGTTTCAATGCTACTTGTTTATCATTCTGATTAGAGCATGAATGACGAGGGTAAGGGGACTTAAAGGGAGTAAACGTGCTTATTATCCTGCGAGACAGCATATCAACCTATAGGTTGTGAACGCGACGGGTGGGGGTTGGCGCAACCAGTATTCTTGATCCCTTCATTCCTTTCGTTTGGTGGACTGGGGCCTGAAAGATGTCGGTGCCCAGGGCCCCAGAAATGCTTAAGATGGCCCTGAAGCCCTCGCCCTAATGTAAACACATTTTTGCTGTACCCCCATATGACATATCCACATATATTTACTACTGAAAGCAGCCACTCTGCCCCCCACGAACAATGCTAGGGCAATCGAAGGTGGGCAGACCCAAAGTTTGAAGACCACTGAGCTTGTTCTCCATTGCCTAAGACCAGGGCCAAGCACCACATAATTTATGACTTTAGGAAACACATATGTGGCACACCGACTGAGTACAGCCATTCAGTAAGGCTCAGGCAAACACAAACCAACTGGCGAGGTGGCAAATGCACAACCAGAGGCCCACCCCTCAGAAGTTGTAGGTTATCAAATGAGTGAAGCGGACCAAGACCAATTGTCCCAAAGGTTTTGGTTTATTTCACTGCAACCTGTGTGATGTTGTCAATCCGGCACACATTGCAAACATCTCACTGAAGGTACGCCATACTGTACTTAGGAAGGCTGATGGGCGACTTGTGAACCAGGCATCACCACCACACAGTCCGAACCTTCACCCCTCTGCTGCCCAGAACAGGTTGCCTCACTGGCAAGTTGCCTGGCATTTGCCATCCCTTTCTCGCCCCAATCTTCTTCAGCCACGACCGCCAGCCTGCCCCGCCTCATGCCACTACCTCAGTACTAAGGTGTTATGGCTCTAGCCCCATGTCATCAAACTTGACCCAGCCCCGATGTCAATATTTTGTACACGCGGCAGATAACTGACTCAACGCTTGGAGCACGAATTGGACTTTTTTCAGCAGATGGGATTTGACCCCAATTACTAACTGGACTGCAATAAAGCAGACTATAGGGACCGCAATACTTTAGGAAATGCCCGGATTTGAGAAAGGCAAAGTGTAATGCCAAAACACGTGTCATCCAGAAGGGCCTAGAATTATCACAAAAATAAAAAATCTACACGCAGACAGACTTGAATGCTTTCATTTATTGGTTGGGAATAGCATAAGTCAAATATGTGAAGACAGGAAATACTGGGACGAAGAAAGGTCCAAGCAAAACCAAAAAAGTTTAATATTTTATACACAACTTGCTCAATACATAGACCTGATGCTAATTTAAATGTAAACAAAACTGTGATCATTCTCTATAGATAATGTTACAAACAGCAGACACTTAATAGCAATAGCCTTGTAAACACCACGCTCTTTTTCCATCCCGCATGATTGCCTGTCTGTCCAAAATCACGAGCCCACCTTGGATGGAAATGTTTATGTGAAAGGGAAGCACATTTTAAAGGGTTAAACGTCTGAAGCATCTGTCATTCTAGTCAGAAATGGCTGCATGTCTCAGAACAGATGCCCATCTCAGGGGCAGCTTGGGGAGGAGAGAGAAGGGGGAGTGCCCTTCCTACACAATGTAAAGAACACACGTTACCCATCAGGGCCCTGGTATCAGTCCACAGTAATCTGAACTATTGTCAAAATGATCTTAATAAAATACAGTGGGCCTCATTACGAGTTTGTAGGTAGCCATGCCGCTATTTGCGGCATGGCTGCCTCTAAACTCGGGTCCGGGTTCCTTGAATGAGGAATTACCGGGCCATTCCAACCTTGGAGGACCTGGTAATTCCTCATTCAATTTATCCATCCCCATTCCCATTCCCATTCGAGCCCCCATAGGGCTCAATGGGAATGGGGAGGGAGCTAACAACGGGCCGTTAATAACGGGCCCGTTATTAGCTCCCTGGTCCCCTCGCGGGACCAGCAAAAGGATACTGGTCTGACCAGATGTCCAGAGCGTGTCCCGCGAGGGAACCTCTTAATAGGGCGGAATGGGTTTAACGAAACCGGCGCCGTTAATCCCATTCCACCTGGGTCGTAATGAGGCCCGGTGTCCCCAGGTCTAAGATATTATACTACTAAGGAGTTTTTCCATCAAGAAGGTAGAGGTCACGGTCTCCTTCTTAGGGTAACACGGCGTCTGTTTCGATGCATGGCACCCAAAATGATTTGCAACAATGTTTTTTAAGGGGGCCCTTGATATGAGCTAGACCCTGTTAATTGCTTTACCCAAGAGCAAGAGTTGACTAGTGTTCCAGGAATACTGTGTTGAGTTTGACTGGAACTGATTCCAGTTTGTTGTCATAATCTGTGTTGGAAAAGGAGGACATATATGCAAATATTTCTTTCGGGAGACACTAGTCCACTCTTGGTTTTAACTTTGCATTCTGGGACTTGGAGGAATAGATTTCTCCATTATAAATCCAGGATTTCTCCATTGTAAACCTAGCACTACAAGTCCTAAAATGCACAGGTACACCCAGGACTGGACCAGTGTTTCCCAAATGTAATGGATAATGTTGGCATTTATGAGGAGGCACAACAATATCATATCTACCCACAAAATGTAATCCTGACATTTTATAAACAGGGCAATTATTTCCCTAATCCAAAACTAGTGCATTGAAAGAATACGTTTTTGGATGCAGGCTATGTTTGATTACTTTTAGGATGTGCTGAAGTGGACTTGCACTGGAGCAGGTTTCTGTGATGATGCCCGTTGATTTTGAAGGTGTCTCGCGATGGTGTTGAAAACATTAAAATAACTTGCTATCTCTTTCTCTGCATCTGTCGTCGGACATGAAAGACGGCTGCACATACAGATGTGGAGCTCAAACGAGAACATATATATATATATATATATTCAGTGAAAAAAACTTTGTTAGAGGGACGTTATGGTTAAGTTGCGCTACTAAAAACCTATGAAATTCAGTGAAAAAACTTTGTTAAAGGGATGTTATGGTTCCAAGTAAAACCGAAAAACACTTGAAATTCGCCAGTTATGGTAAGCTAAGCAACCATAACTCGCGCCACCACCGTGCACTGCTAAGACTAACACCCAGGACATCAAAGATGACATCACAAATGTCATTGATCACATCACTGATGACATCACATGTCTGGCTCGCTTTTTTTTCTTTTGCTGACATATCTAGGCCACATGGTTTTCTTCAGTAACAGTCAGAAACTAAGAATTTTATTTTATTTGTAGACGTATCCTTCTAGTAGGTTCTTACAGTAATTCCCTTACAGTACAGTCACATCATATGAAACATATACATATGGGAAAACACAAGCTTGAAAGAAAGCAATCCTTTTTGTGCATAAAGATAATCACTAGACTTATGAGCACTTTCTGATAGTTCTGTTGTTTTTTTATGTACTTTCCCTGTATATGGTCATATTTGTATACATTGTACTCACACTACTTTCCTTAGGGTCCAATCACATCAAGTGATACATATACATAGGGTAAATAGCAGCTTTGAAACAGAGCAATCATTTATTTGCATGAAACTAACCAGTTAAGTTATGAATTGTTTCTGCTACTACTTGTGCTTTTTTGCTAACTTCACTTTCCCTGTATATACCCATATTGGTATGTGTTCTTGTGTCTTTGTGTTTTGTCTATAGTAATGCAACTATGCATACATGGGTTTTATTAGCTACTTATTACATATTTCACAGTACACAAAAATCTATTAAGAAAACAATTATTTCATTATTCAACATATTAACATTACAAATATCATACCTTCATCTTGTACGCTGCACACAATGTTATGTTTCTGTATGAGTAGCTTAGTATACTAGATAGAACCCCATAATAGGATGCTATTTATATCAATGCATCGTTCAATGCACTTATTAGGGTATATTTCTTGCAATGATTGTTGACACTTTTTTCGCAACATAATAAGAATCCCTTCTACACATACTTCATGAGAAGTACATACACATGTGATGTCATCAGTGATGTCATCAATGACATTTGTGATGTCATCTTTGATGTCCTGGGTGTTAGTCTTAGCAGTGCACGGTGGTGGCGCGAGTTATGGTTGCTTAGCTTACCATAACTGGCGAATTTCAAGGGTTTTTCGGTTTTACTTGGAACCATAACGTCCCTTTAACAAAGTTTTTTCACTGAATTTCATAGGTTTTTAGTAGCGCAACTTAACCATAACGTCCCTTTAACAAAGTTTTTTTCACTGAATTTCATAGGTTTTTAGTAGCGCAACTTAACCATAACGTCCCTTTAACAAAGTTTTTTCACTGAATTTCATAGTTTTTTATTAGCACAACTTAACAATAATGACTTTGACTTTATATACATGTCATATGGAACTGACTAGATCTCTTCTTATGAACTTGATGTCCGCGAACTTATTTAATGTTCGCGGACATGTTCGGAGAACAGTACCACCACCTAAAAACTCTGGGGAGGTATGATGTGTAATAGTTATATCATAACATAGGAACATTTAACAAATTCACAAAGCAGCACACATACAAAGTATATGTAGTAATACTTAAAAAATGTTACCCATATATGTAACACACTAACCATTCATGTAAATACAATATGTTTTAAAATGGAATATACCAAAAGAAGATAAAGTGGCTTCCACCATAATTACCTCACAGACGCTCCACAACCAACAGCAAGACCAGACGTATACACTACTGATTACATATCTCACCAGACATAGTAAGTGCACTTCTTTTTACTCATATATTTATAAACTTTCTATATTAGAAAAAAAAACATATTACTTCTTTGTTTTCTCACAGAAATGTGTAGTACTCTGGACTGGCTAGAGGACCATTTCCCACGAGACGAAATGTTAGAAGATAGTCCACCTAATGGTACACACTTTACTGTATAAACCAATTGATAAATATTATTTTGTAAACATTCAAAATATATATTTTTTTTACAGACCCTACAAAAATTGCAACTTCCAAAGAAAAAGAAGTGGTAGATAACACTCTTGAACACATTACCCACAAAATGGACCAACTTATGGCAAATTTTATGGATTTAAAGAACTTTGTGGAAGATCACCTAAAACCACCAAAAACATACCATTGTCCCACCTGTACTTGTCCCCCCTCACCATATCCCATTCATTTATCCCCAAACTCTCTCCATGGACCACAACGTTTTGATGAGATTTCCATCCCTTCTTCACCTGATCCCACTAATATTGAAAACCCTAATTCTCCTGTTTTTGTTTCCGTTTCTGCCCCACCTTCTCAGTCATAAATTGTTTATATATGTTAAATAAAGTTACTTTTTTATATTGTGTTGTAATTACTTTCAGTTCCTTGTAATAAAACCAATTTAGGTGTCCACGGACACCGCGGTTGTTCATAAATGTTCGTAAAGAAACGAAAATGTAACTGTCCTGAGGACACTACATATGTCCGTAATGTTCTCATGCAAGTTCAAAATGTTCTAAGAACACTCGTAGTGTCCTGAAATGTTCGTAAAGAAACAAAAATTAAAGTGTTCTAAAGAACACTATATCTGTCCGTAATGTTCGCTATCAACTTAAAACTGTCCTAAGAACACAATTGGTGTCCTGAAATGTTCGTAAATAAACAAAATGATGTGTCCTGAACAACAGTACAACTGTTCGTAGTGTTCGCTACCCAATTGAAAGTCTTCTAAGAACACAATTGGTGTCCTGAAATGTTCGTACATAAACTAAATTACACGTGTCCTGAAGAACACTATATCTGTCCTTACTGTTCGCTACCAAGTTTAAACTGTTCTAAGAACACACGCGGTGTCCTGAAATATTCGTTTCACGTGTGACGCACTTTTAATTACTTCAGAACCCGAACAGTGTCCGTAGGACATCAATGCGCATGCGCTAACCAATTTCTGTGCACTTGGTGTCCTGCGGACAGGCGCTTCCTTCGCAGACTAGTTCGCAAACAGATCATATGACCGCGCCCACGCTCATCGTGTGTCCTGAAATGCGGACACTGTTCGTGTCCCCGAACAATTTAAAAGTACATTTTCAGTTAATCCATAATATTTTTCAATAAAATCTCACCATGCCACAAGTCCCACATAGCAATCTTGAGTTTCTATATACCTTTTGAAACTTTCCGATCCTTTTTTTGTGTTCGATCTGTCCACGCACAGTGTGCATGTCCGCGGACCGCGCACAAGCACCCCTATAAAAGACCACGCCCAAGAGCTTATTCCCATTGTGTTTCTGGCTATTCTTCAGAACACAGTGATTTTTGCTGCCACCTGCAGACTACACCATCATCGACATGGCATCCTTGGCTGCTGAACTGCCACTTGGTGCTGCGCCTGCTTCAGCACCACCACCACCCCCTCCACCACCACCACCACCTCCCCAAGGGCCTGAAGAGGGGAACAGGACTGAGGATGCGGAGGAGGAAGAAGAGGATGATGAGAATGAGGTAGAGGAAATCCCTACTACCCGCACTGGGCGTGAGTCTTGGGTGTGGCGGTTATTTACCATTCATGGGAATGGTCCTAAGGCTCGTGCGAACCATGTTACCTGCAATGAGTGCAAAATGATACTCAGTCGTGGGAAGCACGGTAACTACAGCTTTAGGACCACTACTAAGAAGCGACACCTGAGGTCATTTCACTCTGGGGCTATTCGCAGGGTTGTACCTTGCGAAGAACGTAGCAGGTTGATTTCCTCTACTTCATCCTCTGTTTCTGATCCTGTCACCACAAGGACCACCTCTGTGGGACAGCGTCTTTCTCAAGCTGCCTCACAGGCCATACAGAATGCTGATGACCCTTACCTTTCGAGGGTCACAGTTTTATGTATGTACTGTGACACAGTACTCTACAGGGGGGAGCGACTTCGGAGTGCTTTTGAGACTATCGTCTCAGAGCACGAGAAGACCTGCTCACTACCCAAATAAAACCCACTCTACATCTTCCTCTCTCAGCTCGCCCTTTCTTATCCCTGTGGTTGGTGTCCCCCCTTTACCCTCCTCTCCTAGTGTGTCGTGTCTGAAAAACCAAAAAAAATACAAAATTCCAAAAATCAAAAAAAAATAAGGCTCTTTTCAGAGCCACCTTTCCCAGTTAAAAAATAGAAGTGAAAATAAATGAAGCAGGGCTCTTTGTATTTTTTAGAAGTCTGCGGACAGTTCGCGAACATTATAAAAATTGGGTTACTACTCCATCACAAACATTGTAATTTTCTCTGGAAAGAAGTGCTGGCTCTGAAAAGAGCCTTTGGGTGGTGTTTGTAAGTCAAAAATTGTAAATGCTTAACATCTACTTCAAAATCATTGTTGTAATTCCAAAAAAGGTTGCAATGCATTTTTTACATTTCTCAGAAAAACCTGATTGCCAGCATAAGATGGACTCCAGCTCTGCGAAAAATGTATGTACTACAAAACATAATATTTTCATTGTGAAAAGAAGACATGCCAAAATCTCTTAGAAAGCCACAAACAGCCTTATTAACATTGCACCTTGCTTTTTCCATTTGTGGACCAAATGAAGAAGAACAAAGCCACATTTGTCTCTGCGCAATCCGTGAAAATATCACTTGAGAATTAGGAAACAGGTCCATAACCTTCCTCAGTCCTTCTTTCATAGCAAATTGCAAAAAAATTCCAGTCACATGCCCTAAACTGTTCCCTCCACAATGAATTACAATTATGTCTGGATGTTGCTCTGTCTCCAAAGTAGCACAGAGAGGTAGCAAATCCAACCACTTCATTCCACGTACTCCATGCCAGTGTACTTCCACATGTGGGAATCCAAGATCTACAGCTACTCCACAGCTTTCTGCATGCACCTTCAACCAATGTATCCACGAATCTCCTAAAATCCAAACAATCTGTTTTCTGAAACACACAGCCATAGCTATCTTTTGTTCTCTCAGCAAAAAGAGTATCTCAGAAAATCTCTCCTGGCACAACACACCCACCAAACTTTCCTGACGAATCCATTTCAGTGCTTATTCTCATTTGCATGACTTCTGAACCCAAAAATCCCCGGATGTAACTCCTGATGTCCGGGAACTACCGCCATGTCCGCGGACATATCGTAACATGAACAGCCCTTCTACCATTTCCACTACACTCTCTCTGCCATTCCCTCATTGGATGTACCTCAAAAATCACATGACCATGCACCAATCACATTCAAGACCTCTACATCTAACTGCATCATCATAGATCAGCACTGCAAATGTACTCTGAATCTCTCTGAGTACAAGTGTCATATCATTGGCAAGCAGCATCTACCACAAATACTGTACAGGTCTTCAAGATTTCTACTTGCAGCTTCATGCATATCCATATGCATGAGCACAAACTTCAGGTATGCATATTTTCTCTATAGTAGATGACATAGCTCTCAACCATTTTTGTTTTACAGGCGGGTGAAATCACCCGATTTTGTTTTGGCGGGTGAGACGCCCATTGGAAAGAATGGGCGTGCAGGAGGCCAAAAGCGTGTGAGTTGAGAGCTATGGTAGATGAACACATTTTCAAACAGACTTTTACCTTGTAAAATCTGTAAAATGAATTTACTGTACTTTTTCAATTTCCTAAAATCAACTATCACTTATACACCTTTATACTTTTTACTTTCTTTATACACACACACACACTCAAATCATGTTAAACTAACATTTTTTAAATTAAATATATAGACTACATATATTCAAACAAAATTGCATGCAAACACAATCTATGTTTAAACCTTTATAAAAATACTTATACAATTGCATATTTTTTGTTTTTATTTATTTATTTACTTAATTACTTTAAATTAGACATGACATTGAGGCGCTATTACCTAGAACAGTTTACTTACAGAAATAGTGGTATTCACTAATATATTATAAATTTCACAAGACATAGTAAAGATATTTTATTTTTGCTACAGTTAGTCATTCAATACAATTTGTTCATTAAGAACATATCATATGTACTGACCTGATGCAATGTATCTTATGTAAATAAATTAGTTTAATGGTTTTAGAGAAGGCACTGAGGATTTCAATTAAAAAAATCAATATCTAAATTAAAAACAGTGCTATATACAAACAAAGGTACTAATTTGAAGCTTTTACAGTTGCAGTGAAGACCAGTTTCCTGAAAAGAAGCAGCCAAATTCGAAGAAGAAAGAAAAACTAAGAAGTTACCTGTTAATTTAAAAAAAAAAGTAAGTAAAATATCACCATAATATTTATATTATTAATCAAATATACTATAACATTAATACCAGCTATTTTGGTTTCTTAAAATAGAGATTTTGTACCATTTTGTTCAAAAATGTCCATGTCATAAACAGCGATTTACAACCAGAATGGCCCACAAATTTCTATTTTTGGACACACAAATTAGCCAACTGAACCACTACAATTTTCATATTATAGAACAAACAACTGTTTTAATTGTATACATTAGATTTACTGTTTGTACTTTTCCACACCACTAGCTTACTTTTTTTTTGTCATCTGAACCCCAGTTTAGTGACACATAAATTCAAGAATACCTATCCCTACTAGTTTTAGTTCCCAATGCACAATCACACACCATTACATACATCTTTATCATCTTACTCAAACACTCATGCACACAGCACACATACATTCCAGAACACCCCAACCCATATCTTCTTTATTTTTTTCAACAGACCCTAAAGAATGCCTACCAAAAGACAACTCCGTAGAAAGCAACGCAAAATTAGAGCAAATGAAAATAAAGGTGTCCAACATAAGCATCCATCTCTAGCGGAATTTGTAAAAAAAAGTTGAAACAAAACAGCTAATACAATCATTTAGTGAAACACAAGAAGTTTCAAGTACAACAACTTTGCTTCCTCTATCAAAATGTAAAACAAACCAAAAAACAATTAACAGAAAATCAGCTATCAGTACAGATAAAACTACTTCTTCAAATTGTAATATAGTGCAAAGTAAGCATACCAAGAAAAGTATTTTAGCCAAATTATACCGTCACAAAGTCCTTCAAAATCTTATAAAAACAGGAGAGAAATCAGGTTCAAAGCTTAAAACCTATCGTAGGAAATTAATCTTAGAAGCATTGATGGACAGTGCAATTGTTCTCAAAAGAAATGTATTTATTTTACTGTTAAACAAAATGAAACCACTAACAAAACTAATAACTAAATTACAAAAAAGACTTCTCAATAAGCGAAATGTCAACAGAAAGAACTTCTTAAGTATCTGCGGAGGTGAATGGAATCGCACTACGAGCACAGAACCATATTTTAATGAAGTAGCGTACAAACAAAAGCAAACAAATACAATTGCCATAAATAGCAGTGGTCGAGGTTATGAAAAAGTGAATAATACCATAATGGAACAAGAAGTACTCCTTACAAAAATATGCCCTGAAAACTTAGAATTACCCCTCCATTCAACTGAATCAGAACGTCTAGTGTACAAATGGCCATGCACGTCAATGTGTAACATTCCCAAACAATGTTTCAAATCCTTACACCAATTCCTCAATAAATATGTAAAAAGCAAAGACAAAATCAAAATTAAATTACTGCAAAATATAGATACCTGTCCAGTGCGCAAGTACACAGGACTACAAGGACATTCATTGGCCTGCATTACAGGACCTACTTGTAAAACCACTTTCCTTGATATCAAAAGGATATCCACACATCATTCAACTATAAGAAATCTAGTCTATAAACTGTACTATGCTAAAAGTCCTGCTTTAGTACTAGCAAAGTTAAATAACATCCTTCTACATGGTACAGCAAAATACCTACTCGAAAAATTTCACTATATCCAGAAAAAATATTTTGGAAGTGAAAGCCATTTACAGAATGAAATAGCTTTAAACCAATTAAGCAACAACTCTACACATAACACATACAAAAAAGAAATACTAAAATTTAAAAGTACATCAGCTGAAGTACCAAACCATGTATGTGTATGTTGCCGTAGAATTTTTTATAAAAGTAACACAAAAACTGTGGACCTATCATACAAAATAGAAGACAATAGATTCTAAATGGTTTGAATTAGCTCTCTACCTTCTAGCAGAAAACAAATATGAAATAACTGAGCCCTTAATACTTTGCAGTTATTGCACTACAAAACTTGACAACAACCAAACTCCTTCACGTTCTATCACAAATAATTTGGAATTATACCCAGTACCAAAACCTCTACAACAACTTAATTTATATGAGAGCATCATAATTCAAACAGTACACCAATTTCAAGCAATAATACGCCTTCAACCAAAAACTGCAAAATTACCTCCCTCTGAATTGGTTAAAGGCATTTGTGGAAAAGTAGTTTATTTACCATTAAATCTAAAAGAAAATGTGCATACTCTAGGAGTGCAACGTCCAATGCAGCAATCTTTAATTATATTAGTAAATGGAGTACCTACAAAAGACAAAAAAATATGGCAACAGCTGGTAGATTTATATAAAGTTAGACCAGCCTTCCAATATCTTAAACAGAATAATGAATATTACAAAGAAATTAATATTGAAGAAAACTTGAAAGATACAACTGGAATAATTCAAGAAACACAAGAAGCTGGTCAATTTGAGCTACTAGATCCTGCTACAATATCAAATACTTTAGACCATTGTACAATTCATCCTTTGCACTGTAATGACACCATACAAGATGTACTAGAAACTTACCAAATGCGTCAAACAAAAGGATTGCCAATCAGTATATGGGAAAAAAGTATAGAAGCACGTGCTTTTCCTCTACTCTTTCCTACTGGCAAAGGAGGAAGGTATGATGATAGACCTATTCAAATATCAGCTTCAGAATACCGCTCATTACGGATGTATTCTGAAGATCCCAGATTCAGACAAAATGTGGAATACATATTCCACCTACTCTTTGAAAGTGAACTAGCAACTTTATGTTACGCTGTTGCACACATATTATAATCAGGATCACACTTTCAAAATATGACAGCTACACAATTATTAGAGAAAGTGCAACAAAAGCATGAGGTTTTACAATCAAATATTACAAATCTATTAGCAAATATGCGTGGTACTAAAGAGTACTGGTTTCGAAGTAATGGAGATGTACGTTGTATGAACAGAAACCTTGGTTTGTTACATTAAGTTGTGCAGAATATGCATGGGAAGATTTACATGATTTCCTACGCATATCAAATAAAAACAAAACAAACATAGATATTCTAACACCTGGAGAACTTTGTTCTTTGGATCATGTTAATGTTTCAAGATATTTTCACCATCGCTTCATTGCTATGCTACATTTTATTTGTAATAAAACTGTTCCTCCCCTTGGAGAAGTGCAACACTTCTTTTGGAGAAAAGAATACCAAGCCAGAGGGGCACCACATATCCACATGCTTTTATGGATTAAAGATGCTCCTAAATTTGGTCAAGACAGTGATGCCACTGTTTTACAGTTTATTGAAAAATATGTCACTTGTGAAATTCCATCAGAAGCCACAAATAGTGATCTTCGTGCACATATTTTACAATTTCAAAGACACAAATGTAGAAAATATTGTCGTCACAAATACAAAAACAAAGGCAAATACTACACCAAATGCCGATTTGGTTTCCCTAGACCAGTTACAAATACAGGTCAAGTAAACAACCTCATGTCTTCAGTTAGACATACTGTTAAAGGAAAGTCACATAAACATACATATTACATAAAAAGAAAAGAAGAAGAAAAATATATCAATGATTATAATGCAATCATTGCCCACTTATGGAATGCAAACATAGATGTGCAGTACATTGCAGACAATTCTACTGCAGTTGCACGATATGTCACAGCATACTTAACTAAATCAGAAAAGACAGAGCTCCAAGACCTCTGGAATGACCTGTCATCAGATAAAACAGTATCTCAGAAATTATACAGCTTGGGCATAAAAATGCTCACCCATAGAGAATGTGGATCTTATGAAGCAGCTGATCGTTTAACTGGTACTTCATTGTATGGTAAATCTGAAAATATAGTATGGCTAAGTCTTGGTCCAGCTAAATCTAGTAAAAGAGTTCTAAAATCATATGAAGATATAGAAACATGATCCCAACAGCCAAGACATTTTAAAAAACAATTTATTGGACACATACTACCCAAACAGAAGTAATACTTTGGAAAACATGTGTCTATACCAAAAAGCCCACAACTACACATACAAAAATAATATGAAACCCGATGAAAAAAAAGGTAAATATAGAGTGACAGACTGTGGAGGCAGCTTAGTTAAACTCACTAAACCAAATTTAATTAATCATATCAAATTGTCATTGAAGACTCCTCAACATAAAGAAGTATATTACATGTCCCTGCTACAACTCTTCAAACCATGGAGAAAAGAAGAACAATTACTAGATAACTATGACGCATATGAGGATGCTTTCAAAGCAAATGAAAGCACTATAACTGATGTAAACTTTACACAGTACAAAACAATGTTGCACAATGAACAGCAACATGAAGAAGAACTCCAAGCCCAACTAGATAAGGATACTCCTGACAGTAGTCAACCTTCTGTAACAGGAAGCCAAGAACCACTGGGAGAACCACTAATAACAAATGAGGCAGAATTAGCTATGATAGAAGTAGAAAACACCATGTGTCAGTATGAAGATAAGGAAGACTTAACTATACTACAATCAAAACTAAACAATGAGCAAAGTAGCATTTTTCAAGAAGTAACAAAACAAATTGCACATGGTGTAAAACATGAAAATAAATAATGTTCCTGCCATAATTATAAACCTATACTACTGTACGTCAGTGGTGAAGCTGGTTGTGGCAAAACATTCCTAATCAAAATCATTAGTAAGTTCCTTCAACAATTGACAAACAACAAACTGTCAGCTGTTGTCACTGCCCCCACAGGTTTAGCTGCCCACAAAATAGGTGGTGTTACATTACACCGATTACTACTATTACCAGTAGAACACCAGAACACATTAGACTATTACAAACTTTCCGCAGAAGCTGCAATGTAATTACGCAGAGTATTGAAACAAATGAAAATGCTACTAATAGATGAAGTGAGCATGGTCTCCAACCTGATGTTAGCTTTGATTCACCTCAGATTACAAGAAGTACTCAAAACAGATTATGAAGAGCTCTTTGCAGGAAAACACATTATTGTTTTTGGAGATCTGCTTCAATTAACACCAGTAAAAGGTGAACCTATTTTTAAAACATTAGGGCACAAACTCTGCCATAAAACTGTTGGCGGCATTGGAAATGTCAACCTTTGGCAACATTTCCAATACAGAGAATTAACAGAAAACAGGCGCCAATCTGCAGATCTAACTTATGCCAACATTTTAATTAGTTTGAGAGTTGGTATACTTTCTAAAGAAGCAGAAGCAACATTGAAAACCCGGCACATTAATGCACTTTATGGCGATAATGCATGTGCTACAGATGTTATGGAACAATTAGCCCACAAATATGTCAATTGTTTGGCCTTAATGCCAACTCTTGCAAGCTGTTTCAAATTCAATGAAATCATGCTAAGTAAAGAAATGCAACCAATAATGGAAATTAGCGCCACAGACAAACTAGATGTACATGGTATGACACTACCCATGTGTGACCAAGCCACAACAAGACTAAATAATTAAGAAAAATCAATCTCAAACACAGCAGGCTTAGAAAAGATGTTAAAATTATCCTTAAATTGCAGAGTAATGCTTAAACGTAACCTTGACGTGGACCAAGGACTAGTTAATGGAGCACTGAGTACAGTTGTTGGCTTTCAAACATACCCACATGACAACACAATTCAGTTTGTCAATATACTCTTTGACAAACTTTCAGAAGTAAAATGGATAGGACGCTCAACAGCCAGATTCCTTCTCTTCAAAGATATGTATGTACGCAGAGAACAATTTTCTCTAACTCTTGCATACGCAGTCACAATTCATAAATCACAAGGTCTTACCCTAGCCAAAGCAATGATAGATATTGGTAACACAGTCTTTAAAGAAGGCATAAGCTACGTAGCACTATTACGCTTACGTACACTTGGCGGTCTATTTCTAATCAACTTTGATGCAAGTAAAGTAAACGCTGATATTCCTTGCATTTTACAATATAATAGACTTCGCTCACTATACACTCCCCATCTAAACACATATTCTGTTCCACAAAAACTAAAACGTCGTAAAAGAAAACTAAATCAAACAGAATTGCAACAGGACGTCACTGCAAATCCTCCAAAGAGAGTAAAAGAAACTAATACTTCATCAAGTACCACAAACAAAAAAGAATCAATTAGAGAAAGTAAACCAGGTACTTATTTAAAGAAGGAAGACAAACTCCAAAAAAAGCAGTTAGATACAGAACTACCTGGACCATTTAAATTCTCAAATATAGTTGGTGTAAGTTGCTATGCAAAT
The DNA here is from genome assembly GCF_040938575.1 of Ambystoma mexicanum. Taxonomy (NCBI): domain Eukaryota; kingdom Metazoa; phylum Chordata; class Amphibia; order Caudata; family Ambystomatidae; genus Ambystoma; species Ambystoma mexicanum. The sequence continues at coordinate 507,905,819 of NC_090935.1, forward strand.
GTAGCAATGAATATTCTATTTCAATTACCACCAATTGTTGACAACATTTACTCACACAGTACAGACCCATTGTGTTTGCAAATGTTAGTACTTCACAGAAATGCAGCAAACAATCCTGACAACACATATAGTGTTTTTGGAATAAGACGACAATTGGACTACTGTGCTGGAATGGTGAAATTCACTATAAACTCACAGGAAGATCCACAAGAATTTCTAATGTACTTACTACAAGTACTGGAAAACAAAAACATACCTATAAATGAAATCTTTCAGATTTCATACATGTGGAAACATACATGCACTCTCTGCAACAATGTGACACAAGAAGAAATCCCCAATGAACGCTTCATATATATATATCAATACCAAATTGTGAATCCATTCCATTTCAGCAACTTGTACAAAATGCAAACCCTGGTGGATTATGCTCTACCTGCAATTCAGATAATCGCTCCACGTTAGTAATACAAACACAAAGTAAATACGTAATACTAATGCTTCTACGTTACAATGCAGATGGTACCAAAAACAACTGCAAGCTGACTGGATTCACACATGGTCAAATATCACTTGGTAAGAAAACCTTCACAACAATAGGTATAATCTACCACGCAGGAGCCACAACCAATTCAGGGCACTACACTGCATACATAAAAAAGAAATGTGGATGGTTTTAATGTAATGATAGTACCATTACTCTAAAGCAGAGATTACCAGCAAATCTTACAACTGCTTATTTGATGTTCTTAAAACCAAAATTTGATAAATAAACTGTATTTAAACCTTTAAGTAAATTTGTGTTACAAAAATATAAACTGTTAGAATACTCCAAAAGCTATCTAACTGCTCAAAGATTCTACAACAACTAATCAGATAAATGAATACCACTAAATTAGACCAGAAAATACACAGTTAGAATACGGCAATTGGTATCTAACTGTCCCAAAATTATAAATTTGTGTTAAAATAATATAAACTGTTAGAATACTCCAAAAGCTATCTAACAGCTCAAAGATTCTACAACAACTAATCAGATAAATGAATACCACTAAATTAGGCCAAAAAATACACAGTTAGAATACGCCAATTGGTATCTAACTGTCCCAAAATTTAACAATATCCAAATAGGTAAATCAAAACCACTAAAATATATTAAAAAAATAGACAGTTAGAATATGCCAATTGGTATCTAACTGCTCCAAAATTTTATAATATCAAAACAAATGAAGAATCTGTTACTGCTCCAAAAAACATACAACAAAGCAAAGTATAAAGCATTAGCCAGAAACAACAAGTGAACACTGAAAACAAACAAACAAATAAACTGTAGCATAACAGAAAAAGGTTTTTTTTTAATCCAACATGGATTTTTTTTTCTCCCACAGACCCAATGATTTTAGCAACAAATACAGAAACTGAGCAAATTGCACAGTACTCTGATTTGTACTCTACTAAATATGAGGGTGGAAAAAAAATAAAAGTATATTGCTCATACAATGTAATAAGTCATTACAAAATACTAATACTAACATGCTATTTTCGTTTATCACAGAAATGAAGAAGAAAAACATGGACTCCCATTACTAGACCAGACAGTAAGTATACAATAATAAGGACAACCATAGCAGCATATCACATCCATAGTATCTAATACCTTTGTTCCTTATACATTTGTTTTTCACCCAAAGTTATAAGCAAATATGAATGTGATGTGCTGCGGTGGTTGTTGCCAGGGCATACAATCTTGGGTGCATGGCCAAATGGCCATGCACCCAAGACTCTATGCCCTGGCAACAACCACCGCAGCATATCACATCCATAGAGTCAAACATTTCAACTATGATCTATCGGAAACTTTTAATGTCCGCGAACAATGTAAGTGTTCTTAGAACACTTTGAACTTGCCAGCGAACAATACGGACACCGTTTTCAGGACACCCCCTACGAACATTTCAGAACAACGCGATAGTTCTTACAACACTTTCAACTTAACAACGAACAATATGGACAGCGTCCTAAGGACACCCCCTACGAACATTCCAGGACACCGGGAGTGTTCTTAGAAGCGTCTTCAGAACACCACCATCTTGTTTATTTGTGAACATTTCAGGACACCGCGAGTGTTCTTAGGACACATTCAACTTGACAAAGAACAATACGGACAGCGTCCTCAGGACACCCCCTACGAACACTCCCCGGACACCGGGAGTGTTCTTAGAAGCGTCTTCAGAACACCACCATCTTGTTTATTTGCGAACATTTCAGGACACCGCGAGTGTTCTTAGGACACATTCAACTTGACAAAGAACAATACGGACAGCGTCCGCAGGACACCCCCTACGAACACTCCCCGGACACCGCGAGTGTTCTTAGAAGCGTCTTCAGAACACCCACATTTTGTTTATTTGCGAACATTTCAGGACACCGCGAGTGTTCTTAGGACACATTCAACTTGACAGAGAACAATACGGACAGCGTCCTCAGGACACCCCCTACGAACACTCCCCGGACACCGCAAGTGTTATTAGAAGCGTCTTCAGAACACCCCCATTTTGTTTATTTGCGAACATTTCAGGACACCGCGAGTGTTCTTAGGACACATTCAACTTGACAGAGAACAATACGGACAGCGTCCTCAGAACAACCCCTACAAACATTTCAGGACACCGGGGTGTTCTCAAAAACGTCTTCAGAACACCCCCATTTTGTTTATTTGCGAACATTTCAGGACACCGCGCGTGTTCTTAGAACACATTCAACTTGACAGAGAACAATACGGACAGCGTCCTCAGGACACCACCTACGGACACTCCCCGGACACCGCGAGTGTTCTTAGAACAGTTTCACTTTGCTTGCGAACAAAACAGACACATATTGACTCCTTAGAACACCCCCTAGTCAGTTTATTTAGAACATTTCAGAACACCCGTGATGGCCGCAAACAAATCGAACACAAAAAGAACGTCTAACACATAAAAAAACACAACTTTCATCCTATCTCATACACTCCCACCCTCCCCAAACACTCCTACACACCAACACACTCTACAAAATACACATTTTGAACAAAGTTTCACTGCGCTGTCCGGGGACGTCCGCGAATCCAATATGGCAGGCGCTACTGAAAAATCTGACGCGCTTCACGCTCCACGCCGTCCAATCAGCGAACACTTTGCATGTCCGCGAAAATCACGCAAGACGATTGGCCAATCAGGACACTTTCCGCGGAGCGAACAGGGAAGTGTATCCGCAAACTGAACACAGATATCACTATTTTTTTTTTACCTACTTTTTGGTCATTTTCAAAAAAAACTACTGTACAGATTTTCACCAAATTTGCAAAAGCACGCTTTCTGGACCAAGCCGCTGCTCCTGGTCCAAATTTGGTGGAAATCCGTCCAGCGGTTTGGGCTGTATGCGCGAGCAAAAATTTTTTCCCATTCACTCTATGGAGAGTGAGTATAATGTATACAAATATGGGCATATAGAGGGAAGGTAGAGTAATAAAAATAAAACTATGAGAAAGTGCTGATAACCATAATGATTATCTTCATGCACAGAAAGGATTGCTCTCTTTCAAGCCTGTATCTTCCGCTATGTACATGTTTCATATGATGTGACAGGACCCTAAGTCTACAAATATAGTACCTTTTCAATTTTTACTTCCTGACTGTTACTGAAGAAAACTATGTGGCTTCGATATGTCAGTAAAGGATAAAAAGGGAGAGCCAGCCATGTGATGTCATCAGTTATGTCATCAATGACATTTGTGATGTCATCTTCGATGTCGTGGGTGTTAGTGTTAGCAGTGCACGGTGGCGCGAGTTATGGTTGCTTATGTTACCATAACTGGCGAATTTCAGGAGTTTTTCGGTTTTACTTTGAGCCATAACGTCCCTTTAACAAAGTTTTTTCACTGAATTTCATAGGTTTTTAATAGCGCAACTTAACCATAACGTCCCTTTAACAAAGTTTTTTTAATATCACGCAAACAATATACAAACATGACGTGCAAAAACCAACTTCTACACATGGCTTTACACAGAATGTTGCAAAGTAAGAATTTATGCTCGTTCACAGTGAAGGTCAGCTGCTTCCATTTTTCTCTCGGGCCCCGGAGAGGCTCACGAAGCGGACTATAAGGTTGTATTGTGTTTTGACCCTGACAGACAGAGATTGTGATGAAAGACTTCTCTTGAAGGAGTGTTGCTAAAACGTAAGAGAAGATAAAGATGACATTTCTGAAACGAAACCACTTTTACATATTATATCACTATACGAAAGATCGTTGGCACACGCGGAGTCGTATTTTGGGACTGCACCACTCGTAGACAATGGAAATTGCAATTGTACTGTAAGTATCCCTTTAGATTACTTTATACCAAATATAATTACAATAGCGTAGCATTAAAGACCGCTCAAGTTGAACTTGTTCGTTGAAAGTGGCATAATGTTTTCTACCGCGCACTATCACTGCCGAATTGATCCCCTGTCATTTAGAGGGCTCTGAAAAAGGCAGACGACACAGGGTGGGTTAATAGAAATAATTTAACCGGTCTATAGGCGGTCAAGCGCTCTACTCGCTGTGCCACTTCACTGTAGCCTGTCAAGTGGCACAGCGAGTACAGCGCTCGCTTTGACATCTGTGCACAGCTTGCTAACGCAAGTTTGAATCCCGGAAAGGCGAAACTCAGCCTTTCATCCTTCCGTGGTCGATAAATGAGCACCACACACCGTGGTTAATAATAAGCACCGCTTACATACCTCACGGTTCTTAGCGCTATATGAATAGGAAAATATTATTATTTTATTATTAACATACTCTGTTGCACTATCTTCGATAGCAAATAGTTTCACGCCCTAATAAATAAAATGATGATTTTTAATGAAGATCGGCTGGTGAGACTAATTTATGTTTTTTAAAACAGGTACGTGGCCCCATTTTGTCTATGTCACGATTTACAGACTCCAGCGGATGGGGTCTTCAACTGCCAGGTGCAAGTGCCAGGCGCACACCAGCCGGATTTATCGTTTCTTTAGTTGACAAAAAGTCGGTTGACGCCCCTAGGAAATTGTACTATTAGCAAACAAAAGGAGTGCTCTTAAAACACTTTCACCCTGACAACGAACAATACAAACAACGTTCTCAGAACACCCCCATTTTGTGTAATTGCAACCAACTTCATGACCCTCACCATTTTATGGGACAATCGCCAAGGACCAATATGCCCTTACGCAGTACTAGCGACAACAAACAACATACCAACCAATAGGGTGGTCTAATGGCTCGTTGTTGGAGCAACCTTCCGATTATCAGAGCGACCATTTACTGCTTTTATCATAAACCAACAGCCTATCTACCGCAAAGGAACAACGCGTGGCTCCAAATAAACTTTTGCTGATCGACAGCAGAGACAATAGCAAATCGCTGAATATTCACTAAACATTTCATGTGAAATAAATGTACTTTACCAAATGTACAATCCTGCTGTTTACTTTTAAACCACAGTTTCATATTCCGAATTGTGGCACACTGAGTTGTAAGCTAATCTAACACTCTCTGTACCGCAAAGGAACATCGCGTGTCTCAACATGAACTTTTGCGGATCGACAACAAAGACAAATGCAAATTGCTGAATATTCTCTAAACATTTGATATCAAATAAATGTACTTTACAACATTTACAATCTTGCTCTTTGCTTTTAAATCACAGTTTCATATTCCTATTTGTGGCGCGCTGTGTTGTGACAAAATGTGGGTTGTCTTCCGGGTTCTGTGTAAAGTCGCGTAGTACTGGAGACGACTGGGCGCGTTTCATTACGCACCCTGTAACGTCACGGAGAAAGGCGGGGAATATGAATGCTTTGATAATATCAGGCTTAGGGGCGGGAGATATGATTTAGTGTCGCAAAAGCAAGTCAGCCAGGTCAATAGCGCCAGTCATAGGATTATCACATAATGTCGGCGCACACCAGCCGGATTTATCGTTTCTTTAGTTGACAAAAAGTCGGTTGACGCCCCTAGGAAATTGTACTATTAGCGAACAAAAGGAGTGCTCTTAAAACACCTTCACCCTGACAACGAACAATACAAACAACGTTCTCAGAACACCCCCATTTTGTGTAATTGCAACCATTTCTGGACACTGCGAGTGTTCTTAGAACACATTCAACTAGACAGATTACAATACGGACAGCGTCCTGAGGACACCTCCAGTTTGTGTATTTACGAACAATTAAGTACACCGCGAGTGTTCATAGCTCATTTTTACCTTCCTTGCGAACAAAAATGACACATACTCCGTCCTCTAAACACCCCACCATTTAGTTTATTTACAAAATGTCAGAACAGCCGTGTTCTCCGCGGACAAATCGACGCAACAAAAAGGTCTAGCACATAAAAAAACAAAACATTGAACCTATCTCATACTCCCCCACCCTCCCCAAACACTCTTACACACCAACACACGGCACTAAATACAATTTTTTATCCATGTTTCTCTGCGCTGTACGCGGTTGACTGCGAATACAAGATGGCGGGCGCCACAGAAAATCTGACGCGCTCCACGCCCCTCGCCGTCCAATCAGCGAACACGTCGCATGTCCGCGGACATGACGCAAGCCCATGGGCCAATCGGGGTGCTGTCCGCGGAGCGAACAGGGAAGTCCGTCCGCGAAGCGAACGCAGATATCACTAATTTTTTTTGCCTTACATTTTGGTCATTTTTAAAAAAACTACTGGACAGATTTACACCAAATTTACAAAAGCACGCTTTTGGGACCAGGCTGCCGCTCCTGCCACAAATTTGGTGTAAATCCGTCCAGCGGTTCGGGCTGTAGCCGTGCGCAAAGTTTTTTCCCATTCAGTCTATGGGAAAAAAAAAAGTTTTGGGTCCCCCCCTATAACTTTTCCCCCCTGGACGAATCCTCACCAAACTTTGCAAAAAAATTCAGAGTGACCCAACTACTTTTTTTGCAAAGTTTGGTGAGGATCCGTCCAGGGAGAGCGAAGTTATAAGCCGCCCAAAAAGTGCTCTTCCTATGGAAACAGCAACTTAACCATAACTACATGGCCACTACTGTGGCCATGTAATGTCTACCTAGCAATATTGCAAAGTCATATAAAAAGCAATTAGTATACAGACCCCATAATTAATCTCAAAGAGGTTTTGTCAGAAAGAGGCTTTCAATACTAAGAATAGGCTTTGTCAATTGTGTGGGATCCCATGTGATTTGCAAAGGGGCACACCCACTCTCTAAAGGTCCCATATCTGTCTGGCCAATCAGCGTGTTCTTGAGATGTGATGAAGGAACATCTCATGGGTGCACTGACTAACTGTACCCTGGACTAACTCAGATCCCCATTCTTACATTTCACTGAGCAAGTCGTAAAGTCTCATTACAACTCTGGCGGTAGCCGTGCCGGTTTTACCGGCAGGCTGCCGCCGAAGCTGTGATTTATTCCGCCGCATGGCTCCACAGAAACACTGCAGGATTACGACTCTGGTATTCCTGGAAGTCAGGCGCCGGAAAAATGTAAATCCCCATTCCCATAGGACTCACTGGGGATGACGGAAGCTCCGGCACCGTTAAGACCGGTGCTGGTGCTTCCCAGAAAGTCTGCAGGCGGGTGCCGTGCCGCCCAACAGGTCAGACCTGGCGGGCGGGACGGCAGCTGCCCGCAGACTCGGAGTGTGCTGGTCCGGCAGCGATGTTACTGGACCGGCCTGCTCGTAATGAGGCCCATAATAGGGATGTTACTTGGAGGTTGTTTTCTCATATGTAGGCTGGGCACAGTAGATTCGAGGATTCGCATACGGATTCATTCAGGAAGCGATTCACACCCCAGAAAGGAGTGAAAGAATAGAGGATCCCCAGCTCCAGAGGATGCCTGACCAAGAGAAAGGTGGGGATCTGAACTGTTGTTTGAAGTTGAGCTCAACAGTGGAAGGGCTTTTTCAGGGATTACAGGCATACATTCGAGGGATGCAGGGAGAAACAAGCCTTGCAATACAGCAAACATTGCCGCCATAATATGCAGACTAGCAAGGACTCACTAAGACTAACAGTTAGTGGAGATATGACAGCAGTGTTTAGAGAGTTATGCAACCTCCTCCAAAGATGTAAAACACGCTTCCCAATAAAAAATAAAATACCTTCGCCAAAAATGGTAAAGGGTCACACACAAAAAAGAACGTCTACAAGCAAGAAACACTATGACCGACTGAAATCTTGAAACAATCAACAAGTTATATGATATGGTACAATATGTCATTTAAAACGTGCCTGTACATAGGAGTTTCTAGGCGTGAAGTTGATCACAAGTACTGCATGAATACCCCAATACATACTTAACCACACTATATATCTATATATCTATATATATAATAGACATGGTTAAACGAACAAATGAAATGAAGGTTTCATTCAGTGGATGCTGGTGATTTTTTTAATTGGAGGGGTGTCAATATTTCTAAAACATATGCCAGAGCGACTGAGCTTAGCAAATTCCCGCGCCCTTTGAGCATTTTTGTGTTATTGCTGGATTAAAATGTACATTTATACAGCACACGTTCTGTGAAAAACTAGGTAAAACATCAGTTTGAAATTAGTTGTGTAGGGTAACTCCAATCCAAAAATGTAATAGACGCAAGTCACCAGCAGTGCATGTCCTGACGCAGTTTCATGATGCCTTTGCCCAGAATATATGCCAGTATAAAAACATTTTAACACCGGCTGTTCCAATGTATTTCCATGCTGGACAGAATTCCGATAGAAGAACATACTCATGTTTGCTTTCTACATAATGCCAGTAATCATACTATAAGAACACATGGCTCTGGCTCTGTCAATATACGGCAGTATCCCCACATAAGAACAGTCTCCTGTTGGCGTTCCCTTTACAAATGCCATTCCACAATCAGAAAACATGTCCAAGCTGGCTGCATGATGAAGTACAGTCTAGACACATAATAACATTTATCATGGTTGCTCTGTCAATGATGCCCATTAACACATGTCAGGCCACAGTAAGAAATAGCTAGACTGGCTGCACCAAAATGCAACTCTGGCCACGTAACAATACTTATAATGCTTACTTAATCATAGATGTTCAGCATAAAATGTCATGCCACAGTTAGAAATAGCTTGACTGTCTGCACCAAACATGTCAGACTAAGCACATATTAGCACTTATCAGGCATGCTTTATCATAGATGCCCAGAATAAAATAATATGCACAGTAAGATAGAGCTAGACTTTATACCCCCAATTGCCAGTTTATCCAAGTAATAACACATAGCATGCTTGGTTTATCATTGATACCACGTAAATAATGGCATGCCATAGAAAGAAATGGCTAGACTGGCTGCCCAAAAAGCTAGTGTAGCCGAGCAATGCCACACACCATGCTTGATGTATAACAGATATCCATTAAGAATATCATGCCACAGTAAACAATGGCTAAACTGGCTGCCCAAAATGCCACCCTATACACTTAATAAGCTTGCTTTATCATAGATATTCAGTTAAGAAAAGTCATGCCACAGTACAAAACGGCTAGCCCAGTTGACTCCTCCATGATGGGCGAGGTTTCTGGAGGTCAGCACCTCCTCGTCGATTATGGATGAGTCATCCTTGATTTCATTGGCCCCAGCTTCCCTCTGACCGATGAATTTCAATAATCCAAGGTATAACGCCCCCTACTATCCAATGGGCCCTGAAAAGAGTTGCTGACATTGAAGACCTAAAAATCTATTGACCAACATCCCATCATGCCTTCATCTGCACGATAATGGAGATGGAAGTGAACCCAATTCATGTCCCCAAAAACAGTGGTCTTGTCAGCAGTCTGAAACTGCTAGCTGAACATATTGAGTCAACCAAGTCATCCCAGTGGAGTCAATCTTTGCATTTTATAGTGTGCTTATTCCAAATAAATTGACTCCAAAGTCATATGTATTTAAGGCTATATTCTGAAACGGTATCTCGGTGAAATGCAATACTTTATCTTGTTTAGTCTTTTTATTGTGAACATTGACAAATACATTTCATTTAGTAAAAAAGAAAACAGAAACACATACTCAGCATCACGTCCACTTAGAACCAGTGCACAGAGTGAAGAACACCAGGCAAAGAATGTTCATATTAAAACTCCTCACTGCTTCCCTGTACCATACATGGCCCAGCGAGTCGGGAGAAGCAGTGACAAAAGAGCCAGTACGGAAGAAGCAATAACCATCAGCACCTTAGAACACTCCCTCCAAGCTCCACTATCCTCAGCAAATAGTCCTTTGTGCCCAGTATAGATGCACCGAGCACTGGAGTCAGCAGCAGCTTGTCAACACAGCTCGGCTGACCCTTTTATGCCTCAATCACTCTCACTGCCATCACTACATGGACCCTCCATGAATAATAGCCCATTCGGGACAAAAGATAGGATCCACAACCTGCATAAAGACGAAGAGCAGCCCATCTGCCACTTTGTGGTATGCTCTCCGCTTTGCTGCAGTACAGAGCACCACCCTCCTCGACCAATATAGTTTTGAATATCAACATATTTCTAAATATTTAAAACAATTTTGGCTTTTGGAGAATATGCAGTGAGTGAGGAAAACATTGTGGTCCCACATATATCTGGTCTCCTAAAATCCGAGGGCATATAGGAGGCCAGAGTGCAACAGATCTGGGAGGCTGTGGCTCCAATTAATGCTGGTGTACATCAGATAAGTGTGCTCACTGATCAAGAAAAAAGCAAAATGTAGTCTGTGACACAGAGCACACCATCCCCGGAGCAGCCACAAAAAGAGCCTGAATAGACTCCTGAAATGGGTTCATGTCCAATCAGACTCCACAATTCCAGTTTAGAAATTTAAAATGATACACATATCGCAGAGCATTAATCCTCCAGACACAAGCTACATTTCTTCTACATGCTTTAGACTGCATCGCTGCATTTTCATTGTACATAACTTTGCATCCTACCAAGCACTTGTATCTAGTCCATCTTACATAACGTTATAAAGAACTAGAACAGTGATCAAAATTTCATATAAATATATTTTAAATTCCTTACAAATTTCACAGGATGGACATTCCAAATCCAAGCATCTGTGCATGAAATCACTTGTTTCGAAGCAAATACTTTCATCCCTAATAGAACTCCAAATGAACAACAGACTTGCTCTGTTTTTTGTGATGAATCCTGCAGAGTCCTCACAAAAACTTTACCCAAAGTCTCCTCCCAGCTGGCCAGGGAAAGGCAGATGCTTCCTGACCCTGGGGGGGCGATTTTAGCCGGGAGGATCACCTGGGAGGAGAAGGGCTCCAGGGGGCAAGGAGGGCTTTGTGGGATGTGGTGCACTATTTGTCTTCAGCATAGAAGGGAATATCGTTGATACCAGAATATGTAATGTAATGTTGTCAAAGAGAGCTTTTATTCCTTCAAACTAACTGTTGGAATGTGGGTAGAGACCATTATAACCAGTCATATGTTAGGAGTAAGAAAACCCCTTTTAAAGTAACTGGCATTCCTAGAAATAAATGCCCCTATGAGTCCCAGGGAAACGAGGAAGAGGAGTCTTTCAAAATTACCAATTGCGACTCTGAAAAAAACAATTTTACTGTAAAGCCAAATACTTCGTGGTATCCTTATGGTGCTCTTTTGGGGAATATGTTAGTGGAGAGAAAGGAACTAGGTGGTGATAATTTCATTTAAAAGGCTGAATTTTATGCTGTGGACTTCAGCTCCCACAATTCCCAAAGTACTGAGATGAAGAAGAGGAGTGCAGAGGCATGGGACTGCAAGTTGCAACCCATTTGGAAAAATTACCCACACCTGAGAAAGACTGGGTGGCATACAAAGCCCCCTCAGGTGCAGGCCATTAAGAAAAGGGAGAGGAAGAAGGAGGAGAGAAGCACCGGCAGAAGGTGGAGTAGTTTTGAACCCTTCACGCAGAAGCAGACTTTAATGAAGAGCCGAGACGCCGGTACCATTGCGGTGTGTGAAACTGATGCCGGTCCTGAGAGGGTCTCTTATGCTCAAACATCATGGAACAGTCACTCCTACATACAAATGCGCCAAACTTTACTTTGAGAACTGTGATTCAAAAACGGATGTTTATTATCACATCCAGTTCTGGAGATATATCTTAATTTGCCCTATATTGGTGACACTTGTTTCGACAAATTGTGATTGCCTTTCTCAAACCAGGGCTATACATCACATTTTAAAATTACAAACGATTATGTCAAACATTTGAATGAATACCATATAAAAAAGCCAATATAATAAAAAAACAAACATCAAAAATATGTGTATGTATGCGTGCAAGACAGAGAAGAAAAAGGATGGGGAAGAGGGAGGGATATTGAGGGTAAACAAAAAGAGAACACGACACCACAAATAGAAATACAAAATATGAATGACTTATACTGTTAGGCATATGTATACACCAGGGCATTGAACTCTTAAGTTTCTCACTTTGAGTATGCTTATTGTGAATACAAAACATAAACCTGATGTGCTGGATAAGAGAATATGTAACCTTTTTCACAAACCTTTGTATTGCCAAAAATAGTTATTAAAATAGCGTAATTGTTAGATCCCTTGGAAAACACCATTGATCCTTATAATGGACAGTATATACAATCTGCCTTACTACCAGTTGTATTGCCTGATGCACCCAAGTGAACCACCATAACTCCCATTTCATGCATTAGCATATCTCCAATGTACGGAAGCTGAATTGGTTATTTACCTCATGTCTGTCAAGCAATAATGTTTCTTATGCGGTATGTGCACCTCATAATAACGTAACTGGGTTCCATCCCCTGAACACAAACCTAACTCGATTTACCGATATAGCATGGTCATAATTGCAAAATGACACATATTGCTGCATAATGCTTGCTTGCTTTAGCGCATGGCAACAGCTGCAAAATGCCACGTTTTGCTGCTTGACACTGGCTTGCTTTTGCGCACAGTTTGAGCAAGAAAGAATATATTGAAAGTAAAGTTAACCATAATTACAGCTAAGATCCATAACAACGTACGTGTGCTGCTTGAATTGGTCACAGATTAAATGTTGACTATTCAATGAATCACATTATTCTGCCGTGATCAGCTTCGCATTTCCACATGCGTAAAAATAAATTGCAACGTTCCGTGTAATAGAAACAGTTATATCCATATTGCATAGTATTACACCAATATAGTTAAATGTACGATCCTCGGTTAAAGAAATCCTGAAGGTGCTACCGAGCATAGTATCCCGCGCACATGGAACACATTAACCCGTTAAGTGAAAACATTAGCTGTTAGTAACATACCGACAAATAGGCATCTCTTCTATTGTATCCGTTAAACTGCGTTGCGGGCCGGTTGCGTCCATTAAGTAGTATCTCGTCTTCTGTTGTGGATGATTGCAATAGAAACCTAGTTGTCCTTCCTCGATTGCCATACACTTGGTCGCCATACAGCAGAAGAGCTGCCTATTTGTCAGGGATTGAACCCAGTTATTACTAGGTGTGCAGACCGCATAAGAAACATTATTGCTTGACAGAAATGAGCCCTGGTTTCAGAAAGGCAATCACAATTTGCCAAAACACATGTCAAGGGTCGCTGAGTGCTCATAAGTTGGTGCAAACAAACCCCCAGTTCTCTTATGCTGAAGACTGCAGCTGAAGAGGTCGAGCAGCGGAGAGTGCACCATTATGCATGTTTTGCATCTGTCAGAAGAGAACCGGTGGCAGGCGAACACCGTATAGCTGTGGGAGCCAGGAGAGCTCTGATATTGACACCCGCAGGCTGCGGGAAGCCGAGAGAGATGGGTTGTCAGGTCATGCAAGGAAACCCAAGCAGAAGACCTGGAGGCTGTGAGGCGAAACAACACGCATGCCAGACCCAGTGAGTTCACTGTTACATCGTGACCCCGGACCACGCTGTAACCACCTTCTGGCCAAATCAAATGATTTGAATTTCAGAAATGAGATGAGCAAAGTGGCATTCAAGACGAGAATACCAAACAAATGAAAAGCAGGTTAATTATTCTGTTGAAGAGCAAGCTGATTTAAAAGGGAACCGACGGCAGATTAAGAACTTAATAATCAAACCAGGGGGGTGTGATTATAACAAAGTGGGTTATATTAATAGCCAATAGCAAGAGATGGCAATAACCATAGAAGGGCATACAAACTAGAATTGCCAAAGCCAAACGAGAATTGCACGAAGGCAAATTGTAAATAACCAGTTTTGCCCAAGCCAAAAGAAGGCAATTGGTAGTTTTAGTGTTTGTAAAGACTATTGTCCATATGCTAAAGAAGTCATAAGAGGAGATAGCTTGAACCTACATTGTCAAAGCCAGAGAAGTGTGAAAGCAAGAAAGAATCATTATCAGCATTTGGTTAATGACAGAGTTTCAAAACAAGAGTGGCAGGAGGGCTGCCCTTCTGATGAAAGGTATTCAGGAGGAGTGAAGCATAGCCTGTATTGCATGTGGCAATCACATGTGTATGTGGTTCTTGTTTCCCATGAAGACATTCTTAAACTGGATGTTATGAAGCAAGAGAGAAATTGCTAAATTGATGGAAGCTGGCCGTTACCAAAGAAGTACTTGTAGATTGAAGTTTGTTCTGGCCTGGCAGGAGAGTACACCAGGTCAGGATATCTTGTAACCACTTGCTTCTGTTCTTACAGGAGTGCACCAGAACAGAGACTATATTGTTGGAAACTGACCGTTACCACAGAAGTACTTGTAGTTAGAAGTTTGTTCTGGCCTGGCAGTGGATTACGCCAGGTCCAAAGACTATATAACCATTGTGTTCTGTTCTGGCAGGAGAGTACATCAGAAAAGAGGCCTCTGCTGGAGTACTACACAAGAACATAGAACATTATAGTAGTAAGCTTGGCTGATGAGTAAACCAGGTGAAAGTTGTTAAAGTACTATGGCATGATTAAGAAGCTGAAGAAGCAGTTGAAAAACCAATTAAGTGTTTTGTGAATCAATACAGAATCACCCTGACAAACTAATACCACTTAAGCAAGTGTTGTATTAATTGCTGCATAATTATTTAATATTGTCAAAGAAGTGGTTTTGTGAACTGTTGCAGAAATATCCCAGAAAAGACTTTTTGTTGAAACTAATGGAGTACAAAATGATTCTTTGCTGATGAAAAGAAGTTGTTTCGCGATAGAGATTACAAGCTTAAAGACGATTTCTTTGTTGAACACTTGTGAACTGTTGGTTGAATTCAAGTTGGAACTTTGTGTTATCAACATGAAATTTAAAAGAGAACTGCAGTGGAAAGTTTTGTTATGAGACAGGATTTCCTTATCCTTTGGACAGTTTAACACAACCCTGCTGGAATCTGGGCAAGGAATCCGGGGAAGGGGAATTCACTAAGATTATAGGGAATAACAGTTATTATGATGTTAACTTAACTTTTATGTTTGTTGTTTTTGATCTGCCATGTGTTACCATATTGAGTTGATGTACAAGTGTGTGGGATGGAAAGCCTTTGTTAAAGTGTTTCCTTTAGTTTATTTTTGGCAGGGAAATCTTCATCAGGGTAGGGATACTGAGGCATTTACCCAACTTTTTGAGTTAATAAAATGACATCTTTTGTCTTTTGAAAAACATTCACAAAGTTGTCTGCCTCACAATTCTGACTCCTCACAATTTCTTACAGGCCACCAGACAGAATGTATGTGGCAGAGAGGTTTGAAGGATGCTGAATTCAAACAGCCTTAAAGAAAATATAGCATGTCTTGAAACATATGCAAGCCAAATATTCAAGCACCCACCACTGCTCGTCCAGTGGTATTGGATACAAGGGCTTTACATGATATGTTGCAATAACCATAAGGAGGACATTTCCCTCGTCAGTACGAGAGAAGTCCAAGGCCTGCATTACTGACTAAAAACGACAGGAAGTAATGTATGCAAACACAACAAAAAAGGTACACGTTGCATTTTGAGTGTTCTTTGTAATATGCATCCTTAGGGGAAGCTTACTATCAAGCTAATGACCCAATGACCATGCAGAAGGTATAGAAGTAAAGGAAAATTCCTATCTTTACCTAAAACATTTAACCATGATTGAATCTGATCTTCACAGCAAGACAAGGAGCAAAGAAACAATTCGGTCTTAGTAGAATGTATCATCAAATTTGCAGTTAACATCCAGCCTCAACCTGATCAAGGGCAAAGCCTTGGGTGGGAGACATCCTTTTTTGATGACACCTAAACATGGAGTTGTGTGTAAAATATGGGACATGATGCACAACTGATGTACTCTGCTGCAGGCAGGCCGGGGGAATGGAGGACAAAAAAGTCACATCTGAGTAAATTGAGATCTGTTAGTCAAAAAAGAAAAGAGCCAATTTATAACAAAGAACATGATGAGCATACACTTGGGTGGAAGAGTAAGGAATGCTTCAGGATCCACCTTACCAATAACCACTTAAGGGGTCAAGAAGCATGTGCAAACAGTAACAATCATCATCGGTTTTCCTGAGCATGTCATTCACAACTTGAAGGGCAGAGGTTTTCGAAACTATGTTGAACCCTAAAATTCGACTTGTAGGAGCAAAGTAGCTGATGTTATTTCATTTCAGCAACAGGAAATGGTAAGGTGGAGAATTGGTGATAGTTCCTGAAATTAGAATATCTTTGGACATATGCTGTGCTTAAATCGTCTATTTAATAGTTGAATTGGAAGAGACAAAGTCTACGAAGAGGAAGCTTTTAGCAAATGCATAGAGATTCTAATTATCAACATAACGAGTAGGTTTTAAAGAAGTCACATTTAAATTGAAATCTGTCACCACGGCAGCTGAAATCCTTTCTCTAATTGGAATCAACTTTGGTAGAAATAGAGGAACAGGAGCAAACTGACTTTCTTTTGAAATGTCATTTTGGATAAGATATATACTTTCAATGAAGAAAGAGTTGTGAGAAACCAGAAGGTGTCTCACCCGCTAGTCCCCGGGGTCTCTCTCTCAGGTGGCCAGAGCACGCCCTTCATCTTTGGATCCAGACCCTGGGGGTGGACCAGTGTGGGAGGATCACCTGGGTGAGGGGTATTCGGGGAGTGGGAGTGAGACACCTGACGGCGATATACCCCTCCTTGTAACACCTTTGTGAGGGAGATCTGTGGTCCGAACATGGTTGAGTGAGACCAATCATGAATATTGTGCAAAAGAGGGTCCGAACTTGAAGGGAGAGACCCATGGTAAATAGTGAACCCGAGAACTTGCGAATGTGAAGAAACCTGATAAGAAAAAAACTGTAGTGCTTATTTGTTACATCAGGCCCTTTGCAATAAGAGACTTTTGAGGTCATCACGAGTTGGGTGGTACCCCTTAAATGCAGCGGTAACGCTATTACCGCTACATTTAAGGGTCTGCCTAATCATGTGCCTGGCAGCATTTACCCCCAGCTGCAAGCTGCAAGCTGGGGGTAAATGCGCTGGAAAAATTCCCATTTTTTAGCACAATTGGCACACGCTAATTGTGCCAAAAGTGCCCCATTGGCCCAGGGGACTAATGGGGAATGGGGAATACCCATTACCGCCCAACCCTTGCTCCGGTGCCAATAGCACTGGTCTGGGTGGCGGTAATGCTATTAGCACAGGCTGTATCCTGGCAGCAATATCACCGGGATAACACCCAACACGTGATGAGGCCCTTTGAATGGTAAGGGGACTATGACACAGAATGCCCTGAAACCTATGCTGTGACCTGTATCCTCATGGCAGAGAAGCCAGAGTGTATGAGAAGTTTGAACGTGCCGCCTTGCCTCGTGCTGAAAACGTGGGGAAGGGAAGCCAACTGTTCAATTATCCTGACATATCATTTCTTGAACACTTTTCTTGGTTGCATACATTGTTGTCCCACATTTGTATTTAGAAGTAAGGATTGGTAATAGGTTTATTAATATAGGCCCTTTTATTTTGACAGAGACTCCACTAGGACTGCGTTATTATTATTTGATGTTTGTAGCTTGCTCTCATTCTTAGATTTAGGTTTAGATAGGCGTTCAACCAACCCATTGAAGTTCAATAAATACCCTTGAACTGTGATCACTTGTGTCTGTCGTCACTATTTGATACCATGCCTTCCTTACAGAGTAAATTAAGCTACCATTTATTTTACTCAACTGAATAAGTAATAAGAGCAAGGGAACTAGATGAGTGCATTGAAACACCGCCTGAAAATGAGGGTAAGACTGAACTGTAACAGTATTCATTTTGGAGAGATAGTAAATGAATTTAGTCTCTGAAATGAGTCCCTTATGTTGACATTGAGTGAGTTTTAAATCTGCAAACGGCAACATTGAAGAATGACAGCACTGAATCTTCTCCAAATGGTGTACCCTGCATGTATTCATTTGAAATTCCTGTGGATACCGGGGAACCACTGATGCCAATTGAACCTTTTTCAAAGTATGTGGAACAACCTGGTTAATTAGAGGAAAAGTCAGATCTGCCACTAATGAGATTTCTGTATGAAGCAGGTATCCTGTTTGCAGTTTGCTGATAATACTCCGCTTATGATCAGCCTGTGGCCACTGGATACAGAATCTTGCATCAAATTTACTTCTTGCCTTCTCCTGCTCAATTCCGGGATATCTAGACATTAATTCCAGCTTAATGCATCCAAAGTGGAGTTAATGATTGTTGGAATACCCACTAACATATGGCTATGGTCCTCAGACACATGGGCCAAAAAAATGTGGTGTTTGTCATCCACCAGTTTCAAGGGTCACAAATGTAGTAATTATACTAAACAGATCCTTATCTATGCCTCCACGGTTTCTGCTGCAACCAAGTTTGGCTTCGACACTCTGTTTACTAAGAATGAATTTTCCTTATTTATCCTTCAATTCAATCACTGAGCACAATAGGTCATGTCACTGGTTATTAAAAACATAAATTATGAAAACAATGTTGATTTGGCCCTTTCAGCACCCCTAGTACAAAAAAAGGCAACCCCAAAAATGCAGCAACACGTCTGTTACTCTGCATTGGTCGAGAAGAGAACATCTCTCCAGATCCCCACCCTTTTAACTGGCGTCTGGTGTAAAAAGAACACCATTTTGCCTGCTTAGTACGCAAGACCTAATCAAGGAACTTCTTTTATGCAAGCAAGGCTCCTGCCCCAGAGTTACTCATGTTGACTTCTCACTCCCTCTAAGAGGTTGCTGTGCTTTCATCCTTCAACAGAGTCACATTGTGCGGTGCCGGGGGCCCCGCCACACCAGGACTGGTGGGGCCTGGGCCCATTCCTCACCCATCAGGGTAGAGGCTGGGCTAGGGAGGTTCTCAGTAGGGGTTGCCGCTGGCACATGCCACGTTCAGCTTCAACCCCTTCTCCCTCGGCATCCTTGCAGCTCACATACAGGAACCAGGAAGTTCTCGCAGATTCCTGGTTCCTGTTTGTGAGCAGCACGGAGCACCGAGGGTGGACTGGAAAGACAGACCTAAGATGCAAGAGAAAGGTAAATGGATTTTTTAAAACTATGATGTATATTTTGCATGTGTGAAGTTTGTGTCAGATCTATGCATGATGTGAATGGTGGGGGAATGAGAAGTAATGTGATGTGTGTTTTTTAATATTCTGGGTAGGTGGCTGCGTGCCTGTGTAGAGAATGCAATGAGTGGATGTAATATAAGATGTGAATGAATGACTGCTGGATGAATGAGTATGAATGTGATGCGTGTTTTTAAATGTTGTGGCTGGGAGGGTGGGTGCCTGTGTAGAGAATGCAATGAGTGGATGTAAGAGAAGGTGTGAGTGACTGGTGGGTGAATAAGTATGAATGCGATGGTGTGTTTTTGAATGTTGTGGGTGTCTGCCTGTGTGGTGAATGCAATGTGAATGAATGTAAGAGGGGATCTATGGGTGAGTGACCAGTGGGTGAAAGGGGATGCATGTGCGCATGTGTGTGTAAGGCCCTGGGAGACTGGGGATCACTAGAGAAATTTGGCTGCATCCGTTATTGATTTTGTATGTATTACTGGTATTTTCGGGTAGAGCCAAGTTCATGCGTGCCATTACCTGGCTAGACTGGCATTTTGGTGGAGTCAGTCTAGCAATTGCTTACTGTGGCATGACATTTAATACTCTGTATCTTTAAAAAAGCAAGCATGATATGTAGCGCTACCTCATTAGACTGATCCAGAACAGGACTGCAAGACTTGTCCTTGGCCTCAAGCCCAGGAATCGTATCTCTCCAGGACTGAAATCTCTGCACTGGCTCACAGTGGCTGCGAGGATTAAGTTCAAAACCCTATACATCATCCACAAGGCCTTCTGGGGCACAATACCTTCAACTCTCTCTTCCTAAATATCTTCCTTCTCGAGCTCTCCACTCATCCACCTCCAGCTCCCTCAGAGTCAGTCGCTTCTCTAAGCAACGAGTTTGTGGTAGATCTCTTCGGCTGGGGCCTCCCTCTGGAATAGCCTCCCTGCCTCCCTTAAACTTGAAACCTTTCTCTTTGCTCTGCTTTTTCTCCTCCTCTCCTCTGCTGACCTCCTTGGTGTTACCGGAATTGCACCAGCTACCTGGACACCTTCTGATCTCAGACCCAGGTCCCTCCCCCGCCAGCGCCACACACCTGCACTGCCCACCTGGCAACCCCCACACTTGGGTACTGTTTCTGTATTCTACAGTCCCCCTACCAGCCCTTGGCATCTGATGTCTGCACTTACCCATGCACTTGACACATGATGGCCGTTACTTTACTTATTGTTTTTTTCTATTCCCATGTACTGCACTGTCCCTGCCCCTTTCCCCCGCACTTGCGCGATCTGAATGACACCTGGCCTAGTAGGATCGTTGTCTGTCCTCCCTTTGTTCCCCTCCCTTGCCCGTCGCGCCTTGAAACACTTGTGTATAGACGCGTTACAAATGCCATATCATATCATGTTTTGGTGTCACGGTCTGTATACTTTTTACTGTAGCATGACATATTAATAACTGATCATCTATGATGAATCAAGCATGATAAGTGTGCTTATTGGTCTAGACTGGCTGACATTGTAACCAGTTTGGACAGGTTTTCAAATTGTGACCTGTCACTTTTAATGGCCAAACCAACAGAAGAATGCTCTGACATAAGACTACTAGCATATAGTGGCAGAGCTAGTTTTGTGCCCAGTGCCAGTAATGATACTATAAAAAAACATTTTAAAGCAGACATAAGTATGGTCTTATATAGGAAAACTAGCAAGGTGGAGCCAGCGTGGAAATGTAAATGTATGGGCACAGCCAGCATGAACATTTTGTTTATACTGGCATATATTGCTGGGACCACTGTGTGGCTCGCAGGGGGGCCGCCAAATGTTGTACTAAACCATTGGGCACCTCTGGGTCTGACAAAGGGGTGGCGTGCAGTGCGCACCTTGAAGTCTGCTAGTGAGTCCCCGGGTTAGAAGCAACTTGTGGGTGTTTTCAATTTAAAATACCTGTGTGGTGCCACCTATTTTTGTGTGCAGCAATGATATTACATAAATTGGGGGCCTTTTAAGTCCTCTGGCACCCAGTATTACATTTAGATAATAAGAACCATGGGGGGTCTTGGGCATATTGAAAGAACCTTTCCCAGGTATTGTACTCCAGCAAAAATAACATTATCAGGTGCACTCCCCTGAGTGCACGCAGACCAGTCTAATAGGTTTCTTCTATCCCAGAGGTAATTCACTCATAGATACATTTATAACCAGGGAATTCTGATGATACTAAATCCTGGTCAATGATTTAATGTTCAGGCCTTGCTCGTGCAGCCTTTTGCTCCTGGGTAAACAACAGCACACGCCTCCCAGGTCAGTGCTTTTTTTGGCTCGTTTAACAGAGCAACGCCACAGATAACTAGTACTTCTGTTTCCATTGATCTATAGATATTTCAGACACTAGCTGTAGCCTGCATTACAGTTTTCGGTTACCCTGCTACAAGTACTGCATTATGTATGTTTTACATATAGACCCCACGTCAAATCTGGAAAATGGCATTCCCCAAATGTGTGATCATGGTCAAATAATCCCTCTCTCTGTGTGCCTTTGTTCTTATATCTGGCTGAAATGAAAGCACCTGGAAAAACGGGTGCTAGACGCATCTGACAAATCTGAAGATCATTTGCCATCACTTCTCGTGATGTCACTTTGGGTGGGGTCAAATAACATCACTTCCTGTGATGTCATCAGGGGGCAAGGGGCGTGTGATGTCACTTCCGCTACCCCTAGTATTTCGGTGAAATGACATCACTGATTCAAAGATGGAAAAAAAAGAGGTATTTAAAGCTCTGAATTAATGGTGGAATTATGCAAAACTGAAAAGAGGCCCCGTTTTTTGTCTGCTGTGTAATGTAAACGTGTGTAATTAAATACCTGTCAGGTATAAGCTCAGCAAAAAGGTCAGTTGATCAAACAGTGAACCACGTTTTTTTTAAAAATATATATTTTTTTAAAATAGATGAGAGGACATGATAAAATCACTACTTTCCTTTGACCCTGAGAATTTAGTAGGGCAATAGGTAAAAGCGAGTATGCAGATTGAACAGGCATGAGAATAAGATATGCTCCTAGTAGTATGCCGCTTCACAAGCCGTCAAAGAGGACAATGTGAGGAAGAACCAGGAATAGGATGTAAAAACCTGGGATCACATATTTTAGGTCATTTGCGAAATCAACAAATTTAGCAGAGTTGTAATAATCAGTGATACTAATACTTCTAACCTAGCACCAAATAACCACAACAACAAGCAACAGGCAAAGTACAGGCATGGCAAAAGCTATTTGTTCCAGGATTTGTGAATATATAGGAAACGTGCCCATTAATATTAGGGGGGGATTTAGTCCAGTACAATAACTTGCATAGGGCAAGTAATTGTACTGGACTAAATCCCCCCCTAATATTAATGGGCACGTTTCCTACATATTCACAAATCCTGGAACAAATAGCTTTAGACATCTGTTTCCCACATCTGCTTCCCACACCTGCTTCCTAGATCTGCTTCAGTATTCTTCCCAAGCTCTAGTGTCTACCTTGGCCAACAGCACCAGAGCTCCATGAGTGCCCAGAACTGCTCTTCCCCCGAGCGCGGTACCAGAATTGTGCCCAGGATAATGTTGCTGATGGCTCATTGTGCATCTCGTCTGGCTGTAGCAGTCTTCACTATATCCCAGCATTGGATAGATGAACTCACTGATAGAATGTCACATTCTTCTCACATTTCTTGGAACATTCTACTCTGAAATCACCCGTTCATAGGAACCCTTGGTCTCTTGGCCATTTTGGAAAAATTGGGCTAGAACAGCTCAGAGTTTCCATTTTCCATGGCAAAGCATCTAGGGTGTAAGAACATTGTGTCCCAACCAACAACGCACAACCAGGCTGTCCTATACTTAGTTGTATCCTAAAGGAGTCAACAAGGTCGGCAGGAGACATACAAGATTAAGCCCTCCAACAGGCAGCGTGGCGCCCGGGCAGGCATTAGGCACCTTTCTGGTGTGGCAGTCCTTGCAAACCATGTGCAGCATATTGAAGTAGTGCTGCTTGATACTACAGTGCCAGAGCTGAGAGTGCAGCCCCCACCATTGCTTTGTCTGGAAGTGTAAGAAGAGTCTTGAGTGCCACTTCCATCCAGGCCAATTTTGATAATAGTCTATTGTTTCTCCTAAAACTTGCCGCTCTCATGTAAAGCGATTCTAGGGAAGATACATAGCAATCTATAGAAGACCAACATGTTTGGCAGATTGACCCTCTCATTCAATAAGTGTGAGATTCAATCTTAACCAGAACTCGCTTGAGTTTTCCAAACACTCCACTGTCATGTCGGTTATGCTCCAATAGGTGACCTTCTCAGTGATAAATGATATTCCTCAACTGTGTAAACGTGCCCAGCACTCAAAGCAGAGCAATTTGGGAGATGATGATCCCAATGGAAACATAGCCAATTTGACGCAATTAATCCTCAAAACTCATATCAAGCCACTGTCCTTCCTTGTGCTGGTCTCTGGGTCCTCTACCTCTACCACCTCTTTCCTCACCTGACCCACTCCTTTTTTCTTTGGGGCTTCCTTTTCCCATTCCTTGTCCTCTAATTGGTAGTCTGACCCTGTCCAATTTGGCCCTGTCTTTTCCACTCAGGGGTTTTCACAATCAAGAAAATATTTAAGCCCCAGTCCTTTCCTAGCGTGGTTCTGGCATGGATTGACAATGACGGTTGAACAGTGTCCCAGTTCATGTTTGGGGGTCCGGCAAGGTAAGTTCTTTGTAGGCTTGAAGTCTTTGGTGATCCAGCGATCTCACAACAGATGCCTTTCTGGGCGGGCCACAAATGGCGATCGGTGTGTGCCCTCGTTTGTGGACATTCTTTCGCTGCATTTGGGATTTGCCTGAAAAGAGAAAAAACACTCCACCAGCATTTTGGGTCACAGGCAAAGAAAGCCTTTGATTCGCTGGGCTAGGTGTTTAGGTTTGCAGTTCTAAATAAAATGCATGTCTGAGCAATTGTGGTATCCTGTCACGTGAGCTAAGGATGGAAATAGAGTTGAGCTTGGAGTCCTAGAACAATGATAGTCCATGCTGGCCCTCCCATATATTCCCAGAGACAAGAATACTTTCAAAGGCCAAGTTCAAAGACAATCACCATGACAGAAGGTATGGGTGATGAGAGATGTTGGGCTAATTGGGTGGGGAGGTAAAGTCAAGTCCACCTTCTGGCACCTGGGTCTGAGCTTACATGCTGCTAAGTGAACTGAATGTTCCAGACATTGCACGACTGTGCCAACCAATTGTAGAGGGTTTGTATAATGAAGGGCCTTATAGTTTGAAGACCAATGATATACTGTGTACTTAATAGTGTTGAAGATAACATGTTTTTAGAGGGAGGCATAAGTTGTCCATCTGACATTACATACATTACATTATATTTATAAAGCGCACTATGGGCCCATAGACATGAAGGTGCTAACAGAACAAAATAGCAAATAAACAACAGTAAATAACCAATCACAATTCCATCCCTTATAGGAAGTATATTTATATGTTCCCCTTGAACGTATCACAATCCCTCGCATGCTTTTCTTATTTGCCCCGTACTATGACGTCTTTGTATAAACGGCTGTTTTTATGAGAAATGCATTGAGAGCTCGAGAAAACGTCCGTTGATGTCTGTTGTAAACTCCCTGTTTTGGATAATTGTTAATAAAACAGCAACTTTTGCAATCTTCCTGAGTTGGTTCGATAATTTGGTGTCAGAGTTATTCTACCTCTCCATCCATTGCTTGCTCGATACCCAAAGGGCCACATGCTCATTCCAGTGTTCTCTAGTTAGGTATTATTGTAGGTGTGTTTATCTTGTATGGAAACTTGATTGGACATTCCTTTATTCTGGATGTTCTACATTGCTGTTTGGGTTGTGTGGCGGGTCGAAAGAAGGACAAGGACTCGGATATGCAATTTTGGAATTGTCCTTATTTAACAAACAAGTTAAAACTCCTAGTTGTTCTTAAACTATGGGTTTTCCCTATCTAACACAAACTAACTAGGGTGCTTGGCAGTCATCGGTGAGTCCAAAATGAAGATCTGTCCTTTGTCCAAAACCAATCTAACCTGTCCCTGCCACTAAGAAAACAAACTAATGCAAAGGAGAATGATTCCCTTCTCCTGTGATCTGCTTTCCAGCAAGTTCTGTTTAATAACTCAATCGTAGGTAGCTCTTGGCATCTACTTTGATCAGTTTATATATTTCAGATATGGGGTTTTTCACTTTCTCTACCATGTCCTTGACACTTTGGCGTCCTCTTCCAATCTTCTTGTTCTCTCTTTCATTGATTTTGATTTTGACTATTTATAGCACGCTCAGAACGGACTTAACCGTATAAAGGCAAAGTTGGACCTCATGAAAGGCGATAGCACAGTTTTAATGAAGGAGAACAAACCACCTGATTAACCATCCTGGCACTATTTAAACAATAAGGTTTTGAGCACCTTTTGAAACTGGGCAAGTGTCTGACAACCCCTATTCCCCTACAGTAAGTTGTTACATAGTTTGGGGCCAAAGACAGCAAATCTTCTGTCTCCTCTAAAGACGCATGTCGAGTGGGGGACACTCAGTAGCAGCTGATCACTTGAATGGAGCGACCTTGTGGGAATGTAGCCGCAAATTTGAGAACTTAAGTATTCGGAAGCCAACCCATTTAAACACTTCAAAATCAGACATGCCACTTTGAACTGAATGCGATCCTCCACTGACAACCAGTGCAGTGATCTGCGGAGAGGGAAGACATGAGCCAATCTGCCCAATCGGCCAACCAATCTAACTGTTGCATTTTGTGCTTTCTGCAGCCTGTACATCTGTTTGGCGGGAATTCCTGCCAGAAGAGTGTTTCAGTAGTCTAAATGGGTGTTTGATAGAGCACACACCACTGCAGCGTCATCCTCCTCAAGGATAAAAGGTAATGCCACATGGTGCTTGCACAGAGAGTAATTGACCTTAGCCCCGACAAGAACTTCGCTGCCCAAATACTCCTGCCAAAGGCATCCGAAATTCTTAATTCTGTGGCAAATTCAGCTCTTCACCAAGGATACATGGGACAAATAATTCCCTTGCTGCCTGAACCACATGCCTGGGCCCAAACAAAATAAGCTTGTTTATTAAACGTGCCTGTCAGTTTTTCTCTACTCAATGTCCATTCTTTACCCTGGCTGGACCAATTAGAAATGTTCCCATAATGCTTCTCACTCTCCTCCACCAATGGATAGTTACTGGGACAACTATGAGGGTTCCTTTAATAATTCTCTCTGAGCTCCAACTCTTTGGTCATACTGGGACGAATATGAGTGTTCCAGTATTAATTCATAACTTGCTCTATTATTCCGTCTTTAATGAGACGAGTTAGAGTCATCTCATATACTTTACAATTCCACCTGGGATGACTATGAGTACCCAAAAGATGATTCTTGGTCTTACTGGGACGGGTATGAATGTTCCAGTAAGGATTCTTAACTTTCTTGAAACACCCTCTTTACTAAGATATGTATGAGTATTCAAATAATGGTTCCCAACTTGCTATATTTGATCTTTACTAAGAGGAGTATGAGTGTTCACATAATTTTCTTCACGGTTCTCCAGTAACTTTATCCTTATGTCCCCACTGGGGTGAGTAGGATGCTTCTCTGTTATTCTCTGTATTCCTCCTGGGTCTCCCGCCTTGTCTGTTACCTTGAACTTTCAGGGTCAGCATCACCAGGCCTGACTTCAGGACAGAATCCTCTCCTCTGTGTGTCAGGTTAGCTTCTCGCTTTCCTTTTCTTCTGACTAGTACCAGCTTCGTACTGCAATAGGGTAAGTGGTCTTGGTGCAGTTGTTGGACTTCGCAGTCAACAGACTCTCATCACGACACCACCTTTGTTTCGGTTATTGTACAGCTTTGACTTCTGTTCTTCTACTTCTCCTGGTTTGTCATGTTATGTTATGTTATTGTTATTTATCAAAGCGCACGTACACCCGAGGGCATCATGGCGCTAAAAGAGAGGAAAGGGAGGGTGGAAAAAAAACCAAGGGCGCCACTATTAGAAGAGCACAGTTTTCAGGTTCTGCTGAAATGTTAGATGATCAGTAATCTCAGAGGCAAATTGTTCCACCCTTTCGCGGCCGCTACCGAGAAAGCGCGACGGCCTTTGCGGGAGAGCTTAAAGCGGGGTACCGTCACCCGACAGGCCCCTTGAGAACGGAGGGCACGAGTAGGCAGGTAATGTGGGAATTTGGCTTGCAGGTATTCAACCCCGGTGCCATAGAAGGCCCTGTGCACCAAGCACATGGATTTGAACATAATCCGTTGAGCAGCGGGGAGCCAGTGCAGCTGACGTAGTAGAGGGGTCATGTAAGCACCAAATGGAGGGTGGATGATAGATCTGGCAGCAGCGTTCTGAAGTAGTTGCAACCATCCCGTCGTCAGATGGGCAGGTTGCGCCAGATAGAGTGAGTTACAGTAATCCAACACACTGAAGACTAGAGCCGCAACCACTGGTGCCTGGTTAGCTGTCCGGATGAAGGGGAGGACCTTACGGAGGATCCAGAGTTTAAAATGACCGGATTTATAAACCGCACTGATCTGTTCATCCATGGTCAGAGTGGCCGAGATCCGTACACCAAGATTCTGCACAGATGATACAGGTATGGGAAGAGGATAGAGGCAGGAGGGCCAGAAGTCAGCAGTCCAGAATAGTTGAGGACTGGAGGTGCCCACAATAAGAACCTAGGTTTTACTTCCATTTAGTTTCAACCAGTTTTTTGACATCCATATTCCCAGTTCTTCAAGGCAGTGTCGGAGACGAGATGCCGTTTAAGATTTAGTTAGATCAAGGCGGACCAAGATCTGGGTCTTGTCCATGGAAAAGTAGAAGCGGAACCCATGTGCAGAAATGAGGAGCAGGAGATATCTTATGTAGATATTAATTAAGATAGGGGTTAATGCCGATCACTGAGGGACTCTGCAGGATAGAAGAGCAGGGGCAGAGCGGAAGGGGAGAAGAGAGACTGACTGAGAGTGGTCCAGAAGGAACACATTAAACCAGTGCAGCACTTGACCAGAAATCCTTGCCTCAGAGCTGGGAAATAAGGAGAGCATGGTCAACGGTGTCGAAGGCAGCCCAGTGATCTAATAACAGGACTGCCCCAACATGGCCCTGATCAACCATAAACATCAGGTCGTCCATTAATGAATATAAGACTGACTCAGTGACTCTGCCATGCCGAAAGCCTGATTGAAAGGGATCAAAAAAATGAGAGGATTCCAAAAATGCTGAGAGAAGGGTAGATACCAGCGCCTCCAAGACCTTCATCAAAAATGGTAGAAGGGAAATCGGATGGTAGTTGGCCAGCACCTCGGGGTCAAGTGTAGGCTTTTTCCATCAGAGGGATGACCAATGTGTGTTTAAGGGAACGTGGTATGTCTCCTGCCGCAAACGAGATGTTGACAGCGGAAGTGATGGAGTTAATAACATCAATAGAAGTCTCCTGCAGGAGGGCCGGGGGTATGGCATCGGCAGGGGAAGCTGATGTCAGTTTCTGAATAGCAGAAAGAACATCAGAATTTGAAAAAAGAGGAAAAGGTAGACCAGGACCCTGTCGTAGGGGGAAGTGTCACAGGGGCCAAAACCTTTGTAACCGACTGGGATTCAGTTTTTATGTTGTCTCGAATAGTCGCAATTTTTGTCACGAAGAAGGTAGAAATGGAATCACATAGCTCCTGAGAGGGGGGAACTGTATTGTGTCCTATCCTGGGAGTGGACAAGTATTAAACTAAGTTGAATAGGGTTTTAGGCTTTTTAATAGCCCTCTCTAGCGACTGCCCAAAGTAGAATCGTTTGGCATTTACTATATCGGTGTGATATGCGGCAAGCATACTCCATTAAAGAGGTTTGAGTTTCGGGGAGTAGCATCGGAGCCATTTTCTTTCAGCTTGTCTACAGCAAAGTTTGCTTTCTCTAAGGCCCTGCGAGAACTAGGGTTCAGGAGGGCGGGTTCGCTGTTTACATAGCTTAATGGGTGCCAGTGTATTAGCAGTGGTTAGGAAGGCCGCTTCCAGTGTGGTCAAGGTGCAGATTTCCACACTACTACAATGGGTTTGTAGCGAACTGATGAACTCAGGTTTAGATACCCCAGTCCAGCTGCGCTTAAAAATATCAGGCTTCTTAATCACAATAGGTGGACTTTTTAAGGGAACAGAAAAAGGAACGAGTAAGTGGTCTGACAACATTATGGGAACCGGGAAGGCAATATGAACATAGCAGGCAGGGGAGAAAATAAGATCTAGTGTGTTGCCACCATTGTGAGTAGGGGCCCTAACACCTTGAAAAAGACCTAGGTCAGCCATCAATGCTAAGAAATTGACAACAGATTTAGCCGCTGCCTGATTCATAGGTAAATTAAAGTCCCCAATAGTGATTAGGTCAGGGTATTGCACTAACAATTCCAGCACAAATGCAGGGAATTCGGTGTAGAAAGTGGTGTCTATCCCAGAGGGGCGGTATATCAGTAGGACTGTAAGAGTAAATGTAAAGGTAATAAAAATGCGAGTTAGAATGCACTCCATTTTGTAAGGAGTGCTTAGGGACTGAACTGGAGACTCTGTAATTGTTTTTATAAATAAGAGCTACCCCACCACCCGGGTGGGGGGGGCACACGGTCCTCATGTATTATGGCATACTTTTCTGGGTCACCTGAACTGAACACATGTTTTCACTACAGATCCCATAATCCTTAGAGACTGCATTAGCAATTTAATTGGATTCACCTGAAAAGAAAGGCTACACAGCCTCCCTGAAGAGTGTTGGAACACGAAAGCGCTAGGAGGAGGAGAACAGCAGTACAAATGCAGCAGAAGGGATTCAAACCTATGAACATTTTTAGCAACAATTGCGATATAGCCCAGTGAATTGGACACTTTTGGTATTTAACCCAGTAAACTTTTTTCTTTCTTCAGGTAGTATATTGGCCAGGAATGGGAGTGCGCGCCTCACCCCCCCCGCCTTTGTTTTTACATACTTTTCTGGGAGGGCTTGGACAATGGCCGGGCCAGATGTATCTCTAAGCCACGTTTCAGTGATAAAGAGAAGATCCAGCACCTCATGCGACAGAAGGCCATAACAATCCATTGCGTGAGCCACAAGGGAGAGTGTATTCAATAGGGCACATAGTAGTGTATTTGAGCAAATGGGTTCCTTCGGGGCAAGAGCTGTCTTGAAGCCAGATGGCCATTTGGTAGTAATAGGGGAGTAAGAGAAGCTCAGCGCGTTTCTCCCAGCCATGGAGGAGTAAGTCATCCAAGACAAACTGATCAGTCTGCACATTCCGTGCACAGACGGGCACAGACAGGCTTGCCTTAAGCGCTCCTTCGGCGTGCTGACGGCATGCCTGCTGCGCCCAACCGATGCACGGGCAGTCGATCCGGCACATAAGTGCCGAGATTGGGATGAGAGCGAGGCAAGCCAGCTTCCACCACTCGAGCAAGAAAGAGGACTGGCCTCTAACTTGCCTCAGAGTGGGAGGCAGGCAAAAGACAACGGAGCTGCAACGCAGCCTAGTAAGGTAAAAATAAGTACTTTCAGGTCAGTGCAAATATCACACAATATCAATTAGGGCATTCATAAAACAAAGTAAAGTGAGCAACAATTAAAAGATATGCCCGAGTGGCTTTATAGTGGCAGTCCAATGTGGGACAACCTCACCTCTCGTGAAGCGGGCGAAGTTTGGGTTTCACCCATGTAGGCTTAACATGCCTGCTCTCCTACAAGGTTTGACACAGCACGTTCATCTCCGCCTCAGCATTCCTCGCCCAGCTAGTTTGAAGCTCCCAGGCTTCTCTCACTGTCTCCACTCCTCCTCCTTGATCTATCACGCGATGATGGGACTTCCCCGGCAAAGCATTAAAGTCCTTCTTCTCTTCTTGAGGAGTACTCTGTATAACTTGCATGATCGTCTTCTTCCCAGTATCAAACAAGTATTTATTTTCATAACAACAACAGACATCAGCTTGGTTCTCTATCAGTGACGGTTTTTAGATGAGTGATTAAGGGAGCTCCTCATCAGACTGGGAGTCCTGGTCCCCACAAGGGAAATCTCTCCTGGTGAGGTACTGCTTGCCTCTAACCACTAGCAAGGGTACCGCTTAGCAGGCTCACCTCTGTAACCTCACAGGCAAAGCCCCCCCAGCCCCCGAGGGAGACGTGTCTGTATCCCGTGATTCATCACAGTTGCTACAGAACCACATTGAAACCCATCTGAAGGGTACTGCCTTTTCTCGCCCCACATTACCACAAAAGGCAAAGGAGGTATATCACTTAGCTGTGCCTGGTTTACCTTTATGAATGTGTTGACTCTTGGTTTATACACGTGTGAGGGCTGACTGGGCACTTTAGCCTCTAATCATCCTGGTACTCCAGCAGGGCAGAAGTCAGTCAATTCGTCACAGGGCTGCAGTACAGCAGGCTCTTTGCCTACACCCACGCCTTACACTTCTCTTCTGGTGACAGTGCCAATATCTCAGCCAAAAGGGTCTTCGGGGCATAGGCATCTGCATCTGAGATGACCCTTTACACATATATATATATATGGGATTTCACGTTCTAGCCATACAGGCACTCCACTAAGATCCAAATAAGCATGCAATAAGCTGCCATCTCCATCTCTTAAGCGAATGTATTACCTAATTGGTCAGGTTGATTTCCTGCCCTAGGTGTAATGTTCCATCTTTTCTGGTCTTACAAGTGCCCACCAAACGGCCCACTTCCCTGGTGGAGAAATTACTGTCCTGGCGCTTGGCCACCCTCTGCAGCTTGTGCAGCTGATGGATCATTCACTTTAGTACCGAGGCCTCACACAAGATGGTGATTTTTTTCTGTCCCATTTCCATTTTCCAAACACTGGCAATGCTCTGCTTTTCTAGGTTGAGATACAATTTATTTTGCAACGCCTCGAGTTTGCTTGGTTGAGCCATCAGATTTATCGCCCCTCATTCCTTGACTCTGAGGTCCCCCGTCTCTTGCCTTTATTTAGCTTGCTCTTGTGCCCTCTTGCTCGCCTGCTCCAATGTTCCAGCCTGGCCAATGCTCCTGTGTTCTACTGGCCTGTACTGTCTCTCCTGCTATCATTTCATCAATAGCCCAGAGTACTCCGTTGTCCAGCTTCATCCTCTGCCTGCCTGCAGTATCTTCTCCCAGCCTCCTTTCTGCTCCTTCATCACCTGCTTCAGCCTCATCTGCCTCAAGAGTCATCTTCATCTCCTGTCACATCAGTATGAGCAGTGCTCGAGTTGTTTTGCCCCTTTCCTCAGACCTTATATCTATTGTCATGTTTCCTGCACACACCTTATAAATCTTTTGGGTGTGCGGTGGCTACGAGGGTGAACCACCATTAGCTGCATGATGTTCGAAGGCTTTCGAATGAAAGCGCGCAAATGGGGTCTTCCCTTAACAGTAGGATAATGTGTGCTTTGGTTTATTTTAGGTATCACTGAACTCTATGGCCCCGTGTGTGGTTAGTGGGGTTCTGGATTTTCCTGGCAATTTTCTGGTAGTTATCTGGCGTGGGTATGTGTTGTGGAAAAAATCATCTGGTATTCCCTAGCCATCCTGCTCCCTCATTGTCATTTGTCGTCTGTGCCAGTGGCTCTTTGTTTCTGTCCCCAACTTTTTAATCATGCTGCCCCCCTCCCTGCTTTCTATCTCACTTAACTTGACATTCTGCACCAATTCGCCACACGACTGGGTCGCCATTCATCACTGCTACCCCCTCAAAAGTAAGAACTTGCAGATCTCAAGACATTCCCCTAGCGCATTCTCATCCTGTTAGTGTGCCTGAGATTTTAGCGTGGTTCACACAGTAAGGTTGCCAGCCACATGCCCAAAAACACAGTGCCACGGGTGGTAGGTTATCAGCTAGGCGAAGTGGGCTGCCCCTTCCTTCAGTGTAGGGAGTGAAAGTCTAGAATTCTACTGTTACCGAGATAAATGGGGGAAGAGGAAGGCTTTCAAGGAAATAAGCACATTGCCAAGTGAAATCCTATGGCCAACATACAGGCCCGTACTTCCCCCATTCACACTCCGGTTCACTGCTTTCTCCTTTGGGTCAGGGAAGAGGCAGAAAGGTCATCGGCTTTGAACCCACACCCCATATGGGGGATGTGCCTAGCAATGTGTTCTGCTGCCAGATTCCCACTTGTGGTCCTCCTGGGTGATCAGCTGGTCCAGTTCCTCTGGGGTTCCCAGCCCTGGTCCCAAAGGAAGAGCTCCTCAATGTGATAACCGACCATGTTCCACCGTCATCGAGGCTAAAACTGGCAAAGAGTGTTAGGTGTGCCAGCATAGCTCTCAACTCACCCGCTTTTGGCGGGTGTCACCCGCCTTGCAAAGGGCTGACTCACCCGCCAAGGCTCCTGCATGCCCATTCATTCCAATGGGCGTCTCACCCCCCAAAAACAAAATCGGGCGATTTCACCCGCCTTTGCGAGACAAATGGTTGAGAGCTACGGTGCCAGAGAGAAGCGAGGAGGGCTGGGACCGAGGGCATCGTGTGTAAATGCAATAGAAGGCAGGGCTTCTCAAACAATACCGCTGTGTAATGATTAACTTCCCCTTTCCTTATCCCGCCCCCTCCCTAGCCCAACGTCACTTTCCTAGTACCAGCCCAAACGTGGGCCTTCCCCTCATAACGATGAGGGAGGGCCACACACCCTATTCCCGACGTGACAAAAACAATACTAAAATCAATCCACGTTTGCAAGTATGACTGGAGCAAATGCCCACCATTCACTTTCTCGTATGCATACTAATCGCAAGTATCTTGAACGTTTTGTAATAAAAATGTATAATATGCCCTGCCGTTGCCTTTGTAAGAAATACAAGGGTGCAGAGCTGAACAATGGGAGAAAGGTGGGCGAGTGGGTGCAGTGTGCACCCTATGGAAGAAAGGGGCAGGGTCCATCTAGAAGAGTAAAGCGTGCGTTCACTTCCGCGTGCCATGGCACAGGCTGCCCATTCTCTCCATGAGTGCAAAGTAACAAGGGCCAGGGGTTGTTTTAATTCATTTTTTTTTCTACAAGAAGCAACATTTCCAGCGAGCGTTTCTCACGCTGTACGGGTTCACATGATTCTCCTTGAAAACAAAAAGGGGATGTTTTGTCTCAAGGCAAATGTCACAGCTGATTAGCATTTTCTGAGCATGGCTCTGCTGTGGGTCATTTTCGGCAGGGCGAGGGCTTAAAATAACACAAAAGAAAGGCGGTGTGCCGAGCAGAACACCACAGCGCGGCCAGGGTGCAGGCGAGCCACCTTCTGTCCCAGTCATCTTTAATTGCAGGGCCTGCGATTTTAAACCCTGTTGGTTTTCCCTAATTAAGGTAGAACGATACACCGTGACAATGGAAGGCCAATCGCGGGTCACACATCCCTGCTCGTGTCTCCACTGGAATATGGAAGGGTATTGCACATTGATGTGTCATTGGAGGGCCTGGATCCACCCGTGGTTTCATAACGTCTTTACATTTCGATATGGTGCTCCACCTTTTCACTGGGCCCACGCAATTAAGAGAGTGGACCAAGGAGTCAAGGATTGGGAGAAGGTCTCTGAGTAAGAGAAAACATGATTTCAAAGGCAGGATACATTTAATGAAGCTAGAGGCGAAAATCGGGAGGACAGGGCCAGTGCTTCAGTGAGGCAAGCCAGCAGTGCTGTCCATGGCAACAGTAGCAACCGGGCCACAGAGAGCCGACTGGGCGCCAAAAACATGGCGCCTGGCTTCAATGGACAGAAGGAAGCCCCAAAATGGTCATTGCCAGAGGTAGCAAGACATCTGTGTTTTTTACATTACATCAGACATTAGTCTCGCTCTGAAACACTTGTGTACGAGCGCGTTACAAATAAAATATCATATCATATCTCTGCTGCAGGAGGGGAAACGCCGCTGGCAGGCTTCACAGCGACGAGCTGATTCCAGTTGCTAAGTTATGAAAGGCGCAGTTCTGCAGGAAATACGCGTGCAGTAGCAGGGGAATTTATTGGGAGGAGGAGGGTTTAGGGTGCTGTTTGCTGACTTTAGGAGCAGTTTTAGAGCACAGAGAGGACTAAGGAAGAATGGAAAGTGAAGTCAAAACATCAATAAACACAACACACCAAGTGGAGGCGGACAACAAAAGTGTAACACAAAAATGTGCCATTTATATATCCCAGGCATAACATGTACAAATGAAAGGTAAATAGTATATGTTCCTTAATGAAAGACACACCTGAGAAACAAAAATCAACTACATCCTTAAAGTGAGCAGCATTATTTGAACCGTTCACTATGAATCCTCACAAAAAACACGTTCCAAGTGAATCACAGCACAAGTGTGAACATTACAGACATGGGCGCCTGCTCCGATCCTGTGCCAGAGTGTAGTGCTATAATTCACAGGGCCTCTGCGCCATGTGTGGCACACACACAGAGAAGAAGAGACAAGGGATGTATGTGTCACACCTAATTCATTCCTAGTAGAATGAGCAAAGGGACTGATGGCTATAGCCTGGAAGGGTTCCTCTATAACTAAAAAGGGGGTTCTTCTCTGGAAACTAAATAAGCAAAAAAACGTCAGAAAGGGGTGACCTTTGGTGCATCAAGGTGTTCGTACCTAGTAGGGATGCTTCTTTCCCTCTGGATCTCAGCTCTAAACAAAGTACCAGTGTAATGTGTTATGTTGGCGTCTTGACATTCTGTACAAAGTCTCAGGGCTATAGCGGCCACAGCTGGAGATAGCACCCAGAACTCTCCTTCACCTTCTAGACAGAGTCCTTTCAGGAACATAGTGCCCAGCTCACTGGCTCAATAATATAGTGTTCCACTCCGTCTACCGTGGGGTTCACGCGCCTCGTTTGCTCTGCTTTGCCAGCCACTGGTTTGGTCACCCTCCTGGACTAGGTGTGGTCTCAAGGTCCTCTCTCCTCTCCCTGGGCTCCTTCTCTGGTCTTCCAGGCTTAACCATTGTTCTCAGGCTTCTCCGGTCTCTCAGTTCTTTCAGACTTCACAACTTCCTCAGCTGTCTCTGTGCTCAACTCTCCCAGCTCGCTCTCAGATTTGCCAGGGAAGTCTCTCTGCTCTTTCACCTCTCTCAGCCTTGTCAGCTCACTGGGATATGTCCCAACACACAGGTCGCACAGCTCTGTCAGCGCTCTCAGCTCTCGGGACCTCTCAGCATTGTTAGTGTGCTCTATTCTCTCAATTTGTACGTGGCCTCCTTCTGCTGGTTCATTCTAAGTGCCCGAGGGCAGTTTTCTCCCAGACTTTTTCAAGGCTACTAACCAACCCCACAAAAACTTGTAAACACCTCACCACTCCTCACACACCTCTCACACTCTAACTAAACATAGCCACACCTCTTAAACCGCAGCAACCCGCACACACTTCACCACATCGCAACAACAATCACACCACACAGACCTTCACACAACAGCACATTAGGACTCTGACCGGATACCACACCAAAAAGTTCAGCGAACGGTGTTAACCGATCAGAAGCTGCAACAGTACACCACAGTTCCCTTGCTCCTCTCCAAACCTTGTCCTACTAACACCTCCCTAACCTAGCCCCCTTTTCTTTCAGATCCACCAGAGAGCCAGGGACCACTCCGGTGGTGATAGTGTGCAGTATAAATATACTTTAACATTAACATCTGTGTGTAATTGTTTCTCCAATAAGGCTGTCCATTGGTTATGCCTCCACTGCTGAACAGACGTGTGGCATACCTGGTCACTCCACGCATACTTCTTGCACGTCACATAGCCTGTCTGGGACTCATTCTGAAGTCCTGCCCATGAGTTACAGCTCTGTGTCTGTTCACTGCTGCTCTACAATTTCTTCTTGCTGGAATGGGAGCTCTGTCACAAAGCACAGTGTTTATCAATTAGAGACATACACCAGAATAGTTGGGTTAAAATGTGGGTTCATATGGAATGAAATCTGCTTAAAATAGTAGTGTAGCTTCTCCTTAGGGTTTCAACAAAGCAAAGGTATTTGGGTTCAAACAGTGTTGCAATCCAGGGTCTATCCCAGCAATCAGTGAGAGTTCTTAGTCATTCACAGTCTGTGTTGAGTACACGTGCACTACTTTCTGTTTCTTTTGCCATATTTTGAGGTCGTCTTCATTTTCTTGTTTCTTGGAGGTTCTCTTCCAAGGATTCAGTTCAATGTATTCCAAACATTAGCAGTGATGAAGCCGACGCTGACAAAGCTTAGGCCCCAAAGCTTGCGGCAGGACAGGCAGCTAAGGATGGTTTATAGAGTTCTCATATCCTGCTCTAGGGGACCTGAAGCGCGTTCCGAACCCAGTCGCGGCTGTGTCCTAGTCAATGATTTGCAAGAAATGAATTCCCCAATTCCCTCTCTCCTCTTCATGTTTCAGTGATACGCCCTCTCTTCTCCTGTGGCCTTCTCTATGGTTTGCTGCATGCTCGTTCCTCAACCCCTCCTCCACTGTAATCCACCAGGTGGATGATGTACCGGTGGTTCTTCGATTCTGTGGCTAAGCTTGCTGTGGCTGTTTCTCATCTCCTTCTCTCTTTCAGATGATGTGCTTGCATTGACCATTATTTGCTTCACCACCTCTTCTCCCTTGGGGGTCAACTGACACCATCTACCTGTGATCTTTCTTTAGTTCCTGGTCTCTGCTCACCACTTGGATTGACTCCTCCTTCTTCACCTCTTTCTGAACCACTTCCAACTTCCTAGACACCTAGCCTAAACCACTTCCAAACACCTACCATTAATCTTCCCTCCAACCCTTCTGCAGTCACTTTTCCACTCCTCCACCTCCTTCTGATGTCCTTTCCTCCATACTAAACATCTATCTCCAACCTCCGTTCCTCTCCTCCCAATTCACCTGTTCCAATCTACAGCCTTTATCAGACCACCCTCCTCCTCTCCTCTCATGACACCTTTGCCTCCAAATTCCTGCTCTGCACATTCATCATGCTCTCCCGACTCCCAGGCACCAATGACTACTCACTTCCCTTTCATAAGGACCTGCTCAATGGTGTTCAGGTGTAAGCCTCTGTGATTGGGAAATGGATTGGTTACTTTCTCTCCAGGCATGGTCAGACCATGGATTAGGTGAACACATCCCTGTTTCCTTTTGTTCTATGCAATGATCCCTCTTAGAGATGATCCGCCATCCTGTTTGACATGGCACACAAGAGACAAAGCCTAGCCTTCCATGAGTTTCCCTGGCTCTCTCAGCTCAGGAATACCTGGCAGTATGTGAGTGAATCTTTGTGTGTGGAAGCTCATGCTTGTGGAGCCTCACTCTCTCTCTGTATTTCCTTCACCCAAGCACCCCTCAAACAATCTGTTAGTTTCATTGAGCATACTTGGTCCTCCCATGTAACCAAACAGAGTGGGGATTTCAATCTCTGAGGGGGAGGTTCGAATGGCTAACACTTCTGCAGAAAGGTGGTGCACAAGAAACACCTGTGTACAGGCGCGTTATAAATGACTTATATCATATCACATAATATAATTTCAAATATTTTACCACAGGCTAGCCTCTCATGACAATCCCAACCATATGATCAGGATGTCTTGGGTGGGCCAGGGGTACCACCCCTGCATGCTGAATCATTTCATCATCAGAAGCACACCTCTATGGTTACCCAAAATACCAGGCAGGGGGCTTCATGACTGCTCACAGCACCAAAAGAGTGTTGCGGTCAGTGGCTAGTGTGTTCCTTTTCTTGTTAGACTCAAGAAGATGCTGCTTTCTTCACATCCCAGAACACAAACAACACACAGGGATGAGAAGTTGGGGAGTACATTGTAGCCAGAGAACCCAGAGTCCTGAAAAGGGCCATGGAGACATTGGGGACACACATGGTCAACCCCTGTACCCGAAGACACAGGCCTGAAACACAAAGTCTCGACATTGTTTAATATTTAATCATCTGCATATATGCCATTTGCTGCCATAGGGAACGTGACCCATTCCTTCACTTATGTTGGAAATATTACAAAAGGTTGGCCAATACGGGAGGCCTCAACAGATATTGAGTAAGATTTACTAGCAAATGGTGGACCTCTGGCTAAAGAATTGGACGTAGTAGGCTTGGCGTCAGTCCCATTTGGGGTCTTGTTGGATCCACTAAGATGTACTGTGATTGGCAATACATTCACGATTGGTTACTATCCCTCACTGCACCTGATAGCTTAAAGATGTTTTTAATCGTGGAGCAGATTGGTGTGTCATCTATAAATCAGATGGAAACAACAAGATGGACTAATGTTATATACTGGGTAGGTATGCAGGATTTCTTTACACAGAAGCCAGACCTGAGGACCTGGGTAACTCAAGTGAAAGTGGTGGGGTAGCTACTCCTCTGCTAGATCTGTGCACCAACACACAGACTTAAAAGCTCAGATTATCTCTGAAACTTAAAGTCTTTGTAATGTTCATGGGAAACACGCAGACTCTTGGTCACCTCGCGGTGGTGCCACAAACCTAGCACATATGCCGTGAAACGCCGTCCTGCATGAATCAAAGGTGCAGAGCAGCATAGGCGACGCATCATTGCCACAGAAAGATGTAAATACGTTTCCCTCAGAGTAACACACTAGCAGAACGACAGAAGGATTGTACACAATCTTGTTCAAATGTTTAACGAGCAACCTCCATACTGAGCAACAGAGGAAGGGTCCCAGTGAAATCTAAGATGGCAGGTGGGTCCCATATGGCTTTTGACCGACCAGATCACCCTACAGGTACAGATCAGAATCTTAGAAAATCCCATATTAATCCCGTCCAGCAGTCACAAGTGCAGTCCACATCCTAAAATACTGCCTGAGCTGCAGGGAGACCATCCGTCAGAATATAACCTGATCAGTCAATGCGGGTGTGTTCACAAAGGATCCATAGAAAGTGTTTGGAGAAGCCCAGTGTGCAAGAAGCAGATGG
Organism: Ambystoma mexicanum; assembly: GCF_040938575.1. Classification (NCBI taxonomy): domain Eukaryota; kingdom Metazoa; phylum Chordata; class Amphibia; order Caudata; family Ambystomatidae; genus Ambystoma; species Ambystoma mexicanum. The sequence continues at coordinate 507,946,308 of NC_090935.1, forward strand.
AGGTCAGAGAGAGAGACTTATATTGGAGGTTACCATCTAGAGAGTGTAATATTGGGGGAGGAGGGTTAGCATCTGGAGAGAGCTGTGGTGGATGTTGGAGAGTGACAAAAGTCAGCTTTACTAGAGGAAGAGCTATTGTGGCATGGTCTAGAGTGGAGGGAGATTGGCAATCCCAATTAGATATTAGAAATAAGGAGGTGAACATCGTTTTAAAAAGGCTTTGATGTGATTCACACATATTTCAATCATAAAACTAATCTGTAATGTTCCAAATCTCGGTTTTATCAAAGTGGCAGGAAACAGAGCGTGCAAAACGTCCATAGACTATAACGTATGCCCGAGTATTCGCGGATCTCATCTTATCATGCAATGAGCACACAGGGGGCATATATTGTGAATGTTTCAAATAGACTTACACCAAAATCATGTTTCAAATAACAACCATATTAGAACACCCTAGTGGTGTTTCTGGGAAGCTGATTGGTCAATCTGCGGGCTATACGCACTGACATAGCCCGCAGATTGATTACAGCCCGCAAATCAGGTGTTTGCAAAGCAAGCAGCTTCAACTTTGTATTCTGAAACGTTGAAGCTGCTTGCTTTGGTGCATATGAAAGTGTTCATACACACCCGTGGTAAATATGAACACTTTCATACTTCCAAAGTAAGCAGCTTCAACGTTGCAGAATACAACGTGGAAGCTGCTTCCTTTGGTGTGTATGAAGGTTTTCATATACACCACATGGGTGTATATGAACACTCTCACATATATTAAAGTAAGCAGCTTCAACGTTGCAGAATATAACGTGGAAGCTGCTTCCTTTGGTGTATATGAAGGTTTTCATGGGTGTATATGAACACTTTCACATATATTAAAGTAAGCAGCTTCAACGTTGTATTGTGCAACGTTGAAGCTGCTTGCTTTGGTTTATATGAAGGTGTTCTCAGCAGCATTTTTGCAAAATGACGAATATGTCGTTATTTTACAAAAATGCTGCTGAGATTTCAGGATTGTGCCCGTTATGACAAACTGGTGCAATCCTGAAGGTGCACTGTCGTGCACTACGAGGATGCCCAGGCACACTTGAAAATACTGGTGGAGCCTGGACATCCTGATTTGGCGCAGTGAATTCTGCTTTTTAGCACACTCACTGCGCCAAGTTCAGAATTGGGCCCTGAGCGTGTTCTAATAACTTTATAGACCTGCAGCTCGGGCAGTACTGGGCGTTATGGTCCCTCATACCTCGTTAAAGGCTCCCGGTCTTTAGGGTTCATAACTCCCGGTTAAAACCTGACACAAGGAAAAAAGGAACAGAACGAAAAGAGAAAACACAGAAAAGGTACAACACAAATTCAAACAAACACAATAAGAACTATCAGCCGAAATCCACTGCCTAGTGGAAAGTACCTATGCATTGGAAAATACACAATCAAAGGGGAGATTGGATTTCATGCATTCCGGTAGCTCGGGAGGATAGCTCAGGGGAAATGTGCTCACCTTGGAAACAAGACGACATATGTTCGATCCCCGGTCCCTGCATAGAAACCTCTGGGTATTAAGCGCGTTATAAATAACCTATCATATCATAGATTGAGCCAACATGTTATATTCAGAAGGCACTTAAGTATTGAAAGGTCTACACTTCAACATAACCACTCTTTTTCATAATTGCACAAACATTTTATCCCGTCTGGGACCTTTGTACTAAATAAACTGAAAATTCCCTGGGAAGGTACAGTCCCACATATTCGTGTAGAACCAAAGGTGTTTTTTTATGGAGTCACTGGCTGATACCGCGTGAGGGGTGCATGTGGCACTTCTGCTGGTCAGAGGGAGAGGGATTTCGAGCCACTGCAAGGCACGCATTTGAATAGGACGTCAAGTTCGATTACTTAAGAGTCATCGACAAATGTGAGTACCAAACACCTACATTAAATGATTGTCCTCAAATGATACACAGATGTGTATCGCACCTAGAAGCCTCTAACGTTACACTCTCTCCACAGGTCAGCCTTGACTAGGACAAGCAGAGGCACATATGAGCAGGGTCGGACTGGGACAAGAAATGGGACCAGACACCTCAGAAAAAGTGTCCCCCACCTAAAAAAGTGGCCCTCAAACCCTCATCCATGAACCCCCTACGACAGGAATTGTTGGTGCTCTCGAAGAGAAAGTGACGCCGCCTGCCTGGTGCCAAGCCAATGGATGGCTGGAGTACTGCAGCCCCACGACTCATGGTATTAGTGCATCATCAAAGCAAAGTTAACACTTACTAACTGCTAACTTTTCTTTGATGATGTTCTCTGACTGACACTGTGAACATTGTAATCAAAAATACACCGTTTGCCACTGAGCGGCGAGCTGGTGGCAGGCTGCGTGAGGCAACGTAACAAGTACAATTTCAGTAACCAAAATCCAGCCCAGCTCCATGGATGTTAATGTAGCTCATAAAACCGGCCCAGAGTGGCTTATAAAATTGGACCCATGGTCATCCAAAGTCCTTTTGATTCGGCCGGTGGCAGAATGGCATATAGGTCAGTACGCCCCTGCAGATGAGAACCATTTCTCGAGTTATATGCCACTAACCACAGGAGACGGGTTCTGATTGCCCCCAAAGAAAGATATTATCCAGAGGAAGGCTCTGCAGCAAGACTATAGCTAGAATATGCAGGAGAGTAGTCTCCAAATAAGATCGAAGAGTTTGCACTGCTGAAAATAAGTACATTTGAGAACTGCTAGGGATGTTGACAACAGCCCTTCATTTATTGTGTATGTGCTTTTCATTGTCACACAAGTCCACTGTGTATATGTAAGTATTATGATTAACACTTTGCACCTGTTTTTAGCGTGGGGTGAATTTGTCACATTAAATGATTGATACATGGATAAAGAAAAAACAGAGCGTAATCAATACTGCATGTGGTAGAATGGGTTAGAGTCGATTTGATGTTTGTTGTATTGACCAGTAGCACAGGTGGTACCTACTCTCTTGTGTATTTCCAGGTAAAACATTTTGGAATTATTAGTCATAGCTTAAATTCATTGTTATATTCCTTACTTGGGAAAAACAAACAGAATATTGTCTATACTTGTAAGGATTGTCACCATTAGCAATGTGTTGTATATGTTCCTCCCTGTGAGTTTAAAGTGACATGTTAAACTTTCTCTGACCTCTGAAAGCATTCTCTTCTACAGAGACCACCAACTAGTGCTCCTTCATTCCAGAGGAAAAGGGCAACATATAGGGATTTGCTAAACTGCAGAGAGGGGAACACCAATATGTGTGTCAAGCTTTACTTACAAGCTGTATTGGGATGGAGGAATGCCTAACTGGCCCGAAATCTAAAGGGGTGGTTCACTCAACTGATGCTTCTAAGGGCCGTCGATGTCCATAAGTCCAAAAGCACAGTCCGTCTGTGTTTAAACCTATGCTTGACCTCACTCTTAAACAACATGTGTTCAGGGCTCTTCTTAAAGAAAAGAATGGTGTTTAAAAAAAAGGAAATGTAAACCACAGCTGGTTTCAGGTAGTTTTACCAATAGGTGTAGTTCTGCCAGTTCAAAATAGTTCAGCTTAAAAGAGTTGCCCTGGGAATCTTCCACATAGGGCGCTTGCTGTAAGTCAATAAAGTTCACAATGTCTCGGGGTCTCTCGGGGGTTCCCAAACCCAAGGTTCGATCCTTCCAATTCCAAACTAAAATACATAATTCCTGTTAGGCCTCTCAGGGTTCCCTTCCCCAAGGTGTAGGCCTCTCTTTGCAATGTCCAACAACGGCTCTGGTGGGCCTCTTGGTGTTCCCTTCACAAAGTTTTGGTCCCTCTGGTTTCACACAAAAGTTCACTTTGTCAAGATGCACCATTTGAATACAGAGTTCGTTCCATGGGGGTAGTGTCAGAGACTTTCTAAAACGCTGGGCTTTGGATCCTCTCCTGCATGACCACTCAGATTCCTCGTTGTACTCTTTTTCTTCCTTTTGGACACCTTTCTCTCTTTTGCTCCTTTCCACTTGGGATTCGTTTCTCTTTCACCTTCTTTCTTTCCTTCACTGGTGCACACCTGCACTCTTCTCTCTTCTTTACTGTGCCTCTTTCACCCTCTTCTTGACTGTATTGTGCCCTTTGCACATTCTGTTCTTTGGTCATGCACCTTTGCACCTTTCTTTCTTGGTCTCATGCCTCTTGCATGCTCCCTTTTCAACCTGTAGGTTTTTCCCTTTTTCTGGCTTTCAGGTCGCTCTCACCCTTTTTGTTACTTTCTCTCATTTTGTGATTCACTTTCTCAATCTTCTGGGTTGCTCGCACCCCCGCTTTACTTTCTTTTCACTCGTTTTCAATCTTTCACTTATTTTCAATCTTTCGAGTTGTTTTCACCCCTTTTTCCTGCTTTTGATTGCTTGCACCCTCACTTTACTGTCTTTCGCTTTGCGCCCCTTACACACACTGCTTGTTCCTTGCTTTCTTTTCCGCTTACCGCTTTACTTTCTGCTTTCAAGCCGATGCTCCCACTCCAGCCATCGTCACGTGCCTGTTTACATCTCATTCTCATAGCGAGACTCACCCAGACAGCGCACTGCTGCCGTGCAGCTCCCAGGGATACGGTATGCGAGGTCTGGGTCTCACCACCTGACCCTCAGACACACCTCAGATCGACACATGTCTCAGGGGAATGAGCACTGGCCTGGACATGGCCAATAATCAGCTCCTCACCTTCCTCCATATTCACAGACACCCGGTCTTCTTCACCTCGTTGCCACCACTCTGGTACACTGGGCTAGCGTCTCAGCATCCCGTTCTCCTCCGGTCCTCCCAGGCTTCGCGTGTTGCTTCCTTCATGTTCCAACCAGCAATCCCAGCTCGTTTGTACTTCCTGGCAGAATTGCACCTTTTATACCTGAAGGAATTGTCAGGTGTAAATGGTTTGGGTTGATTACCTGACCATGCCTGACTCGCAGTGGGACAGTCTACTGGTGTTACACAGTAGGCCTCAATGCATATCCCTATGTTATTGCTATGGGTAATCCCCATTGCTCGCAACCACCTCTTCTTCGTCCCAGTATTTATTGGAAATGGGGCGGGAGAGATGGGGTGTGTTTGGAAATAATACATTAAGGCTGAGGGAGAGTGGGTTGGTGTATAATTGGGAAACGGGGAATACCATGTTTCACCCTTGGGTATTCTCCTCCCAATCCCCCATGACCTTCCACTCAGGTGATCCTCCCTCGCTTGTCCACCCCCAAGGTCAGGATTCAAAAGTGATGGCCCTTCCCTGGCCACTTGAATGGAAGATCCCAGGGGAATAGGTGGGAGAATACTATCAGTTTTCTCGCAGCGTATACACTTTAAAAGTCTGGCCTTTTCTGTGATGTACATAGAAAGAGATGATGGTGTCATTGTCAGACCTATGTTGAACTAGTTGGTGAGCCTGGCCATCACACTATTCTTTCCACTAGCTACAGCAAATAAAGAACCTTACTGGGCAGTCCAGTGTCCATATGGATCCATTAATCCAGGCCTGACAGCATTACAGACTGGACCACAGCCTGTCTGTGGTGAAGGAAAGGTAAAAGTGTACTTTTGAACGACTGGCAAATGGGAGTTTGTGCGCTTAGTTGCTCTTTTCTTCTGTAAGAAAGAGGTGTGAAACAGAACCCTCGGGTTCCTCCCTTTTCCCCATGACCTGGACGGTGAACCAGCAAAAGTGGCAATCTGCAAGTGATGTGGTCTGCTCCTACTGTGTTAAATGGCCATTTAAAGTTTGATTATGAACCCAAAGCTGCTAAACGAAATTGCCATCGGCCCCCTAAGTGGCAAAGAAAGGCATTGAATAATTAATTAGTCTCTGTTATGTTAATGGGCATGTGAATAGCACCTTTCACCATTGGCATGGTCTCAACACGCTGTAGATTGAACTCCCCTTAGGGACCAGAGTCAAGGTCAGTGGAGATAGTCGGAGCAGTAAATACTGCGTGTGTGCATTCTGTATATGTGCCGCTAGACCACATTTTCCGTGGCGAGTAGCTGCATTCTGATGCTGGAAGAAGTGTGCAGGGTATGTGAGACAGGTAGTATGTGTGCAGCTAGACCACATTTTCCGTGGCGAGTAGATGCATTCTAATGCTGGAAGAAGTGTGCAGGGTATGTGAGACAGGTAGTATGTGTGCAGCAAGGCGGTGAAAGTGGACTTTTATGAGAAAGATGGGATGTCCAGGCTAGCTGAGAGTCTTGCTGATATGCAGCTAATGAGAATCCTCGGAACATGTCCTTTCTCTTGTCTGCCCATCCTCGAGCTTGGGATGTCCTTGAGCAATGGCTCCAGGCCAACAGCAACAGTGCAGGCCACCTTCCCCAAGAGAGCGGAGGGAAGGGAACAGAACAGGCTCCAGGAATGCAGAGCCAGAGGGGACGCATTTCTGGAAATTCTCTCTGTCATTCTACTTGTAAATCTCTTTTTTTTAAAGGCTATCTTGAATTCCCAGCTTGTCAGTAAATCTCGTGTGCCTCTTATTTGTGCGCATTGTAGTAAGAATACATATATTTCCAATCCAGACCGTGTGTGCCCTCTGTGTAGAAGACGGCACTATCGTATTTCTTTTCTGCCTGGAATTGGGTAGGATATAGCTCAGGTAATCATGGGGTGGGTCGAGATGCATTTGGGGCGGCAGAGTAAGTGCACAGCAACGGAACGAGGTTCCCAACACGACTTCATGATTACATTTAGAGGTGCCTTCACCTTGTTTTTTTTTGTTGGTTGCTAACCTTCGCTCACCAGGAATTGAGAAATTATGCCAGCACGCGTGACACACTTTTGGTGCTCAAGCGCATCAGGCAGCGGCCAGTGGTGGACAGACCTGCCAGTGGGCGACTGAACCATGGACCAGCTTTGTGTGCCCCCCCCCAACATCCATTTGAATTCAAGAATTTGTTATAAAGCTTCCAGTATGTGCACTTTTGTTTAATATAGGAACACATGTGCTTAATAATTCATCATTTGGACTAATTTATTTGAAATGTTATTGCGTGCAGAGAGACCCCGTCGAAACCGTACATAGAGGCGCTGGATTTGCTTGTTCCATTTACTCTCACAGTGTAATTGTAATATGGGGCCACTTCAAAAAATGTTTCCCAGGCTGCATTTAGTTCTCAGTCCACCTCACATAGCGACCCAATAATATTGTAATTTTGTTCTTCTTCTATGTTATTTTCTCTTTCTTTCACCTACCAAACTATTACTATAAATTTCAAGCCGCTCAGTGCAACTATGGAACCATATGCTCCAAAAACAAGCAAGGCAAGGCACCAATTTATCTTACCTCTCCCAACTCTTCAGACATTTTCACAAACAGAGATCTTCCACGCCTGCTCCAAAGCAGCCATATTATCACAAATGCTGAAAAAGCCCTCAAGTGACCCTAACATCGCATTCAACTATTGCCCTATAATACTACTTTCACATCATCAGCTACGTTGAGTTAAACAGCCACTTGAATCTCCTCCAATCTGGCTTCTACAGCCATCCCTCCATCAAAATGGCACACAGCCACATCTAACATTGTTACCACTGACACTCAATCCAAGCTTTCCTCATCCTGCTTGATACTTAATACTTCAGATCCTGTCTCCCAGTGGTAGCCCTTGGGGTGCTACCATTGGGAGACAGGATCTGAAGTATTCTTGTGCTGTGCTTGGTCCACTAATTGTTGGGGGTTTGTCCTGGCCACCATGCGATGCTCGTAAGCCCCCCAGCTCATATGGACCACACGACACACGTCCGTATGGCTCGGGCTTCCCGGTTACTCTGACGCGGCCGGGAACGCCCCGTTTATTTATGCTGCACGCAGCGGCGTTCAACGTCATGCCGCTGCGTGCGCGTCCCTTCATGGGGCAGCGCCACTCCCCTCCTTTTTCGGGAGGACAACAACTACTTTAATAATACACACTGCAAACCAAATAGCACTACTAATACAAACACTCAATAACAGTTTCCCCACACGACCCTTTATTAGCATCCACCCGGGTCCCCTTACTTAGCAGTCTACAGCCTCAGGCTGATCAGATAAGTGTTCCAGCACGTAATCGCTGAGGTGAGCAGGTTTCCCTCACCCAGCCCTCTGGGGATACCTCCCGCTCACCTCCGGCACGGGTAGTCTGTCCACAGGCATTCCCCGGGCAGGGGACTCAGGTAGGCGCAAGGTCTCTCCCCTGTCTTCAGGGGTCTCCACCAGGTCCGGATCAGGGGGGAGGGTCAGTTCTCGGATCCCCTAACTTCTTAAAGAGGCTGACATTGCAGGTGACAGCTGATCTTCCATCCGAGGCCGTCACCATGGACCCCTTGACCGCTACAACATCCAACGGCTCCGGCTTGTAGGCAAGGGAGAGCTTTCCATGGGGGTGTCTGTTTCGGATGAGGACTTCATCACCCGGCTCCAGCCGCTGCAGGTGAAGCCCCCGCCATGCATTTTCTTGCGTAATCCTCACTCGCCTGTCCACCTCCACCTGTTGGTCATCGATAACCCCTGGCTCCTTCTCCCCCAACTCGGGCAGCAAACCCCGAGGGAACCGCTTGAAGAGAGCCTCTCCCGAGGCCACTCCTGTCGACGCATGCGGGGTGGTGCGGTACACCCGCAGGAACTGATAGAGGGCTCTCTGGAGGGACAGACCCTGGCCTTGGGCAATCCTGAAGGTCTTGTTCAGTGTTCTCATCAGCCGTTCGGCTTTGCCATTTGCCCTTGGCCACAGAGGGGTGATCTTCCTGTGCTGTACCCCGCAGCTCTCCATCAGTTCCGAGAACCGCTTGCTCTGGAACGGCGCCCCGTTGTCAGAGCACAAGGTGTGGGGGAAACCGTGGAATGCAAACACCTTCTCCACGGCCACCACCACATGCTCGAAGGCCACCGACTCCACAAACTCCACTTCCGGGTACCTGGAGTACTCATCGACGATCACCAAGAAGTGTGTGCCCATCGTTGTAGACCCGAAGTCCGCATGGACTACCTCCCAGGGTCGCTTTCCTCGAGGCATCGCCTCTATGACGGGCTCTCGTTGCAAAGGAGACACCGCCTGACACCAGGCGCAGGCCGCCACAAAGTCGTCCACCTTCCGCTCAAGTTCCGGGAACCATACTTTCAGTCTTAATCTGGCCTTGGTCTTTGCAGCGCCCTGGTGTCCATGGTGAGCAAGGGTAATCACGTCCCTCACCTTGGACTGAGGCACGACAATGCGATCACCTCTGAGCAGCAGGCCGGACGTTGAGAATGACAGTTCTTCCCTGACCTTCCACAGCTGCTCCAGCCCAGTCTTGGCTTCCTGAGTGCGCACCGCCAGGGACTCCAGCACCGACTTCCAGGAGCCCTGCTGCATGGACTGTCTCAGGATTTGAAAGCATTCATCTCCCGCTGCTGATGCCTCGAGCTCCCTCAGGGGCATCGCATTTGGCGTGGCTGCCTCCACCACCATGCGGACGTGGTCATCAGCCTCTTCAGCACAGGTGTCCTGCTCTTCTCCCCCCTGTGCACCCGGGTGTCGAGAAAGATAATCGGCTGCATTGTTTGCCCCGGGGCGGTACACCAGGGTGACCCCGTACTCCAGGAGAGCGAGCATCCACTGCTCGATCCTTGCCGGCGGCTTGGACGATGACCAAGCCAGGATGGGAAGCAGAGGCTTGTGGTCCGTCACAACCGTCACCGGGCACCCCAGGACATATAACCTGAAATGTCTACAGCCCTAGAGCACCGCCAGTGCCTCATGCTCGATTTGCGAATATCTCTGCTCTGTCTCCGACAGCGCCTTGCTGGCGTAGGCTACCGGCCGGACACCCCCATCACTACCAATCTGAGTGAGTACGGCGCCCAGGCCGAAGGGGCTGGCATCCACAATGACCTCCGACTGTAATGCAGGGTCAAAGAACGCCATTGTGTCCTCAGCAGCCAGCGCACCCTTGATGTCATCAAACGCTCCTTGTTCAAGAGGGCCCCAGTGCCAGGTAGAGTCTTTCTTCGTCAGGGCCCTGAGGTGTTCCGATCTGGAGGCAAGGTTTTGAATAAACTGTCCACAGTACGTGACCATGCCGAGGAAACTCCTTACGTCAGATACCGACTCAGGTGGCTGTGCATTTTTAATGTCCTGGACCTACTTGGGGTCTGGTGACACCCCCCCTCTTTAAATACAAAGCCAAAGAACTCGATGGATGGGCACAGGAATTCACATTTTTCTTTGTTAACGGTGAGGCCCAACAACTGCAGCCTCTAAACAGTCCTCGCCAGTCTCTGCAGGTGGTCCACCTCTGTCCTGGCAAACACCAGGATATCATCACTGATGTTCAGGATGCCCTCTAGGTCTGCGAGGGCGCCCCGGATGATATTCTGAAAAACCTCCGCTGCCGAGGACACGCCAAAGCTCAGTCTTTTATAGCGGTACAGTCCCCGGTGTGTTGTAAACATGGTGATGTACCTTGATTCAGGGTGTAGGACCACCTGGTGGTAGCCCGCTCGGAGATCCAGCTTAGAGAAAAAGCGAGCACCCTGTACTTTGGCAATAATGTCATCAATTGTTGGAGTGAGGTGCCTCTCCCTCTTGATGGCCTTGTTCGGCAGCCTCATATCGACACAGGTTTGGATGGCCTTTGGCTGTTTGGGTGACCTTGCTATGACGATCGGAGACACCCAGGGAGTCAGACCCTCCACCTTCTCAATTATGTTGAGGTTCACAAGATTGTCCAGCTCCTTGTCCACATGTCCACAAAGGTGAAAAGGTACCCTGCAATGTTTTAGGGTGATGGGTTGCACTGATTCATCTATATGCCACCTCACTGGGTCACCAGCCATCCATCCGATCCCAGTGAATAGGGCTGCATACTTATCAAGCAGGTCATTAATGTCCTCCAGATACACTGAATATGCAAAACTGACGATGCTGAGGCCTCAGCCGCTACACAGCTCAGCAGGGTGTTAGTGCTTACAGGCGTCACATAGAAGCGCGCCGTGATCTGCGAGCTGTCATGCTCCACCTTCGCCATGAAGGCACCGTCCAGTGGGATGGGTTCCAGACCCCCGAAAGCAAAGATGCAAGCTTTCGGTGTAACCAGCCTGGAGGCGTGTCCATGGCGTTGTAATGCCCACGGGCCATCATGTTGACTGAGGCTCCTGTGTCGACAAGGACCCGGACTGGCGACCTGTTGACCTCCACCACACACCTTGGCTGTCTTCTGTTCTTCCCTTTCAAGGCTCCTACACTGGAGACAAAGAAGATGTTTTCTTCCTCTTCTTCGTCTGCCTCCTCCACCTGGGCATCCTCTTCAGTCTGGTCCACCTGAGCAACATTCGGGTAGGGCTGCCTTGCACACCCGGGAGAAGTGATCAGGCAGCGCACACCTTCCACATGTCCTTCCGGCCGCCGGGCATTCTGTTGGGTGGGGAAGGTCGTACCTGCACTTTTGGCAGGACTCACCCGCGCTTCCGGCTCTGTCACGGGGCCCCACACCAGGTCTCCGGAATCTCTGCCACCCCACCACGTGGCACACACCTCTTCTGTCTTGATGGAGCGCGATCCAGCCTCCATCCTCGCTGCCCGAGCCTCAGACACCTCATGGCACCACCCCAGCTCCAGGATGCGTGGCAACATGAGGCCGGGTTCTCTTAGGACCTGTCTTCTGAGATTGCCCGAGGAGCACGCCTGGATGAGCATAGTTCTTATGTCATCTGCATCACCCCATGCACAGGCGAGCGACAAGTGCTTCAGGCATCCATAGAAGGTGTCCAAAGTCTCATCTTCTTTTTGTTTTGAGGACAGCATGACGAATCGTTCGCAGTCCGAGTTGGCAAGTGGCAGAAAATGGGCCTGGAGTGCTGCCTTTGCTGCTGCATAGGATCCATCCCCTGGTGGAAGCGACTCAAATGTCTCCTGAACCAAAGGTCCCGCCGAGTACAACATAGTTGCCAGCATACTGTCATCATCAGTCACCTGTGCGGCCCTAAAGTACATGTTGAGGCGGTCAACCCACCTCCTCCACCTGGGCCCCAAGCTGGACGGCGGGCCCGAGACGTCAAATTCAGGGATGGGCTGCAGGGCCGCATGGGCACGCGCCTGTGCCATGATGAGATGTCCTGGCTGAGCAACGGGTTGCACCACTGGTGGTGCCTGAGGCACTGGAGCCTGCTACTTGAGCCTGAGGAGGTTGTTGTATGGCTGCTGGTCGCCCGCCGTCCTGAGGTGGCTGCTGCAGAGCTGCCGGTTGGCCGCGGACCTGGAGAGGTTGCTGTTGGGCCACCGTGTGCGCGTCCCTTCATGGGGCAGCGCCACACTAATGTTTGCACTCTAGAACAGCCATCTTGGTATTTTATATCCTCCGTTGGGTTTAATTATTAACGATTCACTGACAATACCCAGGTCCTTTCCTGTCCAACGTTAATCAATGTCATCCCCACTCAAATCATTAACATTTTTTTCAGCAATACACCATTCATTGTTTAATGTTCAGCTTCTAGAACACCACAATCATATACGTCCATGCTCATCATGTTTCCAACTCTTCATTTCCTCCATATACATTCCACTAATCTTGATAGATTAGTGAAAAGTAACTTAGGGGTGTGTGTTACGCTCATCTGGTATCTACAGGGGCGCCACCCAGCCGGGTTACTCGCTGGTATTCTTCTCAGCTTTGCCCTGATGTGGTCTGCGGGGAAGGTTCTGCCTGAAAATACAGGAGGACTGTGTTCAAGACTGACCGACTGGGATAAGTATCCTCCCTCCACCCCCGTATGATTTCAGTCCCTCTGGCGCCCTCTCATCATCTTGTGGTAGAATTAGGCGTGCTCTCCATCCTGCCTTCTTTGCAGGGGCGCGTTGTCTTTCATAGGCGAGTGCGGTCCAGTTACTTCACTGACGCCGGCCCGTTTGATTTTGTTCAGGTAGGTTTTGTTGCTATCCTGCATGCCTTTCTTTGTTTAAAATGTCTCTTTTTTCTCCCTTAGGTATGCACAGCTTTAGCGCGGCGAACTGGCTTGGTTGTGCCCCGCTGGTAAATGATGGTGCATTAAGAGCGCTATGATGTGGTAAGTAAGCGCTATGCGCAGTGCTGCGAAGTCTTGCCTTTGCTAACCTGTGGTTTCCTTCCTTGTAGGTTGCGGTGTTCTTCAGCACGAGTGGAATGTCCTGAGTAGTGCCAGCCAAGAGGTGACCAGCCAGGTAAGCCTTTTGAGCAGTTCGTAATTTGTAAATGTCTCTACTGCTTTCTTTAATGTTGCCTCTATCTTCCTCTTTCAGGTCGTTCTGTCCGGGATGCGTGCAGATTCGAGGAAGCGGTTCTCAGTAGCTACGAGTGTTTAAAGATGAAGACTGCAGGTAAGATGCTGTTGCTAATGATGTTCCTTTTGTCTCCTTGCAGGTTCTGCTTCTCCGAGGTTCGAGGGAATAGCTGGACACGGTGAGCGTCACGTTGCAAGCTGCAAAGTAATGCAAAGCGTGTTGTCTTGCTCGGGTGTGGTTTAAATAGCCCCAACAAAATAGTCCAGGTAAAGTATTCCCTAGGCTACCACACCCAAAACACTAGACCGCATAGCTTGGTTCTTAAGAACCAAGCTATGTGGATGCCTCCATGTTGGCTGACAATACAATAAAGTAGTTCCCAAGCACATTGTTTTTCATGGTATATGAGCCTGGCGCCATAGGCGCCAGGACTGGCCCCATGAGGGCTTTTGAAGAGGATGCCAGGCTCTAGAGGCCCGAGTCCAGACTCCACCTGGCCAATGGGTTTGCGAGAGGGGGGGTTGGGCGATGGTCATGACAGCGTGCGTCAAAAGCAGTCTTAAAGTCAATCAATTGGTCACCTGTTCTGTGACGGCTGCAAAGCTTTGCAGGAAAATCCACCCCTTCTCATCTACTACTCCAGTAAATCGCCAATTTCCATCATCGCACACAATATATTTGCAGGCTAAATTCTGCTCCTAGGTTCCCTTGTGCTACATATGGTCCTCAGGGGCTTCACGCCCATCAGTCCCCCACTTTAAGAACTCCCATATTGGGGGCCACACTTTTTCTGGAGCCACTGTGCGGCTTAGGAATTCTCTTCCCTTTACTCTTCGTGCCATCCGGGACCATTTGTCTTTCCGGCGTGCACTAAATACATTTCTGCTTTAGTCTTCCTTTTCTGCTGCCTGTCCATTCCATCTTTACGAGCACCATGATGCCATTGTCGGTGTAGGCTGCACTTTATAAATGTATAACATAACAATATACTAGTCACTGTTCTAGCCTCCTCTAGGGTCTCCCTCTCCAATCCTTTGACTCCCTGTGAGGATGGCGGGGGAACTGACGTGGTTGCGGCTGGGGGAGTAAGGGGAACAAGGGCAATGCGGACTACTGAAGCACTGCTGGCTCCTGAACATGGTATGGTATCACCCTATAAGCTGGCGGTATGGGCCAGCAGGTCAGGCTGCGTTCCGCACCGGCGGTGCTGGGCTAGCGCATGCCACACTCGGCACGAAATGCTCGGGAGGAACCGTCCACCCGTTCCGTTGGGGTCCGACGGCGTGCAAGGGGAAACCCAGTCCTATGCTGTGACCGCCAGACCGACTTCGGAGAGAGGGCGGTGTCTCGAGGAGCAGCCCTGCAGTGCTGTCCATACACAGGGCACAATCTCTTACCTGTAGGACCGGCGGACACAGCCTCCCTTGCCGCAACACCCATGGAGGAACACCAACACAGGAGACGAGAACAGATCGCAGCAAGCAGGAGGAGATGGGAGGCTCCTGCCGGGTCCGCAGCACGCCAGAGGTGGGGCCTGCACGGAGCCATGGCGCTGGAGTGCGCAGCAGGAGTGTGACAGCCGCATGGAGAGCAGAGAGGGCGGTCCTGACAATCACACTATTGAGGTTAGAGAGGGAAAGGGGACGGCCGCTCCTTTTGTAGGGGGAGGGCTTTCACAATACCAGCCTATAAGGGTAGGGGTTGTAGGACCTGTCCCTGACTGGATTAAAATCAAGCCCTGACCAGGGATAAAAGGAGTAACGTTGCTTCTCCTGTGTCAGTTCTTTTCAGGTAGCTGGTGAAGAGAGAGGAAGCGACTGGTGGGCCTACCAGGGCTCGAGTGACTGGGGGGAGGCTCAAGAGGAGTAGCCAACTCCCAGACTTTGAACACAGTGAAGCAACTGCCTTTACGTCTGGTCTATTATTTGTTTATGGACACAGTAAGAACATAAGAAAATAAAGTATTGTTTAGCATCACAATACAGACACCTGTCCTGATTCTTACACTCCCTTAACACAATTGTCAGAACGGCAGGATCACAGATTCCTATGAATTTCCTTTGATGTTCATTTTAATCAATTCATGGCCGAGGGCCCGTCACCTCCAACTCCGTCTAACTCCATCATCTGCGACCGTCTTTCTCCTTGCCTTCACTCCATGGCCCAACCCAATCTTTTTCACACTCCCCTGCGCTCCTTCATGCTTACCCTCATTTTCTCTCCTTGCCTCTCATCAATTGAACTCTGTGCCACCTAAAATAAATAATCCCCTCTATTCCTGCATTCAAGACTTCCTTTAAACTCCATTCCCTCACCCTGGAGAGGCCTGCCACTAAAACCCAGCACTTCAATCCACCGCCTACGTCCCCCGTTCATTACTCTTTGCACTTTATATTCCACTATAGAGTTGTATATTAATATCTCTATATCCAAATATATAACACAAAATCTATGCTGTCCATGTTCCAACAAGGATTTCCCCCTCCATCACCTTAATCACTACCTCCTCGATGTTGTAGTTGGCTGCCGCACATAGGGCTCCTGCTGGGTCATGCTGCCCTCTTGCTCTCCCAATTGCATCTTACCTCTCCTCCCCAGCAGCTTCCCTTTATGCGCCTGTGTGATGTTAATGGTAGCAGGTGCGTGATTAGGGTTGGGTCTGCCTGACTTCATTATGGCGACAGCCTGCTGTCAGAGTGTTGTAGTCTGTCTTCTGTGTCTTAGTGGGTTGTTCACTGGTAATATTCACCCCTCAAGGTTGCTTCTTCTTCTTAGTATTATGCGAAAATGGGGGTGAGGGGCATGTACCCCCAAAAAGACAGAGGTTGTGTGGTTGTGGATAACGAGTGAGAGGGGGATACCGTATCTCACCTAGGGTATTCCCATGAGAATGACCCCGGTCTCCCCTACCCGGGTGATCCTCCCTCACTAGTCCACCCCAAAGGTCTGGATCCAAAAGCGACGGCTGTGCCCTGGCAGACAAATAGAGGATTCTCTGGGTCCAAATGGGGGAATACCCCAAGGTTTCTCACAGAATTCCTTTGGTGCATGCAGGTGGGGGTCAGGCCATGCCAGGTCCCATAACACTGGCAATGAGGGAAGTGCAACCCTGCGTTTATACTGGCTGCACCGGCAAATGCTACTGGGAGCGCCCACTGCAAGGAGCGCCTGCAGTTGAGCTGTACCTGTACATACATACACCAGTTGGCATCCTTGTTAAACACCCCTGTGTGATGTTCTCGGCTGATTTGATGCCTCAGAATATTGTTCAATGTGTTTTCCAGAGTTGAACATGTGGCTTCCGAGGTACTATTTACTATTTATTGTTTGATATTCAGGACAAATGAAAACAAAAAAAAAACATCCTTAGCTCCAGCAACATGACGAACACACGTTTTTCAACAGAGGCCTGGGTGAGGGCATAAACCTCGGCACAGTGGTTCCCCACCCATCCTGAAAAAGCAGCCAACTCACTGGGTACACAAAGCAGGCTATCTGCTCTGTTTGGCAGTGACGCTGAGAAGGCGTGGCTAACAAGCACGCCCTGCCAGGCCAGCCATTGTGCTCTTGGAATGAAACCCTAGGGCGGGCACTCGTTGCTTACCCAGGCTCCTGAGGGGGAAGGCAGGGCCGGCTCACAGGAGTCTCTCATGGGAATTTCTCATGGGAATTTCTTTATCGACCTTTTGCATTATAACTCACTTTCGTCTAGATTCCACAAGTTGCTCTAGTACCAGTACGGGCCAATTTTACACAGACGATGACAAAAGTAGATGTTGCACCGGCCACTTGGTGCAAAGGCCATTTAGAAAACAGAACTTGTGCACGCTTCCGAGGAAACGTCCAGTTTTGCGGTGTTGGCTGGTCGGTGCATGGCTCTGCTCTGTCTGTAGTGGACGCTTTCACTGCTCCTAGTACTGTGACCTATGCACACACACAGGCTAGCAGTATTACAAGTACAGATGAAGATGTTTAACACGTCCGGTCCCTTCAGCTACTAGAGGGTCAGATTGTGCCAGTGCTGTGCTGAGGCTTATAGCCAGTTGCTATTTACCACCGTGAGCAGCAGGGGCGTGTTTGCACAATGCAAAATGGCTCTGTTCGCTTTCCGTCGTTCTAGTCTGTTTGCTACTAATTTATTAAGCATAGTGCTCCCCTTTGTACATCTTGACGCTGACGGAAACATATAGTGCACAGTAGCAGATCACGGCCGTAGAACGCCAAGACATGAGACTGGATAAAGCCATGTTCTCAGAAGTTTGACAACTTTCAGCAGGCAAATCTGAAATAGCCCTAGACCGAGGGAAAGAGAATTGAATAATGGGGAAACCTTTTGGCACCAATCCGTGTCCAGCGGACTGCCAGGACTTTATCACTGTGCCTGTAGAGCCGTAAAGGACCTGACCTGCAAAGGCCCACTGACGTTGGTCAGCTAGAAAGGCAGGCTCAGCGCCAGAAGCGGTGTTAGCAGCACTCGGGGGCTTTAATCTGCACTCGGGTTTAACCGGAAGTCGATACAGCTTGTGTATGCTGGAGAGACATGTTCACGAGGTCTCAGGTTACAGAGGAAGCAAGACTCCCGTGTTTTGACATCCATAGAGGTGACAGCCCAAGAATGTACATCCCCTAGCATAGTAAATAAAAGAGGCAAGAAAAAGTTGTGATGGGAGATGGTCACAGGTTTGATTCAATTCAGTAAGAAAGAGTTAGTTTGCAGGCAATCCATAAATAATCCGGATGAGAGGTTTCACTTCCGGGCGGGGCAGGGGTCACTGCTGCATAGTTTCTTGTGGGGTATAGTCCTTTAGCTGCCCTGCCCCGCTCGTCAGTCAGTGATTTTGACTGCTCTCTAAGTATGGAGTGCAGTCGTGTTGTTCCTGAGGCCTGCCATCGTGGCTCTACTGCGGCCCCAGGGTATGTGAGTGCCATACCCTTTTATATTGTTGTGGTAGCGGCCATTTGTGCCTGGGATCACCCTGTAACTCCGCCATGGCTCTTAGGAAGCTAACCAATGACTAAGGGCCCCCCTTCCTGAACCGAAATTCCCCCACTTATGTGCATCTCACTCTGCTATGGACCCCCCATATGCTGAGAAGCACAAGCTACAACCCTTGTTAGAGAGATGAACCCTATCCAGCACAGGCCTACTGTGCCATACAAAAGTAACACCTTAACGTTGGCCAATATTAGGAGAGGTCAAGGGCTCCCCTCTGAATGATCCAGGGTAGGGTCTAACTGCATATTATTTCTGCCTTCTCCATAGGGCAGTCGCTGCCTTTAAAGTACCCTTTATCTTCTGGAGAAGTGGGGGACTTTCCGATACTGTCTTAACCCCAATAAATTACAAATCCTTGAAAGTAATATAACATGGCAACCTTCTTACACTGTGCCCAATATGGAGTTCCAAGTCATGCCTGGTGTTACCTGGGGTAAAACTCATGTTGGTAGCTACTGGCCAGATGTAAACAAACATTTGCCCCCAAAGTTCTCCCCAAGTGCACTGCACACCAAGTCTGACCTGCTGAGAGTCCGTTATTGCTAGGAAAAGGCTGGTGACCAGTACAATTCTTTTATTTAGTTAAAGGCTGTTCCCGGCCATGTATAATGAAACCTTGAGAGTTTCCCCGGAAACCTGCTGAGTATGTTGTGCTGTCCAGCAATGCAAGAGAAACCAAGACTCATGGGCGCTTGCTCACATAGGAGAATTAAATGGAGTGCTCTTTAATTTCACCCATCAATCAGTTTGATGAAACTGCAGGACATGGCTACTTTATTCCTAGCACTGATGCACACCACAGGGAATTTTACCCGCTAAAAGACCCAACTGGAATACATTGCTACTGGCTGGTCATTCCTTTTAACCATCATGCTAGTTTAAATACTATATCTGGGTGCACACGAGTTCTATAGCTATGACGTTTCTATCTCATGTAACCTACTTCTTGGCTCAGTGGGGTCAGGGGGATACTAAGAGGGGGGTGTTATACAAGGGTTGTCATCCAGAGTACTGAACTGGACATAAAAATACATCAATAAGGGTTTAACTCAGCATTCCAGACTAGGCATTGACTTAGCTGTAGTGTTGAATTGAATCCGCTTACATAGCGGCGATAAAGATGACCCTGCTACCCAAAGTACTGTATGTAGTAAGCTCAACCCCAGTGATCATCCCCCCAAAACAGATCCTCGAACTCCAAAAGGCGGTGTTTAAATTCAACTGGGGAAATAAGAAGCCGAGGATCCAAAAAAGGATCCTGTTGCGGCCCACACTTCTTGGGGGGCTGGGAGTCCCAGATATGGGGAGATACGTGTTAGCAGCCCAATTAGCACCAGCATTGAAATGGGCGGGTAAAGACCCTCTTCCAGGTTGGGGGAAAATAGAACAGACTGTGACAGATATCACTTTGGGTAAGCTACCATTCCTAAAAACAAAAGCAAGAGATACAGGAGGTATCCTATTAGCAGCCACTAAAACGACCCTACACAGCTGGGATAAGGCTATCCATAACAGGGGGGTCAAATTAGGTCTGGGCCCACTATCCCCTATCACGCATAATCCAGATTTCTCTCCTGGCCTTCACAAAAGATTCTGGGAAGGCTGGAACGAAGCAGACACATTGTCCCTACAAGATATGTATCAGGACGACGCTCCACTCACCTTCGAAGGATGTAAACTTAGATTCGGCCTTGTCGAAAATCATAGATTTAAATATATTCAATTACGCCACTGGATCTCACACCCAGAGGTTAAAAGAGCAGGGTTACGACCCCCAGTGGGCCTAGAACTAACAATCCGGGAGGGGACACGTGAAAAAGGGATCCCTAGACTATACAAGCTACTAGATAAGGCGCAAACAGACGACTCCCTCCAATACATGAAAAATTGGGAGCGGGACATAGGAGAGGAGATTACGCAGGAAGAATGGAGTCAAATCTGGAGGAGGGCGCACAAATTATCCAAATCCACAGCAATCAAAGAATCGGCATACAAACTATGTTACCGCTGGTATTTACCCCCAAGTATAATACACAGAATGATCCCCACGTACCCCCCAGAATGCTGGCGACAGTGTGGAGAAAGAGGAGACATGTTCCATATGTGGTGGTCGTGCCCAAGAATAAAAATATACTGGAAAAAAATACTGAGCCTGATCAGGGACATAACAGGCGCAGACCTACCATGGTCCCAGACCTACCATGGTCCCGAAAGTCATTCTGCTGGGGGCAGTGGCAGAAGGGAACTATGCAGCCTCAGGGAACAGAGCAGCCCTCATAACCCACCTTCTGGCTGCAGCAAGGATGACAGTGGCCCAACTATGGAAGACAGTGGAGGGCCCTACAACTCCATGGTGGTGGGTGAAAGTGTGGGGAGTTATGGCAATGGAAAACATTAGCGCCACAAAATCAGGGTCATATCTGAAATTCTTAGCCATATGGGACCCACTCCAGGACTATGTGGTGGAGCGGGAGAATCAATATTTTAAACCCCAAGCTCTCAGAAACATCCATATCAGATAAAGGCAGCAGAAGATATGGCGAGGGGCTACCTCTTGGAACTGTTCTGGTTACAACCATGGTTTTGATTGGTTCAATTAATAAAAGGAACGGGGGGTGGGGGGGAGGAGGGGCGGGGTGGGGAAAAGTATGAAGACAATACTAGACTCTACAAGAAAGTTCAAGGGAGTTGAATGAAAGGTTCATGTTGATAACAATGTTCTTAACATAAGTTGTGACGGAAGCTCAACCATTGTCTTAAGTTAAAAAAAAAAAAAATTTAAATTAAAATAAAGTTGGTTAAAAAAAAAGAATAAACAACCGGCCTTGGCTGCTTCAGCCTTGACATTGAGCCAAACAGCCCTTCCAGGCTCTTCCACGATCTCAGCTAATTCTTGCTGCAACACAGTTCTCAGCCTTTTCTCTCCATGGGTTTTGGCTTACTAAATTCACGACACTGGTGTCCAGTTTCTATACAATGGTGGCTTCGCCTGCAGTCCATACACTACATATAGCCATTTTATATGATTACTTAATCTACTTGCGTTACGGCATCTGTACAGTTATTGAACAGTTGCATTTTCTGCAGTGCTTTGCACACGTGCAATCTTCTCTTTGCATCTTAACTTTGTCATCGGTTTCTATAGGATCATTCATTCTTCTTCAGCCAGTATCCTCGGGGCATCACGCTCGTCTTTGGTGACATCACCAACTCCTCTCTTTGCTCCTTTTTCATATTCCTTACGGGGAGTTCCTCCCTCAGATTGTCATCTCTTCGAGGATACTTTTGATAGGATTTTCTCAGTGGGTACCTTCGTTCAAACACTCGATGCGGAACTGGTAAAACCGCTGGTGTTAGGCATGGCACGATCTCAGACTTCCAACATATAGGAGGTAGGGGGGCGGGATTTCCTGCAGGGGCATGTAGCTGCTCCTCTACAAGTTCATAAACCAAGACGATAGTTCTCTTCCAAAAAGGCCACGTAATTATTAGCACATCACATTTCTTCTTCAAAGAAAACAATTTTGTCAGGATAGCATAGTAATTCCTCTTGGTAATGCAACAGTTCATCACAAAAGGTTATAGAAGTATCACGTTATTTCTATTTTCAGCACAACTTTTTACCACAACCACAGTTCTTAAAATAATCTTCTTCTTTCCTTGTACACTCTCCTGCCAGGACTAACTACTATTGGTCCCTTTCCTGGTATACTCTACTCCCAGGATGCAAACACCTCAAACTACAACTGGGTTCAGGGGTAATGCTTTCTCCAAGATTATCGACACCTGAATCCAAGGTGAGGAGACTTGAAAATTAACTGCTTCTCATTAAATTCTCTTGACTTTTGACAATCTGACCCACAGCTCTCCCCATATTGGTTTTCCATAACAGAGGAATCTGTACCCTTGCTGGCTCAGTATTATTCTTCTATAGCCTCTTTGCTCTTGGCAACTCAGGTTACAGGTTCTTCCCCATTGGCATCTCCTATATGGAGAGTTGTGCTCCTGCAGCCTCTGTGTCACCCTCATGCAACCTCTTGGCTGCTGGCAATGCAGGTTACTAGTATGCACCAATTGGTATCCCTTATCAGGAGAGTTGTCCCCTGGCTGCCTCATTTCATTGGGTCGGTATTCAAAATCATTAATTTCACTTGTAAGACATTTTCGGAGTGCCCCGGGGTCACCTGGTATCTCAGGCCAACTCACTGGTTCCCTTTTGTGTCTCCTTTTGACTTGAGGATACTGCAGTGGATCGCTTCATGTCTGTCTACGCTGCTGTCAGCACGGCATGACTGCTGCAGTAGGTGCAGTCCTTCAGGGGAGCTCTAACAGCTTTGTGAGATCTCCGGTTTTGCTTCTCTACCAGAGTGGTTCATGGCGTGTTGGGAGCCCGTCTCCCACACGGTGTAGCTTTCCCCTTTGCTGCTTCGAACTGTGCCTTTTCTGCATGGCCACACATTTTCTCCTGCGTTGGCCTCAGCTGGTGCTTCCTCTGCCTCCATAGCGCTTACCACATGCAGTCCTGCTGCTTCCTCTGCTACACCATCAGCATCTCCTAGTCCTTCTCCTCTTACCTAAATCGTATCCTGGCATTTAAATGCCCAGCTCAGACACTACATACAACAACTAGACTGCTCATTAAGCTTCATGGTACTTTTGATCGTCCTTAACTCAGACCTCTTCCTGGTCCTAGTACCCCAGGCATTACAGGTTCTGAAGCCCATAGCGGTATTTATAGTAGAAACATCAATTTGTTTACAGTGATCCATCAAGGCTTTAGGAACATTAGGGGAATCATGAGTTAAGAGGGTCACCAACTCCCCCTGATATGAGTTCCCTCCCATGTGATCCTCCCACATAATACCAATCCAGGGTCGGTATCGGGTAACGGCTGCCTTTCCCTGGCCACATGATAGGGGGGCCCATACTGGGGTCTCAGTGATGATCTCGCTGGATTCATCACAGTACCCTCCACATCTCCCTGCCCCCTACGTGGAGGTCTGCTTGCTCTGTATCATGAGACCACATGAACATGTCTCTCCAGCCTTACCCAAGCTACGGCTGATTCCGGCCAAAACAGAGTGTAGTTTAGGTCACTGTTTGTGGCTCAAAATGCTTCTTCTGGCACTAAGCCTGCCTTTCTAGCTGACAAATGTCTGTGGGCCTTTACAAGTCGAGACATGTGTGACTGCACAAACTGCTAAAAGTCCTGGCAGATTGAACAGTGGAAGGTTTGCAGTATAAGGTCACTGCATAGCTATGGATGCCAAACATGGCAGTGTGATAGATATAGAATCTGTTGTGTTGAATAGTGTCACAGAGTAGCAGAATGTGTTTTACTTTTTGGATCAGGATGGCTGCCGCATTTGTTGTCACACTGTGCACGTCTCGGTGCAATGGTGGCAGTGCCATCAGAGATGATTGCCACAGACCGGTTTGGGGCTGCCTGCAGCCCTAGCAAGGAAATAAGTGGGCTGCGATGATGATGACCTGCGGCGAAAGGACACCAACACTCAGATACCCATCTCTGCTCCTGGAAATCGGCGGGTAGATTAACATTCATAAGGCATGCTGGCATGAACGTCAGCAATACATCCCTCAGAAGCAACCCAGCAAAGTTTTCCACCAACTTTCTGCCCCAGCTTTGGCTTTGCGTAGGACCAGCTGATGGCAACAGTTTAGAATTTGGCTCTTAGGGCATGGCCTCATGTGGCTCTTGTGATGACTGCCTTTAAGGTGCCAGCAATGTGGTTTGGTATAGTAGACTGAGGGTTCGGGCACTGACAGAGCTCTCGCTAACCCCAGGCCCGAGGATCTTCCACCAGAAGGAACTATGGCGCAATCAGGGAATTTGCTCCATCCTTAAAAGGAGGCGAAGGCCATGGCCAGGAATGCAAGAAATACCAGCATGCAAGTTACGGGTATGGGAGGAGGGCAAACTCAAGTGACGGATGTCAAGACATTGACAAGCAAGACCCTTCCCACACCTTCAGAGAACCATGTGGGGCATTGCAGAAGCCTGGTGCACTCTGTGAGCTGGTCCCAGACTGCCCAGGTGGGAGAGGACTGAATTCAGTCTAAAAAATGGACAATCAGTACTGCTCAGCGATGGTGACACTGGCCCAATGAATGCAGATGAAACGAGAAGGGGTGTTTTGCTCCCTCACAAACTGGAAGCACCCCCACCATTTCCTCCAATTAATAAAGGAACTCTGTTCAGCATTCCCAGCCACTGGCTTAGAAAAAACAACAAATCCCAAAAGAAGAGAGACGTTTTAGTCAGACTCTTAGAGATGGTGCCTGTCAGGTCAGTCATCATAGGTGGGTTTCATCAGAGGTGGGTTTCCCCCAGGAAGATCTCTCGAGATCTTCCTGGGGGCTTGCATTAAAAAATGACAACATTTTGCGCTTTTTGGTCGGTTTACCAATATCGGACATTTACCAAAAATCACACAAATGTGCGCAAGGAGTATGGACATTAATTGATGAAGTGTCAGATTTTTACCATGCAGACATTTGGAGCAAGACCCCATTTTCCGCTAGCAACCCCCAGAATACACCACATTGCCCTAACACCTCTTAAAATGTGCACGGAAAAATCCTAAGAATAATGAAATTATGTATATAATTTTGACCAGTCCGCACTATGAGTTATCTATGATTTTTAAAATTATGCCCTGGTCAAAAAGGGGTGTGGTTTCCCACATCACATCATGGAATAACTGGTTTATCCACTTCCCCCAAGCTCAGCTTGCTAGCAGAGGCACTGCCCCTCCCAGTTTCCCCCCAAGATGAAGGCATTTTACGACCCCCCCATATAACATTTGCCTGAGCCCAGGACAGGGCTTTGTTCAACCTCCCGCAGTCTGCAGGTACCCCTCCCTTAATTCAATCAGAGAGGTGTCATCTCCTTGTGGCAGGGGCAGCAGGATGGGAAGAGTGGCTGATCTAGTTTCTCCTGTCGGGGGTAGTTGTCAGGCAGAATTCAGCTAAATGTCACTTTAGTTCCCAGTTTAAATCAAACTTACAATTTTTACATATACATTAAATAATTACTTCCTTCAAGTCATTTCAGAATATAGTTTTACATTGTATCCACCTCTTAGCAAGTCTTTCCTTGGCTTGGTTTGGGTTCCTCTGTTCAGTTTTAAACAAAAGTCTGGTGGTTTTAAAACGCCGGCTTTCTGATAGTGGTGAGTACCGGTATTGCATCCATTTTTGGGATCTGTCTTGAATTACTGCATTTCAATAGAGTGGTCTTTTGCTTGATAGTATAGGACCCTTGCTTAACATTGTTTTGATGGTATCCTTACAGTAGAGTGGTGATGTGGAACCCCCCCACAAGAAGGTTGTATCTTTGGAGTGGTCTTGTGCCAACTGCGCAGCTCTCCTGGATTCTGGCGTGAATGTGGGCGGCGATAGCTCATCCCCACATCCACCCAGTCTATTGATTTAGTTTGTTTTGGGATAGAATAATGGGCGGCGACAGCTCATCCCCACATCTACCCAGTCTATTGATTCAACATGGGTCAAAACCCTTGACAGCTATTCTAGCAAACCAGGACAATTCCTGGGCATCCCATCTCTGCAGGTCTTCCTGCAGGTGCTTCCATAGGGGTGTAATGTTTGCTTTGAGCAGATTCTTGACGGTTCTAGTGATATGGATTCCTAGGTATTCGAGGGACTGTTTTCCCCATTTCAGGGGATAATGTTCCTTCAGGAATGCTACATCCCCACTACCTTCGGTTATATTCAGCGCTTTGGATTTTGAATAATTTATTGTTAACCCTGATGTCTTTTCGAACTTCTGCAGTTCTCTGATTATTCTGGGTAATGTGTGTCTTGAGTCTGCCATATAGAGCATATCATCTGCGTAGAGGGCTATCTTGTTTTGAATCTCCCCTGTGCGCACCCCTCTAATTCCCGGGTCTTCCCGTATGCTGCAGGCAAATGGTTCCATTGCCATGGCAAATATGAGCAGGGATAGAGGGCACCCTTGTCGAGTACCCCTCCGGATATTGATTCTTTCTGAGGTGTAGCCATTTACCACTAGTTGCGTAGATGGGTGCTGGTAATTTGCCAGAACCATTTTGGTGAATACCGGTCCACAGCCAAAACCCTCCAATATCAGTTTTAGGTACCTCCAATCTATGCTGTCGAATGCTCGTGTGGCATCTAATGCGGCGATCGAGAATTTTTGGGCCCTCTGGCCCCCCAGTCTATTATACTCAGGATAATGTCCGGCGCGTAATTGACATGTCTCCCCCTTACGAAGCCTGCCTGGTCTGCGTGTATTATCTCGGGCAGTACTGCTGCCAATCGATTCGCCAGTATTTTCGCGTACAGTTTTGCATCTGTGTTGAGGAGAGCTATGGGGCGGTAACTGGTGCATTCTACTGGGTCACTCCCAGGTTTTAGGGGTAATATCGTGGTCGAGTATCCCATATCCTTCGAAACTGCTCCCCTAACCATGATTAGATCGAAAAGGCGAGTGAGGGGCGTTGCCAATTGTGTCTGGAATATTTTGTAAAACCCATTCCCTAGTCTGTCGGGGCCTGGTGCCTTTCCCCTGGGTAGTGCTGCTATCGCATCACACACTTCCTGTATTGTGATGGGTTCCCCCAATTTTCCTTTTTGTTGTTCCGATATCTGTGGCAGTTTTACGGCTGACAAATATGACTCCTGTTCTGCTGCATTCAGGTTTTCGCTAATCAGCAGTTTTTTATGAAAGTGGACCATCGTTTCTAGTTTATCCTCTTCTCCCATCTGCAGTTCCCCTCTACTATTTCTTAGCCTGGTGATATAATTTCGCGCCTTCTGTTTGCGTAGTTTAGCTGCCAAGAATTTGCTCGCTTTCCCCCCATGTATGTAATATGATTGTTTCGTGTTTAGCAGTATTTGTGCCGTTATATCTGCGGTATGGTTTTCTAGTTTGGCTCTAGCCTTTTTAAGGTCTCGCCAGGCTCTGGGAGTCTGACGGGTGTTATGGAGCTTTTCAGCGTTTCTAACCTCTTCTTCTAATTTGCGCGTTATACGGGCTCGCCCCCTATAGTATTGCGTTGCTTGCGCTATGAATTCCCCCTAATTACTGCTTTCCCCGCATCCCACACCACCCTCCAGTCCACCTCTCCATTGTCATTTTCCAGGAAATAGTTCCCTGTGGCTTCTTCCATATGTGCCTTAAGTGCAATATCCCTTAGGATTGTTTCAGTTAGCCTCCATTGTGGTCGGGGTCTATGTATTGTCCTTTGCAGTTCTATGCAGGTCACGACTGGGGTGTGGTCGGAGAGGTATTGGACTCCGATTTCTATTTTTTTGACATAGGGGATCAATGTAGAGGACACCAGGATCATGTCTATTCTAGAGTAACCCCTGTGCACTGCTGAGTAGTGTGTGTATTCTCGGGTGTCCGGGTGGAAAAATTGCCACGTTTCTATCACATCCAAATCTCTGAAAAGCTTTCCGAGGGCCTGTCTGTTTCGCTGATCTGCTTTGGTTGGAGTGAGTGTTTTGTCCAAATGTGGGTCCATTACACAAATAAAATCCCCTCCTATTATCACTCGGCCTTCGCACCATCCTCCCACCTTCTGGAGTAATTTAGGGATGTACTGGTCCTGTTTTTCATTGGGGCCATAGAGTGCTAGTATTGTATACAATTGACCACTAACAGTACCCTTCACCCCCAGGTATCTACCTTCCTGATCCTTCAGTGTTTGTTGTTTGCGAAAGTCTAAGTCTCTGCTACATAGGGTTGCCACCCCTTTGGTTTTTGTTTGGCTTGAGGCGAAAAACTGAAGAGGGTATGTACTGCTCCACATCCTTTTTTCATCTTTCTGGAGCAGATGCGTCTCCTGTAGGATCGCTATCTTTGATTGCATGGCTTCCAATCTATCTAAAATCGAACGCCTTTTAGCGGGGGAGTTTAACCCCTGGACATTAATCGAGACAATGTTCACTTCTTCCATTACTCCCTAGGTGGAGATTGTCTGCCTGTGGATCCCTATGTTCTCGTTCGCTATATCTTACTCTGCCTGTTCTTGCTTCCGTTTCATACACTCGTGGAGCTGGCTCCTTTTCCTTCCCGGACTTTTGGTTCCCTGCTTTCCTGACTTTCGATCCAGTTCCCTCCCTTGCCCACCCCTTATCCCCTCACAATCCTGGGGGTGCATGAAGCCTGGGCTCCCAAGGGGCCCCCAGCTGGTCACCGCGGGCTTAGGGCCTCCGAACCTTCCCCAGTTCACAATAGTCAGGAATTGTGTTACCTGACCCTGTTTCCAAGAGTTATGACCTCCTACCTCCATGCAGGCAGTTCCATTCAGCCGTGCTGTTTTCTCACATTTGGTTAACACTTTATTCGTTGTCCGTGTGATGGGCCGAGTCTGGATCTTTTGGGCCTCTCTCCGTTCCCTGTCATGAGCCGGCTGTGAGCTTCTGGGTCTTCCTCTCCTCCCTCATCTTTGCTTTCGCTCTGTTGACCATTCCCATGGTTTGCTAGATGGGCTGTTCATGTTTGGGTGTGGGCGCACAGATGCCTCCGGCTGCTCATCCTCCAGGTGCAGCAATTCCCGATTCTCCTCTGTTTTCCTTCCCATGTAAACGACAGGCCAAATGGGTACGTCCATCTATAACGGATTTGCTGTGTTTGAAGGGCCTTCGTAACAGGTTGCATTAGTCTTCTTTTGTGGAGAGTAATCAGGGCCAGGTCCTGGAACAACTGTATACGGGACCCATTAATCGTAAGGTCTCAGTTTGTTCTTGCCGATCGTTGCACCTCCTCTTTCAGACCATACGATGTCATTGCTATCAAGACATCTCTGGGTCTCGACCCTGGTTCATTGCGTATTGGACCCACACAGTGTATCCTGTCAAAGCCGATCGTCTCCGGTTGGACATCTGCTAGCAGGCTGCTGAAGCAGAGTTGCATGGTATATTTCAGATCCTTGTCCTGTACTGATTTCGCCAGGCCCTTGACCCTAATATTGGATCTCCTTGAACGATTTTCCAAATCCTCCGCCTGGAGTTCTAAGTTGTTTGTTGCGGTCGCCAACTGGTCCAGTAGTAGGCTATTTTGGTATGTTTCTTCCGTGACATTCGAGAGGCCCCTTTCGACTATGTCCACTCTTTCACCCATCTCTGCCATTTCTTTATTGACCTCCTGGAGGGATGATTTCAGGTCCTCCCTTAATTGTTCCATTTGATTCTGGAAAGCTTTGGTCATTCTGGCCTCCATGCCTTTCAAGCAATTTAAGAGTTCATCCTTGTCCGTTGCCATTATGCTAGCTGGGAGGTCCTTTACTGCAGGAGTCGGCCCCGCAGGAGGGGATGGTGATTCTGCGTGTGTTTGTCGCCTCTGCCGCCAGCACTTCTCAATTTGCCCTTCCTGGGGTCTCACTGGAGTTTTTGCTCTGGATGTGCCCGTTTTGGATCTGGCATCCGGCATCTGAGTTGCTCTGCATGGATGTTGCTCCTGTCCAGTACCTCGCTCCTGTAACTGTATATTGCTGGAATGGGCTGTGTCCTCCCACGTATCCAGAACACGGGGCTTGCCCTCCGCCGTTGTGTACCTTGCCTCGGCAAGTTTTATTTCTTGTGTTGCCCTTGCCGTGTCGATGCAGTAGGGGGTTAATCGGGTTTATTATTGTGGATGATCCCACTATCCCAAGTCCATCTACTTTTGTTGTTGCCTTGTGCCAAGCCATTTTCGGGGATCGGGCGGCAAGCCCTCCTAGTCAGATCCCGTGGTGCACGTTGTTAGGTGTACTGCTCCGTTGTGCCAATGGGGTCAAGTGGTTCGGGACAGCAATAATAACGTCGTTTCTGGCGAGGCCCCACCTGCCTTTCACTCCTGGTTGTTTTAGGCAGGCACACGCCCTGGGGTGAACCCAGGGGCCACCACCTACTTTTCGGGGTAATATACCACTGCCCCTCTGTCTGTCCGTACTGTTTATGTAGGCCCTGTATCCTCCTGGGCCTTTCGGGGTGCGGGGAGGAAGGGGAGGCACCCCCTCCCAGTCAGGCTCCGTGGTGGAGGGCCGTCCGCTCTGCTCGGGAACCTATGGTCCACGTGATCTTCTTGTGGGGGGAGTTCTGGGGCAGGGCAGTCTCCTGACTTGTTCCCTGCTCGCTCCTTGTGTATGGCTGGTGGTAGTCACTGCTCCTGTCGGCCAGTCTGTTGAGTGTTGAGCGTCCAGGCGCCAATGTGAGCCACACCGGCTGGGTATTGGGTGACAGGGCCTTGTACTTTCCCATGTCTGATACAGGACATCTAGTTATGGCTGTGCCGTACGTTTGACAATTTCTGCTCTGGATTATGCTTGTTATCTCCTGCTCGGTAGGTGTGTAGTGTACCTCTAGGGTCTCAAGTGCATGGGGGCGCGGAGCATATGTGCACCATGGCAGGTCTCGGCCCCTCTCAGGAGTGTAGCATCAAGTTACTTCAGGGCCACGGCAAGTTTATAGGCCCTCAGAATTGGACAGCAGGATTATGCCGCTCCTCAGTGCACATGCAGTTTCAATGGAGAATTGCCTCAGAGGCGCAGTACTAGGTTGGGGCCAGGTTCCACAGCAGCCCGTTACCCCTGGTGGCCCTGATGCAGGTGGTATGATCCTCGGGTGAGGGGGGCCCCGCCGGGGTGTCATTCACAGCAATACGGGCACTTTGCAATGCCCCGGTGTCCAGAACCCTCTGTTTCCGTGCCGCGCTCCCAAGTTGACAGCCCTGGGGGGAGTACCGCCGTTACATAGGCTGGGAACAGCTCGTTGTGGTTCTCCCGTTGCTCCCCAGCTTTCGGTACGTCAGGAGGAGGGAGATCGGTCGGGCCTCCTGAGCCAGCACGAGGAGGAGGGGGAAGGCACCCCACAGGGTTACAGGCAGCGGGCCTTCGCGCAGCACTACAACGCTTGTCCTACCTTCTGCGGTTGCAGGGGTCTGCGCCCGCTCCTGCCGTATGTTCCACAGCTGTCGCGATGCAGGACCAGCTAGCTGCACAACAACGCCCTGTATTTCACGGGCTGATGTGGATCCATTATGCCACCTTGCGCCTCAGGTTGGCCAGCTTCCCCACGGGGGCGGGTGCTCCAGAGCCTCCCCTCCGCTGCGTCGGGTGTTCTAGACACAGCGATCCCGATTCTCAGCGAGAACAGCCCGTGGCAGTCTCCGGGGAGGGCCGCCCCCCCTATGGCCAGCGGGCACCCCACCGCACCGGGTGCACAACCCCACCTCGCTCAGCTCCAGAAGCCGGTTGTTTATTCTTAAAGGCAGTGAACTTGAGATGCTGAATAATCCCTTGTTAAGGTGCTAGGCAACAACACCAAGTATGCCAAGTTTTATTCAGTTAAGACATTTAAATGCTGCAAAATGGACCAAATCATGTTCTGATGTCATATGAGCCAAGGATGGAAATAGAGGTCAGCGTGAAGTTCCGGAGAAACGATAGTGAAAGCCTGTACTCCCATATATTCCCAGAGATGAGAATACTTTGCAAGGCCAAGTTCAAAGACAATCTTCATGGCAGAAGGTATGGGTGATGAGAGATGTTGGTTTAATTGGGTGGGGAGGTAAAGTCAAGTCCACCTCCTGGCACCTGGGTCTGAGATTAGGTGCTGCTAAGTGAGCCGAATGTTCCAGACTGGCACGAGCGTGCCAACCAATTATAGAGGGCCGTATAATAAAAGGCCTTATGGTTTAAGAGCCAATGATGTACAGTGTACCTAATAGTGTTAAAGATTACATGTTTTAGAGCTAGGCATACATTGTCGACCTGACAATAGGCAGCCAATCACAATCGCATCCCTTATAGAAGGTATACTTAGATGTTCACCTTGAATGTATCACAACCCTTCATAGGTATTTCTCATTTGCCACATAACAGGAAGTCACCTCTGACAACATTTTAGTATATAAATGTGATTTTAAGAGAAATGCACTGAGAGCTTGAGCGAACGTCCATTGATGTACGTTGTAACTCCGCGTTTTGGATAATTGTTATTAAAACAGCACCTTTGCCATCTTCCTGAGTTGGTTCAATTATTTGGTGTCGGGGTTATTCTGCATCCCCATCCATTGCACGCACGATACCCAAAGGGACCTACTCTCATTGTGTTTAAAAGGGAAAGATATTTAATTTGTCAAGCAGGAGACTGTGGAAAATAACAGTTGTTTTGATTTATGACCAAGCATTTGTGAAGAAAGACATTTTCTTTGCCAAGTAGAAGGATCGATTGAATGGAAAATACTTTTTTTGTTACGTTGAATGGAACTTTGTTATTGCAAAGAATCTGAAATGTGTTCAAGGTATTCCTGAATTGATCCAGGGGAAGGGGTTCAACCCTGGTCTCAAGAAGTAGTCTCTAAAGCTTTTGAGTGTGGATTGGTATATTATTTTGTGGAGTTAAAAATAGCCCAAACAGTCTTTCTATGATTTTCTTGTGTCCCTGAAACCAACATGGATACTGGGCTGTGCATTTCATCATGATGGGTCATTAAAGGCTCTGTCATTGGGAAATATATAATGTGCAAAAGAAGAAAAACACATTTCTGTAATAGTTTGAGGGATAGTAATATTAAAATGACAACACAATGTCATGCTGCTGCTGTTACTCACTTAAAAAAGAATGCATGAATGGTTCAGAAATGACCCTGTCATACAGTGCACTTCTCCTACACATTTACCAGAGAGGCACAAGGGGAATGCGTTTGTGTTTGCTCATTCTAATTTGCATCACAGTGCCATGCGGTTTCCAGGACAACCTAGTATATACAGGAAACAGGCATTTGCACGAGTAGTTGAGCCTCTCCCTACGACTGCATGGTAGCAGGCTAGGGTAAGTTGAAGACTTGACCAAGTATAGTCTATTATTTATTTTCGGGACACACAGAGCTCTAAAACATGCTACCTTTTTTGTAGATCAGGGATTCTGATGACTTAACACCAAGCTATTGTGAACTACTACCCGGGTAAGGGCTTCTTTGCATACCCGAGATTCCAAACACACAAATAAGCTAACAGTATGTGATTGAGTATTATGGTTGCTCTCATTGTTTATACAGATACAAAGGAATAATTACTACAGGTACATTTTTTGTATATTTAGTTAATTTACATGAAAGTACTGCACACTATTACTAATGTAATGATTACAAGCCTCTATTCAGCCTCTATTCATATATTTTTCTTCTATCTTTAAGGCATTCCATAATGTCTGATGTCTGGGTATGTACATCTTTGAATTTCACTTTCCTATCAATATTATAGGCTATAATAAAACAAACAAAACATGATGTACAATTTCTGAATTCCACTGTTCTTTTGATACTATACACTGTGATTCTAACAGTGCTCAGCCCTGAAGATGGAATTGTATTCCGAAATGCATTGGCTTATGAGCTAACACTGTCAAGAATGCCATTGCCTTGAAGGAAAATTAAACAAGAATTTGGGCACTTTTGCTAAAGAGTGAATGTATTAATTTGTGCACATTATGAACTAATGCACATCAAAGATGGCACTCTTTTGTATAAGGGCATATTGTGAGCACTCGGCCCACTGAGTGGAAACTTCCAGTCTTTTTGTTTGCATATCTTGATCCCTGTGCCATGGGATTTTCTTATGCTGAGTAGCTCCTTCGAATTGATGAAACGTATGCCAGAAAGAACAATTGATAGGAAAGTTATTTTTTATTTGTTACTAACATATGGCAGTGCCCACCTACTCCATATAGTCTTTAACCTAAGAAAATAGTAAGAACCCCTCTGCTGGTGTATTTTCTAAAATTTCAATCCAAAGCAACCAAATTAAGTCTGTCATCAAAAAGAATTGGAGAACGCTCACTTGTGACCAAAGGGTGGAACATCTATTTAAAGAACTGCCCACATTTGCGTACCAGAGGAGCAAAAACTTCAGAGATCAACTGGTCGACACAAGACCGGCAGTACAAAAGCCGATCACGACACGTACTGGCACATTTCCATGCTTACATTGTAGCAACTGTGGGTTTGTCACGAAAGGCAACATAATCAATCATCCACGCTCGGAAGAGGAGATTAAATTACGTAGCTTTGCCATGTGCGACACCGCAAATATAATTTACTCAATCAAATGCCTGCATTGGCTTTACTATGTAGGATATTCCAAAAGACCCATGAAACTCAAAGGTGGAACAAGCATAGGTCATGTATTAGGAACAGAAATCCCAACTCAGCAGTGGCCAGACACAGGCACGAAAGACAATATCTCACAGATTCGATTCCAGATAGCTGAGCCTGTGATAAGATACAATAAATATGAAAACATGACCAAAAGGTTAGACAAAATGGAAACCTTTTGGATTGAGCGATTGGGCACCTTAGCACCAGATGGCATGAACGAGGAGATTAATTACATGTATTTTGTGTGATGTTATTGGGCAATGTCTTAAATGTGATCATATTTTTTTTATACTTCTATGTGGCCATTCCACCCATTCAACCTTGTTAGTCCTGATGTGAGCATCTGTTGCTAACATGGGCTCATTTTGTATATAACGGCATCCATGTTACTTATCCCTCTTTGTTTATAGGTGTCTGGTATCATCATGTTGATACTGCCCATGTATTGGCAAGTATAATTGATTTAATTTAAACACTGCTGATGTCACAAAGCTTTATGACATCATGTTACTACATCGAAACACAGTGGGGCATCTATTCATTGTCATCTGTATAGTATTTTGACAATTTTACCAGTATAACTAAGATGCTAAATACTGTGAATACCAAAATGCTAAATGTTTCCTATGCCATTTTGAAGCAGCGTGGGACATATATTGACATCTATATTGTATTGTAATACAGATCACCAACTAGGTCTGTAACATCTGTCTAGGATTGCCTACTGTTTTTCACATGTATTACTGGTACACTTATTTTTAAACCCATATGTGGAGTTGTATACTCCATAACACATTATGCTTCGTCCTGGGCCTTTCCCTGGTCCTTCTGTTCATTCAGAAGAAGTGGGTAGCGGGGCACTGATGATGTCATTGCATTCAGTGATGCGTGATGTCACAGCACCACACGGTATCCAGGACATCCTAGTATATAGAGGAATATTTTATTGTGTTAGAAAGGAAATACAATATAATGTGATGGCTCTGAAGATCAATATATTATATAACAGAAATAGAAGGAGCATTGTGCACTACAACTAATATTGGCATAGCGTGAATCACCAGTACCACCAATTCATCTGCCGACATAACAAGAGGGTCAGGGTAATACCTTTGTGTACTGGTGACACAGCTTTACCTAAAACTGAAGCTGACGACAGAGCACACTCACACATGGTTTATTACCCCTATCACCTACATTTCTGTGTAATTCTTTTACTTGGCTATATTTCTTTTCTCCACTCCACATGCAATGTTGGTTCAGGACACTACATGCACAGCTCCTAGTGCCCATGATCCTCTTCCTCTTTGTTATTTTTCATTACAGAGTGAAATGGGTGAAACTTCATAGAAGTGAATGAACCCAAACCTTAAAAGTTCATTTTCAATGCGACTCTAATTAGCAGTTGAGTTAAATGTGAGTACTTTCAGCGGAGTGTCACTGCAATGCTGTTGCAGATTGATAAAGTCAAAACACCAAACACTCAGTTCTCTTTGTTTTCTATGCAGCTTTTCAGCCTCACTGCACCTCTGTCACATAGTGAAAGACCAACTCAGTGTTCAGTCCTTTTTTATCTTCTGTTTCTATGTATGTATGTAGGAGATTTATATAGCATGAATCCTAGCTTGAAAGAATACAGTGTGCTGTACAATAAAGCAAGGAGACCTTAGTGGGGGAGAGAGGATTGGCTTGAGGGACTATGGTCCTCGTTGGGTGAAGAGGAGTTCCTTGAGGAGTAGGGTCTTTAGATCGTTCCTGAATCACAGAATGCAGGGACAAGTCTGATGTTAGCAGGAAGAATATAGCAGAGCTTGGGAGCATAACGGGAGAAGATTGCGTTCTGTTCTTCCTCTTCTTTCACTTCTTGCATTCCACTGTGGCAATATATTGGCTTCTCGAGTTACGTTGATCACCCGAGAACATGATCTTTTCAGCTAACTGTGCTGATATCCTGGACATTATTGTAGATGATGCAGGCTGTCTTGAAGGTGAACCAAACTTGGAGGAGTAACTAGTGTAGCTCCATCAGAGTGGAGGATGAGGCCTGCTGCAGCGTGCTGGACAGATTTCAGTGGGCTAGATTAGTGGTTGAACACCTGCCAGGAGCGTGTTGCCACCATCCAGAAGGGAGAGAACCAATGTCTGGATTACGGATCTGAAGTCTGGAGCAGGGTGAAGGGTTTGATTTGGTGTAGGAGGGATAGCTGGTACAATGTTATTTGTATCTTTTTGGTGATATGAACTTTGAAGGAGAGGTGACAATGAGGACTTTGCACTAGGGCTGAGTTGGGAGAGGGAAGCCATTGAGATCCACCTGTGTCCATCAGTTTTGAACTTGTGTGTGTTTGGTGGGACCCCCTAGGATGAACTCTGTTTTGGACGGGCTGAGTTTTAGGTAGGTACTTGTAAAAGAAATTAAAAGAAATGGAAATTGGCTGACTCTTAAGTGTAACAGGCTGAAAAGCTTCGGGTTATCTGTGTCTGTGGAGAACTTTTTCAAGTGTGGTACTTGGTTCCAAACTAGAAATATGGAGTCTGTGAAATGAAAGTGGTACTTCTGATAAATCAATAACAACACAATATCCTGCAAATCACCGAAAGCAAAAATGGTAGAAGTCGAAAAGACTAGGTTTGATCAACTTTCAATTAACAGCAACAAATGCTGAAAGCCTATTTTCTAAGACTTTTTGCATTTACCTGGAACGTGTTGCCATGTAATTTCAAATTAAGCCTAACATCGTGAAAGGGTTTGCTCCAACTTTCTTTGCATTATCACATTTAGAAAATGTGAAATGATGTTAAATATGAAAGTGATGCATTTACAATTGTAGCTAACAGCCTATTATAAATGTATCAAGCTTATTGTTGGATGTTAGATTGTTTGAACCTATACAGAGAATGCATTACTGTGTACA
Organism: Ambystoma mexicanum; assembly: GCF_040938575.1. Taxonomy (NCBI): domain Eukaryota; kingdom Metazoa; phylum Chordata; class Amphibia; order Caudata; family Ambystomatidae; genus Ambystoma; species Ambystoma mexicanum. Next base: position 507,983,610 of record NC_090935.1, read on the forward strand.
TTTGCATGGCCAGATTGTTTTTTTTAATGTGGCTTTGCCAATGCTCAGTCTGTTGTTTTTTCAGTGGGCCTGACAACAAGCTTAACATATGTTTAACCCAGGATGTACTTTGCTGAAGGGGCTAGGGCTGAAACTCTAGAGGATTGTAAATTCCCTATCTTGAGGACTAAGTCCTTATTCAGATATCGAAGGAGCACTTTGGGCACAAGCACTACAAAGGAATCCTAAGCTCAATGCCTCTGTGTAATTGGCTGCCTCGCCCTCATGGGCTCATTGCATGAGAAATATTGTTTTTAAATACATTTACATTAATTTCAGTATCGCCTGAAACATGGTCATCTGAAAAGATACAATCTAAACTGATGACATGCAATGAAATTCTGTTTTACGGACCCAAAGCTTCAACCACATCCAATTGCAACTAAAGGTTCATCTTTCACACAGAATTATCCATTAAAATTTACCAGATGGCCAGATAATGGAAAAACAAACAAAATGATCCTCTGTCAGCAATTCACATCAATCATTAACTGAAACTGAAGGTTTCAAATTCACAATTCAAGAAATGAAACATATCATGAAAAGGACATTTGAAATGCTACACATAATTGTCAACATAACCCCAAAACTATATGATGTAGAGTCAAAAGAAACAATCTTACATTGTGTGATTCTCTCACATGCTATGTGACTAGACAGTATTTTTATATGAATCCAATATTAATAGCTTTGAATTTAAAAACATTCAGTTTATGCATTTAATTAAATTCATGCAGCATATGCTTGAATTCAGCTTGACCATGCAAATCCTGAAATCCACATTTCCAAGATAGGAAAAAATCCTGTTGGTAGATATGGGATAATGCATGATTGTGAGTCCAAAGTGAACAGCCCCCTCCACCCCCTGTAACATATGCAGACATTTGATCAATCTATGCAATTAAATGGTATTTTCTCTAGGCCCATCAGTCTGTTAAGCAAGGCAATAGACAAACTTGACTAATTAAAGAGTGTGATGTCATTATGATACAATATGGTACTATTAGACATTACATACAAAGAAATACACATGAAGTGCGGTGAGAGCTCTGGGATTGTGAATGCTGAAGAACAAGCATCCCTGTCAGAAATGGATGAGTGCTGAGCTTAAGTAATATCTGGAGGTGATTTGGCCTTGTCCATGAGGAAGTTTGAAGCAGATTTTATCTGATGCAGATCCATTTTCCGAGAGGTTTAGTGAAACAGACCAGAGGGGGCTAGCTAACATGGGGAATTGCCAGGCATTTCTGAAGGTCGTGCTGGTTCTGTGATTTAAAAGAATTATCCAAAGTGAGTATAAAAATGCCCAATGCAATTAGACTTACCTATTTTGTCTCTTCAGTGGGAGGATCTGCAAAGGGGATTGGGTGAGGGGGTTACTGCACTAATAGAAACTGATCCCAAATAGAATCTTAATTGTTTTAATGTTAAATGCAACATTTCTTTCCCACTATATTTAAAGCTATAGGAAATATGATTCATTGTGCAAAAATAGCATTTGTTCTGCACAAAGCTTGTTGTCAGTGATCAACTGTAACCACTAGATTGTGAACAGAATGTTGTTGCATGTTAGTGTAAAACGTACTTTGCCTTCTTACTGTATTGGTAGCCAAATGAGATTACATTTAAATATGAACAAATAGCATGTTCAGCCTTTCTCTATGATGTGTATGTATGCAGTGTGGAACAGATAGAATTTCCTAGCACAAAGAGCACAGAATTTTGTAAATTATAACCAAATGTATTGAACCCTGTGTTTTTCACAATTGTAGTCTGACACTGGATTTTTGAAAGGTTGTACAACTTCTACATTTTCACAATTGATTGGTAAAGTGTTACCTGTAAAACACAAATGTGGGCCTCATTGCGACATTGGCAGTGCAGTAAAAAAGTGGTGGTAATTCTGTTACCGCCATTTTTTACTGCACCACAGAATTCTGACTTTGGAGGGAACATTGATGATTTACTTCTAGCAAAAAGCTGGAGGTAAATGCTACACTTTTTCTCCAATAATCAGCAGAATTACAGCTCATGGAAATTCTGCTAAAATCTCCATGGAGTCCTATGGACTCCAAAAATGGGGATTTACACTGCATTACCGCCACTTGCAATCCTGTGGTAAATCTGTGGGACCAAGTGAGGTTAACGGTAATCGAGTTTGACAGTATTTCAGCAGATTTACAACTGAAATACTGCCAAATGCGTGATGAGGCCCAAAGAAATAAAAAAAAGACATATTGGGATGAAAGTAAGCTTAGCTGGACCATTTCCATAGAAAAGATGCCATTTCAAATGAACAGTAAACTTTCAGGGAGACACTGTGTTGAAGTGAGATGACCCCGAATTTGATATAGCCAAATCATCTAAGGAAATCGGTGGGGATGGTTATTGTCTTTTCAGAAAATAATGATATTAGGCGAATATATTGTGTAGATAAAGTAATATTCAGTGTTTTCTAAATTGACACAACGGCTTCCACAAACTCAAGCCTGTAAATTGGAAAGAGACCTACCAGACCTTGTATATCATTTACATGTATATGATAGAAACCAATCACACCTCTTTGTTCATGGGAGCACCTGGCTGAGGGCAACTATCTAGCAAATACATTTTTCTGCGTAACCTTTCCCTGGTACCAATAATTCTTATTGATATTGGACAGTATATCTTAAAATCTGTCATTTATAAAAACAAAGTACATTTTATATATTCTCTGTGTAGAAGTTAAACACACTTGCTGGCAAGTGACTTGTTAAAAACGTGAATTGCCATTGTGCTATTTAGTAATAGATGTCAATAAAGATGCACAATATGTTTGTTTGATTTATGGAATGTCTGCGCATCTGTCTTATATCTTAATGTGATCCACAAAAGACAAGCAAACGTGTATTTCAGTATACCAGATACATAGGCTTATGTACCTTCTTGTGGTGATTTCCCCAGCATAACCGTAAGGCACCACCCTTGACATGATTTTAACTTTAATGAAACAAAATATTGGTTCCTAGTACAGCCTGTTTCTGTTTCCAGAATTGTGGAGTGGGATTGTATACCAGGAGGTGTTACATTAGAGGTTGCCACTTAGTGAAGAAGTGCAACACACCAAGATATCCTTAAACACTTAATATGCAGGCTTGAAGGGAGGAGGGGCAGAGTTTAAAATTGTGAATGTTGTCAATGCAGTTGACCTTAAGGTACAGGATACTTGGTCAACAGCGTACTTGTCATTTTTTGATGTTGAATCTGACCATGGGTTCTCCTAATGGCTCTATGTATATGTAGGAGAAGACCGGGGAGTGGATGGAGCCTTGATGAATTCCACTGGGTGTTGTGATCTGCAGGTAATCATCTAGATGACCTGTTGTCTGTTGGTGAGGTAGGAGTCAAACCATCACAGGACTGTGGTACCACATCACCATTGTCCGTGATCAAGAGTGCCTTGAGGATGACCAACATGGTGGTAGCCTTGGTGCTGCCTCTTGGTCAGAACCAGGAGTGGTATTCTTAAAGTAGTCTTTGTGGGGCAATCTTTTTGTGTAGATGGACTCTGATAATCGTCACTTTAGAAGCACAACTCCCAATGTTCAATTCTTTTCATTTGTTCATATTATCAGCACTACTGTGCTACAACCACAACTTCCAGCATGCAGTTTCCCTGTTTCTCTTTTTTGGTTTCTCAGGACCACTGTACTAATATTGCATAGAGTTCTATTACAAATCAAAACAGTCATTTCTCTTGGTTCTCTTTGGGAGGAAGGATAGACCAGGGGCATGCGTTTGTATTGAAGCAAGACAACTCTGTGCAACACAGGCTCGAATCTGCAGTGCAACACAGGTTCAAATCCTGATCCTATGCTTAGAAACTATTTGTTGGTATTAAGCACGTTACAAAAGAACAATTATAATGATAACTTGTCAGCATCAATGCACCACTGTCACATAGTGTAAGAACCAGAACTCCCGCTATTCAGTACTCTTAGATCTGTCTTCATCTTGTCAGGACGATTGAGACACTGTTGGGAGTGTTAGAACCACTTATGTGTGGGATACATTGACCCACTCAACGCATTGCCCCACATCACTGAGCTGCATTTGCACAAGAAACAGCAACCTGGCTGCGCTGGCTCCTGTGCACACCAGGACCTCGAAACTGCATTTTGGCAGCAACAGAAAAATGGCTGCACCATCTTGCCTGACACACTTCAGGCAAAATGGAACAAGATGAGACACTGAAAAAGTATGCCAGTGTGTTCTGAGAGATATATATGGAATCATGGGAACCGACAGCACTGCATTGCTGCAAAAGGCAAAAATTCCCCTTCAGAATGAAACATTTTCACCCTTTTCAAAATGCTGTTTTGGTGCCAATTCCACCTCTCACTCTGCAACCACTGAGTAAAAAGGCCCAGTCAAACCAACTTTCAGAGAAATCTAAAGCAACGTAATGTTTCCCTCGCATGGGAACACACATTTATTTCTTGACAAAATGTATCCAGGTGCAGCAGTTCAAAGAGACTTTTTACTGAGCAAAGGCCAAGGATAAATGTATCTATACTTTAGATAAGAGTCCTGCTGTAAGCAAAATAACTACAGCTGCCAAGACAGTGGCAATCTGAGGAGCTGAAAGCCGAATTAAAGAAAGAAATGATAGCAGTTTTTAACACATGTGGAAAAATGGGCTGTGCTGACTGAAGAGAAAAAATGACCTGTTTAAAACTCAATTGTTGATGAAAAAGCCTGCATAATTAGCAATGTAAAGGAATTATGTTAGTGGTGATAATATACTAATCGGATATCTTCTGTCATAGGTTTGCTTAATTCAAGACCCAAAGTAAGAAATTAAACATTTTAAAACACATAGGCTGGAGTTGCAAGCTCTCAGAAAAACCTATTATTCCAGTTGCCGGCCATGAAACTCCTCCAAGGAAGGGAGCTACACCCTAAATCCAGGACACGTAGGTGTGAAGTGCCAGCTTGAAAAACTTTGAAAGGGATAGGACAATGAAATTTCACATGCTCATAAGACATTCGACTGTGCTCCAGGATGGGACAATAGCAGTCCTATGACACTCACCTGTCAAGTGTGAAGGGACCATAAAAGCTTCAATTAAGACAGGAAATCTCCTTGCCTGGAAGGAAATGACATCTGCTTGCAGTTGAAGGAAGAAAAAAAAAACATGACCAAGTAACAACGGGACTGCCTTTTGGTTACAGAGACTATATTGTGACTATATTATAAAGAAACTTTAAAGACTCTTTCTTTTTATTGCTGTAGCAAGAATTAGCAGAAATTTAAAGGTTTCAGTGTTAAATCTAATTTTGTGGGCCATCTTTTAAAACTTGGCAGAACTCATTGCTGCATGGGGAAAAGAAGTTACGAAATATGACAGATAGGAAAGTATTAATGTGGCATAAGATTTTGTACATACATCCCTGGGGACAATTTGCATTTGTGCATAAAATTGTGGAATTTTAGGCCAAATCTTTAATGTGTAAAACCACCAAAATGTATCAGAAAGGCGAAACAAGATCACGCAGACTGGAGGTTTGGCCTAATCTGTGCTGCACATCACATGTAACCTGTGGGTATAATTTGCCAAGAGATTGCAAGTGTATAAATGTATGTTTTTGGCAAAATCAGATTTTCAGTAAAGTAAATGTGGGAGTGTTGGGACATTGTAAACCTCACCTCATAAACCTGACTTCATCCCCTAAGAAATCCAACCAACTGAGAGCAAGGCAGAGACTAGCTCCCCTGCCAAATCCAAGTAGCTTAGGGGGGGGGAGTAGTTAACCCTGTCCAGCCTCTAACTTGATTATGTCTTTTGGCATTATAAATAAGGGTCCCTGACACACACACACAGACACTGATTCCTGATTTCCTATGCCGACATCCTGTTCCTGTCTGTTCCTGTCTTCATTTTGCATTTATCCATCTAAACTCCAGATACCAACCACAAGGACAATCATTGCTGATCCTGTTTCTGCTGGGCCTCAATTCTAAAATAATCCCAATAACCAAGGGAAACACTGTGGTGTTTTGGGAAGCAACTGTCATGAACCCTCTTGGTTGGCGATGGATGCCGTTGGTACGGCTTCGCCGCCATTAACACTGCCACCACGTTTTTTTCACGTTTCTCTGTTTACGGTCTAGTGTTTTTTCCTCTGTTCTTCGTCTCGCCTATTTACTTCCTGCTTCCCATGATTCCTTGCGTTGCAACCGTCTCCTTTCGTTTTCACGGTGAGACGCTTCCAGTGCTTTTCTCTCGCTCGCTATTGTTCCCCCTTCTGGGGATTTCTCTCCCTTCTTTTCTCCTTCCTTCCCGTCTCCCTGGCGGCTCCTCTCCTCCGCCGGTTTCCCTCTGCTGCTGCGTTTTGACGCTTACCGGCTACTTGCCAGTGTTCTTTCCTTCCTTGTCATTTCCTCTCCGGAAGGATCTACGATTGGTTTACCTAAAGGATCCCGAGGCAATTGAATTTCACTACCACTACAGCGACAGCTACATCTCTCATCGCAATCCACGACTACAACTCAGGGGTTTTTTCCGCCTTTGGGCTTTTTCCCCTTACCTGCCTGCATACGGGAACGGAGCCAAGGTGGTAACCAATACAGAGTTCCACCACGGCTTCATTCCGTGTCAGAGCATTCACAACGAAGAGTAAAAAGGATTACCTTGCCCACAGACACGGCGTCGGAGCCTCAGACCCTGAAGACTCAGGTGAGGAGAGTGGTGCCTCGGGTGGGAAAGTGAAGCATTCGGACAATACCCTTACGGTGACTTCAAGTCATTCTCCAGATTGTGACAGCAACCTGAATTAACATGGCTTGCCACTCACTGCATGCTGCTGCCATCCTGCTATCCTGATGCCCTATCTTATCCAGTAACCAAAAGTGCTACCCGGTAACCGGTCCATGCCCAGCTGTTCCTGTCCTGCTGATTTTGTCCGGCTGTCCTTTGTTAGACCAGATCCGTGTGGTGACCGAGCACTGACTATCCAAAATCCTAACTTAAGTGGACTGAGAGTATAAATCGGAACCATAGAAACCATAGTATACCTTGCCTTGCTTTGTTCCATCCCAATCTCTAAGTCATCCTATACTTATCCTGATAACTTGTAATATTGTCAAACATCCTTCTTGAAACCTTGCTTTGATTTCTTGTGCTAACGACAACATCTTTAATAATTTTGTCTTGTAAAATCCTAAGCTATTAATCATGTTTGAAGTGATCGGACTGGGTCTGCCAGGGTAGGCGCGGAGGTGCTAGGGTTGAACTTGCGAGTCAACCCCGGAGCTTACTGTGTCTCAATCTGGTAGACTAGCCTGAATGCTCTAGGGTAGAGTAAAACTGTCTTCTCAAAACTGATTTCTTCAAAAGTGTGTTAAATTTCCAACGTGTCATTTTGATTTTAAACTGTTTTAAATCTTCAATTTAATTTCGAATTGTATGCTTTTGCTCAATCAATTCCTTGTGATTGCTAGTATCTTTCCAGTGTTGCTCCAGTAGAGAATTGTTTTTGTTTCAAGAGTTATACCCATTCATTTATTCATCCATTTCCGAGTGTCAGTTTAGCATTGCCAGGGTTTGAAATCCATTTTTCTCTCTTGTTTGGAGAGGGAAGGTCAGATTTAAATTCTGTTTGTCTGCCATTCCTGATTACCTGCCGATTCTGTTCATCCACTTAAAAGTGATGATTTGTGGGTTGAGGGAATTTCGCAGAGGGAAATCCTAACTTGAGTGCTATCTTTCCGAAAATCCAAAAGTGTTTCTATTCCCTAGTGTTTTCTATCTGTGTTGCTAAAGGGTTGAATTAAGTGCATTGCCTACCTTCCTATTTGACTTCTTTTAATTTCAAACGAAAAAATAAATATAATATTTTATCAACCAGCCTGGTTCAATGTGACCCGGGGTATTTGAAAAGGGTGTGTGATATGAGTGGTGTACCACCTCAATATTGAATCTAATCTAACGTAAGCATTTCAATTGTGTGCTGCATACTGGGCTGAGACTAAGGTGTGTGCACCGGATTGAAATCCTTAACAACTCCAAGTATGCAGTTATTTTGATTCGTTTTCATACCCCACACCTCTTCTTTCTGGTACCCCCAGTATAGTCCTCAGTCCACTCCTCTTTTCCCTCAATGCTATTCACCTTTCCTCACTGATTTCATCTATCTATCTACCCTGTCACGTTTACAATGATGACTCAAACGTTCTTCAGAATGTACTGATATCCTTAATTCCTAAGTCTCTGATGGTCTTTCCTCCATCCAATCTTGGATGTCGTTGCATTTCCTACACATTAATCTTTCCAAAATAGAGGTACTTTCCTACCTGTTCCTCTCCTCTTTCCTCTCTTTTCCACTTTTTCAACTCTCTTTCTCTTCTTCTGCCCGTAATCTCACCATTCTCTTTGAGTCTTCTCTTTCCTTTCCCCCGCACATTTCGCTTACCACATGCATTTTCTGTTCCTTATCTTTAATCTCCATCAAGCTCATTCATTTCTATCTTTTCATGCCTCGAAACCCCTTATTTCTGCCTTAGTTTTCTCCAGGCTCCATTATTGTTCAGCTCTGTTGATTGGCTTTTCTGAGTTTCGCCTCAATCCACACCCCCTTCATTCCATCTATATCTCCGCCATTTGTCTTCTCTTCTGACTTCCCCCTCATGCGTTAATTTCCTTGTTGCTACTATCCGTTTCCATTTTACCATTCAAATCACATATTCTGTTTCACTTTCTCTCTATTGTCTTGATAGGATATTATATGGCATTTATAACGCACCTATACACAAGTGTTTCAAGTTGCGATGGAGCAAGGGAGGGGGAACAGAGGGAAGACAGAGACAGCTATCTTTCTAGGCCAGGTGTCATTCATATCACACAAGTGCATTGGAAGGGGGAAGAGGAAAAGTGAGGAGTGGGAGGGGGTGGGGACTGCGCAGTACAAGGGGTAATAGAATAAAGCAATAAGAGAAGTAGGGCCAGCTGGTGGCAAGTGTAAGGGTAAGTGCAGACAACAGGTGTCAAGTGCTTGTGGGAGACTGTAGGGATACAGAAACAATCCCAAAGCACGAGGGTAGCCAGGGAGGCAGTGCAGGTGTGTAACTGGTGGGGGAGGGGACCTGGGCCCGAGACCAGAGAGTGGCCAGGTGATCAGTACATTTTCAACCAAGAGTTCAGCAGGGGAGAGGAGGAGAGAAAGCAGAAGCAAAGAGGAAGGACTTGAGGTGCTTCCGGAACCGGAGATGGTTCTCAAGTTTCAGGGAGGCAGGGAGGCTGTTCCAGAGGGAATCCCCAGCCGAGGAAAGAGATCTACCACCAACTCGCTGCTTGGAGAAGCGGCTTAACATGTTTCCAGGGTCTTGCTCCTTCTAATCTCTCATCTCTGGTCTCCCTTCACAGCCTCTCTTGTCCTCTTCACTCAGAGACCACCTCTAATCTTGTTGTACCTAAACCTCCCTGTGCACCGACTCATATTTGCTCTTTTTCCTTACTTGCCCCCTATCACTGGAATGCTCTCCCTCTTACCATCCGTTCCTCTCTGCCTATTATATCGTTCGTACTCGGTTCAAAGCTTATCTTCTATCCCGCCTGTCTGCTCCTAATGCTTCACGTGTAATATTCTATTGCCAATCGCTATCATTCATGTCTTGTTTGTACCGGGTCTCTCTGTATGTTCAGCACTTTGGCGAATGCGCTATATACATTTCAATAAATACAAATATATTATCTCAGCACCACTGCTCTATTACTGTGGAATTTTACAACCACAACTTCCAGCATGCAATTCCCTTGCTTCTCTCATGGCTTGTCAGTCCTGCTGTGCTGCTACTGCGTAGTGTTGGAACTACAAATCCCAGAAATCGGTTTTGTTGGTTCTTTTTCATTTAGTCAGTGCCACAGTGCCACTGCTGCCAAGTGGTAAAAACACAGCTGCCAGCATTCAGTTCTCTTATCACATTCTCAGAGTCTTTTCCCCGGGGTTGCTTTCCACCAGTTTCCTTCACCTCCTCACAACAAACTCAGTCAGGTACTTTTGACTTGAGAATATTTCCAAAAGTCACTCGACCAGATAAGATTGATGTCATTGCTGCCAGTTATGTTTACACCGACCTACTGGTGCGTAGTGTTCCTATTGCACTGGTCGCGCGATGGAATGGCGGTTGTCCACTGGTTGGCGACTGAACGGGTGATAGCAATAATCCAGCTGATGAAAGGTTGCCCAGCTCTAGTGCGCAACCGCTCGGCTGGGTGCAGGGAGTGTAACCTGACCCACGGTCCTGGCACAGATTGGTAGAGAGCTCGTCTAGTCGTCTTGTAACGGGAAATGCCTCCAGCGAGCTGTTTGGCAGCACGCCTGTTATCATTGAAAGGCGCTGTGGAAGAAGGATTCTCCTCACACATCCTGCTTGTGAGGTGTATCCTGCAAAGGCCCACGCCGTCCAATGGCGGCAGTGCGCGTGCGCGGGTCCACTTTCAGGAGCCACGTGGGCACGGCTTTCCTTCTGCCCGCCGGTACATGCTGAACTGGCCTCGGCTTGTTTACCTGCTGAACAGGGTGTCCGATGTGTATCAGGCCTCTATTTATAGTGACCGTCAGAGGATTTGGCATAGTGTGTACCGCAGAGGAATGTAGGTCAGAAGGCTTCAGAGAATAACCGCGCATTGCGAAGATTCAACGCACTACCAAGCACGCGGGGCAGGGCACCGAACACGCGTTTATATTAATATTCGGGCGCGGGTAGAACATTCCTGCTCGCATGTAAATGAGTGACGTGTTTGTTGCCTTATAGGTCACTACAAACACCTGCAGTACTGCTAAGTGTTAGTCTCTGCAGAGGGTTGTGTTCAACTGCACTGTGAGTTGGTTAACAATCATTTGACTGGATAAGCAACCGTGAGGTGATTTTTTTTCCCTTGGTCGGAAGTTCGTTTGGTTCATGGGACTGAGTGACAATTTGTGGATGTTGTATATGAGAACACCTTCTACCCAAATGTAAACTGCTAAAACTTTGAACACACATTGTTTTGCACACACGTTTCTGTTGCCTACACTTTTCATTGCAAATGCAAAGATTGACTGAAAATAAAGGGAAACCTGTAGTCAGGCCATATTGTAAAAAAGAAAAATTCTGCACTCCCTAAACTCCTCACATCCAAGTAGGAGCCCGCGCTTCCCTCCCCAACTCCCACAGTCCACCAAACCCTGCCGACAGAGGAGTTTGGCATTCTGCACCAATGTTTTCCCCTTTGCCTGGTCTCTGCTGCAGACCAGGGGGAAACATGAAGATGGTAGGAGCTTTCGAAACTTGTGCCTACGCTGATCCTTCCCAAATAGAAACACTCATACTTTGCATGAGTGGTTCAGTTATTTCGTTTACATGTGACATCTAAATCAGGGGTGCAAATGTAAATAGACGTAATTTCTATTTTTAGTGCAGGTGCATGTCTGTGGTAGAAATAGAACATGATTGTATATCCGGGATACACGGCGAACTGCAGGCACCACGGTGTTGCAATCAATGCAGCACATTTTCACCCAGGTGCACACCATCATGGTTCACTGCTGCAGTGTGTGCGTGCGTGCGTGTGCGCGTGTGTGTGTGTGCAATAGACTATCTTGTGTGTCTGGTGTCTGCTAAAGTCATGTCAATCCTCTCGCCAAAGTCTCCAAAAGCACTGGAGGCCATTTCAGGACTAGGCCTGTAACCTAGAAGCAGTGAACTAAGCAGCATGTTGGGATACACTATGGGAACATGCCTGGGTGTTCCAGGTTCTACAAATGGGAAGGCATACATATCTAAAGGCCAGGTGGTTGGGGTTAGGCACCGCACTTTGAGAACACCACTTGAATCTCGGGGTTACCCGGCACAAGGAGCAAACTTCTCTGCATCTTAGAGAGTACCAGTAGCATCACAGCGTTGTCAATATACTACCGCCTAACTAGATGGTACTAGGTTTTATCTGCTGCATGAGGAAGAGAGACAGCGATGGATCTGGAAGCATTCAAACACGTGCATGCAGGTTGAACAAAGATCTTTAGAGATCTTCAGCTATCTATGTCTCGCCCCATAAAATGAACCCACTTCATTTGAAGAAGTAAATGCAGTCTCCTATGCCACGCAACAGTGATCCATATGCTAACTGGAATATGAACGCCTGCAAGGCCCACTGAAGGCACTAATAAAGCAATATGACCAGAGTGACGGGGGCATTACCGACTCGGATAATGCCCCTGCCGCGTGGGTGATATTTCTTTATTAGTACCCCGGGCCTCAATATCTGCGTGACCAGGGCACAAAAAGCATTTTATTCTGTCCCGAAATGCGTTTCGGGACAGAAAAAAAAATAACCAAGGAAATGGCCGCTGGGAAATGGAAAACGGAGTCCGTTTTCCCTTTCCATGGTGGCCATCGGAAGCGGACGGCGGACGCGCTGGGAACAGAAGTGTTTCCAGCGCGTCTGCTCCCGAAAAAAAAAGAGAAGTTAAGTGGGGTTGGGAGGGAAGGGAAAAAAAGAAGAAAAAAGAAAAAATGTACCTGCGTCCATGGCAGGGGACAATGCAAGCCTCCAGCCATGTGGAGGCGCGGAGCGGGGATGACCCTGCTCTGAGTCTCCACACGGCTGAAGGCTGCCATCGTCCCCCACCGGGGACAAAGTGGCAAGAAGGTAAGTGGGTTGGGGAGAGCAGGGAGGTGGGAGGAAAGGGGAGGGAAAGAAAAAAAACCCCTCAACTGAGTCCACGGTGGGGGGCGAAGGCAGCCTTTCAGCCGTGGGGAGGCTCGGAGCGGGGATGGTCCCGCTTTGAGCTTCCTGATTGGCTGAGGGGCTGCCACGCCCCCCGCGTGGACAAGGAGGTTGGAATCCTGGCCGAGAATTGAGGGATTCTCGGCCGGGTAACGACCCTGCGAGAGCCAATCAGGATGCATGTTGCATTCTGCTTGACTCTCGCTGGGTAGTAATGCAGATTACACACTTCCAACTTTTGATATTGAACATAACTACTTTATACTTTGAAGTCTTGCTTCTTGAACATATGCCGAAACAGAGAGCCTAAGCCATGCTCTGGGAGTGCTTGCCTTTTAGTGGCTGACCTTATGCATTCCTGTACCTACTGAAAAGGCAGGTCCAGGAGTACTGGAAGATAGTATGGTTTAAGCCTGAAAGCCAAGAAGGGTTAATTATATCAACTTGAGATCTCTGCAAACTTGCTGAGGGTTTTACTAACTTTCAAGGCTTACACACACAAACCAGATGACATGTTTAGCCACTGATTGACATAAGCTTACAGGTTATTTATAATGGGTATAATATTTGCTGTTTCCAAAAAATGAACATGTTCATTACACATCCAAAAATTATCTGTATCACAAAAGATGAGCAGAGATGAACCAGCGCCAGACCTACATTATGTTCCACATCTGCTGATTCCTCCACTAGAAAGTGGCTGCTTACTAAAAATACACTTCACTAAACGAAAACGGTTCGAAACAAAGTATCTAAAAACCATAGTAAAGCATGCTGGTGGTGCCGATGACGTTCTCCCAGAATAGTACCAACTGGCTCAAAATGGTCGATCCTTTCTCCAAAAGTCACGGTTGCCTTGCATGTAGGAGGGAACAATTATAATTAGAATTGGTTATTTATAGCACGCTTAATATAGGGTGACCAGATTTTTAAAATAAAAAACCGGATGGGCCACTGACATAGAAGTAGGACTACAGTTTCGCCACATAGGATTACAATGAAATTGCAATCCTACTTCTATGTCGGTGGCCCGGCCCGGTTTTTTACACAAAGTACATGCAAGTAGCACACTACTGTCGACCCTGGGGTCTTTACTCAGGAGACCACGAGACACATTACTGCACCTTATTCCACCATGTGTATATATGTCCTGGAGAACCTCAAGCTGCCTCCTAGTGAGTTCCCGTTCCAGTTCTGTGGCGGGACCTCTGCTCTTCCCCACCTCCAAATACAACATCCTATTTCTGTATATGTTGTTTGTGAGGCCGTTACACATACATTTCCAGGGGGTGCGCCTTGTTTGTCTGTGGGCTCAAGGAAAAGCTCACAGGTGGTGCAGACATGGCGCTCTACTCAAGCTCTCATTGGAGGAGAAAAGTCATGGAGGAAGGGGGAGGGCATCAAACGGAAGCGTTTCATGCCCTCCATCTGCCCGATTTCAGCATTTGTTCGAGGGTCAGCGGCAAAGCCAGCGATTCCCAAAACCCGTGACAAGGTTTGAAAACTCAACAAAGTCTCGGGACCAAGGGCAAAATACTGGGACAGTCCCGGGAAAACCAGGACGTCTGGTCGTCCTTGCTTAATAAAAACCTGTGTTGCTCTGTGTCGTCTTGCTTCCCAGGTGAGCACGTTGTCCCTGAGCTATCCTCCTGAGACAACAACCCTCATGGTCAGTGCTTCAGAGTCTCAGAACAGCTAGTCAATGAGGATAACATCTAGCCATTGTAAGGCCCTCCAGACAATGAATTGGCCAATGACTCCTAAATGTGCCGGCAGTGAAAAAAGCCAAAACTGCAGTGCATACTCCGCCAGAGACTGAAAGCGCACAGAACATCGCCACTGGGAAACTCCTAACTACCGTGACTGCTGTGGCAGGCCTTTGGGGCCTGCAGTCGCATCCCTTCCTGCACGGCTGCCTGGGGGCTTGATAACACGCTCATCATGCTGCTGAAAATAGTGAGTGCTCTCTCCCCTGTATGTGTCGGACATGAGACTTGGTATCCTGGACGTATGGGGGCTGTGGCACGTCCGGACTGGTTGATTACACTCCCCTCACCTGCGCTGTAGGTTGCCTCTGTGGCATTGGATTTCCCAGGGGTGCAGGGGTTCCCTTCACGCATATTGACATTACGGCAATACTGAGACTGCATAGGAGGCACAGTGTTCAGGCAGCAGCCCAACTCTGAAGTGGGCGGCGTTCTCAAACTGACGATCAGCGACGTGCTTCGCTCTCCTATCATTGCCACTGCTGGTTGTCTGCAGAGCGCTGAACTCCTTGCGGTTCCCGACTGTGAAGCCGTGCACACTGTATAAACCCAATGAGGAATAGCCTCTGGGTTGGGCTAAGCCTACATAGGAGGCACACAATCTAAAGAGAGACCCTACACTGCAAAGAAATGCGAATACGGTGCATGTGGGGCAATGAATAAAGTCACAACTACAGTGTATACTCTGTGGAGCAGTGTGGTGCATGTGGGGCAGTAATTGAAGCCAGAACTACAGCACACACTCTGGGAAGGAGTGTGGTGCACGTGGAGCAGTGAATGAAGCCAGAACCACAGCACATACTCTGGGGGAGGAGTGTGATTCACGTGGAGCAGTGAATGAAGCCAGAACTACAGCACATACTCTGGGGGAGGAGTGTGATTCACGTGGAGCAGTGAATGAAGCCAGAACTACAGCACATACTCTGGGGGAGGAGTGTGATTCACGTGGAGCAGTGAATGAAGCCAGAACTACAGCACATACTCTGGGGGAGGAGTGTGATTCACGGGGGGCGGCGGATGAAGCCAAAACTACAGCGCACATACGCTGGGCGAGGAGTCTAGTGCATGTTGGACCGTGATTGAAGCCGAAACTAAAGTACATACTCTGGGGGTGGAGTGTGGTGCACGTGGGGCGGCGGATGAAGCCAAAACTACAACACATAGTCTAGTGAGGAGTGTGGTACAAATGGAGTGGAGGCATACACTGAAGTATAGTGTCTATGGGAAAAATGTAAAGCACACGGTTCTAGAAAACTATACAATAGTAATAAATATTAGAACAAATTAATAATAATATACACGGAATAGCAGAAATATAAACCTAAAGTCCTAGAAGGGAATAACCAAAATAACACTGTAGACAGACAATTGTTTTGTGTTCACAAAACCGATGTACATAACAACATTGCAGAACACAGAAATACATTTTTAAATAAAATATAAGATACATAAATCAGGGAAGCATTTTGCACAGAATAAAAAAACACATCAAAGTGAACAGGCATTTTGGTAGAAACAAATACACACAATCAGAGAATGTGCTCTCAAGAATAAGTACAGATTTTGAACTGGTTGATGAATGAAACCATGTACCATTGGAAAGGTTTTTCAATGTATCTCTCCATTACACAAGGCTTCGATGCCATCTCTGCCGGAGAGGTGCAGGGGACGTTTTTTTTAAAGATATGTTCTCAAGGATTACACAAGAATCACCGACCGGTACAGCAGATTTTACGCACCTCTTCGTCAGGGTGCAACATAACTTTACAAAAGAAAAGGAAAACTCCACTTAAATTAAAGGCAATCTAGTCTGCACTGGCTTACTAATGTCACATGCATCTAATGTGTTCAATCATATGCATACTCTCAGTCCTTCAAAAGCCAACCAATTTAATACTGAACTGCAGGCACCACGGTGTTGCAATCAATGCTGCACATTTTCGCCACCTGCAGTGCACAACCACCAAAGGTACTCACAAAATGGACAAACGGATGAGGGCTGAGAGAAAAACTACAAAACACCAGCCATAATGAATATTAAGTCGAAAGTGAACAGGACTCTAAGTAAATTATAAACCCAATACATACTTGCGAGTAAACTTGAAACAGAAGGTATAAGGATTTAATTGAAACAAGGCATGTAATAGTAAACGCATGCTTGAACTGTAGCATAGTACATAGTCCACTGGTTCCAATGCTACAAAGTAAATCAAGAAAGCCTCAGTCATCCCCTAACTGCAGATATAATTCAGAGATTGCAGCGCATGGGACGAGCAGAGGCGACAGTTCTTACTTGGGAGGAAGTCTCGTTAGCGCGGTGCCCAAAGAAGCAGTGCACAGTGTGTCACCCACAGACACTGTCTGGGAGACTGTGTGCGAGCTCCGAAACTCTCGAAGAAGTAAAAACCATATGGGAATATAAAGCAGACGACAAGGATCTAGCGTAAAGATGTGGACAATGCGGTGGGTCAGAACGACGACACAGACACTCTAAGGACATTTTTTTTTATCATACATTTATTAAACAATAAAATAAGGCCTATCTTTTCCTACTGCTATGGGATGTTCCCTACTTACATTACTAAGGTGCACTACGGTCGTGAATAAATGTCCAAAGGAATCAGTCTGCTTTCCAAAACAAACCTAACTGACCCTATGTGACCAATCAACTTTCGGGCTACCAGTGGTAAATATTGGTTTCTAAACCATCAATCAGCCCCACACCTCTAGTACACCAGAAGGGTTCCAAACAGATTGGAAGCACAAGCAAATTTTAGACCTCCTTGTCCAATTTTGGTAATGTGGACGGAACGGCAGGCTTATCTCCATAAGGTCGTGGATCGTTGGTTAGTTGAAACACAGCGAAAATACAATTATTACCCAATGATAAAAGGGACTGTCCATTCAAGGTTGTATAACAATATCTACTTTATTAATATCACAACAGACATGCCTAGCAACACTGTGAAATGAAACCCACCCTGTAAAGGAATGCAAAGGACAGACAGTTTCAAAGAAGGAAAAGGGATGAACTCTGGTTACTGACAGTAAGGTAGTCGGTATGGTAAATAATCGCAACAGTACAAGAATACTTGGCTTCAGCGAATAGGGAGAAATGGGTCGTAAAAGGGCTCTACGGGCCTTCAGAGAAGTACCAGGGGGACAGAACCACAATGTACCTTGTGCTTGTAGGTGTTCTTGGTGCTCGACAGTTGAAATATTTCAGGGCACTTTGCAGCTTCTGTGACAGAGTTCAAGATGCGAGACAGATGCAGGTATCTGGCAGAAATATGTACATCAAGCAAATCTGGAAGGACATCTGCCGGCTGGCCTACACAGCAGCTCAGGGTCAGGAATCGTCTGAGTGCTGGTCTGTGGTTCGGAAGCAATAGCCGGGACATCTTAGATGGCTTTAAGCAACTGCAGTATAACAACAGTCTTACCACATAAGGGATAAGTACTCAAGGGCATCAAGGGGACGAATGAGTAGCAAAACTAGCACACATAGGGGGGGTTCCCCAGATGAACCATTTATCAAATAGTTCAATGACCCAGTTTTTGCTACATCTGGGCCCTATTCCATGGGTTATTAAATCACCTCAAAGAACAATACAGACAGTGGGTAGTATTTATATACTAAAAGTTTCATAATTTATTACGTAGGCCATTGGTCCTACGGTTAGAAGCTTAAAAAAGACCATTTGGGTCTATTTATAATTATGTAGAAAAATCCAAACATGAATACATATGTCAATATAGAAAATGCATGCATGTGTACGTCAAAAATTTATGAATTAATCAATTAAAACTTAGGTGACACGGTATAGTAATCAATTTAGAGGAAAACACTGGCAGAGAAACTATCTTGCTGGCCCTGTCTATCTAATAAATCACAGACATCCTCAATTCGCAAATGTCACCTATTTTACATTTTAAAAATCATTATTCATGACCAAAAGCACATCCCAGGTCTACGTCCTTGATAACGTTGTTTAACCGTACAGCATAACTGGAAAACACAGGGTTATGCATGGGACGTTTCGGCAGAACATCAATTACACTGCATTCGTCAGGACCCCAAGGGAGATGGAGCTTAAATGGGGTAACTAAAGAATCCCCAAATGAGTTGTCACTGTAATGTTGTCAGCAACATGTAAGTGCTCCTGTCTTTAATATATTGATCCACAACCAATAATGTCACTGAATGGTAAATACGGGCATGTTTTTGAATGTCCTACTATTCTAGATATCCAAGGATGGAAATCAAACTCTTAGGTGGAGAGGCTCGATATTAATGTAGTTTGGATAATCCCAGATTGCGTATCACGAACTGCAAGAGACCGCTGCACTACCCGTGTGGAACGCCGCATTGCCGGAGTAGCCAGGCTGTTGGGCGCTGAATGAACGTCTGCACGCTGAATGTGCGTGCGGGCGGCTCGAATGGAGACGCCCACTACCGGTCAACTAATGGAAAGAAAGGTAGGACCTGCGAGAGCCTCTAACTAACAACAGTCAGCATTGCAGTTGAATGCAGCTCGAGGGACACAACTGGCTCGAAAATGTCCTCTAAGGCAGACATCAGTAGATGCTTGTGGATGCACTTCTCCTAGCTTGTTCAGAGGGCTTGTGTTGTCCTTTAAGGCAGACGGCACAAAGCTGGGGAGTGTGTTGCAGGCATTGTCCTTGGTGTCAGGTTCAGAGGCCTTCCAGCACATCCCACCTACGAATCTTGCTGCAGAGCCTATCAGGGCACAGTGTGTGCTGCCTGGGCACCGTTCTGGAGCTGCGAGAGGGTGCTCTGGATTTCGTATCTCCATCTGTTCCCTGGGAGATGTTTAGGGGAGGGATGTTGATCCCTCTTGAAGGTCCTGGCCTTACTTCACTTGTGGAAAATGTAAGGCAGACTGTACCGTCAGCTAGGGTCCAATGATGAGTTATTCTGTCTGTTCCAGTGAAGCCTTCAGATGATCTTTCAAAAGATGGGCTCTGCTCTCTTTTTAAGCCAAACGGAACACAGGGATTGGTGTAGGCTAAGCCTACCTAATGAACCAATCCTGGGTCCCCACCAACAATCTCATGTATGCGTAAGGTCATAACTAGAGTGCCTTGCATCAGAAAAGGTAAAGGGATGAACACATGTAATAGTCCCACCCATCTTCCTGTTGGTTGTGGATCAAAGGTTCTCTCTGGTTAATGCAGCTCTCTGTGGTTCCTGATTAAAGCAGCAGGTCTCCCATGAATCTGCGCAGAGACCAGACTCTCTGACTCATGAATGGGGACCCCCTGTGGGGTGAACTACTGTAAACATGCAGTCACAGATATGGCAGATCACTGTCAATTTATACTGAGGGCGGGAGCTGGCTTCAGGTTGACACATTTACATATGTAAGGTTTCCTGTCTCCTTTGTTTCCCTCTGCAGCCAGGACCCATTGGGCCTGTTTGAAGTATATTCTATTAGTATGTTAAGCACTGCCACCAGCTGCAAGTTAGATCAATGGAGCAGGGCAAATCCATGGAGCCTTTGTTAGTTAATGCGACTGGCCATGTCAGGGTTCAGGCTTGGTCCTCCCCCTTCTGGAGATGTATTGTCTACTCCTCCTGTCATATTCCAACTAAATATGACGGGTCGACTGCGCCTGTAGGCTGTGTCCACCCAGAGTACACAAGACTATGCTTATGTCGTACGGTGAGCATAGGAAAATGTGTGTGGATTAGCCCCACACATTTTTCAGAGGTTGATTTACCATCATTCAATTTCATTTAAACACTTCAAAAGAGCCCAGGTGAGCGTTTACCCATTGTGCCGATGGTCAAATTACTCACACCCTACCACTATTATAATCAACTAAGGCCAGGAGACTGACTCCCTTCTCCTGGTGCCTGGTCTGTTGCACAAGTGTTCTTCTATTTCAGAGTTCTTCTCCATTCTATATACTGCTATATATAATTTGTAACTAGTCTCTCGTTATCCTTTGTATTAATCTATGTAATTCCCTTAGAGGATTGGCAGTCTTTCTCTCCTCTTTTGTTTCTGGGGTTTTTCTTGCTCTTGCGATGTAGTAAAGCCTCTCTTTCATTGGACCTTTCAATGTTCAAATCGTTATATTTCACCTTTTCCTGTGGTACTCTTCCTTGTATAAAGTTTATCCTTGGGACCCTTATGGCCTCTCTCTCTCTTATGTTCAACTCGTTGTTTCTTGTATGTAGGGAGATGTTCAGCTTTTCCCAGGGTAGCAGTAATACAAATCTACTCCTCTCACTCACTGCATCTTCTGTGCTTCCCTTTATTACATTACAACATTACAAAGTTATCCACTTGCTTTCCACACTTTCATTATCGAAACTGGGACAAGTTTCTCTGAGTCTATAACAAGTCCCCTTTGGTTTCCCAGTATTCCACTTCTCCCTATTACCTTCTGTGTTGTAGGGGAACATCTCCAATGCCTGTGGTATTTGAAATCATCTTCTTGCTTTGGTTTGTTTCTTGCTTTGCATTCCGTGATGTCTGCTTCACAATTATTCCTGTCTCCTTCCCGGCTTCTCGATAACGATAAGGGTATCTGATTCAGAAGTTGCTTTCTCCCTGAGGTGGTGTTGGTGTAGTTGAGATGGCGCCCTACCCATCACGAGTTATCCGTCTTGACGCCACCACCGAGCTCTGTGATCCATCCTTTCTGGCTTTCTGCGCCTCACACACGATGAGCTGAGATTCCATCATCTCTCCAGATCAGAGTCATCCTGAATTTCGTGGGCTCCGTGGTCTACATTTACGCCGCCTATTCCAGATGATATACAGATATGGCGCTTCCCATGTTTCTCTCTACCTTCGGCTCTTGTTCCCTGTATCTTTGGTATGCCATCCCTTTTGTAGAGGAGGAGCCAAAAGCCTCTACCGGAAGTCCCACCCCCATCTTGCCTATAAGTTTGGAACCGGAAAAGGTGACAAGCACAACACCTGTAATGATGCCCATAACACGACATGCTTTTGAGGCAAGGTATCCATTGAGAAATCCATTCTTTATGTATCAACGAGGAGCTGACAGTCCCTTGAGAGAGATCCCCGAAGAGCGTTTAAAGACGGATGAAAGAGGAGACTGGTGACGTCATATGAAGCAAGATGACGTGCCAAGAAAAGATGCCAAGAGAGAAGGTGAACAGACCATATAGAATCTGATATGACAAAGTAAAGAATCAAGTGACCCTTTACCTGCAGATTGGAGATTACACATGTAAAGAGCATGGAAGAAAATGCAAGCCATTTTATAATTGTACAGCTGCAGTAACGCAAGTAGACTAAGTATTCTTGAAGGCTGGCTATACGTAGTGAGTAGACTGCAGACGGTGCCGCCAATGTACATATGTATACATATATATGAATAGAATCTTGATGTTCCACATCGTGTTTTAGAAAACTGGGATCCCATTAGCAGAAGGGCTGAAAGTGTGGCACAGTAGAATAAGGACAGCTGGTGATGTAGGAAAAATCGAGAAGGCTTGTCTGGCCCATTGTCAAGGGTTGAAGCAGCCAAATCTGGTTATCTACCATGGAAAGCTACAATGACGTGAGAGGCAAGGCAAGCTCCTGTTAAGGTGCTACGGAAAGATAATGGGTGCCAAGTTTTATTCACTTTAATAGTATTAAATGCAAAGAAGGAGCTCAAAACACGGCCCCCTATCACATGGGCTAGGTGGATATAACATTGGGCATGATACGCCGAGACTTGAAGATAAGGGTATACTCACACCCCCTTCTATTCGCAGGAGCAGTGAAACTTACAAGGCTGAGTTCAAAGACTATTCTCATTGCAGACAGCTTGAATAATGATGGATGATGGGCTAATTGGGTGGGGAGGCATGGTCAAGTCCAACCCTCCAGCACCTGGGGACTAGCTTGCGGGCTGCTAGCGAGTGAATATTCCAGAAGGGTACAAGTGTGCCAACCAATTAAAGAGGGCAACATATCAAAGAGCCCTATAGTTCAAGACCCAATGAAACGTCATGTGTTTTGTGACACTGACAATGTCTTGCACTAAGGGTGGGTTTAGTGACCCAATCACAATCCCATACCCCATAGAAAGTATGCATAGATGTTTCCTGTTGTCCTACCACAATCCTGCTTAAATTTGCTTATTTCGCCACATAGTATGACGTCAGTGATGACGAGTTTTTACTATATAATCATGTTTTTTATGTAAATCATTGAGATCTATGCTGCGAGACGTCAGTTGATGTCTGTTGTACGCCCTGTTTTAAATAATTGTTATTAAAACAGCTATTTGCTAACTTCCTGAGTCGGACTTATCATTGATGTAACTTCTGCATCCCCATCTATCCCATAGAGTGCTACCTCATCTTAAAAGGCCTACGGGTTCATTTGGTGGCAGAGGGAAGATGGTTATATAAGATCCACCGATTAGTAGTTTCAAGATTTCTGGATAATCAGACACCCTCCGCCATCAAGCCGGAAGGTCGCAAAGTTTCCTGTGCAGAGCGGCTGATATAGAAAACATGCAAGAAAATCGAGACGGTGGGACGGGTCTCTCTTTGACGAAATCCTTCCTGGTTTCCACAGGCGCTGAGCGGACTGAAGATGACGGTGGTCGATTGGAGGAGGGGAGACGATACTGAAGGCCTAGAGTAGAAGAGCGAATGGTGAGTAGACTAAGGGTAATGGCAAAATGTGGGGACAGGTTTGTGGGAACGTAGAAAAGTAACGGGGGGTTGTTTAGTATATAACGAGGACCATTAGAAATATAAAACAAGGAGCAATTTTGAAGAGCCCATTTTCCTAAACTCAACGAGACATTTCAAAACCCAAGTGGGTAAACTAGGCGGCACATAGACAGGTCTATGATAGGGAATGATTCAAACTCCAATCAGGGTATTTTAGGGGCTAAGAGAAAAGGAGTACCATGGTGAATATGTGAAAAGTCGACTAGTTTGTCTGTTTGTGTATTGAAAAAGAGTAGGGTCAAAGAACGACAAAGATAGACTGTGTGAAGTTACAAAGTGATTATCTATCTTGGGTCATTGTCAGCACCGACGCAGGTTAGATTGAGATAATTGAGAAATAGAGGCTTTGAGCAGCGAAGGTTGGAGCGCGCTCATATTTGTTATTTTTCTGAAATCTATTTTGTTTAACCACTGGTAAGTATTGACAGTCAATTGAGACTCGTCACAATGGGAGAAGTCACTCCACTGATGCACATGTGTAAGACACTGCCAAAACATAGTCCCAAGAGCAAACAGTACAGTGCAGAATGGGTAAAAGGCACAGCAGATAAAATGTTAATGCCGTGACCACATGGGAGATCACTGTCAAAAGCAGTATTACAACACATGACCACATACTTGCACGCTGCGTACACGGGAAAGACATTGGAGAAAATGTTAGCTATTTTAGAGCTCTGGAAAATGTACCAGGAAGAGCGGGAGGATCCACCTCCTGAGGAGTGGATGCTTAGCCAGAGCAAGGAGGAAGGTGTCAAGCCTTCTGCTCCCCTAACCTCACCAGAAATAAGTTGCGATAGTACGGAAGACGTAGGACTGTATCCGTTAAAGGAACTGAAAGCGGCAACAGGGTATAGTAACCCAATATATTAACTGCCTGCTTATGGCAGTGACGATATTCAAGAAGAGACTAGAAGAAAGGAAACGATCTTTAAGGTCTTACAGAACAAGGAGGAGAAAAGTGAATGATCGAATGTAACCACAACATAGAATGGGAGATTAAGAAATGGAAAGGGATAAAGGACAAAGCTGACGAGTAACGCTTGTACAGAACGAAAGGATGGGTGGACAAATATTGCTCAAGCTTGATGGGAAAAGTATTGAGGAAGTCAGGTAAAGAGAAGATTAAGATGTACAGGATAGAAAAGTGTATTGCTCTCCCCCGAAAAGTGCACGCAACAACCATAAATCATCAATGCAAGTATAGAGCAAATACTTTGAACCATAAACAGACAGACACAATAACTCACAGCCACGCACTCTTAGAAGATAATCAGCTCTTTACGGCTATTTATTCAAAGCGTACATGGAAATAACTCATAAAAATAATATGGACATAGATCACAGAAGAAGTAAAGAAGCCAAAAAGAAATACATCACAGTGAGCGTAACAGAATTCCTCATTTCGTCCAGAAGCGGCTGGAAGACCCCGGGAACAGCCAGGCCGAGAGCACCACAGCTCACAGGAAGGCCGGACGTAAGCGTCCTTCTCCGGTTGAAGTCTCACCTGACCAACTCCGGGCTTCCGCATATATACACACTCCACAAAGGGGAGTTAATTCTCGAACATTCTGGAAATTGCACTTGCGCAGTTGAGGATCAGCCGTCGGTTGCCAGCTGGGTCAATCGAGAGCTCCCTCCAAGAAGCGCAGTGCCTCCCTTCTCTAAAAACACGCTCCACGGAGAGCAGTAGCAAGCCATAACAACATTGGCTTTCCCAGCAGAAATGGCCTTGACCGCATACCAGGTTTGGAAAAGCATGTTTGTCTCAGCACTGTGAATCTAACACTCAGCAAAATGTGTGCAGCGTTTCACTGCGGTATGAAGTAAATATCCAACATGGCTCCGAGCGCTCCCAGAATGCATTGCGCACCCACGCCATTTTAGATCAAGCATAAATCAAGCATAACAAAAAGACAGGGAACAAGAAAAAGGATTGAAGGAAGATGAACATAAGAGAAAGAGCAGACAGAGACGAGAACAGATGTATCAAGAGGAGTATCAAAAAAAGGAAGAAAGGGCAGAGGAGCAAAGAAAGTAGGACAGTAGGCAGGGAACAATCAAAGAATGAGATAGGCAAGAAAGGAAAAGAGAAGAGGAGGAAGCGCAGAAACTGAGAGATAAAAGGATGCAGAGACGAAGGGAAGAAGAATAGCGAACGAAAGAAGGGAGGAGAAAAATCAAGAAGAGGAAGGAGTTAGATGGGAGACGAGAAAACAAAGAGAATTAGACGAAGAGAAAAAACGAAAAAGGAGACAAAGGGAACACGATATTGAATGCATTCAGAAAGAGTTAATGGAACCGAATCCAGTATTACAATTAGGGCAATATAGAGGAGTTTGCTCCGTTAAAGGAGGCAGCGCAAGGGCCATCTCGGGCAGCCCTGGAAGAATATTTTGACATAGGGAGCATCGAGGAGAGGATCGATAAGGCCTAACTTAAGGGAAAGTAGCTGATTGGAAAGCCGAGGAAAGGGTGATAAATTATTGGCCCTCCACCCACGAGAAAATTTGTCTCGAGCACAGAGCCTTGTCTTTAGATAAGGGTGGAGGGGACGAGAGTTACACGAGCTGCCATGTCTGTGTAAGGATGTCAAAGACTATGTTTCAGCCTGTACAGTTTGTCTACAAGTTAAGGTTCCTCATCTGCAACCTTTTGATTCTACCTGCCTTACCTACGCAACCCTGGCAGTGCATTTCAACTGACTTTATAGTGGATTGCTTCCTTCGTCTCATCCTACCACTATAATAGTAACTATAGACACACTCACCAAGATGGCTCATTTTCTTCCACTAGCTCAAATCCCAATGGGCTCACGAATGGCACAGTGTTTTCTTGAAATCATTTTTCGCTTACATGAATTCCCTACTAAAATAATCTCTGATAGAGGTTCTCAGTATACTTCTGCATTTTCGACTCATCTATGCAAGATATTGGGAATCAAAAGAGCTCTATCATCTGGATACCATCCCCAGACCAACGGCAGACAGAGAGGCAACCAGTCTTTAGAGCAATATCTGCGATGTTTTATTTCTGCGAAACAGGTTAATTGGAGTGAACTGTTATCATTTGCTGAGTTTGCTTACAATAACATGTTACATTCCTTGATAGGGGTCAGTCTGTGTTACTGCTTGTATGTTGTTCATCCGGTTGCGGTACCCATCGTTCAGTCAGGAGTTCTATCGATTCACTCATCACTGATATCAAGAAAGGCCATGGAACCACCCTTTTGGCGTTGGAGCCCTCAAGAACCAGAATCAAGAAATACGCCGTCAAGAAAAGGACACCTGGACCTTTTTATAATATGGGTGACATGGTTTGGCTTTCCTCCAGGTTCCTTCCCAAGCACTTAACATCCACCAAGCTGGCGCCATGATATTTTGGACCATTTAAGATCTCCTGTGTAATTGGACCTGTGCCGATCGCTCAAAACTACCCTCCTCTTGGAGCAGAATTAATCCTGTATTTCATGTTTCGCAACTCAAAGATCATATGCAAGATCGTTTTCAGAGAACTTATTGCAACCCCCCTCCGCCTGTGGATACTGAACAAGGCCCAGAGTATGAAGTAGCAGCGATCTGTGATTCTTGTTACTTTAGGGGAAGGCTCCAATACCGCATTGACTGGAAAGTCTATGGACCTGCAGATCGATCTTGGAAATTTGATTCTGATGTTCATGCACCTAGACTCTTGCAGAGATTTCATAGAATGCATCCTTGGAAACCTGGGCCCCAGACACCAAGGAGGGGGGCATACTGTCAGGAAACGCCTCTCTTCTGCTTGGTCCTTTGGCATTGTTGGAAGAAATGCTGTTCATGCTATGCGTTACTTCTTCCAAGATGGCGGTGTACAGCTCCTCTGGTCGGATCTACTGTGCACTGTCTAGACTGCCCACAAGATGGTGTTCTGTAAACACAAGCGTAGACAGCGGAGCCGAAAGCAGTTGACTCATAAGGAGCCCTGGAACAGTAAGCGGATGCATCGCTTCTTTTTCTGTAAGCATTGATGCTTTTGACTGGTCCTTTCTTGTTTTCCTTCCTGTGACTTTCAGAGTGCCCGCCCTTCAGAACACTCCTGTTTTCCTCTGTCCTTTCTTCTGGCTTTTCATTCCTTCAGTTTTCTACCTTCTCTATAGGGAGCTCTGTCCTGATTCCTCTTCAGATTTTATCAGTTCTGTACAGTCATGTTATGAAATTGTGTTTGCAAAGGTAGCGGGCGCCCCTCTCTCGACAGAACAAGGCCTGATAACCTGTTCAGTGGTTATTAACCACTTGAGAGTTCGCAGCCACTGCTTTTACTCACTGTGCCTTTCACAGATGGGAAAGATCCATTTGCATATCAGTCTTTGTCCTGCCCAGGGGCAGTCCAGCACCGAAATACAATGGCAATTCCAACCTGAACGAGAGTACCACCAGCAACCCCATACACGTGTTTCACCCTTGTTGGGGATCATCAGTGAGGTGAAGCTGATGCCTCTCTAAGCACAGTGAGAGGGAGACCACGTCTGGTTGCCCCCAGGAGACCTAGGGTTACCAATCCTTGTGGGCTGGACAAAGACTGATATGCAAATGGATATTTCCCATCTGTGAAGGTACAGTGAGCAAAAAGCAATGGCTGCGAACTCTCAATGTGGTTAATAACCACTGAACAGGTTATCATGCCTTGTTCTTTCGAGAGAGGGGCGCCTGCTACCTTTTTTGTATTGTTGAAAGGAACTTGGGGTTGGTCACCCTAGGTTACCTGGGGGCAACCAGACGTGGACTCCATGCTCACTGTGCTTAGAGAGGCTCAGCTTCACCTCACTGATGATGCCCAACAAGGCTGAAACACGTGTATGGGGTTGCTGATGGTACTCTTGTTCAGAGAGGAATTGCCATAGCATTTCGGTGCTGGACTGCCCTTATGGGCGGGACAAAGACTGATATGCAAATGGATATTTCCCATCTGTGAAGGTACAGTGAGCAAAAAGCAATGGCTGCGAACTCTCAATGTGGTTAATAACCACTGAACAGGTTATCATGCCTTGTTCTTTCGAGAGAGGGGCGCCTGCTACCTTTTTTTGTATTTATGAAAGGAACTTGGGGTTGGTCACCCTGGGTTACCTGGGGGCAACCAGACGTGGACTCCCTGCTCACTGTGCTTAGAGAGGCTCAGCTTCACCTCACTGATGATGCCCAACAAGGCTGAAACACGTGTATGGGGTTGCTGTTGGTACTCTTGTTCAGAGAGGAATTGCCATAGCATTTCGGTGCTGGACTGCCCTTGTGGGCTGGACAAAGACTGATATGCAAATGGATATTTCCCATCTGTGAAGGTACAGTGAGCAAAAAGCAATGGCTGCGAACTCTCAATGTGGTTAATAACCACTGAACAGGTTATCATGCCTTGTTCTTTCGAGAGAGGGGCGCCTGCTACCTTTTTTGTAATGTTATGAAATTGTATTTATGTAACTGTTGTGATTATTGCTTTTATGGTCCCTGGACCAAAATAAAGCTGCCTCGTATTGCATCATATTGTATCTCTTATTATATAATTTGTTTTATTTCTGTGTTCTGTGATGAATCTGAGGATGTCATGCCTTCTCCCTTAGGGGGGAGCCCTTTTCCATGGATCCAGGGTGGTGTGTCCACAGCACAATAGTACCCCTGGGAGCAGTGCACCGGGGGAGGATCCCAGAAAAAAGGAAGCCCCTTATTGGCTTGTGGTGACCTCAATCAGAGAACACGGAATACCCCTACTTCAATACCCCCAACCCCTTCTCCAATATCCAATCCTCCGCCCCCTCTGTATATAGAGCCAATATGTTCTGTTGTAAAGCCTGTAAAGCCAGTCAATTTATTATACTTGACAAGTCTAAAATACCAAAGAATACCGCGAATTTTGCATCTGGTTTTAACATAAGTAATGTGAAGTAGAAGATGACCAAGAGTCAGAGGATCACTCTGGTGAACGAGAGTGAGTGGTCTAGCTTCTCACAGGAGCTGGTTGGAGAAAGAAGCAAACAGGTACACGGGTTACCCCAGAGGCAGTAGAGGTCTGGGGAAGCAAGGGGGTGAAAATAGAAGCTGGAACAAGAGGGTCTGGGATCCTGAGATGAGATTCCGAGTCTGGGGCATGCGCCCACATGAAAGTCAGTATAAGAGGATCTTTGACCCCAAGAATGACCAAAATAGAGGAAGAGGAATCATACGTTTGGCGGAGAGCGAACCAAACAGATACGATAACGGATTGCGAGTCTGGCACCCTCACCAACATGAGAAGCCGAGAATAAGAGGGTCTGGGACCCTAATTATAAAATAACTAAACAAGGGAGCATTGTGTGCTTGGCAGGGAAGTAAGCCAAGTGGACAAAACGCGATGTTGCATGTCTGGGAGCTACACCCATGTGAAAGGCAAAAACCTAAAGTAACGAGGAATAAGAGAGTCTGGGACCCTGCGAGAGAAAGAGAGACAGTCCATGAGTGGGCAATTACTTGGCAGGAGAGTAAACCAAGCTCTTCAGAGTATTGCAAGTCTGGGACCTGCACCGACAGCAGAGTTTGGTAACAAGTGGGCCAAGAACCCTGGAACTGAAAAGAACTTATTTGAAGAAAATAATGCTACGATCAGTAGGTGAGTGGGCCCAGTTGGTGGGATAAAGAATTGTGAATCTGAGAAATGTATTTTTGTGAATTTCCAATTGATTGTACTTAGAATATGGCGCTCAGAAGCCCAAAAAGAAAGAAAATGTAGAGGAGCAGGTGGATGCATTTTCCATAGCTCCCTCCCCCTCGCCGTCTTCATATGGGAACAGCAGAAGAGCTCTATGTGGGACCCCATGTGTTGTCCCTATACCGCATCGAGTGCCTGAGATATGATATGCACTGAGTGAAATCTGACAAGGACAAAATGATGTCATGAAGAAAATATACAAGGACATACTGAAATGATATGAAAATACTTAACAGTAACAATGTAACTGAAGTGACAAGAGACACATGTACGAAATGATAAAGTAATCATATATACAACGAAGATACAGTAACTTGCTGACCAGTAAGTGTAAATATGCAGTAACTCAAGGTAGATGAGAAATATATAAGCTTGCTATACCGAAACAAAAGTGACGTGGCAAGGACGGCCATGATAGGAAGATGGACGTCGGCTCCTGTTAAGACTCAATCCAGCTATCTCAGAGACAGACCCGGGATGCAGTCAGGAGATGGAGAAATAGCTTAGTATACAAAATAAAGAGGAGTCTGTGTTGGTCTGCGACCAAGGGTGCTATTTTAAGGAATAATTGCAAGCAGAAGGGGAGGCAGACAGATAAGCTATGTATGTAAGACATATTTCTCTTAGCTTAAAAAAGAACAGCACATTTGCAAGAGTCAAGTATTGGACAATTAACAATGGATAAGGTCTAAACAAGATGGAGTGAGCAAGTGTAATGCTTTTGAAATGTAATATTTTTGACTAACCCATGGAGTCTGTATAAAATGCATTCTCGGTGAGCCCAGAGCAGCAATGGACATTTGTATCCCTCTTGAAATCTGCATTTTAATGCGAAGTCTGAACACTGTCTGTACTCTTCCATTAGAAAAACATGTTTTGCTCGCCTATGCTAGTTTGGATTGAGTCAAGGACTGTTTTGAATAGAGATGTCAGGAGCTGTTTGATAATGTGGTAGTGCTGATACTGTTTTTCACGCTCCCATGGGAAATTGAATAGTTTACCTCTTCAGATGAGCATGGGTTATTCGGCCGAAGATCCATGGGAATTAGCAACAGGTGAACTTTGAGAACCAGGACTTTCTGGAAAAAGCCATTATGCATTTGTGTGATGTTTTAAAACAGAGAGCACTAGATTAGGCTGACAGAGAGAGCTTCTTTGGAGAGGGCAGACGTATTGCTTTCCATCCCGTTGTGAAGATCTCTCTGCCAGTCTGGTGTGGAGATTTCCAGTGAAGTCTTGGTGAGATGAGGACAGCTATGCCAACAGTGAACTTTGTTATCTAATCTACTTTTATTTTTGTTGAATTTATGCATTCATGTATGTTTTATGGGTGAACAAATGGCCATAAAGAGCCATTGTATAATCTAGCTGAGTGTGTGTCTGAATGAATAATTGTCTTTCAGCATCCAATGTTGTTTTTCATTCAGTGTACTGAGAGAAATAAAAGCAATATATCCGTGCACCTTTTGGAAAGCAAAACATTAAGTCTCTAGAGGCCAAGAGGAGCAAGAACACCCAGTATAAGTAAATAAAATAACAGTAAATAAGAGGTCGATATTGACAAATTTGCGGTCTCACATGTGATTCACAAGTCAAAAACAAGGGCTATTCATTAAGCTTCGGATGAAGAAAGTGATGACTCCCTCAAATGTCCCAGAAAAGAGAGAAGACTACAAGATCAACTACAGATGGTAAACTTTGGCTTATGGCCAGACTGATGAGAGATGATGGATTAATTGGGAAAGTGGGGAATAATCTGATGTGACTCAAGCATCTGGGTTTATTTTCGCATACATGCTGTTAACAAGCTGAAAGTCAAAGGTTGGGCAAGAATGCCAACCAATCAGAGGGTCTATGGGGCAATATCCTATACAATGTTGCATAGACCAATCTGTTGCCATTTTCTCTGCTATAATCGGTTTTATACGTATTTAGGGGCAGTTCAAGGATGCCATACAGATAAGGGGCAGCCAATTAAGTACTAACACCTATGTATACCTTAGGTACATATGTTCCCTTAACCAAGCCTTCCCTTCAATAGGTTTTTTTAGTTTGCCACATAGGATGACATCATAGATGATGCATATTACCTCTGTATAATCAAGTTTGTTTGTGAGCAACAGTCAGTTGTTCGCCATTTTACCCTGCTTTATGAAATGGAGGATAAAGTAGTATTTTGCCATATTTTCTGAGTCTGTCCAGTGCTTCAGTCTGAGATCTTTATTTGTAATTCCATCTAGCAAAAGAGACGCTTCAAGGTGCTAGAGCACAAAAGTATGATAAGCAGAAGTATAGAGGAAAGGAGCACAACCCTAGCTTTGGAATCCTACATTTGTTAACATTGTTTATTTCACTCGTTTTTGATTAGCCGAGACACGTGGAACTTTTCTGTTGGTTGGAACCACCAGGAACACTTTACTTTGGGAAGAGGTCATCCTTGCACAGTTGGTTTATGTTATTAGTGTTAGGGACAGAGGGAGGCTTTTGAAAACCAACAGTGATGAACTTTTTGGACATTCTAACAATTTCACTACTTTTCTTTGAGGCAGGGAAACCCCTCTTAGCTTAGGACCCTTTCATGATTAATAATAGTCTATACACATGCCAGAGTAAATCTGTGAATTACAGAGGAGTGTGGCAGTCTCAGCACTACCTTGCCTTTCCTCTAATCTCCTCTGTTGGAGACCAGGCGCAGGGGTAAGCCTGAAGATGATATGAGTGTTCGAAGACTTGGGCCTGCACTGATCTATCCCAAATAGTAACACTCATGCTTAGCATGAGCATTTCAACTTTTCTTTTCATTTCACATCTAAATCAGACGTGGAAATGTTTTTTTAAAAAGACATTGACAGTAACTGGCCCATCTCTGCCACTTTCCACCCACGGAAAACATGGGTGCAAGGTTGTCCCCAGACACTGCCAACATGGGTGCTGGGGACCAAAACATTCCTCCGTGTCAGGCTCTATTCATAGGTGCCGACCCTGGGTTTCTTGCACCCACATGCAAATCCTCATCTTGCATGTAAATCTAAGGTACGTGCATGTGGCAGATTAAGGCTGCACAGGGCGGCAATCATAGTGAAGCATAGTCAATTCATCCAAGAAAGGGCAAAGTATACCAGCAATGCACTTAACAGCGATCACAAGCCAAAGGATCATCATTTGTTAGTTAAGTGCCGGAAATGTTGACTTGTAGTTGCCTTACTGTTGACCAGGACAGATGGTAGAAAAACATTTCATCTACAACATCTGCAGTGTCTAGGGTGGACTAATTCAAAGCGTTTGCAGCAATCTATGCTTTATAGAAACACTGCCGCTATGCTTTGTTTAGACAGAAAGAAATTGAAATCCTGGTTCGAAACATTCTGTCAATTCCCGAATTCAGATCTGTTCTCTTTATGTCCAGAAAACCCCAGGGTCCTGTCATGCTGTGTCGTCTGCCTGCAATGGATTTAGCTTCATTGAGCTGGTGCACAGAGGGTTGCAGCTAGAGGTGTGGCTCGGCTAGCGGCCATTCCAAGAGGTCAATCAAGACCATGTAGAGCAAAGGCTAACATGCATGGCCGCACGCCTTATATATCTTAATCACTGCCTGCCTATCTCTCGGATACCTCTCTCTTCTCAACAGTTCCTCTTCCTGCCCTCTCTTCTCCTTCCACCTTCCTAGCCTCTCAGTCCCTTACCGGTTTCTCCCTTCTCTCTATGATGATTTCAAGCAAGACTGTACCTCTGAAAGGCCGGTAGGGCTGCAGCAAGCAACGTGCGCAATGATGCAGCCAGCTGATGCCTAAACAGTGCGCACCAGTGGGTGAAAGCACGTTGTTATTGGGCACATACATGAATATGTTATATTGTGCTCTTTACCAGCGACCAGTCTCTAAGCGCGGGACCAGGATTCGAAGCTGTATTGCTCTGGGTTGGCTTCCTTCCAAGACAAACGCGTTGCCCCTGCTGGGTCTTATAAAAAGGTACTACGATTTTAAATTGTGCCAGCGAGCAGTGTCAGGCGGTTTAATATGAACACACAAAGGTGAACATAGACTGAAACCATTCAGGAAGTGTACAGATCATTGGAGCGCACACAACAGCCGGCTCTCATACTTAAAACATCCTCTGCTCATCACTGTGAGCACAAAATACCATACTGTAGTTACCATAGTGAGGCTCCTTTCATTTCCAGCTGGATACAATGCCTACATCGTCTTTAGCCACAATGGCTAGTAACATCGAATCCCCAGAGCAGGGGTCTGCAACCCTTGGCTCTCCAGATATTTTGGACTACAACTACCAACAGCCCTATTCAGCATAGTGAGTGGTGAGGGATTATGCGGTTTGTAGACCAAACTAGTATACCATCTTGCAATTCATCTCTTTATAGTTCTCTAGTTCTTCAGACACGTGCCCTCAAGGGAGGGTAGTTCATAAAATGGTCTCCAAAAACCAAAGGAAAAAAAGGAGCAACTTAAAACTAGACATTAAGCATCATAACTTTCTTTAAGTATCATTATGAAAAGTTTAATTTGTAATTGGGAGTAGTATCATATTTCGGTGGTGGCTTTTTCATCATTATCCCTAGGCCCTCTCTAAGGCACTCTGCTGGCTTCCCCGAACCTGGATCCTATTCACCTCTACACAGTTTGAAAGGTTACAGTGTAAGCAGCGGCAGGGCTTTTAATCGCCAGGTATCCTGGAGTTACAAAGAAAACAAAACAAAAATGGGGCTCAGCAGATCCCAAAATATCAGTTTTAGCTAGTCTATGGTCTACACAGTGAAATCCCTGGCCATCTCTCAACACCAATATGGTGCAACCGAGAACAGGGTACTAGTTTGCTTAATAAACGTGCTTCTATTGCAATTGACAAGCCAGAAATAAAGCTCCATACGCTTTATAAGAAAGCCATTACCTTACCCTCAAGTAAAAGGTTTTGAAACTATCAACCCAGAGCAGAGTTGCTTAAATTCCAGGCGTGTTGCTAGGTCTAGCAAAGATTCCTGGCTATGCCAATGTCGGGATTCGGGGCTAGCTAGACTTTTGCTTGTAGTCTCTGAGCTTCTATCTGGGGCTACAACCAATAGACCCGGGGCTATAACCTCCCTCCCCTGACCATGCCCGCCCCAACGACGCCTCTAATAAATACAGAGAATATATAATTGTGATTTATATGATAGTGATCTAATGTAGAGTCAGATTCATCTCGTGCCTCGACTATTTAAAGGGAATGAGTTTGAAATAAGCCACATCCTTAGCTGGTTTACTGACAACAGCTATACACTGCTCGCCTCGTACCCTACCGCAACTTGCCTCCAACCGCGTCGCAAGACGTGAAGTCTTCACTTGTAAATGCCACTAAGGCAACACCTATTTGGTCTGCGCAAGGTGAAGGTGGTTTTAGCCGGATTGTGTCAGACGTCCATCCTTCTGGGATCACAGGTTTTCATTTGCACCAGTTGAGGGTGAAAAATATACTGTTTGTTTCCTACGTAGAACCCCGCGCACAAAATCAAACGTGCATGGGCAGGATACAGTGCTCTAAAAATCGCAAACCTAATTGAGCATGAATTCAAGCAGAAGCGTTGAAAGGCGTTGCTGCGAGTATGGCGTTCATTTTAAATACCTCCTATTTTTTTAAAATACCACCTAATTAGGTGTTTGGATCACATGGGATGTTTATTGATGACATAGTACTGCATAGGGTAAATATGAATGCACTTAACTGCAGCCAGTACTTGCCATCTACCCCATATTTATCCGACGCGGCACTTTCTATGTGTCCCTCTAGTAATTGTTCATGACATCCCAATTGAAATAAGAGGTACAATACCATGCTTCTACCATTGCCCCATACCCATGCGATGGATGTTTACGTTACCCAACGACCCTATTCACCACACCTCGTCTATTATGTGTTTTTGGCCACTACTATAAGAAATCATTGTAAGCCGCACCCACTTATGGGGTTAAGAAATGGCCAACATACAGACATGGGATTAACCAGGCCAGTTAACCATCCAACTGCCTTCTGACCACAATCAGAATATATCAGACCATGAACGCTGTCCCTGTAAAAGAACCTTTTAGTTTAATGGGGTTCATCAAAATTTAACATAAATCATTAAAGGTGAGTTACATAAATGATCTCAGAAAACTGAAGCAAATATGGAATGTTGAAGTGTGACCGAACAAAAAAAAAAAGAATCAAGCATAGCGCACAGGTGGTAGTTGAGAGAAGAGAGTTCATCTTATGCCGAGACTGGACATGCAGAACAACACTTACAGTCTCTACATATATTTGTTTAAATAAAGGGGGAAGATCAAGGGCATGTCGGCCGAGACAGGTGGGCAGTAGTTTGTCAACCGGTAAGTCGGTAAGAAAGCTCAGTAGGTTAAGCGCTCACTGCTGCGACCTGTGTATTATATGCAGGTCGCAGGTTTGCTTTGGCTAAAGTGCTATATAAATAACAAAGCATTATAATTATCATTAACATCACCAGGTTTATGTGAATTCACCCTTTACTCTTCAGCAGTCATTGACATGCAGGATAACACAGTGTGGTAGAAGACAGTTTCTACTGCCAATCAAGTCAATGTATCTGAATGGGAAAGGTACATCCCCATTGATTACAGGGTCTGCGGAAGCGAGCCGGTAGTTAAGGTTTAGTTGCTCGACCCATTGGAAGAACAGTTTTTGGACGGCTTATATCTTTAGTCAAGTTTGCTAAATCCTAACAAAACTTTGAAAAAAAGTATCCAGCCATCTCTGAACTAGTCTGCAAAATCTGGTGCAATTTCATCATTGGGGGAAGTTCTAGGGGATTCCCAAAACCTTTGAAATCGGGATAGACATGAATAGAAAAATGTTTTGCCCATGCCTGCAGCCCAAACCGATGGACAGATTTGAACAAAACTTGTGTGAGGTGCGACAGCCTGGTGGCAAAAGCGTGCTTTTGCAAATTTGGTGTAAATCAGTCCAATAGATTTTTTTAAAAATGCCCCAAAAGTAGTTCCCCAAACATGAGTTATATCCCCATCCGGTCTGTAGACTCATTTCCTGATTTGGTGTACGCAAATGCCGCTAGACCAATAAGGGAGCCGTGTAAAGTTTGCGGACATCATACGTGGCTGTTGATTGGTCAATTAAAAACCTGAAGTGCGTCAAAACGTTTGAAACAGACACCATGTTGCATTTGCAAACTGCGCCCATAGTCCGCGAACATTGTGTTAAACACATATTAAAAAAAACAGCATTACATTTGTCAAACAAATGAAACCATCTCTGGCATGGTGAGGGGAGATGAGGATGGGATGGGATATGTCCAGAAAAAGGCAAAGATAGGGTGTTTTTTCTTCTCCAATGTCTGTGATCATCTCAGATGTTTGGAGACATTGCTGTGATGTTCTCGAACTTGACGCATGTTTGAGGACATTCATGCATATGTGTGCATTACAGGGTTGGTGACAAGCAGTTCTTCGGAGGCTTATAACTTTGGCACCGTTCAATGAATGTTGTTGTAAAGTTTGGTGCTGTTTCATCAAGGAAGGCAAAATTAAAGGGGGGTCTCAAAATGTTTGAATGGCTTATGACTCTCGTGCCGTTTGTTGAATCCACACAACAGTTTGCAAAAAGATTATAGACCCTACTTTGAATGCTTGTGCAAAGTATGAAGCGATGTTGTCAAGAAGGGACAAAATTGTAGGGGAGCCTCAAATATTTTGAAATAATGATAGGCTTGAATGGGGGAAAAGAGTCTGCTCGCTGTGACAGATTTGCAGCAAACTTAGGTGAGGAGCATTGGCAAGAACCTGTAAACATGCTTTTGCAAATCTGTGGCTGTGTCTAGAGGTCAGAATTTAACCCATGGCCACCAAGGCCCGGCTAGGAGGTTAAAGTTGACACAGCCACCATGGACTGGCTATGTGGTTAAAGTGGGCAGTCGGCCTGGTCCCAGGCAAAGACAGATGCAAGAAATAGTAATATAACCTTGGTGCCCGAGGTATAGCCTGTGGCCACTGTAACAGATCCTTGGATGTTGATCCTTCTCCCATGGGTGAGAACCCTTCATCTGTGTCCAGGGCGTTGCGGCCACAGTCCAATAATCCTTCTGGGGGTGGTGCACTGCAGGAGGATCACAGGGGAAGGGAAAACCCTCAGGGGATGTGGGCTGACACCGTAGGAGCAGAGCAATATGTTTCAACCACTGTCGGAAAGAGTTAGGGTTTTTGACACGACGGTGGACGGTGGACTTCTCTTTATTTTGACATCCTGACGGACACCTTGCAAATTTGTGTTGAGGCAGGGAAACTCCTCTTAGCATTAGGGTTAGTGAGCCCTTTCCCCCAAACCTATTTTCATTTAAATAAAAGTCTGTAGCACCAAACATGCCACCTGTGTGCCGAACTCTCACTACTGCAACCTGACACCATGGACAGACTCTCAGGGGAATGGCCGACGGCCGAACGCCATCCCCAGGACAATCTGGCCGCTGTCCATGGCCACCAAGGACCGGCAACGGGGTTAAAGTGGGCATGGCCACCAAGGACTGCCTATGCGGTAAAACTTTCAAAATAGGGATAGTCGTAAATGGGAAAAAACATTGTGCTCGCAGCTGCAGCTGCAAGCCGGCTGTGCGGGTTTGGCACAAACCTGCGTGAGGACCATCAACAAGAACCTGAAAACATGCTTTTCCAAATCTGTTCTGTGTTTTATTTTTTCCAAAGTGTCAAAATGTAGGTTAAAAAATAGTACTATAACTTTGGTTCCTGGGAAGTGGGCCTGGCCCCGTAAGGACAAATATCTATTCTGATTTTCTTATTGGGGCCTGCAGCATGGCTCAAGCCCATGCCCCATGCATTGTGGACACTGGCCAAGGCTGCAACTCATGAACACTGCCCATTGGTCAAATTATGTGGGTATAGTGATCACTGAACAAGATGCAGGCTGGGTGCAGTGGATACCAACGCTGGCTTGGTGTTGCCAGGGTCATGGGTGAGCCTCGTTGCAAGGCAATTCAACCATGACTTGCATCCGTACCATGGGCTGCTGAAAATGACACATCAGTATACACTGCAAAAACTATGTTTGTTAAAGAAAGTTTCTAGTCCTTTCATATATGTTAAAAAAGGAATAATTAATAACATAGTGCTGTAATATCATGAAACATGTTCACTTATAAAAACCATTGAAATTCAGTGGAAAATACATTGTTAAACAGACGATCTGGTAAAGTTGCACTAATATAAACCTATGAAATTAATTGAAAAACAACTTTATGGTTGCAAGGTAAAACCGAAAAACGAAAGAAATTCAACAGTTATGGTAAGCTATGCAACCATAACTCATGCCACTGCCATACCATACAAGGCTAACAGTTAGGTTTTATGGTACTGGTCGCACAACAAATTGGATACAGGGTTAAGATAGGGTGCATCTTGGCCGCCACATTATTTAATGTGTATATTATTGTTTTGGAAAAGGCATTGGATGTAAAGGGTGTTTATCCCATGAGGTACGGAACTATCAGAGTATCCTGGTTAGGGTACGATGACGATATAGTGCTCGTGAACAATACAAAGAAAGGCCTACAAACTAACTAAATACTCTGGGTAGTTACACCTCCACCAATGGCCTCCAGGTTAATTTGGGCAAGACGAAAATAATCACATTTGCTCTGAGTGTACAGGCAAAGAAAAATAACTACTGATGGATGCTAAACGGTAACAAAGTGGGGGAAGTTAAAAGATACGAATACTTGGAGTTCATTGTGGATGCACACTTGACATGGAAGGCTCATTGGGAACACACAAGAGATTGGGTAATAATACAGATGGAGGTGCTGAGTAAGTGCTTTGGTAACAATGGTGACTGAACTATTGTAACAATACTTAGCATTTATCTGGCCAATATTAGACCCTTATTGTTATATGGGGTAGAGGCATAATAGGGGGCCAAATGTGTTAAACGGGTTTCAATTTTGGAAGGAAGTTTGGTAAAAAGAATGATGCATCTACCAAAATGCCTACCTTTAGAATTTGTGTATCTTGGGTGTAATTTGTTGAGTATTGATATGCAGTTATTTATCAAACTGTCCATATCAGCTAAGAGAATATTTGACTTGAACATTGAATCACTTTTATCTATGGTATATGTGTCTTTTGCTTATGGAAATAGGCCATGGATATATAAGAACTCAACAAGATGGATGACCGTTGCTGAGATTGGGATGTCAACTATGCCATATGCGAAGGTCAAATTTAAACTAAAAAAGGTATTGAAAATAATCAATAGAGAACAGCTATTAGAGAAACTGGTGACTAAGAAAAATAGTAAAGAATATATATCGACCATTGGCCGGTGTGCACTGGATGCCATGGTATATACGTGCATATTCGGAGGCAGGTATTGTATGGCATTTCATGAAAATTTGATTTAATGCCATGCCCACCTATGAAATCATTAGGGCCTCACTTGGAATACCTTGACACGAACGGCTCTACAGGCTGTGAGAAAGTAATGCAATAGAAGCTACTTAACATGTGCTTACAGAATGCAAGAGTTTGGAGCTTTTTCGTGAAAATATTATTAAATACAGGAATGACATCCATGGAATCAATATCATGGATGCCTGGAATGGATTTATGAATGGGAATGATTTTAATCTTATGTATTATGGTGTGAAATGTTACTGCAAATTCTTTGAGATTTTACAGGAATTGACAGAATGAAACAAGAAGTATTTGAAGTAATATGAGTTATTGATTGTTGGATTTTAAGAATGCTGTGACGATTGTGATTGGATATGTGTAATAATTGTATAAAGTCATTATTTGATTATATATATATATATATATATATATATATATATATATTCAATGAAAACACTTTAGTTAAGGGATAGCTACAGTCATCAGATTTAACCCAACAAAACCCTTGAAATGTGGAAGTGGTGATCATCTGGACTCAGCTTCCCACCTGTTGCAAAGCCCATGAGCATATATATAACAGATGGGATTCACAATAACAAAAAACATTAGTGGCCGGCAAGATAGATCAGTGCGTTAAGTGCTTGCTGCAATGAATTTCAAGGGTTTCGTTATACCTTAATTTATTCAAGGGTCATACCACAATACATGTTGCAACGCTTACCTAAATGGGCAACCCCCTCACACAGTGGAACTGGAGCAATTAGTGCTAGAGAAAAAAACTAAACCTTCCTCCGGAAAGGTAATACTTAATTTGAATCATGAATTCTGATTACTGGGCTCATGATTCAAGTCACCCTCTGAGCACCTGTATAATAGGAATAAGAACAAATAGTATAAATCATCTTGTATAATGTGTGATGTTTAAGATTTTATCCATTTTTGTATTTGTTAAGGGAGAAATCCAATTGAATTAAGTATTGATTCAAATAGTATGAATTAACCACTGTTTATTCCTAAACAATCATGTGTGATATTACAGTTTAAATATAAAATTAATCATTACAAAATCAACTTTTAAACATGAAGAAATTGATGAGAAAAAGAAACAACCTATAAGGTAAAGAAGACCCATAGTGAGTGATAAGCCCCTGAGAGGTGCCAACTACTTACAAATGAAGAGTCAAGGGTTGCAAAAATTGAGAGAGAAAGAAACAGAAGAAATAGTTGATGAACATTCTAGCTGCCAAAGAATCAATTAACTTGTCTTGTCCTTGACAATAGTTCCACCTAAAGTGCACTGATTCCAAGTAATACATTAATTTACAAGACACATGTCTGGTTTCAGATTTACAGTAATTTACAACATATTAGTTCATGCTGTTCTTGGTTTCCATTTAAGAATAATGACTACATTGACTGTTTCTGTAGGGATAGCGCCTGGATGCCTAAGGGCTTTGGCTCTGTATAAATTACCTAACATAACATACATTAGTCCTTCTGGACAACTAGGCACTAACACATCTAGAGTTTAGTGAATCCTTCTAGACAACTGTTGTTTAGGCTTGAACATTGTATGAATGCTCAGTCAGTTGAGTGCTTTTAGAAGCAGATAAGTCCTTTTAAACAGCTAAGGGCCTGATTCACAGAAGCGTTTTCTAATGTTGCAATCCCATAGGAAAACACTCTGTGAATCAGGCCCTAAATGTTTCTGGGGGTCATTAAATCTTTCTAAACATTTGGTACTGAGTTTAAACAGGGAATGGATGATGGGGCTGGCTATTAATTGCCAACATTAAATAGATGTTGGGTCTGTTAAATGCCAACGTGAGCGTGGAATCATGAGCGTATGTGGGTAGACCTTAAACATGGAAGCCGTTCAAAAAGGAATACCCAAACATCCACGTTTCTGCAGTTTTAAGTATAGTTGACCCCTTTAGTCAGGGCTGTGCAAAGCCCTCTGCAATGTAAAAACATGTGTCATTTTGATGACTAACATACTATACAAATGGACTGTAATCGTTTCACCTCTAGGTGAGCCAAAAAGGCTTACCCTATATTAAAACTCAAAGCACATGTTGCATCAATAGGGTTCTTTGGGACCCACTGACCAGGGCCAATGGCACAAAGACCAAATTCCCATGCCTAGTAGATGTGATCACAAAAGAATTCCCCCATTCATTTATTTTTCCTCAATTTCCATTCCCCCGATAATCCCAGCAATAATCCTGCGCTAATTACTGTGATAAAGCTTGAAAATGTAAAAGTCTTCACAGGCCCTCCCCATGTGTCTCCTTCCTTTTCCCTAGATCCCCCAAAACACCTCAGTTGATT
Source organism: Ambystoma mexicanum (assembly GCF_040938575.1). Classification (NCBI taxonomy): domain Eukaryota; kingdom Metazoa; phylum Chordata; class Amphibia; order Caudata; family Ambystomatidae; genus Ambystoma; species Ambystoma mexicanum. The sequence goes on from NC_090935.1 coordinate 508,026,358, forward strand.
TTTACCTCCCTGGTCCTCTCCCATTACTCCCTTTCTCGCTTTGCTTCGTGTGACACATTTTCATTTCCGAGCGCGCCTTCTGTTATTACCGTGATAATCTCACAAGATTCCCCTGAAATTCCCCTGATAATGTGAAAATGTCTGAACTGTAACTGGCTTCCCATACCACCCTCAACTCCCCAACTTCTCTTTCCTCCTCCCCACATCTAGCCTCATCCGATTTGAAACTTTCTCTCCTCCAAATAGATTTTTTTGCACTTTTCGTTTTTGCATTCCCCTGTTATTACCGAGGTAATCTCTTGCATCGAGCAAAAATAAAAAAGGATGTTGCTTTACATTTCTGAAAAGCCTGTCTGCTGCAAAGCACCATGGGTGATCGCTATAATTTTCGGAGAAGGGGGCACCACCTTCCCCATCAAATATTGTATAAACTACTGGACGGAATAACCCCAAAGCTGTCCAATAAATTAAGTCAACGCTTGCTCGCCAAGTTGTTCCTTATTTGGTCCTTTTCCCTCCAGCGGTTTTTGTGCTTCTGCATGATAAAAGGTGGACTTTTTCTCTGTGGGAAAAAGAATGGGAGTAGGCTGAAAACAGCATTTTTTTAAATTTCTTCATAACTTTCATTTTTCAACCAATCTTTCCCAAAGTTTCTAGTCTGGGTGGAGGGTTGAATGGGAGGCATGACAAACCTTTTCTTAGTAAACTATCCACCAAATCCGCCATGCAAGTCAAAAGTTATTAGCAACAGAATTTTCCGAATTCCTATAGATCTAGGCAATCAACTTAACTATAGTGCGGCGACCACCACACTATAATATATATATCAGCTACATTTTGGTGGGTATGATGGGTCCAGGGGTTGTGGGGGTGTTCCCCGCATCCTTTACATGATTGTGGCGGCAAAAACCACAGCATTTTTGCTGCAATATTTTGTATACACGGCCATTTTTGACACAATAAGACATGGAACCGTAAAAAGGCTTGGAAAAAAAAATTCCACATGAAATTAGTAAAAGTACAATATTCCATTTGATCCAAGTTACACATGCCACAATGCCACCTAGTAACCATCGTTGGAAGTACACCTCCAGTTCAGAGCCACTTTAGTAAGGCATTGTGGGTATGCAAATGAGTTGAAATGCAAGTTGTTTGCTCCAGTAAATTGCCTTTGTTTTGCATTTGCAGATCAGCTTTGGAAGTTGTTGCCCTTTCCACAAACTGAAATATATCCGTCTAGATAGCTAGATATACACACATGCTACAACCCTGCTGGACCGTAGATTTCACTCTTGCCCTCTTTTGAAAGGCCAAGGTAACTGCAGTGTAACAGCCACAGCCTAGTATTAGAATGTTCCTAATTGAGGTAGCATATAAAACATTGTACTGTGAACAAGTGTCTTTATATAGATCTTGCCCTAGGAAAGCGTATCTCATCTTTCGGATTTCACTATCCCGTTTTTGCTGATGACACTCAAATATTTTTCTCCTTTCCCTCCTTCACCACAGTCATATCAGAACAGATTACAAACTGTCTCACTTCAGTTCCTCACTGGATGTCTCTCTCCGCTGCCTCATGCTGAACTCTTCAAAAATGGAAGTCATCTTTCTCCCAGCTTCCAATGCTATCCCTACTCTCTCATATCTCCTTCCTGCTTGACCTCCTTGCTACCTCACCCAAGGCTCACAATCTTGGGGGTCCTCTTTGATAATGACCTACTACTGCAGCAATTCATCACTACCACTGCCTCTGCTGCTCCTGTTAACCTACTCATCATTTGGAGAATGTGTCCTTTCCAAACTAATCACTCTACAAAAACTCTCATCTTCACTCTTGAGCTCAGGCCTACCCGTTGCCCATCCTATCTATTCTTTCCTCCCTCTAGACAAAGTGCTCAACTTTGCTATCTGCGCTCTCTACAACCTACGCAGTCCCTTACACACTTCTACCTACCAACATCATGCTGGTTGGCTTTCCATGCACAACCGCTCCCTGTTCAAGTTCTTTCCCCTACTCTACAGAGCTATCAATGTCCATGCTCCTCAGTACCTGTCAGATTCTATATCACTTTACTCAACCTCACTGGTCCATACACTGCATGTGCCTCCTCTTGCTGCCATTTACTCCCTGCGTGTCCCACTCCACTGCCAATAACAATCAAAAACCAGTACAACCGTGGATCTCTTTATAGTTTTGCTTAAACTTATATTATTTGCTAAAGAGGGATATGCACCTGACCTCTCCCCCATCCTCCCAATCTGATCCCACTACTGCCTCCACTGATGCTTATGGATTCATGTTTATATAATTAAATAGTCCTCTTTAGTTTGAAGCACCTGTGCCCTCAGTTTAATGTTACCTTTGTAAGTCTCCTGTTTTCTTATATGTTTTTCTTTTTCCCTGGTATATGTCCCTCTTTGTATACATCTTCATAAACTGTCTCACCACTTGTTCTCATGTTTTTGCTATTGTACAGGCACTTTTCGTCGGAATGCCTCAGCCAGCTACAAATGTGTTATTTTACTTAAATTATGTTTTACATTGACATCACTGTTCTTGAAATAAATACAAATAAATTATAAGCTACAGCGGAGTCTACTGCAGAGTCAAGCAGTCTGCAGTCCTGAGCAGAGCGCTGTGGAGTCTGCTCTTCGTTTTCTTTGTTTGTGGGCGGACCCACATAAACACTCCATTGACCGCGGAGCTACAGCGCAGTCTACTGCAGAGTCAAGCAGTCTGCAGTCATGCAGAGGGTGCAGAGGGTCAGTGGCAACGGGGCCACGATGAACTCTAATCCCCAAGAAAAGAGTCACACGAGGCACACGACCTCTCCACTCCCTCCACTCCCGACGGAAAACGTGGAATGTATGGACGTGATAGACGTGGATGCCTCACATATTTTGGAGCCGGCAAGATGCCTCAGAAGTAACTCAATGCTCCCAATGCAGCCGGAGAAAAAATCACCTACATTAAAGCGATGTAGGAGTCATGCTACACCAGCCGCTTTGACTCGTACAACAGAGTCGCGTTTTGCCTTTTTACCTGAATTCTTCATTGAGCGATCTCACAAACCTAAGGGAACGCAAAGTACTGGCCCCACTGCAACTGCCATGGCTGCGGAGAAAATCTCGCCATTGGCGGCAGAGACAGAGGAGGGATATGTAATGTGTGGTGGGGACGTGGACCGGAGGCCCGCCTCAGCGAGAGGTTTGTCAGCCGAGACTGCCGGAGGGCAGATTAGGATGACCCTTTCTCCGGCCTGCCCCGCCAACAAATGTGAGATGCAGGAAAAAAATCTGGTCACAACGCCATTGCCAGATACTCTGGTAAACATTGCAACAATACCGCCAAGTGTGAAGGGGTGCGCCAAGGAACAGCCAGTAGGTGAGGGGAGGGGGGGCCTAGATAAAAGAACAGGAGCATCGGCAACTTTTGGGCACTAGTACAGGGACAATGGCACAGATGAAAACGACAGTGCTGACAACAGCCCTAATTCACCCTCAAACTCAAACTGAGGCGCAAAATCAACAAGAACCAATAAACAAATACTGTTACACTACGGCCTGCATTTAGGGGGCTCCCGTGTCTGTGTCTTCACATAATAAAGACAAACCCAGGTTTTGCAGGCGTCGCATTGCACTTCACCGCAGCATAAGGAATGTTGCGGCTCCATTCCTGAACCGCTGGCGGTTTTCCTGGAGGAAAAGACTTGGTTCACCTTTGCGTACTACAACTCCCATGATCCCTAGACACTAGGTGTAGTCCTGTGTAGGCAGACACCTGAGCCTCGTTTTCGCCGGGTCACTCCTCCTTCCTGATATAGTGAATGGCAGCTCAATGAACGCTGCTTCTGTTTGTAGTTGCTACCGGCGCTATTTTGACCTCCATGTCAACCTCCTTTTCAAAGTTACTTTTGTGTACCAAACCCTGCCTTTCACGACGTACAGACTGCTTTTGGATTAAATTCTGTTCAATTTTGCTTCGTGTGTACCAAACCCTGCCTTTCACGTACGGACTGCTTTTGGATTCGATTCTGTACAATTTTGCTTTGTGTGTACCAACCCTGCCTTTCACGTACAGACTGCTTTTGGATTCGATTCTGTCCCATTTTTGCGCCGTGTGTACCAGACCCTGCTCATTGTACGGACTGCCTTTGGATTTTGATTTTCAACTCATTGGTTCCTGTGTTCCAAACCCTGCACCACGACCCTGAACTGTTCTTGGATTACAAGCATCAACCCCTCGAGCTGATTACTTTCAGCGATCCTTTGTCCTGTTTGGGGATTCCTCTTCATTACCTGGACTTCCTACCTTTCAGTGCACAGTGGGACGCTCTGCTCAAGTGCACCATCCCGTCCCTAGTGCGCTCCTCCTGTCGCCCGGGCAAAAGCTACCCTACTAACATTCCCTTTTTTTATTTTATACTTTCGTTGTTTTCCTCTTGGATTTTCGTCATTCTTATGCTCCAACAGTGGTAAGAGAAAAACACCATCTTACTTATCTCTAGTTCTTTGAGGGGTTTATTATCTGATTCTGATCTCTGTTCCTAGGGGGTGGCTGTGGTCCAGTTCCTGTTTGATCAGTATAGGATAGTGGGGAGAGACTTAAAGGTAATTGTAGTAGATTATTAATAATTAGGAAAGTACTCTACATCCTTGGTGACTCACCAATATTCCTTTCTTTGCAGCTGGGTCCCTGGCGGTGCAGTTCTCCCCGCTCTTTTAAGTGATCAGTCTCTCTGTTAGTAATACAGTACTACAGAGGGTCATATCGCAGAAAAGGTCTTTCTTTCCCTCGCAGAGAGGAGGCTTGGTTGGAGGCCCCAACCAGGCTCCTTCAAGCAAGTCCCTGAGAAATCCAGGCATCCTGTCTTTTGGCACTCTCCGTCCGGTGAGTAACAAATACGCAAAGACCAAAGAGACACCAGCAATTACTGACAAAATACCAGTTCCGGTCAACACAAAAGAAAAACCTTTATGTGTAGAGGAGATTGCGGAAGATGATATGGTGGATGATATGGGCTTGACCATGGAGCCTCTGGTAGCTAATGACCAAAATACTCTGTCTAGTCCCGAGGAGACGATTGCGAAGGATCCAAAAAAGGGGGATGGGGCAAAACAAACAAAAACAATTCACAACAAAAGGCAAAAAGCGAAAGCCCTTAAAACAAAAAAACAGAAACTCTAAAAGGGAACGTACATGCCAGGCACACGGGTGTCAGCTCTGGAATGAAAATTCAAAAAAACTGCCAAAAAGTAACAAACAAGAAGAAGGAAAATGGCACAGAAAAACTACCTAATCCACTAATCTCAAATGCACTCCTTAACTTCTTTAAGAAGCAACAGCACAAATGGAAATTCAACACATATACTGAATTATCTGATGCAGAAATGCTGGAAGTAGTAGAAGAGATTTTGCCGGCAAATAAAGCAAGAAAAACGGACGATCTGAAAGTTAACGCTAAAACGAACACAGACAACGGACTTGACCTCAAAAAAAAAACAGCTGTGGATCCCAAATTAGGTGAGTCCACTACACCCCCACGGGAAGGAGAGGTAACTATCATCCCTTAACTAGCACCAAAGGTCTCCAACATCCTGACAAGATGGTCCAAGACTTGATATCCCCAGATTTAAATGTCGCCTCTGATTTAGCCGAAAACGCTATGTCCAACGCTGACATCCGGCAAAAACACAATCAGGCACAACAAAAAAAAACAGATTCACCAAAGAACACTTCCACTGCAGATCTATATGGGCATGACACGTCACAGGAGGATCAGGCGAGGGAACATCTTTTCACCCCGGCTGTGGGAAGAAAAATGAGCGAACAGCCCTAGGCTAAAATCCATCTACAACACCCTAACGGGAGTGAAAATCGATCAATGCAAATGATGGAAAAAAGAAACCAGATGGGGAATCACGGGGAGCAGCAATCCCTGGCGACCCCCCCTCGTGTATTTTCGCATGCCGAAACCTCGGCCCAGTCTTTTACGCTTCCACATAACTCAGAGCAAACATCAGGGAAACACAGAAGACATAGTGAAATCACGATGGACACACAGAAAAACTCACCAAACAAAAAACCAGACATGACGACAATTATGCCAGCAATCACTAACTCCCTTGCTCCGTTCGGGAAGCTCTATGAAACTATAAATGAAGCAACAAAAGACAACACAACCATCTTAGGAAAACTACTATCAAAATTCGAGTTCATTGAAGGATACCTCATGGCAATGGAAGCAAAAAATGAAAAACAGGCAGCTACATGGGAGGCAAAATGGCAACAGATGGAGGCGGCACTCCAGGCAGAAACTAAAAACAAAAATCCCAAAATAAAAACAATGGGAAGTCAAACTCAAGCATGGCCAACAAAGTTAAAGGCCGATACGGATTACATGGCTGGCGAGTCTAACCAGATGGCACCGGCCGAAGAGGCATGGCTGCAAAGCCAAAACTTAAGACCTGACAAAACTACAATTCCTAGAAGCAACCAAAGAGAAAAAATAGGCTTGCAGTTAGCAACACAAACAGAAACAACTAAAAATAAAACTCCAGCTACAGAGGGTAGCATTGACTTAACCAAGAGTCCTGACCGAGACGACCAGAAAATTACAAAAAGCCCAAAAAAGACCATACATACAGAAAAATCCCCAAGAACGGCAGAGGAATTTTTAACAACAAGTACACTAATGGATATATCGGTATATCCAGACTCAGAGCCAGATAAGGAGACTGCCGAAGACAAAGTTATCGAGAACTCGGCACAAGAGGATATCTCAAAGACAGACCAGACGGAGGCAGAAGATCCCACAGAAATTAAGACATCTAAAAGGAGGCGAAACTTAGAGTGTGAAAAACAAAGAGTCAACCAACGAGACCAGAGCCGTGCGGAACACCATAAAGAAAACCGAGAAACTAACCAAAGAAAACCAAACAGACAGGCACCATCCCCAAAAAGACAAAGAGTATGAAGTAACTCAAAGGAAAGAATAAGAAGAACATTGGGGTGGGAAAGACTCACGCGAAGAGAAGCTAAACCGGAAACAACTAGAGTCTTTAAGTTAGAACAATCATCATGTAAAAGTGAGTATATCATCCTGAACAGGAAAACAGTCCTAAAAACTTTGAGCAAAATTGTATCGCTGCAACATCTAAAGATAGACGATTTCACCTTAATTGAACCCTACCACCATGACCAGAAGGCAAAAACATATCTGCATATTAAAAGTGGGGCAATTAAGAAACTTACTAATGAGCTATACAAAGATCTAAAAAAAGCTGGTTTTACACTGACAGAAATAATACAAGAAAACAAACAAGACGGAAGGTCAAGGAGAGTCAGTGAGAGTGAGAGTTCAAAACGTCATCAGATATCAAAAATACACGCCCGGGAAAACTACAAAAGGGCCAACTTAGGAGGAACAAACGCAGAGGAAAGCAATAGATACAGGAGGCAGAATTATCGAGAAACCAGCCGAGAGCTGAGTAGACGAAGTGAAAACTACTCTACGTTTGCACGAAAAGATGGGTCACCTAGGAAGAGCGAGCAATATCATAAACAGAGACTCCGATCAGAACGAGAGGAAGACTATCAGAAATCAGATACACACCGCTCTAAAAAAGATCAAGCAAATAAACATGAAAACGTTAAAAAAAAAGAAGTGTTTGACCAAGTCGCAGAAGACTCAAGAAAACCAAAAGGCCCATGGAAATGGCTGAAGTCAGCCTTAAACTCCAACTCTGAGAAATAGCAACCACCAGGAGGATCGCCGGCAAAACGACCTCCTCCGACTCATCATGAACAGACCACGACAAAGAATGCTGTGACGATGGCCTCATGGAACACAAGAGGTCACCACCATCTAACTAACCCAGACAACCAAGACCTGGGAGCTTTCCATATACTTTGTCTCCAAGAAACATGGTTAATGATGAAACCAGCATTGGACTGATTTGAGATAGCATCCGCCCCGGCAACAAAAGGCATGTTTGGCCGACCATCGGCAGGGCTACTGATAGCCATCAGAATGGGATGCGGAATTGAAATAACCAAAAAAATAGCGGAATCATACGGCATCTTGCCGATCTTAACAACGTGAAATCAAAAACAGTGCAAACAAAGGCAAATGAAATCATCAAAGATCGCAATAATAACTGTATATTGGAATCCACAGAGAACGTCGAGCACGGATTTCTGTAACAAAATAGAAAGGGTGATCGACAACATCTCAGTGGAAGATCCGCAAACACACATAATTATATGTGGAGATCTCAATTCGAACTGTAACAGCGACATAGACAACAGGGAAAGAAGAAAGCACGCTCACAAGCCGAAGAGAGAGGAACTGTATGGATGGCCCTGATGAAATCTAGAAATGTACACAATATTGCTACAGTGAGATCATGGTCAGGGACGATACCCAGATGGGAGAGAAGAACATCGAAAGCTACCCTTGACTACTTTTTTACTTCTGAGAGTATGTTACATTACATAGAAAATTACTCAGTAGTCAAAACAACGGAGAGCGACCATAATCTGGTAAGAATTACATGGGCATCAATACCTCCCCTAACCCAAAGCTACAAACTCCAGACAGAGGTAAACAACCAACGTACGCGGCTGCGTTTAACTGCAGCTAGCATTGCAAACATCGCAAAGGCCTACAAAAGCCAGAATAACGCCTCGGAAACCAAACCAGTATGTCCAGATTACCTGCCCTTTCTGCTACAGCACAGAAAGAAAATGAAAGATGGAATCCACACCGCAGCTAAAAACATCCATGCGTACGACAAAGAAGTGGTGGAAAGAAGAAGAATTCTAAGAAAATCAAAAAGACACGCGAAGTCAGCAAACACTCTACTGGCGTGGAGAAACCTACAAAGCGAGATAAAGATATACAAATCCTGGATCCTAGGGCATAGGTACACTCAGTACCAGAAGGACGCATAGCAAATGCTTAGGGCACTCAGCACTAAGAACAGCAGTGATTTTTGGGCGCTCATCTAAAGGACAAACAAAGAAACAGACACTAAAACAATTAACGCAGTGAGTGAAGAATCATGGCCTTTATTCTTTGAAGATCTCTACAAAGCCCCAACATCTAGTGAGGTGCTTCCGCTAAAAAACATAGGACATTAATGGATTGATCTATCTGACAGACAAGACATAAGAGGCACAATTACACGATTAAAAAAATCAAGGGCACCGGGTCCGGATGGACTCAACAATATGGACATCAAACAAAATGCAGAGGAATGGGCAGAGTTCATCAGCACCATCTTTGAACACTGTAGAGAAACAAAAGCTATTCCCGCATCCTGGACAGAAGCACTGATCGTGCCGATTTATAAGCAAGGCAACAGAGAAGAACTGGGCAACTACCGCCCTATCGCACTGTTGGATATAATAGGGAAAATATTTGCAACCTTACTTCTAGCCCATTTTCGTACCTGGGCAAAAATGTCACCTGCAGATGACCCCTTTCAAATGGGCTTCCTCAAAAACGGAAGCACTTCCGTGAACATTTGTTTGCTAAACCTGATAAAAGCGATGGTAAAACAAGGAACATTGCCAGTGTACATGGCCTTCATAGACCTGTCACAGGCGTTCGACGGAGTAGACAGGCGAAGACTATGGACCAAACTGGAAAACTGGAAATGTCCAAGAGAGCTACTCGATCCTATGATGGCCCTACATGAAAACACCAAACTAAGAGTGCGACTTAACACCCAAGGAACGCTATTGCGCGAAATTCCATCCAAACGTGGGGTGAAATAGGGCTGTCCCCTAGCCCCCGCCCTATTCATCGCCTACTTAGGCGATTTTAAGGAAGCCGAACTGTCTAAGATCTTTTCTCCTCCAAAACTGGGGAAGGTGAACATCTCGAGGCTACTATACGCAGACGACCTTATTCTGCTAGATCAGACACTGATAGGCCTGCAGCGCCAACTAAACAACTTGGCGGCATAAATGGATGAAAATAATTTGCAAATAAACAAGACAAAAACAAAGGTTCTGGTGCTTGGGAAAAGCTCTACGAAAAAGAAGTTGAACAACAGATGGTCCTTGGGAAATGTAAGCATCGAGGTAGTGCCATCCTACAAATATCTTGGAGTTCTCATAGATGCATCCAGCCAGGAAGAGTCAATGCAGGCGACGCTCTGGAAAAAAGCAAAGAACCTAGCAGCTCAAATGATGACCCTGGATAGAAAATATGGGAAATTCTCAGTCATCCCAGTAATTCAATTCTATAAAGGGAAGGTAGTCCCGACACTCACCTATGGGATGGATGCAAACCTAAACATGCCAAACACCATATGGAGGAAACTGGAAGGGTTTCTTTGGAAATCCCTATTAGGTCTACCAAAGTCAGTCTCAGAGGAACTCATCTGGCGTGAATTAGGCCTGCTTTCCCTTGAACAATCTGTAACTCTTGGCGCAATGCAACTCTTGAGAAACACTGCACTACCTGAGGCTCCGCTGACTTACAAGATCATTGGAACTGAAATAACAAACCGCAAGTTGAACATCTTAAACAGATGGGTGGACAAATTAAGGAGGAAACTGGAGGAAGTGGAGGGTACAGAAGAAGACCTGCAAAAGAACACAACAAGAGTAAAATCCAAATTGGAAGCCCAAGACTGGATCAACACCCTAGAAAAGGCACAACTCAACAAACTCACAAAACATCTGCCACCCACCTTTAACAGTCTGAACGGACCTTTGCCGTACTGTATAAAGTTCCCCGACAAACAACTCAGGATCACATACATGAGAGCACGTTTAAACCTCCTCCCCACTCGCGAAATTCAATCGATCAGACTAAAAACAGCCACCACAGAATGTAGGCTATGTGGCGACCCAAACAAACAGGAGACAGTGCACCATCTCCTGATGCAGTGTTCGGAGCTAAGAGAAATACGTGCTACATATCTAAACAACCTGTGCACCGACCTTGTTGGACTTCAAGAAGAAGAAGAAACAACATGGTGGAACAGGTTGATGTCAGGGGAAAAAACGTCCTGGGCACTAGCAACCGTAAAAATCTTAGAAGCAGCGTTCTGCAAAATAAACGCACAATCTGGTAGCTAGCGCTACAAAACAAGTGCAACCTAGTTCGGTACGACTCAACGCGGGAACTGAGTACCAACGAATTACAGGAAGGACTGGTGAATCCAATCTGAAGCTAGTGAATTTCCTCCGTTCTGTTTCCACCCAGAACTTTAGAAGGTTGAACCTTGAATGTCAAGTCTTTGTTGTTGTTTTCCTTCTCCTTCTTCCTCTTCTTCATCTATGTTATGTTCGCCTTTCTACCCTTTCAATAAATCTCGTAGCTCTGAAGGAACAGTAAAAAGTCTTCTAAAAATTGCTAACTGTAATTACAAACAAGTAAATAAAAAAATAAAAAAAATTATCAAATGTGCATGTTTTGAGGGGAGAAGTTTTCTGGGGTTACGTGCTCGTCTAGCCTGTTCTTTCACACAAAAATATCCCTTAGCACACCTAACTTTACCATGGGCTGATAAAGTCAATTATGCGTTCCCAATTGGGCTGTACCAATTGGTAGGGGTGTTCAGCCTTCATTAAAAATCCACAATTTGCTCAGGTGGTAAAGCCATGATCACCAAGAATATTGTAAATACATTAGAAATTGATGAGTGCAATTTAATTGAGAATGTATGTCTTGTGACTCTAAGAGTTTTAATATGTAACTAGATGAAGTCTTCTTTTTGTGTTTTGTATTTGATTATCTTGACTAATTGTGTGAAAAGTTTGTTTAACCCCTTAAGTGCCATCACCCGAATAAATAAAATAAAAAAATAGAACGGATAATGCAAAGCTCATTTTAATTATTTAATGGCCGAGAGGAGGGGTGGATCATTACGCTAGTCTGCCACCCCCTTCCTCTCCGCCATACAAATACTACAGCATTTGCGCCAGCATAGAATACCATGCTGGCACACACAAAGTGGATTCCCTGCTTTTCACACCAGCAAAATGCAGGCAGACACCAGAAGAGTTCATTGTAAATGCTGCCTGCCGAGCGCTCATGGCACATATGCTGGGCGGAGTGCAAAAGGGTGGCATATAAGCGCGTTCGCCACCTTTTTAACCAACCCCTTTTGCTCTCCGCCCTGCAGATGAGGAAAAAGGCACGGCAAGGACCTGTGTTTGCACATCAGAAATGTGCCATGCAAACCCTGCGTGTGATATACCATAACGTGACTTTTTGCAACCTATGTTATCATTCCGTGGCACAATCTATACTCCCAGGATAACAATCGGACTCCAGACAACACGCTCGATGCTTAGCCGGGATCCCCCCATTTAAGAGCACAGTCATTACTTGGCAGAGGCCTGTGGGCGTCCGCACACTGTGCACCGAAAAAGCAAATCCCCAGCTGTCAGATATTACAAGGAAGAGCAAACAGCTGCTGTGCCAGACGGGGACAGGGTGGCACGAAGTAACCCTCAATACGGCAGCAGTCTTCGGATAACCTGTTTTAGGGGCGTCTGTGGATGGTGTAGCGATTTGAGCCGGTCAGCGCCGTTTCTGCCAATGGTGAGCGGGAGTGGGGGTCCCCGTCCTCGCAGGAGGGCTGCCAGCAGAAGGCCACGAGCAGCCACTCACCTCTGTTTCCCATTTTGTTTACTCTGCAGTGAAGGGCGGCGACGCGTTTTACGTCACCCAATACCGCCGCGATATTAACGTATTCCACTCAAGCAATTACGCAACATGTAAGGCACAGTACGGCGAACTGAAATGCGCATTTGTTTAATTCTACCATAACACCCAGTGTAGCAGCTGTGCTGAAAATATTGGGGCACATGACATCTAAATGAAAGGGCCTCCTGCCAAATGAGTGGGGGGATGGGGGGTTTGGGGGCGTAGACAACCACCCCTGCCCCCTAATAAAATTACGCCTATGCACCTCTTCTGTCCCCATCCTGCCCCCACTCCCCTGCGTCCTGCGTGAGGAGGCGTATGTGCATTTTGGCAGGTGCTGGCGGCATCACAGCGAGCGACCCCAAATGCTCCCCAGGCGCACTGTAACTTTACAGTCTCCACGCGTCAGCGTATCTGGACATTGCCAAACAAAAAAAAAAACACAGACGGAGTTGCTAAATGTATATTAACACATGCAAGTCCCTAAACTGTAAATTCTGCACCGTGATTGAGAAAGGGGTGAGGAGACTCATAATTCACAGCCCCGGCCCTGCAGGGTACACGTGAGTGGCAGTGCAGTGCCACATATGCGCCCCTTCAGCAATGGCAACAAAACAAGAATACAACACACAGGCCCATTCATAGTGTGACCAGATTTGAAAAGTAAAAAACCGGGACAGGACAATTAACCTAAAAGTAGGACTAACTCTTGAAAGTGGCTGTCAAGGCACTACACTTCAGTAGTGTTTGCAGGAGAAGGGGGTTTCAGTCTTAACGTTCAAAGAAAAACAGATTATAATGAATTCATCACAAACTAACACTATCTTGAGTTGTAAAATGCAGCATTTCTTCTGTGCAAGATTTACCCCAAAATCCTCTCTCCGAAGGTTAAAACAAACTAGGAACAACACAAGCGCATATGTACGACACTAATTCACATAGCGTTTTCCTACGGGATTGTATGATTATAAAACACTTCTGTGAATCAAGTCAAACCCTGTTGGTAAACACTATTCGTGCGTGGCAAGTCTGAGAGTTAACGCAACATGTAACCAATGCCTACAGTCGCATTCATGATCCGAGATGCGCGTAGCGCTTCACTGGGAACACTCCTCTTTAAGGACCTTGCATCAGAGGAAGGGATTGTAAAAGCAGCCAGGCCGTTATCAGCACAGTGAACACTAATACACGGGCATGAACAGGGAGCGCGCGCAGGGGCGCACAGCATTCCGATATCAGAGCGCCAGCAAGGGCAGCAGTATCTACCTACCTGTAGGATTTCAGGAAGCGCAGCCTCGTCTTGGTTCTCGGAGAAAGGCGAGGGACGGCGATTGCCATGGGATCCCAGAGGAAGGCCATTGGAAGGGCAGTGCTCGGGTGCCCGGCCGCGGAGGCTCAGAGGGGGCGCGGGGCACTTCGGCTGGCGCTGCCCTGCGCTGGTGGTCATCGAGCCCGGGGGATCTCCCTCTGGCACGGTGTGCCCAGACAGGCAGCTGGGCGGCAGCACGCGCCGGCTGAGGGGGTTAACCTGGCTTTCCTGCTGCGCAGCACCTGCCCAGGCAAAGGAGCTTTCTGCGTCCAAGGGTTTTATGTCAGTCTGCTCGCGACGCTGCTACGTGGAAGCTTTGATGGTTCAGGCTCTCCAATGTCGAAACTTTCTCACAAGCCGGACGGCAGTGTGCATTCAGAACCGAAGCACACACCCTCCAGGGTTACAGGAGCTACGACATAACTGAATGGCAGTGTGTACTTAAGGTGTTTGCACATGGGCTTTGTCTGAGTAGGAAAAGGGTGGTAGGAATTATTAAGTACACACTATGTTCGGAAATACCTGCCCAAATCTAAGAGCAGGCGCTCATTGGCACTCGTCTCATCTTCTTCCTTTGCAAACGTGGAACGAGAATCTGTGTGCAGTTCAGTATGAAGACATCTGGCGAGAATCTCACCCAGGAATACCCAACAAAACTTAGATCAAACTACACAATTTATATGGACATCTGTATTTGCAAAAAGGGTGTTGCATGAAACCTTATAGGCCAAGAACATCATCCACTTGGAAGTATTATGCATTACACGAGCCGGAATGATCGCTGCAGGGCTAATGTTCTGAGCACTGCAGTGTAAAAGCAAGCTGTTAACAATTTATACCATACTTGTACACCTGCTAGTGTGTAACAGCAATTTTGGAGGCAGAGAAAGAGCACAAGACGGAATTAGCATTTCTGCTTTGACTTCCTCCTCCGATTTTGTGAGGCATTTGACCATCCGCACGGTGGGTGTGCACTTGCCTGGGCTTTTCTTTTTTTTTTTACTTTTTAATAAAATAGAATGATGGTAGGCCAACCCCAGGAAAATGTGTGGGGCTAACCCACACACATTTTCCTATGCTTGCTCACGCCACAACAAAGCATGTACCTGTGCACTCCGGGCTGGACAAAGCCGTCCACCCCTGTCATATTTAGTTGGAATGTGACAGCCAAGGAATTCACATAGTCATCTCGAAGAAGGGGGAGAGCCAACCTTCCTCCTGCCAGTGTCAGCCTGATTAACTGACGAAGGATCCATGGATCCACCCTGCTCTTTTGTTAGGCCCTGCATTGGTGGCAGCTTTGGGATCTAGTTGGAGCCTTGCTCACCGCTTTGTAAGCCAACAATAAAAGTGTTTTTGCAGGCAACGTTTAGAACACTTCTAGGTATGTGTTTATAATCATGGCTGTTGACATAGAGACTGTGAAAGGCATGAGCAAGGATTTTCTGTACGTCAAGAGCATCGACTTCCCCACAGCACCAGGGTTAATAAACTGAGTTGCTGACCAGCCTCCAAGTTTGGGTAGAAGTGAGGGAAGCTGTGGGGGAGACCCCAGTAGACGGGCTGAATGAAGACGACTTCCTGGAGGTGCAGTGGAAGATGATGAAGAAGTGAGCATGAATAGTATTTCTCGCCAACCATCCCTCATGGGGGCAAGTGTGGTTTCTCAAAACTCCAGAGTGTAAGTGAGGTCAGGGGCTAGTTCGACATCCCGCAGGTCCCAGGCCTCGGCACAGCCTCTATGTTGCCCAGTAATTGTTCTGGCTGTTAACAAGATAGCAGCTAGAAAGCTCCTGCTCGAGAAAAGGAGGCTAGCGCTGGAGGAACCAAAACATCAGGACAAGGTCACCATAGAGCTGAGCAAGCTGGCACTCGAAGAGGAGAGTCTCAGAGCCACATCCCCAAAGATTTAATGCATGCTTTTGAAGCGGGGAGGGAAGCTTTTGACTGGTTTGAAGCACTCAAGCTTGCTTTTCAGCTACAGGAAGTGGAGGAGGTTCTGTGTGTGCGGCACTAATGAGTCGCTAACCAACCCAGGGTGCTGATGAAATTCTTCAGTTATCTCCAGAGGAAAGTCCCGTTTATGAGAGCATGAAGGCAGCCCTTCTCATGAAGTTGTCTAAAACCATGGGACAACATCTCAAGGGCTTCAGAGAGCTCACAAGGAAGAGTGGGCAGACTGAAGCGTTCTCACACTTGTTGAAACATCTGAGTGGGTGTGTGTCTGGTAACAAAGTTTACACATTTCAATGGTGTTACAATTTGATTGCGTGTAAGCATGTATTGAATCATTGTAAGGTTGACCTACAACATCATCTTGTGGACAAGACTATTAGAGACCTTAGGGAGCTTGCAAAGGCTGCCAACAGGTTTGTAATTACTCGAGTCCAGAAAAAGGCCCAGGCGAGCACACTCAAACCAGATGAGAAATCATCAGACAAGAAAAGTAACAAGGATGGGAAGGATAAAGATCCAACCCACTCCTCTTCTAAGTAAGGTCCCAAAAAAAAGAAGGGAATCCCAAAATTTTAGTTCAGCCGTACACACGGAAAAGAAGAGCGCAGACACTCCTAACACTGAGACTCCTGCGCTCTCCCAACACAAAGGTTGTTTCATGTGTAATGACCTGGGCCATAGGAAAGGGGATCCTGCTTGAGAGGGCCTACCCAAGCAAGCAAAAGCGAATGTTGGACTCATGGAGGAGACCATCATTAGTGTGGGTCTCATACAGGAGGACTTCCCGCTAGGCCAAGGAGTGGGTGAATGTGGATTGGTTTCACTGAGTGGGAATGGTAACGGATCTCCAGAAGAGATCCCAGTTCTCAATACAACTCTATTCTTACAACATGTGTATATCAATGGACACAAAACTCCTGCGGTCAGAGACACCGTGGCTAACATCACTGCTGTCATACGGCAGTGGGCACAACCAGGACAGTATATGGATGGGCTTGATTGTAGCATCAGAAACTTGAGGTGGAGAACCAGGTGAGTTCAGATCTGAAGGGCCTGCCCAAGCTTTATGAATTTGCATCAGCTGGGGGCTCAGATCAGACTGACTTCTTCAAAGCCCAGAGAGAGTGTCCCACTCTAGCGGGCCTGCTGAAGCAGGCTGGAGAGCAGGCTAAGGGTGATGCCCCTGGACTGTTTAAAGTGTACTGGGAGGATGGACTCCTCTACAGTGTGCCAAAAGTCTCTGAAGGTGAGGGCACCAGAAGTTTGGCAATTCCCCAATGCCACAGAAACTTCCTTTTGGATTTGGCTCACCAAACTCCTATAGCAGGTCACTTGAGAGTGACAAAAACGTCAGAACAGTTGTCTGCACACTTTTACTGGCCTCCGTTTGGTTTAAAAGGTAAGGAGTTTGTCCTGCCCCACTTGTCAGGCTTCTGGAAGTCAGGTTGTGTCACAAAGGCCCCCTTAATTCGACTACCTGTGGTTGGGCAACATTTCAAGCCAATAGGCATAGACATTGTGGGTCCTTTGGATCCCCAAACCAGCTCAGGGAACAGATACATCTTAGTAGAGGAGCAGACATGCACGTCACTGATAGAACCCACCCCCTCACCTCTGACCTATTGAATGAATAACAAGAAGACACTGTGCATGACACTTGGCATAATTCCAATACTGCATCGAGTGTTTGAGAGATGTTATGCACTCAGACAGCTATACTGAATGTACCTTCGAACTGAAGTGGCAGCAGGAGATTTGCAGACACCACTGAATATCGAGGAGCTGTAAAGAGAACCTGACAAGTGTAAAGTGATGTCATAGGGAGAAGATAAAATGGCGCACCAAAATGATATGAGAATACTTAAAAAATGAAGATGTAACTGAAGAAACAAGAGTAAGCATACATACAAGTGAGAAGAAACCATATATAAAAGAAGATAAGTAACCAGATGAGAAATTAATGTATATATGAAGACACGCAAGGTAGATGAGTCACATAGAAGCTTGCTGAGGTAGAAAATATAATACGGGTAAAGCAGCCATATTGAAAATTGGATGCCGGCTCTGAATAGAAGCAAGCAAAAGGCTCGAAGGAGAGAGACCAAGGCTGCAGAGCGGACAGAGGCTGGAAATCCAAATTTGTGCATAAACAAAGAATAGCTATAGGCCAGAGATCAAGGATGCCACAGCTAAAAGCTACTGAAGGGTACAAAGGGAGTTAACAAGGATTAGCAATGTACGCCAGACATATTTCTCCTAGATTAAGCAATGAGTGAACATTTGTGAATGCCAAGTATTGACACTTGAAGATGCAGAAAAGCATAGGGGAGACGCAGAAAAGCATAGGGGAGACAGAACAACCAAGTCTCCAGAGAATGAAGAGGGTAATAACACCCAGGATAATTGAATCAAATAGCACTAAATATTAGGTGAAATGGACAATACCGTGCTCTCTTCACACGTGGTGTAAGACCAGAAAACATGGCCTATTCATGAGCTTACAATGTACCTTAACTCCCCTTAAAGTTCCAGAGAACTGAGCATCCAGCAAGGTGGAGTACAAAGGAGAAGCCTTAACTGAAGGCTTTGGCGATGAAAGATGGTAGACTAATTGGGTAAGTGGGCAGTAGTCTGATGTTGTCCTCTGCACCCGGGTTTCGATTTGCTTGTGTGCTATTAATGAGCCGAGTGTCTAAGTTTGGGAGAGAATGCCAACCAATCAGAGGGCCTATGCAATGGTGTGAAGTTCAAGGTATGCGTACCAGATAAAGGGCAGCCAATAATGTTACTAACACCTAAAGAAGCTATAGCTATATATATTCCCCTAACCAATCCCTCCATCCAATTAGGTCTTATTATTTGCCACATAGGATGATGTCATAGCTGATGCACACCAAGGTATACAGCCTTTGTGTACCTGAAATGTTACCGAGGGTGTGTGAGCTGCGATCTGTTATTCACCAGGTTTCCCTACTTTATTGAGCTGACAATAAAGTAGTACTTGGCCATATTCTTGATTCTGTCTGGGTATTGGGGGTCCAAGATTAGTTGTTATGGTAATTCCATTCTACGCATAGACACGCCCAAAAAAGCGATACTGAACATTTGGTAGCGGTGCAGATGGTTCAGATCCAGATCTTCGGATTCTCAACATCTTCCATCATTTGCTGGAAGACCGCAGAGTTTTCCTGCAGAGAGCGGTGCTATAACACGTGTGACCAGAGATGGAAGGCCTCGAGCTGAATAATGGAAGCAAGTAGAAACATTGAAAGTGGCCAATAAAATGGGCGGGGCCACATTGCATGTATATATTTATTGTGGGAGAACGTAATAGGATTTGTTAGGGAAAAGGAGATACCTCAATACATTTCCTCAAGGAGGAAGAAGGGACCACATCACACTCCAGAACATAGTATTATTTAAGGGATTTCTGTGGCTACAGCCAAAGAATGGTGCACGACACACTCCAAAATGGAGTAAAATTGAGATGAGATACGTCTATCAGGTAGATAGGACAACACAATCGTAGAAAAAGTGTGCACACGTGTTTTTGGGGTGTTGAAACAATATCAGTGTAAAAAATATGTTGACACATTTTGGATTAGTGATGATCAAATAGGATGAAAGCTTAAATATGATAAGAACGATTGCAGTACAATTCGACAAATTATTAGGCCCTAGAAAAGCAAGCGGTTGATGCCAATCAAATCTACAAGGGATAATATTTTAGAAGAAATAAGATAAAAGAAGATCCATAAACCTATCAATAATGATAACAGGATAGTACGAATTGATAAAAACTATAAACAAAGAGATACAATTGACATTATTGTATACATTTGAAAATTGTTTACAGAAATGGGGTTTCTGGAGCTGGGCAGTGATTGATGGTGCTGGCCAAAGGGATTGTTAAAGTGTGATTAATTCATGAAATAATAAACGAGAACAAACCTGATAATTATTGACAGTTAAAAATGACCTATCATTATGGGTTACACTCCCCTTTTACAACTACGCAGGACATTACCAAGATACACACCGAAGATCAGGAAGTACCACGCTGAATGGGTAAAAGGCACGACTAATAAAACACTCATGCCGTGGCCTCACGAAGGGTCATTATCAAATGCAGTGCTGCGACATATGACAACATACTTGCATACTACATACATGGGGAATAAGCTACAGAAAAGGTTAGCTGTTTTAGAACTATGGAAGATGTACCAAAGTGAGATAGAAGACCCACCTGAGAAGGAGTGAATGCTTAATCAGCATAAAGAGGAGGACGTAATGCCCTCAACTCATCTTCCTCCTCCTAAAATAGATAGATAGAAGACAAACAGGGGATCTATACTCTAAAGGAATTAAAAGCAACAGAGGGGTATGTTAATCCAACATCCGCACCTCCCGTTTATAATAGCAAAAACAGCATGGAAGAAAGTACGAATAAAGAGTGTAGATATATGTCCACACATGATGAACATAACAAGCGTGATGAAAGAAAGGACAGACAGATAAAAATAGAGGAGAAAGCCAAACGAGAAAAAAGAGAGAAAAACAAAGCAAGTGGAATGACAATAGTACAAACCAAGTGGATAGGAGGACAGATATTGCTTAAATTAGACAGAAATGGCATTGATGATGTTAAAGAGAGAGAAGCAAAAGAGGAAACAGAAAAGAAGGAAAAGGAACGAGAAAAGGCATGCAAGGAAGAGAAAGAAAAAGAAAAGAACAGAGAAGGTATGAAGAACAGGAAAAGAGAAAGAGGGAATAAAAGAGAAGACACGTGAAGAAATAGAAGCCCAAAGATTGAAAGAACATAGGCTGCAAAGATGGCAAGAGGAAGAAGAGAGCAGGGAAATGCCAAATGGGAAGAAGAAATGAGAAGGAGTAGGGGACAAAGAGATGACGAAATAGATCATATTGTTAATAGACGTATGATACTCATCGAAGCACGAGAGACATGGGAAGAAGAGAGAGGATCACAACAGCCCCACAAGGAGCTGCAAGGGAAACCAAGGGTACATTCATGAGCTGATGAGTACGAGGCAGAAGGCATAGGGAAAAGGATTGGGGATCTATATTAACAAATGAGATAGAATAGTGGTTATGAGGCTATGGGGAGTATCGCAGGATCTCCACCAAAGGAAACACACTGATGAACAAGCGTAGAATGCTGTCCCTAGGTAGACTAGATCTTGATGATGAGGAAAGGTATAATAGCAATACCAGTTGCTGTGTAATGATGACATATGAAGAGAGGGAGGAAAATAAAAAAGCACAAAGAGAAGGCGCATGTAGCTTTTTGATAGACCCGATCATACAGAGGGGGTAAAATGGTCAGATTTAGAAGACCCAAAATAGAACCGACACCATATTCTGAGTGACCAAAAGCACAGTGGCATAGTGCAGGGGATATTACTCCGCCTTATGTAAGCAGGTTAAAGCCCAGGATTACCCTAAAAACCCTCTCCCTCACATCCAAATGCCTCAGCAACATAGCTCCTCCTTACCTGACAGAAGGAATCACCAAGAGATCGTCTAACCGTCCCACTAGAAGGGCCAGCGCAGACACCTTAATGGTGCCCAGATACAAAAAAAGTACTGCCCGCGGCTCCTGCTTTCCGGTCATAGCGGCCCAAACCTGGAACAGACTCCCCGCCAATCTCAGAACTGACCAACCCTACCCAAGCTTCAGATGCATGGCCCTCACCTGGCTACATACTAACAACACATAACCTGACTGAACAACCTGCCCACCTGACTATGCCATCTATGCTCACCCGCTTGCCTCATTCTCTTCTCATCTTGACCTAATGTTTTCACAGTACCTACATTTGTAAATATATGTCTCAACTGTTTTTTATTTATGTATCACCCTGCAACCAAGTTCTCAAGTATTCTTGTATTATCTGCGGCATTCTACTCTCGGGTTTGGTTTTGTGCTATATCAAATATACAAACAAACAAAGTCATTACCAGGAACAATATGAACAGCCGAGACTAGCCCCAAATTGAAGACGCAAAGTGTAGGGGGGTATGATTTTGGATCAGGATGTACACAATTCCCATTATTAGAAAAAGTGGGAGGATGACCGCAATATATTCCATGGCCACAAATGGACAAGGAAAATCTGAAATGTAAATTACCTAGTCTGACTGCAGGTGTGAAAAAATGGATTAATGAGCTAGAGATAATGACAGTGGGAATGACGTCAGCAGGGACATAAAAGGTCTACTGCCAGCTATTCTATGGGAGAGAGCTGATGAAATTTGGAGATGAGCATGGTATGTGAGTCTAACAGCACAGAACACGACACATGATGGAGCGCCATTTTGAAATTGCAGAGAAGACATATGGAGAGCGCTTAGAGTACAGTAATCTGACACATCAGACATGGGTGCAATTATGACTAGAAAAATGGGGGCAGATGAAGATCCTATTGCATTTATTCAAGAGATTCAAGAATGTTGGCGTCTTGAGACGAGAGCACTGTGGGATACAATAGAGGCATTATTCTATCTTATTTTATGTCAGGGCTGCCCGAGCCAATGCAACGGCAGACGAGGAAACAGGTAGGGATGAACCCATTCACGGTGCCCAGTGCAGGACTGTGGCCCTGAAGAAAGTGGTACTCACCTAGGCAAATCACTGAAACTGGTCGGCCTAAGGATAAGGTTCCAAGTGGTGCCCTAAAAGTTAAAGAGCCCACCTTATAGGAACCCAAGTGGCCAGTACATGGTGCACATTGATCCTGAACGATGGGGCCTTGCTTTTAATTTTACTTGTTTTTAACACTTTTGGAAAGTCACAAAACTGGGCTATTAAAAGTTATTTCAACCACGTATGATTTCCAACACCTTTCTAACTAAGTAACACTCTGAAGGTGCATTTAACATTAGCCATTTTGGCACTTTTTGTCTCTTTCTGCTCCTATCTAATTAGGGCAAGCCTCTTCTCCTGTCTGTTCACCCTGGATAAGCAGCGCACCACCGTAAACTAGGGTAAGCTACTCTCAGAGGGCTTAGAAAGTATGGTAGGAGGGCAATATAAACTGTATTAATTTACACAACATACATGAATAAAACCAAACATTTAACCTGTTTTTACAATGTTTTAACATACAAGGGTTGTTACAGGTTAGCTATCCACCGAGTCTTCTATGTGTCTTCTGATCTTTAAGCACCATCATACATGCAGATCATACGGGAATTGTACCAGGAAGCAGCACAGCCTCCAACTTACATAGGGTACAACACATAATAGATCAAACGAACGAACGAACAACAGGCACACCTAGCAACAGGATCACTAGATGCCATTAAGACATTTGACTCAGTGTTCTGGCAATGGATGTACACGGTGTTGAAAGGGTTTGGATTCGGGGAAGCATACATTAGGTGGGTTAAATTACTGTACACCAATTTGGTGGCTAGAGCTAAATCTGGGAAATGTATATCAGAGGTATGGGACATATGAAGAGGGACACGCCAGGGATGCCCGCTCTCGCCGATGTTATGTATATTGGCGCTGGAACCACTAGCAGTGTACCTGCGGCAGAGAAATCTGGCTGCCGGAAGTGACGTGGGAGGCACAAAACACCATATATCGCTATATCTGGAGGACATCCTGCTATATATATGCAAGCCCTCCCATAATCTCCCTATATTACTGGAGGTTTTAGACGCCTTCGCAAAACTGTCTGGAATCACGTTTAGCAAGCAGAAGTTGTGCCTGTTCCCTCTGGCGGGACTCCAACGGCTGGTTACAACAGAGTTACCCGACCTGGGACTGAAATGGGAGACAATCACATTCAAATACCTAGGGGTTCAGATAACACACATGCCACAAGACACACGCTGACTCAATATAACCATATTAACAGATGGGATACGAAAGTCAATGAAATTCTGGATCCGATTTATGGGGTGAGTTTCAATAACAAAAATCATTATCCTCACAAGGTTGCTCTACGCCTTTGCAAATGTACATTGTTACATGGAGCCAAGGTTCTTCAGGAACCTAGAAACTATAATCAGAGATTTCCTGTGGGGGGTAGGCCATCGTAAAATAGCACCCTAGACACTATACTTATCGTTCCAGCAGGGTGGGGTAAAACTCCCAAACTTAGAACTGTACAATCTGGCTGCACAACTGCGATATGCAACATTATGGCTATCGGATGAAGTCACCATGGAAACCAATCGATTGCAGATGATAGTGAAGCCAGCTAAACTCAAGGAAATACTGTGGGTCCCAGGTTCCTGCATGGGAGCCCAGTGTTTGATGGTCAGACTAGGTAGGAAGATTTGGGCCAGAGTGCTGAAGTTG
Source organism: Ambystoma mexicanum (assembly GCF_040938575.1). Lineage (NCBI taxonomy): Eukaryota > Metazoa > Chordata > Amphibia > Caudata > Ambystomatidae > Ambystoma > Ambystoma mexicanum. The sequence goes on from NC_090935.1 coordinate 508,050,629, forward strand.
GCACACCTAGCGCACCTCTATTCATGAAATGCCCACATTATAGTGGACACCTGCTTGAATCGGGGTGACCTGGGAGTGGCTAGAACGTGGGAAAGGCATGGAATACACGCCTGGGGGGACATGTTTGCTAATGGGGAATTCGGAGAGCTGGACAACCTTAAGTTAAATGAGGGGCTACCTGGCTGCCAATTTTTATGATAAGCAAGGGTGAGAAAGGTGACTAAACAAAAGTGGCAAGGCTGGCCTGCCGAGCCAGAGGAGGAGGAAGAACTCTTATCTCTGATGTATGATCTGGAAGATGGCTGTAGGCAGACTTCAAGGATCTACGCATGTCTCCTGGGCAAATTTAACACAACACATGAAGGGCTGAAGTGCAAGTGGGAAAGGGATATGGACACACAGATCACAGCAAAACAGTGGGAGCAGGCGTTGGCTTCTGTAAATAATGTGTCTAGAAATACACGATTTTGCCTTATACAACTTAGTGTATTGCACCACACATATATGACCCACAGCGAGTAGCACACTTTAGCAAAGAAGTGGTGCCTGAAAGCCCCTGGTGCAACGAGGAAAAGGCAGACTTAATGCATATGCTATGGAAGTTCACGAAAGTGCAGTCTTTGTGGTGGTGTATTGAGCAGACATGTAGGGGCGAGGGGATGGTCAAGGGTGAATGGAACCCATTGGAATGCCTCCTGGGAATATAGCCCAGGCCTGCAAAGAGTTGACATGTGATTAAATTCATGGACCTGGCGCGTGTCCTGGCCAAGAGACGCTTAGCTATGTCTTGGAAAAAAAGCAGGGCCCTCTGTATAGTCAGTGGTACAGGGAATTTGAATGCTGGTGCCGGGCTGAAATGAAAGTGTGGGCAGGGCTATATGTGAAGTGGAAGACGAGCAGTCAGATGGATTTGTTGCATGGAGGGACCTAATTGTACAAATGTTTCCCCCTTCCGATGACAAAACACCTTGAGTAAGTGAAGCATCACTGTATGCATGGCATTAAATTAAACACTTATCATTGACTTGGGATGACCTACCCTGAAGTACTCACCACTGTACTTACTCGCATTACGACCTCCTCTCCCAATACCCAAACACTTTCTGTGGGCACTGCCTGAATGAGCTATACTGTTCTGTTACTGTTTATGTGCTGTTAAGCACATGTTTGGTATTTGAGAGGTGTATGGACTGTACCACATCTGCACCCCTTCCTCCCATTCAATCTCTCTTACCCACATCCACCTACCCCTCTGTTATTAACCAATCCTCTGGGATTCTAAACCCTGTCACATTCAGAAACCATCTCTCTCAGAATCCCTGCTTTCCTGTTCCAGTTCCGAACATCCCCCATCAGTCTTCTTCACGTCCCTCTAGTTAGTCTGTCCCGAACACCCACTCAACTTGGACTAAATACTACGATTCCCGCAATCCCCCTCTGTTATTTTCACAATAAGAATCCACGTCATTCCTATCAATCTCCCCTTCTAAGGTCATCGTTGTTATTCCCTATAACACCTCTTCTCATCCTACCCCGTGGGATATGCTGACACTCCGACCCTGCCCCTTTCCCGACCTGAACACTTTCTCCCGACACAAAAAACAACAGACTAATATGCAACCTGTTTACTTGACATGTACCAATTCAACAAGGGTCAGGTAAAGTCAGGCAATTGACCAAAACCACACACACCTGACGGCCATTTCCTTTCCCCCCACAGAGATAAAAAGTGGAACACGACAGCACACTACGAGCAAGGCAGACTGCACAATGAGACAGCTATCTAGACCCTGCAGTTCAAGAGGAGGCGAAAGGCAGGGAAAATCGAGAGGCTGACAAGGAGAGACACGACCTTGCCCTTTTCAACAAAACCCCAGAAACCCTCCGCTGAAGGAATCATACGACCGAGGAAAATAGCCTACGTGTACTGCAGCAGATGTCAACGTTAATCAGAGCATATCAACGCTGACAAGCAGGAGCGAGGGAGACTCCTACTTCTGTGGTACCGGCCATGACTCCATTTAAGAGGAAAGCCAAGTGGTTCATCACAGCCGGTGAGTTGGGGGTAGAGCCGGGCTGTGGTGAATGAAAGACGCAAAGTGTCAAAGTTAAAAGACATTCAAAGAACTGTAAAAGTTATAAAGGAGAGACCAGCTGCAGAAGCGGGCCAGCAGCATGTGGGTGCTGCTCCGAGAAACTCTGCTTGATCCCCATACAAGGGAAAATACAAATACCAGCCATAGCAGTGCCGCCAAGATAGGTCAAAGTGGTCATACAGGAGATCAAAGCAAAATCCCCGTACAGTCGAAAGCCTTTGACCTAAGAACCATAACGAAAGCAAGAGAAGTGAATCCCACCACATGAGAAAGCAAGGGAAGCGAATCTTGTGAACATTAAAGTAAATGTGAATGTGAAGTTGGCAAGAGTGAAGCCAGAAGAGGGATGCTGACGAGAAGGGGGCAAGTCTAAAGTCCCAAGAAACAATGTGTTTGCAAAGGTGAACCCGGCCTAGGGATGTCCACTGGAACTATTTAAAAAGACATTGTGGCTCATTACAAGTATGTTGGTCCGGACCGGCATACTACAGGTCTGCCTGCCGGAGGCGCTGTGCCCGATAGGTCTGACCCTGCAGGGGACAGCGGCCATGGTAGGCAGCCCATCACGGAAGCACTGGCACTGGTATTAATGGTGCCAGTGCTTCCGTGGTCCCCACTCCCATAGATTCCTGTGGGGCTCTATGGGAATGGGGAACAACATTTTACCAGCGCCTGACTTTCTGAGCCATAGGGGTTGTAGTCCCCCAGCGGCACCGGGAAGTCAGGCGCCAGCAAATATTTACAGGTCCAGCGGCAACCCGCAGGTAGCACCGGCACGGTTACTTCCGTACCCGTAATGAGCCCCATTCATTTCTGTGAATGAAGAAAAGGACATAGTGAACCCGGTGGAGGGAGTATGGAACTTTAGAGGGGTCTGCGCCCAGAAGAGGGGGACCCAGGGGTGAGCCATTATCACCCTGATCAAGTGAAACCGAGAAAGGGAGGTTCACAGTGAACTGTTGAAAAGGCATTGTATGAAAACGATAGAGGAAGACTTTGTTGAAAGGCATAGTAAACCCGGCAGAGGGAGGTCAACAATCGAGATGGGTCTGAGCCCGAATGAGGGAGATACAGGGGTTAAGCCATCACCCAAAGTCCATTAAGAGAAGGAACTGTTATTTATTTATGGAATATCATTTGTGATGGGTCAGCACCCGGAAGAGGGGGACCCATGGGTCAATCCATCACTCAGAGTTTACGTGGAAAGGAATTTTGTATATGTTTGTCTAAAGCATCTAGCCCTGAAAGGCAAGAGAGTTTTGGTAAAGGAAACTTGGCAATCGAAGAACCTGATAAGCTGAAACAGAACTGTTGACTTGTGCTGGAAAGGCTCGAGTGTGTACTGTGCTCCGAGATCACACCTTATCCCATGCTCAAAACGTGGGGAAGGGAGAGTCAAACTATTGCATCCTGACAGTTGTTTGTGAACACTTCTTTCATTTCGTGAAAACTATCCCACACCCTTGTTGTATTAGTTTTAAGGTTTGGCAATAGGTTTCTTAGTATAGGCCCTTTTTTTTTTATTTTGACACAATGCCACTAGGACTGCCTCATTTTCATTTGATGGTCGAGGCTCGTTCCCATCTTAGATTTAGGTTTAGATTAGGGATTAGGTGTTTTTCCAACCTGCATTCAGTTTAATAAACACCCTTGCACTGCGTTCACTTGTGTCAGTATTTTCTGTTGCCACCATAATTTCTTAACACACAAAAAGTACACTTTCTTATATTTACTTCATATCAGTGTGCCAGGTGGCCCAAAAAGTCACACAGAGACTAGTTTTATGGTGCCTTATTAACCTGGTAACTAACTGGTCTGGGAAGACTGGGAGGGTTAGGCCTAGGGGGGGTCCCTGTGGTTCTTTCCATCTAACCATGGGTTCTCTCTGCCCTAACTGAGGAGACGCTAGAATCTCGCCAACATATTCTAAAGCACAGTAACCCCTACTCTATAGGTCTTTTCCTAATGTGGGATGGAAACCTAAAGGTCGAGACATTCTCTGTCCAACTCCCTCAGGGATTTTTAAAGGATCCCTTCCCTCTTTGGCAGCAGATTCATTTCACCAGGTTTTCTCCATCAGTCTCTCCACCTCACAAACACACTCTCTATATTGCTTCCTCTTTACCTCTATTTCTCCCTTCCTCTTCCCCTCTATGTCGGTCTATGCTCTCCTCCCTCTGAGATATTCCTACTTTGCCTTCTGTCCGTAGTTCAACTTCTCCAACTTCTATACCTGCCTTCTCTCTTCTCCCAATCTCTTCTTCTCCCCCCTTCCACTCTCCTCACTCTTCTTCTCTTGGCCCTTCTTCCCTATTTATTCTCAATCCCATACCTACATATCTGTGCCCCCATCTTGCCACATTCTCCCCAGCTACCTCCCTCCTGCTTCGCTCTGCCCTCACCATTAGCATACACTCAATCACTCACATTCACTCTAACTCCCACTCTTTATCTGCCTCTATATTTTTCTTTTACTCTCCTTTCTCAAGCTCCTACACTGCACTCATCTGGTACCACACACACACACACACCCACCCACCACACACAATACCTTACCTGCACTCTCACAAAAGCTTGCTAGGAACTCCCCAGCACTCAGCATGGTCTCTTGATCCACCACAGCTCCACCTGATCTCACCTGAACACCTTTCAACCTTCTCTCTGCTGGCTGGGCTTTTATAGCCATGCTACTCCCTTACAAGCAAACGCCCAGGTATCACTCTGAGGGCTGGGACCTCCACTGGAAGACTTTAAGATGCGTTTTAGCCTTATTTCCTTCTCTATCTCAGTTTGCAGGTGGCAGCCATGTGCTTCCGCTGCTCATTATCCCCGGGTCATTCTCCATGTAATGGTGAGGTTTGTTTCCAATTGGAGTTGAAGAGGATTTCTGTGTCTCCCTTGGTCCCCTGAAGTCCCTTCTCGCTCTCATTTAATGTTCTGTCGCCTCACTATTACCCTGGGGTCCGTCGAGGGTTTATCGGTTGAGTGGTGGGTGTCTCATCTCTGTTTGTCTTGAAGAAACCCATTCCATTTATGTTCTTAATTCCAGTCTAAGTTTTCTTGGTTGAGCCCAAGTACATTTTGGGAGTGGCGGTTCTGAAAAAGAGACAAGCGGACTCTGGATAGAAGAAGAGGTAACATGCTTTGAGGAAGCGACTGAGGCGCTGGCAGTTATTTACAAAGCACACTTAGGGGTTAGGCACTGGGACCCCCAACTCCCTTATTTCACTTCTGGGAGGGATCCTGTTCCCACCCGACAGGGTCATGACCCTGGCCCTGTCACAGCAGTATAACAATAAAAACGAGTGCACAAATGATATTGATATTTGCATAAACATAAATACATTTGCTTTCATGGAACTATCTGAATGCACAGACCTTTACATGCAAGCACTTAGTATACTTGTGAGTGCACATCAACCAGCTGAGGTGTAATTTGTGTAAGCAAGGTGTTGAAGTGTCCAAGCTTGCAGAGGTTTCAGAGAATGAGTACAGTATTTATTCATCATAACAGAGTGAAATAATAGAGTTTTTTAAAAAAGGAAGCAATTTGGAGGAATGTGAAATATGCCGAAATGACATCACTTCCTGCAGGAATTTATTTGAAAATACTGAAAAGGTGCAACATTATTTTGCAAAATAATACACTTTTCTTGGAAAAGAGAAATAACATTTGAATGCAAAATAACCTCCGAGTTGCATGAACCATACACAATGCAGAAACTAGAAACTGACTTGCTGTCTAAAGCAATGCCATGAACTTACACATTTGCAGAAATTAAAGGCGAAAGAAAGTGGAATCAAAAATCCCCCCTAGACGATTTAAACAGAAATTCATTTAAGGGGTAATACTGCAATTGTTTAATATTGACCTTTCATTTTGCACTCAAGTGCCGTTCACTTTAAAAAGTCAGCAACATTATGAATTAATATGTATAATATACATTTCAGTTGTTAAAAAATGTAAGGTTGCTGCCTGTAAAAAGTTAACACCCACAAACGTAGTGCATGTCAAAGTTAATTAAGTTAAACTCTGAACACAAAAACAACATTGTTGGAAGCTTGACTCACCCTTTTGTTTGGGATTGGTTTTAATGGATTTTTCCTGGATTGTTGTTAACATATTTTTCGTGCTGGTAATATATTAATTTAGTTTTTACCCTCTTGTGCAGGTCCGGCTGCCCTGCTCATGTTGGGTCAGACAAATCATCATGTGTGTTTCACAGATTTTTTCATTTTGCGCAATTTGCGCATTTTATAGTGTTCCTCCGACCCTACTGCTCATGTATGGCAGTCCACCATGTTGTGTGCTTTGGATCATCTGATCCATTTCATGGCATATTTTTCATTTTGTTTTGTTCCCCCGACCCTATTAACCATTTATGGTGGCACTACTGACTGTTTTGCAATTTAGCTTTCACTTTTTGACATAGCTTTCATTTCATTTTGTCACTCCTGACCCTTCTGTGTGTTGGGTACAACAGATATTGTTTGCATTTTTTCAGTATATGAATGTCACTGTATATTTTTTAATGTCATTTTTTCCCTTCAACTTTACTGCATAAGTATGGAAATACTGATAACTGTTTGGGCTGAGACAGTGCAAATATCGAGTGTGGCTGATCTGACTTTCTATGTGCGCAAATAAATACATTAAGTATGCACTAGAAGAAAGGTCTTTTTGCAAATTAAAAGCATGTGTGTGTATTCTATTCAGAAAAAGGGCTAGGTGTTTGGAAAAAATCTCAAAACTCAATGCTGACAATTTCATGATCGAGGGGCAGAAAGCATGATTTTTCATCCTCTAAAGAAATTGCAATGCAAAAAAACATGTTCTTTCCAGCCATCATTATTAGCATGAACATCTTTTTTTCTATTTTCCTATGTAACCTTAACTATAGAGTCATAGCAAAAACTTTACTACATAGATCTTTTAAAAGCCAAACATGATACACTGTAAGTGCATGTGTGGGTTTAGGACCCACTCCCGGATATATGGAAATGCTATTCCTTCCAAAGGTTTGTATGTACAAATAAATGAGCACCCATCAAGGAGAATATACAGTAAAATGCGCATGTTCTCATTTGAGGAACAGGGTCTTTATTCCAGTGCCAAGAAGCGTGAGCGCCCTTAGCACCAAGTGCTATGATGTATGTCCATCTGTCCTTCCAAATTTCTCTCTGTGTCGAGTCAGCCTCCACCCTGTTGGGTCACTTTCTGTTTCGAAATCACTGCTGACTATGCTTGGTTACATTTTTACATATCTGTGTAATTTCATTACTTTGTATTTTGTTTGTTAACCAGAAGGGTACAACGTACATTCATCGGCAGGCTTATTTTTCACTGAGTTTTCCTAAAACATTGTTGTGCGCTGTGGGGGGACTAAAGGGATTGAAGGGGTAGAGGATGTGGGGAATAGGTAGTAAATAAGTGGCAAGGGGGCATTGGAGAGAACTCCCCCGAAATAAAAAAAATATAAAACATTTGAACCAGAAATAATTCCAATTGATTGTGGGGTCCCAAACCAACCTAACTGAAGGGCCTGCTGGGGAAATGACCTGCCAGCATTCAGAAACCTACACGCTGAAAATGGGCCTATTTGGGCAGACTATGCGGGTGTCATTTTGCAGTGGAAATCCAGTAAAGCTAAAACAAAAATGTAATCCGAGTGTAGATTGGAAAAGCACATCATACTGCTCACTGAAAAATAAATGCAGCATTTTTCACTGAAACAGTCACCCATCAAAAGGTGGTGCACTGTGACAATTCAGACCCACTTTTCAGTAGATAATTAAATGTGTATTTTATTAATGACTGAAAGAAACAGCCCGGTACTTTCAACTTTCATCTTAAAAAAAAACAAAAAAAAACTATGCTGGGTGAAAAGAAAGAAGAGAATCCATTGGTGCAAAAGAAAAGTGAAACATGATCATTAAAACACACAGTATGTTAAAGATTAAAGGCTGATGTTAGAAAATGCAATATGCAAGTTCCTTTCAGCCAAGGGCAATCCTTGGGTAGCTGGACCCCACTTCAAGCCTGGTTCGTGAATCCCAACTGTTTACAACTGCAATAAAATGTAGCCTGCGTAAAGGAAGTCGAAAACAAGTTTACCCAGACCTTTTGTCACTGAAGGCAGTTCTGTGCAGGCCAAATGTCCTAGCCAATGCGTGACTGGAATGTGGGCTGGGGGATCACTGTGTTGCCAAAGTCTCACACATGTTTACGACCGGCAGCCACTAACTTCAAACAACAAAGAGGCTAATAAAAACACAGTCCAGGAAGCTCTGGTCACATGCCAGCCAGGAATGGCAAATGGCATGGAGGAAGGGAAGCTCATATTTGCACACATGAATATTCCCACTTAGTTTAAATAGAATGTCACAATTGTTGCATTTTCTCAGAAACCACAAGTAACACTGCAAACATGTTTGTTTCATTTTTTAGATAATTTCAAGGTGATTTGTTTAAATAAAATATGCCCACTTGTGACTTAGGAACATGTAATTGCAGGCAAAGTATGTATCTGGCTGCTCAGGACATGTCCTGAATTTCAGAATTGACATGCCGGTGGAGGGTAAAAATAGATATGTGGAGTGTAAATAGCATGTGCATACCTATTATGCTTTTTGCAAAAATAGAGGAAAATTGCCAAATGCCTTTGCAAAATGGTGCAGCCCTGCTGTCATTTTAATTAATTCACCAAGATTAACTGAATCGGAAGATGTATACATTATGGCAGTTAGTAGTAAATCACAAAGTTTTGCCACACAGCTACCTTTTGGCTAAAGTTGACATAAGATCAGAAAACAAGGAGAAATTCAAATGGCAATTGCCATATGTCTGCTGTAGACTCCTAAACCAATCCTTAGAGAGAGGCTGGACTTGGGGGTAGAGCGAAGGGTAACTGTCCAATCCTGGTTGCGAGACTCCTTGCAGGGTACCGTCAAATACTGAAATCTAGATGGTGTCATCACCGGTATATAAAGTGGATGCAATAGGAGAGCAGTGAGGGCTGCTAAAAATGACCACGTGACAGTCGTAAGGAAACACCAAAGGAGATTGTTGAAATTGCATCTAGGTGGAGCTGTCTATTGCTGGGGAGGCCTAAAAAGACGACTGGGCCCTATTGTGAAGAGCTGGGGGCCATTCTTGAAAGTGGAGTGGCCAGACACCTGTCTTGTCCTCCAAGAGGGTCATGACATGCAGATGGCTTTCCTGATTTAAAAAAAAAGTTTTGAATGCAAGTAGAATGTAGTCATTTGAAACCAAAATATGGGGGAGTGTGCTTGCCTCAAATCAATTTCCTTTATAGTGGACAGGGGAGCAAAACGGTGTAGATCTTTAGCCTATTTAACTAAAAATATTAATTTAATGAATTGCTCTTGGCAGAACACCATGGGGTGATTTTTGTTAAAATTTGAAATTAACAAAGCTCATTCCCAGTGTGCACTGAACACTATATACTATAACAAACATCCCCAACACAGGCCTTTAAGTGGAGGGAGGTCTGAAATCCAAAATTCCTAAAAATCATCCCTATTTTTCTGTGCAACTTCCCCAACACTGACCAAAGTAGGAGGGGGCAAGGATTCTGAAAAACAAACTACCAAATCACCCCTGTGTTTATTTTAAAGAAAAAGTGTGGGTGAAATAATAATTGTCATATGCATTTGTACAAATCTGTAAACCAAACTGCTAGCCTTTTATGTGTGCAGGAATATTGATATTGCACAGCATGGCAAAATTGATTCTGTTCATTTACCTGTGTTGATTATTTCTTGAAGTGAAATCTGTAGAAAGTAAAGTATTGTGATGTGTGTTTTTCCCAACCAAATTGCGTGATTTATTTGTGTAACAAGAAGTTTAATTGTGAGCCACAAAGAAGGTGGCGTGTGCCGATTTAGTATGAGCTCCATTATTTACCATTCAAATAAGTACAAATATGTTTCCTGTACAGCGGCATGGTTCTTGGCCCTTTGGTAACTAAGGGGGAGGGATCCAAGTGGTAGGAAATTAATTGGAAATAGGGCTCAATAAAAAGCTGACAGTAAACAGTTTGTTGACTGACACCCTCATTGGGGAGGGAAGGCACACCATGTATATTAACAGTTTAAGGGAATCTTGTAGCGTATATCCTGGCACTACAGATCAAATATGGCATCAATGCCACAGGGTAAAAATACAAGATCTGGTTCTTCTTTTTTGAACCCTTGATACATTGTCAAACAATGATCTAGCATTAACATAGAGGTAAATGTTTTTTTATTGTCTCTAAAAAGCTGTGTTCAGCTAACGCTAGGTTGGGAATAGTAATAATATGAAGAAATACATGTTTGATATACAGCTTCATGCTGGATTCCTCCAGTTTCTCAGTAGTGTTAAAATAGGTACAACTTGTCAATTTATTGGTACTCCCTTTACCAATACCAGTAAGACGAGCAGGTGATTCAGCACTGCAAGGATTCACAGCTGTGCCCCGCAGGCTGAACACAGGGGTATTGGGGTGGCACTCGCGATCATGGTACATGCCACCACTCTTTCAGCCTACTCCTAGCAGTCAAGTACCTACACTATATGTGACTATAGAAGCTGGAAGGGCACCTGTCCTAACTTCCAACAACATGTGGACACGTGCCATATAAATGTAGAGTTAAATCTGGATTCAAGTAACAGTGCACAGAAGGTCAAAGCAGGCACAAACTATGCATTTGAACCTGCACATGACAATACAGACCCACTAATGGGAATAGTGTCAACGTTTGGATCTGTTTTGGACTACAACACCCACGACCTGTCAACTTTGACTATGCTGGTTAGGACTGATGGGAATTGCAGTCCAAGACATCTGGAGATCCAAAGGTTGACACAATTTCCAGCCGGTCAAGTGGCACAACGAGTAGGAGTAGAGCGCTCGCTTTGACATCTGTGCAGAGCCTGCTAATGCAGGTTTGAATCCCGGCTGGGCTAAACTCAGCCTTTCATCCTTCCTGAGGTCGATAAATGAGCACCACACACCGTGGGTAATAATAAGCAGCGCTCAGATACCTGAGGGTTCGTAGCGCTATATAAATGCCAAATTATTATTATTATTATTATTATTTGGTCTGTATTGTCCAACACCATCATAATTCACCCAATGACCCACGCTTTGTGGAAAACGATGATTATTGTGGTATGTTAGTGTGCGACCAAATGAAAACAAAAAAGACAGTTCATTAATGCACAAAAAGAAAGGTAGGTATTTTTGACAATGAATGGATGCATCTACAATTTATTTAAAAGAGCATAGGGCCTGAAACAGGGACCTGGCAGAGAACAGAACAGTGAGTGGGAGCAACCCTACTTCCAGGTGGCTTACCATAGTAGGGTATGGTGATGTGAATGAACATCAGTGTGGGGCTGAGGAGGAAGTGGGGGCACGAGAACGGGGCCTGGCATTCCCAGTGCCGACGTGTACCACCCATGTCTAGCCCTGCCTGCACATAAAACTGTAATGCTTCATCGGCATCCTATTAGTCTGTTTTCTAATTGCAGGTACTAAAGAGCTAATCCGAATGAAAATATGATGAAAACGACATATCGAGCTTGCAGCAGAAAGCTGTTCACGGGAAGGTTGCAGTGATGTCGCCTTTCTGCCATCATTTGTGAGGAGCGGCAGGGCGCTGCGCTGCTGTTTGTTTTGCGGGCTGCTCACATTATTAATTTAACACCTCGCGCTTTTCACAGCCGTCGCTCTTAAACCTATCAGCGCAGCAGGTCCCAACGAGGTCAGCGGCATAAGCTTCTTACAATCAGGATTAGGCCTGGGCAGAATGAGGCATCAATCCCACGCATTCACACTGGCACCATTGCCGCCTGCACCCCGATTTCACTAACAATGCACATAATACAGTTATGAGTTCCGATTCATTGGATCATAACGTTTATTTTCCAAATTCCAGAGCAGTCCTGCATAAACCTTGCTAAAAACTGCAGAAAACTCTGGGTCAGCACTGTAAAGGTGATTTGTACAGTTTGTGGGTCGCCTGTGGCCTCTGGAACCACATTTACAGATTGTGGCGGGCATCAGAAATCCTGGGGTTTTCAATATTTCGCACTTTAAACCTCCTCATTGCCACCTTCCATCATGCTGGGGCAGGTTTTTTTGAAGGAGTGGAATGGTGTTTTGGAGGGTTTCAGCTGACCACAATGAAGTGCTGGTGTAAGGTGAACTTGGGTGGGAATTGTGATGTGATCATTTGAGAGGTAGTGGGATTGAGCGCGACATATAAACGGGTGGTGTGCTTAAAAGGTTGAGTGTATTGCTTTAATGCGGGTCTTTTTGTATGGTTTAGGTCTAGTGGAGTTCTTAACTGGTTGTGTGGCATGTTACATTCTTTAGTGGTGGTTAACCTCACTGAGGAGAGTATTGTTAATGTGCTTGGTAGATGCTGTGTTTGGAATGTGTCAATCCTTATATGTGTGGCTCGAACTTCGCAGGCAGTGCCCCAAAAAGGCGAGTCAGGAGTCTCCTTGGATTGCGCATGTCCAGGTGGATTTGTGGGTCACCGGTGGTTTAGGTTTAGTAAAGCTCTGTCCTGTTTTTGTGGCATGTTAAATTGTTTGGTGGTGGTTAACTTCACCGAGGGGAGCGTTGCTAAGTGCTTGGTTGATGCTGCTGTGATGGGCTCGGCCAGTGCATAGACGCGGGTGGTGTTTTAGGATTGGGGAGGTTGGGCGATCAGAAGGAATGTGTCAATCCCTGTATGTGTGGTTAGATCTTGGCAGGCAGTGCCCCACAAAGGCGAGTCCGGAGTCTCCTTGGATTCTTATTTCCTGTGCTTGTGAGGTGGTGCATGCTGTATGCTGTGGGGATAGGTATATCCAGGGTGTGTCTAAAGGTGGACAGAGAGGTGACTGTGAGGATGAGGAGTGTGCCAGAAGGGTGGTGGCGAATAGGCTGCCACCTCCTTGTAGACATGACCCACATTTCTCTGAGAATGTTCAATGAAATGAAATAATGTTAGGTATCAATAGTGGCCAGATAATTCTGAATACTCAATTGAGTGAAAAACACACAACACAGATCTATTTGTATCCTGCCATCTCATGTTCAAATATTGGCAAAGCAACACATTTTTATTAACCAGTGATCGTAGTTATGTTAAGTGAAATATTACGTTTTGTACCATGCCCCGCTACCATTTGCATATCTCCTCTAGGCGCCCTGGCAGATCTGAAAAAGAGAGGGTGGGTTTCATCATTTAGGACAGGGGTCTTCAAACATTTTGAAATCTAGCCCCCTCTTGAGTAAAAATATTGGTTCTGCCCCCCCCCCGCCCATGGGACTGAAAGGATGTCTGGGGGCCCCCCATGCTCTTTAAAATATAAGCACATTTTCAAAAGCTTATATTTTCTATTAAAAGCAGCCACATTAATTCTTTCTTTTATATTAAAAGAGTCATCTTAATGCCCTTTCAAAGAGTCGGCCTCCCACCTCCCGGACATCCGTCGAGCCTCTCCCGGCGGGCCAGCCCCACACTTTGAAGACCACTGATTTAGGAAGAGAGTGTGGTGGTTTTTGCTGGTGGTATAGATGGGAGGTGCCCTGAGCTCTGCATGCATGACCGCTTTCTAGGTGTGATGTGTTAGGAGCATCCGGCGCTTTGTGTACAGAGAGTAACACCATGTGCTGACAGTGTGACCTGCATTGACCGGATGTCGGATATGTCACTGGCTGTTAGGAGTGCAGAGTTGTGTTGTCTGGGGTCTGAGCAGAGGAGTGTGGGAAGCTAGTTTGAGTTTGGTTTGCATGTGCTGATCAGATTGGAGAGTTAGTCGATATGGGCCAAGGGTAATCCTGCAGATTTTCCAGATCGGGTGCAAGCGCATAGTGGTGCTGTTGGCTGCATTGTGGTGGTAAGTAGTGGGCTTCTTTGCAGTTGTAGCGGGCCACTGTCCTGCGGTTCATATTTGGCATTAAAAACAAAGCAAAGGCAGTCTTCTAAGAGTTTTAGCAGTGCATGGAGCTTTGATGTACTCTAGACATTGGCAGTGTTCGCTGAGGGCCAGGTGTTGGTTTGCAACTGGGCTGTTGTAGCTGGAAAGGCATTGCCTTAAGGGGTGTCTCGCCGTGTGTGGGAGTTGGTCTATTCAGAGGTGCTGTCTCCACTGTTGAGTGCTGTTTACTTTCCATGGATTATGTGCTGAAAAGCCCGGTATTTAGATTCCACCTGAATCTCAAGTGGTTGTGCAGTGTGCAGATTCCCCAAGTGTGGTGGCCATAGCCGAAAAGGCAGAGGATCCCTGTCTTTCTCCGCAGAATCTCCCGGTTTCTCCTAGCTGGCCATTTCTGAATCTTATCGATCGTTGCTTGGTAATGTGAGGGTTTACTTTTGAAAGGATGGCATTCAGAGACTGCCAAGCCCATAGCCTCACCGTTGGCCTGCAGCTTGCCACACATGTGCAGCAAGTGAATTCAAACATCAACTCACCAAACTATTTTAATACATGAGTGTCATGAGGATACTAGGTAAGAATAAGGGACTGTGCCTTTATATAATGTTAAACTTAAGGGTATTGTGGCTCTTTGAGAAGTTATTTATTTTGTTCCAATGAAAGGCAGAGTGTGTCTGACATTTACTAGTATCCAACTCATTGGATTGCCCTCAAAAGAACAAAAGACAGAGTCAGAAACGTATACACCTGAGTGGTACTCATTGTATTATCCATAACATATTTAAAGTATGAGTGAGGAACAGCAAATATGAATGTGCATACCCCACCCTTTCAAACTTTCTGAGGCACTGTTTCTTCTTGCAGTGACAACTTTAAGGAAGGCATGGTATCAAAGTAAGACAGACACAAGTGATCACAGTTCAAGGGTGTTTATTCAACTGCAAAATGGGTGAGATCAACAGTTAATCTAAACCTAAATCTAAGATAGGAGAAAGGTACGACCATCAAATAATAATAACACTGTCCTTGTGGAGTCTAGTCAAAATAAAAGAGCCTATACTAAAAAAAAAAAACGATTGCCAATCCTTACCACTATGTTACTAAATAGAAAGAAGTGCTCAAAAAATGATAAGACAGGATGTGTAGGCCCGGGGCCTGCCTTCCCCACACTTTTAGCATGGGACAAGGTGGGTCACTTGAGCAAAGAACACTCCAGGGCTCCTCCAGGATGAGGTCACAGTTCCTTTCACCAACATCAGGGCCTTCTGTACCCAAGCCTCTTTACTACAAAGTCTCTTGACTTAGAAGACTTGATGCCCCATAAACTATAAAGAAAGGTTCCTTGCTCAATATTCACGTAGGGTGATTTACTCTTCACCCATGATCCCCCTCAGATGGACTCTGATCTTGCTCTCACCATCAGCCTCCCTTAGTCGGGTTCAGACCAACTTCAATTTGTAGACATCCCTCAGTCGGTTCACATTTACCCCAACAATCTTCTCTTTTCACCCAGGATCCCCCACTTCTGGGCTCAGACAAAAGTTCCCTACAATTAGTCCATCTCAGCCGGGCTCAGACCAACTTCAGTTTACAGACAATCAAAGACTTGCGAGTGTGCATGGGATTCAATGCATCCTGCTGCAGGACCACTTCGATTTGATAGTTCAACAATTCTTCCCTGCTCAAGGGGGGGTGGAGGAAAACCAGAGACCTTTGAGTGAGCATCCATGTGTAGCCGGATCGCTCTGTATCTGGTAGCAATCTTACTTTCATAAAGTTCAATTATATTCAAGTTCTCTTTCTTCATACAATATTTCCGCTTGCAACCTTGAGAATAACACAGTCCGTTGTGATATCAGTTTCTCTAACTCTCCGGCTGTGCTGAACTCATTGGTGTTGCTTTGCTGTTGAACTCAAGGACGGTACCACGGTGGCAATAGCTTCTCCCCGCGCTGGCTATCAGTGCGGGAGGGACGTGTGTACTGTTGACACATGCTACACCATTCGTTACCCACAATTCCTGGTCTTATGTTTCTTTTCCTGAAGTATTCTTGAAAGTCTCAGTTCTGAGTTAGAAAGTGCAAGGGTAATTCCTTCGTGGTCGTCCTCTCCAAACTCGCCGCCTTTCTCCTTGGTTTGAATTGCAGTCTCAGGATAGCACCTTCTTCGTGTGTTGTGCCTTGCTCAGAGTGTGCTTTTGTGCGCCACCTTTTAGCCGTGTATGGAAGTGTAATGGAGTCAGGTGTGTGCAGTTATCAGTAATTGCCTGACCCTTGTGTTGGGACATGTGAGGTGTATAGCTTTGATGCTAGTCCGTTGTCACCCACGATGAAATGTCTGTGAGAAAGTGTTTGTGTTGAAAACGAATGAAAAATGTGGACAGTAGAAGCACACCCTTTTGTCAGAGATTTAGTCTACTCTAGTCAGTACTTAGTCAATGGGTTACTAATTACAAAATCTATTTGAGTTGCAGAGGAGAGAGATGCAACCTTGACACCTAGGTTACCTAAACACAGAAGAGACAAACAAGTTCCCAATTGCTCCAAGATTCTGTCTTGCAAGTCCTGGAATATACATTCCCGCCTTTTAATGTGTTCTATTCACCTCAAACTAATTCGGTCCTCAGTGGTCCATGCATACCCCTTGGTTTCATTCCATCCCCGGCTTTCTTATCATTCAGCAGCAGCTCGTTGGTTACTGCCTTGACTATAGCCCCTTAATTGGGACAGACACTCCCGACTAATAGCACTCTTTTACATTGTTACGTTTTTCCGACCGTAAGCCCACAGGAGACCAACAACGACTCACCAGTGTCAGCTTCCTCTTTATGGGAATTCATGACTTTATTACAGCAATACTTTTCGATCATAGTGAATTAGGGACATGTTGTTTACATGTGACGTCGCTCGCTGGCCACCGTAGTGTGGTCACTATATAAACACTAACTGGTTCGCTTCCTTAGTTTCCTTCTTTTTCAAGAAAATGCTGTACAGTTGGAGCACTACACATACTAATGTGTTTCCTTTTGCTTCTTACCCTTTTTAGTAAACCATTTAAATAATTATCCATCGTCAGTTACGGATCCTTGTCGACACGCCATGACACACATGCTCAGCACGCGCTGACATCATCAGCTATGACCATATTTATACAGATGCGACGCTGCAAATGGAGTCAGACATCCTCCAGGGGATCCTGTTTCCATCTTGCTGCGCCGCTCATTTGAGGTAAGAACTCTTCACTCACTGACATGATATTGCCCATTCTTTTTAACTGTACGATGACACTCGGCTGAAAGTTGTCATTTCTACTTACTTCCCTTACCCCAGTCCTCTCTCTTCAGACTGTGCCCTTGACCCAACCTCAGGACCAGTTACCGTCTTCCATTTACCCGCTACCATTAGCAGAGCCTCATTGTTAAAGACCACCTGGTTACAACTGTAAGTTATGGGCTTTCTCACTTTTTCAGAATATATTAGTTAACCTCTTCAGACCAATTTGTCACTGATGGCTACCTTTTTGCAAACAGGGACCTGTTTGCACTGCCCACCGCATGAACGTATTTCTCCACCCGGAGACGTATAAAGTTGTTTTGAATACAGATGCATCCGGAACAATTTTTAAAGATAAAGAAAAAATCACAAGGTTAGATTAGTTATTCTTCTACCAGTGTTCTCTATTTTTACAACATTGTCACTAATCAGGCTTCCCTACTTGATGCAATACTTGTCTTTGACTCTTGAGACATTATAAGCACTGGTGAGATAAATCTGCCCCCTCTGCTACTTTTAGTGGTTAGGCACAACATACTGGAACACTGTCTCCAACAATTCTTGGCATTTTGTGAGCTTGGAGTGTAAGAGGATTCAATTCAGCACTACAGCTAAGTTAACGCCTAGTCTAGAATACTGAATGAAAACCCTTATTGATATATCTTTAGGTCCAGTTCATGCGTTCTGGATGACTACCCCTATATAACACCCCTCTCTTGGAATCCCCCTGACCCCACTGAGCCAAGAAGTAGTTCTGTTTTGCAAGTTTAAAAGGTTTATTTGATAATTTAAACAATAGATATATATATGACACTTTATAATAAATTAATAATTGAATAGCACACTTAATCTGATATGATAAAGATCAACAACGGAGAATCTGGCACTAGCACACTTCTTATAATCACTAATGAGTTGACATGAATGGATAAGGTAACACACTGGTAAATAGGAACAAAAGTATAATGTGGTAGAGGATGCTTTATGTAAGCTCAGGTGGATGCAATATTCAATGAATGCAGTACAGAAAATACTCAATATGATTTCAACCAAACAATGTGATCACTTTTCTCTGGCTATTCACTCCCCCCCTCTTTATGCAATGCAAGGGAATGGGAGGAAAGCACACAGTTCTCAGAAATGCAATCAATGTAATCAGTTCAATCCAGCAAGCTTAGACAACAGAAAACAGATAGGAGTTTTGAAAACACAGGCCCAAATGCTTTTATATGTGTTAGCAATGGATGAGAAATATGCTGGAAATGCTGTTAATTCCCTTTCAGAGGTTCAGGGTGAGTGGTATCTAGTTAATATTAGTCCAGGCTCACACTAGCAATGAGGCAGGGATAGTTAACAGGTTAAACGAATTTCTGGCAAATGGAAGGCAAGCAGCAGCAGTTTTTACATGTGAAGAAATTTGCAAATCATGGTAAAATTCGCGAATGCGTGTTCCGCGATTGCGGTAAAAGTATAAGGGGTAGGAATGCGGTTCTTGGTGCGATTCAAAGCTACGATTCTAAGCTATCAGAGGAAAGTTACTGCAAGTCTCTAGCCCAAACGGTCGCGGAGATATGAACGATTGAATAAAGGTCGTTTTTCAGATTTGAAATTTTAAAGTTCAAAAAGACAAGTGCAGCTTGCAACTAGAAATGACAGGTGACAGCTAGGAGGCAGTTCTACTTAGGTTAAATAGATTGAATTATATTATTTTAACTAGAGATTGGTTCTGCACAGTTTTCTAGGTACTCACACTATATTCTTGGATTAAATGGGCCTCATCACGGATCTGGTCAGGGTTTTAGACTGGACTCTGGTCTGGTCTGGTCTGGCCTCTGCACTTCACAGTGATCTGGGTCAGCTCTCTCTGCTGGTCTGGGTCTCTCTGGGTACAGCACTGCTTTCTCTCTGGTCTGGTCTCTTAGTTCTGGATAGATTGAAGTCTCTAGTTTGGCTTTCTGGAGGTTGATGGAGGTAAGTATGGATTTTTCCGGCAGAGCGTCCCGCTGCAGATGGACTTGGAAAGTCCCTATCTGTCCTGACTGTCTGCTTTTATGTGTTTAGAATGTGGGTGTGTTCTAGCATCACTGACCCTACCTCTCTCTCAGCTTCTAATTGGTCAAACTTCCATTTATCATTTGATTGGGGAATGAACTGTGAGTCAGAGTGATGTCATTTTACAGCCTGCAGAAAGTCCACTCCTCCTGTCAATTTACACACAAATCTAGATTTGAAACAAATACATATTTGCAGAGGTACATATTGTTTTAAAATCATATGCACCCATCATGCATTACAGGAGGTATACCCTGTTCAAACTCTGCTCTTCCTGGGAGCTTGCATTCAGAAATGGCACATATTTCACTTTTTAACTGATTTTGCAATTTCTGACATTGACCCAACTTTACATACATGTGTGCAGGGAGTAGGGACATTAACTGATGAAGTTTCAGATTTTTAACATGCATACATTTAGAGTAATATCCACTTTTCCGCTAAAACCCCCCTGAACATGCCACCGGGTCGAAAAACCTCTTAAAATGTGGGCAGAAAAATCACAAGAATTATGGTATCATTTATAAAATTTTCACATGTCTGCTCTATGAGTTATTCATCTTTTTAAAGTTATGTTCTGGCTCCAAAGGGGTGTGGTTTCCCAGGTCACATGGTATAGAAACCAGTCTTTCCAGTTTCTGCCAAGCCAGCTTGCTCTCACAGGCAGTGCTCCTCCCAGCTCCTGCCAAGAGGAAGCTACAATTTACGACTGCGGTAATAAAAACCTTTGCCTGAGTGAAGAGGGCTTTGTTCACTCTCTTGCAGAGCACAGATAATTCAATTATCAGATAGATGGCATATCCTTAGTGTGGGCAGCAAAAGGAAGGTTGGCCTGGGAACACAGTGGTGACTCAAATTTCCCTCCTGATGGGGGTAGTTGCCAGGCAGAATCAAGTTCCTTAAGCCAGACTTTCAGCTACTGTCATGTTATTTGTTGCTTTTTAAATTAACTTGCAATTTTACACATGCAGCTAGAATGCTGATTCTAAGTTTAAAACTATGACATTTAAACAGTTACAAAGGCATGTGACACCAAACATAGCTCACTCATTTAATCTAAACATTTTCGATTTTAGTGTCTTTAAATCCAGTGCAACTTAAACTGCTGAAATCCACAGCGCAGCCAGTCTTATTATAAACCTTGTCTTATGATCTTCATTTCCCAGATTTTGTAGGCACACAAAACTCCATTCTGCCAAATGTCTGCTGGTGTTCAGTGAATATTTTGCACATATTGCAATGTTTGAAATAGGCACTTTGACTTGCCTTCAGGGAAACAGAGTGGTTTTAAAACGCCGGCTTTTGGATAGTGGTGAGTACTGGTACTGCACCCATTTTTGGGATTTAAGAAATGAATTCCCCACAATTCTAGGTTGCATTTGGCAATCAGCATTGCCATTCCCAATGGTTTCAGACTACTGTGCGGGTAGTCCAATGGTGGTTTTAGGCAGCGTCCTTCTGTGCCCATAACATCGGCAAAAATGAATGGCAGCCTATTCTTCATGCATTTCCCTGTGCATTTTCTGGGAAGCTCTGGCCATCATGATGTTTTCCATGTCAGTACTGCACAGTTTTGAGGTAGGGCTCGGATGCATGGGTAAATACATCCCACAAGCCCCCCTCTTGCGATGGCCATTCTATTTCACGAATGGGACTCGCAAGACCTGGGATGTTTCCTCATCTTCTTCCAATAGATGGCACAGTTCAGCATCTTTTCCTCCATCCGGTCGGATCGATCGGTTCTCCTCGCCGGTCCTGATGGGAATATTGGGCGGTACCCCGAGCCCGTTGCGTCTCAGCTCCCGGTCTCCGGATCGTCCTCCTTGGCCCGTCTCAAGGTTTTCTTTCTCCTAGGACGACAAAGGAAGAGCGGCAATACCTATTCATAGACGTTTTTCCACCACCGTTGAGATAGTGGGGCAGCATATGCATTTTATCATAACGAAACATTACATTCTTATTTTAATAAAAACAGTATGACTAAGAGACAGTTTCATGCAAATCACAATATTTTAGAGACTAGATGTGGTATGTTTTATGATTGGAACTGAATTAGTCTGATACAGTACCCGCTAGGATTCCAGAGGATTCCTCCAGTTGTTGCAGAGTGTGCCTGGGATGGCAACATTTCAACTGGTTTATGTGGACCCACTTGTCTTCCCCCTCTGCCGAACCGCCTTTGGGGATGCGGACCTTGTAGGCCACAGGGGAGATCTTATCGACGATCTCAAAGGGTCCTTTCCATGTAGGCAAAAATTTGCGCTGCTTGGCCTGGTTCCTTTGGAAGTTGTATAGATAGACCCGGTCCCCCACCTGAAATTCCTTCCTGGAAGTTTTCAGGTCATAGTGGGTCTTCATGCTATCAGCTGATCTTTCTAGATTCCGCTGAGCATAAGCAAAAGCATGTTGGAGGTGTTTCCTTAAATTCTCTACATACTCATGAGTAGTGGAGGCATTTATCAGTGTCTGCTCTTGGGTCCTGTAGAGCAAATGCTGAGGAAGCACCATCTTGCGCCCAGTCATCAACTCAAATGGTGACATTTTGGTTGCAGATGAAGGGGTAGATCTGATAGCCATTAGGACCAGAGGTAATCGGATATCCCAACTTGGCCCAGAATCTGCCACAAACTTCTTTAATATGCTCACAATTGTCCGGTTATATCTCTCTACTGCCCCAGAAGAAGCTGGTCTATAAGCAATATGCAGCTTTCTCTTGACCCCCAGTATCTCCCACATCTTTGTCATTACTTCACTGGTGAAGTGGCTACCTCTGTCTGACTCAATCCTTTGAGGTAGACCAAAACGGGAAAAGATGTGGTTAATCATCAAGGCAGCTGCAGTTTCTGCCTTGCAATTTGGGGCTGGGAGACATTCCACCCACTTGGTAAACAAGCATGTCACAGTCAACATGTACTTATTCCCCCTAGCCGAGCGAATCACAGGGCCTACAAAGTCGATTTGTAAATCTGACCATGGCAGTGTCATTCCCCTCTTTTGTAAAGGCGCCCGGTGTGTGAGGGATGTCGGCTGAAATTGTGCACACACAAGACAACCCTTCAAATATTGGTTGAGGTCCTGGCCCATGTGTGGCCAGTATGCAACCTCTCTTAAGATTTCCAATGTTGTGTGAAACCCCCTATGACCGGCGGTGGCCGCATCATGGGCGTGACTTAACATCAGGCTTCGGAATGAGGTAGGAACCACCCACTGATCGTGGCCAGCTTTGGATTTCCTTACCAGCAAACCGTCTTGGATTCGGAACATTTTTGGACATTTCATCAACACTCTTAGGTCCTCTTTCCCAATGTAATCGGTATCCGTCAGGGGAAAGTTCTCAGGGTCCTCAAGGTGCTGGTAAAACTTACCAATAATTGGATCCCCCTTCTGAGCGGTAATCAAATCAGCATCAGGGGTCTCCTTACTCCATTGTGCAATTGAAAGGTCGTTGTGAGCATTTGTCTGGGACCTAGTGATAGCAGTGACCTGGATTTCCCCCAACAGGGACTCAATCTCAATTAGATCCCCTTGGATGGCCCCGGTTTTGGCCAGCTGATCAGCTAAGTCATTTCCAGTTTTGTCTGGTCCCTCTACTTTGGAATGACCCTTGATCTTTTTCCAGTAGATGGTCATCCCATTCGATGTGACCAGATCATCAATGTTTTGGATCAACTTCCCATGTTTCAAGGGTTTGTTGTTAGCACATAACATGCCTCTGGTTTTCCAATTAACCAGGTGCTCCACGAACCCGTTCCGTACATAATCCGAATCTGTGATTATGACCAGTTCGTGGAGTTGATGCTGGACAGCAGTGAGGATGGCATGATGCACAGCCATCAATTCTGCCACCTGACTACTTCGGGGACCAATTTTGTATCCAGCGGAGGGTTCTGGGGACTCATTCACCCATGCATTCCCTACGCCAGCCACCAGTTCTTTCTCCCCGTTGTTGTCAACATGGTAAGAGCATCCATCCACATAGACAGTGGGCATTCCCTCACACTTGTCTTCTTCAAAGACTTTGTGTGGGGAATTAAGGTATGCCTCCATGTTGTCCTTGATTTTCAGACTTTCGTCCTCGAGACAGTTTTCTCTGGCACAATCATGCAAGTCAGCCAGACCTTGCGCGAGGGGACTCTTCTTGTTTTGGCCATATCTGACCTCCACAGGAAAGCCTTGCATTGACAGAATCCAGGAAGTAATTCGGGAATTACTCACATTTCCGGCCCGGATTCTGTCACTTTGGAGATATTGCAGAGGCTGGTGTGGAGTCTCCAATATGATGTGTTCCCCCTGGATAAACGGGCGGTAATTCTTCAATGCCCACACCGTTGCCAGGAGTGCCTTCTCACAATCGTTGAATTTTTCCTCCACAGAGGATAAAGTTTTGCTCGCATAGGAGATTGCTTTATTGACCTTGTCATGCTTTTGGTATAATACTGCCGTCAAGCACGTATTAGAGAACCCTGTCTCCAGGAAGAACTCCTTGTTTCTGACAGGGTAAGCTAGGCAAGGCGCTTGTGAGAGGCTTCTCTTGAGTTGTTTTACTGCCTCGGCTTGTTCTGGACCCCATTCCCACTTGACCCCCCCCTTCAGGAGATGAATCAGGGGTCTGGTGATCTCTGCGTAGCCCTCAATGAACTTTCTGCTGTAATTAGTCAGTCCAAGGAGGCTCCTTAGTTCCCGCAGGGTTGTGGGGTCTTTCTGTTTCTGAAGTGCTTCCACTTTCTTTTCCTGGGGACAAAGACCCTGAGGAGTAATCTCATGCCCCAAGAAATTAACACGGGTTCTACACCACTGTGCTTTCTGAAAGGAAAGTTTTGCTCCGGCGGCCCTCAACTGTGTCAGAACATAACGGATCTCCGCTATATGTTCCTCCACAGATGAACTTTTGATGAGGACATCATCTACATAAGCCAGGTTACCCCTTGCACCCAGGTCGGGCATGGCCTTATGTAGGAAAATATTGAACTCATTACCGGAGTTAAGGTATCCGAAGGGAGTCCGGGTCCATGTGTACTGCTGGCCCCCAAAGGTAAAAGCCAGTTTGTATTGGTCCTCCCTACTGACAGGCACGGTCCAGTACCCATTGGTCAGGTCTATTGCAGTGAATACCTGTGACCCCTGGATCTGGGCCAGCCCTTGGTCAATGTAGGGCAGAGGCCATCGGGAAGTATGGACCCGTTTGTTGAGCTCCCTGAGGTCGGCACAGAGTCTCCACTGGCCGTTTGGCTTCAATATTCCCAGCACCGGATTATTGAAGGTGCTGTGGACTGGACGGATTATTCCCCGGGACTCAAGGTTCTTAATTATTTCAGTAAGGGACTCCATTGATGCGAGAGGCAAGCGATATTGCTTCACAAACACAGGAGTCATGCCAGGGTCCGTGGGGATTGTTGTTGTGTGGATGTCAGTGCGACCACAGTCATATGAGTCTACCGCAAAGAGATCTTGGAAATCCAAGAAAACTTGTTTCAACTTTTGCTTTTGTTCCAGAGTCACACAGGCATCAGCTAGGTTGACTCTCTCTTCCACCATCTGCCTGAAGCCTGGAAAGACTTCTGGTTTGGCTATCTCAGCGGCCTCCTCCAGCTGGGTGGAGAAGTCCCTGCTCAGAGTGCTGATTTGGGCTGGAGGCTTCAGGTGGGAAAGGCAGCCCTCATGGACCTGGAAAATCACCTCATCCCTCCTGAAGTCACAAGTCACATCTTCCTTACCATAGGGGCAGGAAGTGTACACCAGGAAGTTCCCCCCATGCCGGGTAAAGATCCTGTCTGGTGTTGTATTGTCATCACTGTCACTGTCAAAACAGTCCTTGGGGATTGGTCCTAACAGTTCATTTACTAAGTCGATGGAAAAATGTCGGTCATCAACCGCCATTCCAATAATGGTGCCTGCGGCTAGAGTAATACTCTTTAAGTCGCTGTTATCCACCTCTATTGGAATGGTGTCATGTTCTATGTTGACTAATGGTGTTGGGTTTACCCCCAACCCTTGCTGTTGGAGAGAAGCATTTAGATGTATGTAAGCATCAGGGTTTTTCAACTCTTGTCCTCTTTTAACTTTCACTTCC
This sequence comes from Ambystoma mexicanum, assembly GCF_040938575.1. NCBI lineage: Eukaryota > Metazoa > Chordata > Amphibia > Caudata > Ambystomatidae > Ambystoma > Ambystoma mexicanum. The sequence continues at coordinate 508,076,060 of NC_090935.1, forward strand.
AGGGAGAATTGTCGGGTCCTTTCTGGGATGGTGACTTCCTCTTTGATCTGAATTTCAACTGCATAAGGTAGCAATTGAGCTGACCTAAATGCTTTTTCTGGATCATCAAAGCCCATGGGATTATCCGCTAATCGGGACCAAGCTTTGAAGTTTATTAGGTCCAAACTAATGGCAAAGCGATTGAGAATGTCACTGCCTAAGTAAAAGGCGGCAGGGACGTCTCGCACGACCCAACAATTGTGGACTATGCTCTTGTTGCCAATGGAGATTTTGAGCATACACCTGCTTGGCAGGAGATGTTTGGAATTAGGTGCTTCCAGGTCCATTTCCCATTTGTCTATCAGTTTGAAGGTGGGAATGGCTGGATCTTTTGGAAGTTGGCGAAACATGGCTTCGCTGATGAAGCTCTTACCGTTGTTCACACACACTCGAGCGAGAACAGAGTCCTTCCCATCATTTAACTGAACAGGGATGAACAACTGCTCTCCAATTTGCTGAATATCAGCCAGGCTCTGAGCTGATTTCACATCTTTCTGGACTATAGGAGTGTGAGTTTCTGATTGTGGATTAGTATAGAATCTCAGAGTGTTTCCTTCCAGCGTGGAATACCACCTTAAATTGGAAGGAAGGTTGATTTTCAGAAATAGAGAGGACCCCCCATCACCAGTCTGTTGTCCTACCGCTATTACTGTCACGTCTGGAATCTGGTTGTTCTGGAAGTGAAATTCTACTTGGTCAGATTTTTGTTCAACCATGTGGCAGGTGCCGTTTAAACTAACATGGTTAACACTCTGTTTTAATTTTATTGGTCGGCTAGTCTGGGTCCAGAGGACCTTGTTTACACAATCTATTAGGGGTGACAACCTTCTCAGGAGGTCATTCCCTAGTAAACAAGGGGTGCCCTCTGGGGTCACAACTATGACCGGGTGTTTCAACTTATGTCGCCCAATTTTAATGTCCAAGTCTGCAGTCCCCTCAACGGGAATTTCCTTCCCGTCAAAGTTCTGGAGTTGTCCAGGAAGTGAGGTGAGAGGAATTTGGTAATTCTCTCCCCTTCCTGCATTCAGTTCATCAAAGGCCCTTCTGGACAGAAGGGTAGCTTGAGATCCAGTGTCCACCAGTGCCAAAATTGTACCCTGCCCCTGTACTCGGACCGGGGCATATCATCTTCCCTCCTTCTCCTCAAGGGGGCACAGATAATGTACATTTTTGGACAACTGGTGGGCTAATTTTCTGGTTTTGGACATCGCGAGAAAAGAATTTTGGGCAGAATTCTGTGGAGAGCCTTGGGAATCTGAAAGAAAAAGTTGGCAACTGGAGATCAGAGCCATTGTGGGTTCCCCTGGTTCCGGTTCTGGGCCGCCCCCCCCTTTTTGGAGGCAGTCACCAGGATGGGTTTGAACCAGGGGGTTTTCTTGCTGTTGGTTCTGGGATGAGATGGTGGGCGGCGGTAGCTCAGTCTCCACATCTCCCCAGTCTGGATTTGCATCCCTAGGGACCCATTTTTCTTTGGGAGGAGTTCCCCCCTCTCTGAAGGAGAAGATCCTTTTCCCAGGATCCTCTGAAGATCCCTCTCCCTCAAATTGGAAGATCTGTACCTCCTCCTCAAACTGAGTCTGTTTGGGTCTTTTGTTTCTCCTACCCCCCCTCTGCTCCTTAGGAGGCAGACTTTCAGGGGCAAGAGATTTCGTTTCCGGTTCCTGGGTTTCCAGGGGCTGTTTACAAGTGAGGAAGGAAGCTTCCTCCAAGGCTTTACACCCCCCTTCCCTTTGTGCCTCCTCCCTGGGAACCGGTGAGTTATCGGGGTGCTGCCCCCGTCATTGTTCTGGAGCACCAGGTCCAGAGTTGGGTGCGTTCTGCGCCGGCACGCCCATCTGAGGGTTCTGCTGAGCCCTCAGTATGTGACCCAGATCCCGCGCCATGTTTTGAACCTGGCGCTCTAACTGGGAAACCCGCTCAGGCTGATACGGGGCCCTGTTTTCTCCCCTGGGCTGATCCCGGGAAGGGTAGCTGTCCCTTCTTTGGTAGTACCCCTGGTTGGGAAGAGTTGGGTACCCCTCCACCCTTGGCCTCCCCTCTCCCGGATTCAGTGGTCTGGGCTCAGGGAATTGGGGAAAGAAGGATGGATGGTTTTGGGGCTGAAAGTCGGGTGGATATCTGGGGAAAAAGTTCTGCCCAGGGTTTGGTAAATTTCTGCCCTCCTGTGGGAAGTTTGGAGGGAAGTTCCCTGGGTTAGGTGCTTGTCTGGATCCCCCCCCTTGGGCTGGAGGAGTCCACACATAACCCAGGATGGGTCGATTTCCCTTGTAACAGGGACTTACATAATCAGGAGAGCGAGGGACCCCATTTGTGGGGCTGCCTCCTTGGCTCCCTGTCTGTGACTGACCCGAGGACCTCCTGGGCCTAGCATTATTAGGTGCAGGCAGGTTTTTAGGCCCCCCCATCTCCAAATCCAAAACGGGGGTGACCTTTACCTCTGCCACCTTGGCAGCAGCAGGGGTGCTGTTGGCTTTGGGGTTTTTCTGGGCATTACTTTTGCTATCTACCGGTTTCTGCACCTCATAGATCCGGGTAGCCTGTTCAATGACCCAGTCTAAAGATCTTTTCTCGTGAAAATCCCTCACGAGCTGGGTCATGATATATTTGGGCAAGGCATGAAAAAATGTATTAACGAATTCTCGACTGTCTGTGCGCACCCTTCTTGTGTTCTGTGCGAAAGCACGCTTTAACTCCTGCACAAATTCTTGTGGGGCCTGATCCTCCCCACATTGCAAATTGTAGGCTGCCTTGCGAGCCTCTTGAGGATTTCTGTGAACAGAAAAATGTTTCAGAATGGCCACCTTATATGTGGACCATCTTAAATGATTTTGATCCTCCAGCCCCGCAAAGAAACTGGAGTATTCCGGGGAGAATGTCCACTTTACATATTGAATACAGCTTTGGCTGTCCTTCAAATGGAAAGTCTCCATCATTTGTTCAAACAACTCTAAGTGCTCCCAAACAGAATACTTAGCGTTCTTATGGTAAGGCGTGATGACGCTCCTGATCGCCTTAATCTGCTTTAAGGGGTCCTTAAGCAAGGCCCTTTTTGCCTTATTGGCCTTTTTGGTTCGGGTAACCCTTGTCCATTCTTCCTCGGACTCAGAGGCACTGCTCCCCGAGGTTCCCATCTGTTCTTCCAGGTTTTCCCGGATTCTGCGAGCCTGGGAATGGCTGGCAGAATGTGGGGACCTGGTCTCCTGTGCCCTGCGCAGTTCAGAGGAGTCTTCAGATTCCTCCTTGCGGCCAGGATTTGATGGGTACCCCCTCCACTGACCTAACTGGGCAGAGGTTTTCAGGATGCCCTTAATGGGCCTACTCTCCTGGGGTTCCCCATTGAACTGTACTGTACTTGGGTGCCCATACCCGGATGCCCACCCCTCCATTCCTGAGTGGTTCTGGCCTATGAGCCCCATACTCTTAGCTGGATAGTAATCTGCCATCCCTGTGGCCCTGTGCTCATGTGCGCCAGGGAACATGGGGGTGGCAGAGTCCAGGGACTGAGAGGTATGAGGGCCTCTGGTACTAGGGCTCCTGAGGTTATGCTCCGGAGTTTCCCTTTCCCAGCGAACCTCATCTCTATCCGCCCCTGCTCCCTGTTGCAATGCAAGAGCCTGCATTTGTGCCTTCAGTTCTTCAGTTAAGGCCTTACTGGACTCTATCAGTCTCTCCTGCATCGCTACCTGTTGTTGGAGCCTATCATTGTGTTCACAGAGGGCCTTGTTTTCCCTCTGTGCTTCCTGGTTGGTCCTGGAGAACTGGGCCAGTCTTTGCTGCAGGAGGGTTACCTCCTGAGCTGTGTCCCTATTGGCCTGCTCCTTTCTTGCTAGAGCATCCTCCACCCTCCTGGTGTGCTCTAACAAGTTCTGGTGTTCTTTTTGGAGATCACCCAGTCCCTCGTGGGCCAGGTGATTTTCTTCCATTTTTCTTTTTAAATGGCAGACTTCCTGGCCTAAGGCGTCTCTTTCCTGACTAAGAGCCTGCATTTGTGCCGCCAGGTCGTCCCTTTGCCGTTGAAGGGCACCAGCTTTTTGGCGCTCCTCATCAAACTCTGCCTGGGTATCCAGGTCTTTCAAGATCAGCTTGTTGCTCTCTACCTTCACTCTATCTAGATGACTTTGCAGGGTGGCTACCTGCTCCGTGCATGCCCTGTTAAAGTCTAATTGTTGCTCCAGCTTTTTCTGGCTCTGCAGTAAGGAGTCCAAACTGTCTTGGTGCTCCTTCTGCAGGGCCAGAAATCTGGTATCCTGTTCTGACTTTTCCTTTTGCAGCACATCCATATCCTCCTTCATTTTAGTGATGTACAGTCTGGTCTCATTTTCTGACTCCTGGCTTCTGTGCAGCCTTTGCTCAGAAGAGTCCAGATCAGATTGGGCCTTCTCTAACGCCATCTGTTGCCTTTTTGCCAGATCATGGCCTTCAGCACATTTATTCTGTATGGCTCCCATGTATAAATATAAATATGCCGCTATCCTAACAATCTTGTCGTGCTCATCTTTGGCCTTAGGAGCCATATATAGTTCACTCAGGGCCACGTGTAATGGACCCTGATCTCTATATATATCTGACCCTGTTTCAGTGACCTGTTGCGTGATGGCCTGCAACCAGACTGTTTGGTCCTGGTGAGTCCATTCACCTCTCACAAATAGTTTGTGTAAGAAGTGCTCTCTGGCTATTTTCATATCTACCAAGGTCGTCATTCTAGAGGTTGGTCTCTGTCCTGACTTACAGAAGTTTGTATTTTATTTTTGCAGAACAGAACTTTTCTTGGAGTGTCCCTTTTGAGGAATGCTTCACAGCGTAATGCAGCGTGGTGATCCGACCGGATGTATGTATCCCGTCAGTTAGCACTAGGGCTGTACCGAATAGCATATTTAGTATTCGGCCGGATACCGAATAGTTTGTCAACTATTCGGCCGGAGCCGAATAGTGAGCCGAATAGTTTTTTTTTTTTTAGGCCCCCCCTATGCAATACAATCTCGGGCCACCGGCTTTGGCCCGGTGGCCCGACAAACAACATTATTGCGGTGAGGCCGCGGGGGTTCCCTGAGGCCCCGCGGCCTCACCGTGGTGAGGGGGATGGGGGCCGGAGGCCGCCGGGGTCGGCAAAGTGCCCCGGCGGCCTCATGAGTCTGGGGGGCCGCTCCTGTAGGAGCGGCCCCCCAATGCAAAATAAACATCGGGCCACCGGCTTTGCACCGGTGGCCCGACAAACAAAACATTATTGCGGTGAGGCCGCGGGGGTTCCCTGAGGCCCCGCGGCCTCACCGTGGTGAGGGGGATGGGGGCCGGAGGCCGCCGGGGTCGGCAAAGTGCCCCGGCGGCCTCATGAGTCTGGGGGGCCGCTCCTGTAGGAGCGGCCCCCCAATGCAAAATAAACGTCGGGCCACCGGCTTTGCACCGGTGGCCCGACAAACAGAACATTATTGCGGTGAGGCCGCGGGGGTTCCCTGAGGCCCCGCGGCCTCACCGTGGTGAGGGGGATGGGGGCCGGAGGCCGCCGGGGTCGGCAAAGTGCCCCGGCGGCCTCATGAGTCTGGGGGGCCGCTCCTGTAGGAGCGGCCCCCCAATGCAAAATAAACGTCGGGCCACCGGCTTTGCACCGGTGGCCCGACAAACAGAACATTATTGCGGTGAGGCCGCGGGGGTTCCCTGAGGCCCCGCGGCCTCACCGTGGTGAGGGGGATGGGGGGCACCGAGGCCGCCGGGGTCGGCAAAGTGCCCCGGCGGCCTCATGAGTCTGGGGGGGCCGCTCCTGTAGGAGCGGCCCCCCAATGCAAAATAAACGTCGGGCCACCGGCTTTGCACCGGTGGCCCGACAAACAGAACATTATTGCGGTGAGGCCGCGGGGGTTCCCTGAGGCCCCGCGGCCTCACCGTGGTGAGGGGGGTGGGGGGCACCGAGGCCGCCGGGGTCGGCAAAGTGCCCCGGCGGCCTCATGAGTCTGGGGGGGCCGCTCCTGTAGGAGCGGCCCCCCAATGCAAAATAAACGTCGGGCCACCGGCTTTGCACCGGTGGCCCGACAAACAAAACATTATTGCGGTGAGGCCGCGGGGGTTCCCTGAGGCCCCGCGGCCTCACCGTGGTGAGGGGGATGGGGGGCACCGAGGCCGCCGGGGTCGGCAAAGTGCCCCGGCGGCCTCATGAGTCTGGGGGGGCCGCTCCTGTAGGAGCGGCCCCCCAATGCAAAATAAACGTCGGGCCACCGGCTTTGCACCGGTGGCCCGACAAACAAAACATTATTGCGGTGAGGCCGCGGGGGTTCCCTGAGGCCCCGCGGCCTCACCGTGGTGAGGGGGATGGGGGGCACCGAGGCCGCCGGGGTCGGCAAAGTGCCCCGGCGGCCTCATGAGTCTGGGGGGGCCGCTCCTGTAGGAGCGGCCCCCCAATGCAAAATAAACGTCGGGCCACCGGCTTTGCACCGGTGGCCCGACAAACAGAACATTATTGCGGTGAGGCCGCGGGGGTTCCCTGAGGCCCCGCGGCCTCACCGTGGTGAGGGGGGTGGGGGGCACCGAGGCCGCCGGGGTCGGCAAAGTGCCCCGGCGGCCTCATGAGTCTGGGGGGGCCGCTCCTGTAGGAGCGGCCCCCCAATGCAAAATAAACGTCGGGCCACCGGCTTTGCACCGGTGGCCCGACAAACAAAACATTATTGCGGTGAGGCCGCGGGGGTTCCCTGAGGCCCCGCGGCCTCACCGTGGTGAGGGGGATGGGGGGCACCGAGGCCGCCGGGGTCGGCAAAGTGCCCCGGCGGCCTCATGAGTCTGGGGGGGCCGCTCCTGTAGGAGCGGCCCCTCAATGCAAAATAAACGTCGGGCCACCGGCTTTGCACCGGTGGCCCGACAAACAAAACATTATTGCGGTGAGGCCGCGGGGGTTCCCTGAGGCCCCGCGGCCTCACCGTGATGAGGGGGTATGGGGGGGGGGCGTCACTTACCTGGTGATTGGGTCCGGGTGCTGGCATAGGAAGTGAGGGACGGGAAGAACTGTTCCCTTCCCTCGCTTCCTATTTCAACACGTTAGGCTGTGGTCAGACTGCAGAAGCCAATAGGCAAACAGCTTGTTTGGCTTCTGCAGCCTGAACACTGTCAAACATTCTATGATTGGCTGTCATCTCCCAAACAGGGAGAGGGCAGCTAATCATAGAAAGTGGACTTCGGCTTCGAGTCCCTAAACAGAAACTATTCTGCCGAAGCCGGATAGCTGTATTTCAGCCGAACTTCGGCAGAATAGGGACTCGAAGCCGAAGTTCGGTACAGCCCTAGTTAGCACACTGTATTGAGCTGCACAAGTGGTAAATCTAACCCAACGTCTCGGCTCGAGCCCCCAATTTGTAAGAGGATTCAATTCAGCACTACAGCTAAGTTAATGCCTAGTCTAGAATACTGAATGAAAACCCTTATTGATATATCTTTAGGTCCAGTTAATGCGTTCTGGATGACTACCCCTATATAACACCCCTCTCTTGGAATCCCCCTGACCCCACTGAGCCAAGAAGTAGTTCTGTTTTGCAAGTTTAAAAGGTTTATTTGATAATTTAAACAATAGATATATATATGACACTTTATAATAAATTAATAATTGAATAGCACACTTAATCTGATATGATAAAGATCAACAACGGAGAATCTGGCACTAGCACACTTCTTATAATCACTAATGAGTTGACATGAATGGATAAGGTAACACACTGGTAAATAGGAACAAAAGTATAATGTGGTAGAGGATGCTTTATGTAAGCTCAGGTGGATGCAATATTCAATGAATGCAGTACAGAAAATACTCAATATGATTTCAACCAAACAATGTGATCACTTTTCTCTGGCTATTCACTCCCCCCCTCTTTATGCAATGCAAGGGAATGGGAGGAAAGCACACAGTTCTCAGAAATGCAATCAATGTAATCAGTTCAATCCAGCAAGCTTAGACAACAGAAAACAGATAGGAGTTTTGAAAACACAGGCCCAAATGCTTTTATATGTGTTAGCAATGGATGAGAAATATGCTGGAAATGCTGTTAATTCCCTTTCAGAGGTTCAGGGTGAGTGGTATCTAGTTAATATTAGTCCAGGCTCACACTAGCAATGAGGCAGGGATAGTTAACAGGTTAAACGAATTTCTGGCAAATGGAAGGCAAGCAGCAGCAGTTTTTACATGTGAAGAAATTTGCAAATCGCGGTAAAATTCGCGAATGCGTGTTCCGCGATTGCGGTAAAACTATAAGGGGTAGGAATGCGGTTCTTGGTGCGATTCAAAGCTACGATTCTAAGCTATCAGAGGAAAGTTACTGCAAGTCTCTAGCCCAAACGGTCGCGGAGATATGAACGATTGAATAAAGGTCGTTTTTCAGATTTGAAATTTTAAAGTTCAAAAAGACAAGTGCAGCTTGCAACTAGAAAAGACAGGTGACAGCTAGGAGGCAGTTCTACTTAGGTTAAATAGATTGAATTATATTATTTTAACTAGAGATTGGTTCTGCACAGTTTTCTAGGTACTCACACTATATTCTTGGATTAAATGGGCCTCATCACGGATCTGGTCAGGGTTTTAGACTGAACTCTGGTCTGGTCTGGTCTGGCCTCTGCACTTCACAGTGATCTGGGTCAGCTCTCTCTGCTGGTCTGGGTCTCTCTGGGTACAGCACTGCTTTCTCTCTGGTCTGGTCTCTTAGTTCTGGATAGATTGAAGTCTCTAGTTTGGCTTTCTGGAGGTTGATGGAGGTAAGTATGGATTTTTCCGGCAGAGCGTCCCGCTGCAGATGGACTTGGAAAGTCCCTATCTGTCCTGACTGTCTGCTTTTATGTGTTTAGAATGTGGGTGTGTTCTAGCATCACTGACCCTACCTCTCTCTCAGCTTCTAATTGGTCAAACTTCCATTTATCATTTGATTGGGGAATGAACTGTGAGTCAGAGTGATGTCATTTTACAGCCTGCAGAAAGTCCACTCCTCCTGTCAATTTACACACAAATCTAGATTTGAAACAAATACATATTTGCAGAGGTACATATTGTTTTAAAATCATATGCACCCATCATGCATTACAGGAGGTATACCCTGTTCAAACTCTGCTCTTCCTGGGAGCTTGCATTCAGAAATGGCACATATTTCACTTTTTAACTGATTTTGCAATTTCTGACATTGACCCAACTTTACATACATGTGTGCAGGGAGTAGGGACATTAACTGATGAAGTTTCAGATTTTTAACATGCATACATTTAGAGTAATATCCACTTTTCCGCTAAAACCCCCCTGAACATGCCACCGGGTCGAAAAACCTCTTAAAATGTGGGCAGAAAAATCACAAGAATTATGGTATCATTTATAAAATTTTCACATGTCCGCTCTATGAGTTATTCATCTTTTTAAAGTTATGTTCTGGCTCCAAAGGGGTGTGGTTTCCCAGGTCACATGGTATAGAAACCAGTCTTTCCAGTTTCTGCCAAGCCAGCTTGCTCTCACAGGCAGTGCTCCTCCCAGCTCCTGCCAAGAGGAAGCTACAATTTACGACTGCGGTAATAAAAACCTTTGCCTGAGTGAAGAGGGCTTTGTTCACTCTCTTGCAGAGCACAGATAATTCAATTATCAGATAGATGGCATATCCTTAGTGTGGGCAGCAAAAGGAAGGTTGGCCTGGGAACACAGTGGTGACTCAAATTTCCCTCCTGATGGGGGTAGTTGCCAGGCAGAATCAAGTTCCTTAAGCCAGACTTTCAGCTACTGTCATGTTATTTGTTGCTTTTTAAATTAACTTGCAATTTTACACATGCAGCTAGAATGCTGATTCTAAGTTTAAAACTATGACATTTAAACAGTTACAAAGGCATGTGACACCAAACATAGCTCACTCATTTAATCTAAACATTTTCGATTTTAGTGTCTTTAAATCCAGTGCAACTTAAACTGCTGAAATCCACAGCGCAGCCAGTCTTATTATAAACCTTGTCTTATGATCTTCATTTCCCAGATTTTGTAGGCACACAAAACTCCATTCTGTCAAATGTCTGCTGGTGTTCAGTGAATATTTTGCACATATTGCAATGTTTGAAATAGGTACTTTGACTTGCCTTCAGGGAAACAGAGTGGTTTTAAAACGCCGGCTTTTGGATAGTGGTGAGTACTGGTACTGCACCCATTTTTGGGATTTAAGAAATGAATTCCCCACAATTCTAGGTTGCATTTGGCAATCAGCATTGCCATTCCCAATGGTTTCAGACTACTGTGCGGGTAGTCCAATGGTGGTTTTAGGCAGCGTCCTTCTGTGCCCATAACATCGGCAAAAATGAATGGCAGCCTATTCTTCATGCATTTCCCTGTGCATTTTCTGGGAAGCTCTGGCCATCATGATGTTTTCCATGTCAGTACTGCACAGTTTTGAGGTAGGGCTCGGATGCATGGGTAAATACATCCCACAGGAGCAAATCGATTATTTGCATGATGTCTCTTTAATTTGTGTATTCACTATGAAAAAGTTTTCGGCTTTGAATGTTGGTGAGATTTGATGAGATTGAATTTATTATTATTTTTGCATAATCCTTTTCTAGAAATTGAATTGCCCCTGATGAAGAGTGTGACACACTCGAAACGCGTTGGGCACCCTTCGACTACATCATCATGAATAAAATGAAGATTGTTATTGTGACCAAAACTGACTGAAAGCTTTTTTTTTTTTTTTCTCGCCGTTTCTCGTCTAAATTGTTCTCTTTCCAAAATATGTGACAACTATTTACCTAACGCGTACTTAAATGATGAATTGTTGGTCTGGTATTCCAGACATACGATAGTGTGGAGGGGACGTGAGTTCCCAATTTGGGAACTTGTTTGTCTCTTCTGTGTTGAAAAGGGGTCAGGGGTTGAGTTTCTAGGTATCCTACCTGGTAGGATGGGGAAAAGGTATTATAAGGAAGGGGATACTGTGTCTCACCCTTCAGTGTCCCACTTCCACTCCCAAAGGCCACCCATCCAGGTAATCCTCCTATACTAGACCACCCCCAGAAAGTGCATCCAATAGCGATGGCCGTGTCCTGGCCACCTGGATGACAGATCCCCTGGGACTAGCGGGCGAGACACCCTCAGGTTTCTCACACATCTCCCATTAAATCATTATTTGATTAATAAATCTGGATTTATTTTATTGTTTTTCTTTTATAATGCGCCTAATACCATACCTGAGTTAGGTTTCTAGGCGCAAATCCAGGATTCAAACATCTGTTGCTCTGCGTAGTCTTGCTTGTAAGACCAGCTTGTTGCCCCTGTGCTATTCCCCGTTCACAATAAAAGGCCACGACCCTCAGATCTGACTATTTTCCCAGGACCTACTGTCCTTAGACTGGTAGAGGCGTCTTATGAAATGGCCCCATTTACTTTGACCCAGATCATTAGCACACATTTTATAATGCTGAGAAGAATGAGAGATAGGCTAGTCACACTGGACATGTGACTCACTGCCCCAGGTTTACTGTTTTTTTCCTCATACAGACAAGCATCAAATGACATCCCTCGATTTAACATAACCCTCATATTATCACGCTGAGATGGATGAAAAGCTGAGACTTCTGTCAAGTGGCTTACTCTATCAGAGCTGTGCTGGTCTTTTATAGGTACCAGTGTTGTGTACAATCTCCACATTTTATTGTTTAATGCCATAAAGCGGAACTCAATGTACAGATCTTCGAAATCCTCCAGAAAGGAGTGAGTGGTCCCATGCAGGGCCGGCCTTAAGGCCAGCAGCGCCCTGGGCGAACTGGTGCCCCCCCCTCTACCCCCTCGCCCACCGCGCCCCCCTGGCTAACAGGGGGCGGGGCGGAAGGGGGCGGGGCCAGGATGGGCAATTTTTTAAATTTTTTTATTTTTTAACCTCCTCGCTCCGGCGAGGAGGTTAAATAGGTGCCGTTAGCCCCCCATTGTCATTGAATGAGCCCGCCATCGCGGGTTCATTCAATGGCAATGAGGCACCTGCCACGCCTTCTGCCACCACGCCAGCTCGGGGGAGTGCTGGGAAGACTCCCCGGAGCTGACGTGGTGGGGGGCTAATGGCACCTTTTCTTGTGAAAAGTTTCCACGCGGAGGGGCGCATTTAAATGCACCCACCGCCGCGGGCACCTTTTACAGTAAAAGGCCTCCTGCTGCACCTTGTCCAACAACGCCAGCTCGGGGGAGCCCTTGAAAGACTCCCCCGAGCTGGCGTGGCAGGGGCAAAAGGCGCCCTGGGGGGCGTGGCGCCCCGGGCAGTCGCCCGGCTCGCCCCTCCCTAAGGCCGGCTCTGGTCCCATGGAGGCGCCATCGCACAACACAGGGACATTCTTAGGGTGCAGCAAACACTTGATTTTTCATAGCCAATAGCTCATGGAATGCCCACCAGATGCGAGACAGTGCATGGTCCCTTCTTTGTATGGTAGTGAGATGTAAGGAAACATGAGGTCAGCAACATTGCATATTTGGTGAATTTCACCCATAATCAGCAAGAACACGTTTTACAAAAAGTTATGTAAAACTTCCACATACACCAACTAATGTTTAACGCACTCAGCCTAGATATGAGCTTGATGGCGTGGAAACAATGGTGACACAATGGCAGTAATCACTTTCCTGCAACACCAAATCCAGAGTTTGCAGGTCAATTGTGCACCTCACCTCCAAAAAGCTTTGGCATTACCATATGTGAATAACCACTTGCGGTAAATCGGACAGAATCCCACCTGAAGTCCTAGTGACTCCAAAACTGGGGGTTAGTACCACCTTACTACCACGAGTGATGGTAACAGTAAATGAATTTGGCGATTACTACAACAGAATTACAGCTGAAGTCATGATGCGGCTCACTGTGTGCAAAGGCATCACGTTTTAAAAGATGTTATTGATTTGGGTAGCCACCCCACTGTCGGCAAGAGCTGCTGACTGAGCAATCATCTCGAAAGCAGATAGAAAAGCGTTGAATGTCTCGAACAAGCAGCGCTATGCAGACTGCATAGTACGGCATTGCGTTGCTAGGCAGACTGCGTTGCTATGCAGACTGCCTAGTAGGTATCGCGTTGCTATGCAGACTGCCTAGTAGGTATCGCGTTGCTAGGCAGACTGCCTAGTAGGCATTGCGTTGCTATGCAGACTGCCTAGTAGGTATCGCGTTGCTATGCAGACTGCCTAGTAGGTATCGCGTTGCTAGGCAGACTGCCTAGTAGGCATTGTGTTGCTATGCAGACTGCCTAGTATGGTATCACATTGCTCTGCAGACTGCCTAGTACAGCATCACATTGCTTTTCTGACTCAACTTCATTTGCAGTCATTTTTCCTGACAAAATTACTACAGAAAAACTCTTCGGAACATTTAAGTGGCTGGGTGGGTAAGGGGTACAAAGGGGTGGGAAGGGGATAGGGTTAATAGCATAGCATAAGTGAGGTTTAGGGGAGGCCCCCAAATTAAAAAATAGATACAAATGAAAAAATTATATGTTTTTTCGTAGTTATTTTGTCAGTAAAAATTACTGCGAAACAAATCTCATCGGCACAGGGACATAGGACCGCCTAGTACATTACACCAGCATCTTTCTGGGTTTTCTTGGCCTCAATTGTTCAATGCAGCTGCCAGGAAACCAGCACAACAGAGGCCTGCTAAATCGCTTGATGAATATTTGGCTTTGCTTGTTTTAAAGCGCGCTTTTTTTGCCCATAGTGGTGCGGGGTGGAGGGATGAATAAGAAGAGTCATTATTACACATTACAAAAAAAAGAAAAATGAAGAAAGCAGAAGTAAAGACAGAAAAAAAGCACCCATGGTCCCACGGATGAGGAAAAACAAGGAAACCAACTGGACAGTGAAATTACAAGTGTGTCAAAACGGGGGAAGACTCAGCACAGTCCAGGGAGCACCATTATCACCCTTCTGCAGACAATTATACACACCATGGGTGCAGGCGGCCTCCTTGGACATCTCATCCCTATGCACCCAGTCCAGGCTGCGCTGATGTGGGTCTAACTGGGCACTTCAAGTTCGAGCAACATACTTATTAGCCTAGCTCGAGTATTCTCTTAGCACGGCATTGGTCAATAAGAAGGCCACAGCCTACGGACTCCAGCAAGAAAATGCATATTTTCATCAAGAAGGAGATTAACGAAGGACTCAACATTGCAAAACAAGGTTTACTTTGTATAACCAACAGAAAAGCAGTAAAAGTAAGAACCGAGGGCATATGCATGGGTCTCCCCGCGAGTTTTCTTTCTCCTTATTATCCCCTTCTAACTTATCTCCTCCTTCCAAATGTTTCCTTCATTCCTCCCAGGTCCCACTTCTTCTCTCTCTTCAATGACTGCCTGGCTTCGTGCCCCTTGCATATCTGCCATCTCGTTCTCCTGTCCCCTCTGCAGGTGTTCTCTTCCGCATCTTCTTCTCATCTTCCTCCCGTTACCAGAAACCCTGCCAGTGGCGTAACACAACATTTGGGGGTCCCCCCCCCCAGTTCTGCAACAAATCATGGGTCGCGCCACACTCTGGGCCGGCCTAGATTACCACGCTTGCCCAATACGCACGAGCGTGCTGCTTCAAGGGTACACTGCACAACTGTACTTGGAGCATATATATGTTTTCTTATAGCTGCATATTGCTTTGTGGATTTTTATATTCCATATCTGTCATTCCTCTATACAGCCAATTTTAAAATGCGGAGTGAATTTTCTAGTCATACAGCATGCATGTTTATTTGGGGGATTATTGTGCCACATTCCATTGTATACTTACTTTTTTACTGATTACTGTACTTTAATATGTCTGATGACTATCATTATATGGATTTAATGTATTAATCTTTTAATCCGTATTGTCATACTAGTAATATGTATATGTGATCAGTAATAGTATATGTGAACTATGCGTCCAGTCTGTGAATTTGCCCCCTTTTTTCATTTTTGCTCAGGTTTGCCTTTAACTTTCCTTGCATCTGCATGCTTTTGACTCCATTCCACCATGGCCGCCAGTATTTCTATTGAATGCCAATGCACTTTCAGAGTCTGTGACAGAGTTGTAGGACTGCTTATATTGTTGATATTTATACCAGCCTACCCTTTCTCCCCCCACGTGATCAAGCGATCAGTGTAGCGCGAAACGCGTTGTGTTGCAGGTCGTGCACCACGGCGTCCTGCCTCTGTCTGTCTTTGTGTTGCTGCTGATGTGCTGTTTAACCCTCTTTTTTGTACTATTTTTAAACATTTAAACATTAAAACGATCGTACTCATCACAAGGTGTTTTTCATACTTTGTCCGCTACTTTGGAGGTTGCTACGAGCTTGTGGCCCAAAGGGGTGCAGTTCGCCTTTCCTCCTTCCTTGGGATATATATGTGTTGTATTGAATTATGCAGCACACTTTCTGAGAATTTCCTTTTGTAGGGTAACACCAGTCCAGAAATCCAATACATGCAAGTAACCAACAGTGCACAGGAACATTAATGCTTTCATTCATTGAATGCTTTGCTATTAAAAATGCCATGCCACAATGAAAACATGTTCAACTGGCTGCACAATGTAGACCAGTAGACCAGTCTAGATACGTAATAACATATTACAGTAAATCATGCCAGGCCACATTTAGATATACCTAGACTGGTTGCACCAAAATGGCAGTCAAATCAATAACACTTATCATGGTTGTTTTATCACAGATGTCCAGAAAAATATATAATGCCACAGTAAGAAATGGTGAGATTGGCAACAACCAAATGCCAGTCTAGCCAGGTAATTACTCTTAGCAGAACTACTTTATCAGAGATGCCCAGTTAAAGAACGTCAAGCCAAACTAATAAATCACTAGACTGGCTGCACCAAAATGCCTCTCTAGCCACTAATGCCACATATCATGCCTGCTTAGCCTGGAGATGGATTGCCATTACGATTTATCCCACAATCCCCTCTCCAACCCCCAAAACCAGCACATCGGCCCAGAATTACCTCCACGTCCCTCTTCCTTGTCCCAGTGCTGATGTATGAGGGACCTTCCCTCATAGGTAAGTACAACGACAAGGAAGAGTGGGCCTGGAGGTAATGAAGATTACAGGTAACTAAGCTAGTATTTACCTCCATGTCCCACTACCTCATTTCAGTACTTGTGTATGAGGCAAGTTGCCTCATACACAAGTACTGGGATGAGGAAGAATGGGTATATGAGTAATGAAGATTACCAATAAGTAATCATGGCATTACACACAAGCAGTGGCACAACACAATTGATCTGACTGGGCTTCAGTCCTATGTTAATTCGACTGACTGACCTACAATGCCTTTGCCAGACAGAACAGGACACCAATGTTAAACACCACCTGTGTTTCATTGTTAAGGCCGAGCAAATGCTAACGTAAAGCATTTCAAAGTTCGTTTTTAGACAGTTGAAATTGTGAAGTGGGTTTATTACTTTCATGACAGGGGAGTGATTGGAAGGGTAGAGAGGGGACAGGAGACCACTCATTCTCACAGCAGTCCATAAGTGGGTGCTTGCAGACTTAAAGGAGAGAGTTAACTGCTTGTAACATTGAAGCTGCACTAGAATAGTCTAATTAGAATGCATAAAGAAGTTAGATGCCCCCACACAAATAAGTTTGCCCCTCCCCCATTGCTCATGAAGTCAGCGCCTCACCCAACATTTGAATGGTTAGCGGTTTCCTGAAATGTAGCTTTTGTTGAGCCCCTGAACACAAGCACACACATGCACACCCAGCCACCCATACATTTAACTGTGTACCCTTTCACCATACAGGTACACCAAGGCAGCCACCCGTATATTTAAGTGTGCATCCTTTCAGCATACAGGCACACCCAGGCATCCACCATTTCAGTGTGCACCTTTTCACCATAGACTCACACACCCAGCCACCCCTACATTGGAGTGTGCATACTTTCACCATACACTCACACAGGTATGTATCATTCACTCACTCATTAATGCACATTACATTATATACATACATATACACATACTTACATGCACGCACACACACCTTTAAACCATTGGTCCAGGGAACGAGACCTTCAGCTCCCTGCAGGAGCCAGGAATGCTTGTGCCTGTCATCTTCAGAGGATCGGGAGGCCCCCGTGTCATGGGGTGGAGGGGAGTCCCATTACTTCAAAATGAAATGGTTTCTTTTTGAAGTCACTCTGACTTCATAAAGAAATTATTTCCGTTAAAGGACCAAATCAGACCAGAAATAAAAAATGTTTAAGGCAGAATTGCTTCAAACTGAAACGATGGGCCTCATTATGAGTTACCAGTACCCTTGTTTCCAAACCGCCACGCTCTGAGTCTGCCTGCTGGGCAGTGCTTTAAGTGGGGTAAGAAATTGAGGGGGGGGCCTCGTCTGGGGGCGTGGCATCTGCTGTGGGCGTGGCCTAAAAGTGCACAAATCATAGTACGGTGTGCAAACAAATATATAAATGTAGTAGAGCATTTATATATTTGTATGCGTACTAGTATGGTTTGTGTATTTTTCAAGCCTTCTTTTATAAACATAGCAATGTTACATATTTCTTTTTATAAAAAGGTGGCTTGAAAGTGTACAAACCATAAAGTTGCGCACACTTGGGTGCTGACCTTACTATGGTTTGTGTACTTTTCAAGCCACCTTTTGTAAACATAGTCATTTGTAACATATTTCTATGTTCATAAAAGATGGCTTGAAACGTACAAGCCATCTTTTATAAAGCGTTGAGGACGGACAAAACCCAAGGTGGTTTTGTCCGTCGACAAAGCTTTATAAAAGATACCTTGAACTGTGTACGTTTCAAGCCGTCTGTTATAAACGTAGAAATATTTCTACGTTTATAAAAGATGGCTTGAAACGTACACATTTCAAGGCATCTTTTATAAAGATTTGGCAAAGGAGACAGGCACCTCGGGGCTCAGTGATCGCTGCTCTGAGCAGAGATCACAGAGCCCAAGGCATCTTTCACCCTCTGGGAACCCGCGGGCTCTCTGATATAATCTACATATTAGATCATGGAGCCTGCAGGTTCACAGAGGGTCAGTGACCTGGCGAGGGCAAACAAAGGAACTGTAACTTCCCTGATGACCCCTCAGATGGGGGGTCATCAGGGAAGTTACAGTGACTGACAGAAGTGCCAGCCAGCCTCAGCAACGCTGTGGCTGGCTGGCACTTCTGTCCACTTGCCTAACGTTACACTGGCGGGCGCATCTCCCGTCGCGGCTGCCGCCGCGGCGGGATAATGCGTCCTGCCATGGAGTGGTGGGACCGGGGGGCCCCGGCAGGGCCCCGGCTCAGCCCCACTTTTTGGAGACTGGCGGGGCCCGGCCCCGGCAGGCCCTGGCCCACTTAAAACACTGCTGCTGGGGCTGCTGCGTCTGACAGGTCTTACTTATCCTGGCAGGCACAGTGGCCCCAGTAGGCAGACTCATCACAGAAGCACCCTCACCGTTAGTGACGGTGCCGGTGCTTCCGTGAACCCATGGGGACTAACATTTCGGCTCCTAGATTCCCGGTCCACTGGGACTTGTAATGTCCCAGTAGCAACGGGAAGCGAGGTGTTGGAAATGGTGTTACGAGGTCGGTGGAAACCCGCCGGTCAAACCAGCGGGTTACCGCAAACCTTGTAATAAGGCCCTTTTTCTTTTTGAAGTCAGAGGGCTTCCCGCCTCATTCCTTGGAGGCCACTAGCCTTTAGGCTTCCACAAAATGAGGTGGCGGAGCCCTCAGACTTCATAAAGAAATAGAATCTTTTTTTTGTCACCCTGCCTCCATAAAGAAATTATTTCTGTAAAAAAATTCTTTATGAAGGCAGAGTGCTCCAAAAAGAAACTTTTTTTCAGTTTAATAAAAAAAGTGTAAAAATATATATATATATATATTATTTGAGGGGCCCCTCCCAGGACATTTACTGGGCCCCTCGCATCACAGGGGGTACGGGGGCCCCAGTTACGCCAGTGAACACTGCCCCACATTATTTGCCTCCTTCCTCCTTCTGCCTCTATCCGTCCTCATTCTCCTGCCCTACTCACTCCCATTCCTCTCTCTCGTGCTTGCCACCCATTTCCAAACCTCTCCCCTGGCTCCAGTAGACTGCTCCTTTTCGGAGGACAATGGGTGTTCCGAAGATTTCATTATTCCTTCATCATATTGTGACAACCATTTAGAAATCACATTCCCAGTGTGTTATTTATAATCACAAAAAAACACAGAGCGAGCTTTCAGGGCGTGGAGGTACACAGTCTAGTGCTCGTCTGGGCGAGTGACCATGCCCAGCTTAAACGACAGTCTATGGCTGGCATAAGAAGCCATTAGCAACTGTTGCCTTTTATGAAAGTTGTGTACTCCATCTATGTCGTCATGGAAGGGCATTATGGCACTCATAATGCACTGATATGATGTCACAGCCGGTGGATATTGCCAGGTATTTTGTACTGTGTTTGGGCTGCCAAGGGGCAAGGAGTGAGTTAACTTAGCATGTGTCATGTTGTATGCAGCTGCCTCGTGCCTCCACTTTGCCCTTTCTGCAATGCTGGTCGGCAGGGGGCATGGCAGGAGGTGAAAAAGCCCCCCCCACGGGGATGGCCATACTCAATATAAAATGACAGAGCGTTACACCGTTCATCTACAGGTGTATTTCCCCTCAGAGTTTAGAGTGACCAGTCACGACTCAAACTTTGCTCAATTTGCCTGTGAGATGCTACTCAGAGCCTCTCAGTGGAATTCCTTCTCGCTGTCAACAGGTGCCCATCTATAAACCTATACATAGTGACCCTCCTATAGCATTGCAGTAAAGAGATTCCCACGCTTGTAAAACAAGGCAAAGCCCACGTGGGTCTGCGCAGATGGCCTTACATATATCCGAGTCCCATTGTGGCGCATTATCCGTGGAATGGAGTGTTATTGTTTCCGACAGTTCTGAGGATCCAGTCAGACATGGGGCTGCTTTTCCCACTGTATCAAAGGATGACTTATTGTTTGCCATTTTATGTGTTTTCTCCCAAGAGTATTTAGGGAACATAGTTAGATCTGTATTCATTTGAGCCAACACAGAAGGAACTGTTTTCCCTTTTTGGTGCAATACTTATAAACTGCATTTATTAAATAAGGACTTAATTCTTGGCATTTTCTCATGGGAACACCCCACTCCTACATTAAGAACATTCCAAAAGCAAAATACATTGTGTAAATGTACGGAATGAAAGGGACTGTTTTCTTTTTTTTAGGATCCAGAAATAAACCTCAATAAAACAAATAATCAAATCGCTGCATCTGCCGCCCACAGATGGCTGCCCACCGGTCTGCCAGGGGTGCAGGTCTTGGTTCTCACCCACTGTACTCGGCTGATCAAATACTAGAGGACACATCTATGACCGGCTTTTTAATAGTGTGTTAGACTATAATGGCATCTGCCATTAGGCCAGCCGTGGCTCGCTCCATCTCTCTGGGTCATGCACCCCAATGTTATTCATATCGATCTGAAGTCCTGCATGGAGGGAATTGCACACAATAGTGTAGCAGTGTAGGAGCGTCCTTGCTGCTTCTCCCACCCAGAATGGCTCTAGTCCAGGAGTGCGCTGCAAGCGAGCAGCGTAACCTAACATTGCATAGCACCATCCTCTGTCCCTCACTCCCATCTTCCCGCTCATATCTGACCCTCAGCCCTTGGAAGTTGCAAACTCTATTCAAGTAACCATCCCAACATTACGTACATAAGTGGCTCCAGGTTGGGCGCTTGGAGTCACAATGGCATCCTGGGAATGCTCAGAGTCTAGATATTAACCAAGTCATTCATAATTTTGCCCACCACCGAAGGGAGGAGGACAATTGGGAAATGTTTGGCGTCTTCCAAGGAAGAGGATGTGTCAGATGTGGAAGTGCCAGACTAATGCCCACTACCTGCATCCCAAGGTCTTGGACAAGGTTGCATCAGACCACGGACATGCGCTGGTCAGATACGCCAGCCGCATGCACACACACGTCATGCCCGTAAGTAAGGCGTGTGACACTGACGTCAATAGATTTGAGTAAGGTGAACATGTACATGAAGGAAGCAACTGGGGAGAGGGCAAACGAAAAGAAATGAGTCCTATGAGAGAATAGGGGACATCAATACCAAAAAAGAGGAAATCCGCCTCAACGTGATGGCTCAGAGAGAGGTAGCTGATAACGAGAACCTCAGCACTGTGGGGTGCAGGCAGTTGAACACGTCACAATCATCCTCGCTGGACGGGGAGAGCAAGGGCACTGCTGTGCTGCAGTTATATCCCCATGGTTTCTCTAGATCTGGACCTGGACTGAACCGATGTCACATAGACGCAGTGTTCCAAAGATCAGGAAACATTCTGACACTTATTGTTATCGTGTTTCTGGAGATTTCCAACCCGAAATAGACTAGTCATTACGCTCTAGAGTTGTTCTCTTTGCTTGGCTAAATTGCGCCAGCGATGATCTCTTGAAAGAATGGGGTAAAGCCATGGCATGCTATATAGACATCCATGCTGAGCTAAGATCAATAAATAACAATATCTTTTACTGTTTTCCTTTTTGCTCCCAGACTCATGTTTTCAATGTTTGTTCGTCAGTCTCTGTTTTTTTACGTGCACCCTCAAACCTACGGGTATATAGTTGCGCAGTATAAATCCAATAAAGTAAAGTAAACAAAGGTTCCATTTATCTTTGGGTGCCAAAGTATTGGTTTTGGGCCCCTATCTGCAGAGCTAGACGACTAGTATGGAAATATGTATGGGTGTTTACAACTTTCAACACTGGGTCCATGTAGATTTGCCAATGCATCTTTGGGGTATGCAAGTCACAGACCTAGCATTGAACCTTTCTTGGGTCCAGCAGCGGTAAGGCATTCCAAAGAAGATCCTGTGGCACCCTCAGCCGCAAGGTATTCCAAAGAAGATCCCATGGCAACATAAGCAGTAAGGCATTCCAAAGAAGATCCTGTGGCACCCTCAGCAGTAAGGCATTCCAAAGAAGATCCTGTGGCACCCTCAGCAGTAAGGCATTTCAAAGAAGATCCTGTGGCACCCTCAGCAGTAAGGAATTCCAAAGAAGATCCCCTGGCAACATAAGCAGTAAGGCATTCCAAAGAAGATCCTGTGGCATCCTCATCCGCAAGGTATTCCAAAGACGATCCCATGGCAACATAAGCAGTAAGGTATTCCAAAGAAGATCCCATGGCAACATAAGCAGTAAGGCATTCCAAAGAAGATCATGTGGCACCCTCAGCAGTAAGGCATTCCAAAGGAGATCCCATGGCAACATAAGCAGTAAGGCATTCCAAAGAAGATCCTGTGGCATCCTCAGCAGTAAGGCATTCCAAAGGAGATCCCATGGCAACATAAGCAGTAAGGCATTCCAAAGAAGATCATGTGGCACCATCTGCAGTAAGGCATTCCAAAGAAGATCATGTGGCACCATCTGCAGTAAGGCATTCCAAAGAAGATCCTGTGGCACCCTCAGCAGTAAGGCATTCCAAAGGAGATCCCATGGCAACATAAGCAGTAAGGCATTCCAAAGAAGATCCTGTGGCACCCTCAGCAGTAAGGCATTCCAAAGGAGATCCCATGGCAACATAAGCAGTAAGGCATTCCAAAGAAGATCATGTGGCACCCTCAGCAGTAAGGCATTCCAAAGAAGATCCTGTGGCACCCTCAGCAGTAAGGCATTCCAAAGGAGATCCCATGGCAACATAAGCAGTAAGGCATTCCAAAGAAGATCCTGTGGCACCCTCAGCATTAAGGCATTCCAAAGGAGATCCCATGGCAACATAAGCAGTAAGGCATTCCAAAGAAGATCCAGTGGCACCATCAGCAGTAAAGCATTCCAAAGAAGATCAGCATTGGAACATCTCTTTCCACGCTCCCCAAGGAAACCATGTGGTCACCCAACTGGCACTTTTGCTGACTTTTCCAAGATATTATTCTCTGTACATGAAACTGGTTAGGAAAATGTTGGGCCTCACTTAAATGGGCCTTAATAACCCTCTAGGACATTGTGTCATCATATGGCAATGAAACATAGTGACAGCTCGCTGATTTCGAGAGAGATTTTTTTTTTGGTAGATACGCTCAGTAGAGCATAGACTCCATATTACCAAGAAACAAGTGGGAAGAATTAATGAAAGGATATATTGGGTAGACATCCTACTGGTGAAGAGTAGGAACATAACTAGGCCTGACTACTGCTCCAGAGCTGGGGTGAATGTGGGCGAACAGAGTGGGGCGTTGCTGTTAGAAATGCACATTTTCCTTCAAATGGCACTGTTCACTGATCAAAACCGGAAGTTCCAAAGTAAAAATGTCCTTGGTCTATCCTAACTCTACCTGACCCTACCACTACTTTAACCAACTTAAACTAAGCCAAGAGAAGGTCTTTCTTCACCTGGGCTTCTCGTAGTTTCTGAACTCTCTGTATGAAAATGCCTCTCTCCTATACTTGACTTTCTTTACACAATCTTCTTTGGTCAGCTCTGGATATCTCCTCTTGCAAGTCTTGTAAAACACTTCTGGGCTTGATGCTCTCTTGGTGGTTCTGCTGCTTACAGCTTGTTTTGAGATAGTCTCGAACACTCTTGTCTTCACTTGTGAACCTTTCACAGGCTCTCAATTCATCCTTGGCTACTATGCATGGAACATGGTCCCCTTTTGGATTCCCGAACTGCTGGGTTCTCCCTTTTCCACTCTTTCTTCTAGTATATGGTTTTCTTGATAGTCTTATCTCATATTCCCCAGAACCCGTGCTTGGGCTTTGCTTTATCCACTCTTTGTTTGTAAGCCCCTTTCCCTTCTTCCCACGATAGTTGTCTTCGGCCCCTCTTTATTCTTCTCACAGGGGTATTTGTTATGAGCCTTCACATTGGCTATTAAAAAACTTTATTCATTGCATCGCATCTTTATGACTGGGACGAGTTGCACTCTTTATGTACCCTTGCTCTCATGGTCTCCTGCTCTTCCCGTTCTACCAGCTACCTGGATCTGCACTGGGGAACATTGGAGGGCTCGCATGCACTCGAATATTCTTCTCTGTTGTCGGTTTTCCTGTTCTGGCTTTTCGTGGCATCTCGTTCTCAGCTTTCCACTGAACTGTAGCAGTTTGCGGACGTGGGTGACAAGGAGCTTCTCACGTTCCTAGATGTGAAGGTCACAACGTTGTTCAGTGGGTATCTCACCCACCTTGAGGCATGCGTGGTCACGCCACCACCAGCTTGTGGATACATCTCTCTTCTCAGGCAGTGGTTTCTCCATTCCCATTCTCTGCGGCCTTCTGGCGCCTCACGGAGTCATTCCTAGCTGATCTGAAAATCGCAGGCTCAGCGGCTTGTCTCTGCTTCACCCCTCCAAGGCGCAATCACATTCGGGGTCTTCCGCTGCGTACCATACTCTCTCCTCCAGCTTCCTCCACTCATCTCAGTTAAATACATGTGTTGTCTTAAAGAGACATCCTCTTTTCCTTTTTCTGATAGATTCACTTCAGTGTTGCCTGCAGCCAAATATAAAGATGCTATGTTATTCCTCCCAACAGGCAGTCCCAATTTATGCCGAGATGTTGGGCAATCCCAGCAATGACTCTAACTGGAGAAAATGACTGATTTTAAGATGCATATAACTAAAGTATTGGACACAGGGCTCCAAGTAGCTGAGCAAGAGATTACAGGACTCCCCAGCACCCAGTTTAAGATTTCCATTGGAAAGCAGAAACTTCCTTTCCAAGTAGTACAACATCAACGTCCAGGGGGGCAGTGTAGTCAGTGGCCTTTGAACAACTGCATCCTACAGTGAAGCAGCAAATCACTCCATGTAGTTCCTGCCATGATCGGCCTGCACCGGTAGGACCTCCCGATATGAGGGATGTATCATGCGATTAGAGGTCCAATGTGAATGCCCAATTGGTGTACGACAACCTCTCGTTTAACCATAAACTGAGAACCATTAAACGCATTGGTCTAAGTGGGCGGGAGCGGTGCTCCTCTACTTCTTTTAATTAAGTTTTACCGTTCCTATACTTTTATTTTAAAAAGAAACCGTTCCGGAACAGTTTCGTTTTAAAATAAAAGTGTAGGAAGAGGTTGGAACGTGCACTTTCAGTGCATTGCGCCAGGACGTTTCCTTAAAGAGCAGGCACGTGTGTTTTTTTTTTTTATTGTGCATGGGCGGGCACAGCGATGGGGTCCTTGGGGAGCAGTTCAGGCCAGTAGGGAACATAGTTCCACTACTTCTTTTCGTACACTTCGACCACTGATTAAACGTATCGACTCTAAATTGCGAAGAGCCGTTCCACGCCACCAAGCCCAACCTTCTCCTCGCGGCTGCAATTGACCACAGGTGTAGCTGCATGCACTGTGGTGGCTCTACTCTGTATCATGACGCTCCCTACTCCTTCGGTTTCACCCCAGGCGCTCTAATGCAACGATTAAGCGCCGCGCTGTGCCTCAGAAAACAATGTTAAATAAAGAGATAGTTATTGAAGAGTGGCCCAGGCACCATCTTCATTCTTCATGGAAGGCTCAAGGATATGCCACTGGAGCAGCGGTGCATGCTAGAAGTGGAAGAGTGTAACCAACAGGTGTTTGCGCGCGTGAAGAAACAGCCGGGTCGCACCGTCACCCAATGTCTAAACAGCACCGTGGTTGAGGAGGTCCATCTGGATATGCCATGCTACACGGGCCACCGCTCTGCGCAAAGGTGCCAATGAAGAGCTTTGCTCTTAATATGAAAATACATCCCACATGCTTTGCCAAAACAAAGCAAATATTCAGAAAGCAAATCTCACCAGCACTATTTTAGGGTATTGGCCTCGGAAACCTAAACAGACAAGTGCTAGGTATGTAAGCAAAATGGAGAGCTACGAAAAATAAACCTTCTCTGTATTTGCCTCTCATTTTAACCACGCTGCTCTATGCCAGATGCCAATGGAGGGGGTGAGGGGCATTTGGGAGCCTTCAGAAGAGCGAAGGGTTTAGATAGAGGCGCACACCTATAGTAAGTAAGATTAGTAAAGAGATTCGAGGATTATGTTGTATAAACTTTTAGGTGCGGGGGGAAAACTGAGGTCATGGCACAAGACCCCGACAATAAACAGTAAACAGAAAGAGGATTCAACTTGGGAACCCTCCCGTCCCCTGCACACTTTCAAATGTTTGGATTAATCCAATACAGTTGTTTAAACTGCGTTATATGCATTGTACATACATTTGTTTCTAACACATATGGTCAGACACAGGAGTGTGAGATAAAAAAATATATATCTTTATAGTCAGGCTGTATTATTTTCAGCAAAAATTATAGTTCAGACAAAGATTATTTACAGTGCATAGAAACAATATCAATAGATAAAGCTCAAATTGAAGAAAAATGGAGTCCAAATTGATTAGCGACGCGTTTCGAGGAAGTTCTCCTCTTCTTCATAAGGCCACACTTGGACTCTTAATGTAAAAGGAAAGCATAAATTCAGTAAAGAAAATTTTGTAAGCACAATGCATAGACTATTCATGTCATATTAAATGTATACAGTTAAAAAATAAACGGCATTAATTTTATTTAGAACATTAATCTGTCCCTAAAAAATACGGAATCGAAACAATGTAACATGTTCTAATATGCATTGTAATTCATGCAACATTATAAGATTAACTAGGTTGCCCCTGCTCGGGAGAGGGGCTGAAGGTCTACTGAAGCATCTTTTACTGCAAAATTAACTGTATAACGTCCATCATGCTGTAATTTAGTAGAGTATTACCTCTAATGGGATCTATCACGTGGATGGTGAAACATAAGCTAAAGAAAATTAAATATGTAGGTAAAACAACACACAGATAATTCTTAGGTTATATCAATCTAATATGGAAGAAATACAAAAGTTGTTACCTCTGTGAGTAGAAAATGCCGGAAACAGAGAACCGGACGGAGCGGTGAAAATAGATAGACAGTCTTCGTACATCAGTTAGTTCCTTAAAACATGGCTAATTCCCAAAAAGATACCAGAAATCTAAAGAAAACAAAGCCTGATCAATGCCAAGCTCAATGTTCAAACGTAACAGTCATAGGTGTGAGATAAAAAAAATTGAGTAACATACCTAACCAAAATATGGAGGGCGGAAAATAATCAATACAGCGGCCCACATAAGGATGTAGAACTTAAGTTTCCCGCCGTCACTACAGAGGTGCCTCAGTATGTGGGAATTCTGTCATACGAATAGCCAAACTGAACAGGAATGAAGTCCTGATTAGTATAATATACCTAGCAATCTAATATGAAGTAATGGAAACATAATATGATGTTTAATCAAGGCAAAAAATGTAAAGAATTACCGTGGTAAGAATGTGCAAATGGCACAATTCTCAAAGCTGATGTGCAACTGATGTCAAGATTGTGTGGCCGGTCAACAGCTGAAGAATCCGGCAGTAATAGGTCAGTTAGAGTATCAACTAAAGACAGTGTAAGGAAAACAGAAAAAAAAGAATCATGAGACTAAGGAACTATTTCCCTGGTCCCTAGATAGATAAATGCACATGCATTCACGCTTACCTGGAGCATAGGGGGGCAATCCTGAACAGAGTCTGTTCAGCCGAGTGGCTTGTTGTTCACAAACCATGGAGACTACATGTGACCATGGAGATAAATAGAGGACTGAAGTAATAGGTAAAGAAAAAGGACTAAGAAGTAAATGGGCCTCAAGGTCGGCCATCTTGGAACGAGGTTATATTGTAATGAAGGTGTAGATCTCTAGGCATTCAATGACAAGAAGTAACTTAAATCGGGAAGCGTAAAGGTGCGTAACTAAATGTGCATTTATCTATCTAGGGACCAGGGAAATAGTTCCTTAGTCTCATGATTCTTTTTTTTCTGTTTTCCTTACACTGTCTTTAGTTGATACTCTAACTGACCTATTACTGCCGGATTCTTCAGCTGTTGACCGGCCACACAATCTTGACATCAGTTGCACATCAGCTTTGAGAATTGTGCCATTTGCACATTCTTACCACGGTAATTCTTTACATTTTTTGCCTTGATTAAACATCATATTATGTTTCCATTACTTCATATTAGATTGCTAGGTATATTATACTAATCAGGACTTCATTCCTGTTCAGTTTGGCTATTCGTATGACAGAATTCCCACATACTGAGGCACCTCTGTAGTGACGGCGGGAAACTTAAGTTCTACATCCTTATGTGGGCCGCTGTATTGATTATTTTCCGCCCTCCATATTTTGGTTAGGTATGTTACTCAATTTTTTTTATCTCACACCTATGACTGTTACGTTTGAACATTGAGCTTGGCATTGATCAGGCTTTGTTTTCTTTAGATTTCTGGTATCTTTTTGGGAATTAGCCATGTTTTAAGGAACTAACTGATGTACGAAGACTGTCTATCTATTTTTACCGCTCCGTCCGGTTCTCTGTTTCCGGCATTTTCTACTCACAGAGGTAACAACTTTTGTATTTCTTCCATATTAGATTGATATAACCTAAGAATTATCTGTGTGTTGTTTTACCTACATATTTAATTTTCTTTAGCTTATGTTTCACCATCCACGTGATAGATCCCATTAGAGGTAATACTCTACTAAATTACAGCATGATGGACGTTATACAGTTAATTTTGCAGTAAAAGATGCTTCAGTAGACCTTCAGCCCCTCTCCCGAGCAGGGGCAACCTAGTTAATCTTATAATGTTGCATGAATTACAATGCATATTAGAACATGTTACATTGTTTCGATTCCGTATTTTTTAGGGACAGATTAATGTTCTAAATAAAATTAATGCCGTTTATTTTTTAACTGTATACATTTAATATGACATGAATAGTCTATGCATTGTGCTTACAAAATTTTCTTTACTGAATTTATGCTTTCCTTTTACATTAAGAGTCCAAGTGTGGCCTTATGAAGAAGAGGAGAACTTCCTCGAAACGCGTCGCTAATCAATTTGGACTCCATTTTTCTTCAATTTGAGCTTTATCTATTGATATTGTTTCTATGCACTGTAAATAATCTTTGTCTGAACTATAATTTTTGCTGAAAATAATACAGCCTGACTATAAAGATATATATTTTTTTATCTCACACTCCTGTGTCTGACCATATGTGTTAGAAACAAATGTATGTACAATGCATATAACGCAGTTTAAACAACTGTATTGGATTAATCCAAACATTTGAAAGTGTGCAGGGGACGGGAGGGTTCCCAAGTTGAATCCTCTTTCTGTTTACAGCCTTCAGAAGAGCCTCAGATGGCCTCATCTCATCATTATTGATAGAAGCAGTTTGTCTACTCATCAGGAAAGCTTCATTTGTGTACTGTGTCACCACGATGACAGCCATTGCCCTGTTCACTGCTACAGACACGCTAAGTTCTGTATTATTTTAAAGAAAGGGTTCATAATAGACATTTGCCTTTTCAAAATGTTCAGTGCCCTAGTAAACCTGGGAGCAGAAATGAGAGCCTTATTACCTGGCAAATGCCTGGAATGTCTGCCTCCCTAGGCTGGTCGCGCTGAATATTCTGCCACGCCCTCTTCTCCCACCCCTCCCCCTCTGGGTAGCTGCTCTCCCTTCCCTTCCCTTTCCTGTCCTATAAGCTCTCGTGACGCCTGTTCCGGCTCCACGCTCCACGCGCCATACCCAGCACACACTCCTCCTCTGCATACTACGGAAAACAGGCAGGGGCTATGAGGTTCACATCCCCACCTGTACTGTGAGCGGTGGCGTCTCCTCATGACAACTCAGCCCTGCGCGCGTGATCTGGCAAATGACACTAAACTTTTCCCTAAAAAAACAAACATCTCACCTGAATCATGAGCATGTTAAGATCTTTAATACACCTGGGCGCAAGGCCGTACCCCTCCCCAGTTGGTGCCAGGGACGTGATTTCACCAAAATGCCATGGGTAACGGAAGAGACATCACACAACACTTGACCTCTGATCACAGGATGGAATGTCATTTGACCGTACCCCGGAGTGACATCCCGGGAAGTGATGGAACACGACCTTCCACCCCTTGACAAAACAGGAAGTGGCATCACATATCATTGTTTCTAAGTACACTACAAAAATATGGTTACGAAAAACTGTAAAGTCATATACATTTCATACAAGAATGGATCACCATATGTATTGTTAATATCAGTGCGTATAGGCCCATATTACCAAATTACTGTGAATGCAACCAGACGTCCAAGGCCAAACGATAATAATGTGTTCTTATATTGCACTCATGCTTAAGCGCTTCATATAGAACAAAACATACAATATCACCCAACCTGTGTTGGTACTCATTTATCAACCTCAGCAGGATGACAGGCTGTGTTGACCTTGCCGGGAGTCGAACCTGTAACCTACAGATCACACACACATTGCCGCAGTGAGTGCTCAACCCTATGAGCTATCTTACCAGCTATAGCTATCAGAAAACCAGCCACTCAGAAACAAAGATCCACACGCTGCTGGCCACAGCCCAGGAGCCTCCATTTTTTGTTTTTTTTGTTTTTACGGGTAGCAAGGGAGACTTCAGCGGTTGTAGGTGCGACCTCTGGCATCCCCTAAATTATGCCCCTGGTTGGTGTCCCTGAGACCTCCTGAATGGACCACTCTTCACTAGGGGCCTCGAAGTCCGGCTTTGCAGGTATCTAGCAGCTGCACTGCACTGCACCTTGAGCAATAATGCTTAAATATTGTACTGTTAGTTCATCAAAACTGACTGCCCTTTGTAGAGTAATCTGGCATTCATCCCCCGTTCCAGGGGCTGTAACAGGGTATAACGGCCCGGCAGTCCAAGATATTGTCACGAGTGAAGAGAGGGTGACTAACAAGGGCTCCGGCCTGTTATCTCCCATTCCAGTCCCCGGAACGGGAGATGAAGGCCATTAGCACTCCGGGTTGCCAAATTGGTAACCCGGGGTGCTAAAACAAAAAGAATTGTCCTTACTAAAACAGGACGCAGGCAGTGTCCCTATGTAGGAAGGGAAATCCTTTTCCAAGATGGGTGCCATGGAAAGGTAAGGCAAGGCGGGGCTCTGTATGGAGCCCCTCGACTCTGTCCATGGCAGACTGTGGGTGGCGAAGGGAAGGAGTGGAGGAAGGGGGTACCGACTTCCACCGAAATAAGGTACGTAGGTGTGTGGGGGAGAAAAAACTAAAAGAAAATGGGACAGAGGGTGGGAGAAGATGGTGGCGGGGGTAGTCGGCCATCAGATGGCTTGGAACGCGGGCTTGTACCGGCGGTTCAAGCCCACCTGCCTAGCCATCTGATTGGCTGGCTCTCACAGTCTGTGTGCCAATAGTAAACAAACCTTCTTTAAAACCAAATATGTAAGTAAATTCAGAGGTCCGTGTGAGTGGGAACTAACCGAAACCCAGATCCTCTACTGTTATGTTTCACTGTTTAGAGTTCCACTACATTTTGCAATCATTTTCACAGTTGTGGAACTGTCCATATTGAAATGTAAGCACACCCCTTCTTTTTTACTTGAGAGGCTTATTAAAGCTAACCCACTCCACTTGGCCTCCCCCTAAGCTGGTAAGCAGTACCCCAATTCGCCTTCCTATAATCATGAAGCCTGCAAGCTGGCCACCCGACCCATCCAATGAGTCCCCATCTCTCTTCTTTCATTGTGTTCCATGACGCTAAGAAATCATACTCAGCTGTCTCTCCTCCTACAGCTCATGCAACCCCAACAGCTCTGAAAAATGCACAGGCCCCCGCCCCCAAACACTAAATATAGTGTTCAACTTCAGGGTCACCGCTCATCACCCTGCTCCATCGTTCAGGTACCTTTACCACCATTCCCCCCGACAGGAAACTCTGCCACCACCATTATTCATGTGGCCATCCTAAAAGCATACCCTTATGCCTGCCCCTATTGCTAATACACATAACCTGACTTCACAACACCATTTCCTAAATCAGTGTACCCTAGCACCCAATGTCCTCGGACTTCATTCCTTCATGGGCACATGACCCACCGCATTATGTGGCCCCCGGTGGCCCTGCACTGCCACATGTGCAATCAATCCAGCCGCAAGAGCCAAAACCGAACTCTTCCCTCTTCAACATCCGGATGCACGCTCCTCCATAGCCAATCACGGAGCCCACTTCAGTAGTGGGAGGTGTCCCTCTTATTCACCGCTAAAACATCAAAACTGCCCGGGATAACCCACTTCATCCCACTCTACTTGAGCAGGGTGTACCCCTGTGCCATGGATGCAGTGGATTTCCTACCCCCGCCGGGCTAAAACACTGACCAACGTTCTGCATTGGTAACCCCAAAACAAAATGGGTTCTGAAGTTTGCTCCACAATAAACCATTTCCCCCGCCCCCCGAACCCCCCCCTCAACAAAGTCCTGGACTTCATCGCCTGCATGCTTTTGAAGCCTAGCAACATCCCATTGGCTACTTGTGGCTGTAAATTGGATGGCTCACAATGCATAGGACACACTCAGACAATCTAGATCCATTATTGAAGTCTAATGAACCAATCTCAGATACAGTCATTTACCCTCCTGGCATCAATTCAATGAGATGCCTAAATGTTGACCCAAGAACCACTTCATCCATCCATAGCACCAAAGCCACCTTCAGCAGCTCCTCGATTCAGAGAAGAGGCATCCTAACCACCAATCTTCCTCAGGGCCCAAGCCTGCAAGTTGATTAAACTGCATTTCCTGCCCCTTGTGTTTGCTAACCGACTGTATATCAAGTCTTCCACTCGCCACGTCTCTACTCCAGAAGATAGCGACTCTATTCAAAATAATGTTCAGCTTCAGGTTCTGGAAGATATATAGTTCTTTAGTTATGATAGATTTATTTATGTGATATGAAATGATGTGGCATTTATAACGCGCCTGTACACAAGCGTTTCTAGCCTGTATGACTTGTAAATAAGATCAGTGCAGAGTGCAATGGCACTGGCTTGACTGGCAATGTGCATACAACTCTAGACCACCAGGGGAATAGAAGAGGGTCAGAGACCCCGAACAGAGACTCATTAAAATGGGGTGGTGTGTGCTTTCCAGAGGGATCCCACATGAACTGTGGCTAAAATAAAATCACTGACCGCCACCATTGCCGATTCACACCGACACGTGCAGAGGAAAGGGGCGGGGCTTAACCCACTATTTATTAGTGTGCCTGTTTGTAACGCCATCCGTGCAGGGAAGGCAAGTTTAGATTGGCTGGGCTGAGACATGCAACGGGTATATAGAAGGCAACAGGAAGAGGCAAGGTGTGGGTTGCTCATGACGGTGGGAGGAGGTGAGGTGGCAGGCCAAGACACCTGCAGGAGGAAGGATGGTGGAGAAGACGGTGTTGGCAATTTCTCAATCAGGTGAGATATTGGTTAGGGAGTGCGAGTGGAACTGCGGTGTGTGAGTGGACGTGCTAGTGCAACAAGTTTAGTAAGGTGTGGAAGTGTAGGGAGTGATGGTGAAGCATCTGTGAGAGTGGTGTATGAGTAGTTTGGAGGGTGGAGTAGTAGTGTGGAGGAGAGAGTAGTAGAGAAGGAGGAGTAGGATAGCAGAAGAAGGAATACTAAGATCGGAAAGGAGATAGTAACATCAAAGTGTCACAGGGCATAGTGAGACAGGGCATAGACAGAAAGAGAGATATTGGGGGACAGAAAAGGAAGAAGAGAAGACTAAGGGGTTGTGTGGATTAGGAGAGTAGTGTGAGATAGAGAGAGGGAAAGGAGAACGTGGCTGTGGGAGAAAGAAGTCACAGTCGGTCCGATTGTCTAACTGTTGCCAACCCTTAGAACACTAACAATTGAATCGAGTTGGGACAATTTTAGAAGTCCCTGAGGGAGGTTAGGCAGAGAAGGCATTCTGCCTTTGGGTCATCACCACCAGCGTCAGACAGAATTTAGACAGTAGGTGTCAATATTATCTATTTACTAAACTGGAATTAGGGATGTGGTGCTTTGTAAGATGAGATAAAGAGGGACGTCCATAGGGCACACTGAAAAATCCATTTTGAAAACATTGAACTGTGTAAGAGGCTTGGAGTATTTACTGTGCCATGCATTGTGCCATCTGTGAACTGAAGGAAAATCTGAGGACAGAGCCTCCTGGGTGATTGCAAGTACGGAGCCCCTCGATTGAAGATTTGGGGAATATGAGTGGAGTTATATTTGTATTTTATTGAATTTGTATTTTATTGAATTTATATAGCCCTTTAATCCAAAGTGCTTTACATGAGAACAAGAAAAATACAACAAGCATAAAATGGCATTTGAATCACAACTCGAAAACAGTACAAGGAACAATTTATGTTATTGCTGAGGTGAGGAGGGAGTGGAGAGGGACAGAGGTGTGAAATCGAATGGGAGGTATGAGTGGAGGTAGAAGCAAAAGTACGAGGGGAGACGAGAAGGTGTGAGGAAGAAGAGAGGGAGGAATAAGACTAGATAAGAGCAGGAGGTAGAGTAGAAGAGAGTAGAGAGGAAGGAGAGGGTAAAGACGTACAGGAGTAAGAGGTGAGGCATGAGGCGTTGGGAGAAGTAGGAGAGGAAGCGAAAGGTGTTAGGGAGGGGAATGAAAAAGATAAGATTTTAGAGAAGAGCAAAAGGAAGGGTAGGAGAGAGAAGAACGGATAGGGAAGCAGTTCCAGTGGAAGGGAGCGATGAGTGGGAAAGAGCAGAAGCGGGCGCAGGGTGGTGGAGGAGGAGAGAGTAGGAAAAGATTAGCAGAGCGGAGAGAACGAGAAGGGGTATAGAAAGTAAGAAGGGAGGAAAGATAGGGGGGGGCTATACCATAGAGGGATTTGAAGACAAGACAGAGGAACTTGAATTTGAGCTGGGAGTGAAAAGAGAGCCAGCCTAGAGAGGTGAGAGAAGAGGTGATGGAGTCAGAGGGAACGGATGGCGGAGTGGTAGACAGATTTGAGTGGGGAGAGGTGAGAGGAGGGGAGTCCAAAGAAAAGGGAGGAAGAGTAGAAAAGTCTGGAGAAGATGAGGAAGATAATTAAGAGTTTAGTAGCGTGAAAGGTTAGGAGGGGTCGAATTTTACGAATCTTGTAAAGGTGAAAGTGACAAGACTTGGCAGTAAGAGAAATGTGGTGAGATGGGGAGAGGTGAGGGTTAATAGGAAGACCAAGGTTACGGGCATGGGGAGAGAAGGAGAGTTGGGAGGGGGAAACAAAATGAAAGAGGGAGGGGAAGGAGGAGGAAGAGTGTTGGCAAGGACGAAAAGGAGTTCTGTTTTATCAGCATTCAGAGTAAGGAAGTGAGAGGACATCCAGGATTTAATAGCAGAAAGGCAAGAAGAGAGTTTATTGTGAATGTCGGGAGAGAAGGAGGAGAAGGAGAGGAAAAGCTGGGTATCATCAGCGTAGAAATGGTGTGAAATACCAAATGAGGAGATGCTAGGAGCTATGAAGGAAGTATAGAGTGAGAAAAGAAAGGGGCCAAGGACAGAACCTTGGGGGACTCTGTGGTTGAGAGGGTATGTGGGAGAGGTGGAGCCACCCCAGGAGACATAAAAGGTGCGGTTAGAGAGATAAGAGGAGAGACAGTTGAGTATAATTCATAACCCCTGACCCAGTACCAGAAAATTGTGAAGTCTCTCGGGAATCTGCACAGTCTGAGCCCACCCAAGTTGAGACGAGCAGATAGGCAGAATGCACCATTCTGACAGGCGAAGCTAAGCAGTAAAGGAGTCCTACCTGATCCAATGAGGAAGAAATAGGAGAGGCGTCACCAAGACCCGAAAAGAGCCCCTTCCCCGGGAGCCTTTAAGTCTTTCTATGGAGGACCTGTTGAGAGATCTAGCAGAAAGCCAACTGGCCATCAGTGAACACCAACAACAAGGATTAACAGAGTACATGACCTGACTGAGAGAGGAGATAAACCAGGAGTGCCCAGGATGATCCTATAGAAAATGAACATGAATGAGGACTCTACAGTCTTCTTTGTAAACTTTGAGACGGTAGCCAAAACTGCCGAATGGGACTGGGACCATTGGACCAGATCAATCACCCGTAATTAATCGGCAAAGCCAGACAAGCATTTTAAGCTCTCAATGCTGATGGAAGAAACACGTATGAAGACTTGAAGACAGGGCCGTCACGAGGGGGGTGCAGGGGGGGCAAACTGCCCCGGGCCTCGCGCTTGCTGGGGGCCTCGCGGCCCCCTCCTAAGTGGAAGGCAGCACAGTCTCCCGTGTCCTTTATTCACACGGGGGACTGTGCTGCCGCTGCAATGATTTAGCTGTTTCTTGTGAAGCCGTTTGGCTCCGCAACAAACAGCAAAATAATGGGAGACAGCAGGGCTCAGAAGTGAGCTCTGCTGCCTCCCGTCATTCAGCTGAAAACGTGACCACACTGACTGACAGGAGAGGAGTTCTCTCTTGTCAGTCAGTGTGTTCATGTTGTCAGTGTGACCACGCTGACTGATGGGAGAGGAGTTCTCTCTTGTAGGTCAGTGTGTTCATGTTGTCAGTGTGACCACACTGACTGATGGGAGAGGAGTTCTCTCTCGTCAGTCAGTGTGTTCACGTTGTCAGTGTGACCACGCTGATTGATGGGAGAGGAGTTCTCTCTTGTCAGTCAGTGTGTTCACGTTGCTCAGCGTGACCATGCTGACGGATTGGAGAGGAGTTCTCTCTTGTCAGTCAGTGTGTTCACGTTGCTCAACATGACCACGCTGACTGACAGGAGAGGAGTTCTCTCTTGTCAGTCAGTGTGTTCATGTTGTCATTGTGACCACGCTGACTGACAGGAGAGGAGTTCTCGCTTTTCAGTCAGTGTGTTCATGTTGTCAGGGTGACCACACTGACTGATGGGAGAGGAGTTCTCTCTCGTCAGTCAGTGTGTTCACGTTGCTCAGCATGACCATGCTGACTGACAGGAGAGGAGTTCTCTCTTGTCAGTCAGTGTGTTCATGTTGTCAGTGTGACCACGCTGACTGATGGGAGAGGAG
Source organism: Ambystoma mexicanum (assembly GCF_040938575.1). Classification (NCBI taxonomy): domain Eukaryota; kingdom Metazoa; phylum Chordata; class Amphibia; order Caudata; family Ambystomatidae; genus Ambystoma; species Ambystoma mexicanum. Next base: position 508,112,985 of record NC_090935.1, read on the forward strand.
TTCTCTCTTGTCAGTCAGTGTGTTCACGTTGCTCAGCATAACCACGTTGGCTGACAGGAGAGGACTCCTCTCCTGTCAGTCAGGGCGTTCATGTTGTCAGTGTGACCACGCTGATTGATGGGAGAGGAGTTCTCTCTTGTCAGTCAGTGTGTTCATGTCAGCGTGATCATGATGACTGATTGGAGAGGAGTTCTCTCTTGTCAGTCAGTGTGTTCACGTTGCTCAGCATGACCACGCTGACTGACAGGAGAGGAGTTCTCCTGTCACTCAGTGTGTTCATGTTGATTAGAGAGGACTCCTCGCTTTGTCAATCAGTGTGTTCACGTTGCTCAGCGAGACCACGCTGACTGATGGGAGAGGAGTTCTCTCTTGTCAGTCAGTGTGTTCACGTTGCTCAGCATGACCACGCTGACTGACAGGAGAGGAGTTCTCTCTTGTCAGTCAGTGTGTTCATGTGTTCAGTGTGACCACACTGACTGATGGGAGAGGAGTTCTCTCTCGTCAGTCAGTGTGTTCACGTTGCTCAGCATGACCATGCTGACTGACAGGAGAGGAGTTCTCTCTTGTCAGTCAGTGTGTTCACGTTGCTCAGCATAACCACGCTGACTGACAGGAGAGGACTCCTCTCCTGTCAGTCAGTGTGTTCATGTTGTCAGTGTGACCACACTGATTGATGGGAGAGGAGTTCTCTCTTGTCAGTCAGTGTGTTCACGTTGCTCAGCGTGACCATGCTGATGGATTGGAGAGGAGTTCTCTCTTGTCAGTCAGTATGTTCACGTTGGCCAACATGACCACGCTGGCTGACAGGAGAGGAGTTCTCTCTTGTCAGTCAGTGTGTTCATGTTGTCAGTGTGACCACGCTGACTGATGGGAGAGGAGTTCTCTCTTGTAGGTCAGTGTGTTCACGTTGCTCAGCATGACCATGTTGACTGACAGGAGAGGAGTTCTCTCTTGTCAGTCAGTGTGTTCACGTTGTCAGTGTGACCACGCTGACTGATGGGAGAGGAGTTCTCTCTCGTCAGTCAGTGTGTTCACGTTGCTCAGCATGACCATGCTGACTGACAGGAGAGGAGTTCTCTCTTGTCAGTCAGTGTGTTCACGTTGTCAGTGTGACCACGCTGACTGATGGGAGAGGAGTTCTCTCTTGTCAGTCAGTGTGTTCATGTTGTCAGTGTGACCACGCTGACTGATGGGAGAGGAGTTCTCTCTTGTAGGTCAGTGTGTTCATGTTGTCAGTGTGACCACACTGACTGATGGGAGAGGAGTTCTCTCTTGTCAGTCAGTGTGTTCACGTTGCTCAGCATGACCATGCTGACTGACAGGAGAGGAGTTCTCTCTTGTCAGTCAGTGTGTTCATGTTGTCAGTGTGACCACGCTGACTGATGGGAGAGGAGTTCTCTCTTGTAGGTCAGTGTGTTCATGTTGTCAGTGTGACCACACTGACTGATGGGAGAGGACTCCTCTCCTGTCAGTCAGTGTGTTCATGTCAGCGTGATCATGCCAACTGATTGGAGAGGAGTTCTCTCTTGTCAGTCAGTGTGTTCACATTGCTCAGCATGACCACGCTGACTGACAGGAGAGGAGTTCTCCTGTCACTCAGTGTGTTCATGTTGATTAGAGAGGACTCCTCGCTTGTCAATCAGTGTGTTCACGTTGCTCAGCGAGACCACGCTGACTGATGGGAGAGGAGTTCTCTCTTGTCAGTCAGTGTGTTCACGTTGCTCAGCGTGACCACTCTGCCTGATGGGAGAGGAGTTCTCTCGTGTCAGTCGGTGTGTTCACATTGCTCAGCGTGACCACGCTGACTGATGGGAGAGGAGTTCTCTCTTGTCAGGCAGCATGTCTGTGTGCCGGCTGCGTGGATGCTTTCTAAGGGTACATGGAGGTAAGGTAAGTGTTTTTTTATTTTAAATTAAAAGTGTATATGTGTATTTAAATTAGTATGTATATGCGTATGTATTTATGGATGCATGCGTGCATGTTGATGTTTGTGTCAATGCTGTGTTTGGTTTTATGTATACATGCATGTATGGAGTTGTGTAACTGGTAGTTGAATGCATGGGTGAAAGTGTTTTTTGTGAGTGTGTGTTCAGCACCACCCCTAAAAGTAGCCGCCCTGGGGGCCACTTCATTAAGGGGTGGGTTCATGGCATCAGAGGTGCACCTAGGCTAAAATGTCAGGGGGGGAAGGGGACTAATACTTGAGGAAGGGGCAAACTTCCTTGTGTGGGGGCACCTAAAATCTTTCCACTTTTCGAATGAGACTATTCTGGTGAAACTTCAATGTTACAAGCAGCTACCTCTTGCCTTCATTTCTGAAACATCACACTTAAGGACTGCTGTGAGAATGAGATGTCTCATGTCACCACTTCCCTTCTAATCACTCCCCTAGCATGCAAGTGCTAACCCCACATCACGATTTCAATTACCTACAAATGTATGGATATGAATGCAGGTGCTAACAGTGAAATTACTTCTCATGGCCATGCTAATCCCTATGGCAATTCTCACCCAGTCCCTGCCCTCCCCACCCAAAACAACTCCTCACTGGAACTCTTTGGGCTAGCTTTAAACATGGCTAGCCATCAAACTTTGCCCTCAATGTACCTGCAAGTGTTTCCTCAAAGGAGTCTTCTAAGAGTTCATGACTTCATTGGAGTTGTAAACACGTAACTGGTGTAATAAAAATGTCTTAATCAGGTCTGCCTTTAGCCACTCAATTTTAAAACACCCTTCATGTCTTTCGCTGAAATTCTTTTAAAAATAAGCATTGGCAAAGCCAACAGTTTTGGCTTGTGTATAAGTATTAGGCATTTACAAGCCACTGCTATTAGCTGCTCAGGTACTCAAACCATTTTGCACTGGCACTATCAATGGCCAGCTAATACCAATACAGAAGTGCCTTTCCCATGCCTACACGAATGCCGAAACTGTTAGCATTGCCAGTGCTCTTTTTGCTTTACCCTTGATGCACAGGACTATGCATCAAGGTTAAAGCAAACATACTACCTGGCTAAATTGGCCCACTTTGAATGTAGGCCAATCTAGCCGGTAATAACACTTATGGTACACAGTCAGCATGGATATACTTTCTGTGGCATGGCATTTTTACTGTTTGGGAATCCGTATATGGTAATAATGGCAAATATTGATGCAGCCTGCATCAACCTAATTAGAACAGCCAGCATGAATATATGTTTATACTAGCATATCTCGCGTGGAAAGGCGGCATGAAATGTATTGGAAAATGTTCCTATGCACAATTTGTGATTTGCAACTATTGGGAATTTCCATGTGCTTCCATACAAAACCAATTGCAAACTGTGTGGATTTCTACCCAATTTTGCAAAGAAAGTGCTGTAAAATGCATACCTTTAACCCAATGTTTCAAACATTTTCTTGGGAGTGAGAACCCCCCCCCCACCCCCCTCCCCAAGCCACCCTGGTTAGGTTTGGGCTCCCTCACTGTGCTCTGTTGATCTCGACTAATTGGAACAAACATTTAAGCCTCTTAAGTTCAGAAATGTACCAGCCTCCACTGTCCATCATTTGTCACTGTGTATGATATGCTCCTTAATGATATGATATGGCATTTATAACGTGCCTGTATGCAAGTGTTTCTAGGCGCGACAAGGCAAGGAGGGAGAAACAAAAGAGTAGGACAAAACACAAATCTTACTAGGCCTTTTGTCATTCAGATCGTGCAAGAGCAGGGAATGGGGGAGGGAAGAAGTGCCGAGGGTGGGGTAGGATGCAGAAGTGCAGGAACAAAGGAGAAACAAGAGTGCAGCCAACTGGTGGCAAGTGTGAGTACTCATAACTGCAGCCAACGGGTGGACAATACGAGCAAGAGCGGGGACTGTAGGGTTACAGATATACAGACCACAAGTGCAGGGGAGCCAAGAGGCAGTGCGGGATTGCAACAGGACAGGCAGGGACCTGGGCCCGAATTCAGAGCTTGACCAGGTGACCAGTGCATGGATCAGGCAGGTGATCAGCAAAGGAGAGGAAGAGAGAATGCAGAAGCAAATAAACAGGTCTTGAGGTGCTTCCGGAACCGGAGATGGTTCTCCTCAAGTTTCAGAGAGGCAGGGAGGCTGTTTCCAGAGGGAGGCCGCAGCCGAAGAAAGAGATCTGCCCTCAACTCTTTGCTTGGAAAAGTGATTGACCCTCAGAGAATTGGAGGTGGCGCAGTGGAGAGCTCATGCCATCTTATATATATTTATTCATATGATAAAAAAGTTAGTCTGGCATGAACCTTTCTTCAGTAGAGAAAGTAGTAATAAACCATATTTGGGATCCTGCACACAAACTCAAGGGTAGATTTCTCAAGTCTCCTGTGTGCGGATATGCCGCCGCTGGCCGAGTGCAAAAAATTGTGAGGGGGCCTCACCAAATGTTTTGCCCCGGGCCTCACCACATCTTCTGACAGCCCTGCTTGAAGAAGGGCATCTTGAAGAGACTGGGGTATGATAGAGAACATCACCAGTTCAGGCTCCATCACTTACAGCTATGACAAAGAGAAACACGCTGCCAACTAAAGTACAGAGTATGGAACATCCTCAATAATCGTTGGTAAAACCTAAGAGGAAGTTAAATAAATGCTATTACTGAACAAATCACACATACTCTATCGCCATGTCTGCAACAGTGCCCGTTTCCTCACCTGTGTCTTCTGCGGAGGAGAATTCCTCTTTGCCGGCTGCTTAGCCTTCTTCTTAGACAACTTGCGCTCCTTGTAGCGGTAAGGTCTTCCCTGGCAGGTAGCCACTATGCGTGCCGCAGGTACAGCAAAGGCAAGGGCCCCACCCGCCAGACCCCACTCCCCCAGGACCCACCCAAACCGGAAATTACGGGTAGGTTAAAGGGAACAAGGTAAATGGCCAAAATAACCATTGTTTTATGGATGTAGTAGATGATGTTTCCGTAGATCCAGTAAGTTGTGTTGACAAAATGTGGCCGTAGCTTGCGAGAATAGAAAGCTGCGCCAGAAAATGCTAAGTAAAGCTCTAACTCCAAATAGGTAAGCCGAGCAGGAAGAGTAAGGTAGAACACAAAGGGGGGGTTGCTGATGAGCAAGGGAACGCAGCAAGAGACAAGAGGAAAGTGGCTGAAGCCGAGTCAAGGAAGGAAGAGCTCCAGGCAAAAATTGTGGGAACCAGGAGGCGGAGTCAACAGGAGATCCGAAGTGAGGAGGGGAGAGCAGGAGTTCAGCAGCAGGAAGGAATGAAGGCAGTGGGCTGAGGAGAGAAGGTAGGATGGAGGAAGGAAAGGAAACAGGAAAGCTAGCGTCTACACCAAATCAGTGGGAAGCAAGTGGTTGCATAGCGAGGCTGCGCAGGCAGCAGGGACAGATAGGGAGGAGGCGGAATGAACAAAAAAAGACTGGACTGCTCATGGACGTAACAGCAGAAACGTGCCGGCCCATCAATGGAGGAACCTCCATCTCCTCCAAAGTCCCCAGAGTCGCCGACCGGTGACAGTTAAATGGTAGCTACAGAAATTGACTTGAAAGGAAGCCATACAAAAGGAGACATGTTTGCATGGGAGAATATTTTAGGTCCTAATAAACTGGGTGAGTTAAGATCCGGGGGACAAGAGAGGGACTACATCCATGCCAACTCCCAACCAACAGAACATTTACTTCCAGTGACTGGAGGAGAACCTGACATTGGGCCTCATTACAAGGTTGCCGGTCCGTTAACAACGGTGCCGGTAAGCTACTGGCACTGTTGTTACCGGAACGGCAAACTATAAGGTCTGTGAGTGGGTGCCTTTCTGCCCGTCAGGTGTGAGCTGGCGGGCGGAACGGCACCCGCTCGCAGACCTTGACGGATGAACCGGCAGCATTCATGAATGGTGCATCCGTCCTCCCCATTCCCAATGAGTCCAATGGATGGGGAGAGATATTTTTCGGTTCCTGGCAATGGGCAATTACCAGGACAGCTGGGGCTGTAATGCCGGGTGCCGGAAAAAAATGACTCCGCCGGCGGCCGAGCCATTTTTACCGGCATGGCTACCACCGGACTCATAAGGAGGCCCATTTTCTCTGTCATGATATCATAAAATGTCATGCCTGCAGAAAACATGAACAACTCACCAGATTCTGCCCATAGAAACCTAAGGAAGAACTGATGGAAATTGGGCTTCCCCCGTACAGGGCACAAATCCTCTTCCAAAGTAGAAGATCTAATGACCTGCAGATAATACATAAATCCAAGCAGTGAGCACTTAACCCACTGAGCTTTCTTGCCAGTTATTTCACCTTAAATGTACGTACATACCACAGACTTGGTAATGTATTGGCTTTGAGGATTACATTCCTTATTAATATTACCCTTATTATTAAAGTGCTTAGAAGCAAAAGGAATATGGCAAGCCCAGTAGTAAACACGATAAAGTAGTGTTATCATTTGTTTTAAGAAAGGACTGGTGGTGGCAGGAGTGGGTAGTTTATAGGCTTCATAATAAATGTTATTTTTTTAACTGCACAGTTGATTAGCGAGCATACTGTGTCACAATTGCATTGCTCAGCCAGTTAAAAGCTCAACTTTGAGATGTGCAGCCTGCACTTCCAAGTTCATATTTCAGCAGATCAAAAACTGTCCCTTTATCTGATGTTGACAAATTAAATACTATTACAACTGGTAGGAAAAACACCTATTTTGACAACACTTAATAGCAGAAATCAGACATAACTAAACATAAAATTATGATTTAATACAAACTGTTATACCTAGATATGGGCAATTCTACGTCACAGTCACATCAACATGTGGAGTATTTTTGCACAAAATGGTAGGCCTCAGAAACATAAAACAATGAAGTAGAAACGAAATAAGAAGTTCTGGGTCTGGAGCGTCCACTCCAGCCACGCAAACATGTAACTGATCAACAAGTAGCTTTTACAAACAAAAATACACATTAGTAAGAATTGTATCTGCTATAAGAATTTTTAAATGGGCATGATCGTTTGTAAAAATGACTTGCTGTTCAAATTAATTTCTACTTGACTTTACATCGGGCATCCAGTCTGCTTGGCCTAAATAGACAAACACTACTCTCTAGGTGTACCTTTGCCAACATAGCACACGAGAGAAAGCCAAAACACAGGTGAAATAAGGGCGGTTTGTGGGGGGGGTGGGTATGGAATTGCATATTGCAGCTCACATTAGCCACGACGTGCAGAGATGTCATCTGATTAGGGTACACGAGATAGGCTTGGGGTTCATGACACTAGCTACTGGAGGATGATGACACGTGTTGGGGGACGTGACATGATCTTTGCAGGAGTTTCAGTTTGGGCTGTCTCCAGATTTACAATACACATATTTCTGATGGCAAATGCAATGGACTTACAGCAAGGCGATGGCTTAGCCCAGCTGCATCCAGAGGCGCTCATGAAAATATCTAGATGCTTCACACAAACTCAAAGGGAGAGATTTTGCGCCTCCTATTCGCGGTGCGCAAAAAATAGCAAGAGGGCCTCAGCAGTGGCGTTGCCAGGAACAAAATTTAGGAGGGGCACAGAGGGGGCCACAGACAAAAGTAGTGGGCCTGCCTATAAAAGGGCAATGTGTGACGCCAGAAGCATTCCTGCAGAGAATATTTTGTGCACACCAACTACCACACCCCTTTTGTGGGCCTCCCCCCATCAGAATGTAGGCACTAAACCATTAAGTCACTAATGACCCATCATTCGCGGTTCCGTGTGCTACATTCTGATTGGATGGTCTGCTCTTGGCTGCAGGGTGACCCAACAGCTCTTCATTGTTGTGCAGCAGCATTGATTGTGGCCCTGTGTGTGTGCTGTGCTGGCGAACACAGCACTGCAGATAGTGCAGAGAAAGTAGCCCCACTGAGGTGGGGGGCATAGAAGGAGCCCATGATTTCAGAGGAGTGGCCTGCCCCCCCATCCCCTTTTAACAGCGGCACTGGCCCACAGCACACCCCGACAGGCCTGGTGCTGTGTTGTGACCCTTCGACAGTAGTCTGCGGAGGAATAGAAAGGGGATGAGGATGGGTGAAGGGAGAGTAAGTAGGAACACACATCTTGGAAGCGATAGAGGTGAAGGCTGAGTTAGATGATGTTACAACTTCGCTATGCTGTGTATGCTACAAAGGAAATCGACAGAAATTGTGCACAAATACATGACGGAAACTCAAGCACCTTGACGAGGACGCAAGAGAGACGAGTAAAGCAAGCATTCTGAGCAGCCGTGTGTGTGGGAAGTGTTAGCACCTCGCCCTACTGTACAACTCACTAACCAAAAAGCTCACTTTTCTAAATACTTAACTGACTCACAAACACAACCACCTCTCGCACCGCAAGCCGCGCTCACTTCACCACACCGCAAAAACACATATACCGCACCAACAGCACACGAGATCTGACATCGCTCCAATACTCGCGCCAAAGCTCAGCACCCAGTGTATACCGAGTTGAAGCTGCCAACAGAACACCAGTCCTCTCACTATCCTACTCCCTTCTTCACCCTACTAACCCATCCCGCCTTCTCCCTTGCAGATCCGCCAGAGCGCCTGGGGACCAACTCCATTGGTGACGGTGCGCGGTACAAATACCTTTAACATTTATAACAGAGGAGGGGAATGACGAGCCGTTAGGTCGCAGAAACTGATATCGAATAGGATTCAAATGGTAGATGTGCCATTATATGCGGCACAGCGTGCTGTCCTGACTCCTGCGTGAGAGGACAGCAGTATTTACTTGTTCAGGCGTTTTGTACTATTTCACACTCTGTGTTGTTTCTGCATTAAAGTCGCATGTTTCACCCCGTGTCGTTAGTCTTGTAATTAAACCCTTGAATCAAAAGATGCAATTTCTAAACCAACCTCTCATAACTTTGTGAACTTTGCGCGCCCTCTAGTGTCCAGACTTATGGAGGCCACGTTACAAGCTGTTTCTCTAACATCCTGCTTCTGTTGGCTTAAGAATCATGTCACCCGAATTTGACCACGAAGTCTTTTATACATATACTACATTTTTCACAAACAAATGCATACGTTTTAACGCAATTGAAATAAATACGTATTACGTGTACCCCTTTGTTCCTCGAGTGAGCTGATTGTAGGCAAGAACAAAGGAGCTTTGTCCGCTGCATAAGTATAGATATCACGGTGACACGTGACCCCAGAAATTGACATCAAAGAGACTGACAGGAGGAGCCTTTGATATTCCAGGGGATCCTGGGAAGTGATGTCACATGAAGCTGCCAGGAGTACGCCAAGAGTCAAATAAACGTTGTGATGTGAAGTAAGTTAATGTTCGCTGGTATTATTATTAATACCAGGAGTAGGGCACACTTCTAGGCTGGTCATATTTTAGGAGATAGGGCGCAGTGAAATAAAGTGTTTGCCCTAACAAAGCCCCGAGTGATGACTGCCACAATGTGTGGCTTACATAGGATACTGAGCTGGTTTGCCAGTCCATCAGTTTGTCGACTTCAGCAGGTGGGTCCCCGGGACTCCTGGCTCCCTTACTGTGGGACCTGTGACGGCCCGGGCTGCTCGTTGGTGATATATGCTGACCGGTGCAGTCGCCTTCCTGCTCTGTCTGGTGGAGGCCTGGCCGGGCTAGGGTCCCAGTGTCCATGGTCAGGGACTGTGTTATTCTTATTGGAGAGGTGAGGAGGGGAGTGTGGGAGCTGTTTCCAGGAACAGATAGAATCCAGGGTTCCCTGCTGAGGGTTTCGCCTGATCCTACATTGCAGTAAAGGTTGGGTAGTTGATGAGAGGTTTTAAGCCAACGTGGTCCTTTATTTGGTTAATTTGGTAATTCGGCATATGGGTGACGTCATTTGTGTCTTTGATCCAGTTGCATGTGTAGTCTGCAGCATTTCCTTGGGTTTCAAGGCGGGGGCGGCGCCAGACATAACTCTGCTGTTACGCCTAGCGCAGGGCTCAGACTGATTGAATCTGTCACATTTCTCACCTCGGAGAGCGGTGTATTTACATAAGCATATACACAGATCTCTGAGGTGAGCAACCAGGCACTTAAATGAAGGTAGAGGCAGAGGATAAAAGCCTGCCATGGGGATATCAGTAGCTCCGACGCCCCATGTTGCAGCTAAAGGCTTAACCGCTGGCTCAGCTTTTGCATGGCCCATGCTTTCAACAATGACCATTCACTTAAAAAAGTGTATTTGTGTGCATGCAGTGATTTTATGTATGCATGCATGTATGAATGTATGCGTGCATGCATGAGAGGGAGTCTATATGTGGGTGTATGTTTGTATGATAGGAGGTGTCTGCAAGTGCACACCTATGAATGAATGCAGTGTGAATTGTGGACACTGCACATGTTAATGAGCGCACAGTCTAAATGTTATGGGTGCTCCTGTGAATGACAGATCAGCTGTGTGGGTACGTGACTGGTGGGTGAATGTCTCTATATCTCTGTGTGTATCTGTGTGTATGCACGCTGGGACCTGGGGAGGGGCATTGGAGCATGAGTATTTTTTGACAAGAACGTGACATGTTTTACTGACGTTTTTGTCAAAGGAAAGCCAACTTCAGCGTTTTTATGTGATGGTGGGATTGGAGGGGGGGTTGGAGAAATACTACAGTGGGGCTAGCCTGGCTGGGTCTTACTGTGGCATGGAATGTTGTACTCGCATTAAGGGCAAAGCCAACATGAGTGTTCTTACATGGGGAGGGCATGCTTCCTTATTTTAACATGGCTTTTTATTTTACTGGTGTTAAGGTCAAAGGCAACATACATATCATTACATTGGGAATATAACACGATGAGTGCAACATAAGTGTTCTTACACGGGGGATTTGTGTACTGATAATATGTCATTTATGTAGCGCTTTTGCCAAAGCGCTGTACAGAGAACATATTTACATAAAATGTATCACCCAACCGAAGTTTGCACTCATTTAATGAGCTTTAAATTGAAAACAAACCGTGCCCTTTTGGATTACACGTGTTTCAACACATCTGTGTCCTTTTCAAATCAGGGCAAATAGAATCTACATTCCACATTTATGTTCAAGTCCGAGGAGCCAATAATTCACGGGTTAAATCCCCCTGCAAAGTTTGCATTCAATCTCCAGCGTCGGCCGACTAAATGTGTTGAAACATGTGTAATACAAAAGGGCACTGTTTGTTTTCAATTAATATATTCCAATGAACACGATTTCATAAACTAAAAATGATCTTTTATTCACCTATCAACAGTGGCACAGTCTCTTACGTCAAGTGGCACAGCGAGTAGAGCGCTCGCTTTGACATCTGTGCAGAGTCTGCTGACGCAGGTTCGAATCCCGGCAGGGCCAAACTCAGCCTTTCATCCTTCCGAGGTCGATAAATGAGCACCAGGGTTCGTACATCCTTCCGAGGTCGATAAATGAGGACCAGGGTGCGTAGCGCTATATAAATGCAAAATTATTATTATTATGTGTGTGGCCAGTTACTTCACTCTAAATTTTACAGTTGACATCACTGGAGTAATGGATAGTGCTAATTGTGGATTAATCACTCGGATCGGAAGGCTCTGTTGGATGGAGGGGTACGAACTCGCCTGGTTTAGCGCATGGCTAGGCTTGTCAAGTGTCACGCTTTTGGCGAGATGCTCGCTTGCTTTTGGTTTTGCGCCCTAGAAAGGGCACTTTTCCGTTGGATGGCACTCCACAGATGTACAGAAGGTTCAGGGGAGCTCTGCTCTCCAGAAGGGTGGATGCATCACCCATTCCCTGTCTCGGGTGACGTGGGGGTGAAGAGGCAGGTAACGGTATGAAGGGACCCGGGGGAATGGACACATGAGACTGTCCCTGCCCCTACCACCAACAGGAGTAGTATGATTCCACATATGAGATTTGACCTGGTCAATGCCCGCTCCATTAATGCCCATGCCCTAGACATTAACAACCTACAGCCTGATTCATGGAATTATCTGCGCGTAAAATGCAGATTTGCGTGCCATTCTGCCCGAAAATGCCTGTTTGAGGTATGAGGAGTTTCGGACAGAATGGTGCGCAAATCTGCGTTTTACGCACAAATAATTCCATGAATCAGGATGCTAATCTTTACACATGACCTCGACATTCTATTCATTACCGAATCGTGGTTACACAAAGCCTCAGGTCCGGCATTATCACTAGCACTACCCACTAACTACTCCATCATCAGACTAGACCGACTCACCAAAGGTGGAGGCCTAGCCATGATAGCAAAAGCATCACTCTCCATCAGGAAAACAGATAAGATCACAGACAACAACAGTGATTACCTCCTTACCTAAATTAGCCTCACAATTGCACTATCTCACTGCATCTGGTCTACCGCCCACCTGGACCAAGCAGCCCTCACTCACCTCCTATCTGACAACCTAAGGAAAACTTCTATGGCCCTATTACTAGGAGACCTAAACCTAGGACTTAATGACATTAATGACCCTGCAGCTAAAGCCTCAACTCCACACTTGCCACCCTAGGATTCTGCAACACCATCACTGGCCCCACACACAACCAGGGTCTGTCCCTTGATTGGATTGCCCAACATACCTGCCCCCTCACAATCACAGCTAACTCACCGACCCCCTGGTCGGACCACCACATAATACAGTTGGACATCCCTACCGCCAGAAACAAACACATCTCTCCTCCACACATGCCACGCACCATCGCCAGAAGTTCTAGGCAACTCACCAAAGAAAACCTCTTGCCCCACCTGTCAGGCCCTGCCTTCAAACCCCCATTCTCTACTGACCCAGAAATCCTTGCTCTCTCCTACAACAAAGCCATCAGGGCAGCAGTAGAAAACATCGCACCACTGAAAACGCGCAAAGCCAAACCTAAAGGACACACCAATGCCTGGTTCACTTCCGAACTCCTAGCTATGCAAACTAAGAAACACACAGCACTAACATTCTGCCCTACGAGAAGCTCTAGACATCCCAAAAAGACAGCACATCACAGACGCCAGGAAAGAAGCACACTGGCTACCTATCAAAGAAAGAATCATCTTCAAAGCCTTTGCACTCGCACACAAATGTATTCACCAAACCGCTCCCACCTACCTCTCTGAAAAAATCCACCCCACCCTCACAAACAGACCTACCAGAACACCTTAGGCAAACATGCTCACGGTGCCCAAATTCAAGAGAGCTCGAGCTGGTGGCACCAGCTTCCCATAGCTAGCAGCTACACAATGGAATGCACTACCACCAGCACTCAGAGGTGAATGCGCTCACCTAACCTTTAGAAAAGCTGCCAAAACACTACACTTAACATAACTGCATCTTACAGCTTCAACCCAAATACCTGAATGCATATTGTAATGTACTCTCCTGCCTAAATGCATTTTTGTATGTCTACCGATTCCTGTATTGTACTGTAACTAAGTTGAACTACAAGTAACAGCGCCACGATGCCTTGGGACTGCCTGTGCGCTATACAAATGTAATAAATAAATAAATAAATAATGAGAAGGGAGGGCTGAGATACAGGGGGCAAGGCTGTTGACAACTGGGGAGAAGGGGCAGATGACATGGGGAGGGAAGTAACATGCGGAGCAGGGAGAGAGGAAGAAGAGTTTGGAGACATGGAGGCCAGGGCAGCACCTCCCACTTTGAGGCAGAAGATGCCATACTCCTTTGGCCGCCCGTGGCTCCAACAGCAAAGGGTGCAACACATGTCTCGCCCCGAAGAACAGTGGATTTAAAGTGTATTTATTTCTATTTAAACTATCCTTACTGTGATGGCAGCAGCAACACACGCCTACCCACGCCCTGTCTATAGATCCCCTAGAGGAATGCAGAGAGTGCAGGGGAAAGAAGGTCCACATGCTAAGTGCGAGGGACGGGGCTGGAAGGGCTCAATCGTGTGCAGGCCCAGCCAGGCTAGTGCAGGGGGAAGTGGGCCCGGAAGGGCAAGTGCAGGTTTGGGGGTGGGGGTCAGGGGAGACCAAGTACAGGGGTAGACTGGTCGAGGGGGGGGCTGATGCCGTGTAAGACTCGGAGGGAACAAGGCAGTCAACACAAAAGAGGCAAAGGGGGACATTAGCAGGGGAGAGGGAAGGAGGAAGAGAAAAGGAGAGTCTTGAGAATCTTCCAGAACTTAAGGAGATTCGGCTCAAGCCTGAGAAGGGCAGGGAGGCCATTCCAGAGGGAGGCACCTAGGGATGACGGAGATCTACCCACACTCTCTGCTTGGAAAAACGTCTCATCTGCAGAGAGCCGGAGCTAGAATACCAAAGGGCTCTAGCAGGGAGGTATTTAGGGAGATAGGGTTGGATCTAGCAGGTTCCAAGGGCCAGAATGCCTTATGGATGATGCAGTGTCTTCAACTTGATCCTTGCAGCAACCGGGAGCCAGTGGTGGGATTTTAGGGTTGGAGAGATGCTGTCCCTGGGCCGGAGGCCAAGGATAAGTTTCACAGTCCTATTCTGGATTAGTTGAAGGGGCGAAGGGAGGATGTAGGCAGATTGTGGGAGAGGCTTTTGCAATAGTCTATCTTAGAGAGGACCAAAGCTCTGGAGGAATTAGGTTTCTGGGGGAAGGTGAGGAAAGGGAGAATGCCTCTCAAGAGGTTCAGCTGAAAGTGGGCCTTCTTGGCAAGGGCCGCGATGTAAGGAGAGAAGAAGAGAGAGAGAAGTTGAAGATGACACCAAGGTTTTTTGCCAACAGGAGGGTGAGAAAAGGGGGCCCATGGAGGGCGGTCAGACAGTAGCATGGAAAGGAGGGAGCTGGGGTCCCAATGAGAATGATCTCAGTCTTACTGGCATTAAGGCAGAGATTGTTACCAGTCCACCATGTCTGAATAGCAGACAGACAGGATTGAGAGAGGAAGAAGAGGAGGCAGTGGAGGGATCTTGAAGGAGAGCTGTGTGTCTTCCGAATAACACTGGAAGTTAGGAGAGAAGGCAGATATCAAATCGGCTAGAGGGGCAAGGTAAATGTTGAAGAACCAAGGGGAGAGGATAGAGCACTGAGGTACACCACAGGTGGAACATGTAGTGGAGGAGAGCAAGGGTCCGGTTGAACCTGGGAAGGTCAGTCAGAGAGGAAGGAGGTCAACCAGTCCAGAGCCAGGTCACTGATCCCAAGGGTATCATCACAGAGACGATTTATAAGGGTGGCATGATTGACCATAGCTCAGGCAGAGGAAAGGTCAAGCAGGATGAGAATGAAAGGAGAGTTGGAATCGAGATTAGAGAGCAAGTCTTCATGGGTGTTTAGGAGTGCAGTTTCCGTTTTCATTCATACTGTACTGGTGTTCAGTGGGTGACTCAAATCAAAAGCCATTATTTAAAATGCATGATTCAAATTAATATACTTATTTCCCATGGGAAGGCATCCTTGTTTTTCGAGTTTTCATTTCTGACCTGAGCAAAGCAGCTACAATCAAGCTACTCTGAGCACAACAGAAGAAAGGGCCAAGTGCAGCTACTCACGCTGCACATGCAAAGGTGCCGGCCCTGCAGAAGCTACACACTCTACCATTGCCTCTAAAGGCTGCCTTCTCGAAAGTGAGGGAGACACCTGCACAAACATATTTGGAGGCGGGGATGGTGTCTAGTGGAGCATTACTGTGCTCCCGCCTATGGGACCAGGTATCCAATACCAACGGCTGCATTTCACCAAACTGTGTGAACCTAAGCAACTCACTTCCTTTTCGGGACACTGCAGTTATCTCTGTGCCCACGATGGATGTGGCTTGTGCCAAATGCTAGAATATTTACCAATTTTCTTACTGGTGTTTCATATGGTGCTGCATGCGGCTTACCACAACTCAAAGCACTGCAGCAAAGTATGGAGGGGAAAGGAGGGGTTCACTTGACTTTCCAGCACCCTTCCAAGACCAGAAGAAAGAGCAGCCAACGTGGTGGAATAAGGACTTGTTCTCTTTGTTGTGAATGAATGCTTGGGTTAATAACACCACGCCATGGAAACAAGCCTGTGTTCCACCAGTGCCGAGTGATGTTTAAAGTCAGTCAGTAATTGATTTACTTCAATAAAAACCATAAGATCTGCATAAGTACATCACCTGAAGCCACATAGTACATACAAATATATAAAAAAGATCTTCAAGAATACAGAATACATTACAAAGAAAGTCATAAGAATCTTTTCTAGCATTCTAACTCCCATAAGCTTTTGTTCTGAGCCACCAAGCTCTTTTGAAATATTGGCTTTGTGCCAATACTATAGAATCATTTTGATTGTGCATACAACAGGAAAGGGTCTCCCGTGTTGTTGTAATATTCCGCTTCTTGTAAATGGGGACCAGCCCTTTTTCCCTTAAGGTGGTGTATAAAGGGTGCACTACCTCAAAGTATACAAGATTCTCTGTCTCACCTGGGCACCTTATACACTTGTCTGATCTGTCACCGTTCCAATTCTTGGTAAAGTATGCCAGTGATAGGATACCTAAGCAAGTTTTTAAATGCACAATCTTTGCCTCACTATCCTCACTTGAATCGAGGCTCAAAGCCATGGCATAATTTAGTTATGTAGACTTATACCACGCACGGCTACCACCCATGGACAGTCTCCAGTTGCTCACGTGGCTCTGCAATAAAGAGGACGGGTTCATTAGTGAGGGTAGAGGGACAGGATAGGTCCAGAACCAGAAGAATCTGGCGTCTGTGTGTGTTGGGTTGCAGATGGGGTGAATGCGTGCACTGGCTTGTGGTATCTGTAAGTGTGAGGCCCAAGGCCTGGGTTGTTTATTTTAAGTCAATGTCTGTTATGTTGGGTGTGAGTTTTTGTATTTTATGTATAAATTGGCTGGAATTTAGGTTGTGGTCGAGCGCACTGGCTTATGTATCCATAAGGGTGAGGTCCAATGCCTGGGTTGTTTGTTGTGTGTGTGTTTTATGGGTTGAATTGACAGGTAATTAAGGTTATGGTTGTGTGTACTGGCCTGTTGTGTCAGTAGGGCAAGGTCCAGTGCCCAGAGTTTTGTTGTGTGCAAGTGTTAGTTATGTTGGGTGTGTGTGTGTGTGTGTAGCTTGGTCAGCCGATGGGCTTGTATATTACAAGGAAGGTGTGTAGGCGGAGGGCAGGTTGAGGTGGGTTAGTACATTGGGTACTCTCAAAGTTCTTCTAGGCGGCTAAACTTCATGATTCTATCTAAATGTCACACATGGATAATTTCACAATTCTCTCTAAATGTGACGCGTGGCTTACCTTCACAATTCTCTCTAAATGTGACGCGTGGCTTACCTTCACAATTCTCTCTAAATGTGACGCGTGGCTTACCTTCACAATTCTATCTAAATGTGACGCATGGTTAATCTTTCACAATTCTATCTAAATGTGGCACGTGTCTAACCTTCACAATTCTATGTAAATGTGACACGTGGCTAATCTAGTGTGTAAATATCTTGCAATCAGACCTCCTGCACAGCAACCTCAGATAGAATGTTTCCATAATACCAGTCTGTGTACTTCCGAATAATTTGCGATCTGGGTAATATGACCAAATTGTTTGACGACATAACGACGCAGTCAAGATTCAAACAGAGGCCTAAATATCGAGTGTATCTGATCCAAGGGAGATTTCTAGCACCATATTGTCAGTGGACATGATGTCAGCGGCACAAGATGTCCACAGAATGAGTCTCTAAAATTATGAAATGTGCACCCATTTAATGACTGTCTCCCCAGTCTTTATGAACAGCCAGAGCCCACACATGTTCATCGCTTAAAACAACTATTAGGTTTGCATACTTACACATTTTTTTCAAACATATATGCAAATATCTCAAAATCTCTTAATAGCCATGAACTTCTAATTGTTAAAACAACAGCAAGTAATAGTTACCACCATCATTTGTTCGGAATCAAATCCAAAATGTTGCTAGACTTACCTAAAAGCAAAAGAGAAAATAAACATATTTAGAAGTAAATTCTCAGCTGTGGGTTTGTCAAGCTTAGTAAACCTTATGATATTAGTACATATTCCTCAGCACTGTATGCATTTGGTTCGGTGAGTTGTGGGATGTTACGTCCTTCACATCCTTTGCACAACACTTCTGGCACTAGAAAGCAGCTATCTCCCATGATAAGGAGTCAGCCTAGCTGCACACATAATGTGTCTCTCACATACCATCCGGGCCACCTGCCTGCACCACCCACACGCCCGCTCTACATGGGTGACTAGCAGGGATTTGGCCACCCACATCAACCTTCATACTGGCTAAGTTCACCCACACACTCGGTTTCTCTCTGATGCATTTCCCATACCTGGACTTTGGTCCCCCAAGGGCGTTCCACCTACGGCGCATTGAGACCATACCATTGCTGAAAGGCGCTATGCAAATGCCCATTACATTACAGTATGGCACAAGCTGGGTAGAACTGCAGAAAACTACTAAATCTGTGATTGGGCAATACTCCTTGCTTTTAGGAGTCTTTTAAGGAACATAAGTGTTTGTTATGGAATAAACGTAGGTCCTACAACTGGATACTCAATCTTTCCATTGCACCACCACAAGAAGGTACCATTGTTATGTTTCTGTATTCCCGCTTGTTAGACATTTGCAGTTAAAAAGGATTGCTTACCACAAAGGATTCTATGCCATTTCGTCAGGCACTTCAAAGCCTGCAATTTAAACGTGTTTGACAGTTCATTGATTTTTTTGGGGGGAGGTTCCCCCCCACAATCCCTCCTTCCTGCGCCTATTTTTTACCTATACCCAACGCACCCAACCACTTATCTACACTTTCCCAACCCCCCAAAAATTCAATGAACTGGCAAACACGTTTAAACTGCAGGCTTTGAAATGCCTGACGATGAAAGAACGTCGTACTCGACAAAGTTATGTGCGTAATGTTCCCCTTTATTTTAGTTACGAAGTAGAATTGTTGTTTGCAATATCGTATAGTTATAGACTATCCAAATTAACACAGTGACGGGTACAAATATGAGAAAAATAGAAGAAGGAAAAACAATAGCATGAGAGACTAGATAAGGGCTCTCAAAGAAGAACTCACAAACATGAATTGACCTCCATGTGCAATGATGAAATCTGGTCACTTAGAAAGAATTAACAAGGTGTGCCAAGACAAAACAGCGATTTATACATTTCAACAAAAGTACGGTCACGTCAAAGTGACTCGTAGCTCCAGAGAATCAACTCCAGAGAATTCCCCAACCAGCTCAGAGCGGGACATCATTAGACGTGACAGAGAAGGTAGCTCCAATCATATGGAACATGCTCCCCCTACTAAGAGCACATTGTTTAGAAGGGATAAAGTGAGTGGAAATAGTTATATTCTGGGACGCAAAGTAGGTTTGTCGTCAACTGGTTATGGCCTGCGACCACGTCCATTAGCCAAAAAGCCCGCCGTTCGGCCATCTGCCATACCCCAGGCTCTGCCTGCCCAGCCAAATTAGACAAAGAGCCTGTCCTGTGGCCAGGCTACGAAGCCACTTTGCCCCATTGTGGATCTGTGGGCCACTGGCCACATTGCCTAGCTTATGGCTTTGGTTTAGGTTACAGTCCACCTGTGGACAGGCTGAGTGGCAACTTTATCACCATCCATAAAGGGTTTGCAGGTAGATTACATCTCTGTAACATGCCACACACACACACACACACATCATCAGTACAATGACATATTTAAATGTGCAAACCAAATAATTTGAGGTTTTTTTCTCTCTTTTCAGGGAGCTGTTGCAAAATTGGCAAATTCGGATTTCTGTCATACAACCCCTGACAAATATTGTTGGGGGGCGAGGAAAGTAAGTAGAAGGGCATTGCCACTTGTGTTTTCTTGGGCATGGCTTCAATATGCCCCAGCTCACAAAGCACTGAGTAGATTCCAGACTTACCCCCTGGCGCAGTAAACACCTCTTCTCCAGCTATCTCTCCTTTCAGTACTGCACCCCATAGAATACAGTTGTGTCCCACAATACATTTGGTCCAATTTTACACATAGTTCTTCCACCATTTATTTCTCATGTCGTTCTGAGCATCTTACCTATCCCTTCGCCTCGTCCCAACTATTTACCCAACTTTGCACCTCTCTACCACTACCGAATAATCCGTCATACTCCTCCTTTGGCTCTCTGACAGGTAAAAGCGCTTTGACACCATGAACTATGGCAATAGTCGCTATACAAATGCAAGCTAACATAACATGACACTGTGGCAGACTCCCAAGTCTGACCAAAGCAGAGCTGAGCCAATGACATGCCGTGTGTCCTTAAACACTCTCCCCGAAGCACAAGCCTACCTAGGGTTACTGTTGTAACCCCCCACATAAATCAGATCTATTTTGCTTGCTTTTCGGGGAGTTGTTGCCAAATTGGCATATTTGGATTTCTTACATTCAACCCCAGCCAAATATTCTGGCGGGCCCTTGCATATAAATAGTAGGGCTTTGATGCTTGTATTTTTTTTGGTAGGGCAACCACATGCTCAGACACACCATGACACTGTGGCAGAGTCAGAAGTCTGATCAAGGCAGAGCCAAATACATGCTTTGTGTCCTTAAGCAGCAGCAGCAGCAGGACAAACCTAGTGTTTTAGTAAAGATAAAAACAAAAAAATAAATAAAAAATCAACTCCATTTAGTGGAAGCCACCAGTTGTTTTAAAGAATGAGCCATCACTCTCCCACCAAGAAAGATCAAATGTTTCTTCCTCCGGCCAACAGGTCTTAATTCATGGAGGAATGGCACGTCTCAATGAAAGGAAAGAGCAATTTACTACAGGGCAGAGTAAAGAAAGGGTGTGAGGGGTGGAGTCCCTGGCCTTTGAAGAGCCAGGTGATATCCTACAAAAGAGCATCCATTTCAGTCTTAAATATGTTAACTCCCAGAGCAGCAGAAGACCTCAAAGCCAGAAACAGTGAGTGTAGAGCAAAAACGGTGTGCATCAATGTGTATGTGGCATGCTACCGCTGTGGTGCTGTTTCTGCTGGGTTGCATCATTATTTGTTTGGGATTCCTAGCAACGACATGTTTTGCTATATGCCTGCACTGAGCTACATTATCTATGCCATGTCCTCTTTTTAAGTGCTGCACTGAGTTAGATTTGGTATGCTACACTGTGTTATGTTATGCTATGCCATGTCATGTTTCAAGCTGTGGAAACATTTATTTTGCATTTGCATTTATTTGCAGTGCACATAACCCTCAGGTATCTGGGTGCTAGTTTCCTTATGGAAGGGCAGGTTATTTATAACCCGCTGTTTTTTGGTTTTTGTTTCCAAGCAGGGGATTGCTCAGTGTGGTCTTGCCTCCAAAACCTGCGCGTTGCCACAGAGCTATCCTCCCGTCACAAAATGTGTAATGTCTTGTTCTGCTGGGATCAATGTCTTCTTTTTCCAAAGCTACATGCACATTGACTAGAATGTACCTGTGTGCTACTGTATACACTCATTCAAGCCTTCAGAGATGGTGGGAGGGGGGTATGTATGATCTTGGTTTCCTTTTATACTAGCTTGAGAGATCATTTTATATTATGTTGAAGTTTAATTAAAAAGTTTTGTTATAAATTAAATGTCTAACCTTGAAGCACCTTTGAAGCTGCCACAAGACAGCAAGTAGCAGCGGAAGGTAAACTAGAAAATCTAATCTGTTAACAAGATAATACACCCCTGTTTTGACCTAACTTTCACATGATGCCCTCTATTAATAGGACACAGCAACTGCAGACCAGGGTGAGAAGGCAGTCAAAGGCAGGATTATGTAAATTACCTACCATAAACGCACAGCCTCAGCCTAAGAGGATTCCTGCCTCACGCACCAATATAAGCATTACCTTAAAGGCCCGAGCAGGACTTGGAACCTCAAGGAGTGCTGGACTAGGACTTCTGCTCCCAGAAGCCATGGTTGAATCCCCAACCTCAGTTAAAAGTGCCCATATTTCATTCCAGCTTTCCCCATCAATAGAGCCTGGCCATTGGTTTGCACCTGGCCACCCTCTGTCCCCTGGGCCCAGGTACCTGCTCACCCTGCCACCTTCCTGCACTGCCTCCTGGCCACCCCTTACACTGGGGACTGTATCTGTACCCATACAGCCCCCCCCATTTTTCTTCTTTTTCTGCACTTATTCAGACTTGCCCAGTCTGCTGCCTTAAACACAGCACTTGCCAATTGCTGGCAGCACTACCCCAGTTTGCCTCCATTTTCTATTTATTTGTATTTATTTTATTTATCTGCGCTCCTCTGCTCTGCACTTTCCACTCCCCCCCTTCCATGCACTTTTTCCCTTTTCCCTTTCCCATGCACTTGCGCGTTCTCAATGTCACTGGGCCTAGTAAGATCGTTTTTATGTTGTGCTGTGTTCTCCCTTGTTCCCCTCCCTTGCCTAGTCGCGCTCTGAAGCACTTGTGT
Source organism: Ambystoma mexicanum (assembly GCF_040938575.1). NCBI lineage: Eukaryota > Metazoa > Chordata > Amphibia > Caudata > Ambystomatidae > Ambystoma > Ambystoma mexicanum. The sequence continues at coordinate 508,135,301 of NC_090935.1, forward strand.
ACGAGCGCGATACAAATAAAATATCATATCATATATCATTCAGGGCTCAAGGGAGTGAATAGAGTGTCTTTGCATGCTGTGTTTTCTTGGGCATGGTTTCTACATGCCTTTGCTCACCATGGCACAGGACAAGGCTCGGAAGCCTGAGCACAGCTAAGCCATAGACAGGCTTGGTATCCTTAAGAATTTTGTGCTCAAGCCTAATGTTTCTCTAATAACCATGACATAAATGAATGAGGAAACCAAACAATTTGAAATTGTGTCTGCTTGCTTTTCAGGGAGCTGTTGCAAAATTGGAATATTCAGATTTATATTATAAAGCCCCTGCCGAATGGTGTTGTGGTCTTTACTAGGTAAGTAGAAAGGATTTGACACCAGTGTTTTCTTGGGCATGGCTTCAAAATACCCAGGCTCACCAAGCATTGAGTAGATTCTAGACATATCCCCTGGCACAGTGAACAGCTCCTCTCCAGCTAGCTCTCCTTTCGGCACTACGCCTCATAGAATACAGTTGAGTCCCACGATAAATTGGGTCCAATTGTACGCATAGCTCTTCCACCATTTCCTTCTCATGTCTTCCTGAGCATCTTCTCTATCCCTCATCCCAACTATCTACCCAGCTCTGCTCCTCCCTTCCACTACTGAATGTTCTGTCATCCTCTTCCTCTGCATCCCATGAAGGCAAATGTGCTTCTACGGCACAAACTATGGCAGTAGGCGCTATACAAATGCAAGGTAACACTATAGACCAAGTTTATCATGATACACTCAGTGAGCCAACCCATTGCTGGTCTGTCTCAGCCATCTATGATGTCATCAGTGTGCTCATTGTCTGCACAATGGGTTGGTTCACAATTAAGGTGAGACAGCTTCCAACACTTCTTCACATTTCTAGTGTTTTGTTGTATTAAACAATCACCTTAACGTCACTTCAAGTGAAGTGTATTCTCAGAATATCAAGTATTTTGTGTTGCAGTGTCTCATACCATGTGTAGTACTGACACCTTTTTTTTCTTTTCATATCATCACAGATGCCCTATTCAAAATTATTGGTATGTTTCTAATCTAAGCAACATGGGATTTTTTCGCCATTATCAGTCACAGGCCTGCCACCATGGTCTTGAACGCTTTGCAATAATGAGGAACCGGGAAGAGAATGGATGCAATATTTGGTATGTTTTAGAATACATTTTTTTTTATTTTTTGTAATCTCCCTTGTTGTCAGGATAAAATCCTGGGACATTACTGTGATTATCATGAGAATGTATTGGGATGTTCTTGTGAGAATGCCATCATTTTAAATTGCTGAGAAATCACTGTTTGAAAAACCACATGCTGCTCACAGACGGTTCACTTCATTTATACAAGCAGGAATATACAAATGCATTAAAAAAAATTCAAAGCCACCCAGACACTTTAAATGTGCCACCATACTACTCTTTCACCCTCCACACCTTTGCCATGGAGACACACATCTCCAACCCTTCCTAATATGATATGAAGCACATTGTAATTTCCCCTCTCAGAAGAATACTCGATACAACACCTCACCAGTGAAAAAAGAGGTAGATTTTCATTTCTGAAAAGTCACAATAGGTGCAATTCATCATGGGAGATATACATTATATTGTTGCCTGGAGCACAGTGTTCTCTAACAATAATTAATGGTTGATGGATTTGCACCAAACCATAGCAGATCCCGCTTTGTGTTTAAATTGTTTTGAATTTGAAGCAAGTCCATCCAAGGGTTTAGGCTGTATGCTTGTTCAATGGGTGGTAATTTTCTGTATGGGATAGGCAATGTAAACACAACTTTTTTAAATGTTTGAATCTTTTAAATCATTGCATAAATTGCCACTAAAGCTTCCGGTTTCGAGGGGCATGGGATGGAAAATATCTTTGGAAAATCTCATACAGTTACAACAAAAGCGTCAAAAGTTATTTGTAATATCATTTTTGCACAGTCAATGGATCTCAGGTATCACCTTAGTCATAGGGCGATGATATTATAGATATTATAGAGCTGTGGTCATCGTTGTATTGTAAAGAAAAGCACTATGACATGTTGACCATTGTGAACATGCTATTGATAACAACTTTAAACTTGCTGAATGAACCTGGCTGAACATTTCCAAAAAAGATTTTATCAAAGGTCCCTTCCAAACTGATCATTATGCAGAGAATTCATTATCGCAGAGAGAAAAAAGGTGCTCACTTTAAAACACTTGCACAGCGAAAACCACTGGATGGGTGCACAGTAAGTAAGAAATAAGCTTTGCACAAAGCATTGCAGATATTCTGGTTTCCTGTAAATCTATCCACTAGTTTTCAAAACATTTGGCATAGGGGTTAGGGGTGCTTCAAGTAGAATTTAGGTTGGAATGTGTTTCCCAGAAAACCTTTCTTAAAGGCTTCATCTTTCAAAGCCACCCAGAGTTCTTTGGGGTGATTAGCAGTAAACATCCCATGGCAAGATGGAAAGGCGGGTAGATGTGAGGAAAAGGAAGGCGAGAGATAGGGACCACATATGGGTTAAGGCAGAAGAAACTGACAGGATGCACATCCAGGATGGTTGCCCAGATAAAGCAGCGTCTTAGGGTCCCACACTAAGATATTTTCATGGACCTGCTACACAGATCATTGTGTATGCTGCAAGTCACAGATTCACTGCTGGAAAGGAATGATTCAGCCTTTAGAAGTCATAAAGTGAGTTCCTTTGGACTGGGGAATGTGGAATTTAAACAGCACACCTACTATATGTGGGTAACAACACATCATGCATTATTCTTTTGGCTTTTTTTCACTTGCCAGTGGATAATGCACACAGCGTTAAGATGCGTAATAATAGAGCTTGAGGTGGGGCCGGAGAAGACATGCACCTCTGGACGACCTAAAAGACTGTGACAGACAGTCAGAGTTTATGTGTGCGCAACACAGCCTTTAATCTGCCTGATGTTGCTTTAATGAGTATAGTTGAGGATAATCATTTTATATAAGGTAAACCACATGGCTGACAGAAAATTACAATGGAATTACCTGCATGCCAGCCTCTGACGTCATTGAAATCAGAACCGTTTAGATGGTGTGAGGGGTCAGTAATGTGAGGCGGATAACTGCTTGCATTTTTCTCAAAATTAAAAAGTTTTCAAATACATCCTCACTAGTCCTACTCTATATGGGAATTCCCTACATAGTCTAAAGCGAAGGGAAGAACTCCTGACATAAAAAAACTGGCCCTCACTTTAAACAACAAAACATTAAAAGGAAATCATAAACATCATAAGAGAGTGAACAGCAAATACGCATTTTGGATGACCTTCACCTGTCCTGGGTAAATGCCATCTCAGGGTTGTCCAAAGTCAACTTCCCAAATATTCAAAAGGAAAGTCTTCAACCAGTTCTTGTAAGTTCCATGTTCATCAATTCCACTGGTAACAGTTCTTCAGCTTTCAGATGAATAGATATGCTTCCAATTCCAGCCAAGAAAAAAGCACCAATGGTAATCCTGGCTATACGCTTTCCAAGATTGTTTTGCCACAGTTCAAAGAATACATTAACAGCTTCTCCTTCTACAACTTTACAATACAAGTGGTTATGACCTTTGCAGTGTATTTTGGTATAATTGTCAGGCTGCTTCTTCTTGCGTTGTTGCTTTCCTCTTGACACCCATCCTGCTACTACTGTTACCATGGGAACAGACTCCTTTGTTCCACAGTATGTTACTACCTCAACCAACTTCAATGCAACATCTACTGACAGTGTTATTCACAACCACTGTTCAGGCATTTCTGCTTCAAGATTATTAGGCATATAAAGACAAGACACTACACTACCTGCCTTACTGCCACACGTATAACCTGCCTCTGTTTCAAGACTGTCTTTCTCTCAACTTAAGTAGTCTCAGCATTGCCAATTATTTGCTCAATCTTCTTTACAAGCACCCAGCTCCCTAACCCAGCTTTATTCACACCTTCTTGCTTCTAGTAGCTCCCCTGAATCTGTATTGTCACACTGTTAACTTCGTGTAACAATGTCACACTTGTATCAGAGAACATTGGACCTTTAACAACTTTGCAGATCAGGTGGATAGATCTAAGCAGGGCTTGCTTCACTAAAGAAAAAGTGCACCTCTTGGCTTGGGTAATGCGTGTTCTTCTCATTAGTACACCAATTTATGGGTTTAAAGAATAATTGTACTTAATACTACAAGGTTGAGTCTTCAAAGAGAAAAGAGATTTAGAGATTTAGGCACACACAACCACTCTTTAAGGTAGACTTTTAACCTTAAAGGACTGCTAGTGATTGTGTTCCCACATAATATCATGGAGATGCTTTCTAACTCCTTTCGGGAATCACCATTGGCCGCACGCAATCTTCCTTTGATGCTGCATGCACTGTGAGGAACCTGGGGGCGTCACTTTTTCCCTGGAATCCTCTTCTCGAGTGGCCAGGGAAAGGCCATGTTTTTTTTATCCTGACTACGGGGGTGGATTTGCAAGCGAGGATCATCAGGGTGGAGGAGACTTGAGGAGTGGGGAGAGGACGTCTGTAGGCGAGACATGGTATCCCCCATTTCCCTTTTACAATGAACCCTTCATCCCTCAAGCCTTTATAGGCTTTTGTCGGCCCTTAAGTGGAGAGCGGTCTTGTCCTTTTTGGAATAGGCATAGAGGCGGGAACTTTAAAAGCCTGAATCAAGAGGGAAATCGAGTCGGCAGGGGGAGTAGGCCCATGAACCTCTGGGTGCTGGCAGATGTCTCTGGTGTAATGGTGTGGCAGGAGGAGCACTCAAGACACATGGAAAAGTGCAGAGTTTATGCAGCAGGAAGCAAAGGTACAGGATGCTGGAGGCTGATGGCAAGCCACAGGGAGGAGACGGGCATGACCGAAGGAAGCAGACGTGTGAGTCCTGAGTCGCAGAGGAAGCACTGCTGGGTGAGCGGGAGTCATAGAATACCACTGTTAGAAGACGCGAGGAACTGCATGGGTGGCAAAGAAGCCGCTGGTGGCGGAGGTACTCACAAGAAGCCCTAAGTCTGCGCGTGCAACCAGAAGAGGGAACACCGTGCTGGCAGGCTGTGACAGAAAGTAATGGACATCAAATTCAATGAAAGCATGCATTGCTGTTTGAATGAAAGCTAATCTAAGTCATTTTGAATACCAAATGAAACAAAAGTACATTTTGAACACTCTAGAATCTTGAGACGGATGAAAGGAAGATTGTGAATCTTACTGAAGGGAAGTTTGTGAACTGTATTCAAACAATGAACTACATTATATGAAAAACCAAGCCTTGGAAATAGCCAACATACAAGGAACTGTATTACCTGTGAAACAATCACTAACAAAGCCAAGAGAACACACAGAGGTGTATGCATTATATGACAAACCAAGCAGTGCAATAACCAAACTGCAAGGAACTGTATTATCTGAGAAACAAGTGATGGCAAAGCCAAGAACATACATAAGGCTGTACTGTATGCGAAATGTGGCATTGGCCAAAGCCAAAAGAGTGCAAAAAACTTTATTTTATAAGGAAACAAGCATTGGCAAGTGCCAAGGAAACATAGGAAAGTGTAACAAGTGCATGCTGGCCAACCAAGCCACGGTACAGTGTCAGGAGAGTGTGATACAATTGAATGAAGCAAGTAGTACTGTATAGGAGAAGCAGTGAACTGGTGTTGCAAAAGCAGTCAAGAGAGGACTGGTTGTGTGACCTGTGATGGGTGGAACATGTGGTCCGACAACTGCGTCTAGACTGGATGCCCTGAATGGAAAAGCCACTGAAAATCCCTGTAAAGAAGGTTGTGTGTTGCAATAACCATTTAGGTGATTGTGAAGTTAAGTGCTGCTTTGAAGCCTGGAAGATTTGAACTCTTGGGGAAGGAAACCCCTGTGTTGTTTTGAAAGTTGGAAAATTTGAATTCTTGGGGAAGGGAACCTCTTTGCTTTATGAACTATTCTGAATTTGGGGAAGGGGGAGCAGATTACAAGCCAAGAGCTAGAAGAAGCTCTGAACTTTATTTTGAACACTATTTAATTTTGATGCTGACATCCCTACACATTGTATGCAGTTAGTTGTGAGGACAAGTATAGGTTTTGGACACAGACATATCATTACTTTGGACTTCCTGCCATAGACTAGGCTTAGTTTTTTTTAGGTAGGGAAATCCCACCTTAGAATCGGGCAAGTTAGGTGTTACACCATCCTGCCTTTTTGAGTTAATAAAACTTTGTTTAACAAACTTGAGCCTGGTGTCTGTGTCTGACTCATGACGTCTTCACAGTACTTGTAACAGTTCTGAAAGTAAACGTTAGGGTTTTTGGAATGTTTTAGCAGGCGTTCCCTATTTAATTAGTGACACGGGACCATTCCAGCAACAGTAATAGTTCAACAATGGAAAATGAGATGCTTTTCTTATCACGCGAACACTACAGCTTTCAATATTAGCGTGCGGAATACATTTTTATTGTTTGCAATACTTTTCACAATGACAAACAGTTTATACTTGCTTCTACTCTTACACAAGTTAGAGATGGTAACAGTTATTGGCAAGGTTTTCTGAGTGAACCGGAATGCCGAGTTTCACTCACCGACTCCAGGAACACTGCAGTTGCAGGCTTCTACTACGGCATTGGGCACAATTGGAACCCATAGCCTTCTGGAGGATGGGTGTCATGCCAATTGGGAGTCTCCTTCACTCCTCTGTCGCTCGGCTTGCATTCTGCTATGGGCCTCAGGCTTCAGCATGGTCCCAGCTCTGCAATTACAGCCACTAGGCGCACATTGAAAAACCTCCTCTCTCAGCATGTCTTTCTCAGTGCAGCCACGGCAAAGCAGGGTTTGAGAACACAGGAGCCTCTCAGAACTTACAGGTGAAATCTGCTGTCTCCATGCTCTGGCGTCTTTTCTATGATCACACTTCGTCATGCTCTTCTACTACTGCTACTGCTGCCAGCCTTCCAGCTCCTGCTCCATCTCCTTCCTCCTTCCTGCTCCTGTTGCAGTCTTTTATGCCTCATAGGTGGGTCAATTGGTTTCAGGTGTAAGCCATTAATGTCAACTGCCTGAACCTTGCAAAGGCTGTTAGGCCTAATGTCCCATCTTCTACATCTACATGCTTCTTCGGCCATCTTCTTCGTCTCAGTCCCTATAGGATTCTGAGACATGTAGCTTACTTCATCAAAGTCAGCTTTTTTCACTTCTTTAATTTGGCAAACATCCATCAAATGGGAGGCATTACAGGGAAAGTTCAAAAGGGGTTCCTCCCAGTCTTCCTGGTCTGCTGTCTCCCCATCCCCGGTTGTCATCCTCCTGCAGCACACCATCCCACCCCAGGGTTGGCATCAGAAAGCACCTGCCTTTCCCTGGCCACATGAGGAGGGTCCTGGACCATGTTTCTAGGGAGAATCCCATCAGATTCTTCACAATAGTTTATACTCCAGTGTTCAGACTTCATGGCAGCCTTAAACCAAAGCAAATCCAGTTAAACACTTGTCTCGAATAAAAATAATTTTTTAAAGCTTTTTCGCCAAATGAAAAGTGAGTTAGTTCTGCTTTCTGTATGAATAAAATGTTTTTGGCTTCCACATTTAAATGGTAAACTCCAAAGATGCCAGCATATTGTTAGCATGACTGTGCATTTTTTGTTCACAATACAAACCGTTCGAAAATGTTGACACTTTGTACAGACTTGCCTACATTTAAAAAAGAAAGAACACAGAGATCCACATCACCTACAGCCCCACCCACACCCACCCAAGATCCGCCCACTTGCACCACCCACAGCCCCACCAACATGGCAATTAAAAGAAACATAACGGTGTATTGCCAGAAAAGGGGAAGGGTTTGCTAGCTGTGCTGTCTATCCACACAAACCTCAATGTGATTGGCTACAAACATACTGCTAGTGCTCAATCACATGAAGATGCTGAAGACACAGAGAAGAGCCTGGAAACCTGGAGTCTCCGGGCTTCACCGGGAGACTAGGTGGGTCTGATTGTTTATGATCTATTTCGATGTCCAGACATCAGCAGCTGCCTGTACCATATCTTTGGGAGGCGATTTCTATATATGAATGAGCTTTTGGAATGATGCTATTGTCTGATGATACTTTTACTGATTTTTAAATAACAATTTGCACAGTTCGCAAATTAATTCAACTGATTGTGTGTACTATTAATACAATGCCTGTTCCAGTTTGGCAAGTCACTGAAGTCATTTTCATTTCAAAATGTCATGATGTGAAATATAGTGAGAAATAAACACTGAGTAGGATTTATGTCTCTTTGTCAAAAGTATCTGGATTTATGTTCAGAAGTTTCCGAACAAATGAATGGATGGAAAACTTAAAATGATATTTTATTTTATGTAGAAAAGGAATATATCCCTTATTTAATGGGCAATGCTCCTGGTTTGTGCTCTTAATAAAATGATCATTCCACACCACCCCTCTGCATGTTATGGAAAATAAATTAGCTCAATATGAGGCTAAATGTTCATAGGTCTTGTAAGACAACCTTTAAGCTGTAAAACATAGGAGATCCCAGATGGATGGAAATATATCTTTGCTCCAGTTTTAGCCCAGGAAACATTGTTTTTAAATGTGTAAACATATACAAAATTATATTCGACAATCCATTGCATTCTTAAATGCTATAGCAATTTGCCTACACTGAAATTGATATAATTTGACTTACTTTGAAGATGGCTATGCTGGAGATGGGCAGAGCTGGTGCTGGAGGAGTGGGGGGTCATTCTGTGTAGGCTTGCTGCCCTCGATGCAGGTATCCCGCTGGACTCTTCCACCCCGGGGGGATAATGATGAATCTCTGGGGGGCATTTGATCAGCTGGGCCATGGGAGGACTGGGTCTTGGAATCTTCTCCCACAGATATGGGCAGGATCAACCTCTGAGCACTAACTTTATACTGTTTCAATCTTGCTTATGGGTCCTAATTAGTCTTATATTGTTCAAATGTCTTGACTTACTACTTTTTCTTTGTTTTCTTCTTTCCCTTCTTTCATTTTATTCTTCTTGTGTAATGATTTAAATAAAAGGGTACCCCCCCCCCCCCAACTAAGGGGTTCTCTGACTTGGAGCGATTCCATTGGGGAACGTTATCAATCAATGAACGTTCGGTTTCACATTGATGTTTCTGATTTATACATATAGGGAATAATCTCTAACCACAAGACCCCTATTGGATACACGTATGAGAAGCCACACAATAGTCATAGCAATATTCATATTTCAGACCTCCCTTACATGTTGGGGAATCCACAGATTTTCATTGGTATATAAAGGTATAAGAGGGTTTTGTTCTCTGGTACCATTCATCATTGTTTTCAACACACCCTGCTAACAATGGCACCCAGGCATTGCAGATGGACTCAAGGCCTGACCACCCCTGAACCAAATGGCCACTGATCCGAACTTATTTCAGTAAATGGAAAATACATTTTAAACGGATGTCCTTTAAAGCATTTCTTTAACAATGTTAACGTAGACACACACATATATCAAAAGGTAATGTGTTCCAAAGTTCACGAGCCAGTTGAAATGAACAAAAATTAGATGATGTTCAAGGAGGGTGCTAGAAAGAGTAGTAGAACCTGAGTGCAGGAGTTTAATTGCCTGAAAGTCAGATAAGATCAGAAGGGGAAGAGGCCATACTGTGTATGGAACTCTTCTCCCATGAGGCAGGCCCCCTCCAAGGTATTCTTCAGGAAGGAGCTGAATCCTCTACTGTTCACAGAACATTTAATCATTCGCTGGTTGCCCCCCCTCCCTTCTGAGCCCCTCTCCACTTTGGTCCCTTGCCAGCCCAGCGGCAACCACTGCCCCTTTACTTGTGATCCCTTTGCAGTTTTCCATATATAGAATGATTTGTTGCTTCCCAGCAGGGTGTGTGCCTTATAAATTCCATGCATGTATACAGGCTGTGAGAAACCTGAATATATCCTCACTCCCACTCCCCCTGGATCCTCTGCTCAGGTAGCCAGGGAAAGGCTATCGCTCTTGGATCCCGACCCTGGGGAGGGGGAGAAGTGAGGGAGGATCACCTGGGTAGAGGGTTCTCAGGTATTGAGAATGGGGCACACGTAGACGCGACATGGTATCTCCCTTTCCCTATTGACGACCAACCAAACCCTTCCCCGAATTTTATGGGTTATTGCAAGACCTCTCTCCTCATTTCCCCACATTTAAAATTCCAAGGTATCGGGACAAGGAAGAGGAGACAGAGTAATGAACACTACACCTACACTCTACCACTCTGGTACAAGGAAGGTACCTGCAGAGTATGGTGAGAGTCAGTCATGTCCGCTTAATCATAGTCAGGCAAACCTAATGGAGAGTCCACACCTGCAACCTGTTAGAGGGTTGCAGGTGTATAAAATGAGAGCCAGAGAATGGTATTCAGGAGAGCAACAGGGAGGCCGATGGAGGAGCGACCAGCAGGTGACCCTGCTCCGAGAGGCGGCAGCAGTGGTGGGACTTGTGGAGGAGCCAGGATGCCATCCAGCATCCCAGAGAGGGAGCCTCCATGTCATGGAACTGTACAGAAGGAAGAAGGATGCTGTCTGCGTCCTCACCAAGTCAGCAGAGCTACCAGCAAGAGAGAGTTGGGCCTTGCTGTGCGTGCAGGGCTGGCCAGACTTGGTTTGCTGACTTGCAGGGAAGCAAGAAGGAGCGGGACCTGCTTGGAAACAATGGTGAATACCAGTGAGTGTTGGGGTGAGGCACTCAAGACCGGGCGTTCCTAGTGGGCCGCAAATAGGTGATTGAATGCAATTTAATTACCAAATTGCCTGGACACTGATTTTATATTGAACATCATATTGAATGAAAAACCTGAAACCAAGCATGACCAATAAACATTGAATATCAAACTAAATGGACACTACACAATAAGTAAAGTGACGGATAATTACAGTGCAGCAAGGCCAAAGACAGTCAATAGGTGTGTGACACTTTGTGGCAGAACTAAGAGGCTAACGAAGAGAAACGCAAGAAGTGTGAATACTGCCCATGAGACAAGAGGCCAACACAAAGAGTACAAGAACCTAACTTTGCACACAGGAACACACCGGAAAAACCTGTGTGGGCTGAGGAGCCTAGGGATCCTGGTTGCGCAACCTGTGATGGGTGGGCCATGCGGTCTGACAACTTTGCCTAGACCAGTGAGCCCAGAACTGTGAGAACCAAAGACATTTTGTAATCTAGAGTCTTGGGGGAAGGGCATCCTGAGACTTCAGCAATTGTGAATCTTGTGTTGAGAAAAAAGCCTCAAGGCCCTTTTGCTTTTGAACTTTGTTGCTTGGAACTTGGACAAAGGGAGCTGACAAAGAAGCTAAGACCGGAAAAAGCTCAGAACTCTATGTTGATCACCATTGCTTTCATTATTGACATCCCTACACATTATCAAGCTTTAGTTGTGAGGGCAAGTATAGGTTTTGGACACAGACAGACTTTTAAGTTGAACTCCCTGACTCAGACTTTCCTTAGTTTGGTTCAGGTAGGGAAATCCCACATTGGCATAGGACAAGTTAGCCATCCTGACATTTAAGTTAATATACAGCTTTTGTTTGAACTTTAAGTATGTTGTCTGTGTCAACATACTTAAAGTTCAAACAAAAGTGAAGATGAGCAAGATATGGTGAGACAGGAGATGAAAAAGCTTAACAAAAAAGACCACAAATTGCGGATTTCAAAATCGACTGAGATGGAAGCACTGAATATTTTGGAAGACCCTCATAAAGAGAACTAAAGTTATTTTATCAGGAAACAGCCAAGGTCTATACAAAAATAGTTGGAAAAAAGGTAAGAAAATGGTAAGTGTGGCCAGTACAAATGAACTATGAACCTTAGAAGAGAAGAAACAGTCAAAAAAAAATACCAAGGTGCAAGTCACAGTAGAAATAGCCATCCAGAAAGCAGAAAAGGGAGATAAATGGAGAACTAATATGATAATGTAGCAGGAAAACTAGATCATTTCACTTGTCTTGGGGTTTGATCCAGAATATGTGTGGCCATCCAGGATTCAAAAGAAGCTGGACACATTGTCAGACATTCATGAAGGGAGTCAGTACATGAAGGACCAGAATCAAAAATCTGAGTGCCAACAGCATACACACGAGCTTCAAAATCAAATGATAAGATCTACAAAGTCAAGGGAATAGTATACAGAGCAAAAAAGAATTAATTACAGAGTCTTGCTGAACTGCAGAAGACAGAAGATTGAGCCTGAGTAGTAGAACCTTTTCAGGAAACAGGAAAAAGAACAATTAGAATGAATACCTAGTCAGAGCAGAACAAAAACCCCAACGTGAAGAAAAAGAGCAGATATCTGATCAATGGTCCCACTTTACAGAGACACGAGTGAGCATATGGTGGTGTGCATGGAAAATAGCACCAGATACTACAAGCAGAAGCAGAGGTGTGTCTGTGGAATGACCTGAAGGGAAAAAGGAATTTAGTGACGACAGTACATGGAGCATTGTGATAAGCCGATAATTGAGAAAGAACATTGCTTTCCGCTAATTTAGATTAGCAAAGAAAAGGAGATGCTGAATGCTAGTTTAGAAGGATTAAATACATCAAGATGACATTCTATTTAAGTGGATAACTCTAGCCTGTTCAAGATTAGCAGGAAACAATCCTGTTTGAAGAGAAGCATTACACAAACTCAGTAAATATGGTAACAGAAAGGGAAAGGGAGATTTAATCAAAGAAGCAGACAAAGGATCAAAAGGAGCAGCAGTAGGAGTTATACACTCAGGTAAGTGATCTACGTTCTGTACTGATGCTGGAGAACAAGAAGCAAAGAGCAGATACTGGAATAAAATGTAGGTAAACCATTCGTGTTCAGGAAATCATCATCTAGAGTGAAGCAGGTTGCTTAATCTGCTCACGCTACTTTAAACGTCTGCCAGGCAATAAGGGGTGGCTATGATAAATATTGAATTCTCAGAATCTCAAAGAAGTCCGCCAAGTTCTGTTCTACATGAAAACTTTCTAGCAGCTGTTCCTGCGTAAGCTATTATAAGCATAGTTAATTATTTTAACACAGTGTTATGGAATATGTTTATTCAGTGAAACAACTTTAGTTAAGAGAGAGTTAAGGTGATCAGATTTAGTGTGATAAAACCCATCAAATTCAGCGGATGTGGGAAGTGATGACCATTGTGACTCAGCGTCCCCTCATATATGGCCCCCGTGATGTAATGTTGTATGTCATTGTAAATCTCTTCTATTATACTGTGTATGTGCTCATGAGCTTTGCAACAGCGGAGAGATGCCAAGTTGAGATGGCCATCAATTCCCACAGCCACAGAATTTCAGGGGTTTCGTTGCTGATCACATTAACTCTTTCTTAACTAATGTTTTTCACAGAATTTCAAGGGTTTGTTGTACAATGGTTTCTGTGGGACAGTGGCCATGGCCGCACATGTTTCTCCAACAAGTTTCTTCGGGGCACATTACCCATGATCTTCATTCCATGTTACACCAATCATTTTTTCCCCAAAGATCCATTGCCCCCTGCCTCATAGATGTAATCTTTGAAGTTGTAAAATATTTGTTTTCCCACTCCATATTCCTGCAATGGTAGCATAGCAGTGTGCTGCCTCCCGCGATAACAGACAAAACACCCCAAAAATGTTAAACTCTTTCTGTCCTTATGGGCACTCCCCATGTGTCCCCCTCCTCTCTTCCTGGCCCCCCACTCTCCTCAATTGCTTTTTCCCTCCCTTATCCTCTCCCATTCCCCCAAATCTCTTCGGTTCATGTGATTCAGTTTCTTATCTGACCGCATTGTATGCCTTTGCCCAATAATATTGTGAGATTCCCATGGAATTCCCTGAATAAGCCAAAAAACGCCAGAAAATTGAAAATTCTTCTCCATCCTCACAGAAACTCACGTGTCCCTCTACTCTTTTCTTGTACCCACAATCCCCTCAATTTCTTTGTTCCTCACTGACCCTCTCCTATAACCACCCATCACGTGTCACTTCATGTGCTGCAGTTTTTTCCGATCGCATCTGTGAATCTGTAATGTGTGAGATTCCCCCGGCATTTCCACGACAAGCCACAAATGTTCTACCTGTACCGGCTTACCAGCCCACCTCAAACTGGATAACTTTACATGGTGTACTATCGCCCCCCCACCCCACCTCTAGCTCGGTGTGACTGCATCTTTTTTCCTCCTCCAAAGAGTATCTTGAGCACTTTCTACTTTTGGTTTCCACAGTATTATCTCAGGAATCGCTTGCATCGAGAAAAAACAAAAAAAAGCAAATTTACATTTCTGAAAAACCCCTCAGCCTCTCTGATGCCATTGGAGATATATACATGTTTATTGGGAGCAGGGGGCATCCCCTTCTTTGTCAAATAATTTTAAAACTACAGGATGGATTTCATAAATAACTGCAGTGCTTTGAGGCCAAGTGGTTTCTTATTTGGTAGAAATCTGTCCAGTGGTTTTCATGCTACGGGTGTTCAATCGATGCACTTTTTCTCTATGGTAAATTGAATGGGATTTGTATGAAAAACACATTTTTGTTTGTTTTCTTAATAACCTTTTCATCTTTGAACACATTTTTCCCAAAATGTCTATTTTGGGGGAGCCCGCATCCAATTCCGCCCAGCGAGTTAAAAATAATTAACAATAGAATTAGCTACTGCATTTTCCCCCCCACTCAGGATATCCAGAGCACAGTCTGCAAAGGAAAGGAGTGAAAGGATGGTAGAAAAAGTGTACAAATAAAACAAACACAAGATTCAACTGAGATAGTGAAGGCTAAAGGAAGAAATAGTGTTTTTGTTAGCTTGGGGGCATGTTTATCCAGAAAAAGATCATAGTTCAGGACTGTATAAACTAGGGGATGACATTCTACAGAGTACGAAGGCGATGAGAACATTTATAGAAGGGCAGTTTTGATAGAAATACATAGGTTATACTGTGACCGAACCTTGGCCCTACACCCCTTTAGCAAGTAGCATACATTAATCTATACCCCTCATTATGTTCGGGTCTGTAACCTTTGGCTCTGAAGATGCTTTAGACTACAAATACAATGAGCCCTAGCCAGCAAAGGCAATGGTGAAGTATAGTGGACGTAGTAGTCCAAACCATCTGAAGAGCCACAGGTTGCAAGCAATGACTATGATTGAGCAGGTAATAAGTCGGACATGGTGGCTGAGAAAGTCAATTTTCAGCTACACATGCTGGCGAGAATCCTGTCTCTCTTGGTCACCAATGGAAGACAGCTTGGCAGGACCCTGATGCTCTCATGCTTTTAATTATTGCAATAACATCTATGCAGCTCCTAGTAAACTAACCATGCAACCGTGGTTCATTCTGAACGGCGTAGCTCGTCTGATAATAGATATCCCGAGAACATTGGCATAGCCCTCCATTCCTTACAGACCTACATTGCCTCCCATCTTCAAGCCTTGAGAATAGTCCATAGTGCTATATGGACTTGTGGACCTCAATATCTGACCACTGTGAAGGCATCATGAATGAGACACAGACAATGCACTGAATGTTTGGGCTACACATTTAAAATAAAGAAGGTTGGAAAATGGCCTAACTTGCCCTAAGCTAAAGTGAGAGCTCCCTACCTAAATAGGATAGTCTGTTTCAGGAAGTCCAAAGCAAATGTCGGTGTCCAAAATGTATACTTGCCCTCACATCAATTTGAATACAAGGTGTAGGGATGTCAGCCTCCAAATGATAAGTGTTCTGAGCTTCGTCCAGTGCTTCATCAAAAGGTTTCCCTCCCTCAATGTTCAAATAGTTCACAGTTCAAACAAGGGGTTCCCTTCCCCAAGATTTCAAGTCTTTCAACACAACACGATTCCTTGGGATCCTTCCCAGCTCTTCTGTCTTGGTTATCTTTCACCACTGTCAGAGTTCAACTCCTTACTTTCAATTCACAAAAGGTTGCATTTTAGAATCAATCACGAGCTTCTTTATGGTGCTTTAAGTGGTGTTTCCATTAAGCAGTGTATTCGGTCTAGGCACAGTTGTTGGACGACATGGTCCACCCATTATAGGTCACGCAACCGACACAACTTACTTGCTACTTTTGGATAGGTACGCTGCCACTGTCTCATCTCTGCAGTGTTGATTTGTCTTATACGCTTTCCACATCCTTATAATACTTTACCATTGCATGTTTTGCCACCATTTGCTTGTTGATTCACTCATAGCTCTTGCCAATGCTTGTTCTCTCAATTTACACAGATCCTTTATGGCTCTTGCCAATGCTTGTTCTCTTAATCTGCACAATTCACAATTATATCCGTGTGGCTCTGGCCAATGTTTGCACAGTTCCTTTAGCTTGTGTGATTACACAAAGCCACTTTCATTCATAACAGTATTTAACTGTGCCTGCTTTCATTCAAATTGGTATTCAATATTCAAAGTACTTGCTTTCGTGTAAATCGATATTCAAGATACTTGTTTTCATCAAAAGGCCCGCTTTCTTTTAAATCGTTATTAAATAACTTTCTTATAAGTCTTAAATGCTCACCTGCCATCCGAGTGTGCCCTTCTCTAGGCTGACTCACCGGTCGGTGCTTATGGCATTCCAGCAATGCCTCCGGCTGTGCTGAATTCTCACTCTCGTGCAGCTCCTCGTTTCTTCTCCATAACGGCTCTCCGTGGCTCCGCTCCCTCCAACGATGCATCTCTTGCAGCTCGCGCCTCACTCGTCAGCTTCTCAGCTTACGCTCGTTCCTCTTCCATACTCTGCCACCAGCCTCCAGCTTCCTTTAGCCGCACTTCCCACTGCATACACTCTGCATCTTCTCTATTTCCTCAAACAAGCTGACGTTCTGGAGATAACTGCTCTCACGCAGCAGTCCGGTGACCTGCTCCCACAGCAGCCTCAATGTTCTTCAGTCTTCCTGCATTTAAACATCCCTCCAGGCTGATTGGTCACAAAATAACTAGACCACTCATTGCTGGTTTGGGAGTTCTGTATTGCTGTTGGTTGCCTCCTCCTCATCCCAGTACCCAACTGGTGTTTATATGCATGTGTATCAATTAAGAGAGGCTGTGTGTCTCTAGTTGGCCTCTTCCTTGTCCCAATATGTAATGGTATATAAGTAGTGTGTTTTAGGGAATGATTTCCAGTAAAAGCAGGAAAGAGACTGACAACAGCCGATAAAGACTTGGGGAACATTGGACTCATAGTGAAAGGGAAATGGGGGAAAATGTCAAACCTAAGAGTGCCTCATCGCCGCTCCCCAGGTCTCCTCTGCCCAGATGATTCTCCCTCGCATAACCACCCCCTGGGTCACGATCCGATAGTGACAGCCTTTCCCTGGCCCCTTGAGAGGAGGATATATTGGGGAAAGAAGTGAGGACACCCTAAGGTTCCTCACACCACATTTGCTGACCTTTGTGCCCCTAGCAGGACCTCAGATCTACCTGGAAGGGTACAATCATGGGCACTTTCAGGAAGAAATGGACTGGCGATAGGTTGCTTTCTCTTTTAGCTCCAAAAGTGAGGTTTGGAAAATCAGAGGATTTTACTAATTGAAGGAACCATGTGAAATTTAGGAGGGCACACCAAGCCCACCTGTTCTCCTGGCCCCTCCAGCCTGTACCTGGGTAAGCCTCCACCTCCTTTATTCCAGAAGCTTCCCAGTCTTCCCTCGGCTCCGGCTCAAACCTTGTCCTGCGGCTATTCTTCAGTGTCAGCCACATATAACATGTTGAGACGTTTTCCAAAACTTTGTTGTTCAACCCAAAAGTTGTCCTGGCTAAACTTTGCTTGCAACTCAGTTAGCTAAAATGATACGAATTTTTTGGTTAATTTGTGTTATTCTATGAAAATATCTAATGCTTTATCATCTAAATAAGCTTGTAGGTTTCCAGGAATGCTCCCGTTGTTTAGTTGGAATTGGATACCCCTTTCCTTTCCCTTTGCCCCTTCCACCTAATTCACCACATTGTCCTCCTATTCTCTGATGCAGTTTCGTGTGCAGCGCCTGAAACATTCGCAGAAAATAAAAAAAATAAGCCAATCACTGAAACGCAAATGAATGTGAAAGTACTGGGTTTGGATGAGTTACTGGTCCATGTGTGCCCTGCTTTAGGGAAACTCTAGCGTCAGTTGTAATAAAAGTTTTTTTTTTAATTTACTCGGATCTCGTCCTTGGCACCATAGTGAGCAGGGAAACTAAGCTGAACCCTACTCAAATAAAAGGGGAAATAACATGGGGAATGCCCCATATTTCCTGAACTTCATTCCTCAAAACTGAGCTTACCCTGGTAATTATATTAACAAGCGCTTCCCGGTGAGACAGGCTAATCACAGTTCTTTATAATCACCACAAAAGTGGAGAGCGTGTGGTCGCTGCTGGTTAACAGGTGATGCAGTGTCTTTCTCTGTGCAGGTGAGGCAGGAGCGGGCTGTCTCGATGCGCTTGGCATATTCAGTTAAGGTACTTCTCACCTGGATGTTAGAACCTCTCGAGGTGTATCTTTAGTCATTTCTAGAGCGCTCATTGCATAATTTAAATGCTTCTTGCGGGGGTGTTTCTATACATGGATTTAAGTGGGCCAGGGCTAGCCGAGGCAGAGAACCCACAGACTACAAGAAACTGTATTTGAGCCAGTGAACTGCCTGGTCACCCGCCGCTCCTGACTGATAAGCACCGACTGTATTTTCTTATATGCAAACTCATTTGGAGTCCAAAAGCGAACTCAGAGAGACTCGCAGTACTTGAAAATTAATTGCAGGTGTCATAAGTTTACCAAGCTGCGAGAGGAAATCCTTTAGGGAAATATAAAATCGTCCTCAATTAAAGCAGCAGAGCCCAACCACCGAGAGCTGAAGCGGTCTAAATGAATATATATGCTGTTTGGTTTGCATACGAGAATTGTGACACATGCACTTAGCACCAAACTCATGTACAATATATGCTCAGAAGGATTGTATGTCTGAATCATGATTACATACCTACTTGTCAAATTCTTGGTCATTCTTGCGGTCCCAAAATGCTCTTTGATTTTATGTGAAGCAGCTAGCTACCCACACTGGTGCTCTTTGTCCCCTTCACATTTCTTATAGGTGATTTATTTACAGAATGAGTTGAATTGTTTACATACGGAGATAGTGATTTATTTACAAATACATATTTGCAAACCAGCCAGATTGAGATGTGCTTGTTAGCGCGATTCCCCCAAGAGTTATAAAGACTGCTGCATAAGGTATCAATAATGCCATATTAGAACATGCATGGGCCCTTGCCCTGGCTAAGGCTGATCTAAAGCACATTTCAACTTGGGGTCTTTTCTCCTCCCTTAATGTTTCATCCTGTCCTTACTAGTTCCACTGCATTATTTTATCTGCTGATTTTATTATTTAAGCAAAACACTCTGATGGGTGGGGGCCATAATGGGCCAGTTAATGCGTGGGCCATTTACAACCCTGAGAGAAGCAATGTCTCTAACAGGAGATCGGACATTACATGTCTACGTGAATTCTCCCCACCCGGAGGGGTTCCTTGCTATTAGCATTCGGCCATGTTTTACTGCTAAGCTATTATTTTATTTTTTCAGTTTGAGAAATGGCGTGTTTACACGTAGTCCCGCCTCCCTTTCCATGGCACCATTGCTGCAACAGAGATGCACCAATAACACCAATGTTCCAAGCCAGTGAGGAGCAAGGTAGCACCAGATAAGTTGGGTGGTGCTGGGGTGGGAAAAGGATAACAAAACTGGGGGTTGGGGTTGAGAGGAGGGGAGTGCGGCATGCACTGATCTGCTGTCCTAGTGGGGATTATAGAGTTCTCCTGATTCTTAGAAAGCTAAGCATGGCGGCTTTACCATCATGTAAAGACCCTGTTCTGAGCTTTCTGATTGGCTGGAAGGCTGCCCTCAGCTAGGGTGTTCAAATGACTTCTGATGGCATTATCAACCTGTCCCTCAAATAGTTCTCCTTATGTTCACAATGCACCTCATAATTGCTTCCAAAATATACCAATGTTTATCATTGCTAACATTTCATAGAGTCACCAACTTGGCTTACTATAGAGGAAAGCCAACATGCTGTATTTTACATTGAAAGACCATTCTTTGACTGTGACAAGACTGGCCAAGAACTCTGTCTGTGCCTGCATCTTGGCTGGATTACACAATAGCCATTCGTTTTTGGCAATAGCTGAATGCATTTACCATCATCTTGCACATTCACATCTTCTTCTAGAACACACCTGGATCTTATAGTCTACTGATAAGGGGATATACAGGAAGGGTGCAGTATCTTTTGAATCTCAGGGACAAAACAATGAGCATGACTGAGTGAGCGAGTAATCCTACACTTTAGCAAACAAGAAGTGAATCGTACCTCAGTTAATAGAAAGACATCAAAATAATCGCCCATGTGAAACAAAAAAAAAACATAATGCTTTATATGAGGTGGTATGACATGCATGCTTTGATTTCAGAAACATACATGCCGATCTTAAAAATACTTTCTCAATTTAATGATATCTCACTATAGTATGAACAATGCGTGTGGAAATCCAACTATGTGACATGGGGCCTCATTAGGACCCAGGCGGATTTCGCGGTGCTAAATGCACCGCGAAGCATGGCGGAAAGCCGCCGATAGCGCCATGGGGGTTAGCGGATTTACCGCCCCATTCCGACCTCGGCGGAGCGGTAAATCCCCAATCCCCATTCTGCCCTTCCCCATTCCCATTCTTGCCCCATAGGGTATAATGGGAGTGGGGAAGGAGTTAATTACGCCACCGTAAAATACGGTGGCGTAATTAACAACGAGGTCCCGTAGCGCCATGGTTTTCTCCGCCTGGTAAAACCAGGCGGAGAAAACCTCCATGGCGCTACGGGAACTCGTAGTATGGCGGAGAGGTACGCCATGCACTACGCTGGCGTAATACCCTCTCCGCCAGGGTCCTAATGAGGCCCATGGTAAGCAAATTGACATTTTTGCTGTTTGGATATGTGAGCTTTACCTCATTACAATAAAGCGCCATGATGCCTTTGGCGACAGTGCGCTATACAAATAGCTGATTGATTGAATAAGTACAAGAGGATGGTGTCCTTGATTCTTGCACTTGCTCCTCATGGTAGACTCTACCAAAATGGATGAGCTCGGCTCATAGTGTGGTTCCTTGTGCAAGTGAAGGGTGAGACATTGGTCCCTCTCCTCTTGAGGAAAGCGTGGGATGCTACCCATCCTTAATCTAGCTCTTTAACCACATAATTAAGCTTTACGGATGCCGCCCGATGGACATAGCTTGCCATATTGGCCCAGAAGACAGTGTTAAAGGCCAAAGCCCAGCATGGACGGTCAATGTCTAAGCCTAGTGAGTAGGGGTGTTGCTAGGTCTGGAGAAGATCTAGGGCTACGCTAATGTCGGGACTGTCGGGACTCGGGGATAGCTAGCATTTTCTGTGAAGCCCCTGAACTTTGGTCCAGGGCTACAACCATAACACCTGTGGATATAGCCCCCAGGCCTCCATAGTGAGGGGTCAAGTCCTAAAAATAAAAGCGGGGGGATCATCAACACACTCAATGAGATGTGACGTCACCAGAAATTAGCATACCAAGGTTAAATATGCACATTTTATTAAATTGGCTTTCCATAACCACCCAAATTGCCCAGACAAATGGCATTAGCCTTTTATATAATTAACACACACAGAAAACCAAGAAAGGATATTTTCTACTAATGGTCTTTTTGAAAACGTTAAAAGGTGTACATGTTTCAAACTCCAAGAACCAATACACACGTTTTCCCTGGAACATGCAGTACCGACACGGTACATTTCACCATTAGTTTTTCGCTATTCTTCATCAAGTTATGTAGTGCACTGGTGAATTGTCCAGCCTGCGAACCCGACGTCTGCAGTTCGATCCCAAAGTTGGCTTTAATTTGTACATTCAAGGAAGACTTCAATGTTACTCATTTTAGCTGAGGGGGACTGAGTCCACCCTCTGAGAAAAGTGGGGGGACTGTGTCCACCCGCGTGTAGCCCTGCTAGTGACACGCACGGATGTTTGGTGTCAATTTCCAGGCCCATCACTCACTGTGCAACCTGAGGACAAGATCAATAAAGATCTGACAATTCATGTAAAAATGCCAAATGTTATGGCTTGCTCAATTTTAGGTGACTCGGCCTGTGCGGATGCATGGTATTTGCTGCGGGTGCGCTTTCCCTTTATGCAAACCTGCCTGCACAGTTGCATGGGATTGGTTGCAGTTTGCGCCAACGTTTCAAACTTCAAACGTTGGCCTTAGCATGTGAGGAGGGGTAGAGTTGGGACCCAGCTGAGTTGAAGGGCAGGGTGGGCACTGGTACGGAAAGATAAGTGGGTCTGGGGTGGGGAGGGCTGTTCGTAATGGAGGCAGGGAACATGGGCTGGGTTACGTTAATGGAGAAATCTGGAGGCCATCTTAGAAATTACAGGCGATACCTGTTTCTAGAGCACGGAGCTTAGCCACTGGGCGACTATGTTGACATTCCAAGGTTCTTAATTATTACAGAAGCAATGTGCTTTCAATCTCCTTGAATATTATTTACATCTGGTGTAAATGCTGCACATGTAATTGTGGTAGTGGCAGACTGGACCAGGCACTGATTCAGTGATCTGCCCCAATTATATATCTGTCTACTGAGCATCTCATGTTTCTATTGGCACACAGTTCTAACCGGAAAAAGCGCATTGAGGCCACACACGTGGGGAAAGAGCGCTATATAAATAACCATATACAATACAATACAACATGGGCATATCGACAATTTAGCATAGGAAAATGATCATGTGCACTGTTGGTGATGTGCCATCTGAAAGTGGCGAGGCTTGTCCACTTCACTTGTTCCCTTGCACCATCGTGGGAAACATATATTTACCCTCAACAATTTAAAAAATTCACAGATCACTACTACTAGTTTTGTCAGGTCCTTATCTCTGTGAACGTCACATGTGATGCAGACAACAGCTCAGAAGAGATGCTCAAATGGGGCCTGCTCTCTGGCCAAATTCCCACAGAGGAGGTCTCCACTTGAGAAGTGATCCCTCTGCCCTACGATTGGCCACGTGCAGATTTAGTTCAGAAAGATATGTTCATTCCTTTTTTCACTTTTATTATCAGAGACGCCAATAAATAATTTATATCTAAACTCTCAAACTGACCTTGCTATTTTCAAGTGTCTCAGAAAAACGACTTGGTCAGACAACCCGTGGAAATGTCCCTGGGAGAGAGTCACAGTAATCAAACATGCTACAGATGCAAGAGATTGGAATGAATGCATTTGTGTTTCAATATTTGGTTGCAGCATAGCTCAAGATATCCATTCTTCATGATAACCTTGACTTTTCAGTTCCAATCATTATTCAACACAGTTATTCTTTTTGATCAATTTCCTTTAAATGGATCCAGAATGCCAACATGTTTCTTCTCTCCCTGTTTCACATGTTCATGTCTACTGGTTTACTTCCCTTTTAAGAGTCCTCGGATTACCTTTGATCTTGTCTTGGAGTTACCAGCATAGGGGTACTAGCTTTTGCTTTGGCGTCCTTGAATAAATCAATTATTTCTCTGCTTGGGAGCTTTTGCACCTGTGGAATTCTTTAATCAATGTTTCTCAGATGGATTTCCAAGTCTTTTTCCTATTGCTATTGGATCCCGGAACTTCCGATACATGCCGCATTTCCTCAAATTTCCCATATAGCTTTGTTTCATAAGAACTCTTGCTGAGTTCTACTTCTTCTATGTTTTTGGAATTTTCTAAATTAAGGGCTCTCAGGGTTTCAGTACCTCTCTGAACCATGTGCCCTGGGTGTTTCAGCACCTCTCATGTTCAGGTGCTCTCAGGGTTTCTGTCCCACCTCAGATTCAAGAAATCTAAGGCTTTCTGCAGGCCTCTCATTCAAGTGCTCTCAGTGTTTCAGCACTTCTCTGGTTCACATGTTCTGACACCTGTATGGTTTAAGCACTCTCAGGGTTTGAGCACCTCTCAAGTTCAGGTGCTCACAAGGTTTCAGCATCTATCAGGTGAAGGTCCTCTCAGGGCCTCAACGTCTCTCAGCTTTAGGTGCTCTGAAGTTCTCCATTACCTCTCTGATCCTAGTGCTCCACCGTCCAGACATGGTCTCCTGCAGAGTTTTTGAAAGCCGCATTCACAGGGGGTCTTCCATTAGAACCCTCTCCTCTTGGTTTAGGGATGTCCCTCCTACAAGTAATTATATTTGTGGTTTCATTATGAGCACATCCCTTGCCTTCAAGACGCTTTCTAGTCTTTAGGAAGCAGTACAATGTCCTGCTGCCATTTTGAATTCTCTCTTTGAACTGTCCTTTTGGTCTGGCGGAGTCATACACCCTCTCCTGCCTTCCCTGTGCTAGATGCTGCAACAACTGCATGACTCTGGTGCACTTGAGAGATATGGTGTGCCTCCCATCCCCATCCCCAGTCTTTGTTTTTCTGGCTTCATAGTGAATTCTCTATTCTGTCCATGGTAGTCTAACCATAAACCATGATGGCATGCCAGACTACTTCTTGTTTGCGAAGCATTCTTCAGAGAATGTCTGCCTAGTGTGACGGGGAAGCCCGCTATAAATAAATCTCACTGACTCGATTGGTAAGTTCAAGGGTGTTTATTAACCTTCCATAGACAGACTGGATGCTGAATTTGGGTGTTCTCGGGGGTTCTCAGGATTTAGGATTTTGGACGGTAAGGCCGCCCCTCACTTTCTCTGCTTCCCTGGCCTCTTCCACACACCCCTAGCCCAGGCATTCCTAATAGGGATGCTAGTTGCTATTTGATAGGTGACCCTTAGCTGTCTATTTTTGACTTATTCTATTTAGGGGCATCCCTAAATCTATGGCTGACTTGCTCCGTAGGGGTCTTCTAGGCTTTCCTTGACCTAGACCGCTAAGAAGTCTTAGGGAATTGGGGACGGTGCCTCCTTCTGCCTAGCGTCATTGCCTCTCTCACACACATAATCTCTCCTGGGCCTCTTCTACGCTGGAGCCCAAGCTATTCTCCTCTGACCACTACAATGTCCCTCATGTCTCACACTCCTCCTTCCTACCTCAACCCTTTGATATTACTCCTTTTCTTCCTACTCCTGCATCTCCTATACCCCCACTTCTAAAACTATCACCTCTCCTTCCTTACTGCTGCTACCATTACTACTACTCCTATTCTCCCACTCCCAGTCACTCTTACCGCTCCCCCCTGAGGCTATTCCTACTCTGCTCTTCTCTTACCAACTACCACTCTTACAACTACCACTCTGCTGCCTATTACACTTCTAAACATCATCTTCTATGTATTGGGCATTTAAAAGACACCTATACATCAAATGGTGTTCCAAGGCACCACAAGACAAACATGCGGGGGTTGGAGGCAGGGGAGAAAACAACAATATGGTCCTACATGCGCCTTGTGTCACTCGGATTGTGCATGTGCAGTAAACAAGAAGTGCAGGGGAGGAGGGGAGTGGAGAAGGGGGGGGAGTATTGGGTGGGTAGGGACAGAAGAGGGCCCCTGGGTCAGGGCATGTGCTAAGGGGAAGCAGGGAGTGTAGGGAGTGAGCATCACATGATATGGGCGAGGATGAGGGGGGACTAGGCTCGGTAGGAATGCACCCCCAACCAGGCAAATCAGGGAAATAGGGCCTGGAAGGGTAAGTGCAGGATAGTGGGGTGGGGAGGTCAGGTAGACCGGGTGTTGGGGTAGATTTGGCAAGGAGGGCCTGGTGCCCTGTAAGACCCAGGAGTGACCAGGCAGCCGGTTAATGCAGCAGAAGGGGGCATTAGCAGGGGAGGGACGGAAGAAGAGATAGGTCTAGAGAAGCTTCCAAAACTTGAGGAGATACTGGCTCAAGCCTGAGAAGGGCAGGGAGGCCATTCCAGAGGGAGGACCCTTCCGAAGAGAGGCATCTATCCACCGTTCCCTGCTTGGAAAAGCGTCTGATCTGCAGAGAGTTGGAACTAGAAGACTGAAGGGCCTAGCAGGGAGGTATTTAGGGAGAGATAGTTGGGTGTTGTGGGGTCAGGCCCCAGGAAGCCTTGTGGATGATGCAGAGGGGGTTGAACTTGATCCTCGCAGACACTGGGAGCCAGTGGAGAGATGTTACTACTGTAGAGATGCGTGCCCTAGGCTTGAGGCCAAGGATACGTCTTGCAGTTCTATTCTGGATTTTTTGAAGAGTGCAAATGGAGGATAAAGGTAGGTTGAGGAAGAGGCTGTTGCTGTAGTCCAGTTTAGAGAGGACCAGAGCTCTGGAGACATTGAGTTTCTGGGAGAAGGTGAGGAAAGGGAGAATGCCTCTGAGGAGGGGCAGCTGAAAGTGGGCCTTCTTGGCAAGGTCCGTGATGTGAGGAGAGAAGGAGAGAGAAGAGTTGAAGATGATGCCAAGGTCTTTAGCCTCACAAGAGGGTTAAGGGAGGGGACCCATGGAGGGCAGCCAGAGAGTAGGAGGGAAGAGGGAGCAGGGGTTGTTAGCAGTGCACCATGCCTAAATAGCAGTCAGACAGTCAGAAGAGCAGTATGTTGTTGGCATAACACTGGAAGTGAGGGGAGAAAGTAGAGATCACGAGGGCCAGAGGGGCCAGGTAGATGTTGAAGAGTCACAGTGAGAGGATAGAGCCCTGAGGGATGTTGCAGGTGGAGAGTGTAGGGGAGGAAAGGAAAGGGCTCAGTTTAACCTGGGAAGGTGAATCAGATAGGAAGGAGGAGGTCAACCAGTCCAGTGCCAATTCCGTTATACCCTTTGCAACACAGAGCCGATTTATAAGGGTGGCATGATTGACCATGTCAAAGGCAGAGGAAAGGTCAAATAAGATGAGAAAGGAGGGAGAGTTCGAATCCAGATTTGAGAGCAAGTGTTCACAGGTGTTCAGGAGAGCAGTCTCTGGCTGCTCTGAAGCCAGATTGGTGGTATTGGAGACAACCAACAGATTCAGTGTGATAGATCAGTTGGGAGATGACCAACTTCTCCAAGAGGTTGCTCAGGAATGGGGTAATGGAGATAGGGTGGTAGTTAGCCAGGCAGGAAGGGTCAGCAGAAGGTTTTTTTAAGAAGAGGATGCAGGGGTAGAGGGAAGGATCCATGGCAAAGGAGTGATTGCAGAAATCAGCCAAGGCTGGTACAAGGGAGGCAATGTTGTCCTTGATAGTTTTAGAAGAGCAGAGGAGCACCTGTTTGGAGGAGACTTTCATGGAGAGACCTCACCTCGTGCCAGGGGTGGATCGGCCCCTCGGCCTTTCGGCCCGTGGCTGGGCATAAATTGTCCCTGGGGAGTGGGGGCCGGTTTCTGGCCATGCATGGGCCGGTTTGGAGAAAAAAAAAATTGAAAATAAAATAATTTCATTTTTTTTCAAAAAGCCTTTCATCCTTCTTAGGTCGATAAATGAGTGCCAACACAGGATGGGTGATAATGTATGTATATTTGTTCTATAGAGCTAAAGCATAAGTGCTATACAATAACATATTATCGTTTGACCTTGGACGTCTGCTTGCATTCACAGTAATTTGACAATATGGATCTATACACACAGCTATTAATGATAGATATGGTGATCCATTCTTGTATGAAATGTATATCACAATAGTGAAATCATAACCATTTTGTTTCGTAGTGTATTTAGGAACAATGCCATTTGTGCCACTTCCTGTTTTGTCAAGGGGTGAAAGGTAATGTTTCATCGCTTCCCAGGATGTCACTTTGGGGTGGGGTCAAATTACATCACTTCCGGGGATGTCAGAGGTCAAGGGTTGTGAGGCGAGGGGAGGGACACTTTTTTGAGGCGAGGGGTGGGACACCTTTTTTGGGGTGACCGGGCCTATTTCTTGTCCCAGTCCGACCCTGCCTCGTGCTATGGGCTAGAAGGAGGGGAGATGGAGGGAAGGTGAGAGGGTGGCAAGGAATGTCTGAGGGGGGAGGGAGAGGAGGAGAGGAGAATGAGGTCAGGATGCCACTATTGCTGCTTTCTATCTATTCCTTTACCCACTACTCCCACTGATACTATTGGGTAACCTAGGTGAGAGGTTTCCATGATACTGCACACTCGGGAACGACAATCAGGGCTAGGACTCTGTCTTTCTCTGTCACCTGTGTTAGTGTAGCTTTGTACTGCATGAAGAATTGTCTGCTAGCATTGTTACTTTACATAGCAGTGTGCATGTGAACTGTACATTTTGAAATCACTATCTGAAAGCTACCTGAAGTTGTGATTTACTTAGTCCAAGTGTTACACACGTGCCGTTATTTATATAGCCGCGTGTGTGTGTTGTGACGTGTGCGACTAGCTTACCATTCTTTGCATGGAGGGGCTTCACTTAGGTTGATTGCACTGTGCCGCCTCGCGGCTTGTAGACAGACTCTGCTGTGCTACCAGGCGTGCTCAGCGCATAAGCCTGCCTTACAGCCCATTACTATTGGCTGATTAAGTGATCTGGGACCACAACTCCCAGAAGCACTGGCGCTCCATAAACAGTGCTTCAGGAGCCAAGCCGGTCTAGCGCCGGTCCTCGCCGTCCACGGTGTCCCGTGCAGAAAACGCTGCCCGTGAGTATTTAGAGTACTCACCCCAAACCACAGGTAAACATGGGGTTACTACCTCTAGACAAACTCTTGCTTGACAGTCACAATTATCAATGCATGCATCTAGCCAAAAGGGCTGCTGAATCAGTTCTAGATGGAACCAGCAAGACACAGATCTCTGCCCATGAAGAACTTGCAAAAAAAAGATGCCCTAAAACGACAGACAGCCAACATGCCCGAAGCACCACAGCATCGGTCAAATAACGCCTAAACCAAAATGAAAGATCTGTCTATCAAATACCTGGTCCCTAAATAAGCATGCTCAATGTATACACGATAGAATTATTGAATCTAATATTGACATTCTATGTATCACTGAAACAAGGCTTAAAGAGCCAATAGGCCAGACTTGTGATTTTGCCCTTCCTGAAGGTTATGTCATTCACTACACCAACAGAGAAACCGGCCAAGGTGGAGGTGTAGCAGTTATCGCGAGGGACACTATGCACCTCTTCCCGAGAAATTTAACATGCAGTGGAAGTGAAACCCTGCATTTAAAATGCTCGCCAACAGATAACAGCAGCCTTAACATAATTGTAGTCTATAGGCCACCTGCCACCACACCAGATTTTAACGAAGAGATTACCCACCATCTTAACCTTCATAAAGGACCAAACACAGCTTCACTGTTAGTAGGTGACCTCAATCCCAAAGACAAAGAAGCCACCAACTTAGAAACACTATTGAACAACATTGATTCAAAGTCGCAAATCACGAACCAACAATGGACAATGGTGACTAATTAGATTGGGTCATAACAAACAAACTGGTGTCTCACGCCTACAAGATTGACCCGTGTATATGGTCAGATCATTATAGTGTGACCTTTTCCAACATTCCACCATCACCCAGTTAAGTGTCATAAATCCCCAAAGTTATTTATGAAAAGGATATGGTAACCAAAAAGGATACAATTGATAAGGGTCTTCCGGATCCTTTAATTCACATGACTTGATAGAAGGGATGTCAATTTAGACCTTCCAAGTGATACAACTCTCTGACTGGTGGAACAGGCAGAGAGGAGGATCACTGGAAAGGGCGTGGGAGATTTACAAGAAGGCAGCCTAGTGAAAAGAAAGCATAAAGAGAATCTTTCTCAACTGGCCTTTCTGATAGAATGGTAATAATTCAGATTCCAACACTAACCTGTAGGCTTAGAACTGTAGTCTTCACCAAAGTCCATGAAGTATCCAGAAAGAAAAATAAATAAACAACGACAAAGGAGGGAGGGTTAGTAAGGGAGACTTATCCCGAACAGCACAAGGCTCTCGCTAGTTACCGGGTTGGTGCACCACAGGATAGCGTTCATAGTTCTGTGCACAGACGCCTTCAAATTAAAGTTGTAGTCGAAGATAACCTTCCTATCCCAACAGGAACAGAACTTATAACGAAATGAGTCCACATGTTACTTCCTCACATGCTTTAATCAACCAGGTGCTGGATACACGTGAATCAACTACACGCAGCCAGGACAGTCGCGCTTGAAGAGTTCCAGAGTCTGCTTGCGATTTACACGCGATCCAATTTCACGCAGCTGGGACAGCTGCGCTCGAAAAGTTCTAGCGTCCGCGTGCGGTTTACACGCGAATCCAGTACACGCAGCCAGGACAGCCGCACTTGAAGAGTTCCAACGTTCGCGTGTGATTTTACACACGAAACCAGTACACGCAGCCAGGACAGCCGCGCTAGAAGAGTTCCAACGTCCGCGTGTGATTTTACACGCAAAATCAGTTCACGCAGCCCGGACAGCCGCGCATGAAGAGTTCAGAGTCTGCGTAGGTTTTTCACGTGAACAGGAAAATTGAATCCAAATGAAACCGGGCCTTGCGTGTGAGAAGACATGCTAACAAAGTCAGAGGTAGATGCAGGAGATCGCGTGTGAAGGAAACACGTCGAAGAAGGCCAAGGAAGCAACTGACTGGATGCGAGGACGCAGATGAAAGGTTCAGCTACCAAGACGCAATCAGAAGCAGCGAGTGGCATTTCCACGCTGCTTATAAACGTTCTGCCATAAAACACGTGACTAATCGAAATCACATGAATTTCAATGACGTGAATAATGCAGACATCGTTTTCCTGGTAATACATCAAACAACCTCCATCTTGAGTAAAACTGTCTAGCTGTTCTATGAGCATAACCCGTTCTACGCACAGATGGAGTTCCAGATCCAGAGGTACAGTGTCCAGCATGCATGACATTAAGTTCCCCAACACCCCGATAAAAGTGATACATCAGCATTTCAAAAACATAGACAGAGACCAACTTGAACTTTGTCTAAGTGAATTTAAGGATAACCAAAATGAGGATGACTCCTGTCACACTCTACTGACAAACCTATTATCTCACCTCAAGAAGTTGGCGGACCAGAAGGCACCCCCACAAACCAAAACTATCAGATCTAACACTAAACAACAACCATGGTTCTCTGGAGAACTTGCCGAACAAAAAAAGGTGAAAAGAAAAAGAGAAAATTCATGGCTAAAAAATCCCACCCCAGCCAATAAGGAATTATGGAAAGATAGTGAGAAAACATACAAGAATAAGATAATAGAGGCAAAAAAGAATTTGTACAACAACCAGATCACTATAGCAGCTAATTCCACCAGCAAACATGTTAACATCTTGAAATCCATAGAGAAAACCAAAGCAACCCCCCCCCCATTAAGCCGTTCCAAGAAGAGTGTGACAAAACCCTGAATGCCTTTTTCCATAAAGTCTCTAAAGCCAGGGAATTTATAACAAAATCCCAATCCCAAAAAAACAGCGGCAACCCTCCCGACCAAAGAGACCATCAACGGCATTGAAGCCTTTAAATTTACAGAAATCACTTCAGAGGACATGATAAAAGTACTTGCCACCAGGAAACCCACTACATGCACTGAAAATATCAACCACCTAAACTCATACTAGAGCACCCAGATATCTTTGCACCCATACTAACGGAAATCATTAATACTTCCTTCAGAGATCAATCAGTACCACAAGCCATAAAAAGGGTCACGGTAACACCATTGGTAAAGAAACGTACTCTAGACCCAAGAGACCACAACAACCTCAGGCCCATCACTAACTGCAAATTCATCCACAAGATCATGGACAAAATAGACACCACACAACTCCAAGCCCACGTGGAAGCGTCAAAATCCCTACATTATCAACAATCGCAATTCCGACCAGCACACAGCACTGAGACGGCCATGCTCGACCTGCAAACTAAAATGCTTAGCACTATGGACAAAGCGAGGGTGGGCCTACTCATTCTTCTCGACTTAAGTGCAGCATTTGACCTGCTGGATCACAACCTTCTCAAAACAGCATTTAAGAAAACAGCCAATTGCTCGG
This sequence comes from Ambystoma mexicanum, assembly GCF_040938575.1. Taxonomy (NCBI): domain Eukaryota; kingdom Metazoa; phylum Chordata; class Amphibia; order Caudata; family Ambystomatidae; genus Ambystoma; species Ambystoma mexicanum. Next base: position 508,167,251 of record NC_090935.1, read on the forward strand.
TAGAAGCGATAGGTTGGATAATGTCTTTTCTAAAAAATAGGATCTCGTGGGTACATTGGGGGGACAAATTCTCCCTGGAAAAGGAAATTCTGTGTGGCATCCCACAAGGGGCTAGTATGTCACCACTACTATTCAATCTATACCTGAGATACCTATGCCTAGTATTAGATTACATTAATACATTCTTCTTCACCAATTATGCTGATGATACTCAGCTAGTGATCGAACTAAGCAGAGACCACAAGAAAGAAAATGAACAACTTTCCATGGTTTATAATATCGTAGAACTATGGATGGATGCTAACTGGATGTGCCTGAATGGCAGGAAAACGGAGCTTATGGTGTTTGGCTCCCACAAAGCCAGAGCCAAATGATCTCCGGCTTACAGTCCGTTCCTGATAAAAGACACACAAATACCCTGAGAATGATGATGGAAGCTTCATTGGGGACCGCAGCCCAAGCTCAATATATAAAAGAAATGCGCATATCACCTCAGACTACTAAACTCCATCAGGCCCTTTCTGTCGGAGGGAAATTGTGCCATCATAGCAAGAGCGACCATCCTATCTCGCCTGGACTACGGCAATGCACTGATGCTGGGGTCAAATAAACAATGTCTCCATAGCTATCAGGTTGTACAGTATAACGCAGTGAGGAACATTAAGTAAAAAACTAGATCTGAACACTTCAGTGACTCCAGAAGAGAGTTACACTGGCTTAAAATTGAAGATAGGGTTCAATTTAAGGCTCTGACTCTGGTACATAGATGCATCCATGGGAAAGCCCCGGCCTACCTAAAATCAAAAATCTATCTGAAGGTTTTCTGAGGAATCTATTGGGGGGGGGGTTGGACCTCAGCGCCCTTGTGTGTATTTGATGATTGCCTTTTCAGTGTCGCATGGGAGAGTAACCACGGAGTATCTGGTCCCTCGACTCCGTTTGATTAAAAAACAAATTCATGTAGTTACATTAACATATTCCTATGCACCCACGTTTTGCCGAGAAAAGAAGACAATTGACCTCTTTCCTCCGTGTTCCAATGTGTTTTTAATTTTTCTGTTTTTTCTCTCTTTAAAAGTAGCATTGTGCATTTGACGGTGCCTTTTGTGATTACACGTGTTTCGACGATCTCCTCATCTTTTTCAAATCAGAGCTAATGGTGCTTGTCTGAAAAATACATACTTTTTAGTTCTTTGTTCTGAATTCACGGGTTAAATTCCAGACTGATCTCCAATATTAAGCCTTGTGCAAAAATGTCCTTGTTGGCAAGGAGATTGTCGAAACACGTGTAATCACAAAGGGCACCGTCAACTGCACAATACTACTTTTAAAAGAGAGAAAAAAATGAAAAATTAAAAACACATTAGAACACTGAGGAAAGAGGTCAAATACAAAAATCTATCTGTACGCACCTAGCCGAATGCTTAGATCCTCAGACCAAGGCAAGATCACAGTAGCCATACACAAGCACAACTTTGGTTCAGGAAAATCTTTCCTCATTTTTGTTGCTGGCCTATGGAACAACCTCCCCGAACACATAAGATTGGAAGCAATCTACCTGAGCTTCCACAAACTAGTGAAAACCCATATTTTTAACTAAACCTTACACTTTTGCACCATGACCCGCCCTGTAACTGTACGCTTCATCTCGTCTTCTGCTAAATTATGTTTGTACTTTGTGTCCATGTTTTTGCACCCCAAGGCTTGTGAGCTACCAGCGCAATACAAATAAATACTATCTCTACTCCCAACTTCTACTACCTCCGCCACTACTACCATCATCACTCTGGTACTCAGACTCTACCTCTACTCCTCACATTCTTCACTCTCATGTGCAAACACTCCATAGACCCCCCCTTCTCTTCAACAGCTTCTGTATTCCAGTCACTCTCTTCACCTCTGGTCTCTCAGAGTTCGAATTCCTGTCCTCACCCAACAAACCCACACCACTCTGCTCCCAAGCCTCCCTCCTATATCGCACCCTCTCCCATGATTCGTTACTGACCGTAGACAAACATCTTACCTGGCTGAAGGGGGTGTGACAGGGATATGGTTTGAGAATCCACACAAGGGCTCATAAGGGCTTGTAAGCTCCGCCCCTTCCTTATTTATGTTGTATTTCTAATTTGGACAGTAGAGCAGTCACTAAAGCACTCCAGCCCCATTTCTTCTACGCCTTCTTGTGGGCCTCTGGATATGAATGACATCGCTAGTGATATAGTGAGGATGTTATGGCCTTTCTGGGGACCATCTTTACTAAAATAAATCCCCAGTGGGCTAGAGGTTGGCCTTCCTTAGAGGACTCCAGCAGACGCCGTCTGTTGGAGACGCACTCCATTCTGGAGCACCACACTGGTGTTGTGGCAGTTTCATGTATCCCGCATCAATGAGCCTCTGTGTCGGTTGGCGGCCGGTGGTGTTGGTGTTGTGGCACCCCTTTTGCAGCATACACCATTGCCGTGCCCTGTGCTGGGCCAGGCTTCCTTACGCAGCCCGGCATCCTCTCCGGTGCCATCCTTCTGGGTGTGGTGGGGCTCCCCTGGCCCTGCCGCCTACATCTAGTGTTTCCTGGGGCAGTTGGCCCCAGAAAGGTAAGGATGAGAAGGGAGGAGGTCCTCCGCACTCACTTGAGCACCGTTGGTTGGACGGGGAGGTCACGCAATCAGTGGTCAGGAGCGGTCGGGAGTGGTGCTCCTCTACTTCTTTTAATTAAGTTTCACCGTTCCTATACTTTTATTTTAAAAAGAAACCGTTCCGGAACGGAAGTGTCGGAAGAAGTTGAAACTTGCACTTTGAGTGCACTGCATTGGACGTTCCTCTAAACAGCAGGCACATGTGTTTTGGGGTTTGTATTGTGCATTGGAGGGGGCGTGGTGATGGGGATCGTGGGGAGCGGTGCAGGCCAGTAGGGAACATAGTTCCACTACTTCTTTTCGTACACTTCGACCACTGCACCCAATATTGTGCACCGATCCCACCAGGGCTTGAAACTGAGCTGCTGTCGTTCACCGCAAGAAAGGATGCCTAGGAGAGAGCTGGCACTGTCTGTCAATAGGAACACACTCACTGCGCAACCCATCTTATCTTGTGTAAACAGATCATCCGTTGTGAATGATGACAGTATCGCATGCTAGCGTTGGTAAGAAGGATTATCATCTGCTACTGTTACACAAGGCATTACAATGCAGGAATTACACAGCGGGATATGAATTCATTAAAACAAACGTAAGAGCGATGGTCACAAAATTGAAAACGTAAAATGTGTGTTAGCCACCACATTAGGAGCATTTTTGGTGTGCGGTCACTACCCGGCTGATAACGCTGCTCACATCTTTTCTCTCCTCCTCATATATAAACCCAAGGATGCCCACACTCGGCATCTTTCCGCACACTCCTACCTGTGATGCGAGTTCTCTTACACAAAGCAACACCAAGAGCAGAGGGCTTCCACTAGTGGGGTTCTTTCTGAATGCAGTGTTTTGCGGCTCAGTGCGGATGACGTTTCTGTCTTTTGCTAATGTTAAATAATGATGGCGGTGGGTGACTGGAACGTGTTCTGTCGTGGGGAACATGAACACATGGAAAAGCTATGATTTAAACAAGTGTTAGCTCCCGCTCCTGCATCACTGCAAATTAAATTGCCCCACTATGCTACTGAGATCGTAAACACTTCATTCCAAGCAATACTCTATTTTTGAATTTATTTTTTTATTTATTTAATATATTGTGCATTTGTAAGGCGCTTATACATCAAGAAATTGTGTTTCAAAGCGCCCACAGGTGAAACGGGAAGGGAACAGAAGGCAAATAAATAGGATGAAACTGATGAACAGGAAAGAGGCGGTCCTACTAGGCCCTGTGAGCATTTGGAGCATTCAATGCTAGGCAGCTTGAAGCCTTGGTCAAGTTACAAGTATTTAAGATTTCAAAACATATTTAAAACACAGTGGCATGCTACACATGTTTTTAACCTTCTGATACTCCTCCTCACACCAGTCTCTACTTGAATAAGGTGAGGCCACCTCGCAAAACAGGCACATTTATTTCTGACCCAAGGCCTGCCATTTCCTTGGAAGCAGCCACAAGTGACCAGCATCTTCACCCAACCTGACAGCGACCAAACAAGGAACACCCTCTGTGTGGTCAGGGAGGGATCAAAAGGACCCACTGTTGATTTCCTGCTCAATTCTAGCAAGGTAATTGGTAGTAATCCTTCAGCAGATACCTTGGTCACAAGAATTTCTGCCCAACTGCAAGAGTGCAGGGACTGGAGCATATTCTCTATTTTATTCAAATTGTCAATTAGTCAAAGGAATATGCATCACAAAACCTATTGTGTTGTACTATCTTCCTTACTACCTTTCCGCCATCAAGATCTTTATCCGCCGCCTCCTCCTCAATGGAAGCTCTGATGTATTCTTGCTGCATGGTGAAGAGGGCAGAGTGCCCTAGAAAACGTAAGCAGTGTCAAATATCAGGCTGGCAGATGGCATCCTTATAGCAGGGGAGCTGGCCCTTGGATTTCCTGGGGGGTGCCAGTGGACAGATGTTTTGTAAGTCCAATGAAAAGTAGATGGACTTTTAGTGCAGATAAACTTCCTGGGGTGGTGCCCGGGCACCGGAGCACCCGCATACTCGGCACCTCTGCCTTATAATAATCTAGCCGAGAAAAGCACACAACCAAGTAGTCAATTATCACCAAAATAGCCTCTTTTCAAAACAGATTTTGAGAGGTATCAAACCTTAATTTCCCTTCACAGAGAGGAATCTTGGCCCATGCAGGTGAGCAGCACCGCTAGAGGTACCGACTACGAGAGTGTTGAGGGTTTCACCCCGGAGTAAAAATCTAGATGGTTCAGGACCCGCCTCCAGTGAATGCTAAGTCAGAGCCATGAATATTTGTAATTGGTTATTTATAACACGCTTAATAACCAGAGGTTTCTAAGTGCGGACCCGGGGATCGAACTTGTTCTGCTCTGTGTCGTCTTGCTTCCAAAGCGAGCGCTTCGCCCTTGAGCTATCCTCCCGGCCCTTTGATATGACACGCCACACCCTCCCTGTCCCTGCTAACATATTTTTGTTTAGTTCATTCTTTGTTTGCTCTGGCCAGTAATATATTCCATCCTACGACAAACAAAGCCATGAGTGCCTCAATCGTCAGTTGCGGAATGAGTGGCCAATTACACCTCATAGTGAAAATCACATCTGCGGAGCCTACTATTGTTTGCTCAAGTGACGGCTTACAATCACTGCAAGGTCGTGTGCCCATCCAGATAACATGGTATTCCACACAGACTTAATTACAACAATCAATCATTCAATTAAGTTTATATGGGATAAAATCATATCCATAAAACACAAGTACAGATGACATATTATGCAAAACAAGAAAAACTGTTAAAAATACATCAGCAACCATTCAAGTTGAATTATTCTGCTGAGAGCATCTGTATCTGACCCGGACCTTCCATCACTTTGTGCACAAAATTAAATGATTGAAAATGTTAAAAAGTGCTTCAGCAGAATTTGAAAAAAGGTTAATAAACTGAGAGCATTTGTTTCACTCCCGGACTCTTTTTCATACTCAGCAGCTAATTTGCATTTCATGGTATGCATCTCTCAAATTAATCTGTCCAATTAAACTCAAATAAAATATGTCATCACAATCTACCAAAAGTTATTGAGTGGTTAAAAGTATGCCCTTAAATATTAGTGTGAGCTTACAAAACGTAGTTACAACACAACATAATATTCCTAAACTCAGACCCACGAGCTCATTTCATTAAGTTACTCTTTTGCTCGTTATGGTTGCACCGCAAAATCAAAATACCAAAGTAATTCGCCATTTATGTTAAAGCATGCAAAAATACTCGCTCCCCCAACATGCACTGCTCAGAATAACACCCAGGACATCAAAGATGACATCACAAAGTTTTACCTCTGAATTTCCAAAGTTTCTATTAGAGCAACGTAATCATAACGTCTCTTGAACAATGTTTTTCAATGAATTTCTACAGTTTTAACACACACGTTTGTTTGTAGAGCATACTGATGTGTGTCACTTGGAGCAGCACATGTTGTGGATGCAAGTCGTGATTTAATTGTCTAGGACATGAGGCTCAACCATGAACCCGCTCCTACCACACCACCCTTAACATCCACTTAACAGCCTGCAGCTTGGTCCAGTGTCCGCTATATACAATGGCATCGAGGTCACTTATCCATGGACAGCAGCCACAGCTAGTGGCCGCAATCCCAGGGGCTGGACCTCTGCCATATTGCAACACCTGCCAAACAATCTACAGTAGAATGTGGGCAGGGCAACATAACCATAACGTGCCTTTAAGAAGGTTTACTCAGTGAAATTCAACACTTTTTCTTAATAACTGAAGCAGTTTCATTCTGTCCCAGCAGAGTGAGTAAGGTATGAGTGATGTATTTAAAATTCCTCATTAAATTATATGAAACTATAAAGTTCCTTTAACATCCATTTTGCAGCACACTTTGAAGTGTCTCACTTTCAACAACACATGTTAGGGATACAAGTTAGGGCTGAAGTGCCTGGGGCCAGAAGTTCAGCGATGCCCCAGGCTCCATCATGCCACACCCAACAGTCACTGGATCTTATATCACATTAAGACTGTTAGCTGCTGTCCGCAGACACTGGCCACACATCCTGGGGCATGGGTGTCAGAGCAGACCCTTCATATCACAAGAAAACGCAGACACTATTGCAAGAGCAATAATAGGGTCGAAAATTGATTATTGCTCAACTCTCCTAATAGGCTTAGATAAAACTGATCAGAATAAACTCCAAATGTGCCAAAATGGCGCTGTCAGAGTTGTTATGAAACTCAAGCATAGAGATCATGTCACGCTTGAAACACGTGCTCTCCATTGGCTTCCCGTGGAGTCTAGAATTTTCTTTAGGACCCTGACCATAATCCAAAAATGTAGGCAGGGCAATATGCCAGATTATCAACGACAGCTTCTCTCGGTGAGAACAAGTACAAGAGCTTTAAGATCTAGTAATCAACACCTCTTATTTGTTCCTAAATGCTGAACCGTGAAGGTGGCCAACTGAGCCTTTTCTGCCATTGGGCCTAAGGCCTCCTCCTCACTGCCAAAAAAGTAGACTCAGGTTGATCGATTTTATTAGGCGCACATTATTTTTTTAGCGTACATTTAGTTTCTCTGAACAGTGATTTGGTGAAAGTACTTGATACATTAAAATGAATTAAATGAATCAGTAGAATCTTGTCCCCTAGTTCTTGTGTAGAAAATGTGCTGCTCAGTAGCAGGTGGATATACATCATCGGTCCATCCCTGCACCCGCGCATGCACGCGGCCCTTATCTCTTTGTTGCCACTGCATCGGCCACTTCTCTGGTCCCTACGAAGGGCATGACACCACGCTAAGTCAACTGAGAACAATCTACAGGGTGATCTCTCATGGGCACTCTACAGGCTAGCATTGCCTTAACTAGCACTGACGAAATCTCACAGTAGAATAGAGCATATTTCCAGGCAACGCACTGGTTTAGACACACTGGAACATTCTTATGAGAATCTACTGGTTACCGCAGAAAATATCCTCTCTTGGATTCAGTGAAAGCAGCAATCTATTGTAGTGTGGAGAACGAAAAGCAAAACTGACACACATGCAATTAACTTGCTCAAAGTCTAATGAGTGGTGGAATACCATCCAGGTGCATTGCTCCATCATCACCGACCTTCACTAAAACATCCATTACCCTAAATAATGCACTAAAGCATGGAAGCATAGACAGACCCTTAAACATGTGGATCAGAACATCCTTGAAGACTGTGAAAATAAAATGCATTGACACACTGGACAAATAGACGTGTCTTTGGATTGTAATGTGTAATGTCTCCTCTGGCAAGTCTGGAGAGATTGGCATACAAGATCAGTAACCAAGACTGTATGTTTGAACTCATTTGGAACTAGTGCTGGTTATTGGGTCGGATTTTCCCAAATGTAGAAATCCATTTTCACCCTTCAAGTGTCTTTGATCTGCTTTAAAAGTTAGCAAGGACTAGATTCAAACCACATTGTTTGGACCAGGGCTGAAACATGTCCCACCACTTAACATCTGACCAGGATGCCTGTGATATGATATGATACGATAGGTTATTTATAACCCACTTAATACCCAGAGGTTTCTAAGCTTGGACCCGGGGCTCGATCCTGTACTGCTTCGTGTTGTCTTGCTTCTAAGGCGAGCATGTCGCCGCTGAGCTATGTTAGGCAGAATCCTGTGCAGTGCCCTTAGGGACCAATACACATTATTAAGATTAAATTGGTAATACAAGTTCACCTTTGGTACAAGCATGTACTACTATGTTAAAGTGGTAGCAGTAGCGGAGCAAGAGTCTATGAGCAGTAGCAGAGATTACACAAAGGGACCACCAATTACTGTGACTCAAGCAAACACAGACTCAAAGTTTCAGGTAAAAAATATAAGTACATTTATTTTTAAACCATCTGTTATAAAACACAACACTTCTACAAATTCAAAACAACACGTAAAATACACTACACACAACCAATTCACTTGGTACAGTATAAATCAAGGTAAGTACCCTTTGTTTTAACGGACCCTTGTTGTGAAACAAAAGACGTTACCGGGAATACATATGCGATCACTTTTTGACAGTAATGACAGTTCGGTCTTACTAAAGATACGCGTATCCGCGGCAAGAAATGTTACCGGGGCAAAAACACACTTAGCACCTGAGTTAACCAGAGAGAGTTGGGGGCAAAAATCATAGGCAATACTTTTGTCAGGGCAGACAGAGTCAGAGAACACTCGTTGACAGAATTACAAGAGTCAATAGGCCGGAGCCAGTGTCAAGTGGAACCGGGTTCCTGTTGTCGTGGATCACACAGCCGGATGGTTCAAGATTCAACGTTGCCAGGAGTACTTAGATATTGTCAACAGAGGAAGCAAAAGTTATAAGAAGATGAGGACAAGCCTTGGAAGAGGAGAAAAGGGATTCACCCTAGTTCCTCAAAGCAGAACACAGTACCTTATTCAAGGGAGAAGCTGGTGCCACGGCAGTTGTTCCTGGTAGTTTCCTGCAGACCTACGGTTCCTGGAGCTTCGGCAAGAAGGAGGATGTCTGGAGGGGTCTGCACCACATAGGGATGAAGCCAGCAGCAGCAACGGTGAATAAAAGGTGCGCTCCTTTAAAACAGGAGAGGCTCTTCAGGTGGCTATCCGGACCACTACAGCAGTGTGCAGCGATTTTGACCACAAAGAGGATCCTCTGACTGTGGAAGATGAGTTGTTTGACCCCACCAGGCTCAAGGGAAGAAGACTCCGGACTGGATCTTCTCTGGTCGTCGAAGGGTAGATAGCTCTGGACTGCAGCAGGGCTTCACCGGGACGGGGTAGTTGCAGCAGCCGTCTTCTTCTCTGCTTCTCTTTGGTTTCTTATAGTTCCAGTGGCGACTCTGACTTCCAGCCCAAGAGTCCTGCCTTTTATGCGAAAATCCCCCATTCACACAGCCTGGCTGTCAATCACGCAGTAGGGGGGCTGTCCAGCCGGGACAACCACCTCAGCCAATCATGGCAAAGTGTGACTTGGGTTTCCTAGGATACCCTGTGCAGGGGGTGACTACATCCCTCCCGCACATTCACCCACCTAGACACCCAGGTGCCTAGAGGGGGACATCTTGGCAGAAGCCCGCCAAAAGACAGTGAACAAAGGAGGAAAACCTGGTTTGCCGTGCAAAGTAAAACACAAGAAGGACTTTAACAAAAAGAAATGGTGACTAAACCCGACTGAGCCAAAAGAAAGAGTATTTGGTCAAGCGGGTTTATGTTCGAGGCTAATATAATAGCCTAAAACAGTACCACGGTTGTATAGTATAAACGCGGTAGAAAGGTTAGGGTAGATACCACTGCCACCAGCCAAGTCTAAATGTTAAAAGAGCAAAACAAGGCCTTTGGAGGTACAGTTAAAAAGGGCTAAGGAGTAACCATTTCCAGTGCTCCATGTAAGATGGGGTGTACTGGATCTGTGGTTAAATGACTAAGTAAAGTTAATGGCAACTTTACCCTTTTCTGGGGGACAGTAGTCAGCACCAGAAATGGAGTCGGTGGGAAGTCTAAAAGACAACCCTGTGTCACTGCACTGAAGGTGCTGTGTAACACCAAAGGAAGGGGGCTACTGAAGTGGTGTACTCCAGAGTGCACAATCACAAAAACAGAGGAAATACACATGGCAAAAGATGGGTAAAAGAGGGGGAAAAGCCCACACTCTTACCAAGTGGAAAAAATAAACTCCAGAAATCCAGCAAAGCTGCTGGGGGACTCACTAGGTGAGGGAAATTAGCCATAAAATGAGAATTCTCCCTAACAAGCTATCCTTATGAAATTGTTTGTTAGGAATGTACTCTGCAGAAAACATTTAAGTACAGCTTTTAAAGTTTAAAAGGTGTAAACCTTTTATACTTTGCTTGAAACATTATAGGAAATGCTCCTCTTCTCTTTGTTTATTTTGCAGGATTTCATGATTAATCTCCTGAAAGGCACATGTTTATTCATGGGGAGGGGGACTGAGAAAAATCTTCTTACCCCGCCTCCCTTCCCCTGTCACTGGTGGGACCCCCACAGTAAACAATGTCCATTTCCAGCACTGTGAACCCATACCAGAGATCTATGATGGAGCTTGGCAACAACATAAGCGTGTTGAACCCTGCATGTACACGGATCAGGCATGTGACTGCAAAATCCTAATATGAATTGTATTGCTATTGTTGATAATAAAATATTATATATAAATAAAATGTTAACAAAAAAATAAAAAGTGTGTTAACTCTAAGATAATATATATGGTGGAGTCAGAGCAAGACAGATTTAATCAACTTAGCTTTCATCATCTGCGCCGTATAATGAGGACTACCCCGTATTTTGAACCAAAGCTCTGAGGCATCAGCAGCCTGACCCACAAGACTACATCTTGTTCATAGCCAAAGTAAGCACAAACCTCTGACTAAGCATTCACGTGCAAACCTTTGCTACTCTACTTATACTATGATTTATGCCAGAAAAGTCACACTGATCTCTCTTTAATTGTCCCTCATTGCTTGTACGGCCCCTCTGCACTTTGCCCTGACCTGCTTCAAGAGCACCTTATCTCTGCACTGATATATGTGCAATTCTTCAAGTGCTGTTACCTGATGCAGTGCCGGGCACCTCCGTATCATGCAGTTGCTGTGCCCACCCTGCTTCCTCTGTATGCGTGGGCTTGCCTCTGTGCCCAGTGAGGGTATCTTGGATAAGACACAGACAACAGATTCAAAGTTCAAAACAAACACTTTTATTAACTTAAATGTCAGGATGGTTGAAGGCTTAATGTGCCCTATACTATGGTGGGATTTTCCTACCAAAACAAAACTAATGAAGGTCAAAATCAATAGATTTAACTTAGAAATCTGTGTCCAAAATGCATACTTGCCCTCACAACTATGTTCTACAACGTGTAGGGATGTCAATAACCAGAAAAATCTTGTTCAATATAGAGTTCAGAGCTTGGTTCAACTTGTAGCGTTCTTTCAGCTCCCTTGCCCAAGTATAAAACAGTTCTTATAAAAATACTGAAGATTGTCTTGAGTTTCAAAGTGATGACACAATTTCAGCTGGGTCTTCAGATGATGGTGTTTTCCCAATGTCTTTAAGGTTCGGTGCCACTATGGGGCCTTCTATATATTGCTGGTCTTTGTAGCACATAGAAGGTTTTTGTTGCAACTTATAAATCATTTGAGTTCACCTTTTTAATGTTCCTTTCGCAGAGTTCCCTGTACACTTTGAGAAGATATAAACATCATGGGATTCACTGGCCTTGGTATTCTCTTTTGCAGTTCAACAATCATTTGACTCTTATTTATATTCAATGCTTGTGCAGAAATAACATTGTTGAAAGTTAGTTGCAAATGTAAAGTTTCTCTCTCTTTAGATGTAATCATTTGATGTATGAATTTATATCGGGGAATATTCCCTTCTCTTTATTTCTTCATTAGCAAAAGGTTTCTTTCAATGCAGTAATGAAAATGATGCTATTTTATAAGTTGAATGTTCTCTGCCTTTCGACATCTCTGTAACATGAAAAGGGTTTAAGGAAAAGTACTTTCATTCATTTCGTTATTAATTGCGACATTCATAATTGATGCAGACTTTATCATTTGAATATTCTTTGCCGTTCGGCACCTACATGATGTGTAACGTTAAAGTGTAAGTAACTTGGTTCTGCTCATACAGTTTGTTAAGTGATGTAATTCTCATGAGCCTTTTAAATGGTTTTCATCGTGCAGAGACTTCGATAAAAGGCATTCATTTGCCTGCAACCAGTCCGTTAGTAAGTATTAAGCTGGCTTTCATGATTAACAATTCTTTATTGTTCACTGGTTTTCACAAGGATTCTTGCTGGAGACCTTCTACAACGTGCCTTTCAAGCCATGCGACCACTCCGCAACAAAGTATCCTTATGCGCAGCATCAAATATTCACATACTGGCTTTCTAGAAACTCACTGGTTGCTTGAATGAGCATCCCAGCAGCGCAGATCTTTAAGCCTTCTTCTTGCTTCAAGGCTGTACATCCTGTCCCTCAGGCACTCCTGAGTCGGCTTCCGACCCCAGAAGAACAAGTACCTTGATCAATGGATGAAGGGGCAGACCTCTTGCACGGCTTCCCGTTCACGCTTCTGTCGGTTCCACAGAACCCCTACTCACGGGCTGATCTTCCTTGAACCACTAGTATCTTGAATATGAACTGCACCCTGCTGTACTCCTTAGCCTCTCTGCTGCTGCAAATTCACTGCTGCTTCTTCTGTCACCATTCCCCCTTTCTTCACAAGTTAGTTTTTTTTTTTATACACCTGCCACCCTGTAACCTGCCGCAGGTGCGAGTTCTTAATTAGCCCTGCCTGACCATCATTGAAGGGACATGCCTGACCTTTACTGCTCTCAGCAGGCCTCTTCATCATCCCAGTACCCAAGTGGTGAAAGCAACTAGTCTTCACTGCTCTCGGTTGCTTTTTCCTCGTCTCAGTACTTTTGATGGTCATGCGTGAATAATTCAGGGGAGTTGTTTTATAATATCTTATAAGGCATCTTAAATAATATCCCATAAAGACGGGAGATGTGTTAGCTTTGTCATTATTAGGGATGCAGAATACCTTGTTTTACGAAAGGCATCTTACTCCTAGTCCCCACAGACCCTCCACCCAGGTGATCCTCCCTCGCTTGTCCAACACCAGGGTCGGAATCCAAAAGCGATGTTTCCTCGCAACGAGGTGCAACACTTAAAATGTGCTTTCACACATTGTTGTTTCAGCGATTTGAGGCAAACGTCGCATGTATGAAGGGGCTGGAATCCAGGGAAAGCGTTGGGGTCTCCAAATGTCATGTAGCCAGAAATGTCTGGAGGGTCCTAACAGGTAACTATGTAAAATGTGCTGCAGGTTGGTGGAATGCTGTGGAACTGTATAAAGAACAAACTGCTTTAGATAGATACAGATAGATATTAGGCCCAGTCAACGCCAAATAAAATGTCAAAGAAAATACAAATAAACAAGAAAGACCAAACGCAGCCAGGTGCTCTGAGACCCTCTGATTTAAGTCCTCTGGGGAACACTGCATTCTCTAGTCTTCAGCAGTCCATTCTCATTAGAAGTGCATTTCAAAATAGATGTTTATAAATCCATGCACTTAGAATGCCCTGTTTACTTCTGTACACTTTATTGCTATAAAAAGATATCTGCAACAATATAGTTAGTCGCCAGGAATACATATACAACGCATGGACTAAAGTACCGGGAGTGGAGCAGTGAAGCAGCTCATTTGCTTTAGTTCCCGGCGAATTAAATTGGCTGCTATCCAACAATGTCTTGCTGTCATAGAGCGCAGACTCAGAGTTCTCCGGTGTATTAGCAACTTTAAATTAATTATGGATTTGATCCTTTAAATCAACATAATGTGAGTCAGCGCCTAGTGTAACCATCCCAGGAGCTTGGCAATATATCGCGCGGTTATCGGGGTGCAGATATTGCTTGCCCGAGTCAGAGATTCTGACAGTGCCTGAATCAGGCTCCTTTCCTCAAACTCGCTGGACAAGCTACAGAGGGAACAGTGGGTCGGCTCTATGCAGTACCCCTTTTCGAAATGTGCACCTTTTCATATTTAGAAACGTATTTGTCATCAATAAAGGCAATAATGCATTTTACATGAGATTGGTGAAATGAGAATTCAGCAGTCTTAAGGAGAAGAAGCCTCTCACAAGCCATGGCCATCGATCTCTAGTCTGTAGCAACACAGGGCAGAAAGGAGCACGCTGGACACTTTGGAGTTGTGGAATGCAGGAAATGACTGCCTATCTACAAATGATCCTCTTGGCAAACACTCACCAAACAAATGCTCCACATACACAGTTGCACCCGTCCCTCTTTTTATCTACCTCTCCCCCAAAACCAGATCTCTAGAGACAGGGACCCTCACTCTTTTTTGGGGTGAGTGATGCATGTTTCTCTTTTTGTTACTCATAATACCACCCTTTATCTCTTTTTGCGATCCCTGCACTGTTCCTTTCACTTTGACTGTGCTCCACAACAGTGAAAGCGAAGTTATCTGTGCAGCCGCTCCTATCAGTTTTGGTATGGTGGCTTTGTGTGCATGTTGTTTTCATAGGTGCTAGAATAGTGGTCCTCATTCCTACTTAAGCAATACGTTCCGAGCTGGAGGGCATTACTGCTTCAGGTAATGCCCTAGGGCTTATAGGTAAAGGCTCCAGGGCATTAACTGAAGTGGTAGTGCCCCCCCTCCAGGGGGGGCTTATTGCTATTAACACCATAGCCCGTTGGATCAGGCTACTAATAGACTGTTTGAGGAAGTTGTGAAAAGTAAAAATAATGGCCGCCATGGAACTAGGAGAATGGACTACACATAGTCTCTTCTCCCTTTCCATGCTGGCCATTCAAAATTGAAGAATAAAAAATAAAGAAACAAGTTGGCCACCATGGAAAGGGAGAAGGGACTACATGTCAGAGACACGTTGGGAATACTAGTGTTCCCGGTGCAGAAGGACAGAGAAGTGCAGGTAAGTGGAGGAGATTTGGAAAAGGGGGTGGGCTAGAGGGAAGGGGAAGAGGGGCTGCACACTTAGGGTGATGTGGTGGGGGAGGTTTGCAGTCTCCAGCTCCGACGTGGCTCAGAGCGAGGGCTATACCATGTGGTAAAGCCCCCGCTCCAAGCCGCCTCATTGCCTGGAATGCGTAACAACGACCCTACCGGGTACTAATTTGCATTCTTTTTGTGATCTTGAAACACTAGTTCTCCGATTAGGTACTAAAGCCTGTAATGCCTGAAATTGTGGGAAATGCTGGCTACATAAATCCCACACTCTTGATAATGAACATCAATTCACTTGCATGGTTATCTTAAGAAATGTGGCAGCCCAGGGTGCAGACACTTTCGAGGCCCACCCCCCAAAATAGGGGAAATTAAGGGAACCAAAATATCTGGACATGCTATTAGCAAGGATACTCCCTTAAAGTCCCCTCGCCCTCTTCCTTCTTATGTGTAACAGAATAATAAACACGTCGTATTTCAAGGGCAACATTAACGGTTCACACCCAGGGTACTCGTGTTCTAGCATTGGTACTGGGCACTTTTAACAGTGACAGCCACAAGGAAGGCATACCGGCTGCATTACAGATGCAAGCCACAGATCAGTACATGTATGAAAAAGACATGGACCCAAAACTTCACAGAAAATAGAAGTTCCCAAGCACGGATACAGAAGACAGAGTGAAGAAAAGAGAAAGCTAAATAGAACAACAAGGTAATGCTGCTAAAAAAGAGGAGAAATGCACTCAACACCTAGCCTAGTGTGCTACAATTAGCGGACTGTCTTGCAAAAACTGGGGTTCTGTTGTGTTAAATCACACCCCTAGTTTGGACCATATTGATACATGGTTAGTGAAACAAGTAAGACAATATATATGACCACATATACCACAATGTTTTCAGTATGTAAATTATACTGATTTAATGTTGAAAACACTGTCACAAAAGGTTTCAATGTGTTCAGTAGCAAATTTGAACCAAAAAAAGATATAAACCAAATCATAAACATATTGGAAAGAGAAATAAAACCATTATTTGCATCATTCGTCAATCATATGGTTACACATAATCAGAGTAAATGGATAGAAAAAGTAATGAGGGTGAATGAAAAGGGTGAGTAGGCGAAAAAGCAAAAACCCAGTGCTCAGAAAAAGAGGGGGAGGGGGAGGGGGGAAAGAGGATAAAGTCCTCTAGTTTAAAGAGGAATGAGAGAAAATGAATGAAACAATTTCATAATAACCATTTGCATATATTCTGATTGTGGACAAAATCCAAACAAATCAAATGGAGGTTAAAAATCCCTCGATTCTTTGATATCTGCTACTGGATGTTAATATACAGTTTATTCTAAAATCAGTCCTGGAGTTTCATAAATGTCTTTAGGAATCTTTTTTGCAGGACTCGTATTGGGAAACCCCCACTGGGTTTGCCTACGCGTGTAGGGGGAAACAGAAAGCATAAGTAGAGGGACCAGATCAAGCAAAAAACAATTGTTTGTGTATATTTGTTGTACGCTGCCAGAATGTTTGGTGCGTTTGCAAACAAAGAAACAGATGTCCAAATGCTTCAGGACGAAAATCTGGAGGCCAATCCCCCTAATACTTTTTCGCGTTTCGGTGGTTATATGTTGCCTCCTTCATCGGGGCGAATTCATGATACCCTATTGGGAGAAAAAGAAAGAAACAGACAGAGGAAAAAGCTAAGTTTCCAACTGAGAACATTGGGCTGCAGTGGTCACAGTGCATGCTTGATTATACATCTAAGATTCCAACATAAGCTTTGCTGAAAATTTGAAAAACACGAAAGGTTCTGCCTGGATCACACATGTGTATCAGAAAAAACCCCACAGGGAGTAGAAAAATAGAGTTATCCATTCCTCACCTAGAGGGGTTAGGTTTAACAGTCTCGAAAGGTATGAGACTGCAAAAACTGGCATGCTAGTCCGAGCCGGCTCGATATCCCCACACCAGAGCTGCCAAAGAACACCCTACAGGTCTGCGTCAAAGAGGCATGGAAAAGTACAGATGCTACGGGTCAGCAAACATGCCCAGAATCTGTTGGAACAATAAATTGCAGAAAACTTCCAATAAGTTATTTTTGCAACTTAACCACTAGGGTGGATTGCAAGGTAAGTATAAATGGGAAATTGACCTCCCCGTAATGCTTAAAAAAGAAGGACAATTCAGGGCGAAATGGCTGCTGTGTAAAGCGCTGAGAGGGAGTTCCCAAAACCATGTGAATCTGGTTTTTCACACTGTGGGTAAAACAGAAACGAGGAGTGAATTAATCTCCGTACATGAGTTAGAAATTTGGTAGAACGCTGCATCTTGGTGCAACAGGGTGAGGGAAGGAACCTCCCAGTTTTTACAGGGAGCATGGTACGTTATAACTTCCCAGTTTGTGGCTCTCTAGCAGCTGCACTAAACGCTGAGTCATTCATCCGCGAGTGCAACGAGAAATGCCTGCGGCTGCAAACTTGGATAGCCGGGGCTTGTTGCTAGGAGATGTAAGGCCACAGGGCGTCACGTACCACGTGACCCGGAAGTGTCGAAATGGTGACATGTGGAAGATTTACCCAGTCATCGTCATAGACGAGATGGCAAAAAACAGTGGGTGGTGTCTCCTACGCGAAACCTGATTGGTCTGGCATGTATGGGTATGTACACGGTCATCCCTCAGAGTCAGAGACGGCTGTGTGTAAGCATATTGCATCATCGGTCAGGTATCCAAATCTCTTTCTTGTTCCTTATTTGTTAAAACGAATATAGAACCAGAAAAGGGGCGCAGGCTACAAAGTCTGGGTCTTTATTCTATATGAAAAAAGCGAGTGCATGTTGGCACATGGGTCTGGTACCAGAATACTGCCCATTGTCAAAATGCACTCGCAGTAGCAGGTCGTATATGCCAAAAATCGAGAGTGTGCTTGCACATAAATTTGTACACCAAGAGCTCCCTTGGTGTACAAATCCTGTAACTAAGGGTAGAGCCGACAAATGAAACATTGAAATGTTCGTCGGTTATGCCTAGATTCATACATGTGTCATCCAATTGTATTACATGAGTGAGTCTGTGGATGGACTGTCTAAATGGCGCCAAACACATGGGCTGGGGACCATCTGGTTTGTCAGCAGGGGACCATGCTCCTGGCCCTGTTGGGTTAGAAAACTACAGAGGCTGTACACCCAGGCAGCAGTGTCCAAAGTTAGGATGCCAACAGAAAAGATTTTACTTGTTGGAGACGAAAACGATCAGTATATTGTCTAGAGTGGTGCAAAGTGTTAATTGAGGCCATTATCACAACTGTCTAGCCTATGAATCCATCTGCTTTCTAAATTCAAAAGGCGTTGTTGTGTGGCAGAACCATTAGGCACTTTCTCCAGGACCCACCATAATAGGTCCTCTGGTGTGTGTTTTACGTGGTGATAGTGCTGAACGAAAGGTGAAGTTTCCTTTCTGCACCAGATTCTGGATCTGTGTTCAGAGATCCGAGTATTGATACTCCGCATGGTCTGACCAACGTACCGTAAGCCACAAGGGCATTCGATACAGTATAATACTTTTATTGATTTACAGTTTGAAAAGTGTCTAAAGTTCTAAGTTTTGTTCCCAAAGGTGAAGTTTAGCATTTTCTTGGTGTATTTGCAAGCTACACACGAACCACAGGGGTGGTGCCCTATTAAAGGTCTCAAATTCTAAGTGCCTCCCCGGGTTGTTCTTTCAGTAAAACAGGAGTGGACCAAAAGGTCTCTGATATTCCGTGATCTTTTAAAGGCAAAACGAGGTTCCCTTTCTTCCGGTAGGTTGAGTTTGGCTAGAGGCCAATATTTGCGAATTATTTTTTTTATGTCAAATGTGTGCGGACCATGTGTGAGTACACACGTCAGTCTTATGTCTTGGTCTGTATTTTGCTGATTGGCTTGATGTGTCAGAATAGACTCTCGGCACGTAAACCTCACTCGTTTTTTGGATGTGGTTACTAATTTCTTAGGGTAGCCTCTATTCTTTAAACGTTCACTTAGATCAGCCGCATTTTTGTAGAAATCCACCAAATGTGTGCAGTTTCTACGCAAACGTAGAAACTGACCGTACGGCAGATTTGCTTTTAAGTGTTGTGGGTGGTTGCTGGAAAAATGCAGCAATGTATTGCAATCTGTTGGTTTTCTGTACAGATTGCAACTTAGTTTTCCTTGCCGGTTACTGATTTTAAGGTCAAGGAAGTGTATAGCTTGCCTGTCACTTTCCATAGTAAATTGAATGTCTGGATCGCGCAAGTTTAACCATGCAAAGAAATGTCCAAGTTCTTCCTGATTGCCATCCCATATAAATATGATGTCGTCAATTAATCAGCGCCACATGATGTGTTTTTTCTCGTAAGCTGCCATGTATAAAATAGCCAAACTGGGGGCAAAAGTAGCGCCCATAGCTGTGCCCTTGGTTTGTAAGTAGAATTGGTCACTGAAGGTAAAAAAGTTTTTCCACAGGGCTACCGTTAAGAGTTCAATTATGAAAGCTGGAGGAACCTGTGACTGTAGATTTGTAGCCGTTAGAAAATCATAAATGCAGTCAATGACGGCATTTTGTGGAATACATGTATAGAGCGCTTTGATGTCCATTGTGACCAAGATTTGAGTGTCTGGATTAAATTCAAGATTTTCAAAAGTTTGTATGGTATGTGTTGTCTCTCTAAGATAAGAGTCTGTGTTTCCAACCATAGGTTTAAGAAATTCATCAATTAATTTACAGAGGGGTTCTAGCAGAGAGCCACACCCTGATAGAATTTGGTGACCCGATGGATATATCGCGTCTTTATGCATTTTTGGTAATGCATAAAGGCATGGTGTGCGCTCCTCCAATGTGGTTAGATAGGTGGACTCCTTCTCCGTAATCCACCCTCTTTCACGGGCAAAATTGACTATCTCCATGATTTCGATCGTCAATTCCTTAGTAGGATCTTTTCGCAAGAGGCGGTAACTTTCTCTGTCACTTAGCAAAGTCATGACCATACCCTTGTATTGTTCATATGACATAATGACAATGCCCCCGCCTTTATCTGCCGGTTTTATTACAATGTTGTTGTTGCTTGCTAGTTGGGTAAGGGCCACTCTCTCAAGTTTTGAGCAGTTATGTCTAAAAGAGAAAGCTACACATAGGAAAGCATAGATAACGGATACAGATTAAAAGCTACCAGAAAGATGCACATATTTTGACTTCGACTGAGAATAGAAGAGGGCCATGGATTTCAAGTGGTATTGCTGTTGGTAAGTAAAGAAACAAATTAGGTATATCAATGATCACTTTTCATTATATATCGAATAACATGATAGACGGTTAACTATGAGTGGGGTTTTTTGATGAGTACTCTGAACTAAATCACTCTTTGGGGGGAGATAACTGTGAAATATTTAGTGACTGGCAAATGTGGCACGTTAATTGAATTACCCGAGATCACACACTTTAATAAAAAGGGGAAGCTGAGATTCGAACTAAATTAACACTGTTTTTTAGAAATTGACTTGGAAAGTACAGTGTGAGAAACCAAAGGGTGTCTCACTTGCTAGTCCCCGGGGATCTCTCGCTCAGGTGGCCAGGGCACCGCCATAGCCATTGGATACAGACCCTGGGGGTGGACCAATGCAGGGGTATCACCTGGGTAAGGGGTCTTTGGGAAGTGGGGTTGAGGTAGCCGAAAGTGAGATGTGGTATTCCCCCCCATTATGTTGATCAAACCCATCCTATTTTTTAGGATTCTCAGAGGTTCCAAATACCCCCGCCCCTTTTTTTACACAAACACTGGGCAGAGGAAAAGGGTAAAATTAACTTTCACACATTGTACTGGACATGTCCCGCTAATCGGGTCAGGCAAAGTCAGGCACTTGACTCTAAGTGCATATTCCCGATACCAATTAGCTCTCCCAACACAAATAAAAGGCAGAACACAAAGACACATGTAACCCCTTTTAGAATTTGGGGGGTTGACAGACTGTTCATTGAACATGTAATGAAAAATAAATAAATGAATGACAATGTACATGGTGTATGGGTGGTGTTCTTACACTGTCGTCGTAATATGCCTGTGAAGAAAAATACATAGTTAAATATTTTACCTGGATGTCTTTATGTGTGTAGCTTGTTTTATTTTGTGTATACATGCCAGTTGTGTAAATAATGTACATGTTTGTTTTGTTTGTTTGTATGCTTTCTCTATGAATTTAGCACCTTTCTTCCATTTTGATATAGTCAGGCAGAAGGTTTTATTTTGGGGCAGAGATCAGCAACATGGGGGACTTTGGTATGGACCGCCAGCAAGGGAACTGCTTGGCTTGCTGAGGTGATTCCACCTCAGTCAAGATTGGGAGACCCCTCCAGGAGGCTAGGGGTGGACCATCCCATAGGTCCGTTGGGATGAGAGGAACGCTAGGGAAAGAGGCAGGAGAGAGAGAGGACAGAGGAACTCCAACGGTTGACATTTTTTCGGTGTGTGGTAGCCCGCCATTAGCAGGCCTCCCCAGAATGTTTTAGGGTTGTGCTCTGATTTGGAGCCGAGTCACGTGTATATCCGAAAGCGGGACGGTGACGCTGCATTCCTCGGGCTGTGTCAGTTGGTGGAGGGAGCCCCAGGCTTGTATCCTTTCATTTCCCGTTTCCTGGGCAAGGTAGGAGAACAGGGAAGTTGTTGCAGGCTGGGTGTTTGTTTAGCCCCTATACTTACACACGGAAGCACAGTGAGCATCCAGTCCATCTGCGCACTGGCTGTCTTGTGCCGTTTGTTGGCTGGTAATTGCAAATTTGATCTGCTGCATCCTCTCAGCAGATAAGAGTATTTGTGTACCGGTTCTCTGGAAAGTAGGAATGGGGTGGAAATATTTGTCAGGGGAGGAGGTGTGGAGCCCAGCCTCCATTACGAAGATAGACTGCAGGGGTAGGTTAGATATGACAAAATTCAACTGAAAGGTTAGTGGAGGAGTTTATGCACCTGAGGTATTATGGGGCATGGCAAGGAATTAATCCCTTTCAGGCAAGTCCTGTGGGCATTTATTTTCCTGCTGGATTTTCTTATGTATTTGGGTCGGAGCCCTGCCTAGGTTGGGATTGTCATTTTGTTGTGGAAACTTTGTGTGTGTGTGTATGACTCAATGTATACATGGTAGACTGCAGCTACCCGGGTCTGATCAAGATATTGACAGTCTAAAACTCCATGTTCCATCCCATTACAAACATTGGGGGATTGTTGAAGGTACCTGTGTCAGCATGAACGTTAACAGTATATGCACGCCCTACTGAGAGGAGAATAAGGTGTTTCATAGTAACATTTACTGGGTCCATCGTGGTTAGGAGACACCCAGTGGAGTATAATCTGCCAAATCAGGGTTTATGCAGTTTCTCCAGTCATATTGTGTTACCTATAGGCGATATGTCATTTAGCTAATCTCTACAGAGCTATATGTGAATTAATTGATGTTATTTAATTATATATTTATTCTATGTCTGAAATTCAAGCGCCCAATCACCCCTCATCAAATGGTAATTAAATGATGCTATTTAATTATCTATTTATTCTATGTCTGAAATTCAAGCGCCCAACCAACCCTCATCAAATGGTAATGAATTGATTCCATTTAATTATTTATTTATTGTATATCTGAAATGTAAGTGCCCAACACCCCATGGGCACTGTGCTGCTACAATTTATTTATGTGGGTCCAAGATATATATAACGTATGTTCATGTATTTGCCAATGAAATAAGGCTTTGTCTTTTTATTTATCCAAGTTCTCAGATAATAGGGTCAGTCTATAGGGCAGTCTTCAGGGCTGACCGACCATAGGCCAGGGGGCCAAATCCCATACAGAGTACCCTGCCAATACTAGATGTATACATAAGGCCTGTATAGGGTTGTTCACCGAGTATACCCCTGGGTTTAATTGTTTTACATGAAGGCGGTAAGGTTTAAGTGCCCCACCTCAGATTTACCTACAGGTTGCTGTTTACTCCTTCATAAAGAATTAAAGGCAGAAACACCCTACCTTTTGGTGGCACTGCTGAGATAAGGACAGCATTCACTCACACTTAGGACATATATAAGGTTTTATTTTTTTGTTGTCAAAATGGCGCATGAATATGTGTTGCATTGGGTACGTACCAAAGGGCTCAGCCCGAGGGCTGCTTTATAGTGGGCGAGGACCTCTTACGTATCACGACTGATGAAGTACTGGCTATGACTGGTTCCTTGGAACCCCTAACGGAGAAAGTGAAAAGTGTGGGCCGCATACCTGGTCAATATATGTATGTTATGGTGGTAATTCTCTTACAGGTAAAACCATGTCGCTGAGATCCGAGGTGGGGAGCCTTTGGTTACTTGCCCCATCTGGACATTAGGCACTGGGCCCGCAATACCTCCATGCCCTGAAGCCACTCAACCAAAGATGCTGTAGTCATTGATGCGACAGTGGCTGAGGCTGTTAGAGTGACTATGGAACGGCAATTCACCTCCCCTTTTGTTACTGAACATGGAACCTACACCCGATTACGACCATTTTTTGGCAAGAAGCCTGTGCCTTAAGGGGAGGAGGGCTATGAACTGTGGACAGACCTCACCCAGCTTATGTTACACAACTGGAAAGTGTCTTATCAGGAGAAGAGACAGCGAGTAATAGAGGCACTGAGAGGGCCTGCCCTGCAGACGGTACAGTCTGTGGATGCATTAGAGGGAGCTTTTGTGGGTCCAGGAAAGGACCTAATGATGAGGTTTCATGATACCTCTTTGAAGCTGGGAGAGAAGCTGTCTGATTACCTGGTGAGGATTGTACACATTGTACGCCTGGCCCACCATAGCGCAGGAGGGGAGACTTCCAGATTGAACCCGTGTCGATTGAAACAACTACTTAGAGGGGCTAAGGAAGACACTATATCCTTACTGCAACTGAGGCCGAGGGAGAAGCTGGATACACCCCATCCTATGAAGAACTGCTAAAGTCCATTAGGGCTCTGGAAGAGGAAACCAGTGATATTGTACAGAGTCACCCAATACAAAGCAGGATCCCAATGCCTAACAATACCATTTCTCAGCAGAAGCAGATTGAGGAGTTGCAACAGCTAGCCAGGAAACTTCAAACCCAGTTGATGACTCGGGAGAGCAGGAGGGCGAATCAAAATCGAGGAAGGGGTGCTTTCCCATCATCCTGAGAATGGGAGAATCAGGTGTATCGATGAGCGCAAGAGCCTCAAGAATTATTTCCCACACTCCTCTGCACGATTCCGAGAATGGAGATTTTGCCATTGATGTGGAAATGACAGTCACTCAATCGACTGTACAACCGAAACCCACATTATGCCCAAGTAGCTACTCGCTTTGATGCTCTTAAACCCGCTACAGCCCGGGCATTGTCAAGCAAACGCGCAGGAGGCTTTAGCGGAGAAGCAGCTAGAATCTCAACTACAGGAGTGAGCTCCACTCAAACTAATACCGGCAACTAGATAAGGATGTTGAGTCTAGGACTCCCGACTATCCCATATCAAATGAAGGCACAGGTGGGTCCCATGGCTGACCATCTCTGTCTAGTTCATGAGCTCTGTAATACCAAGGATGACCTGCCAGCAAGCTGTTCCAGGTTACGGAATCAAGCCTATACCCACTGTGGCATTCCAGCTGGCCTCATTGGATACACCATGACCAACCCAGTTGACCTTGAAGGACGAAGGGCCAGAGCATTACTGGACAGTGGCTCCCAGGTTACCATCGTATATGAGCCATACTATCACCAGCATAGGTCACATCTGCAATTAGAACCTGTGGAAGGTCTGAATCTGATGGGGGTAGGAGATGCTGCATGCTGATACCTTGGATATACCTGTGTGAAAGTCCATCTAAATCAATAAGTGGCCAGAGTGAACACTACCTTGACCACCTTGGCGTTAGAGTACACCACAAAGAACTAGAATCCGGAAGTTCCTCTAGTCATGGGCAGGAGAGCTGGTTCAACTACATTATCATTTGAACACTGATGTTTCCTTTTCCAAACATTTTTCCATTTTTACACTTTTTTGTACAAGAGATAGGGCAGGCATTAAGTTTTTGTTACCATAGGCCATTTAGATTTGACGGACTCCACAAGGATTGCATTATTTATTATTTGATGGTCGAGACTACTCCCATCTTAGTTATAGGACAAAGTCGGATTTTCTCCAGCCCCAACAATTTCAATAAAGGTTTTACAAATTGTACCCATTGTGTCAGTGTCATACTTATGATACCATTTCTTCCCTACAACAGAGATCACATAATAACCCAATATTTAAATAACACATATAGTAGAATGGTATGCTAAAGGTGAATGAGTTTAGCTTAATCATTTCCATTATTAAGTTAAGTATACTGGTGCCACTATGCTAATTGATAGGAGCCTAAACATTCATATCTGGATTTTTCCCTTGCATTGTGTTTTAAAGCTTTAAATAAACCCAACACACATGTTTGTGGATTGGTATTCGTGATGTGCAGAAGAAAATTTGAAACTTTACAAAAACAATCCATTTCTTTGCCAAATAAGAAGACTGTAAAATTCACTCACCCCAGGTGTGTGATATTGGGTCAGCTACCTTTTGTCTCGAATACCTTCTAATGAAATGGCCTACATAAAGGCAAAGAGCAAGCAATGGCCTAAAAAAGTCATCAGAATGTGTGAGTAAACATTTGCAAAGAGGACAACCCAGCACTAAACAGTGAGATTGGATGATCTGTACAGGATCGTGGAAAGACTGGCGGGAAAGCCGAATATGAGCCTCAACACTTTGGCTCAACGGCCTCAAATTTGGCTACCTATCCACCTCCCGTGACTAATATCTTATACTCTTCATTGGGGGTTATCACCCACTTTGTACAACCCCTTCCAGAAGGAACATTGCTCTAGAAGTACACAATAATGATGCTGCGTTCATATTTATCACTAGTGTGATCTCGTCCAAGTACATTGCTTTGTAACGAAGTAAGAGTTACTATCCCCACAGTATATTGTAAGGAAGGCATGGCAATCAGAAGCATGACAGATACAAGGAGTAAAATCCAAGGGTGTTTATAAAACAGTTTAAGGGTGAGAAAAATGCCTAATCTAAGGCTAAATCTAAGATGGGAGCAAGCTACAACCACCAAGATACAGAAAACGTTGTCCTTGTGGTTTTGTGTCAAAACAAAATGCCCTATACTAAAACAACCTAATGCCAAATCCTTATTATATATAACAAAAGTGTGTGGGACAATATGTATAACAAAAGAGTATAGTACAAACTGAAATGTCCAAAAGTGTTTCCATAGTTCAGGACTGCTGAATTGGTGTTCTCCCTTCCCCAAGTTACATCATGGGACAAGGCAGAACAGTGGCAGAACAGTGGCATGACTGTGGGCACCACGTGGGCCTATAGGCATCAGGAAGCAGTTTAGTCAGAAAGGGCAGGATTCCTCAAATCAATGTATTTTGCTTGGCATCACAAAACTTTCCCAGGCTTTCATCATGACAGATTCTCCTCTTCCCCGGCTTCACCTTCGTTGTTACACCACTGTTCAGTCACTTTAACAAAATGCGGGACTCACTTTCCCTTGCTTTCATTTGGCATCCCACCATTGGGTTCATTATTGCCTTCAAATCACAGTTCGTTAACTTCATCAGTTGTATTAGCTTACATTTCTCCAGAAGTCTTAATGTCCTTTTAAACAGATATTTGGTGTGGCATCCCTCTGTCAGGTTTACATTTGCCTTTACAACTTCATCACAATGCGGGATTTGCTCCGCCTTAGCTTTCTGGTCATCCCTCCGTCAGGTTCACACTTGCCTTTATAACATTATTCACATAGCTTTACTTTACAATTCTTCATGTCATTTCCCACTTGTCAAAGACTTTCGATTGTATAAGGATTTTGCTTGCCTCATCAAACGCTTTGGTATCTTTCACTTGATAACGCCAGCTAATGGTTCACTCATCGGTAAAGCTCAATACCATTCATCAAGCATTTCATTGAAGCCAAGTCTACGGCACATCACAGTTCACCTCCTCCGAAATCTGTTTTTCACCCGAAGGAGTGCTCACCTTCAACTTGTGCCTTAGCAGGGAGGTTTCCTTTGAAAAGTCTGTGCATCCTTCACACTGCAGCTGGCCAGACTATGGCCCTTCTCTTGCCTCTTCGCCCCTTCTGCCCTGCTTCCATAGTCAGCCCAATTTCATGAGCTCTGCTCTCCTGCCGCTTTGCTGGTTCTGCTTGCCTTTCTAGCCTTGCCTCCCAGATGCTCTCATGCTCTGCCTTTTATCCCTGTGGGGAAAGGGAACAGGATTAAATGCCTGACCCTGATTTTGGGACATGTCTAACGGACTGGTTGTGGTGAGTCTGTCTTTCTTTGACACGCTTTGTCCATGCAGCAAAGTGTGTGTTGGAAAGGGGGCGGGGTAAGGTTCCTAGACAGTATATAGAATGAGGGTGTTCTACAGGGAAATGGGCGTAGGGATACCGCATCTTACCTCTGGGTGCCTCACTCAAACTCCCCAGGACCCCACCCTCCAGATGATCCTCTCGCACTGGTCCACCGCCAGAATCTATATCCAACAGCAATGGCCGTGCCCCGGCCACCTGGATGACAGCTACCAAGGGACCAGTCAGTGAGAAACCCTTTGGTCTCTCACAATATGCACACGCATGTTTATCAATCTCACACATAGGAAAGACAGGCTCAGCCTTGCCAGAATTTGGCATTGTGATCTGGCAAATGAACAAACATCTCTTTAACAAGTACTTAAACACTGAGCTATCGACTGAACCATACTGGCACTCACATTTATCAATATGCATTTCCACTTTGGTTTTGTAAGTTATCAATATATCCTTCACAAGCACATGAATATGCTGCAGGATTTGTACAATAGTATACCCACAAACCTTATGCCCTGAACACAGGAAACATTACATGATTAATGGATCACAGTGGAATATACTTCTCAACAACAGCTTATAGCCTCACCAACACACTATAATATATCTGTATGTGTTATTGATGATTATTAAAAAATGGACAAAGACATCATTACATTAAGAAGCCATGTGCCCACCCAACCACATACCCTTTTGTGACATACCATTAAGACGTCTCTTTCGCTCGAGGGTGATAACTCATGTTGCAATAAATTAAGAGTGGGCTCAGCCCAATACTAGAAAAAGATCATGCCACCAGTTGATATTTTGGGTTAACCTAATCTTCCAGAACATGGATGTATGAACACATCCCATTCAGATTGTTGGACAGATTAGAAGGCCATCAGGGTACATGTTTATTTTAGTAATCTTATGATGTTTATGTCCATATTTTCCCTTCCAGAACTGTCTGGATTCACTATGTGTTGTCTGCTCTGTTGCTTTGGAGATTTAGTTTTATATTTTGTGTCCTAACAGTTATATTTTTACTATCAAAAGCTTGCATATGTGTAGTGTCATTATTGAACCACCCAAAAAATGTTCTAGCGTTGTTTGCAATGTTAGCCGAGATCTTTGCCCATTCATTAATGAAATACTGTGTAAATGGGCACGCTACTTAATTAGGTTGATTTTTAGATTGATATTTATTATTGCTATTTTAATTATTTCTATCATTGTACATTGTCTTAATTCCTATTTTGTATGCAAAAGGTTTATTATAAGCAGAGCACAATAGCCGACTAAATAAATACTTGAGGGAAGAAATGGGCTCTAGGATAGAACACTCCTGGGCTGAGCTCTATTTGTTTTCTAGTTTTCACTAATTATTCTGTTCAAGGTCACAGGTGTGGAAAGGTGAACCCGACACCTTTCATAATGAGAAGGTAGAAAATTCCTGGTTACCTTGCTGCAAATTGTTTTCATAGAGTTTTGTGATTACAAGAATTTACACACTAGATGCAGTGCCTGACATAATGTTTTTTAATATGCAAAGGGTAGGCTAATAGTCTAGAAAGTGGTCAGCCGACACGTGTTTTGAACCCTACGGTTCTTTCTCAAGGCAACAAAAGTAATCTGGAACTTGGAATGTATAGTGAAAGGAAAGGCCGTGTGGTTGAGGTTCCATAACTGCTCAAATTTCAAGGCTGTTGCCTGCGCAAGCATGTCTGGATGCTACGACTCGGCTGACCACTTTCTAGACTTTTACTCTACCCTTTGCATATTAAAAACATTATCTCAGACACTGCATCTAGTGTGTACAGTTTCAGTTAGTCTACATTTATGGCTCTTCACCCTCCCTGTGCTTCCTCTCGCTTTCGTTCCTCTCTCCTCTTGATCTACCAAATTCTCTTCTTCTGGACATCCGAGTAACAGTCCACACAGATTTCTTCAAAACCAAACTGAAGGCCTATCATCATGCCTCCGAGTTACCCTCTTAACCTACATCTCATCTGCCTGTTAGTTAACATTTTTCCCCTCGCCTCTAGTCTGCCTCTGACCCTCACTTCCTCTGCCTCTACTCTAGCACTTCATCCATCATGGATGCATCCTGAACACAGCTGGCTATACCACCTATCTATACTTAATAATGTCCAATGTTCATTGTGCTTAATCGATGTATGTCCACCAATGTATTGTCTCCGGTGACTGTTCTATTTACTCCCCTCCACAACCTGGTCATAATGTTGCTCTAACTCAACCCATTGTAAGAAGCTCATTGCTTCCTGTCAAATCTGATTTCTTATCTACTGTAAGCTCTTTTGTGATCAAAAGGGCATTGCAGACCCTGTATATAAACAAATATGAATAAATACAAATGCTTTGAATCACCAACTGACCCAGCCAGAGAATAACAACTGCATCCAATTTAAGACTTAAAATATTCTGCAAATAACACTACTTTACTTCATAGACATTAAATGTACCTGCATTTTAGGAAATTACAAGTATTCAAACTATATCCCTGAACCCTTTTTCTCACTGATAACCATACTGACCAGTGTCATATCCTATGCACACCAATCCTAAGGGCTAAGCCACAACCGCCCTTCACCTTCTGCTAACAAGGGAGCAAAAGACTTGAGTCTAGAAAAACATCATCACACTCGTTATCTACTTGCTTATGACTCAATCATCAATCACATTTACCTTTTGTTTAACTCCTTGGTCATATGATTTTCTTTTTCATTTAATGGGCAGGTTCAGACTGGCCTATAGGGCAATAGGCTCATGGCCGAACCCAAAACACAAAATGCTGGTGTAGGGCAGTTTTTTTGGTCAAAGTGGGCCACTTAATTGGCCAATGTGGGCCAGTTTGATGAGTTACTTCATTATGTGGGTAATTGTTCTGACCAATGTTGCTGAGTAAATATTTTTTAAACTGCACAATTTGCATCACGTGCCACAAAAGGAATGAATAGCCATTTGCAACAGTGGACTACTTTTCATTGGTGGCCGAGACAATTTTATGGCCCAGTGTGATCCTGTTAATGGTAGAGTCCCCCCATATTCCCGCTCTTCCCCTTCCCCTTCCCCTACCACACCCTCAACCCCTTCTACCCAAATTCCCCCATTAATATAAACATACAGGTAAAGAAAGTGTCAAACTAGAGGGGGTTGATGTAATTGTGGTTGACGATGCCACAAACTACGGCACACAATTGACAATTACTAATTTTAATGGCTGTTTTATTTTATTAAGCTTCTTCTGATATACATATTACATTGTGGATTGTCCTGTAAAATGTCATGGAAATGTGCACAAATCTAATTTCCGAATTTTAGATTTCTACATATACAATATTGCTCTAGACTACTGTACTCTGGGCCGTGCCTTGTTGTCAAGTCAATGTAAGCAACATCTATACTTTCAAAGAGTGGTTTGAATAAACTACAATGTACCAAACTTTGCTAAACGTGCAAAAGCACTCCACTTATGGTTTCCTTTCCTGAGTTAGATGCTGATTTGTATGAGCCTTTACTCTTGCCTTTCATCAGTGTTGACTGACAGGCTTGGGTTTGCTGTGGCTCTGGCCAATCCTGTCTTTATTTTAACTTGATAGGGAGATACATGGATTGACAAATGATTTAGAACATTATATTAGAAGGATAATCACGATATTGATTTTGTCTTGAAGATTTGCTCCCACCACCAATACCCATTTAAGTAATAAGCCCATAGAATGGGGGCATTACCACTTCAAGTAATGCCCCGGGACCCATAGTTACCTTAACGTAGTTGAGGAGAACCATCTTTGGTTCCGGAAGCACCTCAAGACCTTCTTCTTTGCTTATGCCTTCTCTTTTCCCCTCCCCTGCTGATCTCTGTCCGTTACTGTACTGGGCACCTGGCTACCCTCTGAATTTGGGCCCAGGTCCCTACCCACCAAGCTGCACCCTGCACTGCCTCCTGGCAAACCTTGCACCTCGTCTGTATCTGCAACCGTACAGTCCCCTTACCTGCACTTATTAGACACCCAGTATCTGCGCTTAACTCTTGCACCTGCCACCTGCTGTTCACACTACTATTGTTGTTCTGATCCCATGTACAGCACTTTCCACTCCTTCCCCGCCACTTGCACTTTTCCCCTTCCCTCTCCCCTGCACTTGCACAATCTCAATGTCACTGGGCCTAATAAGATTGTTGTCTAATCCTCCCTTGTTCCCATCCCTTGCCTCATCGCGCCTTGAAACACTTGTGTATGGGCGCACTATAAATAAAATATATCATATATTATAAATGCCCCCCCTGAAAGGGGCTTATTGCTATTAGTACTCCGGGCCATAAAACCAGGGTACTAAAAGCATTTTCTTTTCATTTGTGAAACACAACCGAAAAAAAAACAATGTCTGCCAAGGAAGGGGGAACGTAGTATGTTCTCCCTTTCCACCTTTCCATTGTAGCCTTTGTAAATAGTACATAAAAAGTAAACAAACAAAATTGCCACCATGGAAAGGGAGAAGGGACTACAAGTAGTCCCTTCTCCCTTTCCATGAAGGCAATCAAAAAGATATGAAAAAACAGGTAAGTGTGGGGGGAGGAAGGGAAATTTTGGAGGGGGGGGTGAGAGGTGGTGGGAGAGGAGCACTCACTTCATTCTACAGTGGGGGAAGATTGCAGCCTCCAGCCCTGAATAATTAAAATAAATGTTGAAATAAAACCTTTAGATCAGTGCACATTAACACAGGCAGGGCAGTGATCCACAGTCTCAATAAAAGGAAAGCAAACCTCAGTTCACCTATTCTGGCTTTACATCAAAGGCAGGCAGTGTTCAATCCAAAGCTACCTTTGTGTTAGGTTTGTGGTGCTCAGTCTTTGTCATTGTACAGTGTTAAGAAAATAGCAACAACCCTTTGAAGACATTCCTGGTTGCTGCATTTGCAGGTGACACGCCTGGTCGCACCTTTGTTTGGGCAGCCCATGCTTTACCTAAATGAAACAAATGTAGCATCAGTCATTTACTAACATTTCCTTAACACTGCAATTCAGAAGGAGTGCCTTTTCAGCAAATATCCCAAACGATAGACAGTGAAACTCACATATCGGCTCCTTTGCAGTTTCAACCTGCATCTTGTGTCAGAGTTTTTACCTCAGTGATGGAGAACAAAAAACACAGACACTAAAGCATTTGTCCGTTGTCAATTTCATTTGCCAGGACCAGGTCAGAGGCAGAAGAAAAATACTGGTAGGAAAGGCTAGGGATAAGGAAGTCCTTGGCATACCAGAGACATTCAGCCTGCTGGCGAACCATAGAGAAGCCAAATGTCAGAGGAGGCCAAGGAGGGGCGGATAGGCAGAACACTGTCAGATGTCAGTAACGAAATCAGTGAGCAGTCGAAAAGACAGAGAGATATGTGTCAAGACGAGATGATTCCAAGATGCAATGGCATCAGAAGATTCACAGAAGGGGTTATGGGGCAGGAACTGGACCTCGACATCAGGTAAAGCTTGGAAGTACATGGACAATCTACAGGCAAAAAGTGTGATGAGAACAAGAGTGGAGAAGTGGAGAGAGAGAGAGGAACCAAGCAGAAGGGCGGTCCTCTGAGGATCATACATCTATGTTATGTTATGTCATGTTATTATTATTTATACTGCGCAACGCTAACACCCAAAGGCAGTCTGCAAGCACTCACCTGGCTCTGCAAGAAAGAGGACGGGTTGGTTAGTGAGGGTAGAGTTATAGGATAGGTCCAGGACCAGGAGAAACTGACGTCAGTGTGTGTTGGTTTGCGGATGGATAGGTTGCGTGCACTGGCTTGTTGTATCTGTACGGGTACGGTCGAATGCCTGGGAAGTTTTCAGTGTGACCGTTTGTTATGTTGGGGTGTGTCTGTGTGTTTTATGTGTAGATTGCTGGTATTTAAAGGTTGTGTGCATTGGCTTATTGTGTCCATACGGGTAAGGTCCAGTGAGTATGTTTGTTGTGTGTGTTACTTGTGTTGGGTGTGTGTTATGGTATAGGTTGACTAGCCCAGTGGGCATGTATAATGTTTGGGTGGTGTGTTTGAGAAAGTAGGAGCGGGGTGGTTAGTACATTGTCTATTCACTAAGTTCTTCTATGTGGCTAAATTCCACAATCCTATCTGTTGTGATGCATCCAGTGAGACGCATGGCTAAACTTCACAATTCTATCTAAATGTGACTCATGATTAAACTTCACAACTATATCGAAGTGTGACGCCTTGCTAAACTTCACAGTTATATCCTGCGACACAAGGCTAAACTTGACAATTCTAGCTAAATGTGACACATGGCTAAATTTCGCAATTATATCTAAGTGTGGTGCATGGCTAAAATGTATAATTCTATCTAAATGTGACACATGATTAAAGTTCATAATTCTACCTAAACGAGATGCATGTCTAAACTTCAAAATGTATCTAAAGGGGACATGGAAAGTGAGAATATGCTTACATTAGAGTAGCATGAAATGGAAACATCTATTAATTGTTACACAGCAGTGATTGGAAGATTACTTGCTAACTGGCTATCAATGGTATGCTATGTTATATAGGTAAGTAGAATGGTAGGGCTTTTCTTGAATACAGTAATTGCTCTACTCCCCAAAAAGGCCACACTTACCTTATCAGTCGCTTATGGTTGACAGCAGAAGACTTCCCAGGTGAACACGGGCAAACATGGCTGGAGCTGCTTCTTCAGGAGCTGACTTTTGCCTTGGGGTCCTTGGCCAAGGACTGCCCAGTCACAAGCTGCCCTGGGGGTTGAGTTTTATATAAGGCTGCAAGGCTCAATTAGCTGGCCATGAAGGCAGGAGAGGGGCGGGAAACACTGGCGAACAAGAAAGTGGCATCAGGAAGAGAGAAGGCTGCTAAATACCCATCAAAACTGTTGCAAAATTAAATAAAAGCAACCAAAGATGAAAAATTCCAAAACAATCAGGGTCAGAGACTCACAACACAGTATCTGGCAGGTTTGGGTGCTAAATCATGCCCGTGCCAGCTATCAGGGGAGGGTAAACCTCGAGGATATGAAAACATGGATGCAAGGCCCAAACAGCTGGTTGTGGAGGTGGAAGAGGGACAGAAACACCGGCGAACGAGGAAGCGGCCTCGGGAAGGGAGAAGGCTGCTAAATGCCCATAACAAGTGCAGCAAAATTAGCTAAAAGCAACCAAAGATGCAAAATTCCCAAACAATCAGGCTCGGAGACCCACAACACACTACCTGGCAGGCTTGGGAGCTGAATCATGCTTGTCCCAGATATCGGGGTAGGGTAAACCTCGAGGGTGTAAAAAAATGGATGCAGGGCCCAAACAGCTGGTTGTAGAGACAGGAGAGGGTCAGGAAATACCGGCGAATGAGGAAGCGGCCTCGGGAAGAGAGAAGGCTGCTAAATGCCCATCAAAAGTGCAGTGAAATTAAATGTGGACAATTCCAAAACAATCAGGGTCGGAAGACCCACAACACAGTACACCTGGAAGGTTCAAGTACTAAAACATGGCCGTCCCAAGTATCGGGAGATGGTAACCCTCGAGAATGTAAACCAATGGCTGCAAGGCCCGTTCAGCTGGTCGTGGAGGCAGTAGAGGGTCAGGAAACATTGGTGAACGAGAAGGCAGCTTCAGGAATAGAGAAGGCTACTAAATGTCCATCAAAAGTGTAACAAAATTAACTAAAAGCAACCAAAGAGGCAAAATTTCAAAACAATCAGGGTCGGAGACCCGATACACAGCAGTAACTTGCAGGCTCAGGAGCTAAATAGTCTAGACATCTGCGACTAGACAGCAAAGAGAAGGTCAGAAGAACTGTGAGACTGACGGGTGCATCTGAGACCAAATGCTAGAGAAAATTACTTGTGAGATGATAGGAGAGTGCCGAGAACAAGACGGAGGCAGAATGTCCAGATGCAGCAACAGAGTGGCCCTCCAGCAGGGAAATTCAGTGACTGGCAAATCCAACTGAGAAACCGTTACTAATGGAACCTAAAAGCCAATTTGCTAGAACTTCTGAGATGTGGCATTGATGTAGGTAAAGCTCCCTTGTGTGACTGTGAGAAAAGGTTTTGAGAACCATTGACAAACGGAAGGAAATGGGAATCTGTGCATGCTGGGGATTGAAGTCTGAGTACCAAAACAATGCTTTGAATGAAGAGACATAAAGGAAAACCGTTAGTTGCTGGGAATTGAAGAGTTGGTTACAAGACACATCAGATAAAGAGACTGAATGTAGAATCATTTATTTTTGGGAATTCAAGTCCATGGTTATCAGACACATCTGATAATAAAACTAAAATGAGAATGATTTCTTGCTGGAACTGAAGTCAAAGCTCCCAGACGCTTTTGATAGAGACTTAAAAGAGAACCATTGCTGGGGGCTTACTTTTGTTATTATTATTTGGGAATGTATTGAGCATGCAGGTAGATTTGGGAAGCAACTGAGCACTTTACAATCATAGGGGGAAGAACACAGAGTGAAGCAGAGGAAAAAGGAGCAGGGAGCTGACCGTGGAGTGCGAGGGTGGGCAAATGGCACCAAGGGATCTCCCTGCAACCAGGGGGGAGACAGTGGGGAGCACAACACTGAGTCTCAGGGAAAGTGTGGAGTGAAGGTCATGTCAACATAGGTGTTAAGGAGGAACCATTCCTTGAAGAGGAAGCTCTTGAGATCTTTCCTGAATTGTAGAAGTTGTGGAACACAGGCCTTTGGAGCTGCTGATTTTTGCAGCCTGGGGACTTTAGGGTGACAGCCTTGCAGATGATGCAACAGGATTTGAAGGTAATGTGGGCTTGCAGTGAGAGGCAGTGCAGTTCGATGTGGTTTAGGGTGATATCGAATTTGTGGAGTCCTTTAATGAGCAGCATGCAGGACACCTTTCAGGTGTGCCAGGGTAGTCGCTGGATGGCCTTCTAAAATGCCATTGCTGCTATCCAGGTGGAAGAGGACCAAGGCTTTGACAGCAGATCTGACCGTGTTTTCTGGGATGAAAGGCTTGATTTTAGACAGGAGAGAAAATAGGTACCAGGCTGTTTGTGTCTTTCTTGCTATGCGCTGTTTGAATGTCAGCTGTTTGTTGATGTTGAACCCAAGGGACTTGGCAGAGGAGGCCAGCTGGAGTGTGAATCCCTCGAGGTTCATAGCAGAGATCCAGGTCTTTATTTCAAGGTTTTCGGTGTTGTTGGTCAGCAGTAGGATTTCAGTCTTGGAGCGGTTGAGCTTTAGGTAAGCACTGGACATCCAGGACTGGGTCAATGTGAGGCAGGCCTTGAGCCTGTGGATGTCTTTGATGGAGGATATCTTGAGGTAGATCTGAGCGTCATGTGTATTGTTGAATGTAGATGGCGTGTGGAGTTAAGAGGGTTCCGAGTTGTTCCATGTACAAATTGAAGTTCATGGAGGACAGAATGCATTCTTGTGGGACTCCACGGGTGATGGGGATAGTTGGTGATCTAGAAGAATCAATTTCTAAGAAATGTTGGTGATTCGCAATTAATTATCTTGCTGATCCCCATGCTGTGATGTAGCTTGTCGGTGAGTGTCTGGTGTTCTACTGTGTCAAATGCTGCTGAGAAGTCAAGGAGAACTAGGAGGCAAGGATGGCACCATCGTGGATTTTAAGGGCATTGTCTATCACCATGAGGTACCCATTTCCGTGCTGCATCTAGTCTGAAGCCAGATTGGTAGGAATGAAGGAGGTTATTGACTTCAAAGTGTGGGAGGAGTTGCGTGGCTACCGCTTTCCCAAGGATCTTACCTAGAAATGGAAGATGGGTGATCAGGCAGTAGTTGCTGAGATCGTCAGGGTCTATTGTTTGTTTCTTAAGAATCAGGAGGATTTATCCGGTCTTGAGTGTTGAAGGAAGGGGATAGTGCCTTGATTTAGGGAGCTCTTGATGATTGCCAGATAAGGGAGAAGTGAATTAGTTAAAAGGGTCTTCAGTACTGAGGCTGGGAAGATGTCATCCGCATACTGTGTGGCCTTGAGGGATGCTAAAGGGCAGTGTCTTGAAAGTTGTCCAGCTAGTTGTGGTTTTGCGAGATGTGATGTGTAGTGTGCTGTCAGTTGTGGCTTTAGTCTATATATGTTGGCAGATCATGTTGATCCTGTTGACAAAGAGATTTGATGGCAGTGGATTTTTCAATGGAGTCTGCTACGTATCCGTCAGGCAGAGTGTTGATGTTTAGCTGGATGACTTTGAAGAAGGCTTTGCTTTCATTGTTGGCCCTGGCTATGGTATTATGTTAGTAGGTGTCCTTGGCAGTGTTGATAAATAGCCTGTGTGTAGCACAGAGTTCCTTGAGCAGGGTGAGGTTGGATGTACTGCAGGATTTTCACCACTTCTTTTCTTGCTTTCTGATGGTTCGTTTGTTGAGGTTGAGTTCTTCAGTGTACCAGGGTGCTGAAGGTTTAGGCTTGAGGGTGCTCCATTTCACTGGGGCATGCTGGCTGATGTTTGTGAGGGTGGCGTTGAGTTCTTGGAGAAGCAAACTGTAGTCTTGGTTCGTCACAGGTACATCAGCACATGTGAGGTGAAGTTTGGTGAGGTCTTCTGCGAGAGTCTCCACTGGGAAGATCTTGTTGGATCTGAAGGCTTAATTTGCTTGGTTTGCAATGGATTTGCCTGAGAGTTCTGGTGTGACTGATTTCAAAGAGGATTGCCAGGTGGTCCGATGAGTCGAGTGGAATAGTAGAGTTGTGATGGAGGGTGGGCAGTGCAGTGATGATGAGGTCAAGGATATTGCTTTTCATGTGAGTTTGTTCTTATGTGTGCTGTGTGAGGTTCAGTGCGTCGAGTATGCAGTCGTCCCAACTGCATTTGACAAAATAAACTGCAAGGAGAGTCATTGCTTGCTGGAAATTAAAGTAAAGCTTTCTAGCTGACTTACTGAGAAAGAAATAACTGGTCCATGGACAAACACAAAGCTGCGAGATGCAGAGACTCTGACAAACATTCTATGAATAAAACATATGAACTTGTCTTGGTCTGATGTGATCATTTAATGATGACCAGTTCAGTGTTCAGATCAATGTTAAATGCAGCAGGATGGCCTGGTCTTCAGCAATGCCAAGGGGTATATTGTGCAAGAGAACTTATTCTTCTTGTAACAGCCACAGATCTCTTAACCAGGTTCAGGTATTCAAAGTGTTCTCATCACGGCTGTTTCACAAACGTCTATGAAGTGCTCCCCACAGTCTGTGGCTATTTCACTGCTTCTCCGAACCCTTTGATGCTGGAGTAGGCCACCAGTGATCCCAGAGGGCTGGATATTGTGCCCTCTGTGGCACAGACAATTTTGGTAGTCCCTTTCACTATGCTGGTCAGAGTCAAAAGGTCACTGCCTGCCACTGTGCACAGGGTTCAGAGGTTCATGCCTTCTCAGGTCAGAATCCAGGCAGGGGGTCACATCCAGCTGTCTCACAGCACAGGATTTGGAGTGCCTGTGACATAGATAGTCCCATCAGAGAAGAAACCGCTATGTTGTGACTCACTCTGGCATCAGGAAAGATAGGGTGTGCCATTAAACACATTGGCAGTGATTTTCTTCATAAAACTGTTTTGGAAGGGTTACTCATGATTTGTCTTGGTTGGCATCTTGTTCAGACTAGGTATGGGTGTTTGTAGACCTTCATGTAAAAAGGAGTTTTGTGTGCTCATGTACATACCCTGAGAAGCAAACGTTCTATACAAGTTGTGTACCCGTTACAAGGCCATGAATGAGGACCCATCTGGGTGCAGTTTAGTATGTCCCACTGAAAGTGCTATAATCGGTGGAGACCAAAGTTCCAATAGAAAAGCCTGAAGATAGAGAAAGAAAAAAAATCATCAGAAATGTAAAACTGTAGCAGATTATCGAGATCTAGGTCACTTTAGGGGTGTGGCTTCTTGGGAGGTGAAGACAAAGGATGGGAAGCAGATAGCATTATCCTCATCCAATGCAGAAGACACCTATGCCCAGTGCCTCCAGGGAGACTGTGATTCATATGTTGAGTCATAATAAGAGTTACTACCAAGAAGAACTTGACTCATGTTTTCTTATGATGATACTTTATTCGGAACATCAGATAAATCAGCCCCACATAAATTACTGTATTGCTCATGTTGATGATGGGTACCAAATTATCACTTGGGTGTCTCAAAATCGGTGACCCCTACATGCTATTAAACAAGAGCAGAACAAGCCTGAGTGTGGAATAAACGAGAATGAAGTGGGCATGTTGTTCCAGATGACAGGAGTGGGTGAAGGTGAAAGAAGGGGCATCTGATATCAGAGGATGACACAGAAATCAGGTCACTAGGCCTGATTGCCTGGGGGGTGGCAGGGATGGGAACAGTAATGTCAATGTGATTCTACTGTGATCACAAATTAAATCCTTAATGAGTCATTACACGTGTGAGAAACCCGAGTTATTCTCACTCCTAGACCCCTTGGATCCACTGCGCAGGTGGCCAGGGAAAGGCCATCACTATTGATCCCTACCCATTGGGTGGAGAAGCGAGAGAGGATCACCTGGCTGGAGGGTCCTTGAGGATTGGGATTGGGATGACCTCAGGTGCGACATGGCATCCCCTTTTCCTAGTGATGAACAACCTCACCCTCCGCTGATTTTTGTGGGTTGTTTTAAGTCTGCTCTCCTCACTTCACCATATGGGACACTTGACAGTAATGAGACGAGGAAGAGGAAACTAAGAGTAATGAACACCACAAACGTTCACCACTCTGGTACTGGGACGAAGAAGATGCCTGCAAGATGGTGTGAATGTCAGGCATGCCCTCCTAATCATGATCAGACAAAGTTGATCGAGCAACCACACCTGCAACCTGTTAAGAGGGTTGCAGGTGTATAAAAGGAGGAGGAAAAAGCAACACGAACAGCAGCAGCAGGGGGGCCTGTGTGATCAGCAGGCAACCTTTTTTGAAGAGAAGCGAACCACTGGAGGGAATTGCTGTGGAAAGGTCTGTAGTGGACAGCACACCAAGATGCTGGGGACTGCAACGAGAGATGGTCTGAAACAGCCTGGTATGGGAGCAGGAGCTCTGTGGAACAGCCGGCTGGAAAGGAAACCCCCTTAACCCTTTAAAGCAAAGTTCTTGTTCCCTCTTACTGAGAAGCCAGCCCAGGGGTGTCTATAGGGCAGAAGTTGGACTTGTGGCAGCAGAAGCTGCAGTTTGTGGGCTCCAGGCTGAGAGGACAGCTAATGAAGAGGCTGGCGAGTTTCTATGAACAAAGAAACCCGGTGCACAAAGCGTGAGTTACTGAACATTTCCATTGTGCTGAAATACTTCGTATCTAGTACATTGTCGAACGTTAAAGCATAGGATGTACTTTGAATCTGAGTGCTTACGTATCTTAAAGCATAACGGTTTTGAAAGTCTTAGAGTATTGGGAAGTTCTTTGAAGGTGAAAGACATAACTATTCTATAGCGGGCTAAATGAAAACAAGATTGTAAGTCAAACCAACGCCCAAATAAAACCAAACTGAATACAAACTTTATAATTAAACAGAAAACACTGCATGTTGAATTTAGCAGTGAATGCAAGTGTGCAATCATTCAAAACACCTGCATGCTGCATTTTGGAAACAACTGAACTTTCAAGTTAAATCAAAACACTCTGTCTTGTGAAGTTAACTATATTAATCATATGGAATCTTGGAGTTAACCCTATTGCATGAAGCAATGAAGTGAATCTTCATGGGCCAAAGAGAACAGCCAAGGTCCTTTCTTTTATCTTTTGGACTGTGATGAAATACAAGTCTTGGGGAAGGGAACCCTGAGACTTCATGGCCCTTTCTTTTGTGAAATACAAATCTTGGCGAAGGGAACCTTGAGACTTCATGGACTAGTTTTGTTGTCTTTGAAGACGGAACCTCAACCCTCAACCATTTGTGCTAAAAACTGACACTTGGAACTTGGAGAAGGGGTTTTCTCATAGACATGGTTAGCAATTGCACACACCACAAAGCAAGCAAGCATGGCAGTGTTTCATTATTTCTCAGTGTATTGTCTCTTTTTATTTACGGTCTGTCACATCACTGTCATGCTCATCAGGGACATCATCTAGGGGTCGTCAGGGGTCGCAAATGTGAGCCCTGAGATCTCTCTTGCTTCCCCTATGGTCTCCCCTTGCTACAACAAAAACAAAAGGCTAGCTCCTGGGCTGTGGCCAGCACCATGTGGCTGTTTGCTTCTTGAGTGGCTGGTTTTCTTGTTCGGCCCTAAAAAAAAAAAAAAAACACACAGGGTATCCACAAGTCTAACACTTTCAGCAGTGACCCTAAACCTAAATAAGAAACAGGAATACCAAATAATTTGTCTTTCTGGAATTCTATACAATAATTGCTAGACTCATTAAAGGTTTATTTCAGGGGTGAGTCACTGCTTTAGTCTGTTCCTATACACCTCAACTCACCCTTTTTCCGTCTGAGGTCGATAAATGAGTACCAACACAGGTTGGGTGATATTTTATGTATATTTTTCTATATAAAGTGCTTTAGCCTAAGTGCTATATATTAACACATCATTGGACGTCTGCTTGAATTCACAGTAATTTGATAATATCAGCCTATACACACTGTTCCTAATGATACATATGGCGATACATTCTTGCA
The DNA here is from genome assembly GCF_040938575.1 of Ambystoma mexicanum. Lineage (NCBI taxonomy): Eukaryota > Metazoa > Chordata > Amphibia > Caudata > Ambystomatidae > Ambystoma > Ambystoma mexicanum. The sequence goes on from NC_090935.1 coordinate 508,209,424, forward strand.
TGAAATGTATATCAGATTTAAAGATATATCGTAACCATATTTTTTGTAGTGTACTTAGGAACAATGCTATGTGATGCCTCTTCCTGTTTTGTCAAGGGGTAAAAGGTTATGTTCCATCGCTTCCTGTGGTAACACTTCAGGGCAGGGTCAAATTACATCACTTCCTGTGATGCCTTCAGAGGTCAAGGGTCATGTGACGTCACTTCCGCTACCCCTGGCATTTTGGTGAAATGGCGTCCTTGATGCTCATGCATACCATTATTCCCTTTGGAATTCATCATGTTCTTCTGGGGGTCAGGATTTATGAAAAGCCACATAAGAAAGTACATCTGTTGAGTAATTTCCTGAAAATGCCATGGTAATGACATTATATACCTCCAATTTCCCTATATACCTACTTTTGGCAATCCAGCGTCCAGCGGGGTGGTCATTTAATGTAGGTGTAAGTGATTGACACCAGCCAACATCTAACAGGAGACATCCTGGCTTTTGACAAGACATACAAAGACTTGATTCCACGTCGAACTGCCAGCACACATGAGCTTTGCATCTTTCTCTTGCATCTTTTGCATCCCTTCTCCTGCGATGTGAGATTGTGCTATTGCATCCTTTACTGAGCTGCAGCACCAGGTCCTAACTTGCCTGCACACAGCTTCTCACTCATGCAAAGTCTGTCTCCCAAATTGTGTAGAAATGGGCAGTCATCTCCTTCAGCCTCACCTAGTCCTGCCACCTCCTAACGCCTCCTTCCAATTCATAAAATGTTTCTGCTCCGATACTCCCATACCCAGATAAATCAGCTAGAGTTTCTTTTTTCTTCGTCCTCTCTCTGCTACTTACAGTCACTCTATGACTCTACTCTATTTACTTTTCCATGTTATTATTGAAGGGAAGATGAAAGAAACATATACCACTATGGATATTCTATCTGGTCATAGACTGAATTCATCAGAGGCTATCGACACCACCCTCAATCCTACACACTGTCTTTGACCTGTGTCCCTTAACACAAACTAATGACTGACACAGACACACATACACTTTTGTTTTATGTGCGCATGAAATGGAAGTCAATCTTCATCTGGTCTGTCATGTCTATACTGTGAATGCTCTATCCAGAAAGACATGACTCGGCCAAGAACTGGGAGAAGCTCAAAGAATCTCAAAATCAGTGAATAGCAGATTCTTCATCCATAGCAGAATTTACCTTAGGGACATTACTTTTAAAACACTTGAATTAACAAATCCCACACCAAATATTTCTTACTGATTTAAAGTCAATGCTGACATATATTGTAGGCACGGCATTATTGAGAAAGTAAATGGAACACAAAAGTGTTCCCAAAAGCAAACTGATGCTGAAAAGTTGTGCTGCTTGTTTCAAGCATGACACCGATATTTCATCATAGGAAGAACATTATATATGGTGACTGCCTCTTTTAAACCAAAAGGCGTCAAAATAAAACATTATTTTATCATTCATTAACATTTCAAGCCAGTAGTTAATCATCAGCATCAATATTGTATTGTATTATGCAGATCTATTTAAAATAGAACTATCTATAGTAATTTAAAGTTGTGCTTTGCCACACTAGAACCACCTCTACATTTGAAGTGTCCATGTAATATGGAAACAAAGTGGCAACATTCTAATTAATTTTCAACAAGCAAGTGAAAACTTGATTGTTCCTTCAGGAATACGTATACAAAAAACAGTGGCCTTTGTATATATGCATGTTGGGACCTATTAATTTATTACAAGAATTTGAACATGACATATTTTAAAATCAGGAATACATTATGGTGCACATATTAAAGTTATCAATGCTTTTTTGACATGGCTTAGGAAAACATATAGGGCCTGATTCACAGAACGTTTTCCTATGGGATTGCGCCATTATAAAACGCTTCTGTGAATCAGGGCCATAGTGTTTGTTCTTGATCATCTGGCTTTAAATCAACTCTTGTTCCACCCAGCCTTGCTGCGGGGGCTGATGCTTTCCAAGAGACTTGGATGCACAATCTGGGGTGAAGACAGTTTGGCTGTTACCATGAACACTCAATAGGCTCACAGAAGAACAAAAGGCTCCGTGAAACTTCCCAGGCAAAAGATATTATAAATACAGCTTATAGTACAAAAATGCAACTTATGCAATGTATTGACTGATAACCATTACATCGGTTCTTCTATTACTGAGCTTCAAAGTCTAATCATACCACTAGTGTGTCCAATTTTGAACCTTGACCCCTCATAAAACATCACCAGATGGTACTAATAGATAATCCAAACAAAAGAACCTGCCAGGCACCTCAACCAATCACTGACTGAAGACATTACAAAGTCTTGCTCACATGAGTCTTTGTGCTGACTAGAAGTCACGCCCAATCAGATCTCTTGTCCATGGTTTAAATGTAACCAATATTTACAATTACATTTTAGACACAAAAGCAAGATTTAGCATAACTGTGCAATTATCTGACTTAGAAACAAGGTAAAGAGTATGTTGATATCACAAGATCATTATTTACTTAATCGGTATGCATTCTTATTTTCTACGTTTCAAAAAAAAGATACATATTTATAACTTTATGAATAAATATGCCACACATTATGCCACATAGCCTGATGTGCCTGTGGGCTGGGAGACTACAGAAATCCATTTGTTGTTGATGTGGCATATTGCTACAGAAAAATAAAAAATAAAAACTGATTTAGAATTCAACATTACTCTGAGAAAATCGGCCACACCTTTTTGATATTCAAACATATGGCCATCCAATGGAAATTGAGGGGTATGCTAAAATGGGAGTGTTGACTGTTAGATATGCCCATGGAAGAACTCCACCAATCATAATCTATGACATAATCAGGGAGTACTTGTGGGAATACTGCACATTTTAAAATGCAGAAAGACACAGGTAATAGGCCCCTTTGAGTCTGGAATTAAAGCTGTCAGCAAGGAAAATACTCATTTCAAAAGGATGGAATGTTAGAGGGACCACCTTGGGGGCTGCAGAAGGGAGAATTCCTGTTCCAAGACAATGTGTGCTGTCCAACCTGTAGAGAAGGGCAACTGAGATGGTTCCATGAAAGAAACCTTATAAACTTTGTGACAGAAACTACATGGAAGCAGATCAGAAGGGGCCTTGCTGACTGGGAGATTTCCAATCTGAGAGGGTCATGCTGATCCCAAAAATTGAAAAGACCATTTCAAAGTATGTATGAGAATTCCACAAATTAAATTATATATCCTCTCTACAACCATGTTTTCCCCCAATGTCCCAAAAGGGGGTGTTCTGGAAAAGGTTCTACTAAAAGACATTGATGTTGTGATGGGAAATGTACAATGTATTCTCACTGGTTTAAAATCAAGTGAGAAGGCATTTCAATCCATCCCAAAATATATATTCTGTGCAGCTTTTGCAAAGCTCTTTGTACATTATAATCTCAATTAATTATACCCAAAGCAATTTCACATGTATAGTTAACATTGAGCTGATTCGAAGACGTATGCACCATAACCTAATGTAGATTTGCTTGATAATGTGCCATCTGTGAAGGCCATGGATATAAATTTAATTTGGGAATGACAGGAAGCTTTATTGTATCATTTCTACTACCATAGAAAATTAGGTGAAGTAAATCCCATGCAACCTCTCACTCTAGAGTGGCTGGCTTTCTTGTTTGGGCCTCAAAAAAAAAAAAACAGGGTATCCACAAGTCTAACACTTTCAGCAGTGACCCTAAACCTAAATAAGAAATAGGAATACCAAATAATTTGTCTTTCTGGAATTCTATACAATAATTTGCTAGACTCAGACTCATTAAAGGTTTATTTCAGGGGTGAGTCACTGCTTTAGTCTGTTCTTATACACCTCAACTCACCTTTTTTTCCGTCTGAGGTCGATAAATGAGTACCAACACAGTTGAGTGATATTTTATGTATATTTTTCTATATAAAGTGCTTTAGCCTAAGTGCTATATATTAACACATCATTGGACGTCTGCTTGAATTCACAGTAATTTGGTAATATCAAACTATACACACTGTTCCTAATGATACATATGGCGATACATTCTTGCATGAAACGTATATCAGATTTAAAGATATATCTACATAATAGAGCAATATAATATGGTGCAAGTGGGACATGATCTGCAAAATAAAGAGTATGGGGCTTATACTTTTATCAGAATATCCTAAAAGTATTGCCCTAGGTTAGGTGAGTGAAAGTTCTGTGAGTTCTGAATCAATAACACTGCACCCATAACCCCAAACCTTCAGAATTCTGATGCAACTCAGTGTAAACATACTTTGTAATTGCACACACATATTAGCAAACCACAACATTGTATTTAAATGGAAAATGTGATATGTACAACCGTTCTCTGATTCCAACATGTGTTGGTGTCCCAGGGCAAAGCCAAGCTCTTTCAATAATTTTTTGGGAAGCATTGTTCCAGAAAGACTTCCCCCCTGGTAGCCTTGTATGCAGGAGTTGCATGGTGGGGCACGTTAATCTAAATCTAAAGTAACATTTAGAGCAGCAGACTGCGGCATGGGCTGCGGGAAGCAGAAAGAAGCAGATTACCGTACAGCAGGAAGCAGAAGTGGCAGCGAAGCGAGCAAACGTGTATGCAGCATCCTGTGAGTTCACTAGTATTATTCATTTTCGTAATATTCGTAATCGCCCGCTGGCCACTATTGGGAATATTGACTACTGCACAAATATAAAGAGACTAAAATGGCAGACTAAGACATATCAATCTGATACGAAGCAGCTAAAGTAGCAGAATAAGAACTGTGGCAACAAACAAGAAGGTTATAATTGTAAATACAAAGATCAAAGTAATTGCCAAAACCTAAAGAGGGCAATATTAAACAAAAGTAACACAAGCTACTGTTGCCAAAGCCAAGAGAAGGCTATTAATAAGCAAACCAACTGTAAACCCATTGCCGAAGAGGAAATAGTTGATAAAGGCCCGAACAAACATTGTCTAAGCCAAAGAAGAGCAAGTGTGATAATAAGCCATTATCATCAGTTGGTTGATGTAAAACTGGGAAAACAGAAGAGCTGCCCTCCTGACAGAAAGCATTCAGGGGGGGAGGTGCATAATCTGCATTGCATTTGGCAATTGCAAGGGTTTAACAAACACTACCAATGTGTTACATGTTTCCCAGAAGAAGTAGCTCATGCTGAAGTTGCTGATACAAATTTTGTTGAAAGCCCAAAAGACTTTGTTGTGGCAGGAGAGCAGCCCTCCTTGTAGACAGCCTTGAGGAGAAGAGGAGCATAACATGCATTATATGTTGCATAAACAACTCCAATGTGTCTCATATCTGTTCAGAAGAAGTATTCATTGCTGATGTTGTTGAAAGACAAAAGACTTTGCTAAGTTGCTAGAAGTGAACCTTACCACAGAAGTTCTTATGGGAAAGGTAGGACATCCTGGTAGAACTAGAGGAAAATCCACTCCAATTTGGCTCCGATAGCAGCGATGGCAAAGTCACTGGCAAACTTCATAGACGTTTACTACATAATAGCTGCATAAGTGCACAGGGACAAGGGTCAGCTCCGACATAACAGATATGCCAGTTTTGGGTCACAAATCAAGTACTTCCCCATCAGCCCAACCTTATGGAATTATTCATGAAAATGGTGTCCTGTTCAATAGGAAGGCCCGGCAGGAAGATCCACTTCCCAAATTTGAACTACTTAGACATGAAGAACAACTGGTGAGGAAAAACTATATTGTACCAACTGAGCTAAACCCTGGGCTAATTCCAACTGCTGACCTTTGCATAGAGGGTCCCTCGACTGATGTTTCTCTTGTTGAGGGTGAGATAGGTGAAGGGACTGTTGACCCACAGGGGCCCCTGAAATATGGTGTCCCAACTTCTAATAGCTATTCCGTCCCAGAGTAAACCATTGGTGGGATGGTGACCTCGAGTAGGGCCCCAGTACCATTAACCTCCCCTGCCCTACTGTCTGTCCTAGTCTGGAAGTCCCCATCGCCATCGCTGACACTTTGACCCTGCCAAAAGAGGTGGATAAGGATGTAGGGCGGGACCAATGCCAGATAGGATATACTTTAGATCTACACCTGGAAGTAAATGGGCTGAGGGAGCAGATGCAAGAACTGGCCACATGTGTTATTCTCTCCAAGTGCCAGGATACTACTCTACACTTTGGTGCTACCCGTGAACGAGTGGTAGAGAAAGGTATAGTGAACATCCAGTGGGGCAGTGAGGATATCCAGCACATGATCAAAAGGTTTGAATATGATTGGGGTAGAAGACATGGGGTCAGAACTAATTGCAACAACAATTTGTTACCCTAGTTGATGGAAATTGATCTACTTAGAATCCACATGGAAACCAGTCGAGGCTCCCATAGTGGGACCTCATTTGAAGTGCAAGGATAAAGTGCAGAGTGTATCCCTTTGGTAGTTGGCCAGCCCGGGTAGGGTGTCGAGACACGTGCCCCTTATAGGACAGGACAATATACTTGTATAAGGTCCCTAAATTGGGTCGTGGTCAGTATGAGTAATCAGGTACAATCTGATATTATGTAGAAGGGTGCGGACTGGGACCTCAATGAGCACAGATATCAGAATCGAAGTAGTGCACTCCTCCCTAGCCTGCGGATTGTTATCTGTGGTGCTTAGATCTTTGCCTCCAATAGATCAAGCCTTCAGGTTTTTTCCGATTGACCAAAAATATGTAGCCTTGAGGAATCTGAATCTTTATACCATCTTTATTGACCTCAAGGCTACATGTGATGGTGTCCCACGTAACATATTTTGGAGGTACCTATCAGACCATGGTATAAATTAAGATCTTTTGTGTTCCATCATGAGCTTGTACACGAGTGACACAGGGAAGGTATGGTGGAATTCAGCAAGAAACACTGCACGCCTAATACGAATTAATCTTGGGGTATGACAAAGTTGCCTACTTATGTCCACATTATTTTCCATATGTATCAGCAGTTTGATCATTGGTCTACCCCAGGTAGAAAAGGGTGCACCAGGACACGCAATCTCATACCTCTCTTGATCTTTGCAGATGACACCATCCCGATATCTAAGACTCTGGCAGACCGAAAAAGGCAGGTAGGTATCTTTCATAAAGACTGCATTGACAGTGGTCTTACAATTAACATCCCAAAGACAGATGCCATGGTATCCGTTCCTGCCAATAGCAAGAAGCATCCCAAGCTGAATGTGAAGATAGAGGGGCTTCTCATTGAGCAGGTCAACACATTTGACTACCTGGGCATCAGACTTGCTGCTAAATGAACATGGTCTGCACAGGTGGAAAAGGCAGTGACCACACTGGACAGAACAAGTAACGCCCTGCTAAAACTAGCTAGCTAGTTTGGTGGTGGGGGATTGCCTCCCTCGCTTGAATTGTACAATGTGCAAGCAAGGACAGGTTCAATTTATGGTGCTGACATTTGGGGCTATGGTAATTGTGCACAGCTGCAAATCACCGAAAATACTTTTCTAAAAAAACTACTCTGGGCACCAAACAGCACCCTGAACATATCCCTGCACATTGAAGTTACGCAACGGCAGATAGCTGGCGTACTGGCCAGCAGACCCACCCTATACTGGATAAGCCTTTGGGCAACCCCTGAAATGTTGACATATAGAGACGCAATGAGTGACTACATCCTGTTACAACTAGGTGGTAGTAGCATTCAGTGGTGTAAGCATGTGAGGAAAGATATCTAAAACCCAGGCACAAAATTGACAGCTACCGCGCATCAACGCCCAAGGCTAGTGAACATTCTCAATGTAAATTAATTCCAGGTAAGGAAAACTCCCTGGATAACATTTTCATGCCTACGATGAGATCGATGTATGCAAAGAAGAGGTTGGGAAAGTTGCCATTAAGCAGTCTACTTTTTAAATGTAGGGTAATTGATTCAGAACTAAGTAGTGCCTATGGTCTGGTAGGGAAGACGCTATGCACTTTTTGTTTATATGCCCTTAATATCTGGGACTTAGAAGCAAACTACTAAAGCCTGTCTTGTTGAGATTTAATATTAGACAACTACATGAAGCATTGCTATTGTAAAGTAGCACAGCAGATAACGTGGTGATTTTTCCATTTGCGACTTACATTTATATTGCTTGGTTGCTTAGGAGCAGGATTCTCAAAACCAGCCAGGTGGTACGAGTGTTGGTACATCTATGTCAATGTGCCACTCGACCCTTTGAGTACAACTATATGTTGTGGTACAATAACCCAAAGTGGATGGTATGTTTTGATGGAGTTTTCATTGTGGTGTATTTAGCTTTTATCATCTATTTATGTACTCATGTATTTATTGTGACTGTTATGAAAATGACAAAATAAAAGTAGTTGATGATGAGAAGTACTTGCAGTACTTGTAAGCTTTTAGTCCTGGAAGGCAAGTAGACCGGGGTAAAGGACTTTGTAGTTGCACACCTGGCAGGTGCGTGTCCAGGAAGAAGTTATTGAAGTACTTTGTTGTGGTTAAAGACTGTGAAGAAGAAGTGGCAAGACCTCTACATTATCTTGTGAAATCATCCTGACAAAACATTGCTGTTGCTAAAGATGAACTGAGGCAGTGTTTTTGTTTCCTAAGAAGAAGTTGTGTGGAACTATTTGCTACCAGTGGAAAGGCAAGGAGTTGCCATTTATTTTGAAATGTTGGAAAGTTCAAGTGAGAGACATTTGGAGCAAGAACCGTATTACCGGAATGTTGTAGAATCGAACTTTCCTAATTTTGAACTGTTGATAAAAATTCCTGCTTTGAATCTGGGGAAGGGAAGATTACCCAGGTTACAAGGAAGAACAGTTATTAGGTTTATGTTAGACATAACTGTGACTTTTGTTATGTTTGAATTGCCATACATTCTCTTTATATGTTTGTTGTATGATAAGTGTGAGGGCCAGATTCTTTTTGATAGTGTTTCATTTCGTTTATTTTGTTAGGCAGGGAAATTCTCTTCAGGTTGGGGATAGTGAGGCGTTTATCAAACCTTTTTAAGTTAATAACATGGCATTTAATGAAAAACCTTTACAAAGTCACCCGCCTTACATTTCTGACCCCTCACAGGAGGGAGTGGAGGACAGTATTGGTTGGCACAGCTGAAGGAAGGTCTGTATGGGGGGACCCCATTGTAAAATGGAGCACAATGGTGCATTAAATATAATGAAAATGCACTAACCCGATTGCTCATTTAGCCACATAGAAGCTTTTATCTTAAAATGCACATAAGAAGAGCAGCTTCACAGTCAATAAGATTTGCTGAGCATATTTCATGACGTAGTCTAGGAAAAAGGTTTACACAAATACCAATGGACAAAACATGATTAAAACGCAAGAAAATGTTGGCTAGGCACAAACAGAGTACAGTCAATTGACCTTAGCTGTAGTCTAAGATATGTGCCAATAGCACACCGTACAGAACCACATTTATATGCCCATGGCACATTCCAAGCAGAATGATGGTGTAATTGAGCTGGACCAAATACGTTTCATTATGTGAAATACCTTTGCACTGGCAAACATGTAACTGCACATGGCACGTGCAGGTGTACCATAATTCCAGATCTCCAGTATGTAGTATTATCAGAAACCTGGAGCTGAAGTGAATGCATTTAAACAACAAACAATGCACACATACACATGACACAATGGAGTATAGACAGACACCTGGCAAGCGTTAAAGAAAGGCCACACATTACCCATATGCCACTAATGTCACCGATATATGCAAACACCCACACCAAAACAAACATACGTGACAGGGCCAACGAAAACGTCAGAGTAGAGTTGTTGAGACAGTAACACATACAGCCACTAACGGGAAGCATAATCAAGCACAATAGATGAACATCACTAGCCATTAAATAAACTGCACGATTATGTGTAATAACAACCTCGGACAAGTTCAACACGCCACCAACCAGCCGTTCCATTTGCAGGTGGCACTATATTTTGGGGGGCAGGTCCACATGTGCATGGTATGTCGTCATGGTATGAGGAGGGAATACCAAAGATGCCCCAATACACACGAAATGGGCACCCAGTGGTGCAGAAAAACCCAGAGCACCCGTTGAACCACGACCGGTATTTGTGAAGGAGGTACAGATAGTATGTTTGGTGCATGTTCACTCTAAGTATACATGTACTGCCAGAGTACAACCAATCAAGCATTGGAAGGATTTCCGCAGCTCCTCACAGGATAGGTCTGTCAGAGTTCCCGCCAAATGATCGCGAGTGTTTCTGATGTTGGACCTTTTTCTGCATGATTGTGGTGCTTTGCTAATGTGCCAGTGCCATTAAAACTGTTAGATACGTGCGACTCTGTATTCATCTTTAGCTGTGTGCTTTGGTGCTGCTGATATTGTTGTGATGTGTGTGTGTTTGTGCATGTGGACATACTCGATTTACTCTCATTATTTCACTATTTCAGTGCATGCAAATATATGTGTACAGTAGGCTTCCAGCCACTGCTCTTCAACCTATACATCGCCCAGTCAAGGGACCTCTTAAAAGACATGGCCTCATCTGCTTTAACTATGCCAACGACACCAAAGTCGCCTTCAAAATACCAGCTGATTAAAACACATACTCCAACCTCGCACACTGCCTTGTACAGGTAAACAGATTGATGACGAGGAACAACCTAATACTCAACCCTAAAAAAAGAAAGACAAACATTTCCCTGGTGAGCAATGCACCCCAGAAGAGACATTAAACGCAGTCAAGAGGTTAGGGATTCTGGTGACGATCAGATTAACCCTGGAACCACAAATCAACACGATGGTCCCCCTGGACATGGGCATCTGGGCTGGGGGGGTGACTTGGGTAGAGGGGGCACTAAATGGCCTGGTGCCAGGACCTCTTCCGGTAGTGGTACGAGTGATGTGGGTCCTTGCATGATGGAATCATTACCCCCCTGCTGGGCCTGTACATGACACAGAGCTGCACACCACCAAGTTCGATTTGGTGCCAGTGCATGGCATGTATGGTGAAGAGAGGGAGAGGAGAGTGAGGTCGGATAGGGATTGGGCGGAAAGCGAGAGGAGGGCAAAGAGAAAGGATGGGAGGGAGAATAGACTGGGGGTCAGTCCATGACCAAGGACCAGAAGCAAAGTGAATGGTAAGTCAAAGGTATTTAGGTGGTGTATGTTGAAATGAGTGCACCCTTTTACGACTACTTCTTGCAAGTACATTCCCCAAGCTTTAGTATCCAAATGGATACCAGTGTGGCAGGGATAGATAAAATCAGGAAATGAGGTAGTCGGAATGGAAGCAGAACAGGAAGTGCCAAAGTGGCAAAGAGCAAAGGAGAGCGGTTTGTTGGGTTGCAAAGGGAGGCTTAGGGACTTTACTTTTATTAATTTATGTAGGTGCTTACAAAATGGCCCTGAGGTAAATGGGCGCACGGGACAAAATTCCCAACAAAGGTGGAAAGTACAACACAAACGAAGACGAGGAAAAGAGAACTATCGGGGCTACTGGAGGGAGCTTATCTAAACAGACACGCTTTTCGTTTTTTTCTCAAAACTCTCCAATGACACACATCTTCTAAGATCGCCAGGATGGAGAAGCAGGAGGCGGAAAGAGGGCACAAGGCAGTGGGACAAGTAGGAAAGAGGCGAGTGAGGAAGGCACCTGTAAGGGTGGTGCAAACTGCAGCTTGGAGGGAACAGGGGAGAGCAACAGTGAAGCCAAGGACCAGAACAATGGAGATGGAGAGAGAGATGTGAATATGAAACTGAACAAGGAACTAGAGATCTTGGTGATCAATCGACTCAGTTGGCAAAAGAAGTTAAGGAATGAGTAAAGCAACACAAGGGAAATGTAGGCATTAACATGGATATGCCACCAGGGACCGGGAGCATGGGTCCAGAAACACAGTGGGAAAAAGGTAGGCATAAAGTCCTATAGTGTGCGCTTTGCACGTCCCAAACATAACAATAGGAGTCCTGAAGCGGTGCTGTGGTCGGACTACTGGGCATGCCTATCACTACCCTTTTCTGTGATTCTATACTATTTTAGGGTCCAATATCGTGGGTCTGAAGCACGTGCAATATTAATCAATATGGCTAACTACCTTTTAAATCGAGAAGAGGATCGGGCAGCCTTTTTTGCCCCATGAGGGGGTACTGACAATGCATTTAAGAATACTCCAGGTATTTCAGAATCTCTTAGAAATTCATTAGATTGGAAAGATTGTCAAGGAAGGAAATTAATAAAGATTGGGAGATAGCTTCTCTCACAAACTATTTAGAAAATTCTAAGGTTCCCAGAGGATTAAGAATACTTATCTTCCCAAATTCTGAAAACGAAGCAGACAAAGATTTGGCAGATCAATGGGAGGCCAATTTGAACCTAAGTTCTAAAAACATGTTACAACTTTTAATCACCCATGCAGAAAGGGAACACAAAAGGGTGACAGAACAGATAGATATATTGAAAGAGGAAATTTCAAAGATGCCCAACCCAGATGCAACAAAGAAAAAGAACTTTGATAAAATGTATGAAATACTGAGTGAATACCAAAACAGGCTGACAGAATTTGTTAATAAACCGTGCACAATAACGCTTTTGTGATCAATGACTGTGAATATATATATTATATCACAATAAACTGTAGCTTACTTTTAATACTTTAGGGGTAGCGCGATAGTGCGGGTCACTACACACAACTAACATGCAACAAACATGTGTAGGGAATTAAGGGAAAAAGTGGTAATCTAAAATATCCATGTTTGCTGTGTTGCAAAAACAGTGTGAAACTGTAAACGTGCCCACCATTATGACAAGTGCAGAGAGGATTTTCCACGAGCAGTATGCTGGGTTTGGATGGGGGATGGGTCTTAAAGAGTTGAAGCGAACAACAGCCCCCAGGGTTTCTTGGTCAAGAAGGCAATGGCTGGTTGGACTTTGTTGGAGGAAATGAAAAAGGATAAACCGGGAGTTATGATATTTTCTATTTTGGAGGGACTTTTGAGCAGCGATCAGGTAGTATGCACAGAATCCTTCAAGGTGGTATTATTTTGATGCACCTTTTTACTGGCATTTTTAAGGCCACTGGGTTTAGTGACCTGGCAGTGCCCAAGAGATTTATTGACTGTTGCATGGAGTCACAGTGGGAGGAATGTTGGATGGAAGAGAACAGGATGCGTTTCAGTATCTCAATATCAAAAACAGACTAGATTGGGAGGGCAGCCTGGTTCTCCTTGAATGTCGCTACAGATGGGAGTACTTGTCCTGGGATTATGTGCATGTGCGGCGACCAGTACTGGGAGACCTACTGGTACACAAGGATGGGACACGGCTGACATCCTTTTAGTCAATGGAGGTAGGATATCTCAGGGGCAAGTGTTTGTCTTTGAAGCAAGACGACGCAGTGAAACACAGGTTTGAATCCTGATCCCGCTCTTAGAAGCCACTCGCTGCTATTAAGCGCATTATAAATGAACAAGAAAATAAATAAAAAAATAAGCACAGCACAGGAAAATGGGCTGGGATGCATTGGTTTGGAGCCAGCTATTTAACACAGTTCTCCAGGATTAGCACAGCATCTGAGGGTGCAGAAGCAGGTTTAGGAAACAAGCAAAGAGAGTAGGGTGTTGGCATTCAAACTGCTCCAGACACTACATCTGCCAGCTGGCTAAATGACCACAGGGAATAACTCTAGCGGCACCCAGTTAATGCAGCTGTCTCTTTAAGGAAGATGGTTGGCAACATTGGGGCCCAAGTGGAATTCCCCCTCACACATCCCCTCCCACCTGGGATTCATGAGGCAAGGGTATTTTCACCCATTAATCTCATCTGAATGACTAGACATAAAGGTGAAAGATGTTTTAAAGCACACAATGCCCCCCCCCTTCCAAGGGGATCTTTCTTGCACAATGAGGCGATACTCGTGCTAATGCATATCAGGAGTGAGGGAATCTCTTCTGCTGTTTTTGTGTATATGGATGCCGTTGGTGAGGACTCCTAGGGAGTGCAGTGAGGCTTGTCAGGGTAGTATAATGAGGTTACGCCCAGCCAAGGAAGCTTTAATGGCCAGGCAGCTCCGGTAGTACCAGTTGAGGCCTGCGCTGAGACCCATTTCTCTGGTGTCCATAGCGTCCAATGTAGCTACCTACCATGGTAGGCAAGATGAGCTTCCCGTATTGAGAAACCAAATTATCCAGTGCTTTTCAAATCATATTGTACCAACTGCCATAGTGTGTCAATTTAGCCATAAAGCTAGAGTATAGTTCTTTATGGGGCAAAATCAACGTATAGGTAATGAAACTACACCGGAGATAAGCCTGGGGGAAAAGATGCTAGACCCATGAAAAAAGGGGTTGCCGCCTAGAAGGATTGGAGATATAGCCCATTAATATGATAGCCCTGGGCGACCCTTTATCTGGACACTATGATGACAGCATATAGAAGCAGGTGCACTCTTCTAAGGGTGGCTTTGCCCCAATTAATTTGACCCTCAAAAACATTTAATAATTCATGGCTGGTTGCAGCCTATATTACACTTAAGTCAAGATGTGGTTTATTTATTGTCTATGATTCTAACTATTTCTGTGTCTAGATTTCTGTGTGTGCATATGCTATTTCATGTGGTTGGCCCTTGAGAGGGGAGGGGCAGCCACTCCATGAGACCTACTCGACTCCTCCCACAATGCAGCCCAAATCAGACTTCTTGGCCAGAGGGTGCATTTGAGCAGGAGGCGACACCATGTTATCCCCACAGTTGTAACGTAGGACTTAGTGATGGAATTATTGCCTCACACCAAGCCTATGTAGGAGATGTCATACACTGCCAAGTTGTGTTAGGTAAAGATGTGCAGTAATATTGGTGTTTCTCTTCATCCACATTCCTAAAATGGAGCTCCATATCAGTGGTGAGTTAAATGCCCATAACCAAGAGGAAATTGGCAGTATGAGTTGGTGCACTGAGTGACACCAACTTCTCCCATGTTAGTAGTCTTCTCGCATTTAGTTAACTACCAGGCAAGGCAGAATGAGCTGCCCTAATGAAGAGCTCAAGCAATGCATTTAACTAGCATCTGTGAACTATTTGTGCTCCACTATCGATGGTCTGTCCGTTGAACCATACAGAACTGAGACAGACAGACACGCTCTTATTGTGTCATGGAATTGACCAGTTGAATGAGCCAAAGCAACTTATAATTACATTAACAGAACCTGATGTAGTCCTCAGGGAAGGATGCCAGTCCTATTAAGGAACACATATGTGCCTCCAAAAGGACAGGGGTACCCCATACATATGATTGCTCCAGGCATCCCTTTAGGTGACCACCATATTGGTGGTGGAAGCAGGTGCAGGTTGTGGTCTATCTTACAAACTAGCACATGTTAGTGTCCTTCTTGCCTATAAGACTAATACATGATATGGCCACATTTTGTTTTTTTGTGTATGCAATTTGATGTGGTTGGTCACTGAGTGGTAGGGGAGAGCCTGGCCTTGGAGCCTCCCTGACTCTCCCCATAAGTGCCGTTTCCAACTATGCTCAGTAGGGTGGTAATGTCTTCCTCACTTTCCCACAGAGAACCCTTGTGGTCATATCGCTGGTTCTATATATTATATCAACAGTGGATGCCTTGACATTCTGGATCACCCACTGAAGAAGCTAACATTAATCCAAAATGACCTGATAGCAGAGAGCACATCAAACCAACATTTAGAGTGATCCTTTGATTTATAGTCCTGAAAATAATACATTTCAGGTCACTCTAAATCACACATCATGCCCTAGAGGGCTGTGGAGCTGAATTAATTCAAGGCTAAGTCATGCCATACCACACTAGGAGACCTCTGAGATCCGGGGGGGGGCAAGGGGCATCAGAGAAAGAAACATGGGAGAGCAGCTTGCTCCAACATCTCAGCCAAACTCTGGAACTCACCTCTAAAGGGAATTTTCACAATTCAAGAACACCTTTTCTCTTGGAAAAGATTTCAAAAATCACAAAATTTAACAAACGAAATCATCTCCATTAAGATCCATCACAGCACTGGCATAGAACTTAAGACAACACACAGACTCAATAACATGGGATGATGGCTTCAAGGTCAACATGGAATAACACAAAGCATGAGCTTGGGGTGAGTCTTCCAAAGTGAACACACAATGAGTCACTTACATGCTCATGCCAATGTTGGAACACCTTGGCGCCCAATGAGCGAATCAATAGCAAAATAGCAAATCAACATGTTCCAAAGAACCATCACATGGCCTCTACCATCACATGCATTATTACTGCAGCAGATCCACAGAAGAGATCTTGGCACCAGGCCAGGAGGCCCATCCTTTATCAGATGCGCTGCAGGAGGAGTGCCAGTATAATGTTTCAAGCTGGCATTTATTCCTAGATAACCACTTTGATTTCCCCCATATTGTCCCACATTATTTTCTGCTCCAGAGTGGTTTGCCTCCACCGTACTGAATCTAACTTTACGCCCTTGCTGTACTATGATGTGCTAATAGGAAACACAATGTCACTCCACTTACTGTTTATTCTGTACAAAAATGACACCTGTTATTTGCTCTGAGTGCTCCTACTATGAATTTTCTCGTGGAAAATAATTGACTTTTTACTGTGAGAAACCTGAGGGTATTCTTCCGAGTAGATTCCAGGAATCCCTTATTCAGGTGGCCAGGGACGAACTGACCCTAGGGGTAGATGAGTGGGGAAGGATCACCTAGATAGCGGAAACTAGGGTTGTGCTCAGGGAAATTCCCCAGGTGAGATGTGGTACTATACAGAGGAAGAAGGAGAGGAGGGCGAGATCCCTGAGATCTTTGTAGGCTGTACTACATCTGCCTCCATTCCACCCACTGAATCCCTCCTGCCCAGACCCAGTGACCCTGCCATATATATACAATCCTCCAGGATCCCAAACCTGTTTGCACCACAAAACCATCTCTCCCTGAATCCCTGTTTTCCTGCATCCTACCCAAACACTCCCAGACATTCTTTTCCACATCCCTATGGTTATTATTTTGCAAACTCCCAGTCAACAGTAACAAAACACTACTGTTCCCATAATCCCTCCTATTCATTTCACAAGCCTACCGTTCTGAAGTCACCTACCCCCTAGGACAAATAATACAATTGCACCTTGTTATAATACCTCCTCCCCATCCTATCACTCAGAAACTCTACCCCCCACCCCTTTTCCAACACAAACACTTTCGCACACCGCGAGAGATGATGGACGAACACCAAGGTCATTTACCTGACGTGTCCCAATGCCAGGGTCAGGTGAAGTCATGCAATTAACCTGAACAACACACACCTGGCAGCCCTTTCCCTTCCCCACAGGTATAAAAGGTGTAGCACGAGAGCACAATACAGGCAAGGCAGACCGCACAACGAGAGAGGTAACTCAGCACGGCAGTTAAAGAGGAGGAGAAAGACTGCAGGAATTGAGAGGTTACCACAGAGAGAAGTGACCTTGCCCTTTTTGACAGAGGTCCGTGAAACCTCCAGAGAAGGAATCCTAAGACCGTGAACAATAGTCAGCGTGTGTTGCAGCAGATGTCATTGGTACACAGGCGCCTCCACTGCTGACAGCCAAGCCGGGGAGAGACACGTTGCCCAATGGTATTGGCCTTGACTCCACAGACAAGAAAGCCAAGCAGTTCATCACAGCCGGTGAGTCGAGGGGAGGGTCGATAAGAAACCGAACTGTGTTGAAAGAAAGTAGCAAGCGACCGTTTTAAGAAAGTACAAAGAACTATTGATACGCAAGGAGAAAGACAGCATAGCAGATTCAAGCACCACGTGGGTGCTCACTTGAGAAACTCGGGGCGATTACCCTGTTGTTGAACTACCGTAACCAGAAGGCCTTGGGAGAAAGGCGAGAAGGGGGTCAAAGTGGTTATACAATGGTCTAGTAAAGTCTAGTGTTGGAAGCCTTTGACCGACAGATGATTGTGGAAAGCGAATCCTGCATCGTTAAGTTGGCAAGAGTGAAACCTGACCAAGGGATGCGGAAAAGGGGAGCAGTCTGAAGTCACAATTAACAGTGGGTTGACAAGCGTGAACCCAACTGAGGGATGTCAACAGTCAACTGTTTAAAAAGACGTTAAGATTTGTGAATGTTACAGATGGAGACTGTGTTGAAAGCCATAGTGAACCAGGCTGAGGAAGGCTAACAATTGAGAGGGATCTGACCCCGAAGGATGGGGAACCCACGAGTGAATAACTATCACCCAAACACAAGTAAAGACAATCTTAGAACAACTTTGGGAACAGTGTTGACTTTTTGTATAAAATGTTGGGAGCTCATCAGACCCTCGGAAGCGAGAAGCTTGATTACTGAGGGGCCTGAAACTGATTGAAAACATCTTGTAGATCTGAGCCCGAATGAGGGGGATCCAAGGGTGAAAAGGCATCACCCAACGTGCAAGCTGAAAGGAACATTTTTTGTTATTTTATTGAGAACATCAGGTCCTCGGAGGCAAGAGACTTTATTTGTAGAAAAGAGACTTAACCACCGAAGGCCCTGACAAGCTAAGAATGGAACTGTTAGCTCGTGCTGGGAAAGCTTGAGGGTGTGCTGTGCTCCAGAGTCTTACCTTGTCCGGGGTCAAAACGTGGGGAAGGGAGACCTGACTGCCGCACCCTATCACATTATTTGTGAACACTTCTTTCTTTCCTGTTAACCCTATCCCATGCCCTTTGTTTGTATTTAGCATAAGGATTGGCAATGGGTTTTTATTAGTATAGGCCCTTTTTATTTGACAAGACGCCACTAGGACTACCTTAGTATTATTTGATGGTTGTAGCTTGCTCCCATCTTAGATTTAGGCTTAGATTAGGCGCTTTTCCAACACACATATACAGTTTAATAAACACCCTTGAACTGTGATCACTTGTGTCTGTCTTTACTGTTGCCACAGTACACTATGCTGCCTTATCCCATACATCTTGCTCCTCTGTCCACTGCCACTAGAGTGTCCACTGCCGAGGGCCAAGGAAACCAGACCATCCCAAAGTGCATTCAGAAGTTCACCAAACACAACCTAGATGGACACCTCAAAATTGCCCGCTGGGATCACCACTGAACACTCTCCATGCAAACTCTCTACTCTTCCATTTTATAACACATAGTACACATACCAACTAAATAAATGCACACATGGCTATTGAATACTGCACTCAACAGCCAAACATAAGAATACTACACCTCTCAATCAATTTATATATCACAGATCCGGTCAGTTCATCCTAACACCAATGACACACTTGGCTCACCTCTTGACATAGGCACCTCAAGTGCTCTTGACATAAACCATCTCCAAACAGACCGGCACATAGTACCCGGGCACTTTCAAAATGCATGCATAAATATTACAGAAAAGCTATCTTGCATGCTGCCTCTCTTCCCAATAACCAAACCCACTCGCCACTGTTTTTTGGATCTGCCAGAACACAAATCATGGAAATAGAAGCGAATATAGCGGTATTTGAGTGTATAACACAGCCTACAATAACAACCCACACTCATGCTTAGAGGCGCGGATAAAACAAATTCCCTTCTTGTGTGTATGAACATTGCTTTAGAATCTGGGGCCTTTTGTCTTCCTCTGTCTCTTTCCTGGTGGCTTCTAGAGATGATTTCATCAGATGGAGCCCTCATTTATATGCCCATTTCTAATATATTGTTATTTAGTCGTGAAAAGTATTGTTAAAAGAGTTTATTGCTTGCCTTGTGCATTTCTGCTTTTTGAAAATGTAGGCTATTTTGATGGATATATCATCACATTTTTTCATTAGGAAGTCGTTGCTATGGGCAACCTATTGGCTTTGTTTGATATGCTTGCTTGCTTTACTTGATATGAGGTTTTTTTCCCTCTCTTTTTATAGGTTGTGCTCGGTTCTGGGATTGCGGACCCCACTCTTGGTAACTCAGCAGCTTGAAGGGGCAGTAAAGGGAAAGGATTCTGGAGTGGAGGCAACAACGAAGCCCTTTGTCTTGTACTCTTAGAAGAACTTGGAACATTAAGTACCTACATTCTGCAAGGCAGAAACGAATAGACCATTGTATACTTTTATTTACTTATACGCGGAGAAATAAACCAATCATTTTTTACTAGCACACATACCGCATATGTTCTATGTACTTCAAAAAGCAAAGATGATTATCACAATTTAGGTTGCCCTAATGCACTTTTGAATTATGTGAGATTGCAGAAGGAGACTGATAAGGAGGTGTCAACCTTTTAATGTGTAACTAAGAAAACCTGTCTCGCCCTACTTCTAAGGGGTTTGCCTTGTCTCAACCTAGGGAAACCTTAGTAAGCTGTCAGAATGCCCATCAAAAATAAATGTTCTCTGCACTCCATCAGAAACCAACCAATCTAAGCCTAAGACTATAGACATAAGTGTTTAACTAAAGTAAAGTTTGGGTTTTCTGCCAGGAGAATAACTCCCTTCTCCTGGCAGCGTCAGTCTTTTAGTAGAAGTAACTCCTGCAATGTCCAATCTCAGGGGACTTGGGGAAAGACTCACTTCTCCTGGTCCTTCTATAAAGGTTTTCCACAGTGGTCTTTAAACTCTCCTGCAGAAAACTAGATTAGTCTCTAACTCCTTCCAGGAAGTAGAACAACTCATGGCCTTATGTGGCTTCCATTTAACACTCTGATGATGGCTATCTTTTCCAGGGGTTCTCTATATCTTTCTTGTAAACCTCTCTACTGGTTTCTATATCGTAATGAGGGGATTGTTTCCCAAGGATCTCAGACTTTCCAGTGCCATTTGTTTAGCGACAGTGATGAGGGAGACAACTCCTGATACCCTCTGTTTTAACAGAGATATTTGGTAAATCACTGTGATGAGCGAGATGGCTCCCTTTCCACTCTGCTTGGACAGCAGTATTGGGTGGACCACTGAAATAAGAGGGTGACTCCTGATGCACTCTGCTTATGCAGTGGTATTTGGCTGATCACTGCAATGAAGGAGATGGCTCCCGATATACTCCACTTGATCAGCGTTATTCTGCTGACCACTGCGATGAGGGAGATAGATCCCAAATACTCCACTTGAGCAGTGGTATTGGGTTGGCCACTGCGACAAAGGAGATGAATCCCGATGCACTCTGAGTTGATCCACTTCCCAGACCCCACCCAGTCTTCTCACCGTTCCCGTTACCTACGGTATATTGGGAACACAGCTCCAGTTCTTCACGTGGTCGTGGGTGCCTCTCCTCCCCTCCTTTTTTCCTGCACAGCTCCACGGCAGGCTGGTGATATTGGTCGGTGTTGTTTCTGGACCAGATTGTCCAACTTTCTGCAGTCCCGCCACCACAAAGTGAGTCGGTTGCCTGCCTGCTCCCAGGTTCCGCCAGCGATGTCATGTCCTTCTTGTGTCCCTCCTGGAGAGAGGCAACTGCTTCAGCTGTAGGGTTACAAGCTTGAACTTCCATGTCTCATTCCCACACTCTTGACTTTTGCAGTGAGAGCACCCTAGTGCATTCTTGCTTTCTACTTTCTACTGCTACTTCACCCAGGCATAGCGACAACATCATCTTGGAAAGTATTTTTGGCACTCTTCATGCCTCCACTGAGCCACATTGTTACAAACTTGGCAAGGACTTACGCTATTGGAGGGGTGTCGGTTGCTGGTCACCTGTACTGGAAAAACGTTCTCACTACAACTACCAGAATTCTTTGAGACTAATCAGTAAGACCTGCTAATCGAACTCAGCCTTCCTGATGATTATTTGAAATAAGAAAGCGCTTCAAGGAGTACAACTACAGACAACAGAACTGCATCTGAAGGGATCTAACCCTGGTAACACTGAGCAACTTGTTCATTTTGGAATTCAACCCAGATATATATATATATGTTTTGCAACAGGTTTAATTGACTAGGACCTGGAGTGCGCCTCACCTTCCTTCATTTTTTACCTCCTGTTATGGGAGTTCCGGGCTCCAGAGGCAGCGGCACCGGGGTAACTGTGCCCCACTCTGGAGAATCATAAAGATGGTTCTCTCCCCTCCCCCAAACTTGGGAAGGACTTGTGCTATTGGAGGGGTGTCGGTTGCTGGTCACCTGTACTGGAAAACCTTTCACACTACAACTACCAGAATTCTTTGAGACTAATCAGTAACATCTGCTAATGAAACTCAGCCTTCCTGATGATTATTCGAGATAAGAAAGTGCTTGAAGGAGTACAACTACAGACAGCAGAACTGCAGGTGAAGGGATCTAACCCTGGTAACACTGAGCAACTTGTTCATTTTGGGATTTAACCCAGATATATATATTTTTTGCAACAGGTTTAATTGACCAGGACCTGGAGTGCGCGCCTCGCCTTCCTTCATTTGTTACCCACATTGTTACAGTACTTTTCTGACTTTGCATATGGTTATTCCAAATTCTTCTTGCATTCTTCTTCATCCCAGTATGTTTTACATTTGTCACAGTAATGTCTTTACAGTAATACTATCCACTATCAATGGTGGGAGAAAAGGGTGACCATGAGGTTAGGTGGGTTATGTGACAGTGTTTTAGGGAGGCTTTTCCCCAGATGGATGCCCTTATCTCCAGGAGGGGTGTCCCTCCTATGAGGCCCTCTCGCATATTACTACCCCCTAGGGAGACTATCGGGTAGCATCCTCACCTCCCTAGCCTCATAAGAAAGGGCTCCACCCTGGGGAGAAGTGACGAGACCTGGCGATTCATCACAATTCCCTCTACTTTTAGAAACACCTGCAGCATGCTGTGTCTGCCAATGGAACACTTGAAACAAGTGTTCCATACCGTCCAGAAGATGATGAAATACATCATAAGACTCTATCCCAAAATACAGCCTTTGAGCAGGGTTCCATATTGATCACAGTGTGATTCGATTTCTCTAAATGTAATGACTAATTAAATTCTATTGGCAGCTTCCCTCGATAATAAGTGATGAAAACTGTGCCAATGTCCCTGATGAACAACTTATTAATAGCTGTGAAATAGGCCTCTGGTTGCTTATCTATTGCTGAACAGCTGTTGCTCTGTGGTCCCTTCTGGTTTGAGAATTTTGCCTTTCCCTGTTTACTGTAATTATCTTGACTAACAAATGTTGTGCAAAGAAAGCAAATATTAAGTCTTGCAATCAAATAAGTATTAGTAATGGGTGTTGGACTTCAAATCGTTTGTAAACAACTCATTATTTTCACAATGTGACAGCTGCGCTTAACCATTCAAGGTCTTCCAATTTGCAGTCAGGGCCAGTTATTAGCAAATCTCAGGAACAATGCGTAGAGAAACGATTTTGTAACATGTCCTACATTTGACAGTCATCATAGTGAATCCAGCCAATGATAGGTAAATGCCATGACCATACATTAATCTCCATTTCTCAGCGCTATTGTCCATCTTGATTGTCAGCGATGCCTATACATGCCCCCTTCCCCACTGCCCTCATGGGTATGCCTCCTTGTGGCAATTTATATTGTCGGGGTTGTAGGAGCCACAGTGGAGTATAGGGGGAAAAGGAGTACAGTGGGATCAGAATTGGCATCCAACTTGCACTTTGACCTTTCCTATTTTTGGAGGGATCAAGCTTTCAAGGTTTCATAGTAAGTCTTAGTACCTGGGGATTAGTCCTCAGAGTGAGGGGGTCTGGGCGTCTCAGAGAGATTTGCAATACCAAGGTGGACTGGTTAGTGTTGCAGCTCTCTTGGTGGGTTAAAAGCTTGCCACTGACCTTCCACTGGTGGGTTTCTTCCCCTTTCAGAGCCCTGTCCAATGTGGTAGGTCAGACAGAAGAGGCAGGCACAGAGACATGGTTCAACCTTACTTTAATAAGTGCTATAAAATAACAAACAGGGGCTTGTAAGGATGTCTCATGAATTAAAGTAATTCCCCCGTCCAAAACCTGAACTAATCTAACACTACTCTGCTGTATGAAAAAGAATATACTAAGAAGAATCCTAAGCTATGGCATATTTAAGGTTTATGAGCACCACAAAAGTCGGTGTGTTCCCTATGGTTTCTCACAAATTGAGCTTGTGTACACATTCACTCTCTAAAACCTCAATTCACCATTAGGTATTAAAAAATATATCTGTTTAATTTCTATTTACCACATGAAAATATATGGCAATGTATAATTATTTGTTTACTAACCATTTGTGCTACAATAATTACATTCAAAAGTGAAAGTTTACACACTGAAATAGTTACTCACAATTTATATTGCGACCAAAACCAAATCATTAATTACATACTGTAAGGAATCGGAGGGCATCCTCACTTCTTTCCCCCAAAATATCCTCCTCTCATGGGGCCAGGGAAAGGCCGTCGGTATCGGATCCTGACCCTGGGGGTGGATATGCGAGTGAGGATCACCTGGATGAAGGAGAGGGACTTGTAGGCAAGAGCAGTCATGTGGAAACGCAGTGAGAGGTCCAGAGAAGCCAGAGAGGGATGCCACGCCAGCGCAGCAGGAAGCCAGTGGGAAAGCAGACCGACACGATAGAGCTCTGCAGAGGAAAACTGGAGCTACCCTCTGAACCGGAGACGGAGCTTGAGAGACTGGAGAGAAGCAGAAGGAGCACTGCTGAGCAAACCACAGTGTAAGAGAGGCTTGCCGTGTCACGAAAGCAGTAAGGTGTATCGGGGAAGCCGGCAGGCGAGAAGGAAGCTCTGCATGGAGCCACAGGAAGACAGAGAACTGTTCCAAGAGGCACAACACGCTTTACAGCCCCACACCATTCCTCTATTCACAATAAATGGCAAGCTGCTGAAGTTAAGAGACTCTAATTACATTAAATCCCTAATTTAAGTACATTTGAAACAAAAGTGTGAAAAGCAAGTAATGAACTGTGTTAAAGCAAGAGAAAAGATTACTACCAATAAAGTGAATTGGAGGGAGCTGAGATGGAAAAGCAATGTTAATAAGCAAAGTGAGCAAATCAACCAGAAGTGAATGTTTGGAATAAGCACTGCTAGGAGTCAAGTGAATATTGTCAAGAGTGAAGCAGATATTGTTGCTCATTATTGGAAGAAATGAAAGGTTGAGAACAGTGAATCTGTATATAAGGAACACCTGATAACCAAAGCATCAGAGGTTTTGGTCAAAGAAGCTGAAACAGTGTACACGTTTCCTAGCAGGAGAGTGTACTGGGAAGCTTGCATTTGCTATTGCAACTGGAAGCTAACAAAACAGTGAATGGTGATGAAATAGGAAACAATAATGCTTCAAGGGCTAGAGACCTAAGTCAAGCCTTAGTGTGAAGCAGAAACTGTGGCAAACAAACTATACACTAAGAAAGGTGTGTCTGTTGCCTGATATGTAATCAGTGGACCTTGTGGTCCAAGAACTGCAACTAGACTGAATACACCCTCCTAAAGGTAAGCCACTTGGTGACTGAAAAAAAGGAAAAGCATCTGGTTAATTAAACTGAGAAAATGAACTTAAAAAACTGTAGAAAGATAACCAAACTGAAGGGATGGGAAGTGAACTATTTGAAGCTTAGGGAAGGCAAGCCCTCTTTTGTGAAGTGAGCTCTTTAAACCCTGGGGAATCAAAAAACCCTTTTCAGTACAAGGACTGGAAGAAGTTCTTCACTTTCATTTGAACACTTTTTATTTGATGCTTACATCCCTAGTCATTGTATGAAATTAGATGTGAGGGCAAGTATAGGTTTTGGACACAGAGAGACATCTGCTTTGGACTTCCTGACACAGACAATCATGAGTTTAAGTTAGGTAGGAATATCGCACCTTAGTATAGGGCAAGTAAGGCCATTTTCCAACCCTCAACTTTTAGTTAATAAAGTTTGTTTATAAAATCGTATTCAGTTGTCTGGATCTACTTCATGATGGCTTCACAATACATACATTTCCATCTCTCATTTCAACCTCATATTAAATGTAGGGATATCTCTGTGCCCCTCTGGACGAGGAGTCTTGCACCAAAACCCTTCACAATCCTACAACAATGCTTCTACCCCTTTTCCGATCGTGAATGCAAGTTTACAGCATACAATCCCTAGTAATTTACTTCCCGTTGCCCCTTATGTGTAATAAAATGTTTGCAGAATATATTGTCAACATAACAATTGTCCTATTAACTGTAGTAAAACAGAAGGATAGAGAACGAAGGAGATATAGAAGAAATAAAGAAAAACAAAACAGCTAATAAACATGCCAATCATTTTAGTCTCTTTCGTCAACTCTCCCTGCTCCGAACATCAAGCCAGCAATATCAGTTGTCTAATCACCTTCAAGCAATCCGAGGGCTCTCAGGTGAGTTAGGCATGTATTGTCTTTGTTCTCGATATAGTTCAAGAAGCAATTCCACTTCACAAAAACCCTGAAATATCGTCCTTAATAGTGTATGACATCTTTTCAAAGATCATGAGAGGTCACATTTTGCCCAGCCTATTCTCTATGATCTAAGTACAGACAGTGTTCCATAGTGAAGAGATTGTGATCCTTGTCACTATCAGGATTCATAAAATCGAGTTCCAGGGAGTTTGAAATGCATGAACTATCAAAGTCATACCTCTAGTGTGCAGGATATGGAAGAGTTAGCAATGTTGTATGCCGAGTCAGCCACATCTCTGCAATAGATTCTAAGTTTGTGTCAGTGCCACCAGACATGAAGAAATATACCCCTGCCTCTGCAGCCATTCTATCGGGGTTTAGATACCACCTAGCCATACTTTGAAGCTGTTCTCTGCATACTGGCTGCTGGCCGTAGCTTTCTGTGTTCCATTCCATACTGATGTCCAGGTATATTCCATAAATTGATTTCCCAAGTCTCTATGCCAAGATTCAGAGTAATAGGGAAGACCTTCATTCATTTTAGTGCTTAGACATCTATACAATTTAGATATTAGTACTGTGGTTCTTGTGGAAGAGAATATTATTTGTTCCAACTCAGTGAGGGGTCTTTTTGCACCTTCTCTGATTGTTTTAGACAATGCCCAGTGTCTGAGTTGATAATATCCCTCCTTACAAGTTTTGCAGGAGCAAATCTCCCCTTCAGTGTGTAAATGCGTCAGCCATTGGGAACAAGAGTATTACAGTAGGAGACACACAGTATTTGTCTTCTTCAGAAAGGAAGATTTATATGATACCAGAATATTTGATAGTTTGTCAGAGTCAAACTTCCCTTCCCATAAATACCCACATTATGAACAGGGAAAACTCTTGTGATAACCAGGATATCATTGGGAATCAAAAGATCAACTCTTTGACTTCTGGTAAATATAATTCTTCCTTGAATCTGAAGCAAACATTACATCATCTAGAACCCTTATCTAAGAATTTAGCCACTAAGCAATATAAATCCAACAAAGTTGAAGTTTATAATTTTGAAAGAAGTGGCAAAAGAAACATTGGGGACTTCATGCCTCACAATGCCCTATGTACTGGAATGAGGAAGAGGCCATCAGAGGCACTAAACTGCAAGAGGCAGTCTAGTGGTTCTAAAGACCCACACCTGAACAGGTCATTTGAATATATAAGGCCCCCTTAGGAGCAGGCCATTAGAACAGCAGGGTGGAGTTACAGACCCCACCAGTTGCAGTTGCAGTTGCAGTTGCAGTGGAAGCAGAAGGAAGAAGCCAGAGCTGCGACTAATTGGAAAGCAGGTGTTGGTCCTGAGAGGGTCTCCAAGGTGGGAACCTGAATTGCAGAGTTCACGCAGCGGGAATGGGCATTGCGGCTGACTTTTCCCCCAGCAGAGATGCAGTCACCTTTGGGTGTATTGTGTCACAATGGCAGGCGAGCGCCATTTGACACTTGAAGTGAGGAAAGCTCCTTTTCTGTTCAATGTGGGCCGCCTGAACCAAGAAGCAGTCTGCCGTACAGACTGAGGCAAAAGAAGAAGAAGGAGGATGAACAGCGGATCGCACAGACGCGTATGACAATACCGGTAAGATTACCATCAGTAAGTAACCCCGGTATGCCCCGTACGCGACCACTGAATAATACTAATTATTTTTAATTTTTAATCCCGAACTGATAGAAAGAAATCTCATTGGTGAAATAAGAACTTCATAAGAGGCAAGAAGTAAAAGTTACCAGCATAATTATGAAAGCCAAAAACAATGTTAAAATAAAGAAAGGGCAATACTGAATCCAGTTGACCACAACCATCATTTCTACGGTAAAGAGGGGGCAATCCCTCACAGAAATGATAAAGTATGTTGGCTGAATGACAAGAGAACATTGTTGCAGAATGTTTGTAACTGATGTTGCCAGAAATGGGAAGAAACAATAGTTAAAAAAGATAACAACAAGTATTGCCCATGCCAAACAAAAGCAAGTGTGAGAAACAAACCTTGTCAGCAGTTTGTTGATGTGAAAGTGGGAAAACAGAAGTGGCAGGAGAAGGCCCCTCTTGATATAGAATGTTCAGGAGGAGAGGGGCCAAACCTGCATTGCCTGTGGCAAAATCAAGAGTGGACCAAACATCACCAATGTGTAACATGTTTTCCTAAAAGATGTTGTGATTATCGATGAGGTTGAAAGTTAAAGACTTTCTTAATGATTTGAAGTTGGCCTCACCATAGAGTATTTGTAGTAGAGTGATGAGCATTTTGTCCTGACAGGCGATTATACCAGGATAGGTATCTTTTTAGTGGTGGTCCTGGCAGGTTAGTGGACCAGGAAGAAGTCATTGAAGTGCTATATTGTGGTAGAAGGTTTTTGTCAAGAAGAAGACGTGGCAAAGTCACTAAAGTATTTCATGAACTGTTGTGGAATCCTCCTGACAAACTTTGTTGTTGATACAGTAGAATTGTAGAAGTGTTTAATTTCTCAAGAAGTTGTGTTGAACTTTTGCTATAAGTGGCAAGACAAAGATGTGTTGTCTAATTGAACTATTGATCAAAGTCCAAGTGGAAGACTTTTTGGAGCAAGAGGAACTTTTATGATTCAAACTTGGATACAAAAAGGAACTTGGTTATTTGAATGGTTGAGTGAAAATCTTGCTTTAAATCTGGGGAGGGGGATCCACCCCAGGTTACAAGGATATACAGTTATTGGGTCTGTGTTGAACTTAACTGGTATGTCTGTTACATTTGAATTGCCATCTATTCCCTTTATGAGTTTTAAGTATGTATAAGTGTGAGGGACAGATTCCTATTGCTAGAGTGTTTCCTGTAGTTTATTTGGATAGGCAGGGAAACCCTCATTAGATAAGGGATAGTGAGGCGTTTATCAAACCTTTTTAAGTTAATAAAATGGCATCTTGTGAAAACCCTTAACCAAGTTGTCCACCTCACATTTCTGACCACTTACACAAATCTCTGAGTACTCTAAGCTGGGAGGAATGGAAGTATCGAATTATGTTTGGTAGGGACAGACCCTCCCTGTCTCTTTTTCAAAATAGTGTCTTCTTTGATATTCTATAAAATGGTCCCTGCCAAATGTACACCATAATCCCTCCATGCAGTTTCAGAGTCATTCTTGGTATTGCTACTGGCGGAACTTGGAAAGCATATGGCAACTTCGGTAGGATATTCATTTTTATGGAGGTGATTCTTGCAAATAAAGATAACGCTTCAGAGCTCCATTTCTTAATCTCTTGTTCGATGGAAGCAAATGGGCCTGGGTAGTTTGCATTGTCGATCAATGACTTTTGGGGTGTAAGGTTCACTCCTGAATATTTATTACTGCCAGTAGCCTGTCTTAAAGGGGTTGAATTGATTACTTGAGAGACGTGATCTGGGGGCATGGTTAGGTTGAGAGCCTCATATTTGTATCTGTTATTATAAAGCCTGACAATATTTGAAAGGTTCTCAGCAGTTTCAAAAGTGTGAGAGTGGTGCTTGGAGGCATCAGTTAGAACACAAATAACGTTATCAGCATTCAAGGCCATGGCCAAAGCAGGGGCGATAATGGGCACCCATGTCTCATCCCTGTGGCAAGTTGAAAATCATTTAATATGTACCGTTTAGCAGGAACTCTAGCTGAAGGCAGCATATACATGGAAAAGACCCCCTCTGTAAATGTCTCTCCCAAGCAAAATCTATGCATTACTTATCTCAGGAAGGGCCACTTGACAGAACTGAATGCCTTCTCTGCATCGACGGCTACGGCACCACTGACAGTTTTTTAGTGTTCTCAATATCAATTATGTCAACAGCTTTCCATAAATTGTCAGGAGGTTGCCTGCCACATACAAATGTGGACTGTTCCGTACTCCTTATCTTAGGGAGTACTTTGTCTAGTCGACTCATGAGGATGTTGGCAAAGATTGTTATGTCTGCGTCGAGGATTGCTATGGGTCAGTATGATTTGCCCTGGGTGGGATCTCACCCATGTTATGATTCTAGCTTCCCCCAATGGTTTAGGTGACCTATCTTGAAGCCAGATAAGGCTAAAGAAAGTGAGTGAGTAATGGCTATCAGAGGTCTCTGGTGAATGTTTTAGAGAAAGTCAAAGTTATGCTTTCCAGAACCGTGGCTTTATCCAGGTTTAAGTGACCATAAGTAGTTCCTCTATTTTAATCTCACTATTAAGATTGACTCTCTGGAATTCAAATATTTTAGAAAGCTGTGTGACAAACCTGAATGTGTCTCCCGAGTTAGTCCACAGTGATTTGCCATCCAGGTGGCCAGGACAAGGCCATCGCTATTGGATCCAGCTCCTGGGGGTGGACCAGTGAGGGAGGATCACCTGGATGGGGGGTCCTCGGGGAGTGGAAGTGGGACAATGATGGGTGAGACGAGGTATCCCCCTTCTTCCAATACCTTTTCCCCATCCTACCACCTATGATATTCCGAAACAGTGCCCCCCCTTTCTTCACACAAACACTTTCGCACACCACGAAAGACAACGGACTAATACCAGAGTTGTTTACCTGACCATTCCTAATAAAAGGGTCAGGCAAAGTCAGGCAATTGACCAGAATCAAACACACCTGGTGGCCCTTTCGCTTCCCCACAGGGATAAAAGGTGGAGCATGAGAGCACAGGATGAGCAAGGTAGAACGCACAACAAGAGAGCTAATACAGCATTGTAGTTCGAGAGGAGGAGAAAAATGCCACGAACCGAGAGGGTGACAAGGAGAGAATCGATCTTGCCCTTTCTGAGCCAGGCCCGTGAGACCTGGACAGAAGGAATCGTGGGACCACGAGCAATAGCTCAAGTGTGTTGCAGCAGATGTCAACAGTACACAGAGCGTGCCTACACTGATCAGCAGGACCAGAGGGAGATGCGTGGAACCTGCCTTGACTCCCGATGCAAGGAAAGCCAACCGGTTCATCACAGTCGATGAGTCGAAGGGGAGAACCGATAAGAAACCGAACCGTGTTCAATGAAAGCCACAAAGTGTCACATTGAGTAAAGTTCAAACAGCTGCAAATTGTTAAGGGGAGACCAGCTGCTGAGGGGAGCAGTACCACGTGGGTGCTAACTCGAGAGACCCTGGTTGATCCCATATTGAATGAAACTACTGATACCAGAAGGCCATAGGAGAGCTGCAAGAAAGGTCAAAGTGGTCATACAGGGGTCTAGCAAAATCCCTGTACAGTCTAAAGTCTTTGACCGACAAATGCAAGGGAAGTGAATCCCATAGCAAGAGAAAGCAAGAGGAATTGTGAAGTGGCAAGAGTGAACCCGACGAAGGGATGCCAATAAAGAGGGGAAAAGTCGAAAGTCTGAAGTGTGTTGACAAAAGTGAACCCGGTAGAGGGATGTCCACTGTGAACTGTTTACAAAGACATTAAGATTTGCGAGCGTTGAAAGAGAAATTGATTTGTGAAAAGCCATAGTTGTACCCGACGGGAGGGAGGCTGATATTCGAGAGGGGATTACGCCCGGAAGAGGGGACTCATTGGTGAAGACTCATCACCTCAAGTGCAATCCAAAATAAACTTTTGTTTGTTATTTGAACCCATCAGATCCTTGGAATCAGGGGAGACAACCTCAGAAGATCCTGATATTGATAAGAACTGTTTGAGGGTCTGCACCCGGAAGAGGGGGACCCAGCGTTGAAACCATCACCCAACGTACATTTGGAACAGAACTTCTTATGTTTGTTATTTTTGAAACCCATTAGGTCCTTGGGGGACAAGAGACTTTTTTGTAGATAAGAGCCTTAACCACTGAATTTCCAGATACGTGAACCGGAACTGTTGTCTCATGCTGGGAAAACTCAAGAGTGTGCTGTGCTCAGGACTCCCGCATTGTCCTGTGCTCAAAACGAGGTGAAATGAGACCCCCAGCTAACACATCCTGCCTTATCATTTGTGAACACTTCTTTCTTTCCTGCGAATCCCATCTCACACTCTTGTATTTAGCGTAAGGATTGGCAATAGTTTATTTTTAGTATAGGCGCTTTTATTTGACATGACGTCACAAGGACGGCCTCATTATTATTTGATGGTCATAGCTTGCTCCCATCTTAGATTCAGGTTTAGATTAGGCATTTTTCCAACCTTCCTATACAGTTTAATAAACACCCTTGAACTGTGATCACTTGTCTCTGTCTATTCTTGATACCATGCCTTCCTTACAGTTGACGGTTATCCAGGAATCTTCCTGTTTCTGTTTTGTCACGGTTTTCAGAGGTATAGAGGGATTGGTGATATTGCTTAAACTCTTCCTCAATTGCAGAACCAGCAGTCTGATTTGTATCCCTTCATCCAATATTTTAATGATTTGCCTTGAACTGATCTTCACCTTCAGTTTCCAAGCTAGGAGCTTCCCAGCCTTATTACCCTTCTCATAATATTTTTACTTTGTTCTCAATAGTGAATATCCTGCATTGTTTGAGTTCAGCACATTGATTTGATTAAAGGCATTGTGTATGTTATTGAACACTTTCTGGGAGCCTGTATTTGTGTATTGCTGCTCAGCTTCCCAAAGTTTCTTTGTTAATTCATCATGCTTGGCGCACCTCACCTTATTAAAAGGCATCCCACCTGGCATACAAGTCAGCAATGTCTGGAGGGATCTCAACAAAACTGATCTACTTAGCTACCTCTTTCTTCACCAATGGGTCTCTGAGAAGAGAAGGGTTCAGCTTCCTCACTTAGAGCCTTAGTTCATTCTGACCAATATCGAGAGATAACTGTAGCAGTGCAAGATCTGAAAGGTCTATTGTGCCTATATACGTTGCGTGAAAGTGGGGCAGTAATTGGATGCCTAACCACACATTGGGCCTCATTACAAGTATGCCGGTCTGGAAATAGTGAGGCCGGTAGCTCCGTACAAGCACCTTTTTCCGGTCCGGCATACTCTGAGTTGAAATGCTGCTAACACTGTCACTGCAAGTGACCTATCGAATCCGTAAGCAACGTGACCAGAATCTGCAGCAAAACGCATCGGCCATGCCTGAGACACCGGCATGGCGTACATGCACATTCTGAGTATCCCGTACACAGAAACACCGGCATGGACATGTCGGTAGCACTTTGAATCCTGCGTCGGAAACACCAGCATCATGGACCAGGCGTTAACTAGAGTCAGGTGTGTAGAAACAGGCCACAGGTAGCCAAAATCAGACCAGGTGGCCCCACGCAGCACTGCAAAAGCACAAAAGGGCCACTCCCACACCCCACACCCCTTCTAACACTACCATGCTAGTAGTAGCAGTCCTGCAGTTGGAAGCCGTGCATGCAGGCCTACTACTTGAAGAGGCAGGGAGGTAGAGGTTGCAGTGGAGGCACAGGAGGAGAAGGAGGGCCACCATGGCCCAGCAAAACAACAATGGCCAGCAGGTTGCAGCCCGCAAGCAGCCACCTATATACCACGCATAAGGGCCACACCCTTCAACCTGAGCCAAAGCCAGATCCACACCCTGTACAAGCTAGACAGGGAGACCATCACATCCATAGTGGACCTGGGTACGACGTCCTTTCATCGCCTGCCTGTTCATCCTCAGGCTTTTTAACGTGCACATTCCATTGAATGTGCTCATTGAATTTTTTAGGGGGGGTGGGAAAGGGAAGATAAGGGTTTGGGCGGGTGGGCAATAGCAAAAAATAAGTGTGGGAGGGGAATTTGGGGGGTACATCTAAAAAAGAAAAAAAAAACCATGCTCACATTCGATGGAATGCGCACGTTAAAAAGCCTGGGGATGAACAGGCAGGCGATGAAATGACATGGAACCGTGGACCTGATACATGATGACCTGGTCAGCCTCATACAGGACTGTACAGCCATCCCTCCTTGCTCAAGGTAGTGTCTGTACAACACTTCCTAGCCACGGCCACCTACCAACACACCGTTGGTGAACTGCATGGGCTATCTCAACCCTGTTTCTTGTGTGTTCTGTTTCAGGTCATTGATGCACTCCTGTGTTACGTTGCAGATCACACAGGCCAACCTAGAACAGCTGACCAGGTAAATGCCACGAAAATCGCTTTTTATGCTCTTGCAGGCATGCCCAATGTGATAGGTGCATTGGACTGCACACATCTGCCGCTGGTGGTCAGGCATGCCGTTGAGGCAGTGTACAGGAACCGAAAACTCTATCACTCACTCAATGTGCAGATGGAGTGTGAAACCCGCCACCTCATCACCCACTGCTGTGCCAGATTCCTCGGTTTATCCCACGACACCATGGTGCTGCAGAGCTACATGCTGCATGGTACATGGCACGTCACAGAGGAGAGCGTACCTGGCTGTTGGGTGAGTGTATCTACCAAAGCATGTGCACTGTTCAAGGGGAGGGGGCAGAAAACACCATGGCATACCTGGCTGTTGGGTGAGTGTATCTACCAAAGCATGTGCACTGTTCAAGGGTGGTATGTACAACACCTATCAGCAGTGCATGTGTGCAATACAATGTGCAACACAGTAATAGCATGCCCGAGTACAAGGCCTTGACTGGCGTGTCTCAATTGACTAAACTGATCATGCGCATGCATTACAACATAAAATCTGTACAGCAACATCAAAAGCACTGCATGTACCAGAATGCATCACACCAATGTCCCATAACTCAGTGCAACTCACACTACCTGCTGCACAAAATAATTATCTCTGTCTAGTGTCATTGCCTTCCCCATCCATCCAATTCCTTGTATGGTATCTCTCTGTGAATATTTCCACATCCATCATTTTTGCATAATCATTGATGCTGTTCAACCACTCCCATGCAGCACGTCATGTACCTCAGAATGCAAGTACGCCTTCAGGCATGTATGGATTCTCAAAAATATTTTAAATCTCACCTCAACGCAGATTACCGTCCTTACCAGTGTCAGCCATGCCTACCAGGTATGCGGCCCCTGGCAGGGTCTGCAGTGTTGGCACACCGGCTGTGTCAGGCCGAAGACTATTTTGCAGGCCAGTAAACATTGCCACCTGGTGATGGCACCCGCACACCTACAGCCAGACAAGCCGCAATTGGATTTAGCACTTGTCATTACATTGACATTGATGACTGCAGACATATATCCCTAAGATCAGCCTGATCCTATGCAAAATGGTCCATACAATGCATGGACATCTATTCACACTGACAATGCACATTTTAACATGGTCAAACATGACATATGCTACGTCACCAGCAATTACCATGTGTAATTTTGCATTGCTTAGCCAACACTATACAGACTGTACCAACATGATCAGGGCACAACTATGACATTCTACCCTTTCTGTCGCTCCCTTGTAGGTGATGCTGGATATCCCACGATGCCATGGCTGCTGACCCCGGTGAGGCAACTACACAACCAGCACAAGCAGAGATACAACCGTGCCCATATCCGTACTCGTTTTACAATAGAAAAGACATTTGGCTCATTAAAGGCAAGGTTCTGCTGCCTGAGCATATAGGGTGGCACACTTTTGTACAGCCCTGTGAAGGTGGGAAAGATAGTCCTGGCCTGTGCCATGCTGCACAGCATGTGTATCAGGCACAAAATCCTACTGCCCCCTGACATGGACATGCACCCACCAGAGGCGGAGGAGGAAGACAGCGATGATGTACTGTCATTTGCACATCGCTGTGATGGCATGGATGGCCTTGTTGCATGTGAGGAACTGATTTACCACTATTTTTGATCACTTTACACACACACGTGGCACAGAGCAGCTAACACACTGGGCACTCCACAGTAAATTAATCACTCACTTACACTGAAAATGCAATGTCCAGTCATGATTTCTATGCAACACCAACTGTAATATGTATAATGGAAATAATTACAAATGTGGAAAACCAATAACTGCCAATACTATCCCTCCCCACTCCTCCTTCCCAACTATCCCTCCCAACTCACCCTCCCCAACTATTCCTCTCCACTCCCCCTGCCCAACTATCACTCGCCAACTGTCTCAACACAAGTCCTGTCATGTTCTGCAAGGAGTACGTGTGTAAGTCACAGACAGGGAACAA
Organism: Ambystoma mexicanum; assembly: GCF_040938575.1. NCBI lineage: Eukaryota > Metazoa > Chordata > Amphibia > Caudata > Ambystomatidae > Ambystoma > Ambystoma mexicanum. Next base: position 508,245,761 of record NC_090935.1, read on the forward strand.
GTGTCCTGTCCCTATTTATGTCCCCTTTTTGGGTCAGGTGTGCAGCTGTGTGCTGAGCTGGACAACCGCACTGAATGCCTTCTTGGGCTGCTGGGCACAGAATAAAACAGGAAAACATGGAATACATGGAAAACAGGATTTTTAAACATTGAAAACGAAAACGGCCTGCATATTGTAGAGGTGGAGTCAAGTACCCCCACCGAATTTTCCTCACCCATGCTGCCTATATATGGGAGCCAGAATGTGAAACATGTGCATTACGAGTAAGAATACCTATACCAAAGAGAATCCTGGAAATAAGATTTCCAATGAGGCAGCCGTACATAAATACACAACAATAGGATGGTCATTTGAATGAAATCCCAGAGGAAGAAGGAAAAGCAAGCGAGAAAGCATATTGGTGACATCAAGAAAAGCAGAGTTGACGCACTCAGATGAGATGCAAAAGATGAGATAACAAAGATTCTATAATTGCTGAGTTCAAGGTATTAAAAGATGAGCAACATTTAGGGCTCGAGATGAAGATGTTCATGCTATAAGAATAATGGAGAAATTATTGAGTCATTTTACAAGTGTACATTCACAGCAATGCAAGAAGATGAAGTATTCTTTAAGGCTGGATTTGTGGTGAATAGTTTGCGGCGATGCGCCAACATATATATATAAGAAGTGTAAGGATTATGGACGATTCCACAATGCGCTTTAGCAGAGCTGGATTCCAAAAGCAGGAAGACGTTTTCAGTATGGCGCAGTTAGAAATCGAAAACTCAACCATGTAGGTGTATCAAAGAAAGGTTTGGTTGGATCAACACCAGTAAGTAGAGGTCGACTTGGGCCTGGATGTGCGTACAAACTATTACAGAACTTGTGAAAGAACAAAACTCCTGTCTCTAGTAAGAGGCGAGAACATTGAAGACGTCAGAGGTTTATCAAATAATATTTTAAATGCAGTAAAACTCGAAACCTTGGTCTACAGTCACGTGGTCAGATGAAAATAGACACCATGATGAACTATATTTAAATCAAGAAGACAGAGTATGCTATACTCCCTCATATTCTTCAGTACAGAGACCATTTCCATGGCCGAGTTCAAAGCCTTAATTGACTAGTAGGCTGCAAGTGTGATGATGGATGCCTGGGCTGATTGGTGGGAAGCTATGGTTGTGGCCAGCCACTAGCACCTGGATGCCAGCCTGCATGCTGCTTAAGCATGTGGAATATTACAGAGGGATACAAGAGTGCCAACCAATTATAGAGGGACAAGTAATAGAGAGCCCTATAGTTTGTATAACCAATGAGATGATGTATTTGATGACGTTCATAGTGACCTGCACTAGAGGAGGGCTTAGTTGCCCCACCTGATGTTAGAGACCCAATCACTTTCCTTGACCGGTATGGAATGTATACCTAGATGTTCCTTGTAAGTCTATCGCCACTTTGAATAGGTTTTTGTAGATTGCAATGTGAATTGACGTCAATAGTTACGAGTTTGTAGTATATAACCTGCTTTTTTATGTGTTGAATTTAGAGTGAGGATCGAGCAAACATGCTGATGTTCTTGCAAAAAAGTTGAAAGGAGAGCAAAGGGGCGATGACAAATGGGAATAGACATATGTTTCTCCAGACCCCTAAACCAATCCTGACGTCGAGGCTGGGTTGGGGCAGAGAGAGTGGGTAATTGTCCAATCCTAGTGGCAAGGATTTTTGCAGGGTACTTCCCCAAGATTGTAAAATTGGTGATGTCATTGCTGCTATATAATGGGGACTGCACTAGGACAGAGGACACACAAAAAACCGGGGAGACAGAAAACAGAGAAAGACAGGAGGACAGAGAGAAGAGACAGACCATCAGGAAGGGTGCTGAAATTTACCATCTGACAGCTGTAAGGAGACACCAGAGGAGATTGCTGGGAATGCATCTAGGTGGAGCTGTCTATTTCTAGGTAGACTTCAAAGTTGACTGGGTCCTGTGTTGGAGAGCGAGAGGCCATCTTTGAGAGTGGAGTGACCAGACCCTGTCATATCTTTCCAGAGTGTCCTGAGATGCAGCTGCCTTTCCTGAACCTTAAACAGAAGCTTGCTGTTTAAGTAGAACTAAGCCATGGAAAACCAAAAGGTGGGAGGAGTCGGCTTGCCTTGAAACCTTTCCCTTTATAGTGGGTGGGGGGGGCAAACTGTGTAGATACTTAACCTATGTAACCAAAAATATTAATTTAATTAATTCCCCATTTGGCAGAACACTACGGAGGGAATTTTGTTAAAATTCAAAATTAACAAAGCTCACTTCCCAGTGTGCGCTGAAAACTATAGCCTATTATTTAATTGGGTAATCCTTGTTGTCCAGCTGACCTTGACTTCCATAAGGAAGAGGGGTGTCTTTGTTCTTAAATCAGTCCAACCATTTATCCAGCTTCCCCAACACAGGCCTTTCAAAAGGGGGGCCTGAAATCCAAAATTCCCCAAAGCATTCCAATTTTTCTGTCTGCCTTCCCAACATAGACCAAAGCACGGGGTCAGGGGGGTCTGACAAACAGAGCGATAAATCACCCTGTGTTTGTTTTAAACCAAAGGTTTGGGTGAAATTATACTATCGATCAGTGTAATTATTTCCTGAAGTGAAATTGGCAGAATGTGTACAATTGTGATTGTGTTCTTTTTATCTCACTTTTGTGCTTTATTTATGCTGAGAGAACTTGATTGTGTTGTGCCACAGATAAAGTGGTGTTTTCGATATTTTCTTGCTAATTTATTTTACTGTTAATTTAAATAAATACCAATATGTTGCCCGTACACCGGCCTGGTACTTGGCTCAGTGGTAGCTCAGGGGAGCGGGTTAGAAGGGGCATGATAAGTGTCTGAGATGGGGCTAAAAACAATTCTGTTAAACAGTTTGTTGAATAACCACTTGAGTGGGGTGGGAAGGAACTCCCTGTGTTGAGGGGGCTTCTCAATAAACGGTTAGACTGCCGAACAAAAACTAATCTTTCAACTCTTTCCTGATGCAATGATAGTATGTCAGTAAGCATAGGGGAGGAAGGAAGGTAGTTGCAGTGGATTCAGAGGGATTCTTAGAATTTAAATTCTTAAGAAGGTTTAAGAGTTCCAGCCCTTCCTCAATTTTCACTTTCACTGCATAGTGGATTGGGTGCTCAGAAATACCCTTTACTTCGAGTATGATAGGATTCGTACCTTGCAGCACTCAAGGCCAACCTAACAGCATCATGGTGGGTTGTCAATCGCCACTCAATGAAGACAAAGCAAAGAGGTTTGTTTGAAAATATCACTTTTAATCATTAGGGACAACCTAACCAACCGATTAAGAATTTTGAAGAATCTGCAACGAAGGGAGGGGGGTGGGATGCCAGGAAAGTGCTCCTTCAAGCATGTATTGAATGCACCGGTGGACTGAGAAGACTCATATTATTAGCCAGCCTATTAGGTGTTCAATTTTGGGAAATATTTGGCAATTTTCTCCTTGTTTCCCTCGAATCAAATCCTCATTAACTGTAAATCCTCAACTGCACGTATCCACAAATGCAAGTGTGTCTGGCTGGGTATGACGACAAGGCCCTATCCGCCTCCAGATAGAAACTGGAGTTTAAATAAAATTACAATGGGGGAAACAATTCACACTTAATGCATCCCAAATGGTAAAGGGACCTGCTAAAATTCTGTCCCCTTTGTCACCCACCTGGACCAGTTTTGAGAGAGGAATAAACACTAGCACTGAACAGAGTCCTTTATACTCATATTGAACTACATTATGCCTATCAGGATCCATGATCAATGCTAGTTAAGGCTCCGCGCGTCAGCGCAGAGAGCGGGACAGAGTGAGAAGATGAATACACACCACTTGCTCCATGGTTTGCCCAAAAGTGTTATATGGGCGATATTGGTATGGTAACTGGACAATGAGGTAGGGCTTGAGTCCAGGTATTCTAAGCAAACTCATTGGTTTTACCTTTGTATCCATCCTACATAATTCAGATGCCCACCTACATCAGCATTCACAATGAGCTCCAGATGCGAGCAGTGTGATCTATTGTAAAAGGTAATGGGATTTCAGAGGCAGGCAAAACCTGATACTTATTTTTTCTCCACGCCAGGCATCCTGTTATGTTTATTGATATGTACAACATTCCGCCTTCTCAAAAGAACAGCTGATATCATTTGCCACTGAATTTGTACACTGTCTCAATAACCATGACTTGCAGTAACAATAAACATGTTCCGCGTAATGCCATCTTGATAGAGGATAATGTAACATGTGGATTCAAATTAAAGCAGAAAGAAGTAGACATTTATCCTGCCAGTTCCTGTCGGTCACAGACATGATCAGATGCAGTGATGATAACATTAATATAAATGGAGAGATTAAGTTGCTCAAAACACATGCACTGTCAATGAATGCGCTTTGCATATTGTGGTGTCTCTTTCTTGACCTTAGACATTATATCTACATGGATTATTCTATGCACTCATAGAACAAACTATTTTTAACTAGATGTGAATGATGCATAACATAACTGGGGTTATGCAACACCTGCAGATCTACTCTGCACTCATTTATTTTCGTGGACACCTTGTGAGGTTTTTATGATCTATGCCTTAATAATGCTCACATAGAAACACCAGTAGCTTGAGCAATATGCAGTCTACTGTGTATACATAGAGTGATGCAGTCACATTAGGTACACATCCTTTAAGTCTTAAGGCAACCGTGGGGACTCATATCACATAATCACCAGCTGAGAAACGTGCTGCCTGGTGTGGATGGATAGGGGTTAGCTCAGAGTCAATATATACTCTCTGTGCCCACTTTTCCTGCCTGGTTCCCGGAACCACCAAGGCAGTGTCTCAGGCAGCCCAGGCGTCCACCCTGGGCCAGTGGAGGTTGGGCCCGGAGATGGCATGGGGAGGATCACCTGGCCACCATTACATGGCAAGGAAGTGCCACAATCCCTCACCTCAGGCCAATATCAGTGGTCCAGTCCCTCTTCACATCGCAGAGCCATTAGGGAGAACCGGCTCCGAAAGGCTTAATCCCTAACTCTTAAAATGACAAGAATCTGCCAGCTAAAGGAAAGGCTCCCCCTCCCAGAAAGAAAGAATCACAGGTTCCACACTAGGCAGACTGAAATCTCCCATTCTAAAAACGAAAGCATTCCCTTTAATACTCTGTATGCAGGTATGGCAAAGATATTGCATTCATTGCTACTGGTATTAGCGCACCTGGTATATAGCAGAAAGTTCTGTTCTTGTAGCCACGGAACTCGTGAAAAACACCACAGGACAGGCAGAGGAGGAGAAGGTGAGCTGGACACGTTATGCCCAGGGAAGAAAGAAACAAAGAGGTTGTGGCCTGTGAACAGATAGATGCTCTGGTCTATGGCAAGGCAGAGGAGGAGAAGGTGATCTGGGCACTTGATGTACAGGAAAGAAAGAAAGAGGCTGTGGCCTGTGAACAGATAGAGGCTCTGCTCTATGGAAAGGCAGAGGAGGAGAAGGTGAGCAGAGGCTGTGGCCTGTGAACAGACAGAGGCTCTGGTCTATGGAAAGACAGAGGAGGAGAAGGTGAGTTAGACACGTTATGTACAGGAAAGAAAGAAAGGGGTTGTGGCCTGTGAACAGACAGAGGCTCTGGTCTATGGAAAGGCAGAGGAGTAGAAGGTGAGCAGAGGATGTGGCCTGTGAACAGATACAGGCTCTGGTCTATGGAAAGGGAGAGAGGGAAGGTGAGCTGGACACGTTATGTACAGGAAAGAAAGAAAGGGGTTGTGGCCTGTGGACAGATAGAGGCTCTGGTCTATGGAAAGGGAGAGAGGAGAAGGTGAGCTGGGCACTTCATGTACAGAAAAGGAAAAAAAAAGAGGTTGTGGCCTGTGAACAGATAGAGGCTCTGGTTTATGGAAAGGCATAGAAGGAGGTGAGCTGGGCATTTACAGGAAAGAAAGAAAGGGGTTGTGGCCTGTGAACAGATAGAGGCTCTGCCCTCTGGAAAGGGAGAGAAAAAGAAGGTGAGCTGGACACTTTATGTACAGAAAAGAAAGAAAGAGGCAGTGGCCTGTGAACAGACAGAGGCTCTGGTCTATGGAAAGGCAGTGGAGGTGAATGTGAGGTGAGCACTTTATGTACAGAACAGAAAAAAAAGAGGCTGTGGCTTGTGAGCAGACAGAGGCTCTGGTCTATGGAAAGGCAGAGGAGGAGAAGGTGAGGTGGGTACTTTATGTACAGAAAAGAAAGAAAGAGGATGTGGCCTGTGAACAAACTAAGGGGGTAATTCATGGATTATTTGCACCAAAAAAAACAGGATTTGTGCGTCATTCTGCCCACAAATCCCTATATGTTAAACAGGGATTTGCGGGCAGAATGGCGCACAAATCCCGTTTATTTCAGCGCAAATAATCCATGAATTACCCGCAAAGGCTCTGGTCTATGGAAAGGCAGAGGAGGAGAAGGTAAGTAGAGGCTGTTGCCTGTGAACAGACAGAGGCTCTGGTCTATGGAAAGGCAGAGGAAGAGAAGGTGAGGTGGGCACTTTATGTACAGAAAAGAAAGAAAGAGGCTGTGGCCTGAGAACAGACAGAGGCTCTGGTCTATGGAACGGCAGAGGAGAAGGTGAGCAGAGGCTGTGACCTCCACACTTGCAGCGGTTACCAGACATTTCGTCGAAAACAAATGGTCACAGGACATTTGGTGGAATCCATTTGGTCGAAAACCAAATGGTCGAATATTTTTTTTATTTTTATTTTCACTATTTTTTATTTTTTTTTGTGGGGTCCCCCCAACCCCTTTTTTTCTAAAAAACCCTTTTTTTCCCTAAACTAAAACCTAAAAAATATATATATAAATAAAAAAACAAAATTCGACCATTTGGTTTTCTACCAAATTCCGGCGACCAAATGTCTTTCGACGAAATGTCTTTCGACGAAATGTCCGGACACCACTTGCAGCTTGCCCCACATTTTCCCTGGGTTATGCCCAGTGCCCTCTTGTGGCTTTCCCCTCTTTTTCCCGGGTTATGCCAAGTGCACTCTTGCTGCTTGCCCCTCCGTTTCCCTGGGTTATGGAACGGCAGAGGAGGAGAAGGTGAGCAGAGGCTGTGGCCTGTGAACAGATAGAGCCTCTGGTCTATGGAAAGGCAGAGGAGTAGAAGGTAAGCAGAGGCTGCGGCCTGTGAAATGACAGAGGCTCTTGTCTATGGAAAGGCAGAGGAGGAGAAGGTGAGCAGAGGCTGTGGCCTGTGAACCGACAGAAGCTCTGGTCTATGGAAAGGCAGAGGAGGAGAAGGTGAGCTGGACACATTATGCCCAGGGAAGAAAGAGAGAGGATGTGGCTTGTGAACAGAGGTTCTGATCTATGGAAAGGCAGAGGAGGAAAAGGTGAGCAGAGGGTGTGAACTGTGAACAAACATAGGCTCTGATCTATGCAAAGGCAGAGGAGGAGAAGGTGATCTGGGCACTTAATGTACAGAAAAGAAAGAAAGAGGCAGTGGCCTGTGAACAGAGAGAGGCTCTGGTCTATGGAAAGGCAGAGGAGGAGAAGGTGAGCAGACGGTGTGACCTGTGAACAGACAGAGGCTCTGGTCTATGGAAAGGCAGAGGAGCAGAAGGTGAGCAGAGGCTGTGGCCTGTGAACAGACAGAGGCTCTGGTCTACGGAAAGGCACATGAGGAAAAGGTGAGCAGACGGTGTGACCTGTGAACAAACAGAGGCTCTGGTCTACAGAAAGGCAGATGAGGAAAGGGTGAGCAGAGGGTGTGACCTGTGAACAAACAGAGGCTCTGGTCTATGGAATGGCATAGGAGGAGAAGGTGAGCTGGGCACTTAATGTACAGAAAAGAAAGAATGAGGCGGTGGCATTTGAACAGATAGAGGCTCTGGTCTATGCAAAGGCAGAGGAGGAGAAGGTGAGCTGGGCATTTAATGTACAGAAACGAAAGAACGAGGCAGTGGTATGTGAACAGACATAGGCTATGGTCTATGGAAAGGCAGAGGAGGAGAAGGTGAGGTGGGCACACTCTTCCGAGACACCAGGGACAGGGGCTCTGGTCTATAAACTGTCAAAGGTCATGGCCTGTGAAGAGACAGCACAACTGGAAGCACTGGCTTTCAGCAAAGAGGAGGCAGTATGTGGAAGCACTGACCAAAGTGAACGTAGGACAGGCAAAATCTAAATCTCTCACTAGTGAAGGGACACAGAAAGGAAAAGCCAAATCTCTGGTCAAGGAATAGCCAGAACATGCAAAGGCTGATGGCTCTGCCCAGGGAAAAGAAGGGGCAAGCAGCAAGAGTGGGCTGGGCATAAACCAGGGAAAAGGAGGGGCAAGCAGCAAGAAAGGTCTGGGCATAACCCAACGAAAAGCAGGGGCAAGCAGCAAGAAAGGACTGGGCATAACCCAGGGAAAAGGAGGGGCAAGCAGCAAGAGTGGGCTGGGCATTACCCAGGGAAAAGGAGGGGCAGGCTGCATGAGTGGACTGGGAATAACCCAGGGAAAAGGAGGGGGTAGCTGCAAGAGTGGACTGGGCATAACCCAGGGAAAAGGAGGCGCAAGCCGCAAGAGTGCACTGGGCATAACCCAGGGAAAACGAGGGGCAAGCTGCAAGAAAGGTCTGGGCATAACCCAAGGAAAAGGAGGGGCAAGCAGCAAAAAAGGACTGGGCATAACCCAGGGAAACGGAGGGGCAAGCAGCACGAGTGAAATGTGCATAACCCAGGGAAAAGGAGGGGCAAGCAGCAAGAGTGGGCTGGGCATTACCCAGGGAAAAGGAGGGGCAAGCAGTAAGAGTGCACTGGGCATAACCTGGGAAAAGAGGGGAAAGCCACAAGAGGGCACTGGGCATAACCCAGGGAAAATGTGGGGCAAGCCGCAAGTGTGGACTGGGAACTAACCAAGGGAAAAGGCAAACACCTTGTAGTGACTGATATGATGTGTGGGGGAATTTACACAAACTGGCCTTCATAACAAGCAAATAAATCACACGAAATGAGACTCCAGTGTCCCTGTAATTTCTAACATCTGCTTAAAGGACACTGAATTCCTTAATTTGTGTGAATTTTCAAGGGGTAATGAATTTTGCCAGATGAGCTAGTAAACTTTACTCAAGATATGACAATTTTATCCATGCCTACTGCTGGACAACATATCTTTCCTCCGTATACATTTTATAACCTTGAGGTTGAGGTCATTAGTATGTGAAAGCCCACGGTACGCAAACATAATATGGAAGCAATAGACGTTATACCTATGGACAGGTAAAATACCACAAAGCCTTAGCAGATCAGAGGGGAATGTTGAACTGTTTTCTATTTTCTGGGACTTGCACTGGATATCAAAAAACACGTGTTTCTGCTCATTGAAATTCTGTGGGGTTTACGGGGGTGCAGAGAGGGGGCTTAAGAGTTCTTGGGAAGGGTGTGGCTGATTTCCCCTAACTTTTCAAATTGGTGTGAGATAATGATTCTCAATGTATGCACATTTTCCTCATGAATATTAATGAGGGATATCCTAAAAACCTGTCAGGATCCCGGCCCTCGAGTCCTGGAGTTCGACAACCCTGGTTTAGACACTACTTGACTGTCCATCTGCTGCAGAACCTCAGGAAGACTCCTCTGGGGTCCACGTGTCTCGATTGAGAAGAGGAACCATTGTATAAGAACACTCGAGCTTCAGCAGTGCGGATGGTGGATTTCATGATCTCTAAGTGAAGCTAATTTGGGGGGGGATCTATTCCAATGTATGCATTTTAGTTTCTATATAAGCAGACAGTGTATGTTTAGAGTGTATTTGTTTGTTGAAAAAAGTTATTAAATAGTTATCAATTTTTTCATTTTCTAATAAATGCAATGTCATTGACCAAGATTTGTTTGTTGCAGGTTCTATGGTATTAGACATTCAAATATTCTAGTGCAAATGATTTTGTAGGTGGGCATATTTTCATGGAGGGTGTGATGCTTCATGAGATCACGTTACTTCTCCCCAGGGGGAGCCCTTCCCTGTGTGGCTAGGGTGGTGAGCCTGCTATGTAACATTCCGCCTAAGGGTGGCGGCACGCGGGACCTCACAGGGAGAGACTCCCCTCATTGGGATAAGGACCCGCGTTCCATGATGGACCTCCCTAAACCTCTTGCCCTTGATCCCATGAAAACCATAAAGTCGGCTGAGAAATAATCTGAAAGCACTACTGTATGTCAGTCAAAAACCGAGGCTGGATGCTCTTGACAAAGCATCCGATATTTCAGATGGAGCTTTATTAGCACAGGGACATTTAGAGGAAAAGCACTACCCGACTTCAGCATATTATTAGCACTTGAGTCACAGAAATGTGGAGATTATTCATATACAGGTCAAGATGCGGTAATAACGACAGCCAGCTATACCCATTGGGTTCTTATTATCATCAGTGCAAGGCTGACTTTGAGAAGCAGAAGAAGTACCTTGCATCTTTTTGCAAGTATACCTGGAAAGAGGCGTACTAAGGGATCTACCCAATAGATTTACAACCCCACAATAAGTGAACCAACAAATCTCAAAAACGTGCCCAACATATATGCATGTCTTTTTCTCTGACAATTTAAATACTATATTTATGTTTTACTTTGCCTTAAAAATGTCAGGGAGGGCGAAACGGATGGTGATGCAATTGGCAAATACTCTGATCCGCCTTCTATGCATGGGGCATCACTTTTAGTCATGGTTTTTTCTCTAGACTGCTCATACAATTTTGAGGTTACCAAGGATTTGGGAAAAGCCTCGCTAAGACATTCGGCCTCATTGCGAGTCCGGCGGTAACTGAGGCGGTAAAACTGCCTGGTTATCGCCGGACTCGTATTACCATTCTGCCTCCGTAATTCCCGGAATTACCGGGGCATTACAACCCCGGTTTCCCGGGAATTCCAGAGGCGGAATGGTTTTAATCCCCATTCCCATTGAGTCCCATTGGACTCAATGGGAACGGGGATCATGGAAACACCGGCACCATCTCGCGATGGTGCCGGTGTTTCCTCGTCTGCTTGCAGGTTAAACCTCCGCCTGCAGGAGTTGTGATCACCCGGCATGGAAACAACGGTGGCGGTGGGTTTACCACCACCGTTGTTTCCATACCGGGTCGATTGTAATGAGGCCCATTGTCATGTAAGGCAACTGGTGCCGTGCAGACCCAACAGCAGAAACATTGGATTCACTACACAGCCGTTCCATGCATCATCCTGTCTCAACACAAGGCCACATTTCTATTTCTTCAGGAGGGGCCTAACTTTAAACTAGATATTCCTACCCTGTGGAGACTAACTCTTGTCTCCTAATCGGACGGGGCCATACACCAAGTAAAACAAGCATTGTCCATGCCAACAGGTTCAGCTTTTGTGTAGGCACGGGACAGGAATTTGCCAAGTACTGCCATAGTGGTATCAACTGGACATCAATGGTAGAAGCTGCAAAAGTGTGCAGGTACCTGGGCATCTAATAGCAGTGCCTGGCAAATGCTTAACATTTATAAAACAAGACAAAATTGTTGGCTTTGGCAATGCTTGCTTTAATAGGATTTGAGTGAAGGACGAGTTTAGTGCGTATGCAGTCCCATAGGATATGCATGTTTGCGAGAAGTTAAATCAATGGAAGCTGGGATGTTTGTGTAATGTTGACACACCAGTGGAGCCTGCACTGCTTTTGTGGCATCATGTTTCCCAGGCTGGAATCTTACTTTGCGAGTTAGTGCAGCTCAGGGCTAAGCAGAGCTTCCAGAGCGGGCCTTCATACTCACTATGTCAGACCCAGGAACAGTTGCTTCACTATAGGAGACAAGCATCGCCATCTTAGTGCAGTAACTAGAAATCATGTGGAGCGGTGCCAGGCCGATCTAGCCAAAGACCTGTCAAGGCGTTCTCAAGGTGATGTGCCAGAAACAAAAAACAAGTCCCAAGGTGGCATGGATGCACATGTGGTAAGACAATAGTATGCAGGACTTCTTAGCTTGGCAGAGGAGCCCAATGGGTGCCACACAGTCTAAAAGCTTGACACAGAGCTCTGAGGCCGATAGCAAGACCTCGAGCTCAGCCACCGGCTGATTTGTGCATCTAAGAATCCAGGCATTGTTGGGTGTCCTGACCCACGTTTGAGCTATCATGCTGCAACATTTGGTGCTTTGGGCTTAGAAAATCCAAGATGGCCAAAAAGCCCACATGTGCGCCCGAATCCAGGAGAACCACGCAGTTTGTGCACACTAAAATGGTTGCCTAAACTTGCCACCCACCTGTGCGAGCAGGATGGGCCGGGGTGCCATGAGTGAAATGTGTGCCAAAGGAAAAACCGCACTTTAAAATCACCTTTTGTTTCCCTGAATGCCAGCTCAAAATGCCTATTTCAAACATTGCAACATATCCAAAAATCTCACTGAACACCAGCAGACATCTGGCAGAATGAAGTATGTGTGCATACAAAATCTGGGAAGTTGAAGAGCCCCAAAACAATGTTCATAACAAGACTGGCTGAGCTCTGCAGGTCTGCAGCAGCCTAACTGAAACTGGATTTAAAACTACCAAAAATCGAAAATGTTTAAATTAACTGAGTGACCTATTTTTGAGTGTCACATAGTTTGTCACTGTTGAAATGTCATAGTTTAGAACTTAGAATCATTGTTTTAGCTGCATGTGTAAAAATTGTATGTCTTGACTTAAACTGGGGAACAAAAAGTGACATTTTACCTGAAACCTGGCTAAGGAAACTGGAATTCTGCCAGACAGCTACCCCCGACAGGAGTGGGGGCTTGCCCAACAAATGCATTCCCAGGCCTGGCTGCATTCTGTTGCTCCTGCCAAAAGGAGGTCACACACTCTCTGATTGAATTACCAGGGGATTGCAAGAAACTAAAGAAAGGGCCCAGGCAGATGGTTTATTGGGGTGGTCGTAAATGGCTTCCTTTTGAACAAAGCCCTGCCTTGACTTAGGCAGATGGTTTATTGGGGGGACCGTAAAATAGCTTCCTCTTGGCAGAAGCTGGGAGGGGCAGGGTCTCTGAGCTTGGCAGAAACTGGATAAACTGGTTTCTACACCATGTGACCTGAAAAGACACACCCCTGTTGGCCAGAATATGATTCTAAGAAAGATGTATAACTCACAGTGCGGACTTGTCAAAATTATTTAAATGATACCATAATTCTCGTGATTTTTCTGTGCACGTTTTAAGACGCGTTGGGAATTTGTGTGATGTTCTGGGGCAAATCCCCGCTATTTATTGACACCACATACTCTGTGTTTAAGCTAGCGACCTGGAAAGTTACTGAGATATGTGTGGGAGGGGGGTGTATATGTGTATAAATCTGGAGAAAAATCCGATGTTGCAAAACCCACTAAAAAGCACAAAATGTTGCCATTTCTGAATGCAAGCCCCCAGGAAGAGCAGAGTTTGAACAGAGTATACCTCATGTGATATGTGATGGGTGCATGTAATTTTAAACAAATGTGTACCTGTGCAAATATGTATTTGGGTCAAATATAGATTTGTGTGCAATTTGACAGGGGAGTATCCTTTCTGCAGACCATAAAACAGCATCACCATGACACACATTTCCTTCCCCCAATCAAAGCAGTGCGGAAAGCTTGACCAATGGGCAGTTGAGAGAGGGGCTGGCTAGTGATGCTGCACACACACCCACTTTCAAAAGACATAAAAAGAGCCACTGGAAGCTAGAGAGGACATTCAAATCCAGTTGCTGCAATGCGCTCTGCCGGACCACACAACATCCAGAAGATACCAGATCCAACACTTAGACTTTAAAACTCCAAAGAACTTGATTCAGAACTCAAAGCAAGGGCCTAAACCCACAAACTGAGAACTCTTCTCAGCAGGCCTCAGCATCCAGCAAACCTAACAGCGGTAGCAGCATCCAGGAGCCGTGCAGATCAGCGCTGTGTCCAGAGAAAGCTGTGCAGAAAGATCCAGGAGCTGTGCACAGACGCTGTACCCAGAGATCCAGGAGCCGGGCCAGGAGCAGTGTCAGACCAGACCAGCAGAGCAGAGACCAGACGCTGTGCGCAGAGACCGTCCGGGGCGAAACCAGAACCGAAGCCATCTTGACCCGATCCGTGAGACCTAGACCTTCCAAATACATTGTGAGTACAGCTAGGACGGTGTGAAACCAAATCTCTTAGTTTCCAGTGATATAATTCAATCTATTTAATCTAAGTAGAACTGCCTCCTAACTGTCACTTGTCAATTCTGCAGCCGCATAGCTGTCACCTGTCATTTTTAAAAGCTGTCACCTGTCAATTTGAGGTACTTTAAATTCGAAAAAAAACGACCTTTACAAAATCGTTCATATCTTTGGAACCGTTTGGGCTAGAAACCTAGAACCGACTTGCTACTCCTTATACTTTTGCCGTAATCGCGATTCACGCATCCGCAAATTTTGCCGCGAATCGCGATTTGGTTAAAAATCCAGCCACGTGTGAAAACAGCAGCTTCCTTGCTTTCCTTTGCCAAAAATTTCGTTTGCCTCTTAATCACCATCCCTGAATCATTGCTAAAGTGAGCCTGCACTCATCCCTAGTATCTCTCACTCACCCTGAACCTCCTAAAGGGAATTAAAAGCATTTTCAGCATATTTCTCACTGCATTGTCACCATATTCAAAGCATTTTGCCTGTGTTTCAAAACTCCTATCTGTTGTATAAGCTGCTGGGGGGGAATTGAACTGAATTCTATTTGATTGCATTCCTAAGAACTGTGTGCTCTCATCTTCATCTCCTTACATTGCATAAAGGGGGGGTGAATTGTCCAAGAAAGTGATTACATTGTCTTTTGCTGAAATCCTATCAAGTTCTTTTCTGTACTGCATTTTCATTCCACATTGCATCTATTTGAAACCATAAAAGTATTGTTGCTATCTTATCCATCCTATACCCACTCATCATTGATTACAAAGAAGTGTGCTAGTGCCAGACTATCCATTATTGATTACTGCTCAGATTAAGTGCGATATTCAATTATTAATTCATTATAAAAGTGTGATATATATATATATTGTTTAAATTCTCAAATAAACCTTTTAAACTTGCAAAACAGAACTACTTCTTGGCTCAGTGGGGTCAGGGGGATTCCAAGAGAGGGGTGTTATATAGGGGTAGTCATCCAGAACTCATGAACTGGACATAAAGATATATCAATAAGGGTTTCCATTCAGTATCCCAGACTAGGCATTGACTTAGCTGTAGTGTTGAATTGAATCCTCTTACAGCATCACCAATTGTTAGGCAGAATCCTATGCAGTTCCCTTAGGGAGCACTACAGAAGATTAGGACTACAGGTATATGCAATAAATTCCCTTTGGTATCAGTCTGTACCACACAGATTTAGTTGGTAGCTGTGGCTGAGCAGCCAGACTTATCTCAAGAGGGAGATGAGCAGTATTCAGGGTTTACACAATAGGACTACAACACTATGGAACAAGGAAACCCTGACCAAAACTTTGTATCAAAAAGAATATATATATATTTATTTTACACACTCTTAATTCCACACACAAATCACTATCATTAAAGCAAGTTAAAACAGTCAAGAAAACTATACACAACTCCCTAATTAATTTTTAGACAAGTTTGAGCAAGAGTGAAAACTGAGCAAAACGGCACAGTGTAAACCAAGCAGAAATGGCACTCTAACAATTTCTTCAGAGGGAGGCAAAGGACAAGTTATACAGATTTAGACTCCTAACCACACCAGCAATGCTTCCCAAATGAATTGTGAACAAGTTAGGCAAGGTAGTACTTTAGCATGAGCAATACTTAGGTGAAAACCGAGCAAAGTGGCACTTCAGCAATATTTAAAAAGGAAAGGAAAGGTGGTTATAAGAGTTTAGGTGAACCAACACATTTCTTGATGAAAAGCAATCTAGAGAAGGCAGTTGTAACAGATTTAGCCAGAGTCAATAGGCCTGTGCCAGAGTCAGTGGTACAAGGCAAAGTGCCCAGGATCAAACGGTTCTAGTAGCTTCAGTCAAGTCTTTGTTTAACGATTTGAAAAGGCGATTGCAGAAGGTAAAAGATAATGTTAGATAAAAGGGGCGGTCAACCCAGCAGGTAAGTAAAGGATTTAAAACACCTTTAGCAGTACCCAACGAAACAGGAGGCCTGGCGGAACAATGTACCTTGAAAGTGGAAGAGGCTCCTGTGGTGGCGGTGGTTCCTGGCAGTTCCTGCAGTTCGGGAGATCTAGCAGAGGAAGAGAGGCTCTCGTCGTGGAGGAAGGTTTGAGTTACTGCACTGCCCAGGGATGAAGCCAGCCGCGGTGCTGCCAAAACGAAATAAAAAGTACGCTCCTTTAAATTGCGGTCGTGGTGGATGGGTGCCTGGCTATCCGGTCTCCGAGTGCAGGGTACTGGCAATTCGACCAAGGCAGGTCCTGGAGGGCGATTGGCAAATTGGTTGGCCCCACCAGCTCAAGGGAAGAAGACTCTTGCAGGTGAAGATCTTCTCGAGTCGTTGGAGAAAAGTGGTGAGGATCTGCAGCCGGGCTTCACCGGTGGTTCAGTTGTT
The DNA here is from genome assembly GCF_040938575.1 of Ambystoma mexicanum. Lineage (NCBI taxonomy): Eukaryota > Metazoa > Chordata > Amphibia > Caudata > Ambystomatidae > Ambystoma > Ambystoma mexicanum. Next base: position 508,262,291 of record NC_090935.1, read on the forward strand.
GCAGATGTCTTCAGCTTCTCTCCTCTTCGGGTTTCTTAGTTCCATTGGCGACGTCTTGTCCTCCAGTCCTCAGAGCCCTGATTTTATGCAGAAAGACCCCCATTCATACAGCCTATCTGTCACTCACGCGGTGGGGTGGTTATTCTGGTCGGATAACCCCCTAGCCTATCCCGGCAGAGTGCGACTTGGGTTGCCTAGGTAATCCTGTCCAGGGTGCCTATTCCCCCTCCCACACATCCTGTCTACCGCAGACTCAGTCGCGCCAAAAGGAGGGCTTCTGTGCACAAGCCCGCCAAAAGGACGAACAAAGGATCCCCGACCCGGGTTAGGGTTTCAGAGAAAGACACGAGAAAGAAATAATATTAAAGATCTGGCAATAAAAACCTACTACAGTAAAGTTAATATTAAAATAAATCGGCGTTATGTTAGAGGCTGTCAGTAAAAGTGGTAGCCTCGAACAATGGGAAAATCCCATAGGAAAATATTTGCGGTCGAATATTTATGGTAGTAACCACTGCCACCAGCCAGAAACTTTGGAGAGAGGGACAGTACGGTACCCATTCGAAAATGAACACCAGGGAAAAACTATTAACCCTTGCCAGTACTTCCATAGTAAAATGGGTTGTACTGGTTTTGTTCATAAGTATTGACTAGTAAAGTCAAAGGGGACTTTACATGCCTGGGGAGACAGTAGTCAGTCCCAGAGCGTGGAGTCTATGTTTGGGGGTCACTGTGACACCCCTGGGTTACTGCACTGAGGGTGCTGTGTAACACACATGTAAAAAAGATGATTCCTATGAGAGTTACAAAAACCCCACAGACCATAAGCACAAAAATAGCCTAAAACACACAACAAAATACTCTAAGCGTGTGAGAAAGAGTCTCACTCTTGGTAGGAGTAAAAAAAAATAAACCCCTGAAATCCAGCAAAGCTGCTGGGGGACTCTATAGGTAAGGGAAATTAGCCTTTTAAGAGAATTCTCCATAACACCAATCACTACAAGAGTCTGGAGTCTGTGCAATACAACTGACTGACCGATCCCACAACATTGACTCGAAAGCCTTACATTCTGATTAGGCCGTCCAGCACCCCACCTGTGCATACCCAGAGACATCATACTTCACCTAGAGCACACACCAAGGTCATCTGAGGCCATGCAACCTAGTATGTACAGTACCTGGGCCTCTATTCACATGTGTGCAACAAGCTCCAAAAAAGGTCTACATGTATCAGTCACCTCTCCAGTGAGCCATCAGACCACTGCACGCACGCCCTGTGCACTTGGGGGCTCATCCTTTCTCTTGCTCCGTTTTCTTAGGATAATGCGCAAGCAAAAGTCTAACAATATATTCCAATGTGGTATTTACATTCATTTTTGGGCTCTTTTGACAGGATTGTTGTTTTGTTAAACACATTTATAGCATGTTTCTTTATCTAGAATCTATTTCTAAATTGATTTGCACTGTCCTTATTAATGTCATTTTTCGCCACCTCTTTTAAGGCTTCAGTCAGCCTCAATACTTAATGGTGAGCCAAGGGTCCCTTAAAGAATATCTGCTCACTTATGTAAACAAGGGAGAAAATCGTCATATGGCAACACTCTGTGAGCGAGATGGCAATCTGCCCTGTGGTACCACTCTCGGTGCAAGCGAGGCAATCACTGAGGAGGATAGCACAGGGGCAACCCAGAGCAACAGAGGTTCGAATCCCGGATAGGCGCTTGGAAACCGAACTCAGGTACGATATTGGGCGCGTTAATATTTATTTTTTTAAAAACAACTTTAAAATAAAACAAATACAAATAAATGTTGCTCTGCTCTCAAAAGAGGGCAGTTCCTCCTCTAGTAGCAACATTAAGGAGACGAGACAGTCCAGGTGCTCACTTTAAATGGATGCACAGACGTCCAACACAAAGAGGTGTGGATGCAGAATGATGGAGCACAGCCTGGCACAGGGAAAGAGATGGAGGGCAAAGGAGCGATGCTCCTAGCAACTGCTGCTCGCCAACCACAGGCCTGCTGCCCCACACAGGAATCCCAATGCATGCCAGTGTCCCAATGCATGCCAGTGCCATGGCCTGCTGCCCCACACAGGAATCCCAACGCATGCCAGTGCCATGGCCTGCTGCCCACACAGGAATCCCAACGCATGCCAGTGCCAAGGCTTCTTCCGAAGTTTGACACACGTCCTTTATTTTTTGGTTTTAAAATAAGTAATTTCCTAAACCATTATTGCCATCCCTTAGAAAATGAAAGATCATTGTTTGACTGCTCTTTGTGAATTAGTTCTGAAACACATAAAAGATGACATTAGTACTTCATTGGTAAAAAGAAATACAAAAAGATAATTGACTAAAACATGTTTTGCCTTCCAACATTTGATACATCAGAACATCTACACACATGCGTGTCGTTTACAGGAAACATTCGGGTGTAAATATATCAAAATACACTTTTAAAAAAGTATATTGTTAAAGAGCCTTGATTATTTTTTTTCAAAAGTTCAGTACATTTTTTTAGACAATAAATATACTTCTTGATTTTCTTTCTTCGTTGCCTAGGTTTCGTGAAGTTTTCTAAAACAAATAAAAACAGATCCCCTTTGAAACTTCAATGTCGTTACATACGATAACAGATGTTGGTGTGCCAGTACAGCGAGAAGACGTGTTTCAGCAGCAGGTTAATGCAGCTCTCCTGGACGTGGGGAATGCGCACGTACCGTCTCCTCTGCTGCTTGATGTCGATGGGCGAGTTGGTGGCGTAGGGCGAGCCGTGGATGTAGGCGCTGCGGAAGCGAGCCACTTTCTCCAGGGGCAGGTACTCGCAGCTCGACGGCAAACTCATGTCGATCCCCGCGCGGAGCATCAGCTCGCCCGTGGGAACCAGAAGCCCGGCTCTGCACAGCAGCAGCAGCAGCCTCCCTCCGGCGGCGAGAGCATAGCCTCCCGCAGTAGGGCTTCAGAATGAGGCTCTGCGGCAGCCAGAGGCAGCCACGGGCTCGGCAGAAGCTGCTCGCAGGCGGCACCCCGGTGGCCACAGTGACCAGGGCATGGCTGCTTTGCTGACTGATCTGTAAACAGTGGCAGCCGGCACGGCAGAAGTGGGCAGGAACAGGAAAAGGTGTTGCTGGATGAATAAATCATTCTTCAGGCCGTGCCATGAAAAAGTCAATAGGACGTGCGTCAGGTATTCATTTGTGACAAATGATAACTTGCGAAGCCTGAAATGATTAAGCTAATCTATACTAACGCATCCAGAAGACGCCAAGGGGGAAGGACCAGGCTCACCAAAAAGACAGCGAAGGGATGTCAGCAAACATTTCCATCTCTACCTGTCAAGTGCGAGCTATTCCCTACCCGCCCCTTCTTCGCCCTCACTGCATTACTTTGCCCCTTCGGTGGGGGGCGTGCTGTCCGTGTTACTACTGTGAGGGTAACCCCAAATTTGCTTCTTCTAGACTCTCATCTTCAGACATTCACTTCTTGCTATTTTACTTGGTCTGCTTCTTCGCATTGCAAGACTTCGGGTTAGGGCGAGGGCTAGGATCAGGGTCAGGGCTAGGGTCAGGGCTAGGGTCAGGGTCAGGGCTAGGATTAGGGCTAGGATCAGGGGTAGGGTTAGGGTCAGGGCTAGGATTAGGGCTAGGATCAGGGTCAGGGCTAGGATCAGGGTCAGGGCTAGGATCAGGTCTAGGGCTAGGATCAGGTCTAGGGCTAGGATCAGGGTCAGGGCTAGGATCAGGGTCAGGGCTAGGATCAGGGTCAGGGCTAGGATAAGGGTGAGGGCTAGGATAAGGGTCAGGGCTAGGGTCAGGTTCAGGGCTAGGGCTAGGGTCAGGGTCAGGGCTAGGATCAGGGCCAGGGCTAGGATCAGGGCTAGGGCTAGTATCAGGGCCAGGGCTAGTATCAAGGTCAGGGCTAGTATCAAGGTCAGGGCTAGGATCAAGGTCAAGGCTAGGATCAAGGTCAGGGCTAGGATCAAGGTCAGGGCTAGGATCAAGGTCAGGGCTAGGATCAAGGTCAGGGATAGGATCAAGGTCAGGGATAGGATCAGGGCTAGGGCCAGGGCTAGGATCAGGGTCAGGGCTAGGGTCAGGGCTAGGGTCAGGGCTAGGGTCACGGTCAGGGCTAGGGTCAGGGTTAAGGCTAGGATCAGGGCTAGGGCTAGGATCAGGTAAAGGGCTAGGGTTAGAGCTAGGATCAGGGTTAGAGCTAGGATCAGGGCAAGAGCTACGATCAGGGCTAGGATCAGGGTCAGGGCTAGGATCAGGGTCAGGGCTAGGGCTAGGATCAGGGTCAGGGCTAGATCAGGGCTAGGGCTAGGATTAGGATCAGGGTTAGGGACAGTATCAGGGTTAGGGCTAGGATCAGGGTTAGGGCTGGGATCAGGGTTAGGGCTGGGATCAGGGCTAGGATCAAGATTAGGTCTAGGATTAGGGTTACGGTTAGGGCTAAGATCAGGGAAATGGCTAGGATCAGGGAAAGGGCTAGGATCAGGGTTAGGGCAGAGGTTTCGTTTTGGATTAGACTTAAAGGTAGTGGTGGGGGCAGTATATGGACTGCAGTAAGCTTAAGGAAAGCGGTAGAGTTGGGGTTAATGGTGGGGTACGGGGAATAATGTAGGTAAGAAAGGTGGTGCAGAAGGGTGTCCCTCTGTAATGATGACGTGCATTTTGCAGAAGTGAAAGGGAAGAAGTAAAGGTTAGAAGCAGTAGAAAGGGAAAAAGTAAAGCTATTCATTCACTGGGACCGACTGGCCAAGAATGAAATCCACATATTGGCTCCCTTACACACTCACTCCAGGCTTGTACAATTATTCTCCCTTCTTTTGCCTGCTGACCAAACCATAAGATATGTTACCTACCCTTCCACGCGGAGCCCACATCCCACTGGCAGTCGGTCTATTTGGCTCCTTACTATGGCAGCTTCTCTCCATCTGCATGCAACATTTGGGGTTTCCTCTGATAGTAAAAAGCATTGCCAGCCAAAAGGCCAACAGCAAGAGCCTCTGAAGCCTCTGACCAATCAGGCACTTGATTCCCCTCCCTACTGGAAATATCTCTCCCACTCCAAATCCGATCCCCGTTTATGCTCACAAGACGTAAGCCAAACACTTAACGGATGGTTGTCCCTGTTCCCAGCTCATCACTAGTCCCCACCCCCTTGACTGCAGAAGATCTATTTTCATGGATTTCTTCAACATTACCCTAAAAGACAACTCTTTCAATTGGAGGCGCCAAAGCTCCACCCCCCATCCCCTCATTAACTCAACCACAACCATCATCACATTTATTCCTACAACTAAGAAGCACCAGCGGAATCAGCCTCTACTAGAGAAGTCTCACCCCAGCCTGGTTCCTGTCATCATTTACTGTAACACCTTCATGTGTAGTTAATGGAAGCTGTAATAAATAGGTCTGTTTCCAACCATACAAACAACTTTGCTAAAACGAGGTTGAACAGTCCCGAAGAGTGCTGAGGATTGTCACAATTAAACAAAGCTGGAAGGGATATGCAAAAGACATATGGTAGCCACTCCCAATCTTTAATGTAAAGTCTAGCCTAGATCAGTTGTAGGAACATAACTCCCAAGTAGGTTCCTCTGACACTGAGATCATAAAGAAATAAAAACAATGCCTAACTTTCCCTATCGCCATGGGATGTTCCCTACCTACATATCTAACTAGGGTGTTCGTCAGCTATCCGAGAATGGCCAAAGGATTATGTCCCCTGTCCAAAACTAATCTCACCAGTCCTACCACTATTCTAAATAAACTTAGGTGAGGAGAATGGCTCACTTCTCCTGAGGATACTTCTTGTATCAGTCTCTGGGTGTCTTGGTAAAAGGTAATCTTTTGATAAACTCGAGACATAGTTACTTGCTACCACTATTCTAAATAAACTTAGGTGAGGAGAATGGCTCACTTCTCCTGAGGATACTTCTTGTATCAGTCTCTGGGTGTCTTGGTAAAAGGTAATCTTTGATAAACTCGAGACATAGTTACTTGCTGTATCAGTTCATGCAGCTCTTTCTTGAGATTATTAGCTTTTCTCTCCTCCTGAAGAACATCTTTCCTTGACATTTTATACCTTCTTTGATCCTTTTTAAAGCATTCAGAACAACTTGGAGATGTACAATTCCTTCTGTACTTCTGGCCTTCTAGACAATTGTCTGAAATACACAGTCGGACTACTGTATATTGTTTACTTTGGTAGTTTATATGAACTTCCATTCATAACGTTCTATTTCGCTTATGTTCGCTTTTTGTCTCTTTTGAGGGCTTGAGTACTTTCTCCTTTTCCCAGGGCAGTGAAATCCAAGGTTGCTTTCCTTTCCTCTCGAGGACTTCAAAATTTCTCTTTCTTACATAAAGGCAATAAAAGTTCATACGTTTTGCATCCAACTTTTCTGTACTTGAATGGGACAAGTTTCTTGAACTGTATAATGATTTCCTTTTGCCCTCCCAGTCTTCCCGTTCTGCCAGTTACCTCGGGGAACGTCTCTGAGCTATGTAACTGTCCGAGAGCATCTCTCTCGCTCCTCATCTGTCGGCTATGTGTCACCAGTGACTTCTTCCTGGGATTTTCTCTCATTCCCGCAGCATCCCTGTGTTTCTTCAGGTAACCAGGTTGATTGCTGATTCGTTTTCTGGATGGCATCAGCGTTGGCTTGAGGGCCACCTGCCCACCACGTATCATTCGCTGTCATGCCAACACATTGCTTTGGGCTCTGGCTCTCTCTGCTTCCTGCATCTGTGTCTCTGGCATCTCCCCTTTCCTTCCAGCGCAAGCTTGAATGTTGCAGGCTCTGTGGCTTGCGTCTGCTTCGCCTCCTTCAGTGTTACGCAGGAAGGGGGCCTCCATTGCCTGCGTATTTGAGTCTCTCTCTCGCCACGTAGCTCAGAAGTTACTCGCAAATCAACTTACTTGTTTCAGTTGATTGGAGAATTGTATTTAAAGGCAAACATTTTCTATATTCTAGATAATGTTAAAGATTGACTTTTTCTTCACCCAAGTCTTGGGACTTGTAAGTCTTTGATATTTTAGAGAGTCCCATGTAGGCCAATATGTGTAATGGTTTCAGGAGTTCTCACAGGAATGGGACTCCTAGGGGGGAGTCTCTCCTGGTGCAGTCCCAATTGCCTCGATGCCTACGGGGGGTGTTGCAGAGTGGGCTCACCTCCCTAGTCTCAATTCGTCACAACAGGTTTACTCACACATTTTTAATTTTAATTTTATGGCAAACATGTTCTAATGAGAAACATATTGGACATTGCTCTTGAATCCTGCCATCCTTGTGGTTTGAATGAATATTTTGACACAGAATATCTCCATACAGAAATACAAATATGCCCCACATCAAATATGGGCACGTGGGTTCACTTTTTAATGTGGTATTCAATTGGAGCCTGATCTTTAGTTTTTGTCACTTAAATCTATGTTCTTTGCATGCAAGTTGTTTTTCAGAAATTCCTCTTGACATTTGGTGTGATGCCTTGTTATTTATTTGTTTTTCTTATTGTTTCATCGGAGAGTGGAATATGCTGGCCATACATGTTTTCATTAATTAGGATCACAGCAATTAGTTATTTTACTCATTGATATTTATTATGTTATTGGTTTTATCACTGTCATTCCATTGGAGTTTCTCCAGCTTCAAGAGGAATACAATCTCGCGCTCTTACTTTCATAATTGTGAGCATGACGGTGTTTTGAACAGTGTGTGATCTTTGTGCCATATTGTGACGTAAAAGCATACAATGGTTGCACAGTGGCATCTTTGTGTGGTGTGCGAACCCAGGCAAGCATCAATCTGGAATACCACAACAAAATGCATAGTACTATTCTTATAATTGAATGCACCCTATTGGTAGTTAAATGTTTAATCTATGCAAATTGGGCTTTAATCGTGGTATGCTAATTTACTTAAAGTGGGTAACCCACACATACAGCTAAGAGGTATACCAGCCACCTTTACTCCCTAAAAATAGGTAAATACTCCCACACAAGAAAAACATGCAGTGAAAATACTCTCAACAAAAGTAACAAACAGATGAATAGAAGCCTGTCCCCATGCTTTTACCCACAAAGCTCCATGAATATTTTTGGACCGGTATTACTACATGACCTGCAGAGGTTAAAAATGTATCTTTTAAAGTGCAATAATAACCAGGTGCAAATACACAAATATTACCAAAAAATGTTATATTTCCCAATTAAAACATATTTGTACTGACTTATAATATGCTCCCTGCGAAACGATTTTACTCCATCTTAAAAACTTGACTGCGCTATCCCAGAGCTCTCTGCTTTCATGTACCTTTAGTTCTAATTGAATACCTTTGAAAAATCAGCACTGCTTAACATTCTCTGATTGGCTTTTGTGAACAGTTCCCACTCCTGGCCCCTTCAAAATCTTTTTTGAACATGTTGATTGTTTTCTTAATGCTCCCAGGAAATCCCAATACTATAAATTGACAGGTTAAAATTGTACACCAAAATAACCTTCTTTCACTGTTCTCTGGACACTCGCTGACAAACACACACTGGCTTATTTTGCACATGCTACAATCACATTCCCCACATAACTACCTCAAACCCCACCAAACCAAACATTCTTCAACTAATGACCATTAGCACCCTGGGTGGGATGCTAGCCAATCAGCAAGTTGGGAATGCAGGCTGTATCTATCCTCTGGTATAAGCCCGCATTCTGAGCTCCCCCAGTGCTGCGCGCCCCTCACCCTTGCTCTCCTCTCATGCCTCGCAGTGGCGTCGCCTGAGGGGTACCTAGGAGAGGGACCTGTGACCCCCCCTCTGAAATTCTGGGCCCCTCCTTGTGCCCCCTACCTAAGGCGAGCAGTGGCCGTGTTCTCTGTTCGTGGTGTTATCTGTGACACTCACTAAGGCAAATATCTGCAGATCACATGGCAAATACTCTCCATTTGTCTCAAAGCTAGCAGTGATCTTGGTATGCATTCTGGCATTGGTATGAACATGAGCACGAGCCACTTCTCAGGTGTCCCTGCCCGGCTTCTGCGCAGCGACCTCCATCTTGTGCAGAGCAGCTTGCAGCCCCTCCCATCAGAATGAAGTGCAGGAACCTGCTCATGATGGGCCATTAGCAACTAAATGGTTGTGTGCCTGCATTCTGATGGGGGGGGCGGATGCAGTGGGGTGTGGGTAGTTGGTGTGCACAAAAGCCTCTCTGCAGGAGTGCTTGTAATGTCACACATTACCTTTCATAGAAGGCTCCCACACTTTTGTCTTTGGCCTCCCTGTGTCCCTCCTAAATTTGATTCCTGGCAACCTAATGAGGCTAAAGGTAAAATAAAAATAAAAAAGAAAGAGAAACGTAACTTTCTTCAATCCTGCCACGCCCTGTCTGCAACATGAGCTCGTTTTCAGTGTTGTTTTGGAATCAACACTGAAAATGTACTCCCGTTCCCGATGCAGTGTCATAGGACTGAAAAAGGGTACGTGTTTTCTTTCTTTTTTTTAAATGTTTACTGGCGTCCCCGTAAAGGGCTCCACTTCACTCAGTCCCATAACTTGGGTGGCGTGCTGTTACGGGAAAGGTCAGCCCCCCGCCTCAGGTTATATCACCTCATTATAATTACACCTCTTGCCCCACCACCACCTCCCAATGAATCTCCAGAAAAAAATGAACCACCTCTGCCTTACACGACCTTAAACAGTTACACACCACTTTGCTTATCTCTTAACCAAATCTTTCCGCTTGTTCACATAGTGCATGTTATGGTCAAGAGGATCAATAAAGGACTCAAGAAATGAGAGTAACCAAAGGAAAAAAACGTATTTATTGGGCTGTACACAACTAGCTGAGCACACATCACTAGCCTAAGCGTCTCCTCAGGCCTACCACAGCCAGAAACCAGTCTGGCTATCAACCCACCAGAATGAACACATATTCCTGACCTCCCATCCACCACAACCTACCGCTAAGAAGCAGCTATCATGCAAGTGCCACTCCAGCTGCACACATATCCGGTGCACCCACGCACCTCATGAAACTCTCTCTCCCGCTCTCTACTGACTTGAACTACGGTTCCCGAGGGCGTTCAATCTACTAGCGCCTTGAGATCATACCAATGATACATAAGGCGCTATATAAATTCAAAGTAACATAACATAACTATGTGGAAGGGTAAAAACATGAAATCCAAGGTGGAATGCAACTTCAATAAATGTAATCGACATTTAGAACACACATGACATTTCTGATAAGAGTATAGAGGGATATATAGACAATTTATACTGGGTAGAAACAGCCCATTAAGTCATATATATGCTATCAAGGGTGTGTGGAAGTGCAGAGTGTATTATGCTATGAAGGCTGGTGTGATAGGAAGGAATTTTGTGCTCTTGTCTCGGTGTCTCTGAGCATTTATATTTTAATCTTTGGGGTTTTTCCCCCCTCTGTTTCTCTGTGGTGTGGATCCAGAGGGTTTGCCCATGAGCTAGTAAGAATTTATTTTTGGGGATCCTTTATCTAGAGTGGATTTGACGAATCAACTTCTGGGGCACCAGTAGTCTAGGGATGAATATCGGTTTCTTAACCATTAATCAACCCCACACCTGTAGTACACCAGAAGGGATTCCGAACAGATTGGAATACAAGTGAATTATAAGACCTCCTTGTCCAATTTTGGTAACATGGATGGGGTGACAGGCTTATCTCCGCAAGGTAATGGATCGTTGGTTAGTTGCAACACAGTGAAAATACAATTATTACCCAATGATAAAAGGGACTGTCCAGTCAAGTTTGTATACATCTATCTACTTTATTAGTACTACATCATACAGTTCTAGCACACTACAATTACAACCCACACTGTAAAGGAACACAGGGGACAGATAGTTTTACAAAGAAAAAGGATGCACAAAAAGGATGCACTGGATACTGACAGGAAGGTAGTTGGTAAAGTAATCAGTCTTGCAGTTCAAGGTTATTGGTTTCAACACCAAAGAGGCAGAAGGTCGTAATTGTCTCTAGGGGCCTTCAGAGAAGGATCAGGGGGGCAGAACCACAATGTACCTGGTGCTGAAGGAGTTCTTGGTGCTCAACAGTGGTAAGTCGGTTCCAGGGCACTTCGTGGCTCCTGAGACATAGTTAGTGGCGGGAGACAGCTATGGGTACCAGGCGACAGGCAGTTTGGCAAGCAAGGCTGGATGGACATCTGCAGGCTGTCTGGCGCGGTGGCTTGAGGCCAAGAATCATCGTCTCTGTGCTGGTAGCCGTGTCTGGAATGCTGGTTGAGGCATTTTGGATGGCTCTGGTGACTGCAGCGTGACAGCGGTGCAGCGGGAAGTGGTTAGAGGACTCGACTGTCTCAAAATTGTCCTTAAAAAGATGGATGCTGGATGATGCTTGTGTGGCACCCCTCTTAGCTTCTTCACAGGGCTTGTGACATTTCAAGGCAGACTACCCAAAGCTCAGGAGGGTGTTAGCAGGCAGCGCCCTTGTCTTTTGTCCAGAGACTCTCCAGCACTTCCCACATAGGAAGCTTGCTGTCAGAACCTATCAGGGCATCCAGTTTTCGGGTTAGGTACCAGTTCAGGAGCTGCTGGATGGGCCCTCTGAGTCCAGTATCTCTCTCTGTTTCCTGGGAGATGTTTAGAGGAGGGATATTGCTTCCCTCATGGAACTCATGGCCTTCCTTCACTGGTGGAAGATGTAAGGTGGACTGTACCTTCAGCTCGGGTTCAAATGAGTCCTTCTTACTCCTTGCAAAGTCTTCAGATGATCTGCTTAGTGAGGGGTTAAGCCCACTTTTAAAGCCAAATGAGCCCCAGTGATTGGTGTAGGCTAAGCCCACCTTAATGAACCAATCCTGGGTCCCCATGAAGAATCTTCTGTTATGCATGAGGTCACGACCAGTGAACTGAATACCCTAGCCCCTTTGATGAGTCTTAATTACCCTGGAGATGGATGGGGATGTAGACTTTACTCATACATCAATAATAGAGATGACTCAGGAAGTTGGCAAAAGGAAGACAGTTTTAATATCAAGTATCTAAAACAGGGAGCATAACGAACATCAACAAACTTGCTTGATCCTCTTACTCAAACATTCTTAGTAAAAACTGAGATCTTATAAGCAATATTCGTCATCAATGACATTAACCTATGTGCATACTAACATCATCCTACGTGGCAAACTACAAAAACTGGTATCCGGTCATTTTTTTGAAAACTTATTTTCGAAACACCATTTTACGTGCAAGGGTGATTGACTCTGAGTGAACATCTAAGTATACGATCCATACTAGTCTAAAAAAGTATGACTATCTGATCGGTTACTTAACATCAGGTGGGGCAACTAAGCACTCCCCTAAAAATGACCACTATGAACATCACTAAATACACCACATCCCATTGGTTTACACAACTATAGGACCCCTAATTACACAGTCCTCTACAATTGGTTGGCACTCTAACCTCCGTCAGTACTTTTCCACCTACATCTAGCAGCATGCAGGCTGGCCATCCAGGTGCTGGTGAGTTTGCTTTAACATTAGCTTCCCACCAATTAGCATATCAATCTATCATCACTTCAGTGGTCTACTGTCAATTAGGCCTTTGAACCTTGACCATGGGAGCGTTCTTAGCTCTGAGAAATTTAAGGAGTGAGAAGCATGGTCTGTGATCATTTCGTTCGTCCAACTTCATGCTTCCATGTGACTGGAGACCATGGAATCAAGCCTTTTTATGCATTTAATACTATTTTTTAATAACCCTCTGACATTTTCCTATTTATGTTCATGCCTTCTGAACAGGAGTTTTGTTCTTTCACACAATTTTGTATCCAATGTCAGTTCACTCCAGTTTGATGAGGCTGGACGAGCCAAGAAGCCAAGGTCTTATCTACTGAGATTTCACTTTGTAATTCAATTTGCTTCTTAACTGCAACACACAAGAAATTAGGCCTTCTTGCTACTGTCCAGCACTGCTATAATGCGTAGTGAAAACATCCATCCTTCACTTATCCATATGCATATATATGTATATATATGCATATATATATATATATATACATACACACACACATCCACCTTGGATTTCATGTTTTTACCCTTCCGGTAGTGGCCATGTAGTTACGGTTAAGTTGCTGTTTCCATAGGAAGAGCACTTTCTGGGCGGCTTATAACTTTGCTCTCCCTGGACGGATCCTCACCAAACTTTGCAAAAAAAGTAGTTGGGTCACTCTGAATGTTTTTGCAAAATTTGGTGAGGATTCGTCCAGGAGGGGAAAAGTTATAGGGGGGGTCCCAAAACTTTTTTTTTCCCATAGACTGAATGGGAAAAATCTTTGCGCACGGCTACAGCCCGAACCGCTGGACGGATTTACACCAAATTTGCGGCAGGAGCAGCGGCCTGGTCCCAAAAGCGTGCTTTTGTAAATTTGGTGTAAATCTGTCCAGTAGTATTTTTAAAAATGACCAAAATGTAAGGCAAAAAAATTAGTGATATCTGCGTTCGCTTCGCGGACGGACTTCCCTGTTCGCTCCGTGCACAGCACCCCGATTGGCCCATGGGCTTGCGTCATGTCAGCGGACATGCGACGTGTTCGCTGATTGGACGGCGAGTGGCGTGGAGCGCGTCAGATTTTCTGTGGCGCCCGCCATCTTGTATTCGCAGTCGACCGCGTACAGCGCAGTGAAACGTGGATAAAAAAATTGTATTTAGTGCCGTGTGTTGGTGTGTAAGAGTGTTTGGGGAGGGTGGTGGAGTATGAGATAGGTTCAATGTTTTGTTTTTTTATGTGCTAGACCTTTTTGTTGCGTTCGATTTGTCCGCGGAGAACACGGCTGTTCTGACATTTTGTAAATAAATTAAATGGTGGGGTGTTTAGAGGACGCAGTATGTGTCATTTTTGTTCGCAAGGAAGGTAAAAATGATCTATGAACACTCGCGGTGTACTTAATTGTTCGTAAATACACAAACTGGGGGTGTCCTCAGAACGCTGTCCGTATTGTAATCTGTTTAGTTGAATGCGTTCTAAGAACACTCACAGTGTCCCGAAATGGTTGCAATTACACAAAATGGGGGTGTTCTGAGAACGTTGTTTGTATTGTTCGTTGTCAGGGTGAAAGTGTTTTAAGAGCACTCCTTTTGTTCGCTAATAGTACAATTTCCTAGGGGCGTCAACCGACTTTTTGTCCACTAAAGAAACGATAAATCCGGCTGGTGTGCGCCGACATTATGTGATAATCCTATGACTGGCGCTATTGACCTGGCTGACTTGCTTTTGCGACACTAAATCATATCTCCCACCCCTAAGCCTGATATTATCAAAGCATTCATATTCCCCGCCTCTCTCCGTGACGTTACAGTGTGCGTAATCAAATGCGCCCAGTCGTCTCCAGTACTACGCGACTTTACACAGAACCCGGAAGTCAACACACATCATGTCACAACACAGCGCGCCACAATTCGGAATATGAAACTGTGATTTAAAAGCAAAGAGCAAGATTGTAAATGTTGTAAAGTACATTTATTTGACATCAAATGTTCAGTGATTTGCTATTGTCTCTGCTGTCAATCAGGAAAAGTTTATTTGAAGCCACGCGTTGTTCCTTTGCGGTAGATAGGCTGTTGGTTTATGATAAAAGCAGTAAATGGTCGCTCTGATAATCAGAAGGTTGCTCCAACAACGAGCCATTAGACCACTCTATTGGTTGGTATGTTGTTTGTAACCGCTAGTACTGCGTAAGGGGCGATTGTCCCATAAAATGGTGAAGGTCATAAAGTTGCATATTTGGATTTGCACCTGGCAGTTGAAGACCCCATCCGCTGGAGTCTGTAAATCGTGACATAGACAAAATGGGGCCACGTACCCGTTTTAAAAAACATAAATTAGTCTCACCAGCCGATCTTCATTAAAAATCATCATTTTATTCATTAGGGCATGAAACTATTTGCTATCGAAGATAGTGCAACAGAGTATGTTAATAATAAAATAATAATATTTTCCCATTCATATAGCGCTAAGAACCGTGAGGTATGTAAGCGGTGCTTATTATTAACCACGGTGTGTGGTGCTCATTTATCGACCACGGAAGGATGAAAGGCTGAGTTTCGCCTTGCCGGGATTCGAACTTGCGTTAGCAAGCTGTGCACGGATGTCAAAGCGAGCGCTGTACTCGCTGTGCCACTTGACAGGCTACAGTGAAGTGGCACAGCGAGTAGAGTGCTTGACCGCCTATAGACCGGTTAAATTATTTCTATTAACCCACCACCCTGTGTCGTCTGCCTTTTTCAGAGCCCTCTAAACGACAGGGGATCAATTCGGCGGTGATAGTGCGCGGTAGAAAAACATTATGCCACTTTCAACGAACAAGTTCAACTTCAGCGGTCTTTAATGCTACGCTATTGTAATTATATTTGGTATAAAGTAATCTAAAGGGTTACTTACAGTACAATTGCAATTTCCATTGTCTACGAGTGGTGCAGTCCCAAAATACGACTTCGCGTGTGCCAACGATCTTTCGCATAGTGATATAATATATAAAAGTGGTTTCGTTTCAGAAATTTCATCTTTATCTTCTCTTACGTTTTAGCAACACTCCTTCAAGAGAAGTCTTTCATCACAATCTCTGTCTGTGAAGGTCAAAACACAATACAACCTTATAGTCTGCTTCGTGAGCCTCTCCGGGGCCCGAGAAAAAAATGGAAGCAGCTGACCTTCACTGTGAACAAGCATAAATTCTTACTTTGCAACATTCTGTGTAAAGCCATCTGTAGAAGTTGGTTTTTGCACGCCATGTTTGTATATTGTTTGCGTGATATTAAAAAAAGTTTGTTTAAAGGACGTTATGGTTCTAAGTACAGCCGAAAGACCCCTGAAAATAGCAAGTTACGGTAAGCTATGAAAAATAACTCGCGCCACCACCATGCACTGCTAAGACTAACACCCAGGACATCAAAGATGACATCGCAAATGTCATTGATGAAATCACTGATGACAGCACATGTGTATGTACTTTTCATGGAATTTGTGTACTAGGGATTTTTATTATAATGTTCGGAAAAAGTGTGAAGGATATTGCAATAAATATCATACCGTTATTAGTGCTTTGAACGAGCATTGATATAAATAGCATTGTATTATGGGATTCTATGTAGTATACTGAGCTACTAATGGAGAAAGATAGCATTGTGTGCAGAGTACAAGATAAAAGCATAATATTTGTAATGTTAATATGTTGAATAATGAAATAATTGTCCTGAAATGTTCGAAAATTCAGAAAATGGGGGTGTTCTGAGGATGTTATTCATATTGTGTGATTGGTTAGCTGTATGCAATGAGGGAATGGCACAGAGAGTAAAGTGGACGCTGTCCGCGGACACCGCGGCTGTTCGTGGACAGGGCGTTGTACATCCGGGTTTTTCCAGGAAATCCAACATGGAAAGAAGACTGTACGGATCAGCCAATCAGATGTCGAGGTTGTGGATTTGTGTTGAAAGAGACTGTGTGTGGTGAAGATGGCAGAAGTGGAGAAAGTCAGGGTGTTGGTGCTCGGAGATATGTTTGTGCATGGTTTACAGCAGTACGCTGAATGCAGATTGTTGCAAAGAACTTTGATGTGAAAGGAGTGGAGGTGGTGTGGAGCACTGTGCCTGATTGCAATGTACAGGGAATTGTACAAGTTTGTGCGGATATGGCCACGATGAGTAGTCCGCATGTGGTAGTTTTGCACTATGGTGCTTTCCATTTGGGCAACGTCAGTGCCCCTACTTTGTTGGCTGATTTGGAACGCTTGGTTCAAGCCGTAATGAAGATCCTTCCAAATGCGAAAGTAATTTTTTCTGGATTACTACCTAGGGCAATATGGGACAATAGTTCAGTTTTTTGTCCTCAGCAAAACATTGCTAGGTGTGTCATCAACCGAGGCATGTGTGCCTTCATGCTTAGAGCTGGTATGTTCTTCTGTAACAATGAGAATATTGATGCCAGTAATGCTGTTAATTTTAAAGAAGATGGCATTTCTTTATCTTTTACCGGAAATGCCTTTCTATTTTGGAATGTAAGGGTTGCTTTGGAGAAGGTTATGTGAAGATTTTAGGAGTAAAGTAAGAAAAAAAACAAGAAAAAAAATATAAAATAACAGGTGTCTGTCAAGCATCTGTAAAAAAAAAAAACGGCTCTTTTCAGAGCCAACTTCAAAGGGGAAATGGGGCACACTATTTAAATTTACATTCACCACGCTCAGATTTTCAATGTGTCCGCGGACATGGCGGTAGTCCGCGGACATGAAAATCACTACGAGGGGGTTAGTATGTTCTATGTTACATGTCAGGGATATTATGGTTAAGTTGTGCTACTAAAAACCTATGAAATTCAGTGAAAAAACTTTCTTAAAGGGATGTTATGGTTAAGTTGCGCTACTAAAAACCTATAAAATTCAGCGAAAAAACTTTGTTAAAGGGACTTTATGGTTCAAAGTAAAACCGAAAAACCCCTGAAATTCGGCAGTTATGGTAAGATCAGCAACCATAACTCGCGCCACCGTGCACTGCTAACACTAACACCAAGGACATCAAAGATGACATCACAAATGTCATTGATGACATCACTGATGACATCACATGTGCATTTATTTTTCATGAAAACTCTGTAGGAGGGATTCTTATAATGTTGACCAAGAAGTGTCAAGGATCATTTGAATGCATATCATGAGCTAATTAGTCCATTAAGCAATGCATTGATATAAATAGCATTCTATTATGAAGTTCTATCCAGTATACTAAGCAACTCATGCAGAAACTTAGGCAGTGGGTGCAGTATACATGATGAAGGTGCAATATTCATAATCTTGCCATGTAGAATAATGAAATGATAACTGCTTTCTTATTAGAGTTTTGCGTACTGTGAAGCATGCAATAAGTAGCTAATAAAACCCACTTAATACATAATTACATTATTACAGACAAAACACAAAGAGACAACATATACAAATATGAGTATATACAGGTACAGATAAGTAAGCAAAAAAGCAGAAGTAGTAGCAGAAATAGTTCATAACCTAACTGATTATCTTTATGCAGAGAAATGATTGCTCTATTTCAAAGCTGCTACTTACTGTATGTATGTGTATCAAATGATGTCAGTGAACCCTAAGTAAAGGAGTGTGAGTACAAAGTATACAAATATGAGCATATACAGGGAAGGTATAGTAATGACAATAAAACTATGAGAAAGTGCTCACAACTCTAATGATTATCTTCATGCACAGAAAGGATTGCTCTCTTTCAAGCCTGTGTCTTCCGCTATATTTATGTTTCATATGATATGACTTGACCCTAACTCTACAAATATAGTACCTTTTCAATTTTTACTTCCTGACTGTTACTGAAGAAAACTATGTGGCTTAGATATGTCAGTAAAGGAAAAAAAGGGAGAGCCAGCCATGTGATGTCATCAGTGATGTCATCAATGACATTTTTGATGTCATCTTTGATGTCCTGGGTGTTAGTGTTAGCAGTGCACGGTGGCGCGAGTTATGGTTGCTTATCTTACCATAACTGCCGAATTTCAGGGGTTTTTCGGTTTTACTTTGAACCATAACGTCCCTTTAACAAAGTTTTTTCACTGAATTTCATAGGTTTTTAGTAGCGCAACTTAACCATAACGTCCCTTTAACAAAGTTTTTTCACTGAATATGTATATATATATACACCGCAATCTATTCACTACAAAGCTAGCCTTAAGATTACTAATCTATCTGCTTGCGTTCCTTTTGCATCTGTACACGTGTAGAATGACAAAAAAACAAAGAAGAAATCCAATATGGATAGCCACATCCCCTGCACACTTTCTAGACAGCCAAGATAGGCCTTTTGAAAAAAATTTGAAAATTTTTTGAAATACAATATTGATAACTTTCAATCAATTCTGTAGAAAATGTCCATAAATGATTCAGTTGAAACTTTCTGTTTTATAAAAAACAATTTTTGCTTTTTATTTGTCTTTTAATGAGCCCAGCGCGTTTCGAGTATAAAAAACTTTTCATCAGGGGCGGCATTTTTCAACAAATTAAAGTCTACAAAAGAAAATACATATATATTTCAATTAGTTTGCACTTAAAGCAGTTTTTACACAATTTTGAAAAACATCATATCAAACTTTTAGATCAATTTTAACAGATACATTGTTTACAAGGCAGTCAGCCTAGTCTATAGGGCAACATCCCATTTTTCAGTACTCATTTTAAATCCATCTCCCACAGGGCTACAAGCTATAGGATTTCGCCAAAAATCAACAATTAAGGTTGATATGCAAAGGACCTAAGTCTAGTATGGGCATATAGTTTCTTATTAATTCCACACACTAAGATACTCGTGTCAAAGCTTCCAGATCAAAAGAATAATACACAAAAACTGGGAACTTATCAAATCCGACAGTACACTATCTAAATTGTTCCCGGACCCACCTATTATGGCCTATAAAAGAGGCAGAAACTTGAGAGACCATTTGATAAAAGCAGAGAAACCCAAACAGACAACTCAGATGACCCTCAGCAAACAAAAAACAGGCACTTTCGCCTGTCTACATTGCCAACATTGTAACAACGTGATCAAAGGTGACAATATTAGACACCCACACAATGGCAAAAAAATAATGCTAAGGAACTTTGCTACATGTGATACAAAGAACGTAATCTATGCAATCCGCTGCACATGTGGCATGTACTACGTAGGTAAAACAAACAGAAAGGTTAAGGACAGGTGGACAGAGCACAAATCCTGTGTGAGGACGATAAATTGCAAATCCAGACACTTCCGAGACAAAAAACACAATGTATCACAGATGAGATTTGTGGTACTCGAAGTCCTACGACCCCTAAGTAGAGATGGGGACCTTCCAAAACATCTGGCCCAAAGAGAACTTTTTTGGATAAACAAACTTGATTCCATGACTCCACTTGGAATCAATGAAGATTACTATTTAGGACAGTTTTTGTAAATTACCCCTGTAATACTTTGAGCCCAAACATCTCATTCCATGATAGGAGCTCAAATATCAAAATTCAAGATTTGGCCTGACACTCCTTAAAAGTTTATTCACTTTTAGCACCTGTTTGTCTAGACAAGGGATCACCTGTACCCGTGTAACGCTCACCTGACTCCCACAGAGGCGCTGGTCTAGTCTGGGTTGCTGTGGCCTCTTCGAGCGTGATGCGCAGAACTCGGAACACCGACTAAACAGGACCCTCAAATCTTGCTTGTCTGGCCCGTAGGACTATCCTTCTGCAGATGAGAAAGGGGATTAACAGTCTGCAGAATAGTGTGCTTGCTCCCCCCTTCCCCACTTCGTTCTTCTCTAACTTCCTCCGAAATCCCTGGTTGAAGCTCACCTTATGGTTTGAAAGGATGAACTCTCCATCCTGCTTCTGGTGCAGGGGCGCGTGTTTGTCCAGTTACTTCACTGGTTTTCAGAATGGCGCTGGCAAAATCCACTTGACTTTTCCGAGCGGAACGCCGTAAATATGAAGATTTCAAAAGTTCAAGTGTAGAGCCTCCTTTTCTGTTTCCTTCTTAACCTGTGATCTGTCCTTTATTTCAGGTGCAGAATGAAAGCGATGCGTTGAGGGATTGAATTGCCGATGGTAAACTCAGGTGAGTTAGCGATGGGGGCGATACCTCTTAATGTCTTTATATTCCTCCAGTAATGTCTTTTGTCCTTTCCCCATAGGGGCTGGGGTGCGGTACCTGCCAACGAAGCGGCGCCGACCCGAAATGAGGAATGGTCCACCAACAGAAGACCGGTAAGTGTTACGGCGGAAAATTAGGCTTTCCTCATATGTTCCTTCTGCTCACCTTTTGTCTCTTCTTCTCTCCCCTAGGCGCAGAGATGTGGCGACCGGTGCAGACAGTCGCGGTGGAGCCAGAAGAACTCCCGAGGACAGGTGAGTGAAGCGCGGCACTGCAGCGAGCAGCGCAGTGCTTTTAAATGAAAGTCTTTTCTCAGGAACGCTGGCGTGAAGGTTCCGGATGCAGGTAAGAATTGATAAAATTCTTGGTTTTCACCTTTCTCTTCTCTTCTTTCCTTACAGGTGTTCCAGGATCGAGGCGGGCGTGGCTGGAGACCAGATGCAGGAGAAGACACGGTGAGCGTTCAGCTGCTTGGATGCAGAACAACGCGAAGCGTGAGCTACTGTCTGGGCGTGGCTTAAATAGCCCCCAAAGTAGTTCCAGGTAAGTATCCTTCCCTGGCCACGCCCAAGTGGCAAAATAGTCCCAATGAAAAAATAGTCCCTTTCAGGTCTCAGGGAGGCCTGAATCTTGCAGCATGGTCTGCATCAGGTAAGTGCACAAAACACCTTCCTTTATGAGCCTGGCGCCTATGGTGCCAGGACTGATGTCCAACATGAGCCTGGCGCCAACGGCGCCAGGACAGAGTCCAAAGAGCCCCTATAAGGGGCCGCTGGGCTTATACCCGGGGACATGATGCCTGCTCCCGGGGGTGCTGGGCCTGGCCTGGTGCTCCGGGGGTAGGCATCATGACAGCACTCCCCCCCAAGGCCCCTCCCAAGGTCGTTCCCTCTGGAGGTTTCGGTTTGTTTGGGAAATTCTGATGGAACCTTTTTACCAGCCGAGGTGCATGTACGTGGTCGCTGGGTTCCCAAGACCTTTCCTGAGGCCCGTAACCTTTCCAATCAATTAGATAGAAAAGTTTTGATTTTGAGATCTTAGAATCCAAAATGTTCTTCACCTCGAATTCAGGCTCCCCATCTATCTGGATTGGTTCTGGTGGCTTTATTAATCTGGTTCCCGGTTGCACTGGTTTCAAAAGTGACACATGAAAAACGGGGTGAATCCGCATGTTAGCTGGTAGATCGAGCTGACTGCCACTGGGTTAATTATAACTTTGATCGAGTAAGGGCCCAAATACCTTGGATTAAAAGTTCGAGGTCCCTTGAGCATTAAGTGTTTGGTAGCCAACCATACTTGATGCCCTATTTGGTATGGAGGCGCCTCATTCCGATGCAGATCCGCATTCTTTTTGTATTTCCCTTTCACTTGTTGCAAATGTGCAGTTGCATCCTTGAAGGCTTGAGTTATCGTGGAATGCAAATGGTCCACTGCGGGCATTTCAAGGCTCAGAGGTGAGTCCAGGTCTGAAGTACGAGGGTGATGTCCATATAGGGTATAAAAGGGGCTTTGTCCAGTTCCAGAGTGTACCGAGTTATTGTAGGCATATTAGGCCACCCATAAAATATCCTTCCAATTACCCTCCGATTGGTGCAACATACATCGTAGGTATTGTTCAAGGGTCTGGTTCGTTCTCTCCGTCTGACCATCGGTCTGTGGGTGGTGGCTGGTTGAGAGTCTTACGTCGATTTGTGCCAGTTGACAACACTGTCTCCAAAAATGAGAAATAAACTGGCTTCCCCGGTCGGAGACTAGTATGGACGGGAATCCATGCAAACGGATGATATTTTCGAGGAATTCCATGGCTAGGACAGAAGCTGAAGGTAATCCTTTCAACAGAATAAAATTGGCCATCTTGGAAAATAAATCCACCACAACCAGAATAGTATTGTATCCATTACAAGGAGGCAGGTCCGTGATAAAATCTAGTAACAAGGTGTGCCAAGGTGCTGGTGGAATTTCTAAAGGCTGAAGAAGACCAGCAGGTTTTGTCTTTTGGCCTTTGTTTTGGGCGCAAACTCCACAGGACATCACGAAAGATTTAATATCCTTTCGCCAGGAAGGCCACCAGAATTGTCGTTTAACTTTTTCCTCAGTTTTGGCAATGCCAGGATGTCCTTCCATCAGGGTATCATGATGACGGTAAATAACCAGTTCTTGCAATTCCTTTTCTGGCAGAAATAAGCGTCCTTGGAAGTAAGGTAGGCCATCGTTGACCGAAAAGTAAGACCCCCTTTGGATCCAATCCTGCAAGGCTGTAGAGTCCAGGAGTTGTTTTACCCGTGCTTGAATGTCTTCAAGGGTTTGTAAAGAGGTTATCCCCAAAATTCTTTGTTCGGGAATTATCGGCACAGGTTCTGAGTTTGTGTCTATTTCTCCCATTCCTTTTCGAGATAGCGCGTCCGCTTTGCCATTCTTACAGCCGGGGCGGTAAGTGATTACAAAATCGAACTCAGCAAAGAACAAAGCCCATCGGAGCTGACGTGACGATTGAGCCTTGGCAGTTTTTAAATATTGTAGGTTTCGGTGATCAGTGATCACGGTGATGGTATGCCTGGCGCCAAGAAGATAATGCCGCCAAGCCTTAAAGACGGACTTAATGGCTAATAATTCCTTGTCGGTGATTGCATAATTTACCTCAGGCGGCGAGAACTTTCTGGACCAAAATGCTACGGGGTGCAGTTGGTTTGTTTCAGGGTCTCTCTGAGACAGGACAGCTCCCATGGCTAAGCTGGACGCGTCGGTTTCGACTATATATGGGAGATCGGGACGCGGGTGCTTCAAAATAGGTGCGGGCGTGAATTTAGCTTTCAATTCCTGAAAGGCCTGTTCGGCTTCCTCAGTCCATTCGAAGCGTTTATTTTTTCGCAAGAGTGCAGTGATGGGTTGTACCACACGTGAAAATTCCGGGATAAATCTGCGATAAAAATTAGCAAAACCAAGCATTCTTTGGACACCTTTCACCGAACTAGGTGATGGCCATTTGAGGATGGCATCCACTTTTCGTGAGTCCATTCGGACCCCTTTAGGTGTCAGGATGAATCCAAGAAACTCAACCTCGGTGGTATGGAAACCGCACTTTTCCAGCTTTGCAAACAGTTTGTGCTGGCGCAATTTCTCAAGGACGGCCCTGACATGCTTTCTGTGATCAGATTCCGAAGAGGAGTACACAAGAATGTCATCGATATATACGACAACACAAACATCGATGAGTTCCCGAAGGACATCGTTCATGAAGAATTGGAAGGCAGTAGGCGCGTTGCACAACCTGAAAGGCATCACCTGGTATTCGAATAATCCATATTTTGTACGGAAGGCCGTTTTCCATTCATTGCCTTCTTTTGCTCGCACCAGATGATAAGCCCCCCGGAGATCTAACTTGGTGTATACGCAAGCGTCCTTCATCTGGTCAAGGAGTTCAGGGATCAGAGGCAGAGGGTAACGGTTTTTAACAGTTATCTGGTTCAATGCGCGGTAGTCGATACAAGTTCTAAGGTCGCCTTCTTTTTTGGCACGAAGAACAAAGCCGAGGATGCCGGAGACTTTGACGGGTGAATGAAACCATTGGCTAGGTATTGATCTAAATATTGTCTCAAATGCAGATTCTCAGGTTCAGTAAGGGCATAAATCCTGCTACAAGGGGGTTGTGCACCGGGCACCAGATCGATTTGGCAATCGTACGATCTGTGGGGAGGTAACGTGTTGGCCTGATCCTTTTGGAAGACGTCCTGAAAGTCTTGGTATTCCTGAGGTAGTTGCATGGAGACAGAGGTTACAGACGCTAGACTAATCTTCAGATTTTCTGGGTAGCAGGTTTGTGCACAATCCGGGAAGGTTATTCTCTTCGCTCGCCAATCAATTCGAGGAATATGTGTCTCTAACCAAGGGATTCCGAGAATAACCTGAAACTGTGGAGCCTTGATTACATCAAACACAACTGCCTCCCGATGGCCGTCCGGACCTATAAGTGTCACCTCAGCAGTGGAATGTGTTACCGGTCCAGAGGCAATTTCGGTTCCATCGACTGTGGTGATGACATCTTTGCTGGTTTTAGGACGCAGAGGGAGGTTAATCCTAGAGACCAATTCACGATCCACATAATTTCCTATAGCCCCACTATCGATGAATGCCTTTATTGCATGCAACCGCTTAGGCTGTTCCGGATCTACGAGGACTATTGGCACAATGAAATGCGAGGTCTGAGAGTTAGTTTTCAAGCTCGGCAAGCAGACCCCTACGCTTGCCGGGCGTGGTCGTTTCCTGAAACAGAGTCTTCATGGTTTTTATCAGCGGCACCTACCACCTTCTTGGGGGGTTTTGCTGGGCAATCTCGTAGAAAGTGTCCAGAGGACCCACAATAAAGACATAATTGCATCTGCCGTCTTCTTTCACGTTCTTTTTGAGTTAAAGGTCCTTTAACCCCTCCAATTTGCATAGGCTCAGAGACATCAGCACCCTTGGGGTTAGCGTGGGTCTTGACCAACACCCGGGTCTCAAACTTGGACCGATCTGCTTTTCTGTTTTGAAGTCTGTGATCCAATTGGACCACTAAGTCTATATATTCTGTGCATTCTTGGGGCGGATTTACAACTTGGACATCTTTAAGTTCTCCGCGTAGACCTCGATAAAATAACATGATTCTTTCATCCTCTGCCACCCAGTTTCCACAATTAGTCTATTAAAGGTTGCAATGTAGGATAGGAGGTCCTGATTGCCCTGTCGCAGGGATAGGAGTTCGTCATCCAGAGCCTGCCCCGGAGAGTGTCGAGCAAATAACCTTTCCATGCTTGCTTGAAATCCTTGGAAATCACGGAGAATCGGGTCATCTTGAGTAACCAGTGAAACTGACCAATCGGCAGCACAGCCGCTGAGATATGACAATACAAAGGCTACCTTGGTCTGGTCATTAGGGAAGGCCCCAGGTCTGCATAGGAAGTGCAAACGACACTGATTCATGAATACGGCGAATCATTTGGGGTCCCCAGCAATGCGTTCGGGTGGGGCCAGCGGCATGTTTCCAGGTAGATTAATCTGCACAGGGTTACTGGGAACCAGAGGAGCGGGGTTCCCCCCGGAACCGGGTAGAGGAGTGTGTCCAGCTTGACCTTGCAAAAACTGTCTAGCCAGGTCATCAGTTCTTTCCTTTGATACAATCACTTCTCCATCCTGCTTCTGGTGCAGGGGCGCGTGTTTGTCCAGTTACTTCACTGGTTTTCAGAATGGCGCTGGCAAAATCCACTTGACTTTTCCAAGCAGAACGCGGTAAGTATGAAGATTACAAAAGTTCAAGTGTAGAGCCTCCTTTTCTGTTGCCTTCCTAACCTGTGATCTGTCCTTTATTTCAGGTGCAGAATGAAAGCGATGCGTTGAGGGATTGAATTGCCGATGGTAAACTTAGGTGAGTTAGCGATGGGGGCGATCCCTCTTAATGTCTTTATATTCCTCCAGTAATGTCTTTTGTCCTTTCCCCATAGGGGCCGGGGTGCGGTACCTGCCAACGAAGCGGCGCCGACCCGAAATGAGGAATGGTCCACCAACATAAGACCGGTAAGTGTTATGGCGGAAAATTAGGCTTTCCTCATATGTTCCTTCTGCTCACCTTTTGTCTCTTCTTCTCTCCTCTAGGCGCAGAGATGTGGCGACCGGTGCAGACAGTCGCGGTGGAGCCAGAAGAACTCCCGAGGACAGGTGAGTAAAGCGCGGCGCTGTAGCGAGCAACGCAGTGCTTTTAAATGAAAGTCTTTTCTCAGGAACGCTGGCGTGAAGGTTCCGGATGCAGGTAAGAAGTTTGATAAAATTCTTGGTTTTCACCTTTCTCTTCTCTTCTTTCCTTACAGGTGTTCCAGGATCGAGGCGGGCGTGGCTGGAGACCAGATGCAGGAGCAGACACGGTGAGCGTTCAGCTGCTTGGATGCAGAACAACGCGAAGCGTGAGCTACTGTCTGGGCGTGGCTTAAATAGCCCCCAAGTAGTTCCAGGTAAGTATCCTTCCCTGGCCACGCCCGAGTGGCAAAATAGTCCCAATGAAAAAATAGTCCCTTTCAGGTCTCAGGGAGGCCTGAATCTTGCAGCATGGTCTGCATCAGGTAAGTGCACAAAACACCTTCCTTTATGAGCCTGGCGCCTATAGCGCCAGGGCTGATGTCCAACATGGACCTGATGCCAACGGCGCCAGGAGAGAGTCCAAAGAGCCCCTATAAGGGGCCGCTGGGCTTTTACCCGGGGGCATGATGCCTGATCCCAGGGGTGCTGGGCCTGGCCTGGTGCTCCGGGGGTAGGCATCATGACAACCCGGTTTTTGTAATATAAATGTACAGTTTACTCATGTCATGTAAACTCACAACAATTGTAATTTGGGACTAATATTGTGAAATTTGTGACTGATATTGTGTATTATATGCTACACCATTTTCTAAACAGAAATTATTCCTACAGGTACTAGTCTGTATACCTAGGATATCTATACTGTTGGCATCTCGAGATTTGTGTACATATTCTGTTTTCAAATTGAAATGTAAATGACATTCTCTAGATTTATCTAAACTGTCTGCATTCTGATAATTCCCTTGCCAGACAAATTATTTTGCCATTTAGACGAACACCAGAAAGCACACCCAATAATCTATGGGACTAATAACATTGTTTTTAATTGTTCGTTATGTGCCTTACTCTTTCTTTTTTTACATACCTTCTGATCGTGATTTACATCACCTAGTCTTTACAAATACTGTTCAACTTCATGACCATCCTTAGCACGCATAATTCTTTTATGGCTCAAATTCAACCCGGTCCCCTAAAACGTATTTACTTGGTTTGTTTACGTCTAGGCGCGTGTGCGCGGGTGACGTCACGCTTTTCGTGACGTTGCACGCACTTGCGCGCGACGACCTCACAGCCTCTTTTCAGTATATAAACAGGGACGCCGAGTGAATACATCACTCGGGTGCAGTTCCTGATCGTACTCGGACTACTCCTGGACGCAGATGGATACTGAACTTGTAAGTTCCTTTTGAGTTAGAGGCTGGACCCTCTCGTTTGCACTTATTATTCCGCTCAGCTAATTTAATAACCGCTTGGTTATACCATTATCCCATTTAGATATCCATACCCATCAAGGCTTCACCAAAGTCTTCTTTCCATGAGATGCACTACATAGTGTCCGCTTGACACCTGGATCAGCTCTGCTAATCTTGGAACACTCCATGAACCTAATATATGTTCCGGGGTAAGATGGTTGCCCATTTTTTACATTCCGAATGCTACTATTTGACCCACCTCTCCTAGCCTGTTTCTCTCATCACTTCCTCCGTATACTCACAATTGCTTAAAATATTATACCACGTTCTCCAATTCTGTGTACCACAACTATGGATACATAAGGCACATTACCCCACATTCGAAATTTAATAAGAAACTATATGCCCATACTAGACTTAAGTCATATGCATATCAACCTTAATTGTTGATTTTTGACGAAATCCTATAGCTTGTAGCCCTGTGGGAGATGGATTTAAAATGAGTACTGAAAAATGGGATGTTGCCCTATAGACTAGGCTGACTGCCTTGTAAACAATTTATCTGTTAAAATTGATTTAAAAGTTTGATATGATGTTTTTCAAAATTGTGTAAAAACTGCTTTAAGTTCAAACTAATTGAAGTATATATGTATTTTCTTTTGTAGACTTTAATTTGTTGAAAAATGCCACCCCTGATGAAGAGTATTTTATACGTTGGGCTCACCAAAAGACAAATAAAAAGCAAAAATTGTTTTTTATAAAACAGAACGTTTCAACTGAATCATTTATGGACATTTTCTACAGAATTGATTGAAAGTTATCAATATTGTATTTTAAAAAAAATTCAAAAAATGTTCAAAAGGCCTATCTTGGCCGTCTAGAAAGTGTGCAGGGGACTTGGCTATCCATATTGGATTTCTTCTTTGTTTTTTTGTATATAACCAGACTAGGTACCAAGGCTGTGTCTTTCTCCCCCGCACCTCGAATTATTTACTAAAGATTACCATTCTGTTTAAACCTAACTAAATTACATTCAAATTGGTGTGCAAGTGTACTTACCTGTGTTGGTTTTCACGTGTAGAATGACCTAATGTCTTCATCTGTTTCAGTGGCATAAGATTCTTCATCTTGATCCCAAGATGTCACTTATCCTTGATACTTTCTTGAAGCCTTATAGAATATCAGCATTCTCTGGTCTCTGTATCTCTTCTAGGTACGTCATCTCAGATCTGCATGACGTTTACTGGCGATGGTTGGCGTCTTTACCATTTGTCCTTGCCGTTTATTGGCTCTGCTTCTTCAGGGATTTCATTCAAATGGTCTTCATATTTTCTTGTATGTAGGTATGGTTTTCTCAATGGGCACCTTACCTTCCAGATTCTCTTAGTTATTGGTACTTTCACTGGTACGTCATAGAGACCATACGCTGCTATTAGTCGGTTCAACTGTTCTGTGTATATCACATACTCTGGTTTCCAGCATACAGGTAAAAGGGGCGGGACGGTTGAGGTAGGGGTACTTGGCTCCTCCTCTACACTCCCCCCTCTGGATGTTTTATTGACCACTCTCTCATCATCCTTGACATCCAGGCAGCCTCTTCTGAAAAAGAGCTTCTTAGGGACAAATATCTTTATGACTCCCTTCAAGCATCTGGCTGATTTAACATGCTCATCTTTGTTCCATGTCATAGGACTACATTTTCCACTTGGACTGAAGTAGATCCATCTTCCTACATATTTCTTGTGATTCTTTGGATACAGGAACCATGGATACTGGCCTTTACAAAGTCTCTGATTTCTTCATCTGTCATGTCTCTGACTTTCCAGCCTGAATCGACATCATGATCTTTATCCCTATGGCTTCCTTTGCTGTCTTCGTACATTGTGACAGTATTATCCTGATCACACAGAATCCAAGCAATACCAACACGATCAGGGCTCCAAGGAACTTGAACATGGCTGCCATCCATTGTGGAACCCAAGAAAAGAGTGTTCCAAACCAGCTGTCATCAGCAATATATTCTACTTCGTCTATCATCTGATCATGGAGTTTCGTTAGCATGTCTATGGCCTGTGTCAAGGTGCCATTCTCGTCATCATAAGAAGGTATAAATGTGCAACATGATTCGCCGATTTCTGCACAAACACCTACATCCATTGCTGTAATCATGTCCAGGATGTATATGGTCTCAAGAGTCATGAGTCTTATGGCTCTCATCTCTTCTCTGATAGCATTGAATCCCTTTATAGTTGTGTAAATTGTCTTCAGAAATTCCCATCTGGTGAACTGTAGCCATTTTGTATTTGCTCCAACGTGGGTTCTTGGCATGAAGATCAACGTGAACACTGACTAGGTCTGGCTGAACAGCCTGTGCTCATAAGGAATAGAGTCAAAAGCTTCTATTGATTTGGCTGAGAAAAAGTACCCCCTCTTTATCCTCTTTATCAACTTCACAGATCTCTTCTTCCTCAAGTGAGCATCTGCTTTTGGAAAACTGCAAAGGCTTAGATCACTCTTTGGAATCACCAATGCTGGTACATGGACATTTACCAATGAGCATATCCCTCCACAATCCTTGGGTAACTTCATGTATGCCTTGGATCCACAAGCCCAATAATGATCCATGATCACTGCTGTCCCAATTTTCATTCCTGGTGCTTCGAATATTCTCCCACAGTTCTGGTTCTCTCCAACTTTTCTTGTGCCATTTTTTCTGAAACACAGCTTTGCACTCTCCAAAGGCACGATCTGCAAGGGTCCTCCTCTGTCTTCGACCCATGTCAGTAGCTTAGCAAGTTTCAACCATAGAGGCTTACACAACATCTCTGCATTCTCAATAGTTGGTTGGTAATGACCCATTATCACACAATCTCTGCAGTTCACTAGACCTTCTTCCCAGCCATCTGGTGATAACAGTTCCACAAATCTGCATCTGGCCTCTGTTCTTCCATCAACGAATATCTTCTGCAGACTTCCCTGGAACTTGCAGTTTTTTATTTACTTCCCATATGACTCCTTCTCCTTTTACTCCAGGCTTCTCATATCTGATCACATGATTCTTAGTATGGGCTTTGTTTCTTGTCTTTGTGTCTTGGATATAGTCATCTTCATATGGATCTGTCCGTTCAGTTGCCCATTTAAGATAGGCTGTTCAATCCAGGAACTGGCCTCTCGTGCAGCAGAATGCTAGATGTAATATGCAGTGTGCAGTCAAAACATATATTTCAATAGCTATGAAGATCTTAGATTTCCCCATACTGTATGGCAGGAATGCACATACAAAACATTCCTCCTTTGAAGTTCTTCTTCCTACGTCTTTCATATTTGATACCATACGTTATTTTCCAGGTGAGCTGTACTGTCCAGGTAATCATTTAATTCAAAATGATCTTCTTGAGTGCTCCTTTGAGGTCTCATCCTCTTCATGTGATCTTCCATAATCATGTCATGAAGTGTGTTAGCATAGCTCCTTCTAACTGGATCAATTACAGAAACGTCTATCAGTGCTCCCTGAGTAGGAGAAAGTTCAGGAAGTTTCCTCCTCTCAACATACCACTTAGGCACACAGAGATTTTGCAAGACATTTTAATGCCTGTCTTCTAGGGACTATCTTTGGGTCATTTATCACAGGAACAGGTGTGCTTGCATGCATTACTTGTATAGGCTCATCTTTTAACAACCTCTTCTCCTGCCTGTCTTGCGAAGCCTGTGTCTTGTGTCCACTCAGAGTTTCTAAGATACTTTTCGCATGTGAATGATTATTATTGACACTTATCTCAAGTGCTGGCAATTTGTCATTTTTCTTTCGGACAGGAATCACTACATAGGGTCTTGGCTGCCTAATAGTTGCCACAATTACACCATCCTTCTTCTCAAGAAGATTCACAGGAGTCCTAGTTCCATGTACATCAAGGTAGTATGATGTCCGTACTGTCAGTGAAAGCATTACCATTATGAACACGATGCAAGCGTAAATAACACAAAGGTAGGTCCGTTTACTGCATCTACTTCATGGACAACGTGGACATCTCCCTGCAACTGGTATTATTATACTGCTGTTGACACTACCCATTTTCATTGCCTAAGGAAGGAAAAAGTTATATTTAATACATCATCATTATGGACTACTTCTTGAAGCTGCTGTTTCGACTTCACCAATTTCGTCCTCAATCTGCTGTCTGCTTTCTGAGTAATAAGAACAAACTCTTGATGTTTCCCTGGATACAGTCTTTAACCAGACAAAATGTGAATGCCTCTCCAGCAAGAAGAAAACAGCTCTCAGTATGTCTAGACAAGTTCAACGACATACTATAGCTCCCAGTCCACTCCTTGAATCTGCCTTATACCAGACGATATGATTAACTTCTTTGAGCATGAAACAAGAGTAATTCTTTATCACCAACCTATCGATCTGTCCTTCGAAGGAAAGTTTCACTCTGATCTTGGATTTCTTGCAGCATAGGCGTTCACGTGCAGTATGACGCTTCTTAAGATTCCATTCAACGTTGCAGTGTTTTGTGGATCCCTTAGGAACGTGTGCACATACGGTTACCAGTCAATTGGTCGAAAACATTTGGTCGACAGGACAATTGGTCGACACCATTTGGTTGAATGCCAAATGGTCGAATTTCTTTATTTTTTTTTTACCCCTTTTTTGGTTTTTTTTTGGGGGGGTCTTTTTTTTCCCACACGAAAACCCACAAAACACATATATATATATAAAAAAAAAAAAAAATTCGACCATTTGGCATTCGACCAAATGGTGTCGACCAAATTGCAGTCGACCAGTTTGTTGTCGACCAATTGACCGGACACCTGCACATGTGTGTGTCTTCCGGCAAGATGCGGGTATTCTTCAACGAGACAAGAGAAAATCCTACTGACAAGTCTGTGAGCATCATCAGCAAAACTTGCTCGATGATTACTGTGAGTAGTCTCCTTACAATAGGACCATTCTTAGGATCTTGCAGGAAAACACGAATATTAGAAGTTCTCCCCACAATAGCCGGATATGTGCGCAGAATAAAGAGAAACATTTCAAACATGATCCTTGAAACATTGGGCCTCATTACGAGGAAGGTGGCCACGGAATGAACAGTGCTGGTAAGGGACCGGCACCATTGATTCGGGCCACCACATTACGAGGTCTGCAGCGGTCTGACCAGGCGTGCAGCGCGGGACCCGCTAGCAGCATCCTCTGCATTCCCATTGAGCCCTATGGGGGCTCAAATGGGAATGGGGATGTACCAGGTCTGGGTCCTGCGAAAGGGAATTACGGGACCCTCCAAGGTCAGAATGGCCCGGTAATTCCCTATTTTCAGGACCCGGTACCCGGTTTGGGGTTAGCCATGCCGGTAAGAATGGCATGTCTACCTCCAAACTCGTAATGAGGCCCACTGCCATTGGGAATCACCATGGACAAATCCGAACAGGAACTCAGTGTGAAATGAATCAGGATATTGTACTCTTTTCCAATTGTCGAAAATGGCCTCAGAATTTTTCTTATTTCTCTTCTTATCAAGGCTTTACCATGCCTCAGTCCAAAGTCTAACAAGCTCCTGTGGCTTTAAGAACAAAATATTTTTCTTTCACCCTGAAATGACAGCACAGAGTGTTTGCATCAGCTTCCCTTAACCCTTTCAGAGATGGCTAAAAAAGTGCCCGAACCAAGCCACAGACCAATAAAATATTTTCTTTTAATTGACAGCTTCTGCGCCTTTCTTACTCGTCAGAGATCTCGTCTGCATTTGCTGTTCTTCCCTGATGCTTGCTTCTGTTGTGGGTGTGGGCAGAGGGGTTTCTCCAGTGTAAAGTTTGACATTGCCTAGGAAAGTCCAAGCACATCTGCCTTGCACTCTGCAGACGGCGTGAAGTCTTACACAATGAAAGGGCCGTTGTGATTCTGAATTAGGATTGCATTTCCAGGGAATAGTTGGGGTGCACAATTTTTTTGAACACTGTTTGTTGAATCATCTCCTTCTGTGTTCTGTACTGCGCAACACCCTTTTTGGCATAGCTGACCTAAAATGACAGAGATACTTGAAGTCTTATGCCGGTAAGATAGCTCAGTGGGTTGAGCGCTCGTTGCTGCGATCTGAGCGTGATCTGCAGGTCGCAGGTTCGAATCCTGGCAAGGCCAACTCAGCCTTTCATCCTTCTGAGGTCGATAAATGAGTACCAATTTCAGTTGGGTGATCTTGTATGTAAATATGTGCTATGTGAAGCGCTTTGGATTAAGGCGCTATATAAATAACACATCATTATCATTATCATATACATAAGATACTCACATAGCTCCATGCCTTACAATTCTGCAGTAGGCTGAGCATCAGTTCTAACTCTGGATGGAGGCGTGAGGGCTGTCCTCATCCATCTCCCTGTCGCTATCTCATGTGGGGTGAGATGGTGGTCTAAATCTGGTTGGTTTCTGCAATGCATATAATGCCAGTGGTAGGCAACCACTCTTTCTTCAAGGTAAGCTTCAACTTGGCTATCTTTCTTTAAGAAAGCCGTTGAGCCATTCACAGATTCCATTTCCTTGTGGATGATAGGCCGAAGAGAATTTGTGCTTTATACCAAGCAACAAGCTAATCTGCTCAAATGTTTGATTCACAAAATGCAGGCCATTATCTGACCTCTTTACTTCACATACTCCCCAAATGGGAAACACTTCCTGTACTAAGAATTTGGCTGCACAGGTAGAGTCTGGGTGTGTACACGGACCAGCCTCAATCCACTGTGAGAAAGGATAAACCACAACAATCATGTATCTATACCCATTACATACTTGCAGCATGTGGACATCGTCAATATGCAAATGCTGAAAGTGGCCAGTGGGTCTCAGAATAACTCCCCTAATTGTGCTCAGTGTATGCACAGCCGTATATTTCTGACACACAATGCAGTTCACTACATATAACGCAACATGCTCTATCAAATTTGGCACAAACCAATCCTCTGCAATAGTTGCAGCAAGATTCTCTCTAGTTGTGTGCGCAGGATAGTGTAGCTATTCTAGCGCCACCCTTAATAAGGCTACATGCATTACCGGTTTACCAGAGCTGTCTTGTCACCACAATGCTTCACAGGGGTTTAAAGAACACCCTCTTCACGTACATAAATCCTTTTCATCTTGAGGTGCTTTCCCCTGAACCTCCATAAGCTGCGTTTTAGACAAACCCCTATATTTTTCAGACACATTCATCATCACAACCATTTTCTCATTTACATCAGGTGTTTCAAAGGTCATTGTATTTTCTGAACATGCAGCGAGTTTCGCTTCATCGTCTGCTGCTTGGTTTCCGCATGAGATAAAGTCAGCCCTTTAAGTGTGAGCTGCGCATTTAATGACCACGATGGCCATTGGGATTTGCAGTGCCTTAATAAGCCTGTCCAAAAAGGCAGCGAGTTGCACTGGTGTGAAATCCGCTCAGAGGTAGCCCCTCCTTTTCCAAAGTGCTAACCCTGTGTGCACCGATGATGTAACATAGGCGAGTCACTGTACACTATTACTTCCTGGTTTGCATGATTCTAGAGTGTGTCTATCCGTGCCACTAGCTCTGCAGCCTGTGCTGAAAAATGAGATGGGAGTTGTGCACTTATCAATGTCTGAAACTCCCCATTGGCTGTGTGTTTTACCACAGTGCCACCTGTGTATCTCTGCTCATCATTTTGATCAATTCTTGAAGAACCGTCAATAAAAACTATTTCTCCAACTGTCAAGGCATTTTCTTTTATTCTTGGGATTTCATTATAGAACTCTTCATAGTTTGAACAATCATGCACATGCTCATCTTCTGCCAGTGTTTCAGCTACAAACATGGCAGGATTCACTATTCTGCATCAAACTATTTTGATCAACGGTTTTGATATGATTACCTCATAGGCAGAAGCCCTTTGAGAAGTCAAAGTGCCTTTTGGTTTTTCTAGAATGGCAAATAGTGCATGCTCAACAATTAACATCATAGAGCATCCTATCACTATGCTTGCACCTTTCTCTATAGCGATCACGGCAGCTGCCAGCGATTGTTCACACAGAAAATGACCCCACATCGCTTGATATAAGATTCCACTGTAATATGCAAAGGGCTTGTACCCCAATGTGGTTCTCTGTGTAAGGACTGCTGTCATAACAGTGCCATTTGCATGCGAGAATGAAAAGAATTCTTCGGCATAATTAGGAATGCCTAAAACTAGAGCCGTCCAAATTGCTTTTTTCAACTCGTCAAATGCCCCTTCCATTTCTTCAGTATACATGATTTTTTCCTGCTTTCTTGTGCTTTCTTTAAAGCCTCTTTTAAAGGCCTTATATCTGAACTATTGTGAAATACCCATGCTCTGACATAGTTACATAATCCCAAAAATCTCTGCATGTGTTTTATCGTGTGTGGCTTTGCAGTTTTTAAAATAGCCACAGCCCTCTCAGCAGTAACCTTCTTCCCTTCATGTAAAATCAATTGGCCAATGTACAACGCTTCTTGTTCACAATACTGTAACTTCTCTTTGTCAACCTTATATCCTTTGTCAGCAAGTGTAATCATCAGCTGAAAAGAATTGCGTCTGCACTCTTCCTCTGAAGTGTTGCATACTAAAATGTCATATACGTATTGCAACACAACACTTTCTAAAGCAATATTGCTCAAGTCCATCTGAAGCACTCTATTGAAAATTGATGGAGACTCACAATACCCTTGAGGCAATCTCGTGCTTTTCAACTTTGTCTGTCTGTCTGTCTGTCTGCCGATCCACTTCACACCTGACACTCTCCCCTACTTTCTTCAGCTAGAACCCTCACCATCACCTATGACCCTTCTCACGCCTTCATTACTTTCATCGCCAATACTGGAACAGCAGTTCGACTCAACCTCCTATATATTGGGAAAATCAGGCACCTTCTTCTTACACCACCACCAAGCATCTCTTAACCACTCTGTACCAAGATCCTCTTTGGTCTCCCCAACTATGCTTTCTGTCCTCTCGACAAGATCATTAACTAATTTGCTACCAGGACTCTCTTTGAACTCCCTAACTTCGACCTACTTTCTCGTACCGTCACCAGGCTGGATGGCTGATGATGCAAAACAAGGCCAGATTTAAATGTATTCTCCTGCTTCACAAATATATCCACAGTAAGGCACCACTGTATCTATCCTCCGCTATCCAACTCTGCAAGCCTTCTCGTAATCACTGTTCTGCCTCCTTGACTGCCCTTGTGGCTCTTCGCCCACCCTGTGCTTCTTCTCACTTCCGCTCCTTCTCTCTTCTTGCTCTACTTGCATGAAATTCTCTTCCCCGCCCATCTGAGAAACAGTCCCCACAGATTTGTTCAAAACCAAGCTAAAAGCCTTTCTCCTCACCTCTGAGTTACCCTCTTAACCTACCTCTCTTCTGCAAGCTAGCTAACATTTTTCCCTCCCTCTAACCTGCCTTTTCCCCTTACTTCCTCTACCTCTACTCTAGTACTTCACCTTTCATGGTCACATCCCCAGCGCAGTTGGCCGAACCTCCCTCCTGCGCTTAAAATGTCCTATGTTCATTGTCCTTAATCTATATATGTCTACCTATGTAGGGTCCCCATTCACTGTTCCATTTTATCCCCTCCACAAGCTGGTCAGAATATCCCTCAAACTCACCCCATTGTAAGAAGCTCACTGCTTCCCATCAAATCTGAATCTGATTTCCTATCTATTGCACATTATTTTGTGATCAAAAGAGCTTTGTTCCTCCTATATATATGTATAGCGAGTGGAGGCACAGGTGGTCATATATATATATGGGATACATTACTCACCGTAATCGTATTTCTGATGCTTGTATCTGCTTAGATTCACATGCTGTGCATAGGCCGACATCTAGTGGAAGCTGCAGAGTATTACAGTTTGTTTTTTGAAACTCGAAAATGGGCGTCGACACAGGGCGTGCCAGTAATACTATCCCTAGTGTGACGTCCACTGTACCCAAGATCCCTCACGCGTTTAGGATCCTCAGATTGTATTTTTTCTGACATGAGGTAGCATGAGGAGTAGCGTGAGTACAGATAATCCAAGCAGATAGACAGAAAGGTAAGACTACAAGCAATCATGCGCCTTCTCTCGGAGGGGAGGAAGGGTGGGTCGCATGTGAATCTAAGCAGATACAAGCATCAGAAATACGATTACGGTGAGTAATGTATCCCTTCTGAGGCTTGTGGAATCTGCTTAGATCACATGCTGTGCATAGATTAGCGAGCAGTACCAGAAGAAGGAGGTGGGATGTGAGAAGGGTCACGAGCAAATAGGTGTCTTAGAACCGCTTGCCCCACTTGTGTATCTGCCTTGGAATGGGTGTCAATGCAGTAATGCTGAGTAAAAGTGTGAATAGAGCTCCAAGTAGTTGCTTTGCAAATGGTGTCAAGGGGTACATTTGCAATGAAAGCCAGAGTGGCCCCAATGCCTCTAGTAGAGTGGGCCCTTGGCGTAAAAAGCAGAGTCTTTTCAGAGAGTGAGTAACACAGCTGGATACAGTTAATAATCCACTTTGAGATGGCACCTTTAGAGACGCGATCCCCCTCTCTGCCTGTAGCTACGGAGACAAACAGTTGATCTGTTTTCCTAAGCGGTCTGGTTTTATTTACATAGTAGAGGACCGCCCTACGCACATCTAGGGTGTGTAGTTTCACCTCAGCCGAGCTTTGCGGGTTCTGGAAGAAAGCCGGAAGCTCGATGGACTGGTTTACATGGAATTTTGATATAAATTTAGGTGAAAACCTAGGGTGTGTGCGTAAAACCAGTTTGTCTTTATGGATAGTAAAGAAGGGATCCTGCACTGACAGAGCCTGAATTTCACTGACCCTTCTTATAGAAGTAATAGCTACTAAGAAGGCCGTTTTATAAGTCAGGTGTTTGAGACTGCTTTTATGCATGGGTTCGAAAGGGGGGCGCATGAGCTTGGCTAGCACCACATTAAGGTCCCACCCTGGTGGTGGGTTTGAAATAGGAGGGTGAAGTCTCTTTACTCCTTCCATGAAGGCTTTAACTACTGGTACTTTCCACCACGAAACCTTGCTATGGGAAGTGGTGTAAGCCGAGAGGGCTGCCAGGTGTACTTTCAGTGAGTTAAAAACCAATCCTGCATCTAGCAGGTGGAGCATGTATGTAACAATAGTGGAAGGAGTGCAATCAACTGGGTTGATTTGTTTACTCTGGCACCAGATAATGAAACTCTTCCACTTGTCAAAGTAACAGTGCCTTGTGTTTGGTTTCCTAGATTCCTTTAGGATGTCCATACACCTCTGTGGTAAATCGAGGTGTCCAAACTCTATGACCTCAGGAGCGATGCTGCCAGGTTCATTGAGTTGGGTTGCTGGTGCACTGTTTGACCTTGGTGCTGGGACAGTAGGTTGTACCAGGCTGGAAGTTTGATGGGCTCGCACACCGCCATCCTGCGTAGGTGTGGGAACCACGGTTGTCTTGCCCACATGGGAGCAACTAGGACGAGCGTCATCGACTCCCTGTTCATCTTGTTCACCACTTTCCTGATGAGAGGAGTTGGTGGAAAAGCATACGCAAACATCCCTGACCAGTTCATCCACAGGGCGTTCCCCTGGGAGTCTGGTTGGGGGAACCTGGATGCAAATCCTGGGCATTGTCTGTTTTCGCTTGTGGCGAAACCCCACTGAGAGAAGAGATCTTCTACGACCTCTCTGTGAAGAACCCATTCGTGTTCCTCTGGGAGGGAGTCTCTGCTTAGAGCATCCGCTAGGGAATTGAGCTCCCCTGCAACATGTTGTGATGACAGGAAGATGTTCCGTCTGAGTGCCCATATCCAGATTTTCTGGGCAAGCTTGGACAGATTTGGCGAGCGAGTCCCTCCTTGCTTGTTCAGGTAGAACATGGCTGTAGTGCTGTCTGTCCGGATTTGCACTGACAGGTTTAGTAGGTGGGGCTCGAACGCCTGAAGCGCTCTGAATACTGCCAGAAGCTCTAGCAGTTTGATGTGGTTCTTGGCCACTGAGTGAGACCAGAGACCCTGAGCTGTGTGGTGGAGATGGTGAGCTCCCCACCCCGTCAGACATGCATCTGTAGTGACTACTGCCTGTACTTCGGGGTCGTAAAAGGGTTTCCCCTGTGCGAGATTTTCTCTTGTCCACCAGTGAAGGCTTTGTACCATTGTTGGCAAAACGACCACTAGATCGTCCCACTGACCTCTTGCCTGAGACCACTGTTTCGCCAACCATTCCTGCATGGGACGCATGCGCAGGCGCGCGTGGGGGACCAGGTAAGTGCATGACGCCATCATGCCCAGTAAACGCATAGCTTTGCGTACCGTTATTTGTTGACCGGACTGATAATGCGGGATTTGCAGTAGTATATTCCGAATTCTTTCTTCTGAAGGAAAGGTCAACCCCTCCTGGATATCCAGGATTGCTCCTAGGAATTGTTTTGAGGTGCTTGGCACCAGGCTTGACTTCTTCTCGTTGATTGAGAAGCCTAACTCGTGGAGGAGGTCGATAGTCCCTTGAATGTTTGTCCTGCAAATTCCTGGGGTTTCCCCCATTATGAGCCAGTCATCCAGATAAGGGTACACTGGGATTGCCTCCCTGCGTAGGTGTGCAGCCGCCACCGCCAGTACCTTGGTGAATACCCTTGGTGCTGAAGCTATCCCGAAGGGCAGTACCTTGAATTGGTAGTGGCGACTGTCCACCTTGAAGCGCAAGTACTTTCTGTGCGCTGGGAACATGGAAATATGAAAATAAGCATCTTTCATATCCAAGGTTGCCATGTAATTCCCCGTTTTTAGGAGGGGGATTACCTCTTGTAGCGTGGTCATACGAAATTTTTGGGGCTTGACATACTTGTTGGCAGGCCGTAAGTCCAATACTGGGCGCATTGTCAAGTCTTTCTTTGGCACAAGGAAGTAAGTTGAATAGATACCCTTGTTTACCTGGTGTCCCGAGACGAGTTCTATCGCGTCCTTTTGTAGAAGAATGGCGATCTCCTCGAGGAGAATCTTCTGATGTTCTAAGGAGTGTACTCTTTGTCGTAGAGGATGGTTCCGGGGACGCTGCAGTAGCTCTATACAATATCCTGTGGATACTGTTGACAGAACCCATCTGTCTGATGTGATCCCTTCCCAAGCCTGGGTGAAGTTTGAAATGCGTCCACCTACTGGGGTTGCGTGAGAAGGGACCCTGAAATGAGCGTCACTGCTTTGGTGGAGGCGTGCCGCCTCCTTTGCTGGGGCTGCCTCTGCCTTTACCACGACCTCTCCTATTACCTCTGCCGTAACCCTGGGTAGACTGTTGGTTGTTGTTCCACTGTGTACCCTGCCCCTGGGAATAGTTAGATCCTCTCTGGGATTTTTGGACGCGTGGGCTATACTAATGGACCATTACTGGGCTTTCAGTACGAGAGTTTATGTGCAGCTTCCACCCAACTGGGGTGGCATATGTATCCTCACAGGATGAGGAGAATGGGAACTTGACAGAGGCCATATACTCCCCGAAGGAGCTCCATGATAAAATGGAGGAGGAAGTAAATGACATTGAGGACGATAGCTGGTTCAGTTATCTTGTCTCCTGGATGCCCACATGGCTGACAAATGCATTAAAATTTCTGTTAGCAATTTTGCTACTGGTCCTAA
Organism: Ambystoma mexicanum; assembly: GCF_040938575.1. Classification (NCBI taxonomy): domain Eukaryota; kingdom Metazoa; phylum Chordata; class Amphibia; order Caudata; family Ambystomatidae; genus Ambystoma; species Ambystoma mexicanum. Next base: position 508,303,606 of record NC_090935.1, read on the forward strand.
TGGCATTTTGCATATTGAGTTTGCTGTACAATGTACCCATTGAGGGCGCAAGTAAGGCAACTTGGAGAATTGCTTACATGCCCAAAAGATGCCCATACATACAATGAGCACTGGATGAAATGTGACGACAGAGGCGAGTGCTGGCTTATGACATGTACTCCAGCAGAACACATAGCAAAAGAAGGTAACGTGAGGGGGCGGGGGTCACCAGAGTGTGGCTGCCCAAGAATGGCTATAATATGATGAGAAAAAAGGAAGCTGTGGTCAATGACTCAACCAGCGGGGTAATGCAGGGGGGCAATTGTTTGCTAGAAAGCAGGTGCCCCCTGCCTTCCCCAGAAAACACAGAATTATAAAATCAGAAAGAACACATTTGGAACTGCACTTTAAATCCTCCTGGAAATGCATCTGGCACAAAGAATAGTTAGGTTTGCTACACAAGTAGGGACCGGAGAGGCATTAGCTGGCCCAATTAGTGGGTCCTTTTACATAGAATAGACTAGGTGGCAGGAAAGCGCATACCAAGAGAGCGTCTCACTACACATGTATGGGCAGCATGAATATAATAGGTAGGGACATGTTGCAGCGTACACATAGATAGAAAAATCATGTGTCAGGCATGCACCAGGTACTCGGTAGACTGCAAATGAATGTAGAGCTAATGTGTGCTGCAGAAGAAACACAAGATGGCATTTTAAAAATTACACCAGCAGAGAATTCAACCTTGTAACTTTATAAAAGGCCCAGTTGAACATGCTTCAACAAATCAGGAAAAATGCTATAGCTGGTTTGACAGTGATTAAGCCAAAAGGAATGTCAATGCCCAGCCGTTGCAGGAAGTGCACATGGCGAAGTAAGATATTATTGTGTTCGGTCAGTTGTCAGATAAATCAAGTTACAAGGACATAGCAAACCATTTCAAGTTTATAGCACCCCAGGAAATCAGAAGGAAGTGACAGATTAATGCATTTTGCACCCTGCTGTATGTGAAGGTAAGATGCAAGGAGTGACTAAAGAAAAACAATTAAATACCGCGATGAAAACTTAACAGTATGACTCGCAAAATAATCATTAATAAATATGTCATGAGCAGGATGGTGATACAAAGGCCTTAAGCCTTGGCACTCATGGCATGGGAGGTAAAATATGAGCTATTTGATTTAATTAAAATAAAGTGATATACTTGTCTCTCCCTCTCTCGTACCTAGATAGACACGTCAGCGTACAGCCAGTTCATGGATAGTGTGACTGCATTGTACCCCATTAGAACATGGAATTTGTAATTGCAGAATTAATTTAGGGCCTACCAATTAATTTCCAGATATGATGAGGTAGTACTTTCTTGGGGGAAGGGCCATGGTTGGTGTCTTAGTTAACAATTGTCCAATTGCTAGGTGCACACATATAAGTTCCATATGTAGCTTAGTAAAGGGAGCCAATGAGCAGGAGTAATAGGTTTTCACAACTGTGATATCACAAACAACCTTTCTGTACTATATAAACTCCTGTTGACTGTCCAAACAATGGAGAATTCTGGAGTGGGAGCTTGGCTTTTATCTTGATTTTTCCCCAGTCTATTGCAATAAACTGGGTTACCTTGCATTTAACATATCACACTCTGTGTTGTCTCTTTTTTGACAAATGCCAGTTGGAGGGCTTTTTTGGCTTTTGACCTCTTCTTAACACTGGGCAGTACCAGAGAAGTACCAAGGCCTCAAGCCAACCATTATATGTTGAAGTGTTGAATGAATATTACAAGCCAACCGTTATATTAAAAAAACAACAGTATGCTGATATCTAATGTGATTTTACACAAGAGATACTGAAGCCTGAGTAGCATGGAATTTTCAACTTATATGCAAACTGCGAATTATTTGAACAAATATTCAAATCTACATTAACTGACCTACGGCGACAAAGATATTTTATGCTTCATTTTCAACTGTGCTACTTGAAACTTGGGGAAGTGAACCCTGAGTCCTAACTAGGAACATTTAATCCCAAGGTTATTTGAACTGTCTTACTTGGACTTTGGGGAAGGAGACCCAGAGTCCTTACTTGGGGAAAGGAAACCCCCAAGACTTGAATAGAACTATTGTAGCCCAACTTTAAGAAACTGAATTTTGACACTTTGCTTTTTGGAACTGTTTTATACTTTGGAAGGGCCCTGGAAGAAAAGCTATGAGCTGGAAGAAGCTCAGGGCATTTAGCTGCACACTGTTTTCTCTTGGTTTCTGCTATTCCTACACATTGGGCCTCATTACGAGTATGGAGGCAGCCATGCCCTAAATAAGGCAATGCCTCCATACCAGGTTCCAGTATCGGGTTCCTCCAATGAGGACTTACCGGGCTATTCCATCCATGGAGAACCCAGTAAGTCCTCATTGGAAAAACCCATCCCCATTGAGCCCAGGCAGGGCTCAATGGGAATGGGGAGGCAGCTAATAACGAGCCCGTTAATAACAGGCCTGTTATTAGCTCCCTGGTCCCCTCGCAGGACCCGCTAAGGACGCCTGGTTTTACTAGGAGTCCTTACCAGGTCCCGCAAGGGAACCTCGCAATGGGGCATCCCGTAATGAAGGGTGCCGGTCCCATACCGGCACCCTTCATTACAGGAACGCCATGGCCGTAATGAGGCCCATTGTATAGTTGTGAGGGCAAGTATAGGACTTGGACACAGACAGATTTCTAAGTTGAACTCTTAGACTCAGACTTTCCTTAGTTTTATTTAGGTAAGGAAATCCCCCCCTTAGCATAGGGCAAGTTAGGCCTTTTTCCATCCTGACATTTAATTTAATAAAACAGATTATTTTCAATCTGTTGTCTGTGTCCTTCTTCATGATACCTTCACACCCCCTACTAGGTTTTTGCTCTAGAAAATCTGTACACGCATACATATCTCTCTTCCAGGAAGCAGCAGTTACAAAGCATGGTGCAAGTATGACTGTGGCTTCGTCCTATGCATTCTGCTTCTCAGTCAATCATTCACATTTCGTACCATTTTCTATCAAAATTGAATCCATTTAACCACATTGCATCCACGTATTTAACTACCCTTCGATCAATTTCATTCTGTACTACATCTTCTGAAACAGCAATTCACCCCTGTGACTACCCAGCTATCCTGCAACCATTAATGGACTCACATTCGTGCATCCTCAATTTACCCTTTCCACACCCTCCCTCCAGTTCAGACCCTCCCATCTTTCTCACATCGACCCATCCGTCCGTCCATCCATAGTAATACTGCTCCTCTATTTACACATCCACAGAGCTATTAATTCACTCATGCTGTTATTCACCCCCCAATCAGTCAATCCTGCCAATCCATCTATTCCTCGAAAGTTAATGTTTAACCTGCCAATTAATGCTACTTATCTGTTAGGGCACACATTTGCTTCTATTGCTTCTATTCATAGTATGTGATAATGTCACTTGAGAAACAAGCAATGCACACCATCCAGCATTCAGACTGCTCCACACCGGTGAAAGGTTATTCAGATTGATTTACCAGCATAGATACTAGCATTGTGGAAAAGGGAATAGACTATGTAAATCATTAACCAATTATAGATTGCAATACTTTCAAAAGTAAGGTCATTTTCTCTGTGCTATTACAACTCTGCATGTTGCTTCATACGAGAAATGTGAATCATAAAATATATCAAACATATTTTAAAAACATTCTTAAAGTTCCGAAGATTATGCGAGTCAAGTCATTGTCACTGAAAGCATAGACATATCATTGTTATTTATGGGGCAGCTGTTATGACCTGTTGAGTCCAGTGAGCTGTGACAAGACTACAGGACAATAAGATGGGTAACTACCATGTAAGGGACACTCTTTTCCAACCAGGAACTCTGGCAGACTGGATAACAATTACAGAACGAAATATTGGATCTGTGTTATTTACACAACATGGCGAATGTCGACAGGTATGCAATGGGAGCCAGAAGTGGCCCTGGATTGTTTGTTTGAAGTGGCGCAGGGTTCGAGAACATGATGAATAAACACAGGTGCAGTTACAAACATTACAACATAATTAAGATTGTGCTTCCATTGGACATGGGATCATATATAGCTTACATAATGCTTTAAGGATGTGCATTGCTCTGAGGCCTACTTCTTCTAAAACTGGGCAAGCCTCCCGTTTTTGGGGTGAGGCGACAGAAAGCAGGGCACACCCATGGATCCCAATGGCTTGACAGATGCCACAGCAGCTTGAGCCTAACAGAAAGTTCCGAAGCTCTCCAAATGAATATACATGGTTCATGGTTGCAAATCCTACGATATTAAACACTAATCCAGTCTACACTAGGTATTTCGTGATTACAGATATAACCCTTTTATCACAGATCTGTCACATGTAAGGCCATTCATATGCTCTCAAAGTTCTCTTTGATTTTGTGCAAAGCTAGGAACCCTCTATAAGTGCTCTAGGTCCTCTTTCCCTTTCTCATAGGGGCATTGCAAATGAGTACAATGGGTCTGTATGAGACGGCCCATCAGGGAAAGATGAACTCCCATCAAAATTAATTTATATTGATATTCTGGATTTAGATAATGTTGATTTCCCGTAACATACTTATAAATGGACATTGTAAAGTTGTAAAAAATAGCCAGTTTGCAATGTTTGTGCAATTGAATAATTTCTGTTTTTGAATAGTTTATTTTGCCTAGAATACTCATTTTATTTCTCAAAATGTCCTTCATTCATAGACAGAGTCAAACTCATGTTAAAACTAATGATCTGCTTCTTCTGTGAGCCCAAAAGCAATGTTTGATTATCTGTGCTGGCCAATGATTGGTTGGTTATGCAGTTGACTGTGTACATTTGTGTCAATAGCGTATCTTACCCTAGTGGAGCGGCGCTTGGTCTTGAGGAAGAGTGCCCGTCTGTCTGAGGAAGCCACACACTCTGTGGTAGGAAACGAGACAGACAAGGTGACCTCACAAAGACAGGGGCCAAGATGCAGAGAAAACCGCAAAGGAAAAAAAAAACCCATAGGGTGGTGCAGTTTCGCACTCTGAAACAGTTGTGTACGAGCGTGATAGAAATAAAATATCAATCAAAGCTGCAGTGGTCCAGCGAGATGAAGATGACACCAGGAGAATAACAGCAGGATGACCAGAGCAGTATCTGAAGGAAGAACCCAGGAAGGATCTAGCTTGTAAGCAGAGGTTACAGGAAGGCAAAGCAACGGAAGCAAGGCAAGTAGCAAGGCATGAAGGAGCGGGAAGGAAATTAATGGAAAATAGTTGGAGGCCAGGAATGCGGTAGCAGGAAAGGAACAAGATAATTTAATACAGGAATCTTCAAGCACGGAAGAAATTGCACTTATGCAATAAGTCACACTGTCCTCTATCATTTGCAGGGAGATGAGGGCTGCTGAGCCGAAGCCGCAAGAAACAGAAATAAGTCGCCGGCAGGGCACCATCTTGGACTGGGCGCAAGGGTAATTTCGGGTACCATCTTGGGATGGGAAAAACATGGAGTTCTGCAGCACCAGCAGCGATATAGTCCATGCAGTGCCATGACAGTATACCCCCTGCTAAGGTCAGAAGCTCCAGGTTTACCAGGATGGAGATGAAAATATTACCTGAGCAGATGAAGCATGGACCTGAGAGGCATATTCTCATGTCCTATCACAAGGGCCGTAACCTTTCCAGTCCACCAACAACTGCAGATGCCATCTTGTTGAAGTGGGAGAATGGGACAAAAGACTCCCCCCAATCCCCTCGCGCCCCTGGCCTAGAGGATCGCGGCCCAGACACCCGCCACGAGAGGAATTTCCCTATCTACCAGACGACCAAATACCCTGGTACAGGAACATACGGATGTGCCCACCAGCCTGCCCACCAGCCTGCCCTGCTCAAGCCGACACCTGCGGCATGGATGAACTCGACTGAACCATTCAACAGTAAATAAACACATTGTTAGAGATGCCATGACGACCTAGCCAACGGTCAGAACACCCGTGCAACCATGCACACTGGACACTCCCACACCAATCCACACGAAGAACATATTCAGTGCTATGACGTAGGTGACGGACACACCCACTGACGCGCATCTTTATTATTTTTCACATAGGTTTTTTAAAATGCAGAAACGCAAGACGCACAAAGAACTCATCTAAAATGCTTGCTGATGCTTCTCCTAACCCATGCATTGTAATGAGAAATGCAACGAAGACATGATACTGGAGATGAAGCAATATGATACCGTAACTTAAAGTGCCGTACATTGAACATCCCCACCTATGTACCAGGCCCAAGTAGGCCGCAAGCAAGAGCCTCCACGAACATTGAACGTGCAAGAGTACAATTGCTGACCCTGCAGAATGAGCCCAGCGAGAACTGACAGCCAAGGGGGCAATGTTGCAACTCACACGCCACAAGCCAAAGCCAAGGCCACACCTGCAAACTAAGCCAGACACACAGTGGAAAATACAACATTAAATGTGCAGAATTCTGCCTCAACCACGGTCTCTCCTCACGTGACCAAGCCGAACCTGACAGGGTGCCAGCCCCAGAGGGAGAAGTCGCCTAGGTCCCACGTTTGAGACACAGGCTGCAACAATGAAATGACCTAATGGACACCTACAGCAGTGGGAATAGTCTGCTCTCAAGCATATGAGCAAATCCACGCATTGTCTGCATAAACACATAGTTACATATTGTTGCAAATGACACGTACACCGCGAGCTGGGAACAACGATGGTCCCAGGCTGGGGGGCTCGCGAGTGGACCAATCAGAACATGGGGCACTCATCACTGACGCCACTAACATTAGCCAATCATCAGGGGTCTTTGTGTAACAATTTTCATGTATCTAATAGAAGGGACGACCCAAGTATACCACCTGACTGACCCTTAGCCACTAACAATCTCCTCTATACGTATGCTATACTAACCCTACCACTCGAGGAACCAATCCAGAGTGGCAATAGGTTTTTTGCTAACTTTCCCAGGTGACGCAAGTAGCGCGTCATACTGAAGCAAAAAGGGGCCTGCGAGCCTCACGAATTTCGAGAGCCAGGACGGACGCGTACGATCCTAGACCCATCCCTGCCGTTGTTCAATAAACAGCAGAACCACCTTGCTTCTTGTGTGTGTCTCATACTCATTTTTGGGATACGCGGGAGGAGTTGGGGCCTCCCTGCCCGGAGGTCCGCGGACGGCCCAGCCGACCCAGGGAGAATTTTCCCCCGACAAGTTGGAGACACCGCTGAGATCTGTTTAAGATCTGCTTTTTATTTTTCCGAGTGCTCTCGTTGCGAGGAGGCCCGGCGGCGCGGCCCCCTCTGCCGCTGCCCCCTTTTGAGGACTACAGGACCATCGCGGAACTGCGAGAAGACCGGACAGCACAATCCGGATATTGGCCTTCGGGAGCCGGTTGAGAAGTATCCCGCCCGCGGTTGGCGAGTGTCCAGACGTGGTCCAGACGAGGGGAGGTGGCGAGCCGCTTGGACGGGTGCACGCAGTCGAGCGGCCCCGCATCAAGAGAACTTGGTGAGTATGCTACACCCAACAAGCAATGTGAAATTGTGAGGGAGGGGGGAGAAATAGAATACGGGAGGTGGGAGGTTTTACACAGGTGCGTGGCGAAGGTTTGATAAATTAGTGTTGACGGTGAAGTGAGTGGTAGCTGGACAAGTGCGAGAGCAGTCCGCTACGTTACGAAGAAGGTGGGGGCGGAGCACGAAAACATCACGTGCGGCCGCTCGTAGACACTGATTGGCCTAGGTCGCGACCACCTGTAAGGGTGTGTGTGTGTGCGGTTTCCTACGAATTGGTGATTATTGATCAATGAGTAGATGAGGATCCCTATTGTTCGAGCAGAAAACTCAATAGATAGATTACGTTTCCCTGTAGGCGGTAGCTAGCTGGTTGCCTAATACGGAAGATAATTGGCTGGTTAAGCCCTCCTGTCGAGGGGCGTATCACACGCGAGGCGACGCAGCGTGCGCAGTCTGATTATATTGTTGATTACCTTGTTCCAGGCGTGACAAGAGGACAGCTGTGGGGTTAACGGGGATAGATTGCAAACTTATTTCAAACTTTTAAAAAACATGTAAACAACTTACCGGTAGTTTTGGAAGAGGTCGGTGACATCACCAGCAGGGCTTTCATAGGATATCTCGAACACAAGGCATTTTTTTTTTTTTTTTGGAAGAGTGGTGGGGAAAAGAATAATGGTAAGGGAGTGGAAACGAAGATAAACGGTAACAAGTAGATCGGGGCAAGGTGAAGAGGGGGACGTGGCCGCGCACGGAGAACGCCGGCCACGACAAATAAAGAAAGAGGAGGAGGGATTAAATAAAGTGGGACGGCTGTATAAGAACGTCACACAGGGACGCAGCCGCAGGGGGCTACGTTCGCCTCGGCCGTAGGGGGCCGTAACAGTGTACGGGGAAGGAAGAAAAGAGAGAAAAGAATATACAAATGCAAATGCTGTATTTTACTATTTTGTTTTAGCGGACAATCGCAAGTCCCCAAAATTACGGGGCCAGGTAAAGATCTGAAATTGTATACCGTACACTATTAGCAAGATAACCGCTACCATATAGAGGGAGGATAACAATTGAAGAGCTACTATGTCATACGGGACAGGATCGGGAGGGTGGGGGAATACCCTCACTACCCCGCTACAGCATATATGTAAAACACTGTCACCCCATAGGGAGAAACTGATCAAATATAGCATAGAATGGACAGAGGGGATGGGCAACAAAATGACAACACCATGGCCGCCTAATGGCCGTTTCGATCCATATACCCAACACTCACTATTAACTCATCTGCATAACACATACAAGGGGAAGAAGTTGACACACCACGTGGAGGTGTTTAACTTATGGAGAATGTTCCAGGGGTCCCGACCAGGACCAAACGGAATGTTCACTGTGGGGGAAACAAAGGAAGAGAAGAAGATTAAGGAGGAAGAAGAGAATGGGGAAAAAGAGAGTGAAGGCACACAGAACACGGGGAACGGACAAGAGGGAGGAGAAAAGAGTAACAACATAAACGAAAAAGAAATAAAAAAGGAACAGAGTGACGACATGCCCCTAGCGAAGGTAGTGAAAAAAGAGGAAGGGGGGTTATATCCTTTAACGGAACTACGAGAAATAGTGAGAGAACAATTAAGGGCGGCTGAGGGGTACTCGAACCCGGCATACAGCCCGCCACCATATACAGCTACAGGTGGCCACACAGGAGGGGAGCAGACAAGTACGGCGGGGTCAACTTATACGAAGATGCCCGCAGGGGAGGGGAGGACTAGCGAAGAACAAATCGCAGCAATAGGACATGATGAGTGGGTAGCTGCGCAGGTATTATTAAAATTACGAGGTTCATTAACAGGAGAAGAGAAGGAGGTAGTAAGGAAAATGGACGAGGATAATGAGAGAAAGAGCGAGATGAAAGGGGAGGGGGGAAAAAGAAAGGAGGAAGAGCTGTCATGACAAAAGGAAGAGATTTTGGAGGAACGATTAGCAGAATTAAGGGATGAGCAAAATGCCCTGATCAAGCAGCTTGAGAGGGAGGAAAGAGAGAGCACGGGAAAGGAAAGAAAGTAAGAATGAGTTGAAAAAAATGAGGGAACGAACTGAGGAGCAAAAGAAAGAAGCTGAAAGGGTAAAGGCAGTAGCAGAAAGGGTATCCAGAGCAGCACTGCGTGACAAGAAAAGAGAGGAAGAAGAGAAAGAAAAAGAAATGGAAATATGGAAGAGGAGAATACTATCAGAAACGACCAAGAAATACGAAGAAGAGAGGATGATAGAGAGCATATTAGAGCGGGAAAGAGAGAGATGGGAAAGGAAGAGAGAAGAGGAAAGGATATTGGAAAAGATGAGTAGTGAAGTAATGGAAGAATTAATAAAGAAAAGAGAGGAAATTGGTAGAGAGATAGCGGAGAAAAGAGAAGGTGAAAGAGAAGATAGGAGAGGGGAGAGTGAAGTAAGGAGATATGTACCTAGAGACACAGAAGTAGCAACAACATCAGCACAAAGGGGAGCAATTGGTAAAGAAGAAACGGGAGGAACAGAGTTAATAAACTTAAAAACAGTAACGATTAGGGGGAAAAAGACAGATTGGGGGTTGTCGCTCCTGGATGACTTTTGTAGCGAGGAAGAAGAAGGAATGGAGAAGGAAGGAATAAATAGGGAAAGGGAAAGGGAAAGCTTAGATAAATTGTACATCACCCGGACAAACAGGGAATCACCATGGGCCTGCAGAAGAAAGGAAGAACTGGGGGGAAGTGAGAGGGAAGAGCAAGGAATGGTGGGAAGGCAGACACGTGCAGCTACATCCTCATCATCCCGTCCAACATGCTCCACCACCCCACACTCATCCCGTGCAACATGCCCACCTACACCCGCACCCGCCCCTCACAAACACACACCCTATGCAGGCAGGCTTAGAGACCTCCCTGGATGCAGGCAGGAAGAACGAATACACACGCCCACATTAAATAAAGTAAATGATAAAAGAAGGGGTAGAGATGGAGGAGAAACAGTTACGAGCCGGGGAAATATGGACACGACAGACGATGTAGACGATACGGAAGAAGAGGAGGGGTACACAGACTCGACTCTGGGGAACCCAGGGGGTCAGACAGGACACAACCTAATGCCACTTCTGGAGAGGGGGGGGTTAGACCACAATACGTCCCTTGGAAGCATTCAGACAAGGAAAATATAAAGTGGAGGCTCCCATCATTAAGTGGAGGTGCGGGAAAATGGATATATGAAATGGAAAAACACACCGGACAGAAACTGGCAGTAGGAGATGTAAAGGGCCTCCTAATATCAATATTGGGGGATGCGGCAGATGACATCTGGAAGAGAGCAGGCTTTCCCGGGGTCACAATAACAAACACATCACACGACGGGGCACCATTCGCAAACTGCAGACATGCATTATGGCAAGCGCTGAGGGTACAGTACCCAGATACATCAGACATAGGAGCAATTACATCACGCAAGATGCATGAGAACGAAGATCATGTTGATTATATCCAGGAAATTCAAGAAAAGTGGCGTATGAAACTAGAGAACAATGGGACAAAACACCAGCAATATTCTGTCATATATTAATACAAGGGCTCCCAGAAGCAGTGCAGAAACAACTGAAGAAAGTAGTGGGGATGGAAGCAAAAGCATGGCCAGAAATACAACTGACGATAGTACATCATTGTAGGACATGGCAAGAAAAGATGAAACAAAAGGAAGAGGATAGAAAAGCGGAAGAGGCTAAATTGGTGCAGAAAAAACTTACTAAATACACGATGGAAGGTGCACTAATAACTACACCTACAACAATGACACAAAACCCCACGCAAGTAGTGGCTGCACAAGATCCCTCCCAAATACAATCACCACAGAATGTAGCACAGCAGCTGCCACCACCCCCACCATACACGACTAACATGGGAGGAGGATACTCAACATCAGGAGCTGGATATTATAATTATAACAGGGGAAGGGGAGGAATGATGAGGGGGAGGGGATACGGCTATAACACACAACAGCAAGGGGGAGGATTCAGAAGTTTCTACCCCACTGGGCAACCAGTATACCAGGACAATTCAGGGAATTTCCCATGGCAGACCAGGGAACCACCGGTATGTTTGATTTGTGGATTATTGGGACACATGTCACGCACCGGTAGAATGAGACCCGGCACACCAGCATGGGGAGAACAGGGACAACAAGGGTCTATAAGGGAACAGCAGGGCCACCAACAACAGCAGGCACTGCTGCCGGGAAATGTGCAGCAACAACTAGTAACACAACAACAGCCACAGACATATTCACTACCACAACAACAGGTAGCGATAACACAACAACCTCAAGTGCAGCAAGTACAGCAACCCGCTCAAATTCAAGACCATAAAATAACTTCTACCAATACACAGCTACAGCAAACGCAACTGGGAAGGGTGACGGTCCTGGGACACAACCCTTACACCGGAAGTGGTCAATCATTATACCCACAATAGGACAGCCCACAGAAGGCCTTGGTGTGTCCCATCCTGTCGGTAACACCTAATAGTGCGGAGGAACCATGCATAGAGGTAACGATAGGTGACAAAAAATTATCATTCCTTGTTGACACCGGGGCGACCCGGTCTTGCATAAGGGAAGGTAAATTTAAGATGTCAGGTGAGGCCAGGAACACCCAAGGATTCTCTGGGGCTAGGGGGCTGGTTCCCTTTACTGATACAATCCCCTTATCGATAGGGGATTATGACATGTCCGTCCCGCTTTTATATTCAAGGGACTCACCAGTAAACATACTCGGGAGAGACATAATGAGCAGGTTGAATATGACAATCTCCTTCACGGCGGACGGCATAATTTGTTCCACTCCTGGATTCAACATGCTCACTGCACGGCAAATTATGCAAGCACACTGTGGACAGACAGTGATTAGGGCCGAGCCAGTAGATGGCGAACTGTTCCAGTACGGAACAGACATGGCATTCGCATGGATGCCAGGAATAGAAGGCAAGATCTGGAGGAGGCCGACAGCCTATTTGTTTAGACCAGAAACACCAGCCAATGAACCAGAAGGAAAGGTGATTTCAGTGAGCATGGAGAGCATTATAGCGACTGCTAATTACATCGCAGTACATGCCCAAGACAGGGAAGGAAGAGCATGGAGGGCAGTGATAGCCCTAGCTGAGGGATGCAGGTTCACCCAGGTGTCAGACGAGGAGCTCTTTTCAGAAGAAAAGGAAGAAGGCGAAATGGTATTTATGATGAGTGTAGATATATGGCTAAGAGTGACATACAAACAAGTGGCACAGAAAATTGCAATGGCACTTGAAGCACCCGCATCCACCCCAGTTCCCTTTTTTGAAGAGGATATGGCAAAAGTTCCAACGTCATTGTGGACCACTAGTCCCTATGACGTGGGATGTATAAAAAGTATAGGGGGAGTAAGAATTAAATTGAAAAAAGGTGCAATACTCCCTAGAGTGAAACAATACCCCCTATCAAAAGAGGCAGATGAGGGCATATATGAAACAATAACGGCCCTTATAAATAATGGCATATTGGTACCATCAGAATCACCATGTAACACAGCCGTATATCCAGTGCGCAAAGCTAAAGGGGGGTCTTGGCGTTTCATCCAGGACCTCAGGCCCTTGAACAACATAGTGGAAGCAGAATACCCCATAGCAGCAAACCCGGCCACAATATTGTGTGGAATTCCAGCAGAGGCATCACGATTTACAGTGATTGACCTCAAAAATGCTTTTTTCTCAATACCCCTGCATCCAGATTCACAAGATCTGACAAGCTTCACGTACAGAAACACAAAATGGAAGCACACCAGATTGCCACAAGGGTACTGCGAGTCACCCTCAATTTGCAACAGAGTAATACAGATGGACTTGGGAAACATTGAATTGGAAAGCACAGTGTTGCAATATGTTGACGACATAATAATTTGCAGCACAAGCGAAAAAAGATGCAGGGAGGACTCATTGAAGATGCTGACAATATTGGCTGAAAAGGGTTACAAGGTAGACAAAGAAAAGTTACAGTACTGTCAGGAACAGGTATTATACATTGGTCAGCTGATATCCCAACACGGAAGAAAGATTGCACCACAAAGAGCACAGGCTATATCAAAAACGCCATTGCCACAAATAGTAAGGGAGCTGCAGCAGTTCCTGGGATTGTGCAACTACTGTAGAGCATGGGTTTTTGATTACAGCTCATACATAGGACCCCTACTTGAAGCATTGCGAGAAGGTAACAAAGGGGAGAAAAAATTGGGGTGGACAAGGGAAATGAAGGAGGCCTTTGATGAACTGAAAGACGCAATATCAACTGCTCAGGTGCTGGCCACCCCAGATTATGAACGACAATTCTTTATATTTTCACATTGCGACTCAGCAGTAATGAAAGCAGTGTTGACTCAAAAAACAAGCATGGGATACAAACCAGTAGCATTTTACAGCGGTCACTTGGATCCTGTTATGTTAGGTCATTTCCCTTGCGAACAAGGTCTCGCCGCAGCTGCCTTCGCGGTAGAGAAATCATCATCTATTACAATGGGGTGCCCAACCACACTATTTGTGGAACATGCACTATTTGCAATATTGAACAAGCCTAAATCCACACTAACCACGCAGAGGACGTCAGGTTATGAGATCATCTTATCTAGACCAGAATTATCAATTGTTAGATGCAGCACAGTTAATCCTGCAAGGTTTATAGCGGAAGTTATTGAGGAAGGCGACTATGCACATGATTGTACGCAGACTACTGAAATGTACTCATGTACTAGAAAGGTTGAAGAGGATGCGCTAAATGGAGGAGAGCTCTTGTTCATTGATGGGTCATCAACAATAGACCAGAGTGATGGGATAAGGAGAACTGGGGCAGCGGTTGTAAAAATGACAGAGGAGTTGGTGTGTGTGTGTGTGGCAGTGAAATGTGTACAGTTACCACAACATTACTCTGCTCAAGCAGCAGAATTGGTTGCACTGATCTTGGCGTTGAAGGAAAGCTTTGACAAGAGAGTTACTATGTATTCTGATAGCGCGTATGTCACGTCTACTGTACACTCAGGATTGACAAAATGGAGGAGAAGAGGGTTCAGGAGAGCTGACGGCACCCCAGTGCAACATGCTCTCTTATTGGCTGAGTTAATTGAAGTAATAAATGATCCCCAAGAACTAGCTTTGGTCAAATGTCTCGCACACACTAACGGAGAAGATCATATCTCAAAAGGAAATGCAGCAGCAGACGCACATGCGAAGTATGCTGCATATTTCGGTGAGATATGGAATCCCCCAGAGTCAGAGAGAGGGAGAGGGAGGGGGATAGCTAAAGAGATGTTGATGAGAGAAGGGTACACTCATCTCCCAGCCACACAAATAATGGAGTTACAAGCGGCTGCACCAATGGCAGAAAAATAAATATGGGTAAAAAGAGGATGTACAATGTCACCAACTGACGCACTATGGCGTCAGGGTAACACTGGAAAGATGGTAATGCCATTGGCACTATTGAACACCGCCCTGAGTCAGCTCCACCACCCAGCTCATACAGGCAAGGAAGTTATTGCAGCACGAATTAGGGAAGATTGGTTCTGCCCCGAGTTAAATTCCCATGTGACAAATTTTATCAGCAATAGTCTAACATGTCAACAGTTTACGGCCGGTCACACACTGCAAGTGATAAAAGATACTATACCTCGGCCAGAGGGACCCTTCCTGCACATCCATATTGATTATGTTGATATGATCAACGTATGTCAAGGAAATAGGTATATGATTGTAGTGGTATGCCCATTCTCCAGGTGGATTGAGGCAGTACCCTGCTCACATCCAGATGCATTTAGAGCAGCTAAATTTCTAGTGAGGGAGGTTTTCCCTAGGTGGGGAGTGTGCGAGGTACTGCGGTCGGATAACGGCCCACATTCCGCTAATGAAATGTTCCAGCACATCACATCCTTATTGAACATCAAGCATAAATTTGCGTGTGCATATCACCCACAGGCCAATGGTGTATGCGAACGCCTGAATGGCCTATTGAAGGAGGCAATTGCAAAGATACAGCAAACGACAAAGAAGAGTTGGTTGTATTGCCTTCCACTGGCTCTATTTGAGCTAAGGGATAGACCAGGCTCCGACCACCACCTCACTCCTCACGAGGTGGTGACCGGACGTCAAATGCGCCTTCCTCTAATGCCAACATCAAGAGCCTTCACAGCCCATGAAAACACTGCAACTGTTCTTGGTGATGAAATGTACCAATATGTGTCTTCTTTGATTACTAGTGTAGTGTTTGTGTCTCAACAGCTCGAGCGCACGAGGGGCGGGTCTAAGAGTGATCAGCAAGAAGACGCGGATAAAGAATTGGAAAAGGAAAAACTTGCAAAATTGCTAAAGGTGACCACGTGCTACTCCGCAATTTCAATAGAAAGTGGAACAGCCCACGCTTCACTGGCCCCCATCTGGTAGAGGAGGTATCAACGAGAGCAGTAAAGCTACAGGACAAACGTGCCTGGAACCACCTACACGACGTGAAGATCTGCAAACTCCAGACCCGCCCTAGCATCAATGACAGGGCAATTGGAATAACAACGACGGCGTCACCTACGGAGAAAGAGACGTCTACCAGAGTTGACGACCTCAGTGTCTCCATACCCTGCAACCCCCCAGAATACCCAGAGACAAGTAGTGAAATAGAAACTGTAATTCCCATACCGCCCACCCCATGGTCACATGATCAAAAAGCAAAGAGACTTCCGGCAGTTGAGCCCCAAACCCTCTGCCCACAAACCCCCTACCCACTACGGCCACCACCCAATTGAAGGACATTGTTTTTTGCACATATACACATGTAAACACTTATATGTTCTCTTTTACTTTCTCGCACATGCAGGTACCGTGTATTATTGTATTGCTAAGAAAATAGATAACTAACAGCGTACATTGCCCAGGAGTAGATGCTACCCTCAGACGATAACTACCCTGAAGCCCTATCACACCAATTTGTATATTACATAAAAAGGCCAAAGTGCCTAAAAAGAAGGAGGATACGTGTTTAATACACCACATTTATCTTGGCCATAGAACAATCAATGCCCCATCTTCACCAGCACTTACCTGCCCTAAGAGACAGATCGCTTAGACTGGCGTGGGAACAGCTCTTCGCCTGGGCACTGAACGACTACTTGATAGGGAGGGCTTGACAATAACAACTAACAATAATAACAAGCTTCTTGAGAATTTTCAGGCAGGCAACTTTAACATCGCAAGAATAAGCTGCCGGACTGCCGCAAGGTAAGAGCAAAATGCCGGTGAGACTAGCTTTTGTAATAAAAATGATAGGGGGTTTGATGATCACTGCTTTTTTGGCTGCCTCTGTATGGCAGAAAAGTTACGCTAGCAATATTTCGGCTGCACCCAAACCTAATGTACCCCCACCCACGGCTGCAACAGGTGTTACGTCAGGTGGTACTAGCAAACCTCCACATAAGGGAAATAGAGTTAAACGCAGCACATACTCAGATAATAAAGGCATTGATAATTACATAACAGATTCAGCACACGCCTCCAACAACATGTGATACCAACACATGACCCAAATAGGTAAGCAGACAACAGAAGACAGCTGCTACGTCTGCTCATTGATCCCATACGCCATGAGCGCTTCTCGAACATTCGTTGCCACAGAAATAGATGAAAAGACAGCAAGATGTATAATATACCTGGCACTATTCCAAATGAGAGGGCGATTTCAAGGGACGGTGGTGAGACTGGTGTGGAAAACGCGAGACACATATCCATACGAAAACAACTTCCTCAAGACTTATTTGAGTTACCACAAGAGCAGTTTGCATGCTGAAGCATTCAGATACATGACAAGTGGTCCTGACAAGGGAGAAACGAAGAAAGTAACACTACAATACCTACCATGTGACTGGTACGCCACTGAAGTTCCTGGTACACAAGGATGTTGGGAAAGACCACTGGTAACAATAACAGGGAAGGTGTACATGGACAACAAATGGGACATAGGAGTGGTTGGCAGCAACATGGTAACAAGAGAAGATATTACCACTATTGATGAACACAATAACAGATGTTGGACGATTTGGGGCAAGTATGTACCCATGCTGACGTGGATGGAGAAGGATGAAGACCCAATGAGCATACTGCCGCTGTCTGCACCTAAGATATGCTACCAACATAGAGGAGAAGTGGACGTGGGATACAACACCAACTGTGCCAGCGTGATAGAGTTACCTGAGGGGGGAGCAGGAACAGCAGTATTAATGGACCACTACTGGGCCTGCGGAAACAAGGCATACCACACACTGCCCCCTCTGTGGAACGGTATATGCACAATGGTACACATTAATGTACCATCACTATTGGTGCCTCAGAAACATGTGAACATGGCGAACTTCCCCAAAATGGATGAAGGAAACAAGAGGAAGAAGAGGTCTGTGCAACCTCAGAAGGGGTCAGAGAACAAAAACAACAACAACAATAATTTCCTGAATAGAAAAAAGAGACAAGGAGAACCTCTGACAGGAAATTACCTATGGGGAAGATCGGAAACAGCACTCACTTCAATCCCACCAGAACACAGACTATTCAGCAGAGCAGCAATGTTTTTCTCGTCAATAATACATCCGGGACTACAAGCTTACGCAAACGCAAAATGGCTCCAGATAACACGATGTGAGCTGATGATGACAATCAATTCTACAGTAAATGGATTCAACGCAATAAAAGAGGAACTGCGAGCAGTGAGGATGGTAGCACTACAGAACAGATACGTATTAGATCGCCTTACAGCAATGGAAGGAGGAGTTTTCGCAAAGATAGGACAATCATGCTGCACATTTATTCCTGCTAACGATGCTGACAATGGTACACTCACCGAAGCAGTATCACAACTGGCCCAGATGCACTCTAAAATGATGGAAGAAAGTAAAGGAGTGAAGAAGGATGACAGCTGGTTTTCAATGTTATGGTCATGGATGCCATCGTGGCTGTCGGACGGACTGAAGATTATGGTTGGGTGTATAATACTGGCTGGAGCTGCACTGATCATAATAAGGTTTTGGAAAGCCCGGAAAGCACGCACTACAGACGAAATGATTGAAATGGTTGGTATGCACCCCTTGATGCCGACTGATGATGGCCAGCACACAGACACAATAATAAAAGAAAGAGAAAAACTACGCAAACAAATCATCACCAACCACCTGGATCCGCCATCCGTGAAGCCCGAAAACCCAAGAAACCCAAGGAGCTACATCGGGAAATGCTTATACTGCACACCTGGAGGAAGCTGTGTGTATATGTATTGGTCATTTGAAGATCATGTCAACCACTATGGACACCTAGGAGGAGTAACTAAAATATGGAGAGTAAGAGGAGATAAGGAAAAAGATATGTTTGTGGTCGACAAGTCGACCAGAGGGGGGGACTGAAGTGGGAGAATGGGACAAAAGACTCCCCCCAATCCCCTCGCGCCCCTGGCCTAGAGGATCGCGGCCCAGACACCCGCCACGAGAGGAATTTGCCTATCTACCAGACAACCAAATACCCTGGTACAGGAACATACGGATGTGCCCACCAGCCTGCCCACCAGCCTGCCCTGCTCAAGCCGACACCTGCGGCATGGATGAACTCGACTGAACCATTCAACATTAAATAAACACATCGTTAGAGATGCCATGACGACCTAGCCAACGGTCAGAACACCCGTGCAACCATGCACACTGGACACTCCCACACCAATCCACACGAAGAACATATTCAGTGCTATGACGTAGGTGACAGACACACCCACTGACGCGCATCTTTATTATTTTTCACATAGGTTTTTTAAAATGCAGAAATGCAAGACGCACAAAGAACTCATCTAAAATGCTTGCTGACGCTTCTCCTAACCCATGTATTGTGATGAGAAATGCAACGAAGACATGATACTGGAGATGAAGCAATATGATACCGTAATTTAAAGTGCCGTACATTGAACATCCCCACCTATGTACCAGGCCCAAGTAGGCCGCAAGCAAGAGCCTCCACAAACATTGAACGAGCAAGAGTACAATTGCTGACCCTGCAGAATGAGCCCAGCGAGAACTGACAGCCAAGGGGGCAATGTTGCAAATCGCACGCCACAAGCCGAAGCCAAGGCCACACCTGCAAACTAAGCCAGACACACAGTGGAAAATACAACATTAAATGTTCAGAATTCTGCCTCAACCACGGTCTCTCCTCACGTGACCAAGCCGAACCTGACAGGGTGCCAGCCCCAGGAGGGAGAAGTCGCCTAGGTCCCACGTTTGAGACACAGGCTGTAACAATGAAATGACCCAATGGACACCTACAGCGGTGGGAATAGTCTGCTCTCAAGCATATGAGCAAATCCACGCATTGTCTGCATAAACACATAGTTACATATTATTGCAAATGACAGGTACACCGCGAGCTGGGAACAACGATGGTCCCAGGCTGGGGGGCTCGCGAGTGGACCAATCAGAACATGGGGCACTCATCACTGACGCCACTAACATTAGCCAATCATCAGGGGTCTTCGTGTAACAATTTTCATGTATCTAATAGAAGGGACGACCCAAGTATACCACCTGACTGACCCTTAGCCACTAACAATCTCCTCTATACGTATGCTATACTAACCCTACCACTCAGGGAACCAATCCAGAGTGGCGATAGGTTTTTTGCTAACTTTCCCAGGTGACACAAGTAGCGTGTCATACTGAAGCAAAAAGGGGCCTGCGAGCCCCACGAATTTCGAGAGTCAGGACGGACGCGTACGATCCTAGACCCATCCCTGCCGTTGTTCAATAAACAGCAGAACCACCTTGCTTCTTGTGTGTGTCTCATACTCATTTTTGGGATATGCGGGAGGAGCCGACCCCGGGAGAATTTCCCCCGACATTGTGTAACGAGAATCACACTGTACATCTTACTCAAGAAGCTGCCCCGAAGAACAGGGGATTGAAGAGGCGGTTCTCTCGATCCTTGCCGGGGGATGCACACTTGAGCAAGGAGTTATGAAATACATGATGAATACAGCATGCTGAGCTTTATTGCCACAGGATGAATCATCTCGTCGATAAAGAATGGTCCCACAAACTTTGAAGCCAACTTAGAGAGGTCCAAGTGTCGTTGGTACTTAGAGAGGTTGGTAGCAGCCAACCATGGTGTCGGCTTCGAAATCTGGCACCGTTAGGTGCTTCTGGTCTGCCACGGTCTTCATCTTACACTGGGCTTTGGCTAGGCTCTGAGCCACTGATTGACGGGTTTCCTGCAGTAGGCAAAGTCTTACGTCGAGGGGTTGGCACCAGCTGGTCTAAAGGTACAGATAGCAGAAATGCAGTAGGATGAACACCACAGGCATCAAGAAAACACAATCATTCCTATTCTAGAATGTCTATAATTGTTGTAGCTGAACACATCCCGGGATAACATCTTTTCCCAGTGGCCGCTGATACAACTCAACTCAAATACTGCTTTAGGGACTGATTTAGGTGCTCAATTTGCTCATTGGCGAAAGAAAGAAAGAAAGAAAGAAAGAAAGAAAGAAAGAAAGAAAGAGAGAAAGAGAGAAAGAGAGAAAGAAAGAAAGAAAGAAAGAAAAAAAGAAAGAAAGAAAGAAAGAAAGAAAGAAAGAAAGAAAGAAAGAAAGAAAGAAAGAAAGAAAGAAAGAAAGAAAGAAAGAAAGAAAGAAGGAAAGAAAGAAAATACATTTAAAAAAGTAATGTGTATTCTTTACATGAAAACAAGATCTTCAAACGATAGACGTAGTCATTTGGTTCACCAAATATGTTGTAGCCTCTTAGCATAGTATTCATAAAGTGTCACCATGAACGTATGATGTAATATTATCTGTGATGTCATCAACAAAGCTATCCGTGATGTCACATATGTCATGACTTCATAAGAAGAAAACCTGGTTACCTCTCTCTATGTCCGTGTAATGTTCACTGATTGGCTACGTAACACCATTTGTTAATGCTATACCATGAATCATAAATAAGGCGATACCAAATTTCCCAAAACATTTTTTTTATTTTATTTCACTTTTCACTTAAAACATATCAAATATCAAAAATTCATATCACACAGTGTGATTACACACACAAAAAAAAATTCATAATAATAGAGAGGCCAACTTTGAGAACGTGGTTTGTGTTGTTGAAACAAAGGAAATCAGGACAGGAATATCTGGTGATTTTTTTTATTGTGTTTCTTTTTATCATTTGCAAATTAGAATCCCTATGTTGGGTATGGCACCTCTGGATTGTGCCTCTAACACCGGCAAGTAAAGAAGGTGGAACATTTAGATGGGACTTATCAGCCCAGTGCTTTAGAGAACCAAGTTCCTTGAAACCGTAGTTGAGTACTTTCGTTCTTAGTCGAAAGAACGAAAGTTAAGAACGAAAGTACTCAACTAATAGAGCCCCTAGAAGGTATAATTGTAAAATGCTTCGTCCTTGGTTGAGCAGGAGGGGAGTAAAAAGTGTGCAAAGGGGATGTTAGATGTAGAATCTAGACAAAATGGTCCAGACATGTATATAATAATTTATAAAATAAGAACACATGGCCATATTGAATGTGATCAATTTAGTTTTCTACACAACCCTATGGTTGTGTAGAAAACTAAATAAATGCCTTTAGGAATAATAGGCTGAAAGTGTAGAGAACTACAAAAGACTCTATATCGAATGTTGAATAATTAGAAAAGGCATGAGCAATAATGCCTATTTAAGTAATGCCCTCTACAGTGAATGTTGAAGAATTAGAGGAGAATAGTTTGCTCATGTCCATGTGGTATGATTTTGCAGAACTGATTTGGTCTATGTGACAGATTATATGTACTATCCATTTGCGTTTACAAGTTACACCATGAATCATACATATATGACGGTTTGTTTTTATTATTTTCTTTTTAGTGTGACGTCTGTTGTACCATGGTGGTATAGAAGATCTATGCAATACAACATACACATTCATTTGTCCTGAAGATGGCCAGCATAACGACTTGAAAGTGATACCAGGGATGGTATCTCATTAGATGCAGGGCCAAAACATGTCGACGATCCTACAAGACTAGATGTTTTGATAAGTCTTGTTGTAATTTGTTTTTGATGATGGGACAGAAATTGACTTAATGACTGTGCAAGAAAAACGAGGAGAAACTATGTTTTTTGGAATGTCGTTGGATTAATTTCATTGACTACCACGTGAGCGCAAAGGAAAGAAAAATATGTCCTTGTTTTGGTAAAAAAGATCAAGCTCAGACTGTCCTTTCAACAAAAAAAAACATTTGAATGGTAATTAATATGGAGTAATACCTGCCTCTAACAAATATATATAATGGTTGTGTTTTTTTTTAAAGAATCGGTTTTGTCTTTTGTGTTTGTAATCATACCATGTGTGACATGAATGTATGAAATTTGTTGTGTTATCACACTATGTGTGATATTAATTTTTGATATTTGATATGTTTTAAGTGAAAAGAAAGAAGTGAAATAAAATAAAAAATGTTTTTGGAAATTTGGTATCACCTTAGTTAGGATTCATGGTATAGCAATAATAAATAGTGTTAAGACGCCAATCAGTGAACATTGGCCAAGGCTTGGCGGTTGCAAGCGATTACTCGATAAATCCCACCTCTCAATTCTTACAGATCAGACATGCAATGGGTTTCTCCCGCTCATTGGAACTGACCAGTCGTGGTGTTTTTCTTCCTTGTTCTTCGCTGCTGGTTCTACGGAGGTCAGGGTCTTCCCATCTGCCCCTCAGACACCGTGAGGCTGGCGCTTCCACCCAGGAAAATGAGCAGTCCTTGGCTAAATAAAAGGGACTGACACCTTCCACGGTTCCTTTTAATCCTCTCACTGGATTCCTGGAGACACAGCTCACTTGCCACACAATTGCTCCCAAATCTGGTCTGCAGCTTCTCAGCACTCCATTCTCCAGTGACACTCACAGGATTTAGCGGGCCTTCCTGCTACATTGCTCTACTTCTCCACTAATGCTCTGGCTTTTATACACTTGTACCCTGTTAAGGGTTTCCAGGTGTGTTGCCTTGCCTGGCTTGCCTGACTCCTATCAAGCCAATTCCTGGGACATGCCTGACCTTCATAGCTTCCAAGTTTCTTTTTCGTCATCCCAGTACCTCAGTGATTTTTTCCATAGGTAATTTTCTTTACTCAATGGTGCCTCTTCTACTTCTCCTCAGTATTTTGTGTACTGTCAAGGCTTCTAATCCAAGACAGAATTGCCTTAAAGACTATCTATGACACATACATGTCTATCTAATACAGCTCATAAATACCTGGTGAACAAATTCACAAAAAAACAAACTAATAGACCCACACGTTCTTCCCAAGCGCACCTGCTAAAGATCCCCAGATTCAAACTACAGAAAGCAGGGGGTAATAGTTTCTCAGTACTAGCTGCCACACTCTGGAACTCTATGCCTCCAGCTCTTAGAGTTGAACCTTCCTTCTGGACCTTCAGAAAAAAAAGTGAAAACCTGGCTTTTCATACTTGAATGCTAACCATTGTACCACCAGCTATTCTCCAATCTATCTCTGTGAATAAATGACTCTTTATATGTCTACTGATATGTAATGCAATATCCAGAAATAATCATGTAGACCGCATCATAATGTAAGTACTAGAAATGTAATGTCAACCTCTTGACATGTAAACTATGGAATGCGCCCAGATACCTTTGGGTTAGGTGCGCTATACAAATGAATAAATAAATAAATAAGGGGGCACGTACAGTCACAGTCATAATAGCCTACAAAGGCAGAGTAGGGGAGGATGGGTCATCTTCATGTGAGGGGTAATACCATGTCTTACCCTCTGGCACCCTCTCTCGAGTCCCCAGGGACCCTCTATCCAGGTGATCCTTCCTCCCTTGTTCACCCCAGGGTCAGGAACCCAAAGCGATGACCCTTCACTTGCCACCTGAATAGAATATCTGCAGCAAATAGGTGTGAGAATGCCATCAGGCTTCTCACACCACCTAGCTGAGGAGGCATATGTTCTCTCATACAGCTTAACACACCAGCATTAGTAGCACCCCGAAAAGACATGTAAGTAAATGGATTCCCTAAAATGGATGCTCATCAAAGGAAGAAGAGATCCGTAGAGCTGACAAGAGTGAAGAGATGGACTTATGCATCATCAAAAATGAAAGATGCACTAGACGCAACACCACCAGAACACAGGCTGTTCAGCAAGACAGAGATGTTCTTTGTGTCCATAGTACCAGCATTTCAAGTGAATGTGAATGCCAAATGGCTCCAGATCTTCCGATGGGAGCTGATGCAGATGATAACCTCAACCGTTAAGGGTTCCAATACCGTCAAAGAAGAATTGAGAGCCGTCAGATTGATGGCCTTACAGTGCCAGTACGTTCAGGATCTCCCCATAGCTATGGAAGGAGGCGTTTGCACCAAGCTAGGGCCTTCTTGCTGTATTTTCCACCCACCCACGAAGAAAGGAATGGGACCCTGACAAAAACCATCGCTCAACTATGATACCTGCATGCTAAAATGGAGGCAGAGACAAATGCTGTAGGAAAAGATGATGACTGGTTGTCGTCCATCTTTTTCTGGATAGCATTATGGATGGCCTATAGACTGAAATTACTGATAGCAGTATTAATACTAGTGTTAATCCCCTTCTGTGTCAGAATAGCAATATCAAAATGCAGGGCAACCACTTAAAAGACTATGTGGATGAAAGTATTATTGGACTGAGAGACAGAAGGGAATGAAGAAACAAAGACACAAAATGTGCTGAAATCACAGCTGACACAGTGTCCCCTATTCCCATCAGGAACAGTGTTTGAGTGTCCCCTCACACAGGTGATAATTGGGGAAAATGTGTATGGTGGAATCCTAGTTCAAATTGGAGTTAATTGACATGGGGTGTGGTCGAATTGTCAAACAGAGGGGAGATTGAAGATGGAGGTCCAATTGTGGACCTTGTGTACCCCACCCGACTCGTAGCTCAAAGGCAGAGAAATGAAAGATGTACATCACTCCTAGGCCCTTCATACCCATTGTTGATATATTGCAGATATGGAAATGTTACTCACACAGACAGCCATTCAAACAATACCTGACCGACAATATGAATGAGATAGTTGTCATTGAACAAGCTGACTGACTTTAACCTCAAAAGGCTAATGAAGTAATCACTAGCATCCCAATGTAGGTGTATGTAGACATGAAGCATATAAGCATCCCTGCATGCAGCTACACGAACAGTAAATAGTTTATTACTGCTGTTTATTACTGCTAGACATGAAACAAATGCTTATAATTCACGCAGATAGAGGACAGACAAACACACACACACACTCTCCTTTGTTAAGCAGAAACAGCAAGATGCCAGGAATACATAGGTCCAGCTTGTACACGCTTAACTGTGATTAACACGGAAAGCCATAAGAACAAAGATGGAAGCCATAGGTGCACTAAAGTGAATGGTGAAGACGAGACAGACTTCAATTACAACAAGAAGCTGCTAGCCTGATTCAGCTAAAAGTAGACGGACAGAGATTCCAGCACAGACATGGTGCACATCCTAGCCAAGGACGAGCAGAGACAGTGTTTAGGTTACCAAGGCGATAAGACACCTGCAAGGACTATAGCTTAAAATCCTCATAATTACAAGTAGAAGAGCTCTATTTTGTGGTCCCAACACATGTGACCTGGAAGAACAGGACACTGCCTATTCACTTGAGGCAGATGGAGGAAAGCTGTTCCCACCAAACCAGAGGTGGAAAGATACAATTGCTACATAGGTTCAAAACTGGACGTACTCTCTCAGAGCCCATGCGATCAGAGATGGCAACATGATGGGAACATACAGCAACTTTGTGATCATTCCCATTGCCTTGAAAAGGTTCAATCAGCCTTATAGCTGTCCAAGGTCCCAAGGCTGGGAAGACACGTTCTGTCCAACCCTTAGCTACCTTTCACATTAAGGCACACTATGTTTTAGGGGTCAATCATTTCCCTGTTAACCTGTAACTTTGTAGTTGTTACATTTAGAGGTGGTTCTAGGAGGAGCCCCCAGATATGGTGATCCAATAACCAAACTAGCCCCTATGTAATAAATATATAGTTTTCCTAAACTGACCAATCCCCTTCCCTGATAGGTTTTGAGGGATGCACTCATTCTGGTGTTGTCATGTATGGTTAAAATGGTGGGACACACGTTTGGAGGATGAGAACCCTGGAAACAACATGCTGTTCTAGTGTGATCCCTATCATTTTGTTTGATAATGAAAACAGTTAACTTTGCCCTGTTGTCGAGTGTTCTGATCTTGCAGCAGGGATTTTGTTGGGGCCCAAGTACCCTCTTGTTATTAATTGGGGTAGCTGCTAAGAGTGCCCCTGCCGCTCCTTTACAGTTAGATAATAGCTATTGTAACTTGTGGATGTAGGAGTTGTAGATGTAAGTGTTTCTCCCGCCCACCCAGTTTTTATGCTTTCAGTTCTCAATGGCTGATGAAATAGGAAAGGAGTGTGGATTCTCTCTTGGCCTTTGTACTGGATGCTCATCTTCTTGGTCCTGTTTGTAATTAACCTGGTTTTGAGTGGTAAAAAAGAGAACGACAGACTGATTGTATGGATATTTCGATGTTAAGCGCTGCAGTGATTGGTTGGTCGGTCTCTGACCATAAGCCAGGATCACTAAGGAGCATCCATTTCAAAATGTTCTATGAAAAGTGGCAATGCTGGGGAAGAAAATAAGCTTTGTATACACAATGGGCCTCATTCCAAATCCTGAGGTAACCCTGCTGGTGCTACCGGAGGGTTACCGCCAGACTCATTAAATTTACCAGCACCTACTTCCCGGTGCCATCAGGACATTACAAGTTCCAGCGTTCCAGGAGCTATGTGTCGGTAAAATGTTGTCTCCCATTCCCATGGGCTTCACGAGAATGGGTACACGGAACCACCGGCATCATTATTAACGGTGCTGGTGCTTCCGTGACGGGTCTGCCTACCATGGCAGACCTGTAATTTGCCGGTCCGGAAACAAGGATGCGGTGAGCCTACCGGAACCCTTGTTTCCAGACTGGCAGGGTCATAATGAGGCCCATCCTTAGCCGATATCATACTGTGGATAATGGATTATTCACACCTCTAGCGACATCCCAAGCAACATTGCATTGCCGAAATGGAAATCCGGACCAAGAATGGTATGATTTCTTACATTTATTTTTTAACTTTAACACCCCTAAATTAGGGTTAAAAACATGAAGGTTTAGGGCAGTTAGTGCAAGGCACCCCCATAACAAACTTTTTTTTTTTTTTTAAACGCTCTTCATGGAGTACTCCAGCCTCTAAGTGCAATACCAGCTATGCAACCCGTGCTGCTCAGCACAGTCTAGTTTCCAATGTGAGCGCGTTGCCCCTGCTACCGGCCCATAGCTACCTGGGTAGAGGGCAGACCCCACCCACATGGGTGCGGATGTCCGATACATAGCGAGGTGTTGCGGGGCATGCTTGACACGGCACTAAGTTACGCAAGATTGGTACAGCTGTGAGGCCCTTGCCCTCATGCCCTGGCCCAACTGTCGCACATGGGTGCTATGTGATCAATCATGGAGGACATGCTGGATGCAGGGCGTGACCACCACTTTGCTTACTGCATCCTGCGCCCCTCATTTCCTGCGACCCTCGGTCACCGTCTGTAAATGTGCTGCAGCTTTCCTATCCCCTTTGCAAATGCGCAGGATAACTAGAATAGCTGACATTTTACAAGCTCACTCAAAAGGCTACATTATCTCTTCGATCAATTTGCACATCTTGTGAGGAACTTAAATGTATTTTAAAACAACCGTGTTTGAAAACTCGTATTCTCACTGACATATGACAATAGGAATCTATGATGAGTAAACAAGCGGGCACCAGCAGAAATGGCTTATAGATGTTACCTGCAGAAGGCACTGGAATTGGGTCACCAGGTGTTCACAGGTCCACAGCTCACTGTCCGACAGACACACAAGGGCAACATGCTTTCAAAAAAGAGGAAGACAGACTGTACTTACCTAAAAAAAAGAAAGAAAAGACAGATCAGTATGATAGGCCAGAAGCATCACATGTGTTACAGCAATAGTATGGCAACTGAAGGGCTGCATTGTTGCAGAAAATGAACATAGGATGCCCTCAAAGATGAAGGAGGTCCTCACAGCATTCCCTTTCAAGCATGCATCCCATAAGCTATTGTTAGACACTCTAGGAATCCACGCTGTCAAAATAAGGCAACAGCGGGTCATTTCACGAATAACGGTTTATAAAGAGACTGGTAAAGTAACCTGTTTCCGGCGCTGAATGTTGTCTCATGTCCTTCTCACACCATCATGTCTTGTTCCTCTGGCCATCCCTTTCCAACTCTACATGCCCGGCAGCAAGGTAACAGACAGCGCATTTGAAGAACTACTGGGTGTATAGCAGACTCAGTAAAGAAACGTAGTTCCTTACATGAATGGCCTCGTGTGTCCTCAAGCCCCGCTCCAGGATTATTCATCTGGGTGGGACAGTTTTGTGATCAGGAGGGCCCAAATTCCATTGGGTGTGGGTCTAGGAGTACCCTAAATAAAGTGCTGGCGTTGATCCAGATTTCCCAGATCCGTGACCCAGCAAAAAATGTCTTCCAAGATTTGGAAAAATAAATGTACACCCCTCTCTAAAAAAAACAGTACAGAACAAAAAAAAGGAGAAGCAATAAAAAGAGTGTTGCAACATCAATCTACCTATCTGCCCTCCCCTTCCTATTATATCCCATACTCCTTCAACTTTGACCCCCAGTCGTCTTCCCTCAGCTCCCCTAACCACCATTCCCATTTCCCTCCACTCCCACCAGCCCCCAGCATGTCTTTCCTAGCCCAGCAGGGACAAATCGAGGATGATGCCGCCTTCACCTCATCTGAGAGAGTTGAGCAGTGAGGGCCCCAGTCTTTGCACCATCTCAGATGGTGTTCGCCCCCAACAATGCCTTCCTGAACACTGTGGCTACTCCCAGCAGTCCCCCACAGGAGGGGCTTGTGGTCCCTCCATCTTATGTGAAAGATAGACACCCCCATCCAGAGTACTCAAGCAAGGAATAGGAGATTTTGTTTCTTAGAAAATTAAATTGTATTTTTGCAGCACGTTTCAATTGATGTAGGAAAGAGTGCTAGTGCTGAGAGAGCTGCATCAGAAGGCAGCCTGTGCAGGATGAGGGGTTTCCAGCCTCCTGGTATCGCTCTGGTGGGGCATGGCAGAGAAGAGAAGGGCTTGCTGCCCCTGTACATCATTGTCTGGTACATACTGGTTATAATATGCAATTGCCCGTGATGATATTTTGTTTGATGTGTTTACTTTGATTTGTTATTGAATAACACAATTGTGTTTAATTACTGCAGCCTGATATTTTCAAAGAAAGATGTGTGTGTGCGCATTCTTGGCGAGACCTAATGCCTGTGCCGCCCATCCATTAAACTGTGAGGCTTTTGGAATAGTTTGTAATTCAAACTGAATCACTTCTAGGGGCACCTACTTTTAGCAGGTATGAAATTAAAAGATGTGCCTTGGATCACAAAGTTTGGTTAAGTGGTAAAGCCAGAATTTGATCCTAGCCTGACATTTAGATACTTGACCATGCATCCTCCAAGCTCAACTTTGTACAAATAAGTATAAGTTTAGTTTTGGAAACCTAAAATAATACTGCATTTTATACAGATTACTTTACAAATACACACATCACATGATAAATCATCATGTCAATGTATTCATCATTGTAGAAATGTGTTGACAAAAAGAGTAAGGGGGCATTTTATTTTTAATCCTAAATTACACAGTAAGGGACCACTCCTGTTTGCACTTTTTGCAAAAGGGGCAATTCATTAATTGTAATTGTTTCAACTAAGTACTGGAAAAGTAAAGTGTAAAACCCAGACGACAAACACCTTTGCTCTTTACATTGCCACTAGGTGTCTGGAAAGTGTAAATCACTTCCACAATTAAGGATTGTGGGAGCCATCCAAAATGAATTCCTTTGGAATCTATCTGCTTTTACCAGGTGTAAATGTCAGGCGGATCCCGTAGGAATCCATTGGTTTTCTGCCAACATACAAATACATGCTGGTGAAAAATCAATCGGATTTGGCAGGGGGACCTCTGCTCTCCAACGTCACCTGCCAAATCCTGCAAGTCATAAAAAGTGGAGATAAATGCATTTATCACCACTTCTTCCAATCTGCTTCACTTGGAAAATGACCCCATATGATTGCAGCTTTATTTTCACCATCCAGAATGGAAGGCTATAGGCTCCAGCATAGACATTAATGAGAATTTACAAAAAATCTCATACAGACACAAAGTGA
Source organism: Ambystoma mexicanum (assembly GCF_040938575.1). NCBI lineage: Eukaryota > Metazoa > Chordata > Amphibia > Caudata > Ambystomatidae > Ambystoma > Ambystoma mexicanum. Next base: position 508,334,536 of record NC_090935.1, read on the forward strand.
AATGAAATGCATGACAAGGTCGTTGTTTCACACAGTTTGTTCTTTAGCCCCTTAATTTCTAATAACTCAACAATAACACTTAAATAGCTTGTTAAATCCCTATATCATTTAAAGAAAAAGGTGTCACAGCTATGGTCACTGCCTGTTAGCTTTTCCCATCCCTAACCACTTTCTGTTAATCACTTCCTGTTGTAAATGAGTTGCCTCCGAGACACGTTAAAAAGCTACAACCTCAGTGGTAGGGCCTGTGGAGCCCTGGCTGTTTGCCTTTGGGAGAGAGAGGCAGTGCAAGCGGGCAGTGGCATTTGTCCCTGGTCTAAATGTTAAATCCACCTCTGATTGCACTCTTTAGGAAATATTTAAATACTGCTTTTTAGTTGTAAAAGATGTACACCTTTTATACTTTGGACACAACATAATATGAAACACTCTTCTCTTGTGTTATTTTAAAGGTGCTCATGTTTCATTTCCGGCACTGCCTAAACACCCAGCACCCAGGGATTACATCATACTTTCCAAACAAGCCCCACAAGGCACAAGATGTATTCTGTTTGAATGCAAAGTCTGCTAAGTTATTCAAACAGTGTGAGGTTATGAAGTCAGTACTTAGTTTGAATCATGAAACACTCTGGCAGAGTAGCCTAGGTTACCACACAGACAAAGATACATTCTATGTAGGTTGGAGCCCCACTGGTAAGTATGCATAAGAAGATCTAAAACTGGTCATACTTGCGATCCTAGCCTTATCATTTTCAGGCTGGGCCTTGTTGGGCCACCTCAGTGAGGTGCAGCTTGATTCCCTAGGCATAGCAAGCAAGGCAACAACGTATGGCGCATACACGTTAACTTCGGGAGACAAACTGAAGCCAACGTGTATTGACAAAGCCAACAGCTTGGGCTTTTGATTAGGCATGGATAGGCATTTACCAGGCACTGACATAAAGATATCACGTGCCCATAATATGGGAACATCTGGAAAACAGTCTGAGTACTTGGGCGCATGATGGCATTGCCTGGCAAAAGTGTAATACCTGTATGCAAGCCAAAACTGTTGGCTTTGCGATGCTTGTTTAAGACAGTACTTCAGTGCAAGGGACAGAGGCATTGACAAAGATATTGCTTATAAAATCAACTGGCTGAAGACACATACTAAGAGATTTGTATCATACCAGGAGCTCATCTACAGTGCCAATTAAATAATTAAACACTAAACAACATGCTTAGATATAACACTGGCAGGTCCTGTATAGCAACACGTTTGATGTTACTTTGTGATAGAGCTTGATCAAAGAGTTCTAGAAAGGTTACATTTTGGTGGTGAGGGGCAGGTAGTTGGTGGTAATGCCATAGGCCTTAACATAGCCATGGCTGGTCGTTGGGTGGTACAATGACCAAATACACCCATAGGACATGTGTTTCCTCTCACATTGTATCTCCATCCTACTTGTGTCCCACTGCATGAATTCTGGCTGCACCTAATAGGAAAAAGTGTATGAATCAATTATAACCACAAACATTGCTTTGGCCTTCTATAACATTGTTTGAAAGTCGGCCTTAACCCTGCTACGAATGTGAGAAGCCCTCCCCAAACTGCTAGACCACAAGGCCTAAACATGCAAGTGGTTTCTTGTGTTTCAGTGCAGAGGAGTCATGGCCTAGCAATGGAGATTGAACTGCACCTTTTCGTGGCAGCACCAAGAGTCATTTACTAATGGCTTGTCCCCTTCTGTAATGGTACAGACATTCTATAGCATTTTGGCATGGAATGTTGTGCAGTGCAACGGTAGTGGTAATGTTTAATTCAAAGCCTTGCATCTATCACTTTTTATTTTACTACACTCGACCCTCCAGATTTACATTTTTGTTTATTTTTCAACCTTATCTTTTCACTTATACTCAAGTTGTGAATAAAGTAGAATATACACTTTGCATGTAATTTGTAAGGTCCCCCAGTCAGATGATGCCACTTCGTCACTTCTTCATACATCTGTGTTCAAGCAACATCATCTGTAATTTATTGTTTGATATTTATTTATTAATTTACTGATTTATAACACGCCGCAACCCGAGGGTATCAGGGCACACATATACACATAGGACAACAAAGGTACAGTACATGAGCAGAGTAACAGAGAATATATGCAGTTAAGAGATATAGGTAACATTTTTTATTTATCATGATGTGAAAAAATGCTATACTCCCACAAAAGATGAACATATTTTAAAATACAGAAGGCAAAACTGATTTTAGGTTTGAGCAAATAGTTTTTGGCAGCCAGCTTGAATAAGTGTCTCCCTGGTCATTTCATGGCTGTGGGGTGCACATTATTGTCTAGGGCAGGCAAACAAATCCTGACCAACCACCTGCAGTTCAATGATATCTCAGAGGTTGCTGCTACATGTTTAGAGTGAATTCCACCTCCACACCCATATTCCCTTGGGTCCCACAGGCATGACCTCCTTTCTAGGGGGGGGGGGGGGCAAGAGGGTGGCATTGGAGAGGCTTGGCCCCCCTGCTGGAGCCGGACGGACCTGTGTGTTACCCTTACACCACAATATGTTATCCCTTGCCCTCTCCAACCGTCTCTTGTTTCTGTGTCCGGAAGCAACTTGTTGACATACTTCCTGTTGGAAATACAAAAAGGCCCTCCTTTTTCAGAAATTCCTAGGTGTAATTTAGGATCCCCTGTTCCCAGATGACCACCTCTCGGGATGGGCTTATAAATGTACCGATTCTGTTCTCTCTGGCACATGCTCAGAACTCCACTGCTATACTAGCACTATATAAAAGACAAATACAAACACATACAAATCACCACTAACTACATAAAGGAGCAACTAGTTATGGTCAAATCTTTCTCAGTTGACAATTGTCAAATCTCTGGGTACCAGAGTTTGGATGCATTGTTAGAAGCTGTTTTGAATGTGTTTCACAACTAACTGCAAATCCTATAAATGAGACCAGAGGGGGGTAAAATGGTTATGAGATGCACGTGCAAAGGTTTCATATATAAAACATGTATACACGGTTTTTAGCTGCAACATATCTTAAAGGAATCATTTGTTCTTCTTTCAAACCGAAATGTAAGAAATTCTATAGGTTTAAAAATGCACTTGTTTGTTTTGGAAGTGGAAATATTGTGCTAAAATGGCAGTCAATAAAATACAAACTGTTTGTGGCCATGATGCAAATACAAGGATAGAAACAAATAGCCCACACATACTACCATGTGTTGTTTTTGGCAATAAACAGAGTAGTTAATAATAAGGGTTTACTGTACAATTACATGTCCACTATGGCTGATTTTGCTTTTCGCTCACACTAACATACATTAGCACCCGGGTGGGGGGAGCCAGCCAATCCGATGGCTAGGAGTGCAGGCTTGAACCGCCAGTACAAGCCCACGTACCAAGCCGCCTGACAGCAGGCTCCTCCTGCTGCCCATCTTCACCCTACCCTCCATCACTCCATTTCTTTTTCTTCTCCCCTCCCCCAACCCTCAACCTACCTTTTTTCGGTGGTGGTGGGTGCCGACACTGCATCCGCTCCTTATCCTCGCCCCCTACTGGCCAGCATGGAAAAGGAAGTGGGACTCTGTACAGAGTCCCACTTCCCTTTCCATGGTGTCTACCTTGGAAAAGGATTTTCCTTTCTACAACAGGATGCTGCACGCGTCCCATTGTAGGAAGAAAAAATCTTTTTTTTAGCACGCCGGGTTACCCTTTTTGGCAACCCGGGGTGCTAATGGCCTTTATCCCCTGTTCCAGGGGCTGGAACGGGGGGGTGGGCTAACGGCCCTGATCCCTCGTTATCGGCCCACGCTTCGATCAGGCGATAACTTGGGATGTCAGGCCGTTATCCCCGTTCCAGGTCTTGGAACGGGGGATGAACGCCACATTGTCTGCTTTAATAAGGAACACATATTACTTGTCAGAGTGGTGACCTAAGAGTCAAGTAAACGTCTGATTGCTGCTTTCCCCACTCCACCATCTTCCCCCACTCCCACTCACCTGATTTATTTCAATGGTGGCTGGGCAATCGCCACAGTTGCTCCAGCCTCCTGAGCCACCATGGAAATGGAAGAGGGCTCCGTATGGTGCCCCACCTTCCAGATCCATGGTGGCCATCTTAAGTAAGTATTTTGTTTCAATGACCGGGACGCTTGAAGTTCATAGAAACAAAATACATGCTTTTAGCACCCCAGATTCGACGATTTAAAACCTCGGGTACTAATAACCATAACACCCGATCCGGCGGGCCGGATTGGGTGGTAACGGCCCCGGGCCCATCAGTAAGGCCCGAGCACAGCAAGGTCCTATACCTTTAGTCATTGCCACCCGATTCGACCCACTGGATCGGGTGTTGTCAATGAATTAATTACCTCAAACACGGGTGATGCACACTGAAGTAGCATCACCGAGGTTTGGAGGTCTGGATGCAGGGCGAACATCGCCTGAACTTTACACACAATTCTACAGCGAACTGGATCTAAATGATTGAATAATCTCGTGAACATGATCGCAAACGCATCTTCTCATTAGAGAGTGACGCAAAGCCCGATTTCTGTCCACTAAGAGCCAGGCTCCACTGGGAGATGCATCCAGAGACGACTCAAGCAATGCAGCACGGACCATTACAAGACATTTATTGCCTCCAAGAGCCTGAAGCAAAGGTTAATACTTTTGAAAACATGGGAATATTATACATCACAAATTAGCAGGAGAGTGTCAAAGTTCTACGTTTATGTTATCCTGACAATGATACTGACATACATTCTTACAACGAAATTGGACGCCAGATTGTGTTTTGGTAGTGCAAAACTACTGAATCGTATACAAGCTCCCCAGAGAATTCCGTTCCAATAAATGCGCACGGGATTCATTTGCTCAAAGCTGGAAGTTTGATAATAAACACGAGCCGCGTAGAAGCTAGGAATGCACTCAAAAGGCTAACCCGTGGGTGTACGAATTCCACGCAACTTTTGCCGTTACTGTATTTTTCCTTTTCACCTCTAGATGGCGGAGAAGGACCGGACTTGAAAAAATGTAGTCATCAAATGATTACACTTATGTGTGAATGTATTCCCGGTACCTTAAAAAAAAGAGAATCACAGTCATGGAAAGAACGTGTCTATCATTAAAAATAAAGTTTGGCAGAATGCCCTCCTCTCACACACACCCGAAAGAAAAAATAACCCTTTGGTGCTCGGCACCTTCCTCTTCCAGTAATTCGCAGGAGGGTCGCAGCCACTCCACAAGACATTCTGACAGCATTCAGGGCTGGAAATGGGTCGGAACGGATGTCCCTCAAAGTTTGTCTTGTGGAGGCTCTTGCCCATGAGCAGCACTTCTAAAGACTCGTCACGCCAGACTGAATGCAGGAACAGCCAAAGCCTCAAATCCTGTCCAGAAGCTGTCGAACTATGCCTTGCAATGTACAGACAATGTTTGTTAGGGTGAGTATTGTGACCAATGAAAAGAGCAGAGTCAAAATTCCATTACACGCTCGAAAGGGTTTCTTGCTGAATCACTATAGCAGACATGCTTCATATTTAAAATTGTGGGCGTTCTTCGTTCTCAAAATGCTCTTTGTTTTTACGCAAATCACCAGGCTTGGGTTCCTTAAAGAGATGCTGTGTTACTTGACCGGCCTGTGGCCATACCCCTCCACCTCACCCATTGGCGCTGCCCCCTCCTCCCCTGTGCCCCACCCACCAAGGAGGAGGTTGTTTCCACAGTAATTGTTTTCCATTTCCAGCACTTAGCATGATAGTCTGAGGGAGGGTGTGTTGGGGAATGGGGGTTGGGGGAGGGTCTCGAGTTTGGAAGATACTCTATGCTCAGGATTTCAAATGTGAGAAGCGATTGTGAAATGTTCCTTTTCTGTTGCCACAAGGCACCGTTCCAAGGCCAAGCTTCCACCTAGCACAAGGTGCATAACTAGAGGTTACAGGGCTAGATGTCATCAAGACACAGGAAGTAAATGCACTCTTGTCCGAGTGGAACATGCCAGTGAGTTCATGTACAGCAAACGCCGACTGGTACCAACTGCTGCCCTTGTCGACCTATAGGTGAATGTTTCATCGGGGCGGGACGTAAAACGGATTTCAGAGTGTTCCTCTATATGTGTTCCTCGTGTGCTGGGGTAAATATTTACCTCTCCTGGTCGGCAGGCTGTGGCCACTAGAGGCGCAACGACCTTTGGGCAAATGGGCTTTAGCTCCCTGAAATGTTTGGTTCAGTTGATTGGACCTGGCCGACCGACAGAGGCGGGGTAGGACAGGACAGGATACAAACGTTAAGCGGTGCCTGGAGGTGCACTATTAAAAAAGGCTAGGGCTGTACCAAATAGCATATTTAGTATTCGGCCGAATACCAAAAAGTTTGTCAACTATAGTTGCTTTATTTAATAAATCATTTTCCAAACTTCAAAAAACACACTTACTAAAAAAACAAATAAAGCACCATTTTAAATGCTTTCTAACTTTTATTTCTCTTCATTGTAATTAATGAAACATCTTTATTTAAAGCATAAAAGCCAGAAATAAAGCAGATTTAACCAAAAAGAAGATTGTTGCATATTCAGAGCCAGTTAAAGTAGAAGGCTTCACAAATGCAAAAGGACTGCCTTTGTGAATCAGATGCATTGCATTCTCTATCCAGTTGCAAAGTCGAAGTGGTCGAGTTTCAAAACTTCTTTGCAGCTCACATTGAAATGTATAAAATGGTTCATGTCAGCTCATGCAGGACACAAGTCAAGAGGAACTCTGAAACACGTGAACTCCATCTCACAACTATTGACCCAACCCAAATAAATGCTGCTCACTTTTCACTCATCTTAGCCACTCCTTCTCGCCACTACACAAACTTATGCAACTTATCATTCCTCATAAAATATCAGATAATGTTAAACACAGGACTCAAATCCTTAAAAAAAGAAAAGGGGGGACTATGACCTACGCAATGGGAAGTGACATGACAGGAACTGAAAGTACCTATACACATTTCTTTCAGTTTGTCTTTTCCAACTGAAAAAAGTGCACATTGCACATAAACATTTGCCACAAGAAAAGATGTTCCTGTATTGTTGCAGGCTAAGTACCTTTTATGTCTAAGAATCTGTACAAAACATGCCCTAAAGAGCAGATTACAATATATGATATTTTTCAGCTGTGTGATAGCAATTTGTCTGTTCTAATTCTATTCAGTTTTGCAAACTGAAGTCTATATTTGCCTTTCTGAGTTCATGTTGCATTGAATTCAAATAAGAATGTCAAAATATTTGGCAAGTATTCAAATAGCTTTTTTTCAGGCAGAATTTGGCTGAATACTTACTCGAAGCCGAAGTTCGGTACACCCCTAAAAAAGGCCCAAAATGTACTACTGTAAAGGACCTCATAGTTAGCAACTGCATTTGTATGCACACATTTGTAGGCAACTGAAATCAGGCGAGTGTTTGGAAGGGCTGGGGGGACAGACTACAGCTCATTCTTACAAAAGCCCTTAAGTGTGTGGTCTTAGAGGTGTAGGGGAAGAGTTATCTGCTTGTAACACCGTAGCTTCACAAGAATAGTCTCATTAGAATGTTTAACAAAGTTAGATGCCCCCACACAAGTACGTTTGTCCCTTCCCCACAGTCCCCACAGTCTGCAAAGTTATCCCCTCTGCCTACATTTGAAGTGGCCCTATCTCCCCCTGAAATGTTAGTCTAGTTTCACCCCTGATGGCCACACCTTAATGTCATGCACTCCTTTTTAAGGCGTTTACTGCGATTCGACAAGTGAGAGAGAATGCTGTTAGGTTGGAACCAAACCAGCTGAGCAGGTCTTGTGAAAATCCCATATTGACTTTGAGGTCGGTACAACCCGATATTTATGAGAAACAAAGGGCAAGAAAAGAAGCGCATGAGAGCAAAACAGCTGTTAAAAGAAGTGTGCAAAATAAATGCTTAACAAATTCCCCCAAACTATTTAGGGGTGTCTGGGGAAGGGCTAAATGGGAGTGGGCGGTGGTTATATGATATGATATGTTATGATATGATATGGCATTTATAACACGCCTATACACAAGTGTTTCAAGGCGCGACGAGGCAAGGGAGGGGAACAAGGGGGACATACAACGAGCCTACTAGGCCAGGTGCCATTCAGATTGCGCAAGTGTGTGGGAAGGGAGGAAGGAAAGTGCAGTACATGGGAATAGGTAACAATAAGTAAAATAGCGGCCAGCATGTGGCAAGTGCATGAGTAAGTGCGGACATCAGCTATCGAGGTCTGGTGGGGGACTGCAGGGATACAGAACAGTCTTCAAGTGCGGGGTTTGCCAGGTGGGCAGTGCAGGTGTGTGACGCTGGCGAAGGAGGGACCTTGGCCCGGGAATAGGGGGTGTCCAGGTAGCCAGTGCAGGGCCAGTATCAGCCAGGAGGTCAGCAGAGGAGAGGAGGAGAGAAAGCAGAAGCAAAGAGAAAGGTTTTGAGGTGTTTACAGAACCAGGGATGGTTCTCTTCAAGTATAAGGGAGGCAGGGAGGCTGTTCCAGAGGGAGGCACCAGCCCAGGAGAGAGATCTACCACCAATGCATTGCTTGGAGAAGCGACTGACCCTGAGGGAGTTGGAGGCAGATGAGCGAAGAGCTTGAGAAGGAAGATATTTAGGAAGAGTGAGTTGAAGATATTGAGGCCCCAGACCCCAGAAGGCCTTGTGGATGATGCAGAGGGTTTTGAACTTAATCCTTGCAGCCACTGGGAGCCAGTGCAGAGATTTCAGTCCTTGAGACATACGATCCCTGGGCTTGAGGTCAAGAATAAGTCTTGCAGTTCTGTTCTGGATGAGTTGCAGAGGGCGGAGAGTACAGTAAGGCAGATTTATAAAGAGGCTGTTGCAATACTCCAGCCTAGAGAGAACCAGAGCTCTGGAAACAGTGAGCTTCTGGGGGAAGGAGAGGACAGGCTGAATACCTCTGAGGAGGTTCAGCTGGTAGTGTGACTTTTTGGAGATGTCAGAGATGTGAGGAGAGAAGGAGAGTGTGGAGTTGAAGATGACCCCAAGGTTTTTGGCTTTGCAGGTGGGAATGGGAAGAGGGCCAAGAGAGGCCGGCCAGAGAGCAACAGGAAAGGAGGGAGCGGGTGTGCAGATGAGGAGAATCCCAGTCTTACCGGCAGTAAGGCAGAGGTCATTGGCGGCACACCACTCCTGGATGGCAGACAGGCAGACAGAGATGAGGGAAGGAGAGGGGGAGGCAGAGGGTAGCCTGAAAATGATCTAGGTGTCATCCGCATAGCACTGAAATTTGGGGCAGAGAGCAGCGATGCGGTGGGAAGGAGTGCCAGGTATTGGTTGAACAGCCAGTGAGAGAGGTTAGACCTCTGGGGGACACCACAGGTAGAGAAAAAGGTAGCAGAGAGGAAGGACCCAATTTGGACCTGAGAGGGTCGGTCAGAGAGGAAAGAAGTCAGCCATGGCAGAGCGTGACCAATGATACCCAGGTTATCACGGAGACGGTTGAGCAGGATGGCCTGGTTGCCAGTGTCAAAGGCAGATGAGAGATCAAGCAGGATGAGGACACAAAGGGTGTTAGAGTCAAGGTTGGAGAGCAGATCTTCATGGATGTTCAAGAGAGCAGTTTCCATGCTTCTTGCAGCTCTGAAGCCAGACCAATGGTCATGAAGACAACTAACAGATTCAGTGTGGAGATTAAGCTGGGAAGCTGGGAGATGGCCAGTTCCTCCAGGGGTGCACAAGGGAGTGCTTCAGGGGGGATGGGAATACTCCGGTGATGAAGGAGTGATTGCAGAAATCAGCCGGGGCAGGAGCCAGGGAGTCGATGTGGTCCTTGATAGTTTTGGAGGAACAGGGGTGAACCTGTTTCGACAAAACTTTCATAGATCGGACTTTTCTATAAACCTTGTCTGTGGAGAAAAGCGAAAGGGAGAGAAGGAGGGAGGAGAAGGCATATGGAGGGCATGAAGGATAAAAGGGAGCGACTAATAGGGAATACCCAAGATCCAAACAGCTAAGGATGGCAGGCAAAATGATGGCTGCTGCTCCCTCCCTGAACCTTGGCTTTTAAGCCACCATTTCTGAATATTTGGAGAAACTAAATGGGCACAGGGGAAGTTAGAAAAATTAAGTGTAAACGGGCCTACCAATACCTTGGTGCTTTCAGACCTTCTTCATGTTGTGAGTTATCTAGCCTCTGTGTGTAGCCTTGGAAATTGCAAGTTTGACAACCCGTCTTCCAGTCCTGTGTAAAGACCAGAGGCGTTCTAACTGTGGGATGTTTTAACCCACGCATCCAAGACCTACAACAGTACTGTGCATTGCTGGCAGCAGAAACATCAGAATGGCCACTGGAAAGCATGCTGCTCGCTCAAAACCATCCAAAAATGTGCAGTAAAAACCAGAAAAATAGGCTGCCACGCACTTTTGCCTATATTAGTGAGCACAGGAGGTCACTGCTTAAAACCACCATTGGGCTACCCACACAGTAGCCTGAAACCACTTGGAAAAAGCAATGCTGATTGCAAAGGAATACAGATTTGTTAAAAAATCCGATTTTATTTGGTATCAAAAAGTGCTAAAATCATGGCTCACAAAACCACCTAAAAAGATCCATCCTTGTTGGGTGTTCCACATCATTACTGCAATAATCCACATCACTACAATATCAGCAAGACTCATATGTTCTCAGAGCAAACCCCCCTATTTTAAAGATTTATGATGTGAGAATAGCTGGGAGAAAAGCTTTCGAAAATGGGTGCAATACTGTTACTCACCTCTACCAGAAAGCCGGCGTTTTAAAACAGCCACTTTTGTAAGGTTAAACAATTGAACTCAAGCTATGCCAAAGAAGACAATTCCCTCAAAATGCCAGATAGAGTGCTACACCGTGATTTCATGTTGAAAAAGACTTGATTAAAGACGTGTTGCTTATTTTAAGTTACAAATGTAATTTTTTCCATAAGGAACTAGGTTGCAATTGATCAGGAAGTAACCTGATGCAGTTCAGACTTCAAAATCTTGCTTTTCATGAGAATCCTTCACACCTGGGGACTCCACACCAGAAGGCAGGATACCACATGGTCATGTTAATCAAAAGGGAGGAGATCCCTCTGAGGGCAGGAGGAAAGAGACAATAGATTCTTTCAACTGAATAGAATATGCTGATTTGAGTGTAAATGTCCACAACAACTGCTCTGGGAGAAACAGGCCATGTGACCCTCTGACTCACCAAGCTTCTAGGGGCGGACCAGACTGAGATGTGAATTCAATTGAGAGCAAATATATGTTTTATAAAATTGCAATTTACAAAGTTTACCAAGCTGACAGAAGTGTCAAACCTGGAGATTCTTAAAATGACAAATTCACTCACAGTTCAAGACTAAGCTGGACGCTGTGTGATGTTCTGAGGCCAAACCCCGGGATTTATTAATATTGCAGATGCAGTGTTTATGCTAGAAACATAAGAACTTACAGTAATATGCTCAGAGAGGGTGTGTATGTCTGGGTAAAATTTGGTGCGGAACCAATTTTGGCAAATTCACCAAAACAAAAATAAGTTGTCATTTCTGAACTAACGCTCTTAGGAAAATCAGAGTTGGAACAGAATGTACCTTAAGTAATCTATGATGTGTACATTTATTCTCAACAACTTGTGTATCTGGGAAACCTGTTTGTTATGAACAATTGATTTTCTATGGAAAAGCAGAGGGGTGGGATTTCAGCTTCAGCCATAAACATGACACTTGATGACATCGGATGACACACTGATCCTTTTCTCCAGTCAGGTCACAAGGAATCCTCTAACATATCAAATCCTTAGTGGGTTGGGCATGTAGAGTCAGCCTCCACACCCACTTTGAAAACACATAAAAAGAGACTGCTGAGACCCAGATAGGAACTTCTCTTTCCACTGTTCAACCAATTTCTTGCGCAGCACTCTGCAAGAAGACTCCATACAAAGACTCCAGAGACTCCAGATTCCAGATAGATCCAGAGACCAGACTCTAGACCCAAGCTCTAGAACCTGAAGCAGGGGCCTAACCCAAAAGCTGAACTCTTCTCAGCAGACCTCCGAATCTAGCAACCTAACCAAACTATTCAACAGCCTGGCAGTGCTGTTTGATTCTAGCCACGAACCCTGTGCTAGAACCAAGATCCAGAGAGAGCAGTGCTGTAACCCAGAACCGTCAGATCCAGACCGAGGGACCGAGCAGACCAGAGGCCATGCTGTGAGCAGAATTCCGTGCCTGAGACCTGTCTGGTGGCGAGTGAAGTCCAAACCTGACCAGATCGGTGACGAGGCCCATTTCCATTCCATTCCAAAACTAGGAGTGAGTTTCTAGTCTAGAACTGTACATAGTCATCTCTTAGTCTAAAGTAATCATATTCAATCCATTCCAACCTGTCCCGAACTGCAGTTAGAATTTTGTGTCCATCCTGTGATTTCAAATCTGTAAAAGCGCCTTCTGTCATTCTGAAATCTTGACTTTATTTCTGAAAACCTACCTTCACAAAAACGTCTGTATCTTTTGAACCGCGAAATTGAACTGTCACTTTAAAGCTAAGATCCTCAGCTTTCCAACAAACCTAAAACGACATTCCAATTCCTTATAGTTATTCCGTAATCACGATTTACGCACGCGGGAAAAGTGCAGTGAATTGCAATTTGGCTCAATTTCACCACGTGTTAAAGATAGCTGTCTCTTGCATTCCACTGCTGAAATTCGTTTTCAACCTGGTAATCACTCATGAATCATTGCTAGTGTTGACCTGAACTAATCCAGAGTAACTCTCACTTATCCTGAATATCCCTTAGTGAATTAAAAGCATTTTTAGTATATTTTCCCATCCATTGCAATTACATTCAAAAGTATTTTGCCTGTTTTAAAATCATACCTGTTCTCTCTAAGCTTGCTGGGGGAACTGGAATTGAACTGCATTATTGATTGTATTCTTGAAACCTGTGTACTCTCCTTCCCATCTCTTCATACTGCATAGTGGGGGAGTGAGTAGTCACAGCGGAAAAAGTGACCCTATTATCTTTTGATTGAAATCATATCAAGTCTATTTCTGTGTTGCATTCTTTCCCATTATTGCATTTCCTTGAATCACATAAGTATTCTCTGCTACAGTATCCTTCATATTCATACTCCTAAGTGATTAAAGAGATTGTAATTTTGTAATATTACCTATTGTTGATTACCGTCCATATTCATAAGTGTGCTATTCAGATATTATTTTGTTCATAATAGTGTGATATATATATATATATATTGTTTAATTATTCAAATAAATCTTTTAATTTGCAAAACAAACCTACTTCTTGGCTCAGTGACATCGGGGAGATCCATAGAGAGGGGCGTTATATAAGGGTTCATCATCCATATTTAAGAACTTTGACATCAAAATATATAAATAAGGGCTTCCATTGGGCATCCCAGACTAGGCATTGACTTAGTTGGAGTGCTACATTGAAGTCACTTGCATAACCATGTTGTTTGATGTGGACATTGCCATCTAATCAGGTCCAGGACTCCTAATAGACTGCCATAGATTTCGTTTTTAGGGGTTGCAGACTTCCTGGATACCTTTACAAATTCACATGAATCTCGGGATGTGATTACATGTGTCTAATATAGATGTAGAATTAAACGCTAAGTTTCACATTGTATACTGAGGAAATGTTGACAGAGCATTTCCCGTTGTCAATAACAAGGTTTGTAACATGGGTATGCATCACCAAGCTAGATACAGACTACATCATTTGGGCTTACTGCACAAAAATACACAGACACGCTTAAAGTGAAAAAAGTCTCTTTAATGTGAAAGGCCACAGCTTACAAGAAAAACACGCTAACCTGGCTCACTGGCCTTACAGACTAACAGATCAGTTAACAATCGCCAAAATAATTAAATAATTTACAATTCATCACTTCCTGCCCCTTGCTCCCTCCCCCTCAATTCCTCTCAACCTTAATTCCCGCTTTCTCCCATTTTCTCCCTGAGGCCACAGCCTCCTTCAATACATCTTCCCCCTCTTTGTACCAGTGCATGCAACCAACAACACCCCTTCTTTACTGCTCTAGTACCCCTTTTTGCTTCCCCCAACCATCCTCCAAAGGCCCATGTCCCTGGCAACACTGTACCCCTGTTTCCTCTACCATGTTCCCCTCAAGACCAAGCTTCCTCCAACCTATTCCATGACCTGCAGTCAGGCTGACTTGCCACATAAGCAACTACATGAACCCTTTAACATAACCATTGTCCCATTCTAATGCCCCACCTTGTCACACAACGCTACCATCCCCCCTGTAATAGACTACCCATCACCCCTCTCAGACCTGAAAATATAAAAAATGGGGAAACCAAAAGACAGAACAAACCATGATCCACAGACAAAACTACAAGGGGCAGGAGGGTGATGACGAACGCTATGCCGTAAACCATTGCTTACTCCCAAACCTTCCCTGCCTCCAGTTATATACAGGAAAGGGGCACACGATGCGCAGACCAGCTCGCGTGCCTGTGCAGCACCTAAAATAACCCTGGGGGAAATACTTGCGCATACCCCCCCGGCACACCCATTTGGGATTACTACACAAAAATACTCAGACTTGCTTAAAGTGGAAAATGTTGCTTTAATGTGACAGGCCACAAATTACAAGAAAAACATGCTAATCTGGCTCCCTGGCCTTACAGACTAGGTTGACAATTGTCAAACCAATTAAAGAATTAAAAAAATTACAATTCATCACTTCCTGCCCCAGGCTCCCTCCCCTCCTCCTCAATTGCTTTCAACCTTCATTCATGCTTCCTCCCATCTTCTCCCTGAGGCCACACCCCTCCTCCTATACCCCTTGCCCCTCTTTGTAGCCCCGGGCTAGCCTGTTCAGGCAAACAGCGCCGTTCACCCTCCTTTACTACACTAGTACCCCTTTTTGCTTCCCCCAACCATCCTCCAGAGAGCCATATCCCCAGCACCAGAAAAACCCTCCATGAGGTGCTATTTCTGCACCCCCCATGTCATCTACTTTAAACCCTTCATGATATCCTCCACGGCCATCCTAACATCACACAAATAGTACTGGTTTCCCATCAATGACAAGTGCACACCATCCTCCCGAAACAAATCACAAGCTTCAATTATAATTTCAAGGTGCGCCAGCGTTTGAACTCCACAGGACCTGCAAAACTTCACCATTTCCCTGTTAATCTGTTTCCTCATCCATTCCACCACCCCTTCCTTCACAGCTCCCCTCCATACCCTCTGTGGCATCAACTTGGTCCAAACCAACTCCACCCTGGGCCATATCTCCCTCAACAAACTAAGGTCCCTCTTCATCTTTTCTAATAATGCCACAACTGTATCCCTGACCAAATAGTTCTCCCTTGCACGTAACACCAAATCTGCCAGAACACCACAAAGCTCTCTCATACCCACCAGCATAGGCAGCAATTGGTCCCACCTGAGCCTCCACGCCAGACCGTCTCAACAATGCCATGTTATAACTACACCCCAACTGGGCCCTGTAAACCCCTTTTTGCTTCATCTTTCCCTGCCCATTTCACTATTGAGTGTCTGCATATACAGATCTGAAGCAACTCACCACTCCTCTGTGCCACATCTGAAAAAGAAAAATACAGTGAGCCTTCTCTCCAACAACCACGCCACCCCCCCACCCGGATGCCTTTTGTTACCCAACCGCTCCCTTCACCGAGATCACTGATGTATCCCTTGTACTTTGCCGATTTCCAGTGCCCCAGGCTCTTAACATTCTCTTCAGACAGACCCAGCCTGCTGCCTTCGGACAGCACCCCAACCTAAAAGAATGAGTTCCAAAATCTTCTGCTTTCTCACCCAACGCCAACAGGGCTTTCCTCATCACTCCCAAAGCCTGAGAGCTGTCACCTCTGCCCTGCTTTCATGCTGGAAAACCAAAACCTTCTTTCCCATTACATCTTTTGTGCCATAGTGCTCCTACCCTCACTGGACACAAATCCTAATTACCTCTAGCCAGATGCACTCAAAATCCCTTGCCCTTTCAGATCCGTTTTTGATTTACACATTTTTATATCCATGCCGTCAACTGACAGCCGGACATCCTTACACAACAGACCTCCCTCGCCTCTTTTCCCCACTACCAGCTCCGACACCCAAAATGCTCCAAAAAATAACCACATAAAACATGTTGACCAGCACACGCCCTTGATATCCTTGGACAACTTCACTAACAGGGCCGCTGAGACGGGCCTCCTGTTTTCCTTCCCTTTCCCTTTTTCCCTTGCCCATCCTTCCAGCATCCTATTTGCCATTTCTCCCCCACTGTGCTGAAAGCCCCAAAACCACTTACCATAAAAAAAACAATGCCTGTCAACTTCCCTGATATAGTTGTCCCGGACCAACCCTTGTCCTCAGACCTCAATATAAATTCTATCCCCCCTCCCTTTCTCCTCTACATCCTCCATACACTTCCAACTGCGTGCTCCCCCTTTTAGAAACTCCAACCATGCTCTCCTTTATGCAGCCGCGATGCTGGCTAGTGAACCCTCTACTAAATGCAGGGCTCTCAATTACCTAGCTGCCACAGCTCCTCCGGGTTTCGGTACCCCTTCACCTCCACTTCCAGTGTCAGCCCACAGGATATCTGCCACTGAAAACAAGATAATCCATCAGCCATGTAGTTATTCTTCTCTGGCACGTGAGTTGCTCTAAACACCACATTCCACTTCAGACACTGCATCACAAATTCTCTCATTAACCTGGCTACCCTCTGGTCCCTAGTTGATGGCTTGTTCACAATGTTGACCACTGTTTAATTGTTCACGTTAAAATTCACTGGGTGCCCTTGCAGCCACCTTGACACTCCATTAAATTCCTCCAGAAATCTCAGCCATACCCTACAATCCTCCCTGACAGCTCCTGAAATCCTCACCCTGTGATGTGGGTACTTCGCCCCCGCCATGGAACGTGCCATGTTCCTGCAAAAACTGTGATCCAACACACAAAATTGAGATGCCCTACTAGTCTCTGCATGTCTACCCGCGTCATTTTTTTGGGCCGCTGTCATCTTCTCCAGCAACTCCACAAGTTTGGTCACCTTGTTGTCCGCGAAGCGTGAGGTCATGGCCACTGAATCCAGCTCTATTCCTAGAAAAGTCAAAACCACAGCCGGCCCTTCCATCGTATCCTCACCAATGGCACTCCCAACTCAAACATCAATGACTGAAAAACCTCCAGCATTCTCTGGCACTCCTGCTCTTTGCCCGCCCCACTGATGAACAAAAAATCATCCAAATAATGCAAAACTCCCTCATAAACCAGAAATGTAAGTAAAAACCCACTGAAGAAAAGAGCTAAAATGCTCAAAGAAAGCATATGGAACTGCACAGCCCATCGGCAATGCTTTCTCAACATAAATCTGACCCCCAAACTGCATTCCCAGCAACCAAAATGACTCTGGATGCACCGGTAGCAAAGTTAAAGCCGATTTGATGTCACACTTCATAAAAACACCACACCCTTCCTTCCTCACCAATCGCACTGCCTGATCCACACTTGCAAAGGACACCCCGCAATCCTCTGGTGCAATAAAACCTTTTGCGGACGTGCCTTCTGGCCATGATAAATAATGAATCAATCTGAATTCTCCAGCTGCTTTCTTAGGCACAACCCCTAAAGGAGACACTACCAAATCACCTGGAAAATCCAGAAACGGCCCAACCACTCTTCCCACCGCAACCGCCTTCTTCAGTTTCACCATTGCCACTTCCAAATTCTCCTAAGCCGACCACATTCTTTGTCCACCACTGCATCCTCGTGCCCTGGTATCTCAACTTAAAACCTTCCCGGAAACCTGCAACCAAAACCTGGCCCTTTTCCTGTCCAGATAAAAACAGAGCCATTCCTCGAACTTTAACTGGATTATAGGCGTTTTCCCACAACTCCTCGCCCCGCCCCACGCACCCTGTCTCGGTATTCTGATGCAAAACATTGTGTAACTGGATGCTGTCCTGCGCATCCGCTACACTCATGTCTACATTTGCACACTGGTCTAGAGCAGACCTCTTTACACAGGTAAACTGCTTGCTGTATGAAGTGCTGGGGCTGGACGCGTGGGCGCCATCTCTGCAACCTTAAATCCATATTCATCTCCCCCCCATACCGCATGCATGTCCTCACCCATTCTTGTGCTGAACTCTTCATCATACCTCACCCAAGCAAACCCCCCAAAACTTGTAAAAGCCTTCCTAAGCACGTCCATATATTTTAGCAAAGCCACACACCCCTCAGGGAATTTCTCACAGAAAACGCTGGCATAAATTATAAATGCGGATACCTACTTTTTGATGGTAATTAGTACCTTTGGTCTTGATGCTAGCTTCCTCTCCTCCTCCTTCGACCCTTCTTTGGCTTTCACCTACCTATGTAAGAGCTTGAAAACACCTACAAATTCACAGCCCATATTTTCTCCTTTGTAGCCACCATCAAATGCATGCACAACCACTTTGCGATACCCATATACGATAGCTTCTTAATATTCTCTGCAATCTCACCTGTACCAACCATATGCACCTCTGTCACCCCTTGTGCCACCAAATCCGTGAGACCTTAACCGTCTGCACTTCAACTGAGGCAACACCTCTCCTGTTCGCCCTCACCAATGCCCCTGCCAACACCCTCTCATTCTCCCCCTGCCCCAGGTGCCCTGACCCTCCCTTTCTGTGTCTCCACCTAGTCCTCAATCTGACCTATGCCGCAGACTGTTCCCGTCCTTGCTGACCTCTTACTGCAATGTCGTCACCTAGACGCATCATCCTGTCCTCCCCACCGCTACCCCTAATTTCTTTTCTCAACAGGCTCCTACTGTGGGGACAAAAACATCAGCAGAGTCTCCACACCATCTTCTCTGCAGACCTCGCCTGCCCCTGCTACCCCCAACCCTGTCTTCCTCTTCCAACCTCAAACCATGCTGCACCCTTTCTCTACCAACCAATCTCCTTGACCTCTCTCCTTCTGCAGCAACCAATCCTCCTCCCCAAATTCATCTTTCCCAGTCATATAGCATACCTGTTGTGAGTGCCTGCTCAGGCCGGGTATATCCTCCTTGGGCCAGCATGGGACTTTCACACTGATGCTCTTTTATCATCTTCTCAGCAGGGTCGAACCAACCCCTTCCTGCTCACATGGCCATCTTAAGCACTTTTGGGGACCTGGGCACGGACATCTTTGGGACCCGCCTCCACCGAACCAAAGGATTAAAGGGATCAAGAATACTGGTTGCGCCCCAAAACCTCCACCACTCACGCTTACAACCTATAGGTTGATATGCTGTCTCGCAGCATAATGAGCACTTTTACTCCCTTTAAGTCCCTTTGCCCTCTTCATTCTTGCTCTAATCAGAATGATAAACAAGTAGCATTTGAAGACCAACATTAGCAGGCAACAAAGGGGTTACTGTTCTAGTACATACAGGATACTTTTTATCAATGACATCCAGGAAGGTAGATGTAGTATTAATGCAGGACCGTATGTAAAAGGTACATGTAACCCATAATAGGCTTTTATGAAGATCATACCATGAGAAGGAAATCACTCTTAAGGGCTGACAATTTTGAAAGGTTTAGGGACAGGCAATGTTGAGAGGTTAGGCAATACAAGATTAAATGAGATGCCCAGGATCACACATTGGTTAAGGGATGAAGCTGGGATTTCTGCATTTGAACACTTTCTTTTACAGTTCTAACCATGAATTAAAAGAATCTCATTTTATAAAAAACGGACTTGCAAGGTACACAAATCACATTACCAAGCATGATCATTTTTAAACAAAATATTATAGAAGGGTGTTATGCAAAATGGGAATGATTCTAGCTTCATTCTCTTCATCATACAGGGAAGTATACAAGAACCAGCATACCAATCAATGTGATTTAACACATTTAATCTGGGTTTGTCTTTTGTGTTTTAAAGCTTTAAATACTTCTAAAACAATGGCTTGTGACATTTTCATTTATAAACGTGCATAAATCCTTTGACTTTTACCAAAAAGCAAACCGTTTTTTGTGTCAAACAAGCAGCCCTTAAAATATGCTTGCCTGAGGCCTGCAACATATGGGGCCTCATTACGACCCTGGCGTTAAGTGTTTAACGGCGCCGTAAAAGGCTGCGGCGCCGTTAAACATTTAGCGCCTTACTACGAGGTCCCTTTGCGGGACCCGACCTGAACGGCTGGTCTAGACCAGCCGTTCAAGTAGGGACCCGCAAAGGGACCTTGGTGCTAAGTACGATACCGCAATTTGCGGTACCGTACTCAGCGCCTTCCTCATTCCCATAGAGCCCTATGGTGCCAAAATGGGAATGGGTAAGGGCCATGGTTCAATGGGGAATTACCGCCCCGCCAACCTTGGAATGGGGTGGTAATTCCCCATTGAACCATGGCGGACCCGTTACAACACCGGCACCAACCATGGTGCTAATAGCGCCATGGTTTAGCACCGGTGTTGTAATGAGGGCCATGGACCGCTCTCTTCTGTCGTCTACCAACCCTTCTACCCAAACTGCCTACATAAGAAGAAAGATCAAGTAATGGGCTAAACGATACGAGCAGCATGCTAGAAACCCAACCTCAAAGAAGACAGCACAGTAATGTAAGATATATTAGCTAATTTGACCAGGATCATTGTATCATCTGCTAGCAAATCCAGGATACAAACATGAACGCTGTTGTTACATAGTCTTGAATTTGGATATTTATTCACCTCTTTGACTAACAGTTTATGCCATTGTTGGAGGTGATTGCCTAGGTTTTACAACACCCCATCTGAACAAACCAATTTCTAGACCTTTACCATACGGATGATATGTTAGTTTTATAACAACCCCTATTTGGTGCAGGTACATTGCTGATAATAGCAGAGGTTGTTCTGCAAAACTAAGTACATACAGGCAGGTTTATAAACTTCAGACGTAGGAAAGGCTCAACCAGCCTTGCTGGAATGTGATATTCTAATTTTGCATATGAACACATCTCTGCAATGGGTGCTTCACACACTGAGCTGGCTTCTGAACCATTGCGGCACGCAGTTTATCAATATGCACTTCACCATTGCCTATTGCACATGATCAACATAATTCCCACAGGCAGGAAAGAATGCTACAGAGTTCTGCCATAAGAAACACACAAACTATCTATACCACAGTGAACACAGAAAGCAATACATGATGAATTGATCAAGGCAGAATGCACTTGCCAAAACAGAAAGGCAATGGGTTTAGAGCCTCAGCAACCCCCCATAAAATATCCTGACATGTGCTATTTAAGGCTGGTGAACACTGGAATCTTACTTCTTCAGATCAGCTAGCCTTGTGGGGCCCCCTCCAAGGTGGGGGCCCTGGGCAAGTGCCCCTTTTGCCCTCCCATAAAGACGTCTCTGTCTGCTCATCCTCGCGGGAGAGGTGTTCACTCCTCCACCCACTGCTCCGTCATGCTAGGGGCTCTGCCGCACACTCTAGGCTGCTCATTTCTTCCTACCACCACTCTAAAACCATCTCCTTCCTCGACCTCTATGCCCACGAAGGCCGTGCTGCTCTCTCTGGATACCAGACCACTGTGCGAGGAGGACGGCACGGTTCCATGTCTTACAATTGCGGCAAAAATGTCAGTGAATACAACATTTTGCGGCAAAAATGCTGTGGTTTTGCCGCCACAATCATGTAAAGGATACCCCACAACCCCCGCTCCCCTTAAATGGTATAATGGGTACACCTTTACCGGGTCAAACCATGGCATTTTTGCCGTGATTTATTTTACCGGCAACATTTTTGCTGTGATTTTATTACCTGATACCGACGGCACATAACTTCCCCTGTCTCCGCTGTCTACCGGGGAGAGTGTCAACCTCCTCCCCCTGCACTCTTCTGCTGGCATTTCCCTCCTCGCCTCGCCTGTACAGAGGCATCCCTTAGTCCCGTCCCCACCCTACTGTCCTCACCCACTCGCCCCGCAACCTCCAACATCCCAACTCCATCTACATTTGCACCCCCGCCCGTACTTACTGCTCCAGGCCCACGCATTGACCCAACATCTCGGCTCCCTTGCTTCTTGCCGCCCTTCTGGGTATATGCCCCCTGCTTCTCGTGGCTCCTTTATCCCATACCCCACACCTCCATACCAAAGGACTGCACACCACCACTGCTGCGAGGTCCCTGTCCGAAACAGCTCTGTGCTGTGTCCTCCCCCATCCACCGGGCCCTCCTGCCCAGTAACTTCTTGTACTGCCCCTTCATACTGGGCTTTTGATGCCCTGCTGATAATGCTAAGAGCCTCCTGCAATGACCTGCAATGACCAGGCATCAACCATACTTCCCAACATAGACCCCAACCCAGTTTACTTGCAAAAGGAACTGTTCCCCTAATGCCATGTACACGCTCTCACTACCCCAAAGCTGCTGCCCGATCTGCTCCGGAAGGGAAAAATGTTCTCCTATATATAAGGCAATATATCTCTGTACTATATATATATAATTCCTGGTTAAAACATCTTCCTCTTATTAACTCATTATTACCCTATCCTACCTTTTCTTTTTATATATTCCGAATGTCTGCCAGAGGGGGCACCCCCCACAAAACAAAAATTGTCAAAAAACCCAAAAAGGCAGGAACAAAACAGAGCTTGCCCATATATATCCCTAAAAATTTACTGGCACACTCCAACAATGTTAATGTTATTTTAATATTCTTTTAATATTTTTTTATATGCTCCCCCTTCCCCGTCTCCGCCGCAACCCTAGCAGCTCTCTTCCCCAAAGCACTCCTGGATCGTGGCACACCAAGAGACTGCGCACTGCACTGCCCCCTACCGGCAGCTCCGAGTACCGAACACCCACACCTGCCCTTGTGAATGACGCAAGCACCAGATGCTACAGGCACGCCCGAGGAGCCCTACTCATACCACGCAAAGCAGGGGCGGGAGGCAAGAAAACAAAAAGGAAGGGGGTGAGTGACAGCAAAGAATCTAGCCCACGCAGGGACGCTCCAGAATAGGGGCAGCTCTCGCCCGCCGTCAAAAGCAAAAAAAGGAGGCACAGCTCCCCAACTATTAAATATTCTCCCCAAAATGCCTGACTCCACTGCCACAAATCCCTACACTCCTCGCCTGAGCAGCCCCCAAGCAGGCCAGCAACACCAGGCCCAGGAGACAGGGAAGGATCGGGAGCAGCAACTGATGAACGCTGTTATGTTTCAATGTCCCGGAGCGCCCCGCACGTGGGGCTGGCTCCGACACAGTAGGCCGCACGGCCTGTGGCGCAGCGCCAGCTGGAGCGCGAACAAACACACACCACATGCTTTGTTGGCTTTGCCCGGAACTGCCTCCCGATGCCGGGGGCGGGGCTTTTATTTGACGGCCCTACGTCACCGCGTAGCGGGACGTAGGGCGGATATAACATTCCTCCTTTATTTTAAATAAGCTTAACATAGACATAACCAACTTAACAAGAAAAACTCACACTTCTAACACAGCCCCCTTTTCACACTGCACCAGCTCCCCCTTGTACAGGATACCTGGCAACCGTATACCAATTACCATACATAGTCATTTAGCCTCGCAGGCGGCCTCGTGGCAGTTCTCAGACCATACCGCTTCCCTTGGGGACTGTCCCCGCTCGGCTCAGGGATCTGCTCACCTTCACTGTGCATGTCCCCAATGTCAGGCGTGCTCGCTGATCGCCAGCTGCGGCTTCCTCCTTGGGGCCCTGCATAGGCTCCTCGACGTCCTGTTGTTGGTTGTTGTCGTCTTGGGGGCACTCGCCATCCTTCCATAGATTGTATGGCACAGTCTTGAACCAGGAGGCATTCCTTGTCACTTTCCGGCGTCCCCGTGTCACAGTTATCATGGTCCCCCGCCGGTTGCTGACAGTCCATGGCAGTTCCTCGTACCTGGTGTCCAGCTTGGACTTTGTGGGGTTTCGTAGCATGATGACTTGGTCACCCACTTGATGATCTGACTGCCTTGCCCCTCTTTTGTCGCTCAAGTGAGCATTCGCACTTCTTCTCCTCCTTTCCATGCGTGGATCGTCGACCTCGTCAGGGGTCCTGTTTGGATGATGGGGAATCGAAGATCTGATGATTGTTCCAAACATGAGGTCAGCTGGCGGTATGCCTGTTGTGCTGTGTGGGGTGACCCGATAGTTCCGAAGGAACCGGTATAAGTCAATTTTCCATGGGCTAGCATTTGCCCTCGATATTCTTAACACCTTGTTGATGGTCCTCATGAAACGCTCGACGTCCCCATTGGCCTGGGGCCACCTTGGCATTATATGGTGATATTTTATGTTCAGTTCCTGTAGATATTGTCTGAACTCTTCCCCTGTGAACGGGGGTCCATTGTCACTCTTGATAGCTGTGGGCAGGCCATGGGTTGCAAACATCTTTTCTATCGCCGGGATGACCACTTCCGCCGCTGTGGATTCCAATATCTCGACTTCTGGATAGCGTGAATGATCATCGATTGCCACCAGCAGATATAGGCCCTCTCTGATTTTGCAACAATCAATGCTGATCGCTTCCCATCGTGCACGGCCGCGCTCGGCCGACAAGATTGGTTCTGGTTCTGGTGAGGCCCCCGTTATTTGGCAGGGCAAGCATGTGCTTACTAGGACTTCGACACGATCATCGATGTGAGGGAACCATACCCTGTGTCTGACCCGGGCCTTTGTTCTTGCAAGTCTGTGGTGTCCTTCATGTACTAGTGCTACTATCCTGTCCTGCAGTTTTGGGGGTATGATGATGCGATCTCCCCTTAGCAACAGTGCTCCTTCGGTGATTGAGAGATCCTGTCGGACTGCGAACATGCCGGACAGGAATGCCTTTGCCTCCTCTGTTCTGTTGCGGGTGTGCGTCAGGAACTCCTTCCAATCTCCTGACATGATCGCATCTTTCACCAAGTCACAGCAGGGATCTTTCTGCGTTTCCATTGCAATGTCCTCAATGTTTACAGCCTTGGGCTTCATGGCCCAATCACTTGGCATATGTGTTCCTCTGTTTCTTCAGCGACCAGGACTTCCTGCTGAGTGGCTGGCCGGGGGTGCCTCGAGAGGAAGTCCGCTGGGTTGCCACTACCCGGCTGATAAACGAGTTCGAAATCGTATTGCTGGAGGTGGAGCAGCCACTTGGTGATTCTAGCTGGTGGGTGCGCCGATGACCCGATGAAAATGGGTAGCAAGGGTTTATGGTCAGTGATCGCAGTGAATCTACGCCCATACAGGTATACGTGGAAATGTCGACACCCCCATAACACGGCAATGGCCTCCTTCTCTATGTGGGAGTATCTTTGTTCTGTTACCTTGAGTGCCCTGGATGCGTATGCAATGGGTCTTTTTTCACCCTCCTTTGTGACCTGCATCAGGATTGCTCCGAGTCCTACTGGGCTTGGATCCACGAATAGTTCTGTCGGTAGGTCCGTGTCGTAGTAAGCCATCTTAGTTTCAATCGACAGGGACTCTTTGATGCTCTCAAAGGCTTCCTGGCATTTCTGACCCCAGTCCCACCTGGTGCTGATCTTGGTTAGTTCGCCTAATGGTTCAGATAGGGTGGCCAGGTTTCGAATGAACCTACCACAGTAGGTGGCCATGCCCAAGAAACTGCGTACTTCGGTGGGGTTCACCGGTGGACTGGCAGCTTGGATGTCCGCTACCTTTTGGGGATCAGGTGAGATACCTGTACAGTCAAATTTGTATCCAAAAAAAGTGATTTCCGACTTCAGGAACTTACACTTCTCTCAATGAATTGTGAGTCCGGCATCTTCCAGCCTGCCCAAAAGGGTTTTGAGTCTCTTGACGTGTTCCTTGGTGTCTGGTGCGTGTATCAGGATGTCATCGCTCACATTCAACACCCCTGGTATGCCTCTGATGACTTCCTGGATGGTCTGTTGAAAAACCTCCGCGGTCGATGAGATGCCAAAACTCAGGCGCTTATACCTCCGCAAACCCAGGTGCGTTGAGAATGTTGTGATATAGCGCGAGTCTCTGTGGAGCTTGAGTTGGTGGTACCCCGCCTTTAGGTCCACCTTCGAGAACACACATGACCCTGTAAGATCGGTGATGATTTCATCAATTGTTGGTGTGATGTGTCATTCCCTTTTAATGGCCGCATTGGGCAGGCGCATGTCAATGCAGATCCGGACTTTTCCGGGTTGTTTGGGCTTCCTGGTGACCACCATCGGGGAAACCCACGGTGTGGGTCCCGTGACCTCTTCTATGATGCCGGCAGCTTCAAGTGCCTTCAGCTCTTTCTCCACCTGTTCCCTCATGTGGAATGGTGTTCTCCGGTGTCTCACCGCTCGTGGTTGTACAGATTAATCAATGTGCAGTTTGACGGTCTTGCCCTTGAGACAGCCTATCCCCTTCTGTAGCTTGGGGTGTTGCATGAGAATGTCTTCAACTTCGGTTGCACTGTCAACCTGGCAGATGAATTTGACCACCCCCAGGTCTTCGGCTGCGTCTCCGCTCAGTAGGCTTTCGATTCCTGCCTTTACGACATATATCTTTGACCACACCTTATTTTTGCCATGTCCTAGGGTTGTGCGGAACCTCCCAATGACTGGCAAAGGTCTCTGGCTGCCGTATGCAAACAGACGGGTGTCTGTATTTTTGGGTTCAGGCGGTGGGCTTAAGGTTTGGAAGACACTGGATGGCATGACGTTCACCGAGGCTCCCGTGTCGATGGTCATCAGGACGTTCTGGTCTTGGATGGTGACCACGGATTTTCGTCGCCTGACAGTTCTTGACGGTGGTTCCGGACCTTGGTTTAGTGTTGACACTAGGTATACCTTCCAGGCCTTTTCCTCGTTTTCTCTGCCTGCCGTTTTCCGTATGGCTGAGAGATCATCTCCTTCTTCTGTCGAGGAGTTAACTGCTGCGACTCTCCTTGCGCTGGCTTGCTTCTTTTTCTTCGATGATCCCTTTTTCTGAGATCTTTGCAGAGGCTGTAACGGCATGTTCACTGATCTGCACACTTTCGCGTAGTGGTCCTTCCTGCCGCAAGCTCCGCACGTGGTGCCCTGTGCTGGACAGTTTCGTCTACCGTGTCTTTGGCCACCACACCACCCACATTCCGTGGGCCCAGGGAGTCGAGGTTGCCACCTGTTCTGAGTGTGGCCGCCGCCAGCCTCGACTTTTGTGAATGGTCTGTCGGAGATCTGGGCGACCATTGCTGTGGAGAGAGATGGCTGGAGTTTCTGTAATGTAGCTTCCATGTTGGCGGCCCTGTAGTGGGCAAGCTCTCTCTGTCGACCCAGTTCCAGGATGCGTTGTAGAGGTATACCTTTCTCGCTGAGTACTAGCCGCCTCAGCTTCTCCGAATGGATGCCATTTATGATCTGTCTCCTAATCTCCCTCTCAGTGTTCGTGAACTCACAAGACATGGCCAGTTTCCTCAGTCGCGTGTGGTAGGCGTCCAACGTTTCATCGATCGCCTGGACGGTCGTGCAAAAGATAAAAGTGTCATAGTCTGGATTCAGTTGTGGGAGAAAATGGGCCGTTAAGGTGTCCTTTGCGCTCAGGTATGCGTCTTGACCATCATCAATGTTCAGGGAGTTGAAGATGCGCAATACCTAGTCGCCCACGCTGAGAAGTAGATGAGCTTTCATTTTTCTGGATGACGTGATGTCCTTGCACTCCATAGCCATCTCGAATTTTTGTAGCCATAACTGCCATATGGGTCCACTGGATGAGGGGTCACTGAACGGGTCGAAGGGTTGTATCAGCGTTGACGAGCTGCCCTGTGTGCGGGGTGGTGGCGACGCCATCGACAGATTTGCCGCGATTCTGGATGGCGTGGAGGGCCCAGGGGTAGATGTCCCAGCCGCCATGGCGTCACGTGCCTTTGACGCTTTATTTGTGCAGTCTTCGTGACCAGATGTTGTCCTGCCTCATGGGCTTACACGTGCCTTGCTGCGGGAAATGTTCTCTGGTGGTAGATGTGCCCACAGGCACTTTCACAACGTCCGATGGGCGCCTTGTGGTACGTGCGCCAGGTAGAAAAAAATATCGACCCGGATGAAAGAGGGCGAGAAACATTTTTTTTTTTTTTTTTTTGGGGGTGGGGTCAGGTGGTCTCTGTGCCAGCCACCGAGTGTCCAAAAATTTGTTTGGGATGTCCGTGGGGCATCCGCGTGCTAGGCTCTCCTGAGCGCGTGATGACTCGAACACCTCCTCGTCGCCATTGTTATGTTTCAATGTCCCGGAGCGCCCCGCACGTGGGGCTGGCTCCGACACAGTAGGCCGCACGGCCCGTGGCGCAGCGCCAGCTGGAGCGTGAACAAACACACACCACACGCTTCGTTGGCTTTGCCCGGAACTGCCTCCTGATGCCGGGGGCGGGGCTTTTATTTGACGGCCCTACGTCAACGCATAGCGGGACATAGGGCGGATATAACAAATGCTATGCTGCCAACCGTCGTTTGCTCCCAAACCTTCCCGGACCCCTTTTATATACAGGAAAGGGGCGTGCTATGCGCAGGCCAGCTCGCTGTCCTGTGCATCGCCCAAAATAACTCTGGGGGGAAGCATTTGCGTGTAGCCCATTGCCCCCCTTTTCACCATTTCCTCTAAGTAGAGGACAAAAACAAAAAGCCAGGGGTCTTGTGTTTGGATCTGCTGGCTCAATGCATCAGCTGCAATCCTATTTTGGAGTAAATAAGTTGAAAAGCAAAACAAAGGGCTGACACTTCATATTCCCACCTATCAACAGTCTCCTCCTGCCTCTGATGACCAAGGTCATGTTCCTATGCTTCTATACTGATTCAGAGGCAGCCTTCAAGAATGTCAACAAAAAAGCTCAGATAGCCTTGTGCTAGCGGAGCCTCCCGCAGAAGCTGCACCCCTTCATCCCCCAATGAGGTCTATGCCATTTTACAAGCCCGCATACTACACTCTCTTCCTCTTACTAGAAGATCTTCTGCCTCTTCTGCCCTCACCTTAAAAACATGTCTGCTCATTTCTAACCTGTACTCTTTTCCATTGAATATCTGATTGTTGGCCTCTTTGTTGTACGGAGTATTGTGTACCATATATATTTGTGCAGTCAGTGCTTTGTTAAAAGCGCTATATAAAAAAAACATAAATGCAATCCTAAACTTGCTCCTCAACTCCAATCATGGCCCATGCAGAGCTTTTCTTTATGCTCTTGACCACATAGGCAAAGGTAACAGAATATTTAACCACTTCACTCCGACCCTAAGGCAACTGCGATGGGTACTCGATCTGGACTGCTTTTTGTTAAATTAATAGCTGACACGGGGCCCTATGCAAATCAGAAAGCTTTAATCACAGACTGTAATAGCAGACACAACTTGTTTATAATGTTTTCTATCGACTGCCTCATCCTACATATCTCAAACAACATACACTCTCCTATTTTACATGAAAACAAATACCCTTTTAGTTATCATTCCTTTCCTTTGCTCCCAGGCTTTGGTAGTTCAGCCACTGTGCAGTCACCATGGAAAGAGAAAGGGCCCTCAAGACCTCCCTTTGCTGTTTCCAGGTAGGCAACTATTTTAGTGTAGATTTCATTTTATTTTTGGTGAACTGGTTTGCGCTCCTTGAGTGAGCCTGCGTACTAAATAGGACATGCTTTAGCAACGCAGTCCTACTGGTGATATCGCCCCAGTGGGAGGCTGTGCAACTTGTAACGACATTGTTGTATGTGTTAACTCGGGCTGGTGAACCGTTATAAGGGTGTACTGCCTGCCATTACTGCTATGACCTCTTAAAACTAACTGCGCCATTCACAACGTCTATTCCAGGAATAAAAAACAACTAGGGGACTCTAGTCACCAGAGATGAACCTGTAGCCAGCCTCCCAACAACTTAATTGGTAATCTGGAGTGTCAATCCAGAAGGATGTGGAAGGCACGCCACACCACGCCCCACCCGCCCCCTAAAAAGCTTTTAGTCTCATGAATCAACGTGTGCCTTTGGTAAGAGCTCACCCACTCCCTCCCGTACTTCCTGAATGAACTATCCAGCCACTCCTCCTTCAAGCTACCTCACACCATTGCCAACACCCGTAATTTGTATCACTAGTTTTGACTTGTGGCAATGAATATAGCACATGCTAAAGGGTAAAATTGGAATGGCACGCCTATTTGTATTATATTGACTCAACTGTTCCCATGCCTCCCCCATCCCATTCAATACTTGCAGTGCTCAGAAAGCCTGATCTTGTAAGAGCCTGTGATGGAAGTACAAAGTATTCTACGTCACCCTCTGGAAAGTGACTTATCGGGCCCTAAGTAGGATCCTGCTTGACAAACAATTTCATCCATGATTAGTATTAGCCCAATAGAATTTGGAAGAACACTTTCCGGACACCACTTCTTGCTACTACTGCCCACAGGAATACCGAGCAGTTCCAGGAACATTGCGCACTAAGAACTCAGGGGGGTAGTTACTGGGTCAGGAAAGTCTGCCGAGAACTGCTCATCTATCGCCAAGACATCTTTTGCCAAGACACTACAATCTATTCAGACTTTCTATGCTACACCATAATTTTCAGGACAGAGCCCAACCACAGCCACTGGATACTGTGGCAAGGTGACGAATTACATTACATAATATGTCTAGTGCAAACCCTTTATTGGACACCTAAGCGGAGGTGTATGCCAGATTCATTGTCCAGACCAGGTTCAGGCTACACTAGTGGTTGGATGCACTTGCTCTCAAGTTCTTAGTCCAAGAGATACTTCTGGACTGCTCAGTTGTGTGGATATAGCACAAAGCCTCCTTCTTCACTACTCGGTTGCAGGGATCTAATGCCATGTTATTTCTGCTTTCATGTAGTTTTGGTCTCATATGCAATTACAAAATGCTCGCCCAGTTTCGAAGTGTTTGCGACTTCCTAGTGATATAGTGCCCCTTTCACTTTTCCTGGTTGGTCAGGTCTCCTAGGGAAATAGCACCCTGGTTGGTCATGTCTCTTGGGGATATAGCACATGCTTGCTTTTCGTGGGTGGTCAGGTCTCCTAGAGAAATAGCACCCTGTTTGCTTTTCCTGGGTGGTCATGTTTCCTAGGGAAATAGCACCCCGTTTGCTTTTCCTGGTTGGTCATGTCTCCTAGGGAATTAGCACTCTGTATGCTTTTCATGGGTGGTCATGTCTACTAGGGAAATAGCACCCTGTTTGCTTTTCCTGGGTGGTCATGTCTACTAGGGAAATAGCACCCTGTTTGCTTTTCCTGGGTGGTCATGTCTCCTAGGGAAATAGCACTCTGTATGCTTTTCACGGGTGGTCATGTCTCCCAGGGAAAGGACACCCTATTTGCTTCTCCTGGGTGGTCATGTCTCCTAGGGATATAGTTCCCTGCTTGCTCAGCAAGGAGAATCATTATCAATGATAATGCATTTATTTATCTTGCTTTCTTTCACTGCAAGTAATGCTGGAATTATAAATCATTAAGAGTTAAGGATTTCTGATAACACAGGAGGCACAATACGAACTCCAAATTTCAGAGGCGGCTCAAGGGTTTTTATAGAAATATCAACCTATGGTTGTCCCCCTCTCATTCGTCTGTATGCATGTCCTCCCTAGCCTAGACATCAACCACTAAATGAAGCTGGTAACCTAAAGGCCCTTGGCCTTATCTCACTAACCTCCCTCAGGGACTTCCTAACTTTCCCTACTCTTGGCAGTTGCTAGTCATCTAGATGGAAAAAGGAGTTCTGCCTTGCAGACACCCTGCTTGATTGGGTCATTTCCTCTCATGCTTGCTCTGTCCTCTCCCTTTCTGTGCCCTCCCGCTAAACTATTTCTCTCATGTCACCTGCGAATTTTGTATCCCCCCTCATTCACTTGGATGTCTCTCGTACCTTCTAGTCCTCACCTCCACTCATGGATGTTATTCCTCACTCCTTCTCACTGCTCCTCCCCCAAGCACTACTCCCTCCACACTACTACTCCTCCTCCCTCCACGCTACTGCTCCTCCCTCCAATGCTACTACTCCTTCCTCCAAACTATCAATACCACTTCACTATGCTCCCTCCTCTACAATCCTACTACCATCCCACCCATCTCTAGCTCATTCAACTTCTTTGACTTGCACATTAACCCCTACTATCCTTCTCCTAATCACACTTGCCACACTTTAATGTACACTCACAACCCAGTACCACTTTCACTCACTACACAATACTTCACCTTCTGCAGAAATCACCTCCACCCCCAGCTGCTCCTTCTTGCCTCCTGTTGGTATTTTGGTCTTCTAGCTCCTCCTCCTCTAACCTCACCAAAATAACCCACACTCCCTGCTTCATGTGGTCTCTTTTTATCCCACTCCAACTCGCTGGATTGATTCTTTGTCCCTGGTCAATCTGGCCCAATCTTCCCCACCTGGGATGTTGTGGCCAGCAAAGTTACAAGTAGCGGGTTAAGCCGCTCCCTCTTTGTGTCGGCCCACCATGGAACAGCAATGGCAGCATGAGGTGTTGAATGTTATCATTTGTGTTTGAGGGCCCTGTTCCTGGTGCCTTTATTGTATGGTGCATGGATTTGAGGATGTGTATCCCTCTAGTAAGTCCCTACTGGTCTAGAGCTCTCAGTGGTGCCAATGCATGCTCTCCCCCATCACAAAGCAGCGCCGCACGGCTTCTCTGTCTATGGTGCATATACATTTTTGCTGCACTCCACTTTTTCCACTGGTCTTTATTTGCTGGTATTGTATTGCAGAAACCAGGACAGTTGTCTGCTGTTGGTCAAGTCACCCATTGCATCCACTGCTCGTTGACCGCAGCCATGCCTAGTGGACTCTTGGCCATAGGCATGACCTTTAACCATGTCCCTAGCACCTTCTAGTCACCTATTGCGACTAGTGGGAATGGGTTTCACTCATGGTTGGGCCAAAGGATGTTATGCAAATCTTCTGGCCAATGCAGGCCACTCTCAAACCTGGATTGGGTCTTTTGGGTACTGTTGATGGCCTTGATTTTATGGCCCTTGCAACATGCATTTATGGCTGGATAGGATTACACCAGAATAATTCTGAGTCCAAATGACTAGACAAACTAAAGAAGATGACAAGTTGCTGTTTTATTGGCAATTAACTAAAACAGGGAGTTTACAATGAACATCAACGGACATACGCTAATTCTCTCAGCAATTTCCACAAAAAATACAATTATATACTTCTTTATGTGTCAGAGTATATACGTGGCAATAGTGAAAAACCTATCAAGGGTTGGGATTGGTTAAGGAACACATCTAAACATAAAATCATATAGGGGCTAGGTCTGTCAGTGACTGTACGATATCAGATGGAGAACTTATGCCTACCTCTTAATACGTGTCATTTACGAATAATCTGTTACATAGTGTTTCATTGGTTTCTTAAGCTATAAGGTCCTTCGTTATACAGAATAATACATTTGGTTGGGGGCGCATGTGGCATGTCCGGAACATTCGGTTCATTAGCAGCACGTAAGCCAAGGCCCAGGTGTAATTAGATAGGACATGAGGATGCCCTACCAGCCAATTAGCCCAGCATCCCTCATCGGACAAGGTGCGTCGGAAACGGCAGTCCGTCTCTTACGTCAGTGCGGCTTGACGGCAACAGTGTGTTCCTCTAGGTCCTTTCCTCTAACTGTTTCCGCAGGTTTGCCAGCGTGCGTCGTCGCGGGGTCTCTTTCCTGGAAGCAGGTCTGTTTCTGCACCTCACTCGCTGTGTTTTTTCACCTGCTGCACCTTGCTGTTCGCCCGGAACCCACGGGAAGTCTGGCTTGGTGCTCTCAGCCTTTGGCTGCTCTACTCCACAGGTTTGCCTTTTCACTGTTCTTTACTGTTCCTTAGACAGTGAATACACCCGCTCTTAACATCAGCACTCTTTCTGTTAAAGCACCCTGCTTTTAGTTAATCTGCCCTCTATGATGCCTCATTCTATGCTGGCCGCTTCTCCGGTTCCTATGCCGGCTTTAAAAAAGGACCGTCTTGCTGAAGTATTAGCCCATAGCTTTCGTAGAAGAGAGCACATTCGTACCAGGCACTATGAGCCAGTGCCGGACTTTCTTGGCTTCCCAGAGGAGTCTCATAGGATCTCTGATGCAGGTCTGGCCTACCTCACAGAGAGTCCAGTAACTACAGGAATAATTAATAAAGGCCACACAGCTCGTGGGGTAGTCAACGCTGATAATTCTGTCCTTTTTTTCCCCATCTTACCAGTAATGTCCAACTGTGAAGATAACATTAATGAAACCCTTCAAGTGCCTCGCTCAACCTCTGAAACTAATGGGGATTGACTATTCCCCACCATATCAGCACCCTCCTTTTCAGAGGAGAATGTGAACATTCTTACCCCCATTTCGCCACTGCCATCGCTTCCTGCTTTAATGAAGAATACTGACACCCTTTGTATGCCTGATCAATGGAGCCTTTTGAAACAGACTCTGGAAACAAGACTGAATAACTGTAATACTCTTGAGGACTTTAACAGCTGGCGTGCGCCCGTTGCTACCTCCACAGCAAAACTTCATGTCCTCCCTTTTCTCAGAAATACACAGGCAGACAATATTCCATCTATGATGGGGTCGCCTAGTACTAAAGTATCTTGCTCCTCCCAAACCGATTGGTTTGAAACAGATAATACCCCACTTAAGAGCACAAGATCTATGGTTAAAGTCACCTGCTCTACCCAGACAGACTTTCCCTATAAAGAAACTGAAAATGTTATCCACCCGATGAGTCTCATGTACTGGTGTTACGACTGACCAATGCCCTCCTCGAAAAGATGTAGTACCCTTTTCCTCTCCTTTAGTAAATAAGTCTCCACAGAAACCCAGTTTGGGACTGTCGGAACTCCCTACTATGCCTGTATCAGCAGACTGAAGTGGATTTTGGGAGTCTCAGAAATCTAGAACGACAGACTTAAGGAATGCATGTCGTAGGAAGTCAAATATGCCACCTCTGAAGAATGAATAATTCAAGGCCCTGGTGTTGAATAATCATAACTTTGTTATTTCTAATGTCCCTAAACTAGCTAAGACCAAACCCAGAGACGCACTCCGCAATGAAGTCCTTGCCTGGCTACTTGCAAGAACAAGGCTAGGCGTTGTGCTTTCTTCTGACTTGAAACTCTTGCGCAGAATTGACTTGGCCAAATGGTGTTCTCAAGTGAATAGTGAATGTATTTTGGTGGGATGTGGAACTGGCACTTTGCCCTTGTACTTGAAACGTGGTAAATATTTACCTATGGGTTCCACGACTCTTCAACTTATTGTTTGATGCTGCTGTGCATTTATAGTAGTAACTTGCTGTATATTGTTTTTAATGGTTTCCCTTTACTCTCCTTTTTTTAAGACTGACATTAGGTTATTCAATGTCTCCATAATGCTCATGTACTTGTGTATCCCTCTGTTGTTCTCATTTTGCGTTGTTACTACGTATCTATTTTGTTATTTATTTTATTTATGCTGTCTTGTAAGTTCTTGTTTTTTGTAGCGCTCTGAGGCCTATGGGCTAGTAGCGCTTTATAAGAACAAAATCAAATCAAATCATCACCCATGCCTTCTGCCATGAAATGATCTTTGTGGTTGGCCTTGCAGAGCATTCTCGTCCTAGGAATGCAACGGGAATGAGGGCATTCACTATCATATCTGGAACTCCAAGTAAAAACCCGATTTCCATCCTCGACTCACATGACATGATTCTGCTCATTCTGCAGGCTTTTAAATGTTTTAAATGAATGAACACTTGCCATCCTTTGTGTTCTTTCTTGCACCTTAACGTGAGAGTATTCATCTTCTGCACAGACCTTCTTCAGCGTAGATAGTTCCCTCGACTTCTAGGTTCTTGACTTCAAGCCAGACAGCCTCCCAAAGCAGCTTCAATAACTTGATATTCTACTGCGACACAGTCTCATTCTTTCTCTGTGATTCTTTGGCTTACTTATTTCATGATACCAATGTCCAGTTTCTGTAAAATGGAGCCTATATGAGCTGATCTATCTTGTGTTTCAGCGTCTGTACATTCTTCAAGCTTCTGATTTCTGCAGACCTTTTACCAGTTAATTTTCCTCTTTTACACTTTAAGGTCCAGGTGATTCTTTACTTCGTCATTTCCAATCTAAGATCCATACATTGAGTTAATTTAGTGTTTGAGGATGTTGTGTACTCTTTTCTATGATGCCATCAGTCCATTTTCTTAGCTCGTTCTCATATTCCTTCAGGGAGCTCCTCCTCTAGGCTGTCATCAACTCGAGGCTACATTCGGTATGTTCGTCTTAATGGATTCCGTCTTCCATATGGTCGCTGTACTTTTGGTACAGTAGCTGAGGTAAGACAGGGCATGGTCTCATGGCTTCAATACAGGGAAGGTAGGGGGGTAGGATCTCCTGCGGATATTTACATCTGCTCCTCTACAGGATCATGCCAAACTGGTACTGAACTGGATAAGTCCTCGAAAGTGATGGGTGAACATTCTTGTGTGTTTATTTTTTCCATTACCCTAATGACATTTTCTGGTGCTTTGTCCTTGTATGTTTCAGGTCTCCCAATGGTATAGGTTATGGCCCTGCAATCCAGAGTAGACTGCTGCCATCCCACACCGTGACCCATAATGTGTCACACTGCCCTACTGGTTCCTATTAGGCATTGGCACTGCAATCGGTATGGTTACTTTTTGGTTTGTTTCCAGCACTTCTGCACTGGGAAAAGAAACAAAAATAAACATTCTTGGAATGCAAGGGCAGGACAGTGAGTGAGATCATGGATTAGATTTGGGGGAACAGGGGGAACTCATTAGGGGTCTTTTAAGAGGTTTAAAGGGCTGTTATCAACCCCAAGGTTCACCCACACATACTCATGATAAATAGTATGCTTAGCTCTATGTCCCAAAAACATTTGCGGAACACTTCTGGGGACATTTGCCTTGCCTTAATGTCAATGGGTCATGAGCTGGGCCTGTCCACAAATATTCAGTCCAGCTCCAACTGTGAGCCCATGATCCCCTAGGTAATTATGTGGGACCCCAGCAACCTGGTCGACCTTGTTGGGGGCTAATAGGCCCAGGGCCAGGTGGGAGTACTGTGATCAATCCTGTAGATTCATCACCAAACCCCAGCCTAGGATCTCCTCCCATGTGGCCAGGGGAGGGCAGCTGCTACCTGATCCAAACCCTGGGGTAATCACATGGGAGGAGATGGCAGTCAGGGGGAAGTGGTGATTCCTTTGGGATGGATGCAGTATTCATCTTCTTGTGAGGATGAGAGTCCTATAATTCCCAAATACCTAATGGCATGCTGTCATTGTACAAGTCCCGCCCATGAAACTACCCAAAGAACATGCTATAAAAAGTCATCTAAACAGAATAAGGTTTCTGCATTGGGAGTTCAGGAATTAAACATGCAATCCTTTAATTGTCATCATTCTGTTTTAGGTGGCGGTCCTAACCCCAATGTTGAATCACATACCTTTTACATAACATCTCCTAACTCTGACAACTCTCAGTTCACAAAGCAGTCAAAACTAACTAAACATCAAAGGACCAAAACCACTATGGACTTCAGGATCCATAATGCCTGTGGTACTGGGACGAAGAAGAGAGACTCAAGTGAGTAAGGATCAACATTGCTATTGAACAAAATGTGCAGGATAGTTGTTGTAGAGTAAGGCACTTGAGTGGGACATTTAAACCCAAGAATGATGTACAGAGTGGGAGAGACGCGGAACGAGTCGTAGAGGCAGAGTTCTGGGATTGCCACAGAAGAAGAAGGAAGAGCACCAGCTGAAGCCGACACAGGAAGAAAAGGCATGCGTTATTGCAGCGTGCGGGCAGCAGGAAGCAGCATCGTGGCTGTTAACAAGAGGACAAGCCCAGCCATGTGGGAGATGTGCTCCCAACCTGAAGTGTGTTGCTGCAGTTTCTGGGAGGACAATGAGGACCAACAGAGCTGGCAGAGTGGCGGAGCAAGGCTGTGCAGACCGCATGAAGTTACGCGGGAGCTGGCAATGGATAGAGGAGAACGCAGAAGGTTCGCTGCAGCAGCAGAATGAAGAAGAGACACCAAAGGAGACCACTGAATTGGCTTGAAGTGAAAGGTGACCCCAGGGTGCTCTGAGCAGGACATTTGGAGTAACCAATAAATTCTGAATATCAAACAAATAAATTAAAGTGGCAACAATGGTTAAATTCCCCTTTTATGGGATACCAACTTGGGGAAACCCATAACCTGCATTGCCAACCACCAAGAGGATGTAAAAACCAGTACAAAACTGACAAGGGCGCAAATCCCCTTTTATGGGATACCTGTTATGGGGGATCATTTCAGATGGTCCCTCTGGCATAGGTGGTGGCACATTAAATCTGTGTCTTTTCCTACCCCACTAGATGGTGCCCGTTGTCCCATGTGTGCTTCCAGACTATTGGGAATTTCCTGATCCGATGACTCTGCCCCTTACTTCTC
The DNA here is from genome assembly GCF_040938575.1 of Ambystoma mexicanum. NCBI lineage: Eukaryota > Metazoa > Chordata > Amphibia > Caudata > Ambystomatidae > Ambystoma > Ambystoma mexicanum. The sequence continues at coordinate 508,372,980 of NC_090935.1, forward strand.
ATACTCTTTTTCTACCTGCTTGTCGGGAGCCACTCTGCGTTGCTACTGTTTACATACAACGCTTGTACATTTGTATTCTTTCTCCATAATTTGAGGTCCTCCATTTTCTCGATAATTGCTAACCTCTCTTTGCCCCATCTTACATCTTTTCGTTAATCATTTTTTTAGAAACGTATCCAACGTTCTTGAACCGTTAGTATCCCAAAGGTATCCAGACATCACCATAAAGGTATCGATACAATCCTGGATACAATCCTGGATCAAATGGTTTTCTTTGTAAATCCTTCCACGTCTCCGGGTGTTTCCACAGCAACCAGAAACACCACAGAGCCACAAAGCAATAGATCCTTTTATACTCCTCACACATCTTTCTTCTGCTTTTCAGTGGTTCCCCGCTGCTATTCCACCTACCTTATCTCCTGAAAGACAAACCTCTACAACCTTGCTATTTGAGTAAATCAGGTAGCCCTTTATAGTATTTTGGGGGATATACGACCAGCCTGTTTTCTTCACTTACCGCTGTCCTCTTTAATACAGCATCTTACGAAGGGGATCAGCCAACCTCAGATTTCCTCCCACTGAAGACCTTCCAATTCACAATGAAACTGAAGACTCTTAGCAGACAACAACATCCCGGGTTTTATTCCCCAGAGGGTTTCCCGGGATTTTCTACCCCTCCGCCTCATTTATTGGGTCGGGTGAGTAGTGTCGCTCAAAGAGCTTTCACTTCCTCAATTTGCGGCACAGGAATACAGGTTAGTGTACTCTATTCTAATGTTAAAAGAATAGAGTATATGACCATATTGGCTAGTATCAGATAACAATACCAACTTGGGGAAACCTGTAACCCACATTGCCAACAGCCAAGGGGCTATCAAGAAGCATTCAAGAGGCAACTTGGGCGCAATTCTCCTTTCTTGAGTTTCCAGTTTGGGGAACCTGTAACCCATACAGCCAAGAGTTAAGAGACTGTAAAAAGAGGCAGCAATTGTTCAGTTAACCCTCCTCACATGGGATACTGGGTGGAGAACCTTGGAAAAATATTGCCAATAAGACCACTTGTAGTTGTTGGAGTTTTCATCCTGGCAGGAGGGTAAACCAGGAAAGGGATCAGTAGTAATTAGTTCTGGCAGGCGAGTATACCAGGAAAGAAGAATATTTTGAAGAAGTGTGGTTGTGGCAAAAAGGTGTGGTGGAAAGAACTTCTTAACTCTATTATAATTTTGACAACCTGTTATATCACCAAAGGTAGTTGCTGTGCTATCCTGACAAAAGTATTCCATTTGAAGAATAAGTGTGATATGCTTATAATTGCTTTGCATCATGAGGCAAACCATTTCCTTGGTTTATGAACTTGTTATTTGTGAGAGAGACAAGTGCCTTACCAAGAAGGACAATGTGGAGGACAATAATTGCTTTGATTTTTGAACAAGTATTTTTGGAAGAGACATTTACTTTACCAAGTGAACCGATGCAGTAGAAGGAAAAGATATTTTGTGTTAAACTGAACAGAACTTTGTTGAATACAAACTTTTCCAAGGGTATTCCTGAATTGATCCAGGGGAAGGGAGCCCAAACCTGGTCACAAGGAGTACTTTCTCAAACCTATAAGTTTGAACTTTTACACTGTTTTCTTGAATTGAAGACAGACAAATATTCCCTGTATACTTTTGTGGTATGTATTAGTATGAGGGTCAGAGACTTTTGGCCACTAGGTCATCTTCCTTTAGTTTTTTCTAGGTAGGGACATCCTTGTTAGGATAGGGAAAGAAAGGTGTTTATCTCACCCCTTTTCATTTGAATGAATGACACACATTAAGAAAACTATACCTTTGTGTCCATTTCGCATTTCTGACCCCTCACAGTACCCAAAGGCATGGTTCAGAAATGTAGTCAGTTCGGCAAGCATTGGCCCCTATTGGGATTATGTCTGTCTAATGTACCGGTAACCCTCTTTGGCTTGAAACGGAATCTGAAGGACAAATTGGTTCATTCAAGAGCAAAACAGTATAGGAAAACCAGCTCTAGCTGGGATCTGTGTGCCCTGCACAGCCACTACTCGTGTGATAGCTGTAAGGTGTGCAGATTCACCAAACAAATCTAATCATTCAAGACGGAGGACAGACTATGGGAGTTGAAATTTCTCTCAAACCGAAAAACCACCAATGTGGTATATTGCATACAGTGTCCATGTGGACTTCATTATGTAGGCCAGACTTTGAGGGCAGCTCATATCCAAATTAATCAACATTGGTCCAGAATTCGATGCACAAAACGTCAGCCCACGTGGTTTCTCATTTCATCAAATTATAATTGTTCTTTTATAATGGGCTTAATACCAGGGGGGGTGCCGTTGCGCACAAGAGAAAATGGCAGCTCCTGTGTAAGCTCCGGCTGTAGCCAGGGCCGCAATGCCAGAACAGACATTTTTCCAACTCCGGTTCCGTGCGATTTTCACAGAGAATGTACGGCAACATCGACTGAATACCAACACGGAATTTGGGATTGATCTGCGAAGCGATTCCTGAGATGTGAGCCCAGAAGATTTCCGCGGCAGTGCAGGACGCAACCACCGGTGATTGAGGGGAGGAGCTCGGCCCCAGAACAACGTGTGCGCCGGCGGCGGTCCGCTCGATTTACCCAACCAGCGAGGGAGAGTCGCGGGTGCTCCGAATATCAGAGCACCTGCAGACCGCCTGCCCCATCACCACTGCAGGGACCTGAGAAGGTAAGCCGGGCCCGCTCCCCTCGCATGCTTCCTTGCCCTCCGCGCGGCTTGCAGATTGCGCCGCAGCTCCCCGGGAACCACGGGAGAGGCGAGCCGGCAGATTGTCGGCCTGCAAAAACAGATAAAAAATACAAAAAAATAATAAAATAAGAGACGGTTATCACCGCAGGAAGACTTGTATAGACGAACGGGTGCAGGGTGGCGAACATCACGGTCCCCTCTTCCCCACACCCCGTCATCATCGACTCTCTCGCCGGGAGAGGAGCATACTGCCCGCACCCCTGGCATGGTCACAAGAGGGGCCGACATTGCCGCCGAAGCAGCACTCATCTATGCCCCCCTCCCTTGGAACTTTTTCACGCCCAAGAAAAGACAGAAGGCCCTGATGCGCTAGCTAGAGGAACTACTATCCTATTTCCACATATAAAACGGCTCCAGGGGGAACGTCAGAGGCAACCAATAAAGCTCTGGCGAGGGCACCAGAAATGTCACCACAACCCCCGGGGGGACCAGAATAATGAAGCAGTAAAGAGTCATCCCCTTGGACACGCAGACAGGGCGGCGGGCCTCCACGCAATCACCCCGCAGGCACTCCCAGTCTGGATCATGGCGATGCAAGTCTCCTAGACAGCGCATTTTCGCCCGAATCATCTCGTGTATGGGGCAAATCTTTATCAAGACATTAAGTTTGTAGCCAGAGGTGATCACCTCCAACATTACTCCTCCAAGGTCACCAATTCGGATCGCACATGTGTAATAATACAATACAGGATATCCTACAGTCCAGACATTGAGCTGGCCGATTCATCACACTCCAAAACTCGGCCCCCATGGTATATCACAAACACAAGGTAATTGGTAGGGGAAATTCTGGAACTCCTCTTTCTGATATATCCCCCAGATCGGGAACGATGCCCAAGAACTTTGGCCCTAAAAGAAACAGAGGACTATCAATAAGTACACAACCACGATGCAGAAAGACACTGAGCCCGAGCGAGACGTAGAAATGCCCGCACAGGAAAAGCAAGCCCCCCCAGCATCCCTGATGGACCCCCAGGCTGTTCTTTAGGCGATGTAACAGGGCTTTGCAGCACAAGCTAGACGGAATCACAGAAAGTGTTGCAAATATAAAAACGCTACTCGACAAGACAACCTCTCACATGACCGAGGCAGAAACAAGGATATCAGGCACAGAAGACTCTTTAGAGGCCCTGAAAAACACGGTGTCCACTCTGGTGGGTACTTGCCATTTTGAAATGTGTGTCAAATCCACAAAGAATACTCCTGCTTAAGGAAGCACAGTGGATCCACTACCTCAACTCTCTTCAAATAGGCCTCAACAAAGAGATGCCATGTATCTGGTATGTTATGAACCTTGCCGGTCTCTGCAGTAGATCCCTCCTTATACTAGAATTTGCTTATACTTCCTTTGGAGCAAGTTGCATAGATTGACCACTAGGAAGCATGGCCATTATACGTCTGTTTAGATTATAGCTAAAGATCAGCCACATGTCATTGTCTGACAGTCTGGCTTTGACTTTATTCTTAGCCTACAAACTGTTGTACCATGTTAAGATGACGGACCTCTCTGCACACTATGTTGGGCCGTTACGAGCATTCACATATACAGAGGCTTTACATGCCTGGCACAGTAGATACGTCTTTTTGGATTATCGCCATGTCAGGAGACCATGAATGATAATGGGACCGATTGTTCCAGCAGGTTCCCATTTTCGGCTATTAGGTTGCTGAGCATCTACAGTAACACACTATATATACTATGTCACTAGCGCTACTAATCGGGACAAGTCCTTGGTTAATAACTCATTAAATTCAGGCTGTTCACATTTTTGCAATGGAGAATAATCTTCCAAGATGGTGGTCTGCGCAGGCTCTTCTATATCACGTGCCCGCCTGTCTATGTGGGACACGATATGAGGTAAATGTTCAAGCCTACTGTGAACGGAATGGAGGCAGAGGTTGCACGGCCACCCAGAAGGGCAGGAAAACCTTTTGGTAAGTATGCAGGCACTAGGGAGTCTGAAACAGCATGTAAATATGATCATAGGTCATTTCAAGCAGGGCAGCTAAGAGAAGAATACATTCCCCTTTTTGTATTCCTTGCTTACAGAGGACGCTGCACTTTCAGCGCATATGAACTTTGGGTGACTCATTTGCACTCAACAACTACCACAAAGAACCTCAATTTATCAACCTATGTTGTATGTGAGAGATACATTTGGTTGTCTCTTACCTCTTGGGGGCAAAAGCAGACCCCACCATGAACGATTATTTTTATTTATCTGTATTAACCAAGGTATAGTTATACTGCAACTGAACCTTTTATGATACGTTTGTGTGTATAACAATTCTGAAGATAATAACCCTGATGCAGGTCGAGATTGTGTGTTAGCCTAGGGTGGCATCTCACCATTTGGGTAAAAGATTAGACACTATTTGGTTTATTTTGCCATGGTGACTCTGCACTGCTGAGGGTGTCACACAGGGTGTTTTCTTGGTGTTGGAGCTAGTCTTAAGAGATATGTAACAATTACAGGGATTGTATTCAGTCAATTAGGAACGTGATTTTAATATATTATTGTGTTTTTGGTCCTCAGGGGTTTTCTTTGATTCTGATTCTGCCGAAATGTATAGCCTCTTTGAATCAACAAGCCCGTACAGTCATACTGAATGTAACTGTAGTAGACCCCTAAATCTTTGATTATGTCAAAGCGGCTTTCTCTTTGAAGTTGGGAGTTTAGCTAGACAGTTAGGAAGATTGTGAAACAACACTGATTTTCTTGCTGTAAGATGGTATTTCTCTCTTCTCTGCCCGATTTACATATATTGAATTGTTGGATAAGTTATCTATATGTTCTTTCTGTCTGTGGTAATGTGTTAATTATGTTCATGTTGTAGTGTGGAGCAACTGTCGTTTAGTATACATGCTCTTCTTTTTATAAAATGAAAAGGTAAAGAAATTACGTTTTCCAACAATAAAGACTGCAATGTGCAAGGCAAAAAGCAATGAGATGTTTTGGTAAATATATGAATGTTGCCATGCTTCTTGACTCTGATCTTTCTAGCAGGACTGAGTAAAATGTGTCTAGCACCTTGCAAATTATGTGAATTTATTTCTGTTTAAAATCCATCCCTGGGGGGACCTTTCTCTTGCCTTGAGCCTGTTGTCACTTCCAGAGTTGGGGTGTGCCCTTTAGTTTAGACCAAGATCCAGAGGTTGAGCATGGTTTTAGCTTAGACCCAGCTTGATATCTGTGGGCCATCAGCTGGGTCTGGATAAACTTGGCTTCATGTAAGTTGGTTCATGGTTATCCAACCACATTGGAGAATGTCTTGAGACCCATAGGGCTTAAGCAGTGTTTATAGGGGGATCAAGAATTGGTGCCCCGGCTTAGTGGTCAAAAGAGCCATTGTCCTTCCTTTGAAGGGTCAGAATCCAGCCTAGTGGAATTCCCACCCAACTCTGCAAATGTTAGGGGATAGGCCTTGTTGATATTTATGTGCCCAGGACAACTGCGGATCCCAAAGACAACAATGGTGGACATTTATGAAAATTGTACACAGCCCAAAGCAATCATAATGGCTCACTTTTAAACAGCCCTTCACGATTTCACTTACATACATAGGAGGACTCAGCCAGGTCAAACAACCCAGAATGGCCAAGGAGGGCCCATAAAAACATTATGTGGGTCGCCAAATGTCCCTCCTTTGATTCTGTTTATTTTGGACAGCTCACATTTTTTAAAAACTCTAGATCAACTTTCGCCAAACTAAGTGACCTTTATGAATGAGACCAAACATCACCTTCTCTCGCCATTTTGGAGCAAATCCTTTGAGGTTTTTCTGTAGGTGACAGACATTCCCATTCCGTCCAAGAGCCTTCATGGCAATATCATTTTTGGAAAACTCCCTTATAACTCTTCCCCAATGACTACACAAATATTTAAAACAATAGTTTGGTCTATACTGTTTGAACATATTTATGCAGTTGTGTCAAACCCCACCACCGATATTAACATCTGAAAAGTGCTCTTCCAAAGGGGAGTGTAACTAACCCATAATCACAGATTTACTATCACTGATAAATATAATGTCTTTCCCTCAGTACACCATTTCTTGCATTCACATATGGTCAGTGCAGTATTTTCGCAATGCAGATTTGTTATCACTGAATAGTAGGACACACATGGTGCCAAAGAGCTTTTGTAGCAATACATCATATAATTCAACAATAAACAAAATAATTCAATAATTACCTTTGTGGCTATGTCTCTACCCACTCTCCTTCAGTGCTGTGGAGTTCCCTAAGGGTCATCTCTTTCCCCTTTTCTATTTAATATGTATCTACATCATCTGATAGACTTGCTCAGAATGCACAAAGTCAACTTCCATTCCAACGCGCATGATACTCCAGTGTTTGCATAACTTCAGGATGTGGAGGAGACCTTCCACACAGTGGATAAATGTTTAGCAGAGATGAGAGCATGGATGTTCCCCAACTGGCTTATGTGTGAAAGCTGGTAAAACCGAGGTTGCGCTATTCGGTCCTAAACATCATCTGAGTTCTAATCGTCGGACTCACTCCCCTCAATTTTTGGACGCCGACTTGCTTTTTACGCACAAAATCAAAAACCTTGGTTGTATCTGGCAAGAAGATTTAGGATGCACAGCCCAGGTGAATACAAAAGTACAATCAGTTTACTACACCTTACGTCTTCTTGGACAGACCCACCCTCTTATCTCGGAAGAGCATCATGCAGCAGTGGTTGGGTCTATGGTCAACTCTTGTTTAGATTATTTGAATGGGTTGCAAGCAGGCATACCAACCACTCAAATGCACAGTATGCAAAAGGCTCAACATGCTGCAGTTAGGCTGATCTGTAAGGTCAGCAAATTCTTCCCAATTTCCAATGTTCGCCGATCCCTACACTGGTTGTCAGTTAAAGACCGGATACATTTTAAAATGATTTGTCTTGTCGTCAAATGTTTAAATAATTTTGTTCCTTTATATCTATCCAAGAAAATTCACTGGTATCATCCGACCCGTCAGTTACGGTCTAGCAACAAGTTTCTATTGGTTATTCCTCAGGCCAATTGTACATCTAAAAGAGACAGTAGATTTGCCGTCTGTGGCGCAGAGTACACTATATCAGTTGCCACTTATTTACATGGTTCTTGGGTTGGTGATGCACTATATAATTTTTAGTATCAAGTTTTTGATATAGGACTGCGTGTGATCTAGTGCTGATGAGTTGATAGTTGACCGTCACTTTGTTTAATCTGCGACAATATGCAATTTTGTTTGTCCGGTGCATTTTACAAGTACCTCAAATCAATCAAATCTAATCAAACCTTTGTTTAAAAGCAAAATTAAATATAAGTAACTGTGCCTATTTTAAATAATAGCATGCACGTTTTAACTAAATATCATAGGTTATCAGACAGTGGTGTTCTATTTTATATCATTTTCATATGTAAAGAAGCATTACTTTACATAAGCAATTTGCATCCATACACCACTTAAACCTTCATATGTTGCTAGTGGATGAAGTAGCAGGAGGACATTTTAGGCAAGAAAACTGGGTACTCAGTGCTGTCCTGATAATTTTCAACTTGTGGGCTTATGTATGACCGGCTGTAAAATATCATTACAATGAATGTGATTCTCTCTATTAAATGATGCAAGATCAGAATGATATTTTACATGGAAATATGAAGTCAATTATTCTAGATAGAGAAAATAAAGTAAAAACAAAATTCAGCATTCATTGTTCTCTAAGGGAAACATGCTATACTTTTAAGCTTTAATGATTGAAAAATGTATCTTAAATGCGCTTCTGCATCTGTGCTGCTATTTTCAATCAATACAATTATGATATAAACGCATTTACAAAGTGAGAATATGTATTATAAATCACTCCATGATTGCACCTATGAACAAAGACATGTATTTATATAAAAGAAAAAGAAAAGGAACAACTTATCTTGCCCTATTACTGTGAGGGGTATCCCTACCCCAATATAAATACTAAGGGCTCCATCAGGGTCTCCATAAAGTAAAAATCTCTACCGTCCTGTGTCCAAACCGATTTCCATCCCTTACATACTCAATTAACTTAGGAAACACTTGGTGTCTTCTTGATCCAGCAGGAGGTCCCTCTCGTTCTGGATACAGACTCAAATGTTCATTTCTTGATCAACACCTTTTAAGTTATAGATTTATACATAAGGTTTTCTGATCTTGGATACTCCTCCAAAAGTATTCAAAAACACAAAAGGATTCAATGGGAAATAGTCTCCCCATATCTTTCATCCATTCAATATCAAGTCTGTTTTACTGTCCTGACAGACTTGACTGAAGGCTCTTTGTATAAGAAAACATAGTTTCCAAATATAAAAAGGGGGTGGGGGGATTTCTCTTCTCCTATTCTTCTTCCAGTTCACAAGTGTAGTGCCCAATCTGCTTTACTATTTTGCCAGACGTGTACTGTGGACCACACAATACATGTCCTAAGTCTCAGGGGGAGCCTCTTCCCGAGCTCACAAGTAGAACGTCAAATCTCAGTCACTATCCTGCCAGACTTGAATGCAGATCATCTTATTACAAATCACTATTTCCAAGTATCAAGGGGGAGTCTCTTCCCCCATCCTTTCTTCAGCTCATAAACCTAGTTTCAGGTCTGGTTCACTATTCTGCCAGACCTGACTGTAGACTTTCTATTCACAAAAGACAATGTCCAAATAGCTCCAGAAAACCAACGTGGCATCAATTCTGGTTCACTATGCTGCCAGACTTGTTCGTAAATCTTACAGTTACAACAAGTGTTTCTCTCTTTGGCAAAGGGTCCCTAACCACTTGTTCTGGTTTTTTGTCACTTTCTTTCTCTTGTGAAGAGAGGGTCCCCGGAATGCTCTCTTGGCCCCATAAGCATGACAGCCCGAAGAGTCAGAGATACAAGAAGCCAGTCCCTGTTTTCACAGCTCCCAGGGGTCCAGCGACAAATACATATGCAAACAGATATTCTCATATTCTCTGAGACAACTATTCAAACCCTATCCTGCTAATGTCATCATGGATACAGGTGCCCCAACACGGATTGTGGATCCAACTGCCCGATGGACATGACTGACTAAATGACAAATATCCTGTGGTGCTGATGTCATTAGAGTCACCATGACATAGTAACGTTAGCCATGAAGCGCACTCACATCCACACATGAACTTACATGGACACACAAGTGCAGACAAGAGGAACATGCTTACACAGTTCTGTAGAGAGAGGACAGATACATATACATACTGTCAAAAGCTTTTAATATTGTCCTCATTAGCCAAATGCAGAAGCGCGGAATGCAAGGCAAAGAAGAGATGAAGAGCAAGCTTGCAGCAGCTTCTTGCAACCAAACATATGGAACTTCAGGATCGTATGCGGAACCAGGAAGGACCACGATACTACTAACCTGTAAGAAGAATAGCACAATATAGACATATAGAGCAATCATAGCATAACCATAGCAGAGTTACATGAAGCCACAGGCCTCAGAACGAAACGCAAAGCAAAGCAGAATCAGCTGCACGAAGCACCAAGCCATGGCTCACAGCCAAGGCCAGAGGAAAGCCGCACATTCCTAAGCTGAGAGACAAGGGGCCATCTGCAGAAAACAGAATAAATCCTCAGTAATTACAGAGCAAATAGCTCAATTTTGCGGTCTTCACCCAAGTGGTACAGCGCAGCGAACAATGGCTATATACCCATTGCGAGAAGAGCAGTTCCCAGCGAACCAGACATGGAATGATACATAGTATTTTTACAATGTTGCATACATATATATATAAGCAATGGCTGCAGCATGCACCATAGAATTACAATATTTTTAATCTTGTAATTTGGATAGTAAAATAATGAATGCTACCTTATCAGAGTTTTGAATAATGTTAAACATCTAATAAACAGCTAACAATTCACAACTCACTATACACTTGTCCTAGTACAAACAATACATATGATGACCCACAATGCATAAAAAATAAGAGGCACATAGAGGGAAACAAAGTAAGGAAGAAAGAAACAGCACCAACAGAAACGTTTAATAACATTAAAGTTCATCTCCATGTACACACATGAATTGTGTGTCTGGGGCCAGCTTTTTGCCCCATGTATATGTACCATGAGCTGAGACCAACTTATTACCTCTTATTCCTGAGGAGGATCACACTGTAGTGCTGGGTGCTCTATCAAACACCCATCTGGACTATTACAGATGTATAGGCTCCAGAAAGCACAAAATGCAGTGGTTAGATTGGTTGGCCGACTGGGTAGATCAGCTCATGTCTCCTCCCTCCGCAGATCATTGCACTGGTTATCAGTGGAGGATCGTATTAGCTTTAAGGTGGCATGCCTGATCTTTAAGTGTTTGATTGGGCTAGCTCCCGAATACTTAAGTGCCAAAATCCGCTGCTATTCTCCCCCTAGTTCTCTTTGTTCTAGTGATGAGTCACTACTGAGTGCTCCTCGCTCGACATGCATTTCTAGAGGAGAGATTTGCCATTTTCGGCCCAAACTCTGGAATAATTTACCGTTATTAGGGAGTGTCAGACTCTTGCCAGTTTTGAAAGGCGCTCAAAGCATTTCTATTTAAATAGTGACAAGATGGTTAATCAGGTGGTTTGTTTCTCTGTAGTTCATCTGGGCTATCATCTTTCCAGAGATCCAACTGCACCTTTATACGGTTACGTCCATCTTGAGGGCACTATAAATACTCAAAATCAAATGAGCTCAGACCATACACTAAGGAAAGTACTTTAAGAACATATGACAAGGTTAACGTCTAGATATATTGCACCTTTTGAATTTTTATATTCTGACTGTCAGTGAACAAAACCACCTGGCCTAGATATGTCAGTGAACAAAAACAATTGGCCCCGATGTGTTATGTCATCGTTGATGTCATGGGTGTTTGTTTTAGCGGTGCACGGTGGTGGTGCAAATTATGGTTGTTTAACTTACCATAACTGGCGAATTTCTGAGGTTTTTTGGCTTTACTTGTAGCCATAACGTCCCTTTAACAACATTTTTTCATTGAATTTCCTAGATTTCTGTTAGTGCAACTTAACCATAACGTCCCTTTAACAAAGTCTTTTCAGTGAATATATATATATCTATATATACTTATAAATATTTTTATATATATATGCATATATATATATATATATACACACACACACACACACACACATATATGCACTGATATATATTGAGAGATTCTTGTTTTCAGAGTTTGGTTAATACATTTCCCTGAACTGGTGTCACATGATTAAATATCCAAAATTGCATCATTACTGTGGCGTTGAAATATGGTTATTAGTTTTTAAAAAATGCCTTGCTAAATGTCAACATTGTGAATAAACCAATTTTGAATACGTCTAAAACGAATTGTAAATGAGTTTGAACAGCATGATTATGAAAGCTGATTTATGCTACCTCACTGAAATCCACATTTAAATTATTCACGGAGAGCAGGTAATTTTGCTTAAAGAGATTAATTTGTTCCAAAAGTGACTGGCTGTTTTCTGAAAGGAAGAAAACAAGCCTGTCTCAACCTTCTTCCTTCCACAAAACATCCAGATTATGAATTGATGGGCTCTGTGGGGGGTGAGGGAGCATGTGACGCATTTGGACATGATGAGGAGTGTGCAACTGATTAGAACAAAAGCAAAATGAAAAAAATGGCAGTCTGGGAAAATAAACTCTTCGTCTGTTTCTTTATCTTGAATATCTGAATTGGTTCCAAAACTCATTGGAAATATACAGTCATTATAGACACTTCAAGGTCATGTATTTTAATATGGTTTAAGCAGCATGTCAATAAACCTGGGCAATAACAGGTCTCATAGACTTGTAATCCTGATTCATAAGCCCGAGACATAAGAAGGGGTCAGGAACCTAACTGCAGGCGTCCCAATGTCTGGGGCGTTTTCCCACGTATAGCACCAACCAAAGGCCTTTTGAGCAGCTTTGACCCTTTTTTTGCCTTCATGCACTGTTTAATTTGGGAAGAAGAAAAGCAGGGTGCGTGAGCTGACATGTCTGTTGCTGATTTCTAGGAGGAGCTGCATAGTACTCCAGTTTTGCCACGGATTATAAGGAGGCAGCAGCCAACGCGTAGCGCTGCGTGCGAGCTGGTAAGGGGATACAAGTGATCTGCGGTGGAGCAGCGGGACAGCGGAAGTGTGCAGGCCGGTCAAAATATATAACTGCCAGTGTTCATTTATTTTTGACTGTTTGCTGCACCTCTGTCGGCCAGCATCCATGTCCAAGTTATGGAGCGGGACGTTAATGATCACTGAGAAGGGCCAGATGGCTCTTCGAGCCCATGAGAAGAGGGAGGGGTTGAGTACTGGCAAGGAGGTTTCTAATGTGGATTCGGAAGTAATCACTCAACGAACCCATGATGTAGTCTCGGTGAGGCAGGAGGCAAACATCACATGTGATCAACTGAACTCGGGCTAAACCGCCAACATATGCCCAGCCTCCACTCGGAAGTATTGGGGAACAATCATATACCCTGAGGTGTGTCCCCGGAGAACCCTCTCACCACTCGCAGAATAACCTACAGAGTGTACAAAAAAACAGGGTAGTCGAGGTTGTTTTGGAAAAAATGCACATGACATTTGCACAGCATAACATTCCGGTAACGGAAATAGAGGCAACAGAGGTTGAAGCTAGCATGCAGGCACTCGCAACGGTCTCTGAGCCAGTGGGAAGGACCGGCAAGGAAAAGTGAGTGCTGATACCTTGAACAACAAAGGCACAATCATGCTGGATCAATCTTTTGAGCGACTCTGTAATCATATGGATGGCATTACGGAATGGAGACATCATACAGGGCACAAAGGGGCCTGAGGGCTTAATCCAGAAGCCGTAACAGATGGTTTTGGCTTGGCACACGGCCTGAGCCCCCTGCACAGCTCGATACTTGACCAAACGAACACTGTGAGGTCATGACCAATCTTGAAACACCCAACTAATGATAACTACCTCACTCCAAAAAACATCTCACTACAACTGTACTCTAACATCATGCCACAGAATGACACAGTGGGGCCAGCTTCAAACTCATCCCTCCATCTTGTATTGGAGTCGTTATTGAGGCTATATGATAACATCAAAGTGGTAGTACAAGATAACGCCCAGAAGTTGAACTCACTGGACCAGGGGGTAAAACAGAAACTCTCAGTCTGTGTAAGCAAGTGGTGCCCGATTGTCGGAGGTTTGAAGTGGATGATGAAGGTGACGTAGGTTATCTAAACATGGGTGAAATATTACACCAAGATGCCTCATTAGTGGTCATGGGGTTGAAGCAAAATGAGCACCCAACAACATCTACAAGAACAAGTAAACCTCCTGATAGTCCCTCGCCGTTAGCAGATTTATGCTCTGAAGAAAACAAAACTCCTAGGGCTACTCACAGTGGGGAGGAGGAAGTAAACATACACACAATTAGTGACATTCCTGAGGTATCCATAGAGAGAGCACAAGAGAAGAAAGAAATTGAAAAGTGCACGTACAACATATAGATAGAGAGGCCGATAACCAACCCACTAACAATCTCACGCCTCTGCATACACCTCTCAAACTCTAAACCAAACACAGCCACAACCCTAAAACACAGAAAACCGCACAAACTTCACTACACTGCAACAACAAGACAAATCACAACAGAACAAAACCTTCTCACATCAAAACACGACCAACCGAAAAGCACACCCAAGTTCAGCGAACGGTACTAACCGACCTGAAGCTGTCAACAGCACATCACTGCTCCCTTGCACTTTTCCCTGCTCAATCCCACTAACTCATACCCCCTTTCCCTTTTTCAGATCTGCCAGAGCGCCAGAGGACCACGCAGGTGGTGATTGTGCATGGTACAAACATCCTTTAAAATGAACATTAACAAGGGTATGCAGTGATATAATTGCAGCAAAAATGTTGCCTTGGCAAAAAATAGTGGCAAAAATGCTGTGGTTTGACCCCTTAAAGGTGTACCCAATAACACCATTTAAGGGGAGCGGAGTTGCGGGGGTTTCCCACGCTCCCCTTAAATGGTATAATGGCTACAAGGATTGCAGGGCTGTCCCCTGCATCCTTTACATGGATTGCGGTGGCAAAACTACAGCCTTTTTGCCACAATATTTTGTGTCCCCGGCCATTTTTGCCACAATTTTTACACATAGAACCATTAACAAGAGGGATAGATAAGAATAAACGTGCAACAAAGGAAGGGGAGACAACAGCATACAAAAAAAGAGCAAAAACCTCCCTGCCCTAATGGAAATAGAGGTAACAACTCAAATAAATTCTTCAGCACTCTGTCAGAGCAGGCAGGCGTGATGGAACAAAACGACTCCGCTAAAGAAGCATTGGAAACAAATAAGGTACCCAAAAGTACGGCACCAAGAAAATGTCTACACAAAGCAAACAAAAATAACTACTTTTCTTGGGCCTCCTACTATAACTACTACAGAGCCCTTGTCTGTATCGATTCACTCAATAGAAGGAATGATAATTAACAAGGGAGATAAATGCAGACCTCAACCAACAAAGTTGGTTGTGGAGGTGATTGCGCAGGTCCAACACAAACAGAACTCTGCACCAATTGCCACTGAAGCTACACAGAAGCAGAACACGCCTGCACCACACTCCAAACGACTTGTGACAAATTTCAAGGAACTATTATGGACTGTTCTATTATCCCGCAAACATGTGGACAACTTCACTTGAACAGAGGACAAATAATCAAGGATTTGCAAGCAATTCCAGCATTGCGTGCATTGCGCTCCGATTATAATCAAAGGGTATCCTGCCCTCATAAAGGTGCAGAGAGCCGGTGTGCTACTTTGCTACAAACCTCATTGCGCAAACTGTGTGGAAAATTTGGGAAGCTCTCAAAACTATGTGGTATGACGTGTTCGAACTACAAAACCAAGAGTCTGTTGCAAACTTCTTGAATCCATCCTTGAAAACAACATTGCCGGAACCCGTCACCTCACGTACTATAGAGAGCAATGTGGTCGAAAGAGCTGGACTGGACAACTGGTTTTAGCTTGAGGCCAGAATTGAGATGTTCAAAAAATCCAAATCTACTCAGAGTATTCTTTCAGGCAGAATTGCTGAGAGTGGTATCATGGAACTTGTGTGGTTTCCAGAAATTAAATGGAATTTCTTTGAGTGCTTGAAGTTTGGTAGGTGTGATCTTGCTTCAAGAAGCCATGTCCCTAAACACTTTTGAATTGGAAAGTTACCACACACTGTAAGAGTGCAACAAAAGGCACAAAAGGCCAGACAAAGGGAGGTCTTGCCAATGAAGTAGATTTGAACTGCGATTGCGGGCACTTTGAGGTTGCAGTCAAGTCCTTTGACTTAATGGCCATCAGCATCTACTTCCCACACCTAAAGGAAAATGTTTTGTTTGTGACTGTCTATTGAAACCACGCAAATATGGCACTCTCTGACCTACACCTCGAGCTGGATATCCTGCTCGTGGAATGGCTAGAGAGAGATCGAAATCAGCATGTCTTGGTGGGGGACTTAAATGCAACATGTGTTGATATCCAGGGGTTAAGAGGGCACTCGCTTTGTGAAGTGGTTGGTTTGAAAAGGGATCAAGACGGTTCTCTTGGGATCAGTTCCTTACCAGTTGGGACCTGCAAGTATGCTTGCCCGAGGAGGGGCAAGTTCTTAATGTGTTGTATACATGGTGCAGGGGCCCAAGGAGATCGTGGATTGATCACTTCCACGTTTCCCCTCCCTTAGGTAACAAGTGTGAACCTCTGATCAAAGGGGATTCTGTTGGTAGTGACCACTTCCCGAAATTCCTAACAATATGCCTTCCAATTACAAGGCAACATCTTGACTATCGCGTCTTCTTCATTAAGCCAACAAGGGGGAAGAGGGGGGGGGGGTCAATGGTGAAGTGGAACGCAAATGCTTGTAGGACCTTCATGAAGGTTAGGGAACAAGTAATGTTGAAGATAGGAATCGCAGGGGGAAACCTCAATGTAGATGACTACAACCAAGCATTGCTCACATGCATGAGATGTCTCACAAACAGGGGACAACCACATGCCTATGACACAAAGGCGAGGGAGGCTAGGCTATAAGAAAAGAGAGGCGCATAAGGCTTTATCAGTAAACATGAATGGAGGGGTTAAATCGATAAGACGCAAAGAGGAGAATTACTGCGGCATATAAAAGCACCCTGAAGTTACTCAGATGGGAATCATACAGAAGAGAGAACCAAAAGGTTATTAGAACCCTTATCGATTGTGATCATTCAAAATACTGGTCACTACTGGGTGGTATAACCAAAGGGTTTCCGGATTCCATGGAGTACACTATTACGTTGCCGGTGTGGGATAGCTACTTACATGATAAATACTCCCTGCCAAAGGGTGAAGATACACTCACCACTATTGTTAACTTTGGGACGGATCAGACTAGCTACACTTGGGATGAAGAAGACATTTCATGGGCAATTGGCAGAGCAAACTCTTCAAGGAACCGGGACCAGATAACATGCCCCCGGTATTAATGAAAAACAATATGGGTGCCTGGCTTCGACCCCTAAGGGATTTAGGGGACTTAAGCATGCACTTACCACACATAGGGTTCCAGGGATGTGGACGGAATCTCTTATCATACCCATTTATAAGCAAGTGGACAAGCTGATCCAAAAATCATTAGGCCAAATCCCTTTTAGATTCCACAAGTACGATCTTTGCGACATTACTCATGAGGGAACTAAAGTTAAAGATAGCATCATTAAATTTGTTTATTGTGCCCCCTACCAAATTGATTTTCGATTAGGAATGGAGACTTCCGTAAACGCATTTACCATACCTCGCATGCTGCGGTAAAAAGGGCTGGGTGGGTACTCTCTATATGGCCTCAATAGATCTGTCGAATGCTTTCGACACAGTAAGCAGAAAAATGTTGTGGGCAAAATTTCCGGCCTGGAACCTTTCCGGCCCATCTGGTACCGGTTTTGGCACTGCTCCACACCAACACCACACTGAGGTTTAGGCTGAGCAGGGAGGGTGCCCTGACGGACCCCAAAACCACCTTTGTTGGATTGTGACATGGGTGCGTTGTTGCACCAACCCTGTTCAACCTTTACATGGCTGACTTGAATAAAATATGGGAAGCTGGAACAACAAACCCTGTTAAACTGGGCACAGTGACACTTAACTGGATTGCCTTTGCAGACAATATAGTATTATTTGATCTTATTCGCATTGGTCTGCAAGCTAGGCCTCTTTTACAACCATGCAGTGGAAAATAGCCTTGAAATCAATGGACAGAAGTCCAAGGTCATTTTTTTCACAACAAAAAGGAGGCCAAAAACCTTTCTTTGGAGAGTTGGGAAAACCCCTTTGGAAAGAGTGCAATTATTGAGATATTTGGGCTATGATATATCAAGCAAAAGTTCTAGGGAGGGTTGGAAACAATCTCTTGAGAGAAAATGGGCCCCGCTGTTGATTGAAATGAAGCGGATCTATGTACAGTTGCGCTGTTTTTCCTTTAGACTTCTCATATTACTTGCTTAAAGTTAAACCAACCGTGTTGTATGGCCTAGACACATCACTGTTTGACTTGGGGGCCCTACCTTAAGACAATGCAGGGCATGTTTTGGAGAAAAAAAACTGGGGTTGGCAAACTCAATGACCAATGCCATAATAAGATAGGAGTTTGGTCTAATTCCCTGGCTACAAGAGCCACATGGAGGAAACTGGCAGAGTTTGCCAAGTCATTAATTTCGTGGACTAACTCTCTTTACCAGAGCTGCTGGGCAAAACAGACACGAAGCTCAGGTTTCACCATTATCGAGTTCAAAAGGCAGTTGACCAACACTCTGAAATGTATTGGTTCCTCGACGGAAGAACTTACGAACAACACTGTCTCAGTCAAAAGAAAGTTCTTTAGGTATGACTGGGCTGAAACCACGGATTTGTTGGGCAGATACTCTCTTTATGGAGAATATGTTTGACGCAAAAAGGGAAGTAATTTCGAAATATATTCACCTCTTTCCATGCCCAACAACATGTGATGTATACCTGCATTTTCGCCTCAATCAGCTGCCAACTCTGGAACGGCTGGGCATGTGGGATGGTACTTTTGGGGACTTAAACTCTAGGTGTTTGATTTTATCATTATGTGGCTTTTTGAAAATTGTATTGGCAAAAATTGAAACTTTTGAGAAAACACTAACATGATGTTAGATATTTATGTGTGTTAGTATGAAGAAAGGCAGGATTACAAAGGTAAAAACCCATTGCAAGATGCTGGTTGAGCAAATATCACTTGGTTGCCCAAAGCACACAGTGCCCTTTTTAGTTTCAGTGAGCTCCGTGGGATGCAGAGGGCAGGAAGGAGGCAAAAGAGAGGCAGTGATGCAAAGGAAGATCATTTTGGTTTAGGGGTGACATGTGAGGCATCAAGAGAGCGATGTAGAGATTAAGATACATAGGATGTAGTCCTGCATCAGGGCATAATGTCTCGAGTCCTCAAATCCTGACTGGCTATTAAGACCCAAGCATTCACACACTTTTCGGGAGGCAGATAAACACATCATTCATGGCGCCTACCCCTCCTCCGCCCCAATACCATAAAGGAGATAAACATTATCCATGACGACAACCATATAAGCCTTATCCCAAACAAATGCAAGAAGACTTTAACCTGATGTGAGATGTAACAAAAATGGCAAGAATGAGTGAACTCACTGCTAACTGACATACACATGCAGAATAGACATGAAGACGATATGTATTCACCATGAAGAAACATGATCACTAGGTCAAACGTGCATTGAGACATGAAGACTATTGCTTGCACTATATAGACATGACGAACATAACATAGCCATTGTATATGCTGAAATGGAACATGATCGATATATACATATAGTTTGCTAACGTAGAAATGTAGAGAGTGGCCATCCTGAGTAAAATGGACGGTGAAGCCACATCAAGTGAAGGAGAAGCTGTGAAGCTGCAGCGATGCTCAACTTGCTGAAATACAAATCTCCGCTGGACAGACAGTGGCTGCGTGCCACTTCTACCAGGTTACTGTGAAATAAGGGAGGTTTGGATGGCTCCAAAGAGAACAGACAATAAAGATTCTGAAGGCATAAGACATATTTCTCTTAGATTAAGTAAAGAACAAATAGCATTTGAATGCCAGGAGCCGAGTCATTAGAAGCTCAACACTGAATAAGGAACGGATCGACTTATTCTACAGTGGCAAAGAGAAGGTAACAACACTCGCATTAATATTAGCTAAACTCACAGTAAAAGCAGAGTGGATAATACAAAACATGGTCGTCTTACATATGACCTTTCATTGGAAGACACAGTCTATTCATTAACCCCAGACACAGATAGGCACCCGCCTTGACTCCCCACAAATACCAAGACCAGAGGTGCCTGACGAGGCCAAGTACAACGCTAAATGCCCTGGCTCATGGCATAGGAAATAAGGGATGGTGTCTTATTTAATTGGAAGAAAGCAGCTCCTGAGTTTCCCTCCACCTACTCCTATTTTTACTGATGACCTGCCAAGTACTCAAGGTTGATCAGACAAACGCCAACCAATCAAAACACACAATATGAAGCCACACAGGACATGTTGTATGAGCCAATTACCTAGTACTGAGATGTTGTCTTTCTTACTTTGATCAATTTGGGGATGGTCTAAGGTGTGGCAATCAGATATCTATACCCAATGAAAAGACGAGCACTTATAGTTTATATATGTAGAGAATAACCCTAACCAATCCCCTTACCTAGTAGGTTTTTGTAACTAAGACTGCAGTATGAGGTCCACTATGAAGTGGGTCTCATTTATAATGGACTGTTCTGTATGGAACCTTTCAAGAGCTCTTGAGACTTGTGTGCTTATTTTTTTCCCTGCCTAATGTGGATTATTAATAAAGTGGGTTTTGCAATTTACCTTCACTAATTCCTATTGGGTGCAGAATGTCCTGGCCTGCCTGTTTCGCAAGCATTGGCACTTTCCAGCACTCCTTTACACTGTCACTGCTACTTTCTGTTATGTACAATCTGTCCCTTGCTGAAGGACAACTCAAGATTATTTGGGGTTACTAGAGCTCCCTGCGATGCTTCACCATCATTTTATAATCACGTCCATTGTGATATTTTTTCATTGGAAAAACATCTAACGCGTTCAAGGTGCTGCTTTTTAGTTGGGTCTATTAGGTGGCATAGCCACCTATAAACCGAAACAATTGCATTGGAGTACCGATAAGGAGAAATTGCATATGAGGAGCGACACGCAGCTTGAAGGGGATTGGTCATTTGTCCACCCATTGACTGCCCATGGCCATGCTAATCCCTACAGCCTCCCAGCCAGTTCCTGCCCCTCTGCACCCAAAAAAGCTCCTCATGGAAACTCTTTGAGATCGCCTTAATCGAACTGTACCATCAATCGTTGCACTCAAAATGTCTGTCAGTGTTTTTTTCAAAGCAGTCTTAATTAGTTAATTGAAGTTGTAAAGACGCTACTGGTGTAATAAAAATGTCTGAAAAAGGTCTGCCTTCAGCTACTTCATATAAAATGCCCTTCACTGATGTCCTGTAAAAATAAAGCACTGGGAAAGCCAACAGTTTTGACTTGTGTATTGGTATTAGGCATTTTCCAGGCCCTGCACCATTTTGCAACTGCTAACATTAATGGGTAGTTAATAGCACCACAGCTGAGACTGGTAAGTGCCTTTCCCATGCCTGCACTAAAGCCCAAACTGCTGGCATTGTAAATGGTTGTTATCATGAACTAATAATGTTGGAATGGGATAGAGATGTGGGTAGACAGAATGTAAAACACGCGTAACAATAACAGGCGCAGTGTAAACTGGTGGCCATCTGCTCACTACAGCCAGTCAGGACGCCGGAAGGCATGAGCCCGTGCATTGTACGAAGGCGCTGGACTAAGGCGCCTGTCTCGAGCCTGTCTAGAGCCGGGCTAGAAAGGTATGAACAAAACACACTATCATGAGACTTACCATTTAACGAAGACCGCAACAGTTTTGAGTCGTGATGCCTGCCCCAGCATGAGAGCACCTCATAAAGTTAGCCTTATGCTCACGGACGAACATTGCCTAATACTGTGTAAGTACACTGTGTACTAGCTAGATATAACTATGCGCGAGTCGCATCCACTAGTCTAACCTGCTGACTCGAGTGAATATTGAGACTATGTGCGTATTGTATGCATACTACTAGAATATCAGTATTAATTGCACAACTTAGTAGCCACACGCTCCCTAGGCACCTGACAACATAACGATTGACCTTAGCTATCCACATCTCCCGATCTGAACTGTCTTGCATTTTACCTGCACTGCCTCCCATTGCCTACTGCTCCCTACTGTGACTTGCCTAGCGCCCACATTTGATGCTTGCAACGACCGCAACAGTAACATGTTATAAGGGTTCCTCTGTACTAGCTGAAGCTAAACTGCCAATAGCTAAAGTGGTATTGCCACTGTTACACGTAACGGCTCTAACTGTAAAGTATTACAAGGGTTATTCAAAACTGCATACATATACTTTATATCTACTATGTATATGCGTATAATATGTTATCCACTAAGATATTAGACCTGGCAGCCATGCAGTCACTACAGCTAATGTTCACTTGCCATATCCTGGCTTCGGTAATTGGTATTATAGCTAACGTATTACCTGACGCGTATCACTTCATCTGTTATTCTATGGAGCCTAACTTGCGTCAGAGTGTTCCCAACATACGCCTTACCATGTCAAGAATGTTACCATGTTCAACGGACGTCATGCCATCTAAATTCCTCCAACCATGGTTTAACATCAGCAGATAGCCTCCCCAAAAACTCCCATCCGTGCTCTCTAATTTGAAGCGCACTGCAGAGTACCCTATCCAAGACGGTTTGCAAATTACAGCATCTGCATCATCTGCTCTGCCGCCATTACCTAGCTGTGCAACCTACTCGGACCAACCTCAGGGATTCACTGATACACTATATAACATAGTAGCATGCCCAACTTCGCTGAGAAACTATAAATTGGGCTCTAGATTCACACTAAACCAGACACTAGATCATGTCCCCATTGCTTGCCCACTCTCTGTAAGAAACATTAGATTGGGTTCTAGATTTAGCTGCCTGCACCACTCAAAACCCAACAAAACATTAGCTATACTGACTATTAAGGCTAAATCCCCCATTATAAGATGGGCAAAGAACCTAAAGTCTAAATCACGTACACCTAGCCCCAATGATGATGTTATTAAAGCTGGCCTCATCAATGCCAGTTCACTCCAAGCACATGCATTGGACATAGCAGATATCATAATACTGTATGACCTAGACTTTATTGCCATTACAGAAACGTGGCTA
This sequence comes from Ambystoma mexicanum, assembly GCF_040938575.1. Lineage (NCBI taxonomy): Eukaryota > Metazoa > Chordata > Amphibia > Caudata > Ambystomatidae > Ambystoma > Ambystoma mexicanum. Next base: position 508,396,180 of record NC_090935.1, read on the forward strand.
ACACAGCCTCAGGCCCCACCTTACTATTAGACATCCAAGAGAATTATTCAATTCTACGCTCAGATAGAGAGAAGACCACCTCTAAAGGAGGAGGAATTGCCATTATTCACAAAACTGCCCTTAACATTAGAATGATTAACAAATGACATCTACCATCTGCAGAACTACTAACTGTTAAACTTGCCACATCTACAACATCTACCATTAAACTGCATTTGATCTACCGACCTCCAAGACCAACTACTACATTTGAAAGTGATATATCACACCTACTAACCACAAATACTAAAAGTATTTCCCAAGTCATCATTTTAGGAGATTTCAACCTAGGCCTTCATGACTCAAAAGATACCAAAGCCTCTGCCCTTAAGGTCACCATATCGGAGTCAGGATTTTCACACTGTATAAATGACCCCACCCATAACAAAGGTAGAATACTAGACTGGTTAGCAGTCCATAATTGCAAAATTAATTTACTTACTAATACACCTTGCGCTTGGACTGACCATCATCTAATCACCTTCACCATCAATAAGGCTACTCATATTGCCCTACAAATTCAGGAACTGCCATGCTGGCAAGAAGTAAACAAAATCTTACATTAGAAAACCCACTGCCCCTGCTTAAACCTACCACACATCCAGACATCCTGTACTCAGACCCCTCTATCTTAGTGAATATTTACAATGATAATATAGTCAATGCCATGAATGCCATAGCTCCACTGAAACTCCAAAAGTCCAAACCCCGTGCACACATCAATAAATGGTATACCCCCCATCTCAAGTCCTTAAGGAAAATAAAAAGATCGGCAGAAACTACTTGGAGAAAGTCTCCATCACAGTCAAATAGAGACAACTTTACAACTGCCTCAACTATCTACAAGGTAGCTATTATTCAGGCAAAGAAAGATAACTTTAATGATAGAATAGCCAAAGCAACGTCCAGTACCAAGGAATTATTTAATATATTGAAAGAATAAGAAACTCCAGCCCCTAAACCGGACATTTGCACTAAAGACACTTCGGGGTGTACGAATATCCAGAAGGCACGCCAAGACAAAATTAGCCGACTCCTAGACAAAATCCAAATTAAAAAAAGCCACATAGATACAGCCGCCTACTGCGACATCCCGCCTCACCTGGCTCTGGATATACCGCAATTTACCTTCAAACCTCTCTCCATCAAAGAATTTGAATCAATCATACTTACACTCAAACCTTCGAACTGCAAAGGTGACATTTGGGTTCCATGTAATAATGTCGCCACAAAAATCTCGCCATGCAAAAATATCGCCGAAAAATTTCTGTTTTTTGTGGCGACATTATTGCATGGAACATGCGGGGGACACCCCCGCAAGCCCCAAACTTTTTTTTTTCTTTTTTTCTTTTTTAAAAAAAATGTTTTTCTTTTTTTTTGCCCCTGTCCCCATATATATGGTCACCCATATAATATCGCCGCAACCTTTTCCCGGCGATATTATTTACAGCGACCATATATATGGGGATAATATTACCTGATACCGACATTTGCCCAGTCCGGCTTATCAAAGAGCAAATGCGGAACTTGCCCCATTTATCACCTCATTCATCAACGCCTCATTTAATTCCAACACTGTAGCTAATAATCTGAAAGATGCGTGGGTACTCCCCCCTACTAAACAGGTTCCCCAAGAACTTGCCAGGAAAAGCACCAGACCTGCAAGCAGCTATGACACTTATTTGGTGTGCAAAAGACCTAACTCATGAGAAAACACCCCTTACCTGGACTTAAAGAGGGTGAGGGCTTACCCTTAAGAGGAGGAGTGGAAACCAACAACCTATCCATTTATAGGCCTATCACTACAGTCCCTTTCTTGTTGAAAATCATGGATAGAGCAGCATACCTCCAGATTCAACAACATTTGGAAGCGAATAACTTACTAGTGATAAGACAATCGGGCTTCAGACCTAGACAAGGGACAGAGACCACACTTATTGACTTGAAATCTCAAATTCAGAACCTAAAAGATAAGGGCAAACCAGCATTACTCCTACTCCTTGACCTCTCTGTGGCTTTTGACCTGGTGAATCATAAAATCCTATGTCAACACCTGTCTTCTGCCGCATACTTCTCAGACCATGCCAACGCGTGGATTGAGTCGTTCCTGAGTAATAGATCCATGAGAGTCTTCTCACCATCTGCCTCCTCACCAGCATCCCCTGTGACGTGCGGGGTACCACAAGGATCTTGTGTCTTCCCAACTCTCTACAGTGTGTTTACCAAGCCTCTTTTCGATATACTTGACTATCTGGGTGTCATCTACACCAACTACATGGATGATACCCAGATACTCATACCTATCACTGGTGATCACTTTGCAAATAGTAAATTACTTAGCGATATTTACAGCACTATACAACTATAAATGGCCAAACATGGTCTATGTCTAAACGGCAAAAAGACAGAGTTACTACTTCTTGGCTCTCCTGCCAAACTGAATAAACTAGGACCATTGTTTTCAGCCTTCAATAATGACGGAAACATCATAAAAGTAGCAAAAGATGTAAAAACGCTAGGAATCTACATTGATTCCGCCCTCACATTCACAAGACAAACTAATGCCCTGGCCTCCTCCACAGCACTGACTTGTAAGCTCATCACCGCCTGCCGCCCATACCTAACCTCGACAAATTGTACTACAGTAGCAAGAGTGCTAGTTTTATCTAAACTTGACTACTGTAATGCACTATACTTGGGCACATCCCAGCAGAACATGAACAAAATGCAAGTCATGCAAAATAACGCTGTTAGAGCGGCCTGTAACATCCCTAGAAAATACCACATCACATCGAACAGACAAGCTATAAAATGGCTCAATATTAAACAAAGGATAGACTTGAAGTCACTCTCCCTCACACACAACCAAGCACCATTATACCTGGTGAACACATTCTCACACCACACTTCTACGCGACCTACTAGAGCAGCACAAGCACATAGCATAGTCATCCCGCGCTTTACCAACCATGGGCAGGAGGAGTTAGCTTCTCAGTCCTTGCGGCCAAGAAATGGAATAATCTCCCTAGCCACATCAGAGAAGAACCTTCAACGCTAAGATAACAAGCTTGTTCCACGAACAAAACAGTAACCAGGCTGCTCAGCCTAACCAACCAATCAAACTACCTTCTACCAAGTAATAACTGGCCCGACACACGGACTACCTATTCAAATACACCTATCCTATGTAGACCCATGACACTTTGACTACCTACACTTATGTAGACCTATGATGTAACACTCTAAGTGTAAAGAATATTAACAATGTATCTTGTTATGTCCTCATAGTATGATCGTATGTATACATTTGCATGGCCTACGGCTATGAAACTTGCAGTATTGTAATGTCCTGTATATCCCTATCTGTGTAACCTTTAAGAATTGCGCCCAGCTGCCCCAGGGCTTGGTTGCGCTCTAGAAGTAAATAAATACAAATACAAACAATTCATAGCCTGGTCCTTCATGCATTGCCCATCCCTTACAGGTTTTGTTTCTTTGAGGGGTGTGAAGAAGCAATTTAGGGAGTCCAAGGAAATAGCAGATCCACATTATATACTTCATCCCCTACGAGGCCTCCAATCCAGCAATTTACAACCCCAGAGGTTAGCAAGGACTGCTATCCTGGCTCTACTGAAGATGTAGGCGGTTGAGGTCAAGCGGTACCCCAAAGTGGTGCGTTATGCAAACAGCCACACGCATATCTGTGAGTAGATGAATTAATTAAGGTACCGACATGCATGATATATAATTAGTAAACACTAAATGTCACTACAGGCCTGAGTGTGAACATCTTATTAGTTCACTCACAAATGTACATGTTTAGGTAACGGGTCCTTTTATTAACAAAACTGAAATAGATGCACTCTCCTGCACACATAAACACACGTCTGAACAGATTCACACGCCTCTTTGCCCGAGATGACCTTGATACGTCCACCCGGCCTGAATGTGGAGACTGAGTATTGTCTGGAGAAAATACGCGGGGGATACACACAGAGACAGACATCTAGCAATAGCAATCGCAAACCACATCTTCACAAGATCAGACAGAGGACATCAAGTTCCCCAAGAACTTGCCAGGAGGAGCACCAGAACTGCAAGCGGCCATGACACTTATTTGGTGTGCAAAATACCTAGCTCATGAGAAAACACCCCTCACCTGGACTTAAAGAGGGTGAGGACTTACCCTTAAGAGGAGGAGTGGGAGGGGGACAAGTTAGGCCAGAGAAATCAATGAATTAGGGTACAGCCATTCAGAGGCCTCATAGCCCCAAACCCAATATTACCTTCTATAGCACTGGAGTAGGAACGAGAGTTGGCGAGAATAAGAAGGCGGGAAAGTTTATACCGAAAGATATTGTAGCTGAAAGAGTAGAAGGTTGGTCGAGTTCCTAAAGGGTGATTGTATACAGGTGGCTCGGGATAAACATCTATATAAGGAATGGGTGGAGTTAGAGAAAGGCAAGATAGATGAGGAGGAGCACCAGAGAGAGACTGCACGAGTTAACAACAGGAAGGAAGTGGAAGAAGGAGGCAAAGAGGTAAAACAGAGGAGGAGATGAAGGGGGCCAGTCCATAGTCCTGCTAGGAAAAGGCCTTGCCCAGTGCTGATAACTGCCCTTACCATCCTAGCCTAGACTTACTGGATGAGGAGGTCTTCCTTGGCTAAAAGCTGTACAATGAATGCAGCCTGAACAGCTGAACATGAAAACAGTGCAGGGGTAATGAAAGCCTGATCCGGCAGGATCTCAATGTCACAAGTACTTATAAAGAGGTATGTGGGGCACTCTAATTGCTAGAGACTGTTGAAGATGTTTGTATCGCTTGTGACAGAGTCCAGCACTCCCAGACGGGGAGCTTCGGAGTTGCCCATGGGACCAAGCTGTCTCCCACATTTAACTCATTGTATGGGTCTGGCGTGATCACGATAAGTCATGTTAGTATGCTATCATATTGCAGATAATCAACACTGTAGTAGTTTCAGGCTTGTGCATGGAGTGACCTATTGTGCTCCTACCAGGGGTATTCAGGGCTTTGGCTGGTGTAGAGAAAAGGATTAGTGAGGGCAACTTAACATGATAGCAATGCGGGAAGTAGATGCACCAGACACGGGGCCGGAGGGAAGCAGCAGGGGAAGAATCTTGTGTGATAGCATGGGGAGTTGTGTGTACAGAAAATCCCCCCCCAACACAGTCTGGTGTGTAGAGTCCTCCATGAGCACAAACTTAACGTAGCTAAGCAGCAAAGCACGGCACGTCAGTAAGGGTTGCAGTCATGCATTGGACAGTTACAGTAGGAGCACTCCTTCCAGCACAGCATCCATTGTCGACAAACCATTAGGGTAGTTGGGAATAGTTAACATTGCAGTGAGTGGAAAACCTTTAATGGCGCTGAAAGGGGATACAGTCCTGGCACAGGGTTACAGGCTGTAGACAGTGATTATCAGCCGGAATACAGGACTGGGTGGGATCAGGGGGGTTCTTAGGGGTTGAAGACTAGGGTCTTGTTTGTTTTATGAATTATGTGAGTGCGTGGATGAGTGTGATGTTCATGGGTATGAGGCTGTGGGGGCTAGGAAATAGCACAGGCATGCCTGTTTCCTGGTCTTGCATTTCCACTGCTGGCAGTTCAGTCATACCCTGATGCCTTGTGATAGCTGATGACTCCGGCAGGAAGGGAGGTGTATGCTGCATGACATGCTTGGGATACGATGCACGTGACTCTGAAGGTGATGCATGCTCCTAGGTGTAAGCATTGATGTAAAATGAGTGTGGACAATGCATGAAGGCATTCGCAAAGACCTTTGCTGATGTGGCCAGCAGAATGTGGGATTCTTCTAATAAGTAATACGCTCGTAGTCACAGCGGCGCTTCCTCGGTCTATTGGATTTGAACTTGGTGCCTGGTAGGTCTTGATATTCAGTAGGAGGGGTAGTTGGTAGCAAGCTGCCTCGGTTCTCTTTGTTATGTGTGTGTTGAAGGAGCGGTGGCTCTCTATGTGCAATATCAGAGAATTGGCCAGGTTGTCAGCTCTAGAATGAAGGCCAAGGTTCATGACAGGAAGGTTTCAGTTTGGGATTGTCCGATGTTGTTGATGAGGAGCAGGAATTCTCTCTTGGTGGGGTTCAGTTTGAATAAGGAACTGGAAAGTGAGGTTTGGATCAGTGCTGGACATTCCACTGTTGTGAGGGGTATTGTTACTGTTGTTGAAAAGAGCAGTCGTGTTTTGTAATTATTTGTGAGAATGATGCATGATTTTTCAAATCATCATACCACCATTTACATTTTGAATATTTTTTAAACACTAGAAACAGAAAAACACTGAACGAAAATCGGCAAAACCATGGACTGCAAACCCCAAATATCATTAAATGGCTCAGTGTTTCAGTGATGAGTCACTAGCAGCAAACACCGTAGACTGCAAGCCCCAAAGATCATTAAATGGCTCAGTGTTTTATTGACGAGTCACTAGCAGCAGATGCCATAGCCTGCAAACCCCAAGATCATTGCATGGCTCAGTGTTTTATTGATTAGTACCTGGCGTGGGTTTCACATTCCCCTACAAATGTACCGATTGGTTTGTTTGCAAGCCTTGCCTAATGGTAAGCCCGCTTACGTTTTTGCGTGACCCTCCACTGTTCTTTTTTCATAAGGCCACCATGGAAAGGGAGAAGGGACTATGTACACTACTATGTGTAGTCCCTTCTCCCGTTCCATGGCGGGCATTTTTTTTCCTCTGATTTACTTTACCACATTTTCTTTGTTTACTATGGCCACCACGGGAAGTGAAAATGGACTACGTTTTCTGTCCGCGGCCGGCCATTCTTTTAAATTTTTTTTTACGGCTTCGAAACGCGTGTTGCAGCCGGAAAAAAACACCATTAGTAACCCGGTCTAACGGGCTGGGGTACTAATGGCAATAATCCCTGAGGCTGCGGGCCATTACCGCATAAGGTAAAGCCCACAGGGCCTATGATAAGGCTCTTGCTATGCTCGGGCCTGTAACTATGGACCCCGGGAGCATTACCTTATGCAGTAATGGCCGCAGTCTCTGGTCTTATTGCCCAATGAGTTGCCAGCAGCAAGTTTATCAAAGAGTGATAAAGTACAGTGCAGTGTGTGTTACTTGAAATGTATATGGATATTGGTATCGGGAATAGGCTGTACTAGCCAAAAAGGGTTTCTGAGAGCACTGTCAACTTAACAGCTATGCCAACATGGGAAGAGATTAAAGACTAAGCAGGGAAAGGATGAGTTTTCAGCTTTTTTGTGAAAAAAGGACAGATTTTCTACCGTGCGAAGAAGACAGAAGAGAGCGAGTTCCAGAGTGTGGCCGCACTGACCTGGCCGGATGTACCAAAAGCCCTGGAGTACTTACAGCGATGAAGAAACATACAATCACGGGTAGAACAATCTTTGCGAATGCCGAATTATCAGCAGGCAACACTATAAGGAAGGGAGGTTCAAGCACTTAGCGCATGAGTCTTCAGTCTTACACTTCTATTCTCAATTGTAATGTGTTTTGTCATAGCCTGAGGATGCATAAATTAGAACACATTAGTTATTCACAGTGGTGGCTATTAGCTTCTTATGCGCTGCACATTTGAAACACGTCCCTAACATTTATGCTGTCGGTGGGAAAAAAACACCATTTGTACCGCAAAAAAACCCACATGTTGTCCCTGGATGACACTGCACGCCTGGCGCTGTCGCACTTGCACGGTCTGAATGGCCTAGTAAGATTGTTTGTATTGTCCTCCCTCCGTCCTCCCTTCTTTGACTTGTCGCGTCTAGAAACACTTCTGTACAGGCGCGTTATAAATGACTTATTATGTCATATATCGTTATATCATAGAGATGCACATGTACCCCGGACAGTAATTTGTTTTGCAGACAGATTTGATAGGGACAACGTGAATTCATATAACCAGGGTTGTTGCTAGGTCTGGAAGAGATCTGGGGCTATGCTAGTGTCAGGGCTGTCGGGACTCGGGGCTAGCTAGCCTTTTGGTTGCAGCTCCTGAGCTTCTATACGGGGCTACAACCAAAAGATCAGGGGCTATAGCCCCCTCAGCACCCCCCCCCCCCATTAGCAACGCCTATGCATAGAACAATGGCCACCTGTACACATGTGCCAGAAACACTAGTGCCATACAGCTCCAAAAATGTTTCTACTCCCATTGGAAACCGTTTTGCAAAGTTAGAGCACTAGAGGCCTGCATATATTAGACACGTTGTGCTGATGAACAATTGAGCAACAGCAGAGGCAAATCACATCATGAAACCGTGAGAAATAGTGGACCTCAAGCATACTATACCCTTGAAAGTAAAAGCATTACAAGGAATGCTGTAGCTGGAAAGAATCCTGTGATTTTAAATATTAGTATCTGGCTGGGGAGTGGCAAAGTCCTTCCACCCAATGTGGATGCTCAGAGCGTGGGCATTACCATATGGTTATCCGACCTTGCTGATCCTCCTCAGTGCTGGAGGCCGCCATCTTCCCCCACTGGTTGCTCAGATAAGTGCTATCTTGCGCCCCCCAACCTCTTCCTCCCACCCCCAGCACTCTTTTACACATATTTCCTTCTGCTGGCTGGTCCTTCGCTGGTGTCGGGAACAGCAGTTTTCCTGGCGCATCCCCGAAGCTGTGTAAATGGCAACCATGGAAAGAGGGAAGGGCCTATGTGTAGTGTTTTCTCCCTGTTCCATGGTGGCCATCTTGTTTGTTTATTTTTTGTTCACCTGTGAAATGCCAATAGCATTTCACAAGTTCCCAAAATAATCTATTAGTACCCTGATCCAACTTTGGTGGCGCCTGTAACTAGGAAGCGGTAAGGCCGCCCCAGCTATGGACTTATTGCTTAAGTAATCACTCCCCCATGGGCATTATTTGCTCTAGAATAGATTTACACAACAAAGATGTTTCTGTCTGCCTGAACTTCCAATGGCCTCAGCACACTACAGCAAGAGCAGCGTTGTCTCCCAATCAATATCCAGTGCATTAAGACCGCTGTACTGGAAGGAGATGTAATAGTTCCTAAGAGGCCCATAGGAAACACCTTTTCAATTACACTAAAGCTCACAGCAATGTAACTTGCTCATACTCCACTACCATAGGCAACCAGAGACACCATCACGTTTGCCATATAAACCGATACTGCAGATTTAATGGATGACAAGCCCAATGGATGTCAAAGCCAGCACTAGCCCACTGTTGCTTATTTAATGTTTTACCTTTGCTTCCTCAACCGGTTTTGCCCAAGTTAAATAAGAGAAGAAACAGAGACCTAGTTAACTATAAGCTGTAATTATCTTTAGGGGTTTGGCCTTAATCTTACAATTTGTGTACAAGTGTGTGTATTGACTCAATGCCATTTCTTTTGTTTTGCTAATATTCATATCTAAGCTACATTCCCTGCAAAAGGGGGAGTTAAATGGCTCTTAATGTTTGGGACCATCTGGCGGACATGTTGTAACCACATTCCAAACCATTAATATAAAGAACACAAAGGGTGTAGGGCCTGAACACACACCTGCCTCAACCCCTCAGAAATCATGAAGGAGGGAATCCAGAGACCCTCCCTCCCAAACCACACACCGGCGACATGATAGTTCTTATGCCATGATGCAAGAAAGTAACCGCTTTGGCCCTCCTAAATTAAAGAATAGCAAACACAATTTGGAGCTGGAAGCCGTATCAAATGCTGAGCTCAGTAAGGTAACAAACAATGGGGGTCATTACGACCCTGGCGTTAAGGGTTTAACGGCGCCGTAAACGGTGTCGGCGCCGTTAAACCCTTAACGCCTGATTACGAGGTCCCTTTGCGGCTCCCGACCATAACGGCTGGTCTGGACCAGCCGTTAAAGTAGGGACCCGCAAAGGGACTTCCGAGGAAATTATGGTACCGCAATTTGCGGTACTGTAATTACCGCCTTCCCCAGTCCCATTGAGCCCTATGGGGAAAAAATGGGAATGGGGAAGGGCCAATGGTAAATGGGGAATTACCGCCAGCCAACCTTGGAATGGGGCGGTATTTCCCCATTTACTATTGGCAGCCTCGTTACAATAGCGGCAGCAACCATGGTGCTAATGGCGCCATTGGTTACCCCTGGCGTTGTAAGGAGGGCCAATGTCTCCTTCCTTACTCTCCTGCTTTTGGCCATATGTCGTTTAAGTGTGAGGCACTTTTATTTTTTTTAAGTCTAGTTAACAGCCAGACAATATGCCATTTTCACTCACCCAGTCTCAATGGTAATTCTGCAAGATGTTTGCCAAGATTTAAGCACGCTAGGACTTGGGCTTATCCCTCGGGCACCTATTATGTGGGGGGATAATTCCAGCTGCCCTCCATGAGTCAGGTCCCAGTCTACTCATCATCAAGGCATTAAATACTTTAACTATAATTGGGAATGCATACCGATTGCCAGCCTTGTTTACATCTGCAGGGTGCCCATCAGATCCAGGTGCTTTACCATGTTTTGTGGATATAATGGCCTGCTGAACCTATTTCAAATACAGTGTTTAAGAAATGTCCTACCTTACTTCTCTTTCACTAATGGCAGGAATGTAACCAGCCACCCTGAAGAAATGCAGCCCTCCCATTGCATTACTCCCAGTCTCTGGACATTCTTGAATCTAATAATTGACGAGAATAAATGGTAATCTTTAGATAAGGATTTGTTATGCAAGGAGTCCCAGAAGTTCAGTAAAGCGCTGTCTTTGTCCTTGACAATCCTTGTTTATATGCACGCCAGATCACTTAATAACTTTTAAATTCTCTTTCTTTTTACAAAGCTGCGAAAAGAACCACAAAAGTAGCCTTTGCCATTTTAACACCTATTGCTTTTAGAGGATCCGAGCATTGTGGGGTAGAATGTAGCCCTAGAATGTCAGAGATAGAGAGGCCATGCAAGGCCATACTATAAGAATGAAACTGCTTACTGGTGCTACCCAATGACAGATGCAGACTCATTAAAAACTTAGATTTTTCAACAGAAGGCCTATTGAAATACGAAAAGGGGCCTCCCTCTACTCTAGTAAACATGGACAGGCGCCGAGTTGAAGGAGAGTGTGCCTTAGAGCTGTAATATTGTTAACTGTGACCAATGGAGTCAAACAGGGCTAGGGTAACATTGAGCCTCTGGGGGAAAGTGAGAAAAGGAAGAATTCCTTTGAGAAGGAATAGCTGAAAGTGGGACTTCTTGGCAATGTCCTGTGTGAGGGAGGAAGGAGAGAGAGGAGTCAAAGATGGCTCCAAGGTTTCTGGCTTCAGAAGAAGGAGCAGGGGGCGAGCCCATGGAGGAAGGCCAGAGTGAAGGGAAGAAAGAGGGTGCAGCGGTCCTGATGGGAAGGATGTCGGTTTTACAGGCGTTGAGGCAGAGATCGTTGCAGGTGCACCAGGACTGGATGGCAGATAGGCAGTCTGGGTCATGCAATGTGCAAGGGGGTCAGAAGGAAGTTTGAGAAAGAGTTGTGTGCCATCTGAATAACATGGAAGTTGGGAGAAAAGGAAGGGATGAGGTGTACCAACAGAGCAATTCAGATGTTATAGAGCCAAGGAGAGAGGATAGAACCTTGGGGGACACCACAGAAGGCAAAGGAAGTAGGAGAGGAAAAGGAGCCCAGGATGACTTGGGATGAGTGGTCAGTCAGGAAGGATGTCAACCAGTTCAGTGCCCGATCTGAGATACCCAGGGTATCGTGGAATCGTTGTATGAGGATGGAATGGTTGACCATGTAAAATGCAGAGGAGAGATCAAGTAGCATGAGGACAGCTGGGGAGTTGAAGTCAAGAGATGCAAGCAAACCTTCACATGTGTTCAGAAGGGCAGTTTCCGTGCCTCTGGAAGCTCGGAATCCAGGTTGATGGTGGTGGAGACCACCAACAAGTTTGGTGTGTGATTTGAGTTGGGGCAAGGCCAGCTTCTCCAGCAGTTTCCCCAGTTTCTGAGAGTTGCAGGTAGCCTCTTAAGGTTGCCAGAAGCCTGGACTGTGGTATATCAAAACAATCAGTAAGTATTTCAGCTCTCTCTATAGAAGTAGAAGGCAGAGGGGCTCATTCCGAGTCATGCGGTCTGACAAAAAAAGTGCTGGTATCCTTAGATAACAGTACTTTACCGGACCGCCCGTCTACGGGTTTCTCAGTGGGGCACCTTGGCCTACTTCCATCTAAAAGCTGGTATATCCCCTCATGGAGTCCAATGGGATCAATGAATGGGGAGTTACACCGCACGCGGACCAAGCCAGAAACGGTAACAGCCTTTGCCGGTATCCTGGCAGCTCTACCGCCAGGATACTGTCAAAGTTGTAATGAGCCCTTGGTCACTGGTGATTCAATCAGGTGACGCACATTTCTGCAAAGATACATGAACCCAGCACGCTGTATCAACCATACTGGATACAGAGAAAAGTCATCGGTGAGGAGTACAGGACTTATGACTGGGTGTGATGTAGCTCTACTAACCATTGAAAGAAATATCCTAGGCACAAATAGTGAGATGTAAAACAGGCTGGTGTCTTCAAAATGTTATTGGGGCTGAGGCAGTGCCAGAAGCTTGTCAGGGTATCGAAAAGAATGGGAGGCCATGCAGGATGTGAGATTGAGACTGCTAGTACTAGAAGTCCTCACAAGCAATGCAACCATCCCATAATGCCCCACAGCATTCATCATACATGTTCTTGGGGGAAGGAGTACAGCAGTCAAGAGACTGCACCCATGCATCCCTGTGCTCTCGGCTGAGGCTGCTAAAAAGTGGAGATGGTGCGCCATTTACAGTTCCGTTGAAATAGTTTGGCACTCTGATAGGTGCTGGTTCAGTCTGATTAAAAATGCATGAGATCGGCTGAAAAGAGCTCACACATTACTGCCACATTAAATGTTTTGCGTTTGTTCGGAGAATAGTCTTGCAACTCTCCGCAGTGGATGAGGTGGTCTTGAACACTGCATGAAAGAATTAAACTAAGTCCACATACATTTCCAAAAAAAACAAAGCAGCCCTGCTCGGAATTGCTGATACAAAATCCTGTTGAATTGTTGGAGATGAATTAGGCGGTGCTGCATTTTGTAACTGCGATAAACACACCGTGCTGCAGCAGGTACATTAACTCACCAGCCTATCTGCCCAGAATGTGAAAAAGAAATATGCAGGCTCGCCATGAATCTCGCCAGTACATGCTTTGACAGACAGCTAACCTTTCTAAGACTGCCATTTCCATAGTACCAGAGCAGGGTCTGTCCCAGGTGTGTCTGCCTGACTTATGAATGGGTGCAGAGGGTGAGTGGGTGCAGTCCAACCTTGCAGGCGTCTCTACAGACAGACCTATGGACAGGATGGCGGAGACTTGTGTGGATGTGGATGGTATATGTCAGGCATACAAAGGTTATGGACGGCACCGAATTGGCATCACCCTGGTGTTGAATTCTGCTTAGCAATGGATGCTTCTGATCTGCTCGCAGGATGGCAGGAATTCAGACACTATGAGCATTCAATTCATGGACATTGTGCTTAGACTGCTAACATTCGTCACACTACAGTGGTATTTGTTGTGGGTTGCCCCAATAACAACTCTGATACCTCATCTAGTTACAGGGACTCCTGACATGACGAGCATGATAACCTTTTATTCCAGGAACGCGGTGACGTAGCCCGTCTCCGCTTCATTAAAGGAATACACCACAGTATTAACAGTAAATCAATCCTTCACAGAAATCTAACTACTGATCCACCTTAACAGGCCAATCTTTCTGTGAAATGCTTATACTGCACAATAGCAACCATTTAGAGAAATGCTGGTACAGCCCGAATTAAATCTGGGGCAGATATGCTGAGAAGTCATACCACTGTTCAAAGCAATGTGTAGCACTTCTGCTAGGGAATAGTGGCACAGCAAAATTTTGGGGGACTCGTCCTGCGAGATCTCGTAGCACGAGATCTCGTGAGATTGCATGCGAGAAGCACACACGAAGCAGGGAAAGGGAGACGCGGAGCGGACTGCCAGGGCAACAGGTCGTCCCCTCCTGAGGTGGGGTCCTACACCCCCACTTAGCAGCCCGACACCCTGGTGCAGCTTAATTACATGGTCGTATGAAGAGGCCTCGTGGGAGCTCTTGTGAATAGGTTAAGACTTGCAGATAGAAAATGTCATGTCAGTGCAGTGAAGCCAACTGCCCTGATTCACTGAGGACTCATCTGTGAGTAGGCCAATTCCTCTGCATGTTAAAAGTTTCTGATAATAAACACGTCACACGTTGTTTGGGCCACCACATAATTGGTGAAAAGGGCCAGTGACAAACCCACGCAGTTACCATTCAAGGTGCCAGACCGCCTCCGGCTTTCTTCTAGTCTCCGGGCAGACCTACCATTCCCTGGTAGTGGGATCCGTTATTCACCACTTACTTGGAGGCTTTGGGAGGTACTGATTATTCAGCAACCAGGAAGAAAGCCATGCTACTCAATACAATGGGTGTTGAAGGCCAACACATCTTTGCATGCCTGCAGGCGGAGCCTGCTGCAGGTGATGAGGACGACGTGTATAAAGAGGGAGTTTGTCACATCATAAAGTGTTTCTCCAACAAAGAAAATGTGGTCCTGCACAGGCTCAAATTCTATACAAGGAAGCAAGAAAGCAGTGAGCCAGTTACTGACTATATTATCCGCATGAGAGAGCTGATGGTCCGTTGTGGGTTTGGGGACACTGTGTAGTAAGTCAAATGTGACATGTTGATAGTACATACCAATTCCTGCAAAGCTCAGGACACATTTTTCCAGGAGTGAGAGCTAGACCTAGTCAAGGCAATTCTAATATCAAGAGCCGAGGAAGAGACATCGAGCAGATGCAAGGAAATGGGTGGATCCGCACCAGCCTATGAAATGGCGGCAGGCCAATGGAAGGGACGCCGGGACAGACAATCTCGAGATTCCACCAAAGACAGAGGACCCAAGTGGAGAGAGCCTCAGAAATGCTACAGGTGTGCCAGCACCAATCACATTCCCAATGATAAGGACTACCCGCAAGAAAAAGGTGCTCCAAATGTAAGAGATTTGGCCACATTGCCTGCACGTGAAGAGAAAAGAAAGTCGCATACATTGAAGGCAACAGAAGTACGAGTGATGAGGATGATGCAGAAGAACAACCCACAGTGATCATAGTAAATTTGACTTGCATCAGAAGAGAGAAACCTCACTGCATCGTGAAAATAGACGGCAATGAAACACGGTTAATGGCCGACTCTGGGTCATATCTCACCATTCTCCCCATACAGACCTACAAAAACCTGGTGGGACGTGAATTGGTAGAGACCAGAAGCAGCAGGCACAAGCCCACAGTCTTCAACAGGGCCACAGTGGATCCCTTGGGGTACATCAGAGCAAAACTTGAATTTATGGACAGACACACCATGACAAAAGTTTATTTCTCGACCGAAGGTCCTGCAGTGCTGGGATGGGATGATCAACATAAATTGACTATTCGGTTGGACCCCATTACTGATGACCAAGAGCTATTGGTCTCCACAGGAGGAGCGTTGAACCTACAAAATGACTTTCCCATGTTGTTCTCTGAAGTACCTGAGAAGACACAGAACTAGGTCCACAAGATTCAGCTGAAGCCGCATGCCGTCCCAGTGAAGCACAAAGTCAGGCCTGTCCCAGCAATGGCTAGGTCAGCATTAGAGTCTCAACTCAGCAAAATGGTGGAAGAGAGCACAATTGAGGCAGTCGAATCTTCAGAATGCTTAAATCCTGTTGCCCTCATCAAAAAGACATTTTCTAATGACTGTGCATAGACCTGCGCAGTCTGAATTTGGAAGTAGTCACAGACAGTTTTCCCTTGCCAAGTATTAATGAAATAATTCTGATGACGAAAGAAGTGAAAATCTTCTCCAAGCTGGACATGCACGACGCTTTCCATCAGATAGATGTGCATGAAACTTCACATCCCCCTAAAGCCTTCATCATGACATTCGGCACATACCAATATACCCGCTTGTCCATTGGGCTGTTTCCAGCCGCATTGGTGTACCAGAAAATGATGAACTCCCTGCTCCACGGCATCGACAATGTGTCCTATTTTCTGGATGATGTGCTGGTGTATGCCAAAGACATGAAGAACCATGATGGGGTGCTGAGACAAGTCCTCAACAAGCTCCCAGATGCAGGGGCTCGCCTGCACTACGAAAAATGTGCATTTACAGCAAGTGAAGTGGAGTACCTAGGCTACTGGATCTTGAAGGAAGGGGTGAGCCATAAAAGACTTGCTATAAGCCATAGTTGATGCACCGGCCCCGACCTCAAAGGATGAGCTTCGCTCTTTCCTAGGACTTGCGGAATGTTATGCAAAATTTGTACCTGGATTCTCTGAGGCGACGTCTCCGCTGAGGGAGCTTCTATGGAATTTGGTGTACAAGTGGGATGAACAACACGTGGCTGCATTCAATGAGGTCAAGAGGAGAATTCTGCATGCCCATGTTTGAAACCTTTCAATGCTGAATGGGAGAATGATGCGACGATGGACACCAGTGCCTATGGACTGGGTGCCACCCTCACCCAAAGAATCAAAGACACATAAAACATTGTCGCCTTTGCATCCAAAGCACTGTCCGATTCGGAAAATAATGACTCCACTGTAGAGAAAGAAATGCTTGCTTGTGCCCGGGCTGTGGAGTACTTCAGGTCATACATCTGGGGCACCAAGTTCCGTCTGGTCACGAACCTCAAGCCCTTAGTGCACATGCTGAGTCCCTGAGGCACAAAGACTGCAGTGCAACGACTGGTAAGAATTGTGGCAAAACTACAAGAATACACTTATGAAATCGCACACATCGCTGGCTGGAATAACGCCCAAGCGGACTGCATGTCCAGACTAGTCAATCACAAAATCCCAGGCACAACGTTCATTGAAATTAGCGAGTCCCATTGGCAGGAAGAAATGAGGCAAGGCGATTCCCTGAGCAGAGTAGCAAATGGGCCTGCACTGGTTGGCCCAGTGCGAGAGCAGCCCCGGAAGGCCCACAGCTTTATTGGAAGGTCAACAAGGAAATTGTTCAGATGGATGGCCTAGTGATGAGACGGGGTCAGGTAATTCCCCCCAGAGGTATAAGGAAGGTCATATTATGTGGAGCCCATGTCAGTCACCTGGGCAGCAACATGACATGACACAAAGTGCAGGATGCCTATTGGTGGACTGGCATTGACCTACAAGTAAAGACGTTGATTGAGAGGTGCCACAAATGTGCCAACAGTGACAAAAAATTAAAAATGAGGCAAGCACCCATGATTCCCACAGAAATTCCCTTAGGGGTGTGGCACAATATAGAACTGGACTTCACAGATCCGCTGTAGAGTGACAACAAGTATGGAGTGGTCATGGTGAACTATCTATCCAAGTGGGTGGAGGTAGAATTTGTATCGGACATCACCACAGCCACAGTCATCGATGTACTCAATGCAATCTTTCAAAGAAAGGGGTTGCCCAAAGACATTGTGACGGACAATGTCCAGTAAATCAGTGACTCCCCTGGCACCCTCAAACAAATATATTTCACATTAGTACCTGGCAAGAGACAATCCAATTGTTACAAATGATCTGATTGGCCCTCGGTTGGTCCTTACTGCCCCAAAATGACTCTAGTGAAAGCTGAGTCCCTCGGGTTTCCTTTCCATGATTGGCCACCATGGGCCCTTCCTCATTTCCATGGCAGCCATTTTCTTTGTTTTCTGTTTTTTCTCTCTTATTAATGGCTGCCATGGAAAGAGAGAAGGGACTAAGTGTAGACCCTTATACCATTCCATGGTGGCCATCTTCTTTGCTTACTTTTTTTTAAATCTTTCAAACAGCCGCCATGGAAAGGGAGAACAGACTTTGTTTCCCGTTCCATGGCAGCCATTTTTTTTTCCTTTTAGTTTTTTTATTCCTGAAATGTCCAAGCATTTCACAAATGAAAAAAAGATGCTATTGACCCAGTCTCACAGGTCAATAGTAATAAGCCCCTCCCTGGGTGGCATTGACGCTTCAGGAAATGCCCCGGGTCCTGTGTTAAGGCTGTAACTATGGGTGCAAGGGCATTACCTGAAGCAATAATGCCTCCCCGCCCACATTGAGGCGAGTATTGCTTAAATAATGTCCTCATCTTAAGTACTGTGGCATCACTTGCCCCTGATTCTTTGGTTTACAATACATATTGTTAAATAGACATTTAAATAGATTTGTCCCCAGTATGGTTATTTCTAGTGACATGTTTCAATTCCTTGGGCCGCGTGGACCTTCTCAAGTACAGAGGATTCTGGTTCCAGAGTGCTCAGGAACATGTCATCCACACATAACATGCTTACGATTTGACATTGGGTGCTTTGGGTTCCCCTGACATCTACCTCCTCACTGATAAATTTGAGCAGGCACCTAAAAACTAGTATAAAAGGAATCCATCATAGGAGGCAATGCTTGAACTGAGCCCTTTGCTGTTCCTAGGTGAATCGTATCCAGCTCGCCATGACAGACACATTTTCACTTTATTGATGACGCCAATAATAACGTGTTGGAACAACAATTCCCACAAATCAGTTACCTCTACGTTTTCATGACTTGATCAGGCTTCCAAGATTTAGTCAACATCACTGCCCTAGGTCTTTGGAGTGTAAGAACTACAGCTCCTACGAAGCACTTCTGGTCTTAAAAGTCAAGGTCTACATACATCCAGGTCTCAATTTCGGGGTCCTTCTTTCTAGCCTGAAGACCCACTACTCACCCCATCCTCAGCTTTCGCCAACCTCATGACTCCTCTCAGTACTCGTAGGAAATCCCTTGAAAGTGACTCTCCTTACGCATGCCCTCAACTTCAGAGGAGTATGGGGAGTGCTTCTTGGCCTTGATCTTTTCTTAAGTGTTGTATTTCTCACTGGCTCGTGCCCTCCTCTCTGCATCTCTTGGTAATGACAATCCTTTCGGTATGTTTGCTGACTCAGGACTTCCATTGGCACTGCTTCCATTGGTGCCGGTGGTGCTTCAGCAAGACAAGGATACATTTCAGTTTGGCTTAAGCTTGTTTTCTCTATCTGGCCGCTGACTCTTCTCCAGGCATCCTCATTCTCACTGGCTCGTGCCAGCCTTGCCGCATCTCTTGGTAATGACAAGCCTTCGGGTAATGTTTGCTGATTCAGGACTATCATTGGCACTGTTTCCATTGGTGCCTCAGCAAGACAAGATATCCATTCAGGCTGGGGAAAGCTTGGGTTCTCCGTCTGGCCTCTGCCTCCCCATCGGGCACTCTGACCGGGCCTAGCATTTCCCTCTCCACCTTGAACGCTTCTCTACTGCAGCTTCTCCCACTGGCACATCATCTATTTCTGTTGCCGCCAGCGCCACACGTGGTCTCACATGATGGCTGCCAGTACAAAATGACTTTCCCTCTTTTCAAGAAGTGAACTTTACCTTCATATCAGCATAAACAGGGTCACTTTATCACATTGTATTCATGCAGTTCTCCATGCCCAATAAACGATTGTTTTGCACACGCTTCTCCTGAAGACAGTGATTTTATTGTATAGTTCGCTCAGCACATTCAATTGTGGCGTGTATTGATACTCTTCCTAAATAGAATCTGCTCTTGTGCAACTCTGTCACACACTTTCCTTAAATACAGTAGAATTTGTTGGTTTGCAAATCTGATAATCTGTCTTAATAACACTATTGCACATCTGAAGCAATAAGGGGCATCTGGTAGGTGCTGTGTGTCGTGAAAAACTGCTCATAGGTCCCGTCTTCCGTACTTTGTTACCTGTATTGCATTTCGAGTGGGGGAAAGCACTGAAAACCGGCCTAAGAAAAAGTAAGCTCTTGACCACCATGTAGGTCTCTCAGCATTTCGGGCATAGATGTGTGTGGGGACAGCAACAAACCAAACGTGTGTGAGTGGCAGTTCATATGTGTTCAGGCACGCTTCATTGCCCGAGCGTTGATGGACAAGAGTTCAGAACCATCCCCTGGAAAGCAATCTGATCCAGGAGCTGTGGGTTCAATCCTCCCTAGAAGTGATCTCATATCATTGTTTCTCCCCCACACAATGGTATTTCGGATTCATTTTGTGAAGTTCCTGCCCAAATAAATAATTACAGATAAGACAAAGCTGAAGCCTGAAAGCTCCTTCCGTGGCTTACTGTCTGGTTAAGAAGCATACAAAGGGTCTATGTGATTTGGTTGAGGGTAACTCGTCGAACTCGATTTCAACCAAAAAAAGTGTTGTTAATCATTTTGCCGCAAATATATCCAGGGGAGAACACCCTTCCACTACCCACCCACTGATTATGAAAATGTGTTGATATTGAATTTGACAAATTCTCCTGCGCAGTAATCCCCATCCTGCATAACAACACTATTCAGTTAATTTAATAATTTTTGAAACTGCCTATATCTAGACATAAATCACTATGGCAAACAGAAGAACCCCCAGAGTCCATCCAGCCCCCATATAAAGGAGACCCAGACCTTTAGGAAGCACAAAAGGTGTATATGTTGGCAAATAGAAGCAAAACTTAGACCTGCCCCAGGGGTGGCAAGGTGCCAGTGACCCCAACATTTTGTTGGTGCTTATCAGGTATGTGTTTTTATTAATAACTGACACACTACTGCTAGCCCAAAATCCTCCCCTGCGGTGCTCCTGCAGAGCAGAAGAGTCCCGTGACTGCACCCACAGTCCAGAGAGACCCGAGGTGGAGGGCAGAAAGGAGATTGTGGGTAAATGGAGGCTCGCAAACTCTAAGTGAACCAGACATACATGCACAGTGCGATTAGTGAGCAGAGACACACTGTCAACGTATTTCCTGATCCCAAGATTGTGATTGGCTCTTTGCATTCTCATGCCAGTGACCACAAAACAAATCAATCTATCGGGAGAATTAGTGAACCAGGGAATGCACAACACATGAATATAGGGATGGAGAATGGGAGTCAGATGGGGTTAGGTGGGTCCACATAGCATTAGCTAATACCCTGATCTTGAGTTCATGATGAAAGGGCCCAACCAATCACACTATTTTTTTTTTTTTTTTTTTGTTTGCATGGGTCTTCAACTTGTGGCATTGCTGATGCTAGGTACTACAACTCCCATGATCACTCACCACTGACCATGCTGGCTAGGACAGGTGGCCACTGTACTCCAAAACCTCTGCAGAGCGTAAGGTTGGACTGGGGGTGGCTCAGATACTTTCCCAGAGGAAGCGACATGGCTTGCTACAAAAGGCTGTTAAAACATTTGTAGGTGTAGAGCCAATGCCTGGTCTCCTAGGAGTGTTACTGGTGAGTAAATAAATTGACGGGATTGAAAGAACTGATTTCCTGTATAAAAAGAAACTGTCCCAAAGAAAGAATGATTGTCTTGTCTCACAATCTTGAAAACGTAGGGTTGACCCAGTTTGTTCTATTAGTTTAAATGTATTGAGTTGTTCACTGTTTATTGTTTAAATTCATTTTTATATTGTATATACGTTTTTGTTGTGAAAGTTAATTCACAACTTTTCAAGTAGTGCCTAGAGGAATAGGAAGGATATTTGCGCTACTGGGATCCCCTTTTTGCCATGTGCGCTCCTAGACTAGAGATTGGCATAAACACTGGGTGCTCAAGGACTCCTATGGGTTCTCCCAAGGTGTTCTCTCCTACCCCTATCGAATGGGAATGCTGCTTCTTTAGGCCCTGCACTCCAGTACCATGCAGTGCAGCAGGAACTGCTTCCCCCTAATTCCAAGAGCACCCTAACTTGCCCCCCTCCGTTCCTCCATGCCCATCATAAGCCTGAGAAAGCAAAACAAACTCTAGGGTCATCATATCTTGACTCCCTAATCCGTGCTGCTCAGTTGATCATAGATTTTTAACTGGCCTTTGGGCAATT
Source organism: Ambystoma mexicanum (assembly GCF_040938575.1). Lineage (NCBI taxonomy): Eukaryota > Metazoa > Chordata > Amphibia > Caudata > Ambystomatidae > Ambystoma > Ambystoma mexicanum. The sequence goes on from NC_090935.1 coordinate 508,418,097, forward strand.
GCCTCTGACATAATGCTTAGAATTGGCCGCATACATGTGAAGATCATGCAACAGCGCCCTTGCCAGCAACATCATGTAGTCAACAAACAGAACGCCTGGAGGTCTGTCTCCACACACTCCTGGGACATCCGATTTTTATCGTGCGCATGTTTTATCATTCCATTAACAAAAATATGTAAAAGCAAAGGAGCGCGAATGCAGCCCTTCCATACACCATTGCCCATTGGGGCGTCATGGTCCACTTCAGATCATGGCATGTTTCTAGAATAGTGTAGCTTCGGCAGACACAAAAGTGATGGATCTGTCCCCGTAGCCAAAAGTACACTCTACTAGCCATCGCCTATTGATTGCACAGTAGGCCAAGGTCAATAAAAGAGGCATAGAAGCCACCCCTTGGCACATTTTATGGATGGTTAATATTGTAGGCGGAAGTCAAACAAAGCGGCATATAGCCCTCCCGCTTGACACCCCACATTTTGTGGCTGGTTAATATCGTAGGCTGGGGTCAATGAAAGCGGCATAGAGTCCCTCACATTTTGTGGATGGTTAATCCTAGGAACTGTCATTGCTCCCCAGTTTCCTATGGACTCCCTGAACCCTGCCCCCTAAGAGGGCATCATACGCATTCAGTTCAGAAGTCAAGCAGGGATTTTGGCCGATTCCAGGAGTCATTTGAGTGTCACATTGAAATTTCTTTGCTGAAGCTCTCGCTGTGTAGATTTTATACACAGACAGTGACTCAGAGTGAGACTGGCCCTCATTACGGGTGAGCTGGTCTGGTAATAATGCCTGAAGAAATGCTGGTACCACTGCCTCTGGCATTTCTCCTGGACCAGCTCACTCCGAGTCTGCCTGTAGGGGCAGTGAACTAGAGGCAGGCCTGACCTGCCGGGAGTTATAGCCCCTACCGGCAGAGAATTGCACCCATCACCGGCGTCGGTACTACCGGTGCCAGTGATGGGGGCAAACCCGTTCCATGAAGTCCAGTAGGACTCCATGGAATGCAAATTTACCACTGTTGCCGACACGTGTAATATTTCATTAACAGTTGGATATCGGATGCTGGTAACAGTAATGCGAGTTTGCCGGTAACCCGCCGGTAGAACCTGCGGGTTACCAGCAAACTCGTAATGAGGGCCTTTGCCTCCAGCGAGTGCCCCTCAGTGAATAGAGGTAAACTGTTTATAAAGTGTGAGCGCACCAAGCCCCTAATCATGAAGGCACTGTTCCACCTGCCATTTCTAATGACAGCTTGATTACTTACCATGGCTTTTCTCGCTGGAATATCATTTTGTTGTCGGCCGAATTAGCCCTGCACAGCAGCCGTTCTATCCTTTTAAAGCACACCGCAAGCTTTCAAAACGGTCCTGACTAGGTTAAGACCTGGGCTTGTAGTTCCCGGCACGTGCTTTAATTCTGCCCCACATTTCCCATGCCCTTTCGCCGACTGATTACTCATTATCGCGAGGTTTCATGCCGGAGGAGGCTCCAGAAGCGCCTGGGGCATTCCCAGACCTCTGACGTCAATTCCCATCGAATTCTTGCTCTCCTCAGACGCTTAAGTCTTCCTAAGCCAGGCAGGAATGTCATCTATGTCGGGGAACAATACCTTGAGAGCAACATCAGGGCACTGTCGGGGTACCCTTACTAGCTAGCATTAGTAGCCCACGTCAGGTCTTCCACTCGCTGTCCAAGTCCCAAAAAGGCTTACTTTGTATTACTTTAAAAGCCTCCAGGGCTTGAGTAGGGGGAGGTAAGGGGGGCGGGTTCTTGTTAAATAACCTTTTTGTACGCTCCTGGGCCCTACTCGAAACCTAAAAGGCATGCACATATGATCTGTTCCAGAAATCTGTAATGTATATGCCACCTGTGCCCTGCTCGCGCCAACCATCGCCTAGGAAACGACATTGTTCGGGCAGTGCAGCCACTCTCCTCATCCGCCCCCGCCAATCGACGTCACAAACTGCTGAGCAGTGCCGTTGCGTTCAGAATGGTTTCCATGGTTTCAAATATAAATGGAGGGAAATGGCCTTCAAGAAGATGCAGAACTAATGCCACAATGTGACACAATCACATTGCATATCCTTAGTGTAAGTAACAAGGCCTTCGATCACCACAAACTAAGCACCCGCACCAAGACTTATTAGGAAGCATGAGGCGTGCTACAACCCCTGCAAAATTACCATAACGTAGCTTTACACAGTGAGTTTTTTCGCGTACATTTTAGAGGATTCCTGCTTGGCAAAGGTAGGATTGGTTTGTGTTGCCAACCTTGCATTCTGAAACTGGTCCACCGTGCTCATGACCCTGGGCCTCATACCAAGATCAGCGATGCGGCAAAATGAAAATGGTGTTTATAACGTTGCTGTAAAGAATTACTGCCAAATTCACCACACCAATTCCGAGCTTTCATCTTGAAAGATGCTGATGGTGAATCCTCCACATTAAGGGCAAAATCAGTGCATTAAGTGTGGTGGAATTATCACTAGTGTAAAGCGGAAGAATTCTGCATAGAATGCTATGAACACCGAAAATGGGGACTTACACCACCTTTACACCACCCAGGAATTTTGTAGGTCCGAGCGGCGGCAAAGGTAAATGATTTTGCCAGTCATTTCACGGAATGACTGTGAAGACCTTAGGTCAACTAGGGTTGGACACATCTCTATGATTTATAATGGAGGTCGGCACAGTACTACCTGGTTCTTTAGTGAAGCGGGTCAGGGACATGCAATGGGTTTTCACCACTTTAATGGAAACGAAATACCTGGATAATACTGCCTTGATATCAAGTAAGCCTGGGAGCATCTCCAGAAACACATCCAGGAATTCCTGCGCGCTCAACTGCTTGATTTGTGGGTACCCACCGGATGATCGGGAGAATCGTCGTGATGCCTAAACCCCACCGGCAAGATGTGGATGCCCCTCCCTGACTTTGGAGCTTGTGCTAGGATTTCGGTGCTGGACTGTCCATATGGGCGGGACAAAGACTGATATGCAAATGGATATCTCCCATCTGTGAAAGGTACTGTGAGTAAAAAGCAGATGGCTGGGAACTCTCAGAGTGGTTAATAACCACGGAACAGGTTATCATGCCGTGTTCTTGTGAGAGAGGGATGCCTGCTACCTTTTTTGTATTTGTATATTTGTGCTAGGATTTGGCTGAGATAATCATATCTGTATGGGATGCGGCTACTCCTGCAAAGTCTTTGGGGAGTTCTTAGCTGGAAAGCATGCTCGTGAATCTATACACATGGGGGCAGAGGAGGAAGGGGAAGAAGGGCTGATCCATCCACAACAAAGAGGGAGGAGTTAGAGATATTTTAAAGACAGATTAGGCAGCAATTTGGTTGTTTTGCCAGGGGGCAGTTTGTGTTGCGTGAAACCGTTGTTATTTTAGTAGGGATGTCTTCTTTTTTTATCATTTTGTTTGGCCCATTGTTCAAATTCGGATTAAAATCTGTCTCTGTGCCCTGTGTTTGTATCGATAATTATCCCTTTTCCTGGTATAATCAAAGACATACCGGTGCTGGTACCAGTATTCCATATTCTCCTCTTCAGGGGGCAGTGCTCTGCTGGGAAGAGTATGTCACATGTGTGTGCCCTACTTTGGATAAAAGGCCAATTAAACAATGACAGTGGCATTTCTTTTATTGATTTGACAGTTTGGACTGAGGTGATATAACCCGAGACGGCAGGTCGACCCTGTCGGTAATGATCCCGCCGCCCAAGTTAAGAGCCTGAGCAAAGTGAGGCTCCCTTAACAAGGGCAGCTGTGCCTCTACCGACAGGGTCAGCCCACCGCAGAGGGTTATATCGCCATTAGCATCTGTATAGTTACCTAAGTGGGTGCTAATGGTGATTATTTTTAAAACAAAAAGAAACTTTATTTTCTTCGCGGCCCGATGCTGTGCCATGGTTCCCAAGTCCGTTTTCAATGTCAATGACTGACGTCATCAATATTTTTTTTAAAAAGGACTTGGGAACCGCAGCACCAGGCTGCACACCAAGCTAAATTTCTTTTTTTTTTAAATCACGCACTCTTCGCACTTGCGTAGGAAACTACACACATTTTAGGAGGTTAGGGGGGGCAGGGCCGAGAAGGATGGGCTGGTGATTTATCCTGAGCCAGTGATGACAGGGAGCAGGAATCAGGTTGACTCAGTTAAGTGTAAAAGGATACAGGCTTTATTCTTCTTGGTTACATAGCATAGTCAAAGAAAGGTAGGAGCGTAGGTAATAAGCCTCTGCCCTGGTTCACAGTCCATCTCCCAGTCCGAACCGTCACCCTCTAGAATCCTCAGGCCACCCACACTCCAAGCTCCACTTCAACATTCTAGGAGGCCCTTGCACACACTCAGCCATTCATCACAATCATACCAGGATACCACAGCTGGCTAGCAGCACCCGGGCTGCTCTGAACATGGGCTTTTACAAGACAATACAATTCGCGCTCCGAGCTTCCTGATTACCAGCGCCCCCATTCCCGGGTGCTAATAGGAAATGTGTCCCTCGGTTGAGTTGCTCTCTGGAGCCAGGTGTTATCAGGGGTTCTGGTATTAGGAGCAGAAACTATGTCCCTGAACTAGCTTTTTCCTTTTTAAAACTCCCGGAGCTCCCTCATCTTGGATGTGCAGGGTACTCTCAAGATATAAGCACCTATTTATTCAAGTTGTACTTTTATTTATTTCAATTGACAGAAAAATATTTATGAGTGAGGCTACTATGGGAGCGAGCCCCTTTATAGTCACTGGTGAGTTTTGGCAACAGCCAGTAGAGGGCAGTGGTGGGACAGATGCAGCACTGGGTTCTTTCCTTTGTGGATTGATCCTGCCCCCCACCCGCTGTGAAATGGGGCTTACCCACCCAAGTCCTTTGTCTTTCAATATTAGGGCCCCATCCACCATATGAGGCACCACCTCACTGCACGGGCCAACACCAAAATTAATGTCAGGCGGTCCAACCCTCCACATCGGGCTGCTTCCTTACCGGTTTACCTGTTGTTCTTCATGGTGGACCCATGCAATGGGGGGGGTACCACGCACGCCACTTCACCCTGCGGCAAAATTGATGTTCATTGCAGCCTTCTTGCCCTTGAGGGGCACCTGTATCTCCGCTGTATCCCAGCAGCCACTTGAACGTTTTAGATATTTCCGCTTCTAAGAGGATAAAACTGTAACTCACCACTGTGGTGTGGCGCTCATCTGTCACGGCCCTTTGAGTGCACAGCTGCTCTGGGCACGCAGACCTGGCCCGCAGAAGATGCCAGAATTCAACCATGCATGTGGCTGGTTCTTGAATGATTTTCAATGCTGGGGGCCGCTCAAAGCCACGGACCCCAGGGATCAACCAAATTGTAGCTTCTTACTTTTTCCTCCTCCTTTCCATTCCCCACAGTTATACTTTAATGTTATTTTTTTCATTTCAGAATGTTCTCTCTCAAGCCCAACCCACTCCTGGGCAAGGGAAGCGGTATTCATTGTTCTCTTTCCTTGTTCTCCTCTCACATTCCATCCAACCCCATGGTGGTCTGGATAGTTCAGACAAGTTACACCACTAAAACACTATATATACATACACTACATTAAATGCAAAAACATTCTCTACACTCTGTTGTCTCTGTCTTCATTTGTCTCAAGGGACAAGCATGCTTCCCTATCCAGCAGGGCCCAGTTTGGGTCATGGGCTACATGAAGAACCTGGGGGCAGAAGGAGGATGTGAGGGAAGTGAGTAAGAGGATCATGCAGTGGGAGGGTGGCAGAGGAGAAGCATTCAGGTGAGAGAGGTGGAGGAAAAGGAGAAGCAGCATTCACATGAGAGGATTGCAGTGGACCAATGTGTGCAGTCAAAAGTGGAGGGGTGAAGTGAGATACTTGAACACCATATCTTGCTATGTGGGAGAAGCATACCTCCAGAGACTGGACTGGCTGCCACCCGATATGCCTATTGGAGGCTGAAAGAAGAGGGATCTCGCTGGCTCACTGTCGCGCACAGATGTGATAAACCCTTCCCTGAAGAAGACTTGCAGGCCACTAGTGCCAGGGGTCAGAGTGTCTCCAGGAAATGCATAGGCAATGTACAAAAGAAGGAGGAACTCTGGGTGTGAACCTGTGCAGTGTGTGAAATACAAAGTATGAGCAGACCCATTTTATCGGAGCTAGAAAAGCTACAAGAGTGCTCTCTGAGCCTGCACTCGTTGGGGCCTACCGCTACCCAGCAGAGTACATATATAAGAAGATCCCATGGATCCACTTCTTGTGAGGGAAGTACATGCACAATGAAGCAGAAAGCTGTGAATGCTATTAAAGCCTTCCAGCCAGAGGCGTTGCTAGGGAGGGGCTGAGGGGGCTATAGCCCCCAGTCTTTTGGTTGTAGTCCCGGATAGAAGCTCAGGGCTACAACCAAAAAGCTAGCCAGCTTTGAGTCCTGGCGTTAGCGTAGCCCCGGATCTTTTCTAGACCTAGCAACACCCCTGCGCACTGTATCAACCACGATTTAGACTGACAGATAATTAACCAATGCTTGACTTGGACTAAATAAGTGTAATTAGGAGTCCCCAAAGTAATAACCAATCTCAGGTACTGAACGTGCGGGGGATACCAATTACCATGGTTAAAAATCAAAGAAGAACCTGTTGTGAATCCTGAGAAAACCAAGGACCAGAGAGGACCTTTTGTGAACCATCAGAGGCTACATTCCAAGGAGGTCCTGCTGAGAATGCTGAGAAACCCAAGGCCCAGACAAGGTTCTGAGAATGCCGAGGTCTTGGGAGGTATAGTTGTGAATCCTGAGAAATCCAAATGAGCAGAACGGACTTGTTATGATGAAATGAAAGAAGTGAAAGCCCAGGCAGGAGGGACTGTTGTGAAACTTGAGATACCCAATTCCAGAGAGGCACATTGTGAATAGAGTAAGAGTGAGCAACTGGGTGTGAATTCGTGTAAGCCTGACCGAACCAAGATCTGGAAGATGACCAGTTGGGAAGAGTGGTACAGCTAAGAGCTGAAGAGGATCTGATGTCAATTCTGAGAAGCCTAAGGTACAGAAGGAGCCTATTTAGAGAGATGAGAAACCCGAGGCTGTTGATCCCAGCGTTAGTGAGATAGGATATTGATAACATTGCTCAACATGGCACAGGAAAGATTGCCTAATAGCTGTGGGAAACAAGAATATGTGTGGCATTGCACGCTTTCGCTCGGCTGTGACTGGGCACTCTGCTAAAAGTGAAGTATGTCTTGACGAGACTTCCTAATCATGTTTTACAACAAGTCCCACCACTTGAAGATACTGTGAATAAGTGCCATGAAAGTGCCTTGGATGATGGATGTGGTGCTGTAAGGGTGGGTACGACGTTCATTCATCGGTCGTTGTTTGCTGACATATTTTGCCTGAAAATATCATCAAAAAATATGGGGGGGGAGGGGCAAGCACATATAAGGTGTAGGGTGGGGAATAGGGAATAAATAACTGGGGAGGGGAGGCTTGGGGAACCAGCTAACTAAAAAAAAAAAAATGGGATGAGTTTTTTCCAGCAAAAATGTCCGGTAAAAATACTGTAAAAATAAACATGGGGTTAAATGAGCATTGAACCCCTAGGGGTTGGGTGCCGACACCCAACATGTGATGTTGGGCTCAGAGGAGTTAGAGAGGAGATGCTCCTGACCACCCACCTGGCATCAGGTCTAAGGCAGATGACTATCACAAATGTTACTTGTCCCATGCCACCAGCCCTTTAAGATGTAATCGTAGGGTAAGACTAATCAGCTACCCTGGAGATCTGGTGAGTTATGACTCTCCTGCATGGTCCTGCAAGTCCAGATAAATAAGAAAAACGTACTGATATAGAAAACCCACGTGGTGGCTTACCAGATGTGTCTGTGTGATTGCCAGCCACTGGCAGACTGCAGAAACGTGTGCATAGGCGGCCCACTCTTAATACACAAGTGGGACAGGTCCATGATCCCATGTACACTAATCCATATACTCAGTATTGCTCACAGGTGCAGAAACTCTGATCTAGGAAGATACAGAGGGTATGGCGAGAACACAATAAAAAATGCAGCCATTCTAGGACAGGTCTGAGGTGTGTGAAGATTTGCTGAGAAAGTAAAGTAGGTGGCTGGAGATGGAGAAAGGTGCAGGGAAATAACTGGAGGTAGAAAGAGGGGAGGAGGAAAGAATTGTTGGAAAGGAATTTGGAAGAACACAGGAGAACTGGACACAACATAAGAGTCGAGGTGGTAACAATATAGGTAAGTCTTGTTATGAGGATCATCATCAGTAAGGTTGGGATGTGATATAAAAAGGAAGTTGGATGAGACAGAGACATTGGATGCGTGTGTGTGACCCCTTCACTGCGAGCGTGCAGAATGAAATGTGTCCCCTTTTCCCTCTAGAAGTGCAGCAAACATTTTGTTTGCCAATATTCCCTGCAGCAGTGCTGTGCAGGTGTTGGGGAAGGTGCAAGATAAATCTTTCTGCTGTGTTCTGTATAGCTTGTAGGGTTTCGAGGGTTTATTGAGGAGCCCAGTGAGGATTGCATTACTCTAATCTACCTGGACAAGAACTGGTTCTTGGACTGTGGTGTGGAAGTTGTAAGGGTGAAGGATGTATCTTATCTATGATGTGTAATTGTAGGTTGTATCTTTTGGTGATGCCAGCTATATAGTGTGTGAAGGACAGGGCCTTGACATTTCTCGAGCGGGATATGTGTGGGTTGTCAGTGTGAAGTTCTTTGATCCAGGGGGTGAGATCAGATTTGTTCATGCGGCAGATGAGGAGGTATCCTGCTTTGGATGGGTTGACTTTGAGAAAATTGGTAGGCATCCAGGAGGAGACAGCGTTTGAGGGTGTTGAGTTTTGAGGGGGTGGGAGGATTTTGGAAGGAAACTTGTGCGTCATCTGTGTGTTGGTGAAAATGGATGCTGTGGTTGCTAAGGGACTGTCTCATGGATTATCCATGTGGAACCGCAAACTTGAATATGGTGGGGCTTGATCGATAAGGGGCAAGGAGACAAAGTGCGTTGTGTCAGTGAGTAAGGAGGAAAACAAGTCAAGATCAGTGCCTGCGCGTTTCATCCTGTGGGAAACATTGTTTTTGGATAATGGTGTGCTCCATTTGTGTCAAAGACTGTGGAAAAATCCAGGAGTAGGAGGTGTCCTTTGTCATTGATAATAGGTCATATATGATGTGATGTGTTGTGGTCTTGGTGCGGTGGCCGGGCTGATAGGAAGTGGTTGAGGAGGTTTTTGTTCTAATGTGTTGTGAAGTTGGCATGTGATGAACTGTTCTATGATCCAGGCGATGCATTGGCAGGATATTGATGGGATGGTCATTTTCAAGGAGTGTGGGGTTGAAGGATGATTACTTATGGAGGGTGAGATTTATCTTGTTTTGAGTGTGGAGGGGATTGAATGTGAGAGCCAGGAGTTGAGGATTTTGATCCAGTGCAGAGGCAGGCTGGTGAAGCATTTTGATGCAGCTTGAGGTGGACATACACCAACCAGGAACTGCGCTGGTTTTGTTTTGGCTGCTGTGAGGAAGAGGAGGGTGACTCGGTCGATGGGGTGGAATGTGACCCATGTATTGGAAGGTTTGTGAGTAGGGGACGTACGTGGGACAGCACAGGGGAGGGACTGTCTGATGTACATTTGATAGGGTAAGTTGTCTATGATGGAGTTGCATGCTGAGGCAGATGGGGGCGTTGTACAAGATGGAGTTAGTGATCAGCTCTGGCTTTGAACATGGCCATCTGGTATTTTGAGCAGCAGTGTTTAAGGGAGGGGCGTAGGCTCTTTTTCCATGCTCTTTCAAGGTGTTTGGCTTCCTGTTTGCAGAAGAGGAGGGAATTGTTGAACCACGATTTGCTATGATGGCTGTGAGTTTATTTTTTGGTTTTGAGGGGGTGATGTTGTCATCAAGTGCATAGGTGATAGTGATATAGTAATTGTTGTGGAGTATGGAGGAGTGTGAAAGGGAGGAGGAAGTGACTTTAGTGCTGTTAGGGCTGTGTCTGTAATGTGCTTGACTGGGCTGCCTTGAAGGTGTGGACATGTGTGGCAGGTGGGGGGATGTTGTGTGGCAAAGTGAGTGTGAAGGGGATCATAAAGTGGCCAGACACTGATAGCCAGATTTGATTTTGCACGAGATGTGAATTTGACATGAAATTAGAAAGTCCAGGGTGTTGGCAGCTATGTGGGAGGTAAGTGATCTGTTGGGTGAGGTCACATGGGGTGATGTTACTGTTCGATATGGGTTTACAGTCTGGATGGGAAATACCACTGTTAAAATCACCAGTGTAGATGTTGGTTCCAGGAGAGATGTGGCTGCTAGTTGCAAAGTCAGACCATTCAATGTGGAAGTTGGGATTATGTGTTGGGCTGGTCAATGAGGCGGATGAATGTGGGATACAGGTCTGATGGAGGTGAGCTACTAAGAGCGAGGGCCAAAAAAGATGCATATGGGGTTAGGTGTGAGCGAGCATTTGTAAATAATTGCAATTCTACCCCCTGGTTTGTGTGGGTATCTTTGTGGTGGATGAGATAGTGTGGGGATGAGCATGCCAGAGATGATAAGTCTGTGGTGAGTGTCAACCATGTCTCTGTGAGAAAGAGCATGTCAGCAGTGTTTGTGTGGTGAGAAAGTCATTGACTTCTTGAGTATGCACAGGTGCATAGTGGCCGCTGAGGAGAATGCATGTATATGTAAATGCGAAGGATCCTGGTTACCTCTTACTTGGTACACTGAAAAGGATCAGTATCCGCACAGTGCTGAGTTCAGTGTTATTTATTCATGTGAAGACTTTTAGTCTTAGTAGTGGTCAGCCGACACGTGTTTTGACCCCTAGGGTTTTTATCAAGGCTATAGCTTGGGTAGTTGGGCGTGGGTCCCCATGTGGGGTAATTGTCATGGAGGGTCCAATCCTTTCTGTGCCCAATGTTAGGTCCAGCAGGAGCTTGTTAGCTTTGGTAGGTTGATGTCCGTCTTAGATGCTGTCCTGAGTAGGTCTGGCTAAATGTATACATAAACAGTTATTTTAGTTGTACTCTGTGCTGGGGTCTGGTGTGTATGTTGTCTCTGTTGTGTGCTTTTGTATCATTTTTTACCAGTGGCAAGGAGGGGCTAACAAGGGACATACAATAAAATAGAGAAAGATATTTACTACCGCCCTTAGCTCTGGAAGCCCTCTGCTCAGGGCGCCTGGATGATTGGATGCCCAACGGGTGTTGTTTACGTTTCCCAATTTAACATGGACTTGCTTCAACAGGAAGCAGATAACATGGGGACTAACACTCCAGTCCTCTCTTTACTGTCACTGAAGCAGTAGCAGGAACAGAAGGTGGAAGTAAAGAGCTGCACAGAGGTTGGATGGAGGATGGGTCCAAGCATCAAAAAAAGGATTTGGGATGGCATGGGAGTGTGAGGGTGAGTTCAAATCTTAAGCCCACAAACACATGGAAAAGAGGGAAAATGCAGCCAGTCAAGGTTCACGCTCAGAGTTGAATGGACTCCTCATGCATATGCTTTGAGGGAGTCAACGCACCACCATGGGTGCTGTGGAGGGCCATGGCAGGTTCAAATTATAAACCCAGCTGCAGATGGACACGAGAGAAAATGCAGTCAGTCAGCGTCCATGCCCACTTTGAAAGGACTGCTCACGCATGCGCTTTTAGGGGGTCCAAGCATCACAATGGAGGGTGTGGGGGTTTGCTTCTTAATCCTACATGCAGGTGGAAACGAGATGTCAGGTGTGAATGTGCAGAGCAGTGCCAGCATGCTGCAGAGTGTTTGTTGGCTGCTTGGAGGAGGCTGTGTATGTGGATCACAATCCTGTTCATGCCATCCATTCTCATGGCTCTGCATTTGAATTTGTGTTTATTTGGCGTATACAGCACTTTCATCAAAGTGCTGAATGCAAACGAATGGTAGAATTGTAAGCAATGTAACATAATTTACATAATCAATCAAGAATCAAGAAGTAGACAGAGAAAATACATGATTTTATAGGTAAGAATGAAAAAGAGAAGAAGAAGAGAGGGAGAGAGAGACCTAATAGCTAAGGGAAGCATAATTCAGTGTTTGGGAACATAAGGAGAGAAAGCACAACATCAAGACTGGGCAGATGGAGGCCAAGGGACAACAGAAACTTTGATTGAGATCAAGGTGTGTTGCTAAGAGAGCAATAAGCAACCAGAATGGATAGATATGGCTGGGACATACCATTAAGGCACATGAAGGCAAAACAGAGAAAGCGAAAAATCAGCAGGAGAGAAGCTAAAGCAGAAAGCACAAGATTTTAGGGTGATAATCTGAAAAGACGGCAGACAGAGGAATTGTAGGTAGAGTGAAGAGGGGCTAGTTGATAGACAGGAAGACCAAGACTAAGGGCAGAACAGCAATCAAGATGAGAACAGATAAGCACAGACACAAGACGTTTAGAATTGTGAAACGAGAGATAATACAAGCCATACAGCTATTCTACAGCTGAAAAATAATGGACCAAGCTAAATTAGAGCATTGAGAGAGGGAAATGAGACCAAGTAGTCAAAGATTAGTGGGAGAAAGGTCGAGAAAACTATTTTCCATCAGCAAGCGGATGGTGAGAAGGCAGGTGGACAGAGGAAATATAAGAGACTCATGAAAGGAGGAAATTGCATTGGAGTCTAAAGAATATTTTATTTTATTTATGTAATGTATTGAGCATTTGGCAGGCGCTTTATACAACAGAATTGTGTTTTAAAGCACCACATGGCTAAATGGGAAGGGAACAAGGGAAATAATAACAAAACTGAAATATAGTCTAGGTCCTACTAGTCCTTATGGCATTTGGGCGTGCAAGTGCATTGAGTAGAAGGGCAGGGGATGGGGATGGAAGGGGAGCAGAGGAGTAGGCAAGTGCAGGCATATGGCTCGGCAGGTATGAGCCAGGAGGAGAACCTCAGCTCGGTGCTAGTGCAGGGGACTCACAAGGGTGGTATATGGAGCCAACAGGAAGGGGCCCGTATGGGAAGTGCAGTAGGTGGCAGGGGGGCTGGTATTGACTGGGAAGAAGGGCCTGGGATCTCGTGTGATTCATGAGGATAAGGTCACAGGTTACAGTGCCAGTGGGGTGATTAGCAGGGAAGGGAAAGAGGTAGAGAAGAGCAGAGTTGTGAGCAGTTTTCAGAATTTAAGGAGGTCCAGCTCAAGTCTGAAAGGGGGAGGGAGGCAGTTACAGAAGAAGGCACCAGCTGAAGAGAAAGACCTGACCCCACGCTCTGCTTGGAGAAGCGTTTGACAGTCAAAGAGTTGGAGTTAGAGGAGCATAGGGCTCTAGTACTGGAGTATATAGGGAGGGAAAGTTGGAGATGACGTGGTCTCAGGCCCGAGAAGGCCTTGTGAGTGATGCAGAGGGACTTTAATTTTATCCTCGCAGCCTCCTCGAGCCAGAGGAGAGATTTTAGTGCTGGAGAGATACAGTCCGTTGGCTTGGGGCCAAGGATCAGACTTGCAACCCCATTCTGGATTAGCTGGAGGGGGCAATGGGAGGAAAGAGGGAGACTGAGAAAGAGGCTGTTGCAGTAGTCCAGCCTAGAGAGGACCTGGACTCTAGAGACATTGAGCTTCTGGGGGAAGGAAGAATGCCTCTGAGCAGGTGGAGCTGGAAGTGTGACTTTTTGGTAAGGTCAATGGTTTGAGGGGTGAAGGAGAGAGCAGAACTGAGATGACCCTGAGGTTTTTGGCCTCACAAGATGGTGGGGGGGTAGAGGGCTCAAGGAAGTTGGCCAGAGGGTTGGAGGAAAAGAGGGCACAGGTGTCCAGACGAGGGGTGTTCTCTGTCTTTCTGGCATTGAGACAGAGATTGTTCGCTGCACACCATGCCTGAATGGCAGACAGACATTCAGGGATGAGAGAGCAGGAAGAAGGGGTAGTAGAGGGCAGCATGAAGGAAAGCTGTGAAATGAGGAGAAAAGTGTGTCAGGTGAGTAAGTGATGACTAAGTCCAAAAGATGATACAATAAAGGATAAAGGAATCCTTTAGCAGGAAAAAACAAGAGGGTTGAGAACAGAACCTTTCATCCCCCCCACATTATAGTAGAAGTGTTGTAGCAGACTTACCAGCCCAGGATCGAGTACCTGGGGTCAAAAAGATAGGAGTGTAACGATTCATGGACGGTGCCCATAAAATCATATGATGAAAGGACTGGGTCGACCGTGGAGTGATCAATGATTTTAAAAGCAGAAGAAAGATCAAAAAGTACCAGATGAGATATGAGTTCATCATAAACTCTGAGGAGAGGGTTGGTAGGAAAGCTGTGCTATTACATGGGATTGAAATGAACGAAAACCAGAATGATGTAAGGGTAAAAGTGAAACTCGATTCGGATGAGTAGAACCTTGCATTTATACTGTATCTTCAAGAAGCATATAAATTAATGGAAGCAAAGAGATGGGATGATAATTTGTAGGAACACATTGATCCAGAGAATTTTTCTTTTTTAGAATAGGGGAATCAAGAATTAGAGACATTATACAAGGAGCAGTTAAATAGGAGAGCAATTGAGGATATACTTTGGGAATAAGTGGAGAAGGTAAATACTCAAGAGTGTGCAGCCTTGGGACAGGCTTGGGCAGTGAAGTGGTCACATCAGACTCAATAAGAGGAGAAAAGGGAGTCATGGGAGGGAAAGAAGAAGAAGAAGAAGAAGAAGAAGAAGAAGAAGAAGAAGAAGAAGAAGAAGAAGAAGAAGAAGAAGAAGAAGAAGAAGAAGAAGAAGAAGAAGAAGAAGAAGAAGAAGAAGAAGAAGAAGAAGAAGAAGAAGAAGAAGAAGAAGAAGAAGAAGAAGAAGAAGAAGAAGAAGAAGAAGAAGAAGAAGAAGAAGAAGAAGAAGAAGAAGAAGAAGAAGAAGAAGAAGAAGAAGAAGAAGAAGAAGAAGAAGAAGAAAAGTCATAAGCAAGAGGCAAGAGAAATGGAGCAGAGAAGGCCAACATGAGCAGCGAAATATTTAGGAAAATCAGTAGCAGAAATGGAAGAAGAGGGGGCAGGATCAGGGGTAGGAGAAGAAAGAACATGACTGAGTACTTGGATACATCGATGGAGATGAGGAGAACAAGTAGCTAGTAGATCAGCATAGTACTGTTTATTAGAAGAAATCAGAGAAGATTCATAGGAAGCAACCTTAACACTGTCTACTTTATATTTGTTGTCTTGGGATGATTCCTCTAAAATGTATGCCTGTACCCTCTTTTTATCCCCAAATAATTCCTATCGTCTTGTACTTTGTAACCGGCCACCTGGCCCTAACAGTTCTTTTTTAGACAATCTTGAACTCTTTTTGGGTTTCCCTGCTCTTCACTATTCCAACTTATTCATTTTTGGTGGTTTTCATATCTGGTTTGACTCTTTAGATAATCCTGATTGCACCAGGGTAACTGATATTCAGCACTCTCATGACCTTTTGTTATTTTCGGTGTCGGAAATCCACAATATAGGCTGCTGTTGAGATTTCCTTACATGACATTAAACCAGTCACCTGGTGACACCATTTTGTTGTCACCTTTATTATTGCAATAGACCATGTAGGTCGTCGTAAAGCTCAATCGACAACAACTATTTTATTACATAGCAAGAAAGTTTTGAATGCCATTACAGCCAATTGCTGGATTATTGCATTTTCCCCCAGATTTTCACTGTAGCGAATATTATATAACTAACATGTTAATCTTACAAAATGTAATGCTTCACATGCGCTAAGATGTTACGGTGCTCTCGCACCTTGATGCGTCTCTTGTGCTAGATGAAATTAGCAATGAAGATCTCAGACCAAATAACTGAACAGACTCAAAGAATATGGCATAGTTCTACTTAATTCTCAATTTAATAAAGCAGGGTCAACTGGCAGACATTGGACTGATGCTTGCACACTGACACAAGAAATTGATTACACAGAGGTCTTATACCTCAATATGTGTTATCTCAGGGGCAACACGTGTCTTGGAAGCAAGACAACTCAGCGCAACACAGGTTCGAATCCCGATCATCAATGAATAATTATAATTAATCTATGACGTCACTCTACATGGAAAACTATCAAACTTGTGAGCGGGACAGATTGGTTAAGGGAACATATATACCTACAGCTTATTTAGTTGTTAGTAACATCATTGGCTGCAAGTTATCTGGTATCTAGAACAACCTCTAAATACATATAAGACTGATTATAGCGAACAAAATCGAAGCAGATTGGTCTATCCAACATTGTATAGCAGGTTGCCCCATAGACCCACTGATTGGTTGGCATTCTCACCCAGCCTTGGACATTCAGCTTGTTAGCAGCACGTAAGCTAAACATTAAATCTTCTCCTCTTTTGCTCCCAGCCACTGAAGTTGCTTGGGCCGTCCAAAATAGTGCCCCACACTCAATGTTCTGTTATGCTATGATATTGAGTCTTTCATTGCACACCATCTGCCATTTTCACACTTTCTAGGACCTTCAGGATCTGCAAGAAGGTGGGGTTTTCAGACTTAACGGAACATGTTAACTAATTGTAACATTGAAGCTGCACTAGAATAGTCTCATTACAATGAGTAAAGAAGTTAGATGCCCTTGCCAAAGTAAGTATGGCACTACTCCACCATCTCGGAAGTTAGCGCCTCTCCCAACATTTGAAGGGTTAGTCCCCACCTCGATTTTAGCCTATGTGAACCCTTGAATGTGCCCACTTGCATTTTGTTAGGCAGAGAGGTGAGGGAAGTATTTCGCCAAAACTGGCTGTGTTAATGTTTTACTGTGTTGGTGCAGAAAAATGCACTTGAACAAACGCAGTAAAACTTTAAAGCTGCTACTTTCAAGTAAGACTTCCATTGCCCCTATGCATATTGCACTTTAAAATATACTATTTGATAGTTGGTCCCTGTTATGGATAATTCTCATTTCTATGCAAATTCCCTTCAGCCTTAGAGACCCCCAGCTCTTTTGCTGGACTTTGAGACTTTTAAATTTTTATCCTGGAGTGGGTGAGACTTTTTTCTCACTCTCTCATGTATTTTGATGATCTGATTTGGATTCTGTATTTCCTTTGTTTTTGGAATCTGACAAACTCCATAGGCATCTACTTTTTGAATGGTGACACACAACACCTTCAGTGCGGTGTCACAGAGAAATCGTTTAGATTCCTCTTAAGATTTAAATACCTTTGCTTGGGTGAACTACTGTTGTCAAAAGTAGTAAAGTGAAATTGACTTTACTTACCTTTTTCCTATGTAGGGCCAGCACACCCGATCTTATGAGGGGGTACAAAGTAGCCCCTTTTCCTACTTACTCATGTTAAAAAAAAACATTATGTTACCCTTGCTACTTTAAATGGATGGTGGCAGTGGTTTAATTTTCCTATCATTGTGCTTTTCTACTGCAGGCTGGATCCTCAGCTACAGTATAGCACCCATAGGTGACCATTGTGTCAAAATGGCCGGTCTTCTTTTTTCACCATTTCTTGTTTGCGAGGTCTTTCTTAGGTTTTACTCTGTGCGCCAAATCAGGTTTAATCCTTTTTTTCACTTTGCCTTTGGCTGGATTCAGTACTGACACCAGCCTCTGGCTCCAGTATGTCTGGCAGGACAGGAAGTGAGGGAGATGCCGAAACTCCCTGTCCTTAGTCTCCTCCATAACCTGAATGCACCCAGTCCTGATTGGCTGGCTGTACTTTCAGGACAGCCACCCTGCTGTGTGAGTGACAGCTAGGCTGTGCATGAATGGGAGAACCCTGCATAAAAGGTGAGGCTTCTTGAACAGATGACAGAGTCGACCACTGGAAGAACCATCCAACGAAGGAATCATGAAGAGAAGCTTGCTGCATCTTCCTGGACCGTTGAACTGCCCGGTGAAGCCCTGCTGCTCTGCTGAAACTCCTTTCCCAAAATGACTAGAGAAGCTTTGGAGAAGACACCTTCTTTCCTTGGATTGGTGGGACCAACTAACCCCATGACAACCTTTGCTGAAAGACCTTCCCCAACTGGCTGTACTTCTTTGCTGCTGCTTGAACTGAGTCTAGAAATCTGTAGTCGAGTGCAACATCTTTAAGCTGGATGGAAGATTTAGGAAGATCCTGAGGACCCTCCTGAAACAGGAAAACCCAAGCTCAATTCACCTCACCAGAGTGATGGACTCAAGGAGTGAAGGAAGCCCATCTAGTGTCCAAGACCTGGAGTGGTGCTATTTGCCTGTAGCTGAAACCGCAAAGTGTGCTGAACTGAAAAGAGCCGGTAGCTGCCGCCGACCTTTAAATTGCAGTGCAGGAGTCCTCCAGACATCCTCCCTCTTATCCCCACAACTGAGGCCCAGGAACACAGGATCTGCAACTCTGCAACCAGGACATAAGCCAGCTGGATCATCTTCTTCTAACATAAGGTACTGTTCTAAGAGGTACTTACCTCTTTGTCAGTAGCTTGCTTGTCTCCGTTGAGATTTGCAGTAGCTGCTTTTCTAGAGTTCCTCTAGCTCTAACTTTCACAAGTATAACAGTTTGTGGCCCAACACACTCTCTAACTTTGTGCAAGACTTTCTGCTATCTAAGAAGTGCCTCAGCTTCATAGTCTTTGTTCCAACTTGACCGTGGCAGTCCTGGCTCCCTGCTGACTCTTCTAACCTATTGATTTTAATTCTAACTGTCCCTCATAGGTGATGCCTTGGTGTTTATCTAATATTGCTGGGAAAGGCTTTATCTAGACTTCATTGGGAGATTTAAGAGTGCTCACATGCTCTGAGAACCTGTTAACCTTTTCCTTCCCTTAACCTTCCCTATCCACAACCTCAAAATTCTAGCAAGTGCCAAGGTAATATATAAATGTCATTATTGTCCTAGTAATTCAAGTCAGCCCTGTTTGTAGGAAGTGTGCATGAAGAATCTATCTTGATTCTGAGAAAGTGTTATTTAAAACGGACCCTTAAATCAATAAATAATGATTTTACTACAAAACCTGGAGTATAAGTGGTATTTGGATACTTGTATGTGTGGATTGCGATTCTACAGCTCTACAGCTCACATTTACCCCTCTTGAGAGAAGTCTGGCTGCTCAGTCACTCTACCAACTTGTGTAGTACAGACCTATACCAATAGGTGACTTACCTAATACCACAAGGACAAGACTGGTGTAGTCTCCCACAGAGTTACGGCATACAATCTTGCCTAACAATGGTGTGAGGAGGTGAGGATTTGTGTAGAGTGGTTACATTAAATATTTGCTGTACTTGTGCCCAACTCAATCAGCCACAAGGCTAAGCTCCATCAAAAAGTGAAGCAATTGTAACATGCCCTACATGGATAACTTCAGTGAGGTAGCCCTGATTGTTCTGACAGTAGTTCAACTGAAAGATATGTGCAAAGCCAGGGGTCTGCCTGTAAAAGGAAAGATATGTGAAATAATTGCAAGGTTGTTGAATTACCAAAGTTTGGGTAGTAGGCCTGCAACAAGTAATGTGGAACATGATGATGAGGATGACAGTTTAGAGTCCAACTCCAATCTGCAAGAGGAGTCAGATGAAATAGAGAATTCTCAGGAAGAGAGCCTCTCTTTAGCACAGCCTGCCCTTATGCCCCGGCCTATGTCCACTGGGACCCCATAAGGTCCAACATTAAGCCCAGAATATGTTTCTTTTGAGAGAATGAGACTAGAGTTGGAGTTCAAAAAGTTCAATGCTCAAGCTGAAGCCAAACAACAAGACACCAAACTCAGGAAGTTGGAAATGCAACATGAAATGGATATGAAAAGATTGTCCCTTGATTCTGCTACCCTTGCAGGGTCCTCTAGGTCTGCTAGTCCCAAGAGGCCTTGCCTGCCCTAAGAAACAGTGAGTATGCATGAATCAAAACTTGATGTATTGGATTGGCTGGGTATATTTGAATACACCTATGGTCTCAAGTACCCAGTGGGAATGATTTAATCTCGTGGCTCATGTCTACGCTCCCCCTGAATGGCTGTGATGCTGTAATGGAGTTGGGTGCCATTGAGAGAACAGATTATGAATCTGGGAAGCTGGCATTTGGGAAAACTCCTTCCCAGTACCTTAAGAGGTTTAGAAGACTGATGGTACCCCTTGGGCTACCTGGGTATGTGAGTGATTAAAGAACTTAGATGGCTGGGTTAAGAGTTACAGAGTAAACACCTTTGAAGGAATGAGAAATCTGTTTTTGTGAGAATCTATTTTTGATGCCTGCTCTCCTGAGCTGAGACAGCACTTGGATGATTCAAAAGAGATTGATCCCAAAAGGTTATTACAGGCTGCTGACTTGTGGGTAGCCAACAGGGCCACTCACAAGGACTCTGGGGCAACTCATAAAAAGGAAGAGGGGAAACAGCACAAGAAAGAGGGAAAAGAGAATTCTAATTCCAACCATCCAAAAGAGGGCCACACATATAGTAAGGGTACGTCCCATGGGAAGCCTGGTCGGTGTAGTGAAACCTCTGGTGCTAAACCAGATGGAGCTCAGCAGCAACCCCCATTCCAGAGAACATTTGGGAAATGTTTTGTATGTGGGTCTACTGATCATGTGAAAGGGGATCCCAGATGTAAGGGTAAACCTTCAGGGGTCCACAATGCCTCCTTAGCCTTCATACCCGAGGGTGAATTCCAAATGGCAAGGGGTGACTTTCAATTACTGGCTGAAGACCCCCTTGGAGTTCAAGCCAGTGTTTCTTTGGTGTCCCTGGGTCTGTGTGAACAACAGAATGTAGATGTGTACAACTCCATACCAGCTAACACAAAAACATATTATAAGGACAGTGTACTTGTAAATGGTCAGGAGACCCTTGCCATTAGAGATAATGGGGCAAGCATTACTGTGGTTGATCAAAGTTTTTTCAAACCTGCGGATGTAGCTAAGGCACACAAACGTCTCACTAAACTTGCAGGAGGCCTTATCCAAATAGTTCCTATTCTGCCAGCTCTCATCCAGTGCAATAATATGACTGTTAGAATACCTGTCAGTGTACAGAATGAAGTGCCTGGGAGAGTCCTGTTGGGGAATGATTTGTAAACTCTTGGAGTTGTATCTAGTACCCCCAGGCCTCCCAGTAAAAGGAGGCAGGAGAAAACAAGATTGGCCAGAGAGGCAACCTTGAGACTCTCTCAGTGGGAGGAGGAGGAGGAGATTTCCAATGTCTCCAGGCCACAGGAAGGGCAGCCTTAAATGTTACAGCCAAAGAATGAGACAAAGGTGAAACCCAAGGTCTCAGGAAAAAAGAAAGGTCTTAAGCCTAAGCCGGTTCACAGGACAAGGACATCCCTGAGAAGACAGTCCCAGGTCACTCCAGTGACCCCTCCCCCAGCTGAGGCTAAGTGGGAGGACCAACCAAACTCCGAAGAGTCAGCTACTGGTGAAACAGAGCTGGAAGAAACCCCTCCCAATGTTGGAGATCTGGATATTAAAGACCATCCTGAGATGCAGACTTTACTTGCAGAAGGTGGAGCCTCTAGGGCAGACTTCAGCGGAGGTCAAAGAGAGTGTCCCTCTCTAAAAGATCTTCACCAACAGACAGCTTCCCAACTGGAAGGGCAAGAGGGAGGGGAGCATAGGCTTTACTGGAAGGATGGCATCCTCTACAGTGAACCTACTGAGTCTACCCCAGGAGATTTGTAGTACCTCAGGAGGTGAAACACATGTTCTTACAGTTAGCCCATGAGATTCCTCTGGCTGGCCCCCAGAGTTTCAAGAGCACCAAAGAGAGGCTATCTCTTTATTTGTACTGGCCCAAGATGGGGGCTGGTGTAGAAAATAAAGTTCTGTTAGTGCTGCCGCACTTGTCAGACTTCTGGCAAGAGTGGAGCCAAGAATGTGGAACCTTTAGTGACCCTCCCAGTGGCGACAGTCCCTTTTGAGAGGGCGAGGATGGACATTGTTGGTCCCCTAGACCCTCCAACTTCTTCAGGGAACTGATTTATATTGGCTGTGGTAGACCATGCTACGAGGTACCCTGAAGCCATACCTATGAGAACTGTTCCTGTGCAAACAGTTGCTATGGCCCTCTTTGGCATCTGTGCCAGGGTAGGTTTTCCTAAGAAGGTAATCTCTGACAGGGGGTTAAATTTTATGTCCCACTACATGCAGACCATGTGGAAAAACTGTGGAGTGACAGCCTACCATCCCCGAACCAAAGGGTTGGTGGAGAGGTTTAATAGAACTATTGTAACGCTCACCTGGTATCCACGGGGACGTCACTCAGCCTGTTCTGACCTCTTACGACCTTACTCGACTGGAGACTGGGCCTGAAACACAGGATTGGCAGAGTTTAACTCCATATTGTCTCTGTTTGCTTGAACCCCTTCTTCCCCGGGGTCCAACCCCTCCCTTTAATCCACAGCTCACCTTGTTTTCTTGGAAAGTGTGCTCTCCATTCTGCTTTCAGCACAGGGGCACGTTGATTGATGCAGGCTCTTTACTGCCTAGTTACTTCACTGGCAAGAGTCCGACAGGTAAGTATGAGTCTTTTGAACAGTTCTCTAACTTTGTTCCTTTCCTTCTTTAGATGATGGGCGGCGTTCGGGGATGGCGACGTGCTACTGAGATGAGTAGCACTGAAGGTGAGTGAGAGCGCGATGCGCAATACGACCCTTTCGTATTTGTATTGAACTGAGTTCTTTTTCTGTGTCTTTTAGGTGCCGCACCGTTTTCAGCATGGATGCCAGTTATGAAGAAGAAATGCAGTGAGTAAGCGCGGTATGCGGCGCCTCTAGATGTTTCCACGCTAAACTGGAGTGTCTTTTCCCTCTTGCAGATGGGATGAGAAGTTCCGGAGACAGAGTTCCCCCAGAGCGGCTGGGATTCAGGTAAGCGTTTGAAGCTCGTACAGTCTTTAAAAGATAAGCGAAGATTTGCTGAATGCTTACTAATGCCTTTTTTCTGTTCTTTTCCCTAGGAAGCGGCGTGCCAGGATGGGAATGACACCGCGAAAGATGCCCGCAGAACAGAAGGAACGATGAATGATGGGCAGAAGCGCCGAAAGGTAAGGTGTTCTTGCAGGAGCTGAGCGCAGAAGAAAGATGCAGGCCTACTGGAGACCGATCCGAACACGGTGAGTGTCACGCTGCAGGTGCAGAAAACAAAAAGCATGTTTGTCAGCCTGGGCGTGTTTTTATTAGTCTCAGGGTATCCCAAGTGTCTCTGGGCTGAACCACACCCAAAAGACTAGACTGCACATGCAGTTCTGGGAACCAAAATATGTGGGGGCATCCATCTTGTCCCCATCAATGCACTACAAGTCCAATTCCCAATGTTATCCTATGGGAGTGAGTGGGTCTGGTGCCACAAGTGCCAAGTCTGACTCCAAGTGGGTCTTTAGAGGGATGGAGAGGCCCTTGAGGGCCATGTAGGTGATCGTGGCCTGGCTCCAGCCTGACATCTTGGAGGGCTGGGGACATGAGGGGCAGGAATCATGACAACTATGAAGAGCATGATAGGTGATTTAGATGAACCCCTTAGAAGAAAGTGGGACCTTCTACTGACATGGATTATCTTTGCTTATAGAGAAGTCCCTCAAGAAGGGGTTGGGTACAGCCCCTTTGAACTGTTCTATGGTCATCTGGTTAGAGGCCCTTTGGCCCTGATCAAGAAGTGGTTGGAGAGTGCTCCTTCCCTACAGCCAGTGAGAGTCACTGACTATGTGCTAGGTCTCCGGAGGAGAATGACGACACTCATGATGACAGAAGCTTCTGATAACCTATAAGCAGGTCAGGCTCTGATCAAGCATTGGCATGACCAGAAGGCCAACATGGTGGGGTTTACTCCAGACCAGCTAGTTTTGGGTATGATACCTACAAGGCAGAGGGCCTTCCAGGGCAAATGGATTGGACCCTTCATGGCTGGGCTGTGGGTAAACGTGGAGAGGCCAATCATTTAGTGAACTTGGGCAATACCTGGAAGGCCCCTAGGGCATATCACACTAACTGTCTGAAGGCTTATGTTTCCAAACCAGAACTATGAGCTTTGCTTCTAACCTCTGGTCAAGAGGAGGAGGAGGAGAGTGAGCCTCTCCTTGATCTCCTCAGGGGACAACCTTCACATGAGACAATTGAAGGAGTAAAACTCTTTTCAGGTCTGACTCTGCAACAACAGGAAGAGTGCAAGGTTCTATTAAATCAGTTTGCGTCCATGTTTTAATTGACACCAGGCTTGGCCCCTTGGGGCCAGTATGATATTCTCACTGGTGACAGTCTCCCTGTCAAAAGCAGGGGGTTACAGAATGTTAGACCATTTACGATCCGACATATAGGAAGAGGTCAAGAAGATGCTTGATCTTGGGGTTATTGAGCCCTCTACAAGTCCATGGGCTAGTCCAGTTGTACTAGTGCCAAAAGCAGGAACCAAAGAATTGAGGTTTTGTGTGGACTTTAGAGATCTTAATGCAGTCACCATGACCAATGCCCATATTTAACCCAGGACAGATGAGCTGGTGGACAAACGTGTATCAGCCAAGTTCCTAAGTACATTTGACCTGACCTCAGGCTATTGGCAAATAGCTCTGACAGATCATGCCAAGGAGAAAATTGCCTTTTCTTCCCTAAGAGGTCTCTACCAGTTTAAGGTGAGGCCTTTTGGACTCAGAAATGCATCTGCTACATTTCAGAGGATGATGAATTAAGTTCTGAATGGGATGAGGGCTTCTGCATGGTATACTTGGATGCCATTGCAATGTTCAGACCCACTTGGGAAGAGCATCTTCACCACATAGGATCTGTTTTGCAGGCTCTTGAACAGGCCCGTCTAACCATAAAGGCTAGTAAATGTCAAATTGGTCAGAGTAAAGTAGTCTACCTTGGACATGAGATAGGAGAAGGTAAAATAAGGCCATTGCCCTGCAAAGTACAAGCTGTCCAAGCCTGAGCCACCCCTGCTACTCAGACCCAAGTGAGAGCCTTTCTAGGTCTCAAATGGTACTACAGCAACTTCATGGGGAACTATGGGACCATAATTTCTCCCTGGAATACATTCTCCTCACCCAAATTCCCCAAGTAGTTCAGGTGTAATGAGGAGTGCACTAAGGCTTTTGAAGGACTGATGAAAGCCCTTTGTGAAGCTCCAGTCTTGAGAGCTCCTGACTACAACCTATCCTTCATTGTACAGACAGATTCTTCTAATAAAGGGATAGCTGCAGGTTTGAGTCAGCTGGATGAGAAAAGCAGAGAACACCCAAACTGTTTTATCAAAAGAAAAAATGAACATCTGTGAAACAAGGTGGGCAAATATTGAACGTGAGTGTTTTGTCATTGTGTGCTGTCTGAAGAGGTTTAGGCCATACTTGTATGGTTCTTCTTTTGTTATTCAGACAGACCACCAACCCTTGAGATGGTTAATGAAGATGAAGGGGGAGAATCCTAAATTGTTAAGGTGGTCAATCAGCCTTAAAGTGTTTGATTTTACCATAGAACACAGGCCAGGGTGTAATCACCAAAATGCTGATGGTCTCTCTAGAAAATATGAATGATTGGATTAGGAGATTTATCCAGGATTGGATTAAATCCTTTTGTCCCTTAATCTGGGGCGGACAAGTGTTAGGCAGAATTCGAATTTCTGTGCTGATTCCCTTCACCTTTAGAGACCCCCCAGCTCTTTTGCTGGACTTTAGCACTTTTAAAAATTACTCCTGGAGTGGGTGAGACCTTTTTCTCACTCTCTCATGCATTTTGATATGATTTGGAGTCTGTATTTCCTTTGTTTCTGGAGTCTGGCAAACTGCATAGGCATCTACTTTTTGTATGGTAAAACACAGCACCATCAGTGCAGTGTCACAGAGAAATACTTTAGATTCATCTTAAGGTTTAAATACCCTCTCTTGTGTGAACTGCTGTTCCCAAGAGTAGTAAAGTGAAATTGACTTTATTTACCTTTTTCCTATGAAGGTCCAACACACCCCATTTTATGTGATTTGCTGTGGAGTTACTTAGTAGCTCCTCTTCCTACTTACTCATGTAAAAATGTGTACGTTACCCTCATTACTTTAAATGGCTGGTGGCAGTGGTTTCATTTTCCTACCATTGTGCTATTCTACGAGAGGCTGGATCCTAAGCTGCAGTATAGCACCCATGGGTGATCATTGTGTCAAAATGGCCGGGTTGTCTTTTTTTTTACCATTTCTTGTTTGTGAGGTCTTTTTTGAGTGTTACTCTGTGTTTCAAACCAGGATTAACCCTTTTGTTTGCTTTGCCTTTGGCGAGCTTCAGTACTGAAACACACCTGTGGCTCCAGTGTGTCTGGCAGGGCAGGAAATGAGGGTGGTGCCTGAAACTCTCTGTCCTTATTCTATTTGGTAACCTGAAAGCACCCAGTCCTGGTTGGCTGGCTTTCCTTGCAGGACAGCCACCCTTCTGTGTGATTGGCAGCTAGGCTGTGCATGAATGAGAGAAACCTGCATAAAAGGTGAGGCTTCTTGGACAGAGTCGACAACTGGAAGAACCAACCGATGAAGGAATCGTGAAGAGAAGCTTGCTGCATCCTCCTGGACCATTGAACTGCCTGGTGAAGCCCTGCTGCTGTGCTGAAACTCCTTTTTTTTAAACTTTGGCTTTATTTGCTGTCACATATGCCGGGATATAACGGAGATTCCTCCAAATCAGATAAGTCTATGTCCTCCTCCCCTTTCTCCTCACCTGTTTCTTCCAGAAGATTTCCTCGTCTATAGGACTTGTCTTTTGGTCTTTTCTTCTTTGTGAAGAGATAAGGTCGTCCGCGGGAAGAAGCCACCCTGATTCCCTGATAAACAGGAAAACAGCCGGCCCCGTCCCGAAGATGCCAGGAAGAGAGGAAAAAAGCAGCCGCTTAAAAAAAACCTCTCGCCGGATGTTGTTGATAACGAATGCGTGCTGGAGGAGTTGACTGGAGAGTCCGGAGTGCAGGTGAAAGGCAGGAAGGTCTTTCCGGAGCAGTCAAGCTGTAGTATTTGAAGTTGTAGCATGAGAAGCCCGGGAAACCCGGGATGGAGGAAAACACACTACTGCCAGATACCGGAACGAGATCCGGAAAAATAGGAAGGAATAGAGAAGCCCCGAAAGGCACGGGAATCAATAGAACGGAGTAAACAGGCAAAAAGGAAGGGAAGAAGCAGTAGAAAGAATCACTGCTTTAGTTACTGAGTAAACCAGGTAATAGGGGGAAGTACTGGAAACACAGTAGCACGGCAACAAAGCGAAAGAAACAAGTTGCAACGCACAGAGCCCAGAGAGGGGCGTGGTTAAATACGGAAACAAGAAAAAAGGCTAGACCGATAAACCAGGAAGTGAAAAGAAAAAACACACGGAACATCTAATGGCGCCGCCAACGCCAAGCCTTCCATAACCGCCAGCGGCCACCAAAGGACGGCGGCATGACAGTATGCCCCCTCCCAAGCGGCACCCCCCCGGTTTACCCGGGAACAGACGGTGAAACCGCTGAATCAATGCCGGAGCGTGAACATGGGACACCGGTTCCCAGGAGTCCTCTGAGTGCGGATATCCTTTCCAGTGGATGAGATACTCCAAGCGACCCTGATGATAGCGGGAGTCCCGGATGGAGGCCACCTCATACTCATCAGAAGGAACCACTTTGGGAACCGGATCACGCGGCAAAGTGCGAAGGTAGGGATCACTCTTGTATTCCCTAAGGAGGGAGGAATGAAACACCGGATGGAGACGGTGCATGTGTTTCGGCAACTGGAGACGAAAGACCACAGGATTGATCTGGCGTAGAATAGGGAAAGGACCCAGATAGCGGGGTGAAAGTTTAGAGGGGTGTAGCCAACGAGGTAGAAACCTAGTAGACAACCAGACCTTGGTGCCCTTACGCCATGCCGGAACCGGCTGGCACTTAAGGTTGCAGTAAGATCGGTACCGGAGACTGCTAGCTCGCAAGCAACTCGTGGCAGACTTGTGAGCATCCGAGATACTGGTAAGTAGGGCATCAACAGATGGAGTCGTAGAAGGAGAAAAAGAGAGAGAAGGAATAAAGCTGGGATGGAAACCATAGGAACAAAAGAAAGGACTGAGACCAGTGGCACTGTGCTCTGCATTGTTATAGGCAAATTCTGCAGTAACCAACAGACTAACCCAATCGTCCTGTTGGGCATTAGCGAAACACCGAAGATATTGCTCCAGAGTGGCGTTCGTTCTTTCTGTCTGTCCATTGGTCTGTGGGTGGAAACCGGATGACAAAGCTCGTTCCATACCCAGTCTTTCACAAAGTTCCTTCCAGAACTTCGAGGTGTACTGAGATCCCCTGTCAGAAATAATCTTGTCCGGGGTACCATGTAAGCGGAATATTTCCCTGGCAAACACTGCCGCCATCTCGGCTGCAGTAGGAAGACCCGCCAAAGGAGTGAAATGTGCCATCTTGGTGAAGCAATCGACCGTTACCATGATGCATGAACAACCTTCTGAAGGTGGCAGATCCACGATGAAATCTGTAGAAATAATGCACCAGGGTCTCTTCGGAAGGTCCTGTTGTTGGAGAAACCCTATTGCCTTTTGAGTGCTGTACTTTGATCGACAACATACCGGGCATGACTCGACGTAGGTTGTAACTTCTTTGGCCATCCCAGGCCACCAGAACCTACGAAGAAGCAACTCCAAGGTGTTCTTTACACGTCTGTGTCCCGCTGTTGGATCATCATGGCACCATTTTAAAGCCGACTGACGGGAGATACTGTCTGGTAGAAATAGTCGTTGTTGTTGAAAACATAAACCACCTTGCATGGATAGATCCTTCGGAAGAGGGTTAGTGGACCGTGTGACCTCACGGACTCTGTCCAGAAACGAATCCACAGAACAGATCACTTTAATGTCTGGTAGCATGAGGCTGGGAAATTCCTTCAGAACCCTGTCTGGTACTGGTCTTCTGGAAAGGGCATCAGCAAGTATGTTCTTGGAACCAGGTAAGTAAGTCAGTACGAAATCATATTGGGAGAAAAAATGTGCCCAGCGAGCTTGACGTGAGTTAACGCATTCCATCTTCTGCAGAATCTTAAGATTTTTATGATCCGTTCTGATCTCAAAAGGATGAGTAGCTCCCTGTAGGAGATGTCGCCATTCTTCGCATGCGGATTTCATGGCCAGAAGTTCTTTTTCAATCACCGAATAATGTGATTGACTGTCGTTCAGTGTTTTGGACATGTAGGCAACGGGATGTTCTAGCTCCCCGTGTTCCTGTAGGAGAGCTGCTCCAATTGCTGCAGAAGAGGCGTCAGTCTCCACGATGAATCTTAGATTCTGATCTGGTTGATGAAGTACCGGGGCAGAGCAGAATTCCTTCTTGAGAAGTTGGAAAGCCCGGTTTGCCTCAGAAGACCAGGAGAAGGGCATGGATGACTTCTTTAGCAACCTTGTAATGGGAAGAACTCGATCCGAGAATCCTTGGATGAATTTGCGATAAAAATTGGCTAGACCTAAAAACCTTTGGACGTCTTTGATGGTATGGGGTGTTGGCCATTGCAAGATGGCGTCGGTCTTAGCGGGATCCATGCGAATACCTTCTGAAGACAGGATAAAGCCAAGATAGTTGACCTCGGAGACTTGAAAAATGCACTTGTCAGCATTGGCCTTGAGTAGATTGTCTTGCAATCTTTGAAGGACTTGGTGGAGATGTTTAGCATGAAGTTGAGCGTCTTTAGAATACACCAAAATGTCGTCGAGGTAGACGACAGCAGAATGAAAAAGTAGATCGGAGAAAATGCGATCCATGAATCTCTGGAATACAGATGGAGCATTGACAAGACCAAACGGCATAACACAATATTCATAGTGTCCGAAGGGAGTGCGAAAAGCCGTCTTCCATTCGTCACCGGATCGTATCCTCAAAAGGTGGTAGGCTCTTCTTAAATCAATCTTAGAGAAGATCTTCGCCCCTTGAACAGCTTCTAGGATGTCTCCGATAAGTGGCATGGGATACCTATCTCTGAGAGTAACTTGGTTAAGACCCCTATAATCAATGCAAGGGCGAAGTTCATCGGAACCTTTCTTTGGAACAAAAAAAAGCGAAGCCCCAGCAGGAGAAAACGAAGGTCGGATAAGGCCATGATGTGTATTAGCATCCAAGTATTCTTTAAGTGCTTTCTTTTCCTTAAGCGAAAGAGAAAACATCCTTCCAAAAGGTACAACAGCATTGGGCTGGAGAACGATCTGACAGTCCTCTGGTCTATGAGGTGGTAACTTCTGAGGACCATCGTCCGTAAATACCTCCTGGTAGCGGAGATATTCTCTGGGAATACTGTTTACCTTAAGTACCTCCGAACTAGAGTCTAATTCCGGACAAACATGAACCGTAGTATGTTGGGTCAGTGAGGAACATGAACTACGACAAAAGGCTGATGTAAAGGACAGTTGATTCTTTGTCCAATCTATGGTCGGATTATGCTTCCGAAGCCACGAGACTCCCAGGATCAATGGAAAATGTGCTGCTCGGATGAGGTCAAATTGAATGGTCTCGTTGTGATGTAGGATCTTCATCTGCATAGGAGGTGTAGTATGAGTGATAAGGCCCGAGCTGAGTGGTCTACCATCTACACCCTCCACCTTTTGATCCTCGTCCTTTTGCAAACGGTGAATGCCAACCTTTTCCGCCCAAACCAAATCCATAAAGCAACCGGCAGCACCACAGTCCAGCAGTGCCAAAACCTCATAGGACTGCTGAGAGAGGCTTAACTCCACTCCAACTACCATCAGACGGTTGTCTTCTACTGTGGACGGCGTGGGTGTGACCGATAAAGAGACGAAGGGACCAGGTAATCCTCCTCGGTAACTTGTCCCAACTAGTTCCGAGGACTGGCGTTTCCCGAACGTCTGGGAGGCACGTTAGGACAGTCTCTAAGTATATGTTGATTGGATCCACAATACATACACAGGTTGTTATCTCTGCGTCTTCTTCTTTCTTCCGGGGTGAGTGGCCCTCGGGTAGTTCCAATCTGCATTGGTTCCTCTTTTGACATACAGGTGGGAGAGGGGGGGGGGTAATCCAGGATCAAGTGTAGCAGGAAATCCACGTTGTTTTCGACGTTCAGACCGTCGTTCTGAGATGCGGAAGTCCAGCTGAATAACAGTAGACCACAGATCGGTTAAAGTAGCTGGTCGGTTAACCCTAGCTAATTCATCTTTGAGTTCCTCCCTTAATCCTCTCCGAAAGATGGTGTACTGAGCGTTCTCTTGCCAACCTGCGTCAGCAGCCACCCGTTTAAAACGGGAGATGTATGTCAGCAGGTCCGTACTTCCTTGTCGGATATCCAGTAGCTGTTCGCTGGCGACTGCCGCAGACTCTTGCCTTTCAAAAGCCGTTTTGAATTGGGCGGTGAAACCGGCATAATCTTGGAGTAAAGGGCTGGCACCGGTCACCAGAGGGGTAGCCCAAGAAAGGGCGTTACCCGTAAGGTTAGAAATTAGAAAACCTATACGGGCTGAGTCTGAGGCATATGCTTGTGGTCTGAAAGTGAAATAGATTATGCATGCCTCCATGAACTCTTTGAATCTAGCCGGAGAGCCATCGTATTTACCGCAGGCTAAGGGCATGGGAGGCAAATCACTCCGGGACTGTTCGAAGTGATCGACACGCTGCCTCAAAGCAGTGTTTTCGGCTTTCACAGCCTGTAATTCTAACGTCACATTCTGCATTGCAGCGAGCAAATCTTGGACCTGTTCCGGGATAGACATTGTGTTCTCTTCTGGGCGTTGAAAACTGTCACATATCCCGGGATATAACGGAGATTCCTCCAAATCAGATAAGTCTATGTCCTCCTCCCCTTTCTCCTCACCTGTTTCTTCCAGAAGATTTCCTCGTCTATAGGACTTGTCTTTTGGTCTTTTCTTCTTTGTGAAGAGATAAGGTCGTCCGCGGGAAGAAGCCACCCTGATTCCCTGATAAACAGGAAAACAGCCGGCCCCGTCCCGAAGATGCCAGGAAGAGAGGAAAAAAGCAGCCGCTTAAAAAAAACCTCTCGCCGGATGTTGTTGATAACGAATGCGTGCTGGAGGAGTTGACTGGAGAGTCCGGAGTGCAGGTGAAAGGCAGGAAGGTCTTTCCGGAGCAGTCAAGCTGTAGTATTTGAAGTTGTAGCATGAGAAGCCCGGGAAACCCGGGATGGAGGAAAACACACCACTGCCAGATACCGGAACGAGATCCGGAAAAACAGGAAGGAATAGAGAAGCCCCGAAAGGCACGGGAATCAATAGAACGGAGTAAACAGGCAAAAAGGAAGGGAAGAAGCAGTAGAAAGAATCACTGCTTTAGTTACTGAGTAAACCAGGTAATAGGGGGAAGTACTGGAAACACAGTAGCACGGCAACAAAGCGAAAGAAACAAGTTGCAACGCACAGAGCCCAGAGAGGGGCGTGGTTAAATACGGAAACAAGAAAAAAGGCTAGACCGATAAACCAGGAAGTGAAAAGAAAAAACACACGGAACATCTAATGGCGCTGCCAACGCCAAGCCTTCCATAACCGCCAGCGGCCACCAAAGGACGGCGGCATGACATTTGCATTTTTTGATATAACAAACTGGTTCATTGTAAATGCTGAATTAACACCTGTGTGAAAGTCCTGACCCCGATCCCTTCCTCCACCCATCCCCACCCGAACCCCGTCCCTACCCCCCGGAAAAGGTCCAATCAAAACCGATGTCCACTGGAGCTTTCATTTGAGCACATCCTCTCGGTGCCTTGGAGAAATACCAGGCATTCACTTCTGTAATGGCTGTGTTACATCTGCTGACCCTCGGGCCATGGGTCACACAGTTGACCTTGGGTACCCCTCTCTACGAGCCCAACGCCTCAAGCACAGGAGTGACCCCGCGGTATCAATGGGCGTCCCATCCCCAAGCCTGATACACACCATACCAGTTTGCTTGAAAGGTGCCTGATTCGTTGTTGACCATAGCCGTCAGTTTGTCCATGAGAAACATGTTCTTTAGCTTTTTCAGCCAGTCCTCCTTGGAGGGGGTTCTGGGCTCTTCCATCTCTGCGCCAGGGCCACCCTACCTGCCCGCAACATTGTTTCCCACATTCTTGGGTACCTGTATATTTCCGCCTCCTCCCGGGGGAGGCTCAGCAACATCGTCAACGGGTGTAGTGGGATAAGCTCTTCGGTGACCTCCGCCATCCACCCCCTTATGTTTTCCCAGAACTTCTGGACCTTTGGGCAGAATCACCACATATGCCCCCTTGTTCCCACTTGGCCACACCTCCTCGGGCATCTGGGAGACACCCCTGGGAACATCTTTGACAGTTTCAACGGGTCTCTGTGCCATACCTGCAAAATCTTAAAGTTGTGCTCCATGTCTGATGTGAAAAGGTTCCCATGAAATGCTATTTTGAATTACCTTGCCCATGCATCCTCTGAGAGGCCTCCCCAACCAAATCATTCCGGAACCCACGAAATCCCCTCCGCCCTTCTAACTTTTCAGTGTTCAAGATTTGGTACATCTTAGACACAGCCCCCTTCCTTGTTGTAGCCGTGTCCAATAGCTTTTCGAAGGGGGTTAGCTGTCTCCGTAGGTTCTGGTCCCACTTCTGGTCACAGAGGATGCCCTTTAGGCGCAGGTATTCAAAGACTGAGAATGACCCCAGAGCCCCCTTCATCTCCTCATATTCGAGAAACTCGCCCTCCTTGAACAGTTGCCCCACCCATTCCATCCCCCTGACCAACCAGGATTGTGCGTTCTTGAACCCCCTGCTACCGAGACTGAGCGGTGACCCCACAGTGAGGACATCAGGGAGGGCCAAGAGGTGAGGTGTGCTGTTGTGGGCCCTTCCTTCCAGATCGACCAGAGTATTCCCAAGGTTGGATGGGCCTTCAGTTTGCTCGGGATAAACCTGCGCGGCATCCAGAGAATGTCGCGCACCTTTAGAGGGTGGGCGTCCATGTCTTCTAGATACGACCAATAGGAGCCCATCCCCTCTTTCATATGCTCCAAAAGGATGCGCAACTGGGCGGCCTTGTGGTATAGGAGAAAGTCGGGCAGCCCAAAACCACCCTCCTCCCTGGAACGTAACGTTAAGGTGGCCCTCCTTATCCTCGGGGTCCTGCCATATAAACTCCCTAACTGCCTTCTGCAAATTGCAGAATGTTTGCTCGGGGACCCCTGTTGGGAGTGCCGTAAAGAGGTACAGCAGTCTCGGCAGGACATTCATCTTAATCGCCGTCATGCGCCAATACAAAGACAGGATCATCCCACCCCACCTCCTCAGGTCTGATGTGATCCCTGCCACCATGGGGCCATAGTTCGTTGGGGCCAGCTTTGAAAGATCTCTGTTAAGGAGAACACCCAAGTATCGAGTCTTTCCCCACCACAATTCCTTTGTATCTATCCAGGTGATCCATCCCCGGGTCCCGGACCCTCATAGGGAGCAGCGCTGACTTTGATTTGTTTATTTTTAGCCCAGAGAACTTCCCGAAAGTCATCATCAGGGATAGGAGAGGGGGAGATCGAGGACCGTGGCTCCACCAAGTATGCCAGGATGTTGTCAGCAAACAGGGAGAGCTTGAACTCCACTTCACCTCTTTTAATCCCTTTGATGTCGGGGTGGGCTCTCAATGCTATGGCCAGAGGTTCCATCGTTGGCACGTATATCAAAGGGGAGAGTGGGCATCCCTGCCTTGTCCCGCGTGTGAGGGGGAATGAGGCCAAAAACTCCCCATTCACCTGTACCCCTGCCGTTGGAGCTTTATATAGAGCAGACACCATGTTCCTGATGTGTACCCCAAAACCCATTCTTTGGAGGAGGAGTTCCATGTATCTCCACTAGGCCCTGTCAAAAGCTTTCTCGGAGTCCAGAGAAAGCAGGCTCGCCTCGAGGTCTGCCTCTTGGGCATGATGGACTAAATCTATTGTCTTTCTGATGTTATCCGAGCCTTGCCTGCCCACTATGAATCCTACTTGATCCCCATGCACCAGTTTAGACATTATCCTTCCATTCGCTTACCCACCACCTTGGCCAGGATCTTAACACCTATGTTAAGGAGAGATATCGGGCGGTAGGAGGAGCATTCTGTTGGATCGTTGCCCTCTTTGGGTAGTACCACTATTATGGCCCTCATCATGGCTTCCGGTAGAGTTCCCCCCTCTAACACCGCAATGAACACCCTCACCAGGTGTGGGGCTAGGGTGGACCGAAACCTCTTGTAGAAATAAACTGAGAAGCCGTCCTCTCCCGTGGACGTCCCCACCTTCATCCCACTATTTGATGTTCAACCTCCTCTTCCGTCACCGGGCCCTCCAATCCCTCTGCCATTTCTCCTGTCAAGGCTGGAATCCGGACGGAGTCCAGCCTTGACAGGGGGTGTCATCCCCATCGTACTCTGACGAGTATAGCTGTTCATAGTATCGGCAGAAGGCCGATCCTATGTGTGGGGTGTCATAGCCCAACGACCCCCGTTCGTTCCTCACTGCCTTTACCATTCTGCTTCTCTGAACCTCCCTCAGCTTCCAGGCTAGGATTCTATCCACCCTGTCCCCCTTCTCATAGTACTTTTGTTTCACCAGTTATAGGCTCCGCTCAGTCTTATGCAGCAGGAGGTCTTTTAACTGGAGCTTATAGTCTTCCAGGGAGGCTATCTGATCCTTCTCCAGGGGATCCTCAGTGGGACATACCGGCTGGAATTGGGCTATTTTATCTCTCACAGATCTCTCCTGGGCTTCCCTCTCCCTTTTTTTTCAGGCTCCGATCTTGATGAGGACTCACCGCCTGGTTGGTCGCTTTAAAAGCGTCCCACAGTACGTGCGTGCCCACCTCACCATTGTCGTTAAGCTCAAAATAGTCTGTGATGGCGTCTAGCACATCCTGTGCCAGGACCTCATCTTTCAGCAGAGAGTCGTTGCATTTCCATCTCCCTCTGCTGGCACTCCGCCATCCCCCCGCTATAGTGACATGGACCAGATCATGGTCAGACCAGGGGACTGGGTCGACCCTGTGACTAGAGACATATGGGTGGAGAGGCTCATCAATTAAGATGTAGTCTATTCTGGAGTACGACGTGTGAATTGCTGAATAGTATGTAAAAGAGGGGTCTCCAGTCCTGGGGCTCGGAATTATGTCTACCAAGCCCAGTTCAACGTTAACCCTTTGGAAAGATCGGGCCATGGCTTTGTCCGTGGCC
This sequence comes from Ambystoma mexicanum, assembly GCF_040938575.1. Lineage (NCBI taxonomy): Eukaryota > Metazoa > Chordata > Amphibia > Caudata > Ambystomatidae > Ambystoma > Ambystoma mexicanum. Next base: position 508,454,176 of record NC_090935.1, read on the forward strand.
CTAGTGAGCTGGGGCCCCAAGCGTTTCCTGTCAGTACCATGGTCAAGGACCATATTAAAATCCCCCCCCACCACCATCATACCATGAGCGAAAAGTTTCAATCTGTCCCGTACTTCCTCCCAAAATTGAGCCTGGCCTTCATTTGGGCTGTGCACTAGCGCAAAAGTCAGAGCAGAGCCCCGCAATGAGCCCTTCACCAGCAGATATCGGCCCTCCGGATCCTTCATCATGGCCTCTTTTTTAAAGCCGATTTCCCTTGCCAGCAGGATGGCTACACCCCTTTTCTTAGTCAAGTGCGATACACTAAACACCTCTCCGATTGCCCCCCCGCATCTTGGGTTCCTTCCCCCGCGCCCAGTGCGTCTCTTGTAAGAAAAGCCGGTCAAACCTGGCCCTCCTAAATTCTCTGCAGACCAAGGACCTCTTGGTTGGGGTGTTCAGCCGTTGCATGTTAAGGGTACCCACGCCCAGGGCAGGCAGGTTCACAGCCATTATCCAGGTTCTCCTTTCTCTCAGTTAGCCTTCTCCCAGCACCGCTCCCTCCCAGCTCCGTTTGGATTGCATTCAGTTCCCCTTTACCCACTCTCTCCCCCCAAGGTGGGCCTCAAACTTTTCCCCAACTGCCCCCTGTTCCCTTCTTCAACTTTAACAACCCCAACTTCCCTCTCGCCCCCTCACCCCACCCCGGCATCCAGCCAAATAGTCCCACCATTACTGGTAATTGGACGAACCACCGGCCTACCGCCTGCTGCTAGGCTGATATTGAAAATCACTCCACTTTGAGCGCCCCCCTCCCCCGCGGGGACCCCCCCATACCTGCTGTCCAAGGGGTCACTGTGTTCTTGAGTCCCATGGATTTTGGTGCCCGCTCACTTTCGGGCCAGGTTGGCCTACTCCTCCTCAATCGAAGATTCCCGCCAGGGCCCCCTGCCCCCCCACCCTCTTCCGTTGTATATTTCAACTCCCTGTCCCCTGTGGGCTGGACTGGCCCACTCCCCCGTAGTCAGAATCATTCCGTTCACTGTCCTTCGCCGGGGATGGCGTGTTTAATTTTCTGAATTTTCTTGAGCCTGTCTTCCTTCTCCTGTCTCCCTGAGGTCCATGTCCTCTAGCGCCTTCTGCGGCTATCCCTGTGGGTTCCCTCCATGGAGGCTGATCCATCACGTAGTCCTGAATGGCACCCCTTATGTCCTCCTCGGTGACCAGGGTCGTCCGCTAGTCCATGTACTGAAACGTGAGGGGAAAGGGGTAACCCCATCTATAGCCCACCCCCTTCCCCTTTAGCAACTGCGTCAGGGGGCAGCACATCCTGCGTTTGGCCAGTGTTTAGAGGAGAGGTCCTGAAAGATGGACACCTGGGCATTGTTATACGTAATCTCCCGCGCTTTCCTGGCCTCCTCCAGCACCTTTACTTTTTCAGTGAAATCGGACCAAGATGGACCAGGGAGCCCCTGCCCTACCTCCGGCTCTGTGGACCCGGTCGAACGTTCGTTCCGTTGTCATGTCATCTGAGAAGAGATGGGCGATCATGTCTCTCACCGCCCGGACCAGATCTCTCTCCGTTTCTCCCTCCGACTCCGGAACACCGAAAAATCTGAGTTTGTTCCTCCGTTCCCTGTTTTCGAAATCGTCCATTTGCCTGGCCTGCTCTTCATCCCTCTTTTCTAGAGCCGACAGTCTCAAGTTCATTTCCATCTCCTGGGTCAATGACGACGATTCGTTGGTTTCCAGCTGTAGCAGTCTGTCCACCCTTTGGTCCATTTTTTCCATTTTCTGGGCAATGTCCGCACGCATGTCCCTGATCTCCTGCAACATGGAGGCAAAACACTTTTCCATTGTTATGGTAGATGGGGGGAGAGTCTTTGATTGGGCCATTGCACTCTTTCGAACCGGGCCGCTGCTCTCACCCCTCGCGTCTTGGTACCGATATTCCTAGAGCGTTTTTTGCCAGCTCATCAGGCCCCCCTTCCCCTCTCTCCGGCTAGAACCCTCAGGGAGTAACTGAGAGGTCCAAATTGAGAGTCTGCCCTCTTTCCTTTTGTCCTGACCGTCTCTGGCAGACTGCATCTGGGCAGGCACATGCCCCACCGACCTCGGGGTGGGGGCCACACACCCTATTCGTTCTCTTTGTGGCCTTCTGAGTCCTCCTGTCACTTCTGTGGGCGAGGGTGGGAGATGTGAAGGGGTTGGTGGCGTCCGCCGGGGCAGAACTGCGGATGTTCACTCGGGGGGGCAGCGCTCGTGCCACACCGGCCTATTTCGGTGGTCCGTGCTCCCTTCTTACTGCGCCCTCAGGCGGGCAAACTCCCTGGGGTGGGAACCAGGGGCCACCACCTGGGTAGATTCTGGGTGCAGGGCCTCCACCACCCTGTTTCCGATCCCTTGGGGGGTGCAGGATTGTCCTCCCATCCACTGCCCCCACGGGGATGGGGGGCCCCGAGGGCCCGGTAGCTCTGGGTACAGGTGTTCACTCGGGGGGGGGCAGCGCCCGTGCCGCCCCAGCTTTTTCTGACTGCCCGTACTCCCCTCTTAGTTCCCCACCAGGCGGGCACATGCCCTGGATTGGATGCCAGGGGCCACCACCTGTGTGGGTTCTGGGCATAGGATCTCCACCTCTTCACTTCTTGTCACTCGGGGAGAGCAAGGTTTTCTTTCCTTCCATTACCCCCGTGGGGGGCCGAGGACCCGGCTGCTGCAGCACCGTCCTGACAACTCTCCTGCACTCGACAGGGCTCCACGGGCCCAGGCGTCACGCAGCTGGAGGTGTGCCGGTGTGTGGGCCGGGGATGGGTCTTCCTTCCCCTCCCAGGCGGAGTAGGCCCAGATGGGCCTGTGAGGCCAGGCCCGCGGTGGCCCCGCTCGAAATGCCTTCACTTGGGTCTGTGGGCCGGGGTCGCGAGTCCTACACTGCTTGTTTCAGTGTCCGGGACCGGAGTTGGACAAGCGTCCTCACCGCCAACGGGCCCGGGCCTTCGATGCAGTTCACTGCCGATTGGGGGGAGGGGCTCTCACCTCGCTCCCGTGCCGTCACCCAGCACCGTGGGCCTCCGCAGGTGGGTTCTCCGCCGAACCTCTGGTGACTACCCTGGAGGGGCTGGAGGGGGGAGATTGGTCGCACCAGGCGAGTCCAGCGGCTCTGGCGCCCTACGTCCCTTCCCGCCACCCCAACGGCACGCGGATTTCTCATGGCTCTTCTCACCGGGCTGGGCCACGGGTCTCGTTCACGGGCTCCTGGGGGTCTTTTAGTGTCGCACTTTCAACCGGGGGGGCCACCGGGGCTTACTGCTTCGGCTGGCTGAGGTTGACCCATGGAGGGGTCTCGGGCGGGGGGCTCAATCCCTGGTCTTAGCTCATCTTCGGTGGGAGCTCAGACGTCAGGCTGCCATAGCCTGTGCGCCCCCTGGTGGCCTTCCCCTGAAACTCCTTTTACTGATTCGACTAGAGAAGCTCTGGAAAGGATGACGTCTTCATTTGGGTTGGTGGGGCCAACTAACCCCAAGACAAACTTTGCTGGAAGACCTTCCCCAACTGGCTGTACTTCTTTGCTGCTGCTGGAACCAAATGCCAGGGGTCTAGAAATCCGTAGTCGAGTGCAACGTCTTTAAGCCAGACCGAAGCTCAAGGAAAATCCTGAGGACCCTCCCGAAGCAGGATGACCCAAGCAAAAGTAACCTCACCAGAGTGCTGGACTCAAGGATTGAAGGAAGCCCATCCAGTATCCAAGATCTGCGGTGCTGCTATTTGCTGGTAGCTGAAACCGCAAAGTGCAGTTGAACTGAAAAGAGCCGTAGCTGCTGCCGACCTTCGAACTTCAGTGCAGGTGTCCTCCAGATGTCCTCCCTTTTGTCCCCATGACTGAGGCCCAGGAACACAGGGTCTGCAACTCTGCAACAAGGACAGAAGCCAGCTGGATCCTCTTCTTCTAACCTAAGGTACTGTTCCGAGAAGGGGTACTTACCGCTTTGTCTGTAGCTTGCCTGTCTGAGTTGAGATTAGCAGTAGCTGCTTTTCTAGAGTTATTCTAGCTCTGCGTTTCATACATGTAACAGTTTGTGGTCCAAAAGTGATTTTCTACAACAAACGCTCTTACCTTTTGCAAGATTTTCTGCTATCTAAGAAGTGCCTCGGCTCCATAGACTTTGTTCCAAATTGACTTTGAAAATTGACTTTGGCTGTCCTTGCTCCCTGCAGACTCTTCTAACCCTTTGACTTTGATACTCACTGTCCCTCATAGGTGATGCTTTGGTTTTTAACTAATATTGCTGGGAAAGGTTTTATCTAGACTTCATTGGGAGATTTAAGAGTGCTCACATGCTCTGAGGAACTGTTAACCTTGTTTCCTTCCCTTAACCTTTCCTTTCCACAACCTTAGAATTTGACCAAGTGCAAACGTGATATATAAATGCCATGACTGTTGTAGTAATTGAAGTCTGCCCAGGGTGTAGGCAGTGTGTATGAAGCATCTCTTAAGAGTTTCTACTTCATTCTGAGAACGTGCTATGAAGGGTATTTGTATTATTATTGTTATTGTTGCACAGTGCCCTTTTTAATGAAGGCTTATTTAAAACTGACCGTTAAATAATTATTTTACTAGGAAACCTTAAGTATAAGTGTTACTTGGATACTTGTATGTGTGGATTGCGATGCGACCGCTCTACAGCTCACATGTACCCCTCTTGAGATAGGTCTGACTGCTCAGTCACTCTACCAAAGTATGTAGTCCAGACCAGTCTCCCACAGGATTACTGCATAGAATCTTGCTGAACAGCCCCTCCTGCGCTATACTACAAGATAGCGTCTGAACTGAGAGTGATGTGCTTTGGAACACAACACCAAGTTGCCATCCATGCATATATAAGATTGTAGGTGCTAATGACGATTTTGAAACTGAACCCATCTTTATGTGAAGTGGCCATACAGAAGACCTGCTTCTGTATATTAATTCAATGTACTGACATCCAGAGTCTTCACAGCAGTACTAACCGTTGAGTATGGCTTCAATGCCTTTAGTTCTTAAAAGTTCCACACAACCAAATGGACATTAATTTAATCTTTTATCACAGCTACTGTCAACAGGAGGAACGATGGGGATGGATGGAGGGGGTTTATCAGGGCCCAACAGTAGCATGGGGCTGGCCCATTGCGCTTTGATATATGCCCACCATTAGCGGGCTACTATTTGCGTAAGCGTGCCCCGGCACAGCCATTCATCACACAGAGGTGCGTCTAAATGTGCCTTGCTGTTAACGATCCGCCATGACATCACCATCCACGGTGCAGCCCCCGGCGCCACAAGCGATGTGCAGGAATATGGAGACGTATACTTTGAGCTCAATATTTAAAGAGACGAACATGCTGGAAGCTGCCAGTCACGCTGGATGGCATGGCACGGATTATGCATGGCGCCCTACTTCCCTTTCTGGGCAGTAAATCAATGCGCTGCATGAGAAAGCATAGTACAGAGCACACTCAGACAGCTAATAAATCACCATGGAACATTAACGCTGATGACTTTGAAGCGTGCCCCTTTGTAGCTTTTTAATTATATTTCCCTACTTAAATTGAATGTGCGAAAAGATTAACTGAGACAATAAATTCAAGGAGGAGAAAACGGTCTCATCTCCCCAGTCTTGCAAGCTCAAAACAAACTGTAAATGATGCAGAGAGTGGGGGCTTTTATCGTTGCAGCAATGACTGGTTAAACAAGAGACAGTGCTGTTGATACAGAAGAAACGCAAACGTTTAAAATATTATATACAGTCTATATATAGATATATATAGATATATATATATATATATATATTTATTTATTTGCGTACACACTATTCTAAAATTCTATCGCGTATGGTGCCCTGATGAGCTTAGGTCATGAGTTGACCCTTGCAGTTGGTAATACATTTTTGAAAAGGCAGTGGTTGGCAGATTGCATTCAATTTCACGTTGAAAATGTGTTGAGACATGAGAAAGCATCAAAACCAGAATCCCAATTTCCTACATGGGATGCTGCCAAATCGGAAAACAACCTGGAGCCACCCTTGGATAAGTCCCTGCAGAAGAATTGAGCGGCCCCGTGGAGCTCTAGAGAAGATTCCCAGAAATGTCTTCTAGAATCTCGCTGGAAGCAAGACACTCATGTCTAGTTGCGATCTGAAGGATCATCAAAAGATGAACATCTCCCAGGCTACCCTCGCACTTGGGGACTGTTTTCTGTATCCCTGCAGTCCCCTACCAGCACCCGACACCTGCTGTCTGCACTTACCCTTGCATTTGCCACCAGCTGGCTGCACTTTTACTTATTGCTTTTATTTATTCTATGTATTTCTTTTTACTGTCGATCCCCATGTACTCCACTGTGCCGTCCCTCTCCCCCCACATTTTTCCCCTTCCCGTGCACTTGCACAATCTCAATGACACCTGGCCCAGTAAGATCGTTGTCTCTGTCTTCCCTCTGTTCCCCCTCCTTTGCCTCATCGCGCCTTGAGACACTTGTGTATAGGTGCGTTATGTTTGTTTGTTTGTTTACTAATTTCTAGGGTGCACTTAACCCTTAGGTAACTGGGCACAACAGAATACAAGAATACTTACAGCTTAGTTACAGAGTAGAGAGAGATAGAATAGGGTACATACAAGCAAGAAATTATGAAGTCAGGTGGTCGGATAAGGTTCCGATGTACATAGTTACTGGGTAAATATGCAATACAATAGTAAGCTAGGTGCACGTGGGCACATAGGCATAAGTTCCGATGTACAGAATCACTGAGTACAGTACAATAATGAGCTAGGTACAGATGTATATACAGGCTGAGTTTTCAAGGCTAGTGCAAATAGTCATGCTAGTCATTGGATCGTAACCAGTTGAGGGTGTTGCGTCTGAAGATGTAGTAGGACTGATCAATTCTGAGCTCAAGTGGGAGCGCATTCCGGTGTTGGGCAGCTTTTACTGGAAAGCTGCTTTTGCCGGTTATAAATGCCATATCATATATCATATCTGCCAAGGACACCCCGTAAGAGTGAATGTGATATCTCCCACCCCCTTAGCTCCTAGATGTCCAGTGGAGCTGAGTTCAAGTGCTACACAGTAATCAATGGAAAACCTTTTGTGCTCTATATCAGGTTGGCTTGAGGCCCTTTTGCATCGCTAGGCACTCTCCCAAGAGAGATCAATTGTGACTTCTAGCTCTAGAGCCATTCAAGGCTTTTGTGCTGTGCACCAACTTATGTGGCTCCCACATATATTTGCTTGTGCTGATTTCAGGAAACAAAAGATACTGGTTTCCCAAATATTTCAAGATGTAAACAAACCAAAGCACAGATGGGTGAGAACTGGGGCCTCAGAAAGAGTGACTACCAGCAGCCTCTGCTTTGGCGGTTCCATGCCGTCAACATAGTGGCTTCAGTTTGCAGCAAATTAAAATAGATCTTTGCTTGAAAATGCAGAAAAAATAATTCTGCAAACATGCCCATGGGAGGTCAGGGCAGGGGGTCACAAGGGCAGTCCATATAGTTTCCACACCAAAGGTAGATACAAACCCTAGCTATAGCTCCTTGCAATCCTCCTGACAGGACTGACATCACTGCTTTAAGAGTGGGCCCACAGGGTACATGTCATCCTCTGTGCACTTTACCTTCAACAATGCCACGGGAAAAGCCTTTACTCGGCTTGCATTTTGGGGCATTACTGGTTCACTTTCCCACTACACCCCCACAAGCCTGCTGAATGGTTGGTGATATAAATGATCACAAGCCTTCTTCGGGCTGTCGAAAAACACGTGGTATGAAAGGGTCTAAAGGAAACCCCCGGATGCAAGTCTTGAAATCCTGTGAAAGCACTGCCTATTTTTTGTTACCACACCAATTTGAATGACATGTTATCCTGCATTCCAAAGTGACGTTGAGTGGTGCAATGATTGTGACCATTGAGAATTCATTGGCCGTTTGGAAGAGAATCCGTCGGAGAACGCGGATCACCGGCCTGTGCAGAGATGCAGAGGATCGAGGTAGACACTCGGACAAAGGATTGAGAACCATGCAGAGGGCGTAGTGGGCAGAGGCCAAGGGCTCCACGAGGAACGCTGGCACTTCAATGAAGGTGGGGACCCTAACCAGGTGGGGGGCTGCTGAGGCAGAGAGCAAGCAGAAGTACCAGCGTCCAGTCACACAGGTGCTAAAGTCCCGAATGGGAAGATGAACAAAAGATCTGATCATCCATACTGAAGAGGAAACAAGGGCGTGGATCTGCAGGGAGCAGAGACGCTGACTTCAGTACTGAGTTTTGCTGTTGGAATGAAGGTTGACGGCTATAGTGGGGGACTGATTGGAGGGTGTAGAAACTGATAGAAGCAGGACTGAACAAGCCTATGACACACCTGGTGCTGAGATACCAAAGACCATGTGAGGGTATGAAAGCAGGATACCAGCAGGGCTGAATGAGCCCATACTCCACCTGGCGCAGAGAAACCAAAGACCTTATGGAGGGGGTGACTGGAAGATATAAAACAGGGCGGTATGAGCTCATAGCTTACCTGGGAGTGAAAAAAAGAAGATCACAGGAAGGGGTTAAAGGGACATATTATGTAGGGTTGAACAAGCCTGTAACTCACCTACAGCTGAGTAAAGGAAGACCACAACCCAATCCACAGAGTAACATGCTTGTGATTATGACTGTAGGGTTTACTGTGTCACAATGGCTATGCGATCATTGTTGATTGAGTTTGGGTAGTTTTAATAGTTTAGAAGTGAATTAAAGATTAAGATGCTGGGTGTCAAGCAACTTTACATTGTGTGACCACTATTTTTAATGCTCATATGTTACTTCTACAAGACAGTGAATGTGCACCAATGCTAAACAAGAGTGAGAACATTATTAATCTGTTTCAATTCATGAGAACTAAAGACACTATAATGCATTGGTAAAATGATTGTTGGTTTATGACAGAACTGTATAGTGACGATATTGACATCATCTTATGATTAGCATATCCGAAAGGGTAACAAGCTTCGGTAGATGGGTAACTCGAGAGGCAGGCTAATGACAATATCTCTGTCCAGTAGTGCTCCTGTCAGGTGCTCAGAGTAGTGGTTTCTCTTGCACGGAGCAGAGAGATCCAACTCCAGTCCAGAGCCCTGCATTATGAATAGCATTTTTCTCTGGCACAAAACTTTCCACAGCCCCAGGTGTGCATTCAGACCACCTTCGAGGAGGAGGTTAGGCTCGGTCATGCATGGTAGGCTGGAAATCATGAAATGGGGTCTAGGTGGAGTTAACAGGCTGGGAGGAGACAGGTCAGATGGCCGATTACACAGCCATGGAGGCAGATATAAGGTTCACAGGGAACTACGTTGAGCAGGATGTTCTCATTTACAGTAGAAGAGGAAGTGTGGAAGGGGGTGGGGCATGTCCAAGCGGCAACGGAGATGGTGCATACTTCTGGAGCTCCGAGAGCCGAGGAGTCTTTATATATGCTGAACGACATACTTTTTGCTTCAAAATACTACAATCAAGTTGGAATGGCAACGCCACTTACTAGTGATGCTTACATGTGTCTGCAGCGCTAAAACAACTTTCATTCCTGTTTTCCTCCGACTCATGGTGTGGGCTTCCCTCAAGAGATCGTCTCTTGTAGCCAGAATGGGTAAGGTGACTGCATTCCCTTGATGGTCGGTGCAGAACATTTTATTCCGGCAGATATTTTCATGTACGGCATGCTTATATCTCAACTGAATCTGCCGGTGAACCATATCCTGACTGCTCGGCTGGATCGGTGGCCTTGCGTCATTGGTGATGCTGACGCGTTCTGTCAGCTGATGGGCACACGCATACCGGACATCCCGCTCGTGTTTGGAAGCACGATTTTGCCACCACAAAGGCAGTAATTGTTGTTCTACTTCTCTAGGAGGATTCTGCATCTTTGCGCTGACAGACTACAAAATTGGTTATCATTTAATTATATTAAATATTATTGAAGCCTAACCCAGCAACTCTTCTTTCTTCATCTACCAATTCAACTGTGTCGTTGTGATCATGGATGTCTAACTGCTGCCCTATAAAGCAAACGACTTTCAAAACTTGGATGTGCAACATCAAATAACCACTTTGTCCTTTTTTCACACTCACTCCCCATTATATTCATATGAAAATAGCGATTTAGTGCAGCCTGGCTAGTTTATTTTGCATAGCCATTCGGAGCCTTATTTATTGAGATTTACCTAGTTGCATAAAAAGAACAAGTTAGTTTCATGGATTCATAACTATTTACATCCCACAACAAATCAAAACTGTGTCCTAGTTAGATATATTTAGGCATTATTACTTACCTGCCTTTCCATCAACTATCATTTTATTCGTGGAACAACTTGCTCATGCTCCTATAAGATTTTGGTGGATCTAACAGTTGCCATAACTCTTGTAGTGTGCACCTTATTCATTTGCGTGAACTAATCCAATCAACTTGTGGCTGTGCCCTTTAGTTATCCTCTTTGTAGTAGCAGCTTTTGTCAATTTGCATGCCTACTTGAGCACATGTTCGTCTGACCTCACCTTCCCTAATCAACTTAACTCATCACGATGGCTGAGTCAACGAAAACTGCGACATCACCTGACAATGCACCATTCAATGCATGTTCTGAGAAAATTCTTGAGGAACTTGGCAATATTTGATCCTCCATTTACTCATTAGACTCCCATGCCTCCTTCATTCAAGAAGAGATTAGAGGTTTCAAGATTGAAATCAAGTCATTCTCCGGCAGACTTGAAGAAATGGAAGAAAGAGTTGGAATCGTGGAGAATAAAGTGGAGGGCCTTGGAAGCATGCAAGTACGACTTTCGCAACTGGAAAAGGAAGTCACGGAAATAGAAGATAGAAATAGAAGGGACAATCTTCGCTTCTACGGAATCCCTGGAAAAATTTAAGGAGATGACCCTATCAGTTTTCTTACCAACTGGATCCCCGCAACTCTAGGGATCACTTTGTCACCTCCATTGGAATTGCAACATGCTCATAGAAACAGACCCTTCTCCTCCGGCAACAACACCTCGCCTAGAACCTTCATTGCTCGTTTCCTATAACATCAGCTAGAATGCCAAATCCTTCTTACTGCCAGGGAAAATTCCCCTATCCTTTTCCAGAACAATCAAATCTTTATCTCCGCAGACTTTTCTAGAATTACCCAAGCGAAAAGGAAAAGAATTCTTGATATTAGAACTCTCTTGAAATCCCTCAGCATTATACATGGTCTGTTGGATCCTGCAAGGATTATTATAACCATTCTGGACGGCCCCAGTAAAGAATGTACGGACCCAAATGATCTCCATAATTTACTTCAAGTTTTACAAACATCACCGATGGAAATAACCTCCCCGAACTCTTTGGTGAACACTTCCAAATGGGATCCTCCACTTCATTCTCGGACTTTCAAAATACCCAAGAACCAACATGTCAGATATACAACCAAATGCATCAGATCAACATCCTCAATCCCATTGGATGCTCCCTCCACTTCAGCTCATCTGAGGGACAAATCAAGATCTCCCATTAAATCATTTGATCCTTCTTTCTCAACTGTGCAAACTTGATCAACTCCAAATCTGCAGTATATTCCGTCATTGCCTTAACCGCCTTACAAACTATTCCCTTCTTGATCTTCTGGCTCCATTGCCTTGTAGTGTTGTTGGTTGTTCATGCTTATACAACTTTGGTAATAACTCTCTCCTCTTGTTCTTTGCTTCTCCTCATCTGTGCTTATTTCGTCTCTGTACTCTGGTTCCCCCATCAAACTCTTGCACACTTTATTTCCAGTTAATCTCACCTGTACCCTTTTGCCAATACTTATTCTTATATATCCTTTTCTATCCAACTTATGCATTCTTTGATGTTCTTCCTTCTTTTGTCGTCTCCCACCATTTTGTTTTACCCCATATACTCCAATATTAATATTTGATTTCTATTCCATTAATGTTTTACAATATTCTGAACGTTGCTCATTGCAGTATAAAATGTGTTATTATCCACTGATTTATACCCTATTTTTGCCATTAACTACTTTATCTGTACTAATGTCTGTTAAATTCATCACATGGAATATTAAAGGATTGTTTCATCCTATTGAATGTAGTAAAGTTACCTCTCAACTTTCCAAGCAAAAAACCCGACATTGTATATCTCCAAGAGACTCATCTGAGTTTAGATATCGACAACCTCAAGATTAGAGCCCTATGGATTAGTCATACACTTTATTCAAATGCATTAGAAAAGAAATGTGGAGTTTCTATATTGATTAATAAACATTTGAATGTTTCATTAGTAGCTGAAGAAAAAGACCCTGAAGGCCGATGGATCATCATTGATGCAATCATCAACAACTTACCTATTAGTATTGTTAATGTGTACAGCCCCAATGTTCTCAACCCACATTTTTGGTCTAATTTTAGTACTAAGCTCTCACTAAAGAACCCTGATAAACTTATTTTTTGTGGAGATATGAATCAGATTCTTGACTTTGTCCTTGATCGAAAATCCTCCTCGAATTTTGTCAACTCCAAATCTCTGATCAGTTTCTTAAACGTATATCAAAGTCTAAACCTAATTGACTCCTTGCGATTCTGCCATCCTGACACCAAACTTGTTACGTTAAACTCCCCTCCCCATCAATCCTTTTCCAGAGTAAACTATATTTTTTTAATTCCTCACTAACTTCTACCATTTTGAACTCTGATATTTGTGCCATTACTATCTCAGATGATGCTCCTGTTTCCACCATCCTCGAAGGGATACCCATTAGCAAACTTTCTACAAGATGGAGATTTAATTTGTTTCTACTTAAAGATAATTCCTTTATTGAAAAAACTCACACCTTCATTAAAGAATCTGTCAGGAATAGGGGCTGGGGCAGGCGTGGGGTGCTACAATTTTCTAGTTGAAGTACATGGAGCTGCGGGAGACTAAAACTACACTTCCCAGGAGCCCTAGGTGTGAATGTAGTTTTCTTGGTTACGCGTGCATTGCCAGCTGAACCTGATTTGAGAACAGCTTATCATCCGGCAACGGCCCAGCGCAGGTGCGGCTTATTCTGACTATGGAACATTTTTCAGCTGGAGAAGGAGGTTTCTGCTCGCTACGCAGCTTGGCATTTTGCTGAACTTCAGGACGGAGCACGCAGGTCGGAGAGGCAAGGACTCTACCGGGTTAATAAGTACAAGGAGGGGCTCGGGCATGAAGCTACATGTGCGGGAGTCGTAGTCTTTGCTAAACGCCCAGGGGAGTAATTTATGAGCCGGTCCAAGTGTCGGGGCCTGCGCCATGTTTTCTATGTGCTTTTCTGGAACTTTTTGCAGTTAGGAAACGTATGAACTGTAAGGTGCTAAAACATTGTGTTAGAACACGTCAATAGACAAGCAATCCGCATATCAGGGGAGCATGTGTGCTAAGAAAACATGTGTCCAATGTTTGAAGTACAGCTAGTGCTGCAAACTAATGCTGGCTATTAAGTGCTATTTATGTTTCCTTATGTGCTGCTCATGCCTGCCCAAAGGGCCATTCGTTTTTGTCTTATCATGTTGGGAACATTCCCAGTTGTCTGTTTCATTACGCTTATTGCAAAGTGTTCACAATGTGTTTATGTCATCTGTTACATGTATTAAGGTGTGCTTGATCAGGTTGAAGCAGGGGACAGGTATATTGGTGTAATACTATCTCATGTTTATGTGCATTCCAATATTGAGTTATAGGAGTAGATATAAATATGCTCAGATAGGTCAGGATTTTCCCTGTGCTTCCCCATACCTATCCAACTTACGTGTTTCCTCAACCTCTTCCCAGTGTTCCTCATTCCACCACCCTATCCACAACCTCTCCCTAATCCCTCTTGCCCCCCATTGGCTGCCACGTGGTGACCTGTGTTATATCTATCAGGTGCCTGTGGCAACCACGGTGGGAGGGTCGAATTCATTCGGCTTCTGTGGTTCGTGGGAGAGTGTCGAGCTCTCTTCCCCTAGTGTGATTGTGACATAATATGCCACCCTTATATTGGGATACTCACAACCACCCAAGCCAAATGGAAGCCTTTGGCTGGTGTGCTAAAGGCCCTCCAAGAGATTCAGGTGGAATTAGCCCATGCTTGACAGGAATCCACCACTTTGAAAGCACAGGTACAGAGTTTGGTAACGCAAGGTGCACCCTTGGAGTGGACCAGTGCATCTACAGCTATGGGAGCTTCCACAAGTAGGAGCTCTACTGTAATTATTCAACCTCCAAGTAGTGTACCCTTGGCAGCACCTGAACGATTTTCAGGGGGATCCCCGGAAGTATATGATGTTTCCTACTCAATGTAGACTCCATTTTTTGTGTAAACCAACAGCGTTTGAGACTATCCAGGCAAAAACAGCATTTGTTATATCTTATATGACAGGAGATGCAGCGGCCTGGGTGATGCCCCTGGTTCAAAAAGATGACCCATTGTTATATAATTGGGATGGTTTTCTGGCAGAATTTGGCAGATTGTTTGACAGGCAGGAAGTGTCACTGGCACATGATAAGGAGTTGTTGAGATTAAGGCACGGATCACGCGATCTGGTAACATATGTGACACAGCTCAATCTGTTGGTGATTGAAGCTGATTGGCCAGTGCAAAACAAACAGTGTTATTTTATCAGGGGCTACGAGAGGAACTGAAGGATGCAATCGCCCAGGTAGAGCTTCAACCAGGTAACTGTACTGCCATGGTAGATCTAGTATTATGGTAAGACCATCGAATGAATGAGAGGAAGGGTGACAAGAAAAGACCGGAATAAGTACCTTTTGTGAGATTAGATAGGAGTAGGGGTGGAAGGGCCAGTGAGGTGGAACCAATGCAGATTGGAAGCGTAATAGTGCCATTGTCAGCTGGAGAAAAAGAACAGCATAAGACTAAACACTTGTGCCTGTATTGTGGGCAGGCAGGTCACTTTATACGTACATGCCCTAATACTCTGCAGAAGAGTGTAGGGGGGCAGTGGAGCAAGAAGGAAGTGGGAAAAGAGATGGGCCTGCCTTAGGGGGAACACAGGTGACAGGCTCAAAGGAATCAAGGTTCCCCAGGTGGGTAGCAAATACAGTTGGGAGTAAGACCTCCCATTTATACATTTTGGTGACTTTATGTTTTGCTATGACCAAGCAGGTGGTACTGGCGATGGTGGACTCAGGGGCCACTGGCAATTTCTTGGATATTACACTGGCAGAACAGCTGGGATTGCCCTTGCAGGATAATCAGCTGGTTGTCAGGTACATATATACATGGGGTCAGGTGAGGCACATACATATATTGGAAGGGTTTTGGTGAATTATGATTTGTTTTTTATTTATATACAAAAGTTTGACATTAACCTTCATTGCAGCCTTTGGAAAGTTCCCCAAGCCTAGATGGAGGGGTCCAACCTAAGTTCTGATTGGCTGGCGTTTGTTTATTGAAAGGACAGTGAACGTTCTAAACTGCCTTTCATCGTCGAAGCCCAGCTGAGAGGACGTATGTAAAAGTTGCTCCTGCTTAACTTGATCAGGGGATTGAAGTTTCAAGCGGTCGAGCGGCTTCTTCTGAGAATTAAACAGGAATTGAGTTTGGAGTTCATTTGGATACAGGACAGGAATAAGAAAATTCAATTGGCAGTAAGAAGAACTTTTTCAAGACTCTTTCAGGAGATAAGTGACTTCTTTACTTCTCAATGTTGGTGTAAATATTAATTCAGAACTTTATTTATTCTACTTAATTTATTTTAAAAAGTTTGAGAAAAGAATGTATTTAAATTGAAACGGTTCAAGAGCTCTAGCGCGTTCATCTTAACCACGCATGTGTTTCTATGAGCTACATGATTCAACAAAGCTAGCGCGTGTTGGAGCCGTTAAGTAAAGCATAGCGCGTGTGAACAAGAGCGCTAACGTTAAGCTACGTGTATCTACGGAGAAAGTGTATTGCTTTGTAAGAATCTTTGCATGTGTGTGCGTATGTATTGCTATGTGGAATAACAGCATGTGAGCGGGAACTTAGGTTATGGGAAATTCAACAACACGTGTGCGTGCCTTTTGCTACGTGAAAAAGACAGCGCGTGTGCGTGTATTTTGCTACATGGAACAACAGCGCGTGTGCAACCACTTTGGCTACGAGAATTCAATCACGCGTGTGCATGTTTTTTGCTATGTGAATTGATAGCGCGTGTACGAGTTTTTAGGATATGTGAATTTTAAGCACGTGTGCATTTTTCTTGGCTTTGTTGATTTTTAGCACGTGTTCGCGATCTTCAGACTAAGTGAATTTTCAGCGCGAGTTTCAGGCTCTTCTTTTCAATGAGACTATTCATTGCATGAAAATACTTTTCCTATTGGATTTCTTTGGAACTTTCTATGCTTCAAAATGAACTTCAGAAGTTTGTAAAAACGTTTTGTTTGGAACTGAATCTCAATTGAAGATTAAGGAGTCGCAGGAAAAGATTGCAAATGCATTCTAGGACCTAACTATGAAGGCAGAATGATCATAAAGATTCCAAACATCTTGTAAGAAAAACTTATCTACATATACACTTTTCAGGGCAAATTCAGGAGAAGTATCAGGTATGGTCTTTTAAACTATTTAGTTAAGGATATAGTTTCTAAGGTCAGTGACTCAGTGAGTAATCAAGGTGTTGTATATGCTTCTGTTTCATCTACAGGTGTTGAACCAGCTAGTCAATAGCTTCCAGCCTGGTGTTTGTTATTTTATCCATTTTCCCCCTTTCCTTTTGAAGTGTGGTAAACTGAGCTGTTAAACTATTCAGAGCTCTGAGTGCTACATTTTAGGGGGATTGTCGGGGGTTCAGCAGCTTCCGCAGACGCAAGACCAGAATCTCAGCATGGCACAGGTAGGAGGAGTCCAGTCAGTCAATGTGTCTCCTTTCAGTGTCACAATGTGTCAGGTCCAATACGAAAACAAACTAAAGCCTTGTATATGGTATGTGAATCAGGCCATAGGGAAGAGAAAACCTTTGATTTGATAGTAGCACCTCAGTTTGGCCTGATTTTGGGAATTTCTTGGTTGGTACAACATAATCCAAGGATTGATTGGGAAAAGCAGACAGTCTGATTTGAGGAGCAGAGGTGCCAGGATCACATGATGCCGGAATTGAGGCCTGCAGCTTTTTTGGCAGACCTGGGGCAGGTAGCTGAGGTGGTGGGAGCAGTGGGACCAGGAATACCCCTGAAGTACATGGATTTTGTTAAAGTATTTGATAAAGGTGGAGCAGAAAAGTTCCCTCCCCACCGACCATATGATTGTGTAATTGAATTGGAGGCTCGGGCGAAGTTGCCGTGCAGTCAAATCTACGAGCTTACTGAAACAGAAAATAAATACCTAAGAGAGTATCTGGATGACAAGTTGGACAAAGGGTTTATTAGACATTCCACCTCCTCGCCATTATTTTTTGTTCCAGAAAAAGGGGGGACATTGCGAACATGCATAGATTACCGCACATTAAATAAGGTAACGGTAAAGAATAGATTTCCATTGCCATTAATTTCAGTCTTACTAGATCAGGTGAGGGCAGCTAAGATCTATACTAAGTTAGACTTGAGAGGAGCATACCACCTTATACGAGTGAAAGGTGGGGATGAATGGAAGACTGCATTCCGGACATAGTTTGTCTGTTTGAATATCTTGTCATGTATTTCGGGTTATGTAACCAGCGGCATTTCAGCTTTTTATGCAGGAGGTATTGAGAGAATTCATTGATGTTTTTGTTTTTGTCTATATAGATGACATTTTGATGTATTCATCATCTCAGGAGCAACATGTAAAACATGTGAGAGAAGTGCTACAACGGCTACAGGAGTACCAATTGTGTGTGAAGCTAGAGAAGTGTTCTTTTCACATGACTCAAGTTGAATTTTTGGGCTTTATACTAACACCGACAGGTATTGTAATGGATCCAAAGAAGGTGCAGGCAGTGAGAGATTGGCCTTCTTCCCAGTGCATAAAGGACATACAATCCTTTTTAGGGTTTGCCAATTTCTACCGCCGTTTCATCAGAAATTTCTCAAAAATAGTAACTCCGATTACGCAGCTACTTAGAAAAGCAGTGGAGTTTACTTGGAATCAAGAGGCAGATAAAGCGTTTCAGGATTTGAAGGTAGCCTTTACTACAGCACCGGTGTTGAAACATCCACACACGGATAAAGCATTCCAAGTGGAGACTGACGCTAGCAATGTTGCGTTAGGGGCCCTATTATCGCAGAAAGATGAGGAAGGAGTATAGCATCCGGTAGCGTTTTACTCCAAGAAGTTATCTAGCTGTGAGCAAAATTATTCTGTCACTGATAAGGAGTTGTTGGCTATTCAATCTGATTTTCTGGAGTGGAGGCATTACCTGTTGGGGGCAAGGCATCAAGTGGTGGTGGTAACCGATCACAATAATCTGCAATATTTTAAGACTGCTCAAACACTTAGTCCTAGACAACTCCACTGTTCCCAGTATTTTAATGAATTTGATTTTATAGTGACCTTCTGGCCCGGGAGCAAGAATGGGAAGGCAGATGCATTAACAAAGCAGCAAAATATAGACAACGCAGTGCGTGAAGTAAAAGCAATAATTTCCCCGGAACAGGTCATTAGTGCTATTACTAAGAAATTAGTTCACCAAGTAAAAATGTCCCTGCAACCAACTTAACGTGAGAAATGGTGAGACAGTCATCCTGCAAGAACAGTGCGGGAAGGGCTGCCTTATTTTAGGGGATGACTGTATTTGCCTACTAAAGAGTTACAAAACAAGGCTTTGTATTGGTGCCATAACTCTCCTTTAGCGGGACACTCAGGCCAAAGAAAGATGCAAACAATGTTGGAAAAGTATTTTTGGTGTCCTAAACTAAGGCAGGATGTGGGGGTGTATTTGTTACAATGTGAGAATTGTTCACGTAATAAGGTGGACCATGTTAAGAAGAGAGATTTGTTACAACTGTTACCCATTCCCGAGAAATCATGGACTCACATCTCCATGGACTTCATTACGGATCTTCCCCCGATAATCAGTTTGACACCATTTGGGTGGTGGTGGATTTTATGTCTAAGCACGCCCATTTCATTCCATGTGTGGGGATACCATTAGCAGAGTTATTTCTCCAACATGTGGTGAGATTGCATGGTCTTCCAAAGAGTATTATATCAGATAGAGGCCCTCAGTTTACTTCAAGATTTTGGGGTGCTTTCTGTCGAATGTTGGGAATCAACTGTGCCCTATTCACAAGATATCACCAGCAAACAGGTGGACAAACTGAAAGGGTGAATCAAATCCTTGAGCAATATTTGAGAGGCTATTTAGGAGATGGCAGGGAATCCTGGGTGCAGGCACTATGGTTGGTGGAATTTACATATAATAATACCAAACACACCTCTTTGGGGATGGCACCTAATGAATGTTTATGCGGTCATTAACAGAACATGATACCGGAACACTTACCAGAGATGGAACGCATTCCAGTGTTACAGGAGCGCAAACAGTTGCTTCTTGAAATCAGACAGAGACCACTCATAAATTTGGAACAAGCCAAAAGAGCATATAGGAAACAGGCCGACAAGCACTGGCAGGAGAGTCTCAAGTATCAAGTTGGAGGCAGGGTTTGGTTGTCAACAAAGAATTTATCTTTGGTGGGGTCTCGTAAATTTATGCCTCGATTTATTGGGCTCTATGAGATAATAAAATGTGTGTCTTCTACAGCAATTAAATTACGTTTGCCAAAGACCTTACCTATATACCCGGTATTGCATGTGTCTTTGCTTAAACCTGCAGCTCCAGGATGACTACGAAACGGCCTCCGGCTATTGTTAAAGAAGGTCAAATGGAATATGAAGTAAGACACATTATGGATGCCAAAAGAAGACATCAACAACTATGGTATTTGATTCAATGAGGTGGTTATGGTCCTTAGGATTGTTCATGGGAACCTGCAGGAGCTGTGCATGCCCCCAGGTTGGAGAAACAATTTCATTTGCGACACCCAGAAAAACCTGGTCGTGGGAAGAGCCCTGGTAGAGGAGGTAATGTCAGGAATAGTAGCTGGGGCAGACGGGGTGTGCTACAATTTGCTTGTTGAAGTACATGGAGCTGCAGGAGGCTAAGACTACACTTCCCAGCAGCCTTAGGGTGCAAATGTAGTTTTCTTGGTTACGCGCGCTTTGCCAGCTGAACCTGATTGAGAACTGCTTATCAGCCGGCAGCGGCGCAGGGCAGGTGTGGATTATTCTGACTATGGAACCTTTGTCGGCTGGAAAAGAAAGAGGTTTCTGCTCGCTACGCAGCTTGGCATTTTGATGAACTTCAGGACGGAGCACGCAGGTCGGAGGGGCAAGTACTCTGCCGGGTTGGCTATTTCTCAGTGTACTCTTCGGATAAGTACAAGGAGGGGCTCGGGCATGAAGCTACATGTGCGGGAGTCGTAGTCCTTGCTAAACGCCCGGGGGAGTGATTTATGAGCAAGTCCAAGTGTCAGGGCCTGCTCCATGTTTTCTATGTGCTTTTCTGGAACTTTTTGCAGTTAAGAAACATACGAACTGTAAGGTGCTAAATCATTGTGTTAGAACACGTGGATAGACAAGCAATCTGCATATCAGGTTAGCATGTGTGCTAAGAAAACATGTGTCCATTGTTTGAAGTCCAGCTAGTGTGCAAACTAGTGCTGGCTATTGAGTGCTATTTATGTTTTCTTATGTGTTGCTCATGCCTGCACAAGGGGCCATGCATTCTTTTCTTCTCATGTTGGCAACATTCCCAGTTGTCTGTTTCATTACAATTATTGCAAAGTGTTCACCATGTGTTTATGTCATCTGTTACATGTATTAAGGTGTGCTTGATCAGGTTGAAGCAGGGGACAGGTATATTGGTGTAATACTATCTCATGTTTATGTGCATTCCAATATTGAGTTATAGGAGTAGATATAAATATGCTCAGATAGGTCAGGATTTTCCCTGTGCTTCCCCATACCTATCCAAATTAGGTGTTTCCACAACCTCTTCTGGTGTTCCTCATTTCCCCCACCCTATCCACAACCTCTCCCTAATCCCTCTCCCCCCCATTGGCTGCCACGTGGTGACCTGTATTATATCTATCAGGTGCCTTTGCCAACCACGGTGGGAGGGTCGAATTCATTCGGCTTCTGTGGTTCGGGGGAGAGTGTCGAGCTCTCTTCCTCTACAAAGTGTGACTGTGACAGAATTCTTTTACAATAACCACCCAAGCACACCTCCATTCACAAACACTGGGATGCCTTTCAAGCTAACCTTCGTGGATTCATAATACAATTTGTTACCATTAAAAACGACAATTTGAACTCTCTCATAACAACCTCCTAGCATCAATTAAACAACTTGAACAATCCTACTATGCAAACCGGGATCCCATCACCTTGAAAGCTCTTACTACTAAACGCATTGAATTCAACAAAATGTGTACTGATAGAGCGGGCAACTCCATACTTCGATTCAGAACTAAACTCCGCTATGGATCCAACAAAGCGGGTAAAATACTAGCCTCTTATCTAAAAAAGAAAAAAGATAAATCCCTCATTACCCAAATCATTTCTTCGGATGGCAACATATTAACCAAACCAAAAGATATTAGTGATGCCTTCCTTGATTTTTACTCCAATCGTTATGCCTCTGATCCCTCTATTAAGAATTCTGACATCCACTATTTCTTTGATGTGAATAAGAAGGCAAATCCCTCCAACCTGATCGACCTACCTCCCTTTGATGCACTTATCTCCCTTTCTGAAATCAAACAAGCTATACTCAAACTCAATCCTAACAAAGCCCCCGGCCCGATGGGTTCACCACAGATTTGTATAAAACTTTCATTGATTCAATTGCACCAAAACCTTTAGAATTATACTCCTATTATGCTGAAATTGGTCAAAGTGCTGGCTCTTTTGGTGAGGCTCTTCTAGTTCTTTTCCCCAAACCCGACAAAGACCCCTCATTAATTAAAAACTACAGACCAATGTCTATTATTAACTCTGATTCAAAAATGTTCATCAAAATCCTTGCAAAACAACTAGAGCTAACCCATCCCAAGCTTATACACAGTGATCAATTCAGTTTTTATCAAAAATCGTTACGCTTCTTCTAATTCCAGACACTTATTTAACATACTTTCCCATTCTCAAAATACTCATGAACCTTTAGCCCTTTTTGCCCTCGACGCTGAGAAAGCATTTGACCGTGTCGCTTGGTCCTTCATGTTCCGCTCCTCATCTTGGCATGGCCCTCCTCCTTACTTTATTAATCTAGTAAACATTCTTTACTCTTCTACTATCACTCGTATTCTTATCAATAAATCTCTCTCCTCCTCCTCCTTTCAAATTTAAAGTGGAACTCGTCAACGTTGCCCCCTTTCTCCCTTACTATTCAATCTTGCTCTAGAACCCCTTCTTCAAAATATTAGCTTGAACACTAACATTAAAGATATTTTTTATAAATAATATCGAAATTAAAGTATCTAATTATGCTGACAACATTCTGCTCTACCTCTCTAACTGCCCTCTCCATCCAACATCTGATATCTACTATCAATAACGTTTCTATCATCTCTGGATACAAGCTAAATTTTGATAAATCCAAAGTTATGCCTCTCACTAATTCTTGTAATCTCTCCAATACCCCCTTGTCTGGGTTGTCATGGCAACCCTCTCATGTTAAATATTTAGGGCTTCTAATTACTAAAGATATTCACACTACTGTCAATCTAAACACCAACCTTTTAATTGAAAAAGTTACTGATATGACTTCAAAAAGGTCACTTTTTTTTCTCATCTTGGTGGGGACGCCTCGACACTATCAAAATGATGATCAGTCCCATTATCCTTTATTCACTATCCATGATCCCCACATCAATTCACGCCTCTTTCTATAAAAAAAACTTGATTCCCTTCTTCTTAAATTCTTATGGAATCATAAAGTACCTGATATTGCCATCAATAAATTAAGACTTCCCAAGTCCTCGGGAGGAGTCAAATTCCCTAATGTCCAACTATGTCACAAAGCTTTTGTCCTAAAACAACTAATCATCTTCAAACATTGTGAATCTCATCTTAATAGTGCTCCCATTTGGATTAAGTTGAACCTAGCTTTCCCTTTCCCACTTCCTATTGACCTCTACACGGACCAACATCACTTCTTTCCCATCACTACACCTCTTTAAAATGGTTTGGAATAATCCTCCCCCTAATTCTTTCTCTAAAATCAACCCTGATGACCCTTTTCTCTGGATCAATCAACACAACTCCACCAAATCTAATCTTGTCACTATTTACAGATGGTACTCATCTGGTATCAAATTTATCAAAAAACTCTTTAACAACTCAGATGTAAACCGCTAACACTTGCCAACCTAATGATTGGATCTGTTACTAATCCAGTTATAAATCAGATTGACTCCCCTGATCTGTTTAATCTGTTCATAAGTATTGCTTTTCAGAATATTACGTATAATTGGAAGACTGCAACTAACCTATCTAATAATACTTGGTGGAACTCTATTTGCTCCACCCATCAAATAGAAACTTGCTATGCTTCTTCTTTTGGTGATATGCACAAATTTAACAGAAAATTGAATACTTTTGTTCAGTACCTCAACACTCATGATTAAATGTTATCAACTGCTCATTATGTTATCACTACCCTCTCCTTTCCTACTGTTTATGCCCTGTCTTTGTATCTATGTTCCCCCCTGTTTTTGTAATTGATTTTACTTTTCTTCTTCAATATGTTCATTGATTCTGACTTGCCCAGCATATTCTTGATCAATTGGATTTGTTCTGATACGTCAGATTATTTAATTGTTTACAAATGGATTACCTCCTGTTCTCATACCATTTGCTGTATGCTATTCTAATAAAACATTTTAAACAAAAAAGAATAAGAAAAGGAAGTGTGAAGAGGGAGCGGCATGGGAGGCACTTGTTTATGAATAGGTGTTTTGTTGGCTGGATAACAGAGAAGAATCTGTGTCTACAAAATGACCAATGGGTTCACAGCGAATTCCATTTGTGGGAATTCAGACCCAGATAATCTGATGCTCACGTAAGTGGGACGCCAACTGCATGCTTTTATGCATTCTGTCTCCTATTATTTGTGCACAGTGAGGTCTATGCAAACTACATAATAATAATAATAACAGTAATAATAATAATAGGAGATGCGATGCCAGATTTAAGGCCGAGGACACATATGGCAGCCTTAGTTTGAATATATTGAGGTTACTGTGTTTGGATAGTGTTAAGGCCTAGATAGAGGTTCAAGTGCACCAGGACCCGGTTACACTAGTTGTATTTGGCATTTGAAAATATGGTGCCATTTTCCAAAGTATGTAGAGTTGGAAATGGTTTTTTTTTAAAAAAGAGTTTTAATTTGAGTTTCAGAGTACAGATTGTTTCAAAAATCACCATAAGATTATGGACCTGCTCAGATAGACAGGATGCTGGGTCAAGAAAGGTGTGTCATTTGAAGGGCTGCCTGGTGGGGAGGAATGATGCAAAATATGTCATCTATTTTTGTGTCAATGAAATCCTGGCTTTATAGTAGGTGATCTGTGGTGTGTTGTGTTTTTTCTGTTTTTCAGATCTAGGTTTAAGAGGACCTGCAAGTCTCCCATGAAGATTTGTATAGAATGGGTGAGTGTCTAATAAAAAAGCAATGCTTTCACAAATATGGAGAGTGATACTGATTTAAATGGTTTAATCTATATTTTGCTTGCTTCTTCTGTTCACCACCTTGTCAACATCTTCTTCAGCTGCCCTGCTTGGGTGGGATGGGATTGATTGTAGTTATTTGAACATTTTCAAGGAATGCCAAAGAAAATGCCATAAGACAAAAAGCATTATGATGATTGTAATGGAAAGGAGATCTGGTGAGTGCTTGTTCATCTACAGTAATCAACAGCCACACATTGATTACATTCACTGCCTACTACTAACCAGAGTTAAAATGAATTCCCTGCCCTTCTCAGGAAATGAGGTTTGTACTCTAGTTATTTTTTTGTAGCCTGAGAATAGAGCAATGGCTCAAAATGCATGACTCCTGAAAACTGATATCTCAAATCACTGGTGGTCTCTTAATGGCCAGCAATTATGGAAATTAGTGCATCCTTGATATGGGCCATGCTATTCCTTATAGAAAGGACAAGGGTTGTGGGTGCAAGATATTAGTCCTTACCTGCCAATTAAGATCAGATTGACTGACTAGAAACAAATAGATAAGGCTGTGCAGCATGCTAGTTTCTATACAATGTTGTATCGCCGCTTCAATCAATATAGTACCAGAAACAAGTCTTTGTTTGATTTCTGAACTCCAGCAATAAGTGTGTCCAATGGAATGACAGTGAGAGACTAGTCTGGATCCTTCCTGACTAATAGGAGTTCCAGGATAGTTTATACAAAACACAATTTGATTTCAGTTTTTGGGGTATTTAAAGCCTTAATTTGAACCTTCATGTTTTCACTAAGCGTTATTGTGACTAAGTACCCATAATTAGGATAGTATGTCAGGCTGAATACCTAGATGAATATTCAATACTTTCTGTATTGTTTGTGAAATCTACAAATGTTTGTTGGTTTTGGCGAATTTTTGTGACACTTGTGCCACAAAATTGTTGAAACCATTGTTACAGAAGAGAGAGGGATGTGGGGTTCGGCATTGAGAATATCTAGTTGGCATAGCAACTGGCAATGAAATCGCCAAATTACTAAAATGTATTTTTCCAAGCTCCTTTGCCAACTACCCAATGATGAGTTTGCTAACAATATTTGCTCCAATTTGGAGCTTTTTGACAAGCAAGTCAGGTGCCAGGCTTTACATTTCCCAGCCATGCAGAAATTTTCAGGGTTGTCATTATGGGCTATGTTGGGCTATTTCACTCACTGCCAAACCCCAATTTGTACAGATTATTTCGGGCATGTTCTAATTGTGGGGTTTTTGGTCTATTTTGGGCTCCTTTCAATGGCAGATCTAGTTTTCTAGTCCCCCCAAGACTGCTTTGCTCTTCATGTTTTCTACCTTGAAACCTTGCTTTTTGATTACTGCATGCACTCACTTCCACTCTATTGACCCTCACTCCCTCACCCTACACTCACTCTTTCAACCCCCATGGTCACTACCCCAGCCTGTCAGCGCTACCCCCTCTCTATACCCACCCTCCAGCCCTACCGTCTCTACCCCGCCCGCCAAACCAATGCCATCTCTACTGCCAATGCTGTCCTACTCTCTCTCGCTATCTCCACCAGCCTGCCGTATTCCACCACTCTAACCGGGCCTGCCTCAACCCGCCCTACCCCCTTGCTCTCTCCCTCAATCCCACCCACTTGTTATAACCCCTTTAAAGGTGCAGAAGAAGGAAACCGACACACAGGTTGCTTGGTGGTTGCTATAGACTTTGATTCACCAAGAAAATAAAGAGAAAACCTAACTTTCCCTACTTAAGTGAGGGGGATTCTCTGCCTCTACTAAAATGTTAAAAGGCTCTGTCAGAATGTCCTTGTAAACTAAAAGGTCCACTGTCCTGTGTCAAAAACTACAATTCTGTTCTGTACACTTTTAACTTCAACTAGAATGTTGCCTCAATGTTCTTGGTCAAGAAAAGGACGTCCTTCTCCTCGACTGGGTGGCACAGTTCTGGTTGCAAGCTCTTAACCAGGGGGCATGACTCCCTTCTCTTTGACATTTCCACTGCTTAAATGTTAACACTTTGTATCAGAAAGTCTTTTCAGCTTTGCTTACCAGCTGAATGAGTTGAATCTCCTGGAATTTTTATTTAGCAGTGCAACACAACCAGGTGCAATGGCTCCCTTCTGCAGGCCTTGGTTATCAGCATAATGACCTGGTATCTTAACTTCAGAGTTTGACAAAACCCAGGGGGAATGAATTCCTTCCAATGGTCCCATTTCACTTGGCTGCACAGTTCAACACCACCACGGGGAATGCTTCCCTTCCCATGCCCTCTCTTTAACTTTGGTGTCACAATTCAGCACTTTCAGTCTTTCAGTTGAGTGTCCAAAACCCAGGGTTCTCCATCTCCAGACTTTGGAATACTTGGTTCACTCGCCTGCCAAGAACTGCCATGAGGACGTTGGTTTGTACACTTTTCTTGTGGGTGTGGGTCCCAGATCGGTATTTCTCTATTGTTTCGTTTTTTATTATTGGCAGACCTAGATTACCCTCCTACCAGATACTGACACGAAGATCATATGGAGCAACGTATTGCTTCTCTTTTGAAGAGCTAGGGGCTTGATTATAACCCCATACTGGGAATTGCTTCCCTTTATTGCTCTCAGAGTTTCTCTTTATGCAAGTGGGTATTTTGTTCCCCCAGCTAACAGGATTTGTTCCTTTGCTACTTTCATGCAATTCCAAAAACCCTTACATGTCCACATCAGCCAGCCATTGTGCTCCTGTATCTTCAGGGATCTTCCTGCCAGGCTCCTGTCTGTCCTTGGGTCCGAGTTCGGGTCGTTTGCGTCCTCTGCACCATTTAGCTCTGCTGCGATAGCTCTGCAGCCTCTGGCTCTCTACAATCCTTGCCCACGCTTTGCATCGCGTGATTAGCCCTCTTCCTCCTTCTGGGCTTCTGCTTCGACAGATGATATGATATGATATGATAAGGCATTTATAACGCACCTATACACAAGTGTTTCAAGCACAAGGTCGGCATCAGACTCCCTGGAGACGCTTCAGTCCTCCTGACTGTGCACTGCTCTGCCACCGCTTTGTCCTCCCACACCAAACCCTTTCCCAGCTTGCGGCTCCTCCAGGGATGGGTTGTGTCTATTTTGAGTCCTTCCTCCCTTTTTATGTAAAACATATTAATATTCTTTCTATGTTGACTAGAAAGCTCCCCTCTGTTCCACGAGGCATTCTTCATTGTTCTGCACCTCTTCCTCATCTAAGTACCTATCAGACAAGTTTTCAGAATGTAGTCTATGTTCTTCTTCATCTCAGTAGAGCTTAACCCTACAGTCCTACACATGCACATGGGTATTTAGGGGTGATATTGGGGTGTACAGGGTAGGAGGGTTTAGGAGAGGTTGGGTTTTGTTGAACATACCATGTTCTCCCTAGATGTTTGTCCTTGTTCCCAAAGGGGAGTCTATCCCCCTGAGAACCTCCTGCTGTGCACCAGCCGTAGGGGATGGCTGGGTAGTGGCCTCACCTCCCTTGCCTCATGGAAAGGGGCTCGCTTTCAGGGAGAAGTGATGACATCTAGGGATTTGTCACCCCCTCTCTCCCGCTCTACCAATATCTGCCCACCATATATATATATATATATATATATATATATATATATATATATATATATATATATATATATATTGTCAAAGAAACTGGCTTGTCGTCAGTCATTTAAGGAGCACTCTCCTTCATACCAGGCTTCAAAGAGTAGACGGTTACCAGCGTATCATTTATGGCTTCTTTATTTGTTTAAAATACATCTTCCATTCTTCCCAAGAAAATCGACGCGTTTCGCAGCATTACTTGCCGCTTGCTCACAACACCATTTTACTGCCACCAATTTGTTTAAATACAAACATATGCCTACAGACATAGAAATGGGACAATGGAGTTCTACTTCAGTAAACATAGAAGATGGGACTTAATGTTGTTGACAATGCTGTCGGACATCTTTGAAGGGGTTTAAGTCCCTGCATATTTGAGTTGCATAAATCGTGATCAAGTGATCATGTCGACATGAATACTAAACTCAATATGAATTGTCCTCACAATTAAAGCATTGCATTGATATTTACAAAGGCCCTACATTGACAATACTATGCTAAACAAAGTTACCATGAATCTAACGGCAACCTTTTACCATTCTTTAAAATATACCTTTTCTTCACACATAAAGTGCATAATGCATAATAAAGTTACTAGTGCTAGCAGCTCGCTAAAGTGCCTAGTGCTTTAATGTATTTCAGCCTCTAATTTTCATAAAGTGCTTAGTGCTAAAGCTTCTATTAAATGTGACGATATATTTCAATTTTTTGGACTAAGTTGCAACTCCCATTTACTCATCATTGTCAATAGTCTGTGGCTATGTTTGTTTAAAAATACAAAAGTCAATAAATAAGACTACACCTACGTGGTGAATTCTAAAAAGAAGTGCCTATAAACCCAATTAACAACATACAAAAAGTGCAATTTAAAATACGCAACAATGTATGGATTTACACCTATTTAAACCCAATTAATGAAATCACTAATTTGCATAAGTCAATCCTTATGGGTAAGAGGTGCCAGGTTTTTTTATATATATAAGAAAACGATGCTGGAATTAGTGCCCTAAAAAAGTGTACAGTTCTTCATCTATATTGTGCCCTTTTGGCTGTTTGGTTTCGAAGTCTAAAATGCAGCGGGTTTCTTGTTGTCTGAGCCTTCTTTCGCGATCACCCCCCTCTTGGGCCATTCTCAATTGCACAGATTCCAAAGAAAGCAAAACTGTTCATATTGCTTTCATGGCATTCAGTAAAATGTTTTGCCATCGGATAGTTCGCATCTTTGTTTTGTATGGCTCTAACATGTTGTTGGACCCTTATTTTCAGTTTGCATTTAGTACTTCCAACATACCACTTTTTGCATTTGCACAGTAAGACGTAAACTACATATTCAGTGTCACAAGTGATTTTTTCATTAATGTATTCGGTTGATCTTGTTACTGGATGCTCAAAGGTAGCACAATTCTTAGCAAATTTGCATACATTGCATCTTGTGCATTTATAAAAACCTTTCTTCCGATTACTCAACCAGGCACTTGCATCTTTGGCTTCCTCTTTACCCATAAAACTGTGGACCAATTTATCTTTAAATGAAATGTTTCTTCTGTAACTGATATCTGGATGTTTCTTAAGCAAACCCCCGATATCCTTATCGACGGTTAAAACTTTCCAATGTTTCTGTAACACGCGTTTGACCTCTGTTGTTTGGCTGTCATACGTTAGTATAAGACGCACTTCCTCATTTTGTTTATTCGTTGTTTCTTCTTCTTTGTCAGTCAAGAGTTTAAGTCTGTCATGACTTCTGGCTTTTAAATATGCTCTTTCGATGACTCTTTTGGGGTAACATTGTTGTTGAAAACCTCTCGCCGTGATTTTACTTTCTACATCATATGTTTTGAGAGTTGTGCTGTTTCTTCTTATTCTTACGAACTCTCCATACGGTATACTCCAGATTAAACTCTTTGGATGCCCACTCTTGGCATGTAGTGGCGTGTTGGATCCTGTGGGTTTTCTGTGTAATTCACACGTTAGATTTTGTTCCACTATTCTTAAATTAACATCCAAGAAGGTTATAAATGAATAACTGTGGGTTTCTGTAAATCTGAGATTGTTATCATTTTGATTCAATAATTTCACAAAATCACACCAGGAATTCTCAGTCCCTTTCCAGATTACAAATAGGTCATCTATATATCGGAGCCAGATAACCACATTTTCGGTTAATTCATGATTCTGTTCTGTCCATATTTCTTCAGCTTCCCAGGCACCCATAGTCAAGTTGGCATAGGATGGGGCAAAAGTTGTGCCCATAGCCGTGCCCTGTATTTGCCTGAAATATTCTTCATTGAAGACAAAGATGTTGTTTGTAAGACAGAGGTCGATCATAGCTATGATCCTTTGTGTGTGTTCCAGATAATTGAGAGATCTGGTGTTCAAATATCTCTCGCATGCTTTTTTGCCAAAATTATGGCTGATTGACGTGTATAAAGACACCACGTCCATTGTTGCCATCATGAAGTTGGATTCCCAGGGTATATTGTTGACTCTTGATAAAAAGTCCTTTGTATCTTTGAGGTAGGAAGGTAGCGATGAGACGAAAGGCAAAAGAGTTTCATCTATAAATTTGGACATATTCTCCAATGCCGACCCTACTAAGGAAACAATCGGTCTTCCTGGTGGTTTTTTGTTGTTTTTATGTATTTTCGGTAGAAAATATATAGTTGGTGTAATGGAGTTAGTCGTATATAGAAATTTGCAATTTTCTTCGGTCAGCATGCCTTTTTGTTCCCAAACTCCTATGAAATTCTTTATTTT
Source organism: Ambystoma mexicanum (assembly GCF_040938575.1). Lineage (NCBI taxonomy): Eukaryota > Metazoa > Chordata > Amphibia > Caudata > Ambystomatidae > Ambystoma > Ambystoma mexicanum. The sequence continues at coordinate 508,485,238 of NC_090935.1, forward strand.
GTCTTCTAATGCTTTTATATAATCTTTTTCGCATCTTTCATAGCATTGTTTGTCATTTAACTGTTTGTATGCCTCCTTCACATAATTTTCTCGAGTCATAAGGACTACATTGCGTCCCTTGTCTGAAGGCTTAATCACACAGTTAGGTAAGTTGCACAGTTCTTTGAGAGCCATTCTGTCCTTCATAGTCAAATTGCTTCTTTCTTTATAACTTTTCTTTCGTCTCAACTTTTTTAAATCCTCAATTACGAGTGTTTGGAACGCTTCTATATTGTTGGCGGTATTTACCATGGGATTGAATTTAGATTTTTGTCTCAATCGACTTTTTACTGTCCAATCAGTTCTTATGTCTAATTCTTCGAAATCAATAGGTTCGATCTCTTTATCCTCATTAGCTCTTCCACCTTTTTGGAGCTCTACTAGATCGGCAAGAACCCCCATTTCAGCAATGGTAATGTCAGTTTTTCCTTCAGATGCAGATTTTTTCTGTGTCTTCAAATCTGTGCTGGCAAAGAATTTTTTTAGACGTAATTTTCTAATAAAATGGTCGAAGTCTATACGAGTTTGGACGTAGTTGAAACTTGCTGTAGGGCAAAAATTGAGACCCATGCTTAGCAACTTGGTTTGATTATTAGTTAAAGTGTGGTTGGACAAGTTTATGATCTTGAAGCTTGTCTCAATATCTTCACTTTCTTTTCCTACTTGCCAGAGCGTAGCAATCTGCCCGGGGTAGTCTTCGGGGCATTTATTTCCCCTCTGCCCCCTCCTCGTTTTCTTCGGCCTCCTCCGCCTCTGCCTTTTGCTGATATTCCATCTCTGGCTTGTTTTTGTTTTTTGCCATCTTCGCAGAGCAGTCTCATTTCGTCTAAAAAATTTAGCCTAATACTTGGCTCTTCATTTTCACTGCCAGTCACATCCGATTCGGATGATGATGAAATAGATCCACTATCCCCATCTCTTGTTGCTGATGTTATCTTTACGACAGGGATTGATGTCTGTCTTAGTTGTTCAAACCTTTTGGCGAACGTATACACTCTCCCTCTTTCATAGTCTTCCTTATCTCTCAGGAATTTCCTTTGTTTCCTCTGTTTTATCTCTTCTTCATAATTGGCCATGTTTTTCATCATGCTGTTTTTTAGTTTTTTTGCCTCCTCACTTTCAGGTATCAGTTTTAATTTGTCTTCCAATTCCTGAATTTTGTCCAACAGTGTAGCCCTATCGGTGCCGGCATACTTGACTAATAACTGGAGAAAAGTGTTAGAGCATCCGCTAGTTGCTTCACTCCATTCAAGGAGCATTTCCGGATCCTGTTCTTCAAAGGAAGGAATTGTTAAGATCCTTAACCCCCGTGGTATTCTTCCGACTTCAATATAATTTTTCAAAGAATGCTCCTCCCACCATTTACTAATTTCTTTCTTTTGTAGCTTCTCAAGTTCTTTGAGTAAAATGATTTCATTATTTTCCACAGCAGCCGGTGTGCTTTTAGGTTGTTTGTGACTTATGCTAAGTGTTTCATTAAATAACTCTAAGGCTTGTGCCTTTCTTGTTGCTTCTTTATGGGCTTGGGAAGCCGCCATAATGTGCTCGGTATATCCGAATCTAATTTACCAGCTGGTAAAAATAGTGTATTCAATTCCAAGATTGTCTCGGAAAAATATTTACTATCGTGTTCCGTGAAGGATCCAAATGCACTTCTCACAGTTGATCGTGCTAGTTGTGGGTTTATGCAAGGCTGAATGGTGTTGCTTTAAATCTAGAAGTGTTTATGCGGCCAAAAAGCAGTGTTTGGGAAAGGGGGTGTGGGACTAACTCACCCGGCTTCGCTTATCCAGCGCGTTCTCCAACGTACAGGTCAGTTTCACCGGGTTACGGTTTGCCTCCACTCCACCCACATCCAATGCTGCAATTTCTGCCTCACTTCAGTAAAACAGCCCGAGCCGCTCCGGGGCATACGCCTTTCTTCTCGTGATGATTGCCGTGCGCTCGAAAAACAGATTTTTTCTTTCCCCACCGGTGCTTCCTCAACGTTGTCACGCTACAACGTGAAATGTATTGTCAAAGAAACTGGCTTGTCGTCAGTCATTTAAGGAGCACTCTCCTTCATACCAGGCTTCAAAGAGTAGACGGTTACCAGCGTATCATTTATGGCTTCTTTATTTGTTTAAAATACATCTTCCATTCTTCCCAAGAAAATCGACGCGTTTCGCAGCATTACTTGCCGCTTGCTCACAACACCATTTTACTGCCACCAATTTTTTTAAATACAAACATATGCCTACAGACATAGAAATGGGACAATGGAGTTCTACTTCAGTAAACATAGAAGATGGCACTTAATCTTGTTGACAATGCTGTCGGACATCTTTGAATGGGTTTAAGTCCCTGCATATTTGAGTTGCATAAATCGTGATCAAGTGATCATGTCGACATGAATACTAAACTCAATATGAATTGTCCTCACAATTAAAGCATTGCATTGATATTTACAAAGGCCCTACATTGACAATACTATGCTAAACAAAGTTACCATGAATCTAACGGCAACCTTTTACCATTCTTTAAAATATACCTTTTCTTCACACAAAGTGCATAATGCATAATAAAGTTACTAGTGCTACCAGCTCGCTAAAGTGCCTAGTGCTTTAATGTATTTCAGCCTCTAATTTTCATAAAATGCTTAGTGCTAAAGCTTCTATTAAATGTGACGATATATTTCAATTTTTTGGACTAAGTTGCAACTCCCATTTACTCATCATTGTCAATAGTCTGTGGCTATGTTTGTTTAAAAATACAAAAGTCAATAAATAAGACTACACCTACGTGGTGAATTCTAAAAAGAAGTGCCTATAAACCCAATTAACAACATACAAAAAGTGCAATTTAAAATACGCAACAATGTATGGATTTACACCTATTTAAACCCAATTAATGAAATCACTAATTTGCATAAGTCAATCCTTATGGGTAAGAGGTGCCAGGTTTTTTTATATATATAAGAAAACGATGCTGGAATTAGTGCCCTAAAAAAGTGTACAGTTCTTCATCTATATTGTGCCCTTTTGGCTGTTTGGTTTCGAAGTCTAAAATGCAGCGGGTTTCTTGTTGTCTGAGCCTTCTTTCGCGATCACCCCCTCTTGGGCCATTCTCAATTGCACAGATTCCAAAGAAAGCAAAACTGTTCATATTGCTTTCATGGCATTCAGTAAAATGTTTTGCCATCGGATAGTTCGCATCTTTGTTTTGTATGGCTCTAACATGTTGTTGGACCCTTATTTTCAGTTTGCATTTAGTACTTCCAACATACCACTTTTTGCATTCGCACAGTAAGACGTAAACTACATATTCAGTGTCACAAGTGATTTTTTCATTAATGTATTCGGTTGATCTTGTTACTGGATGCTCAAAGGTAGCACAATTCTTAGCAAATTTGCATACATTGCATCTTGTGCATTTATAAAAACCTTTCTTCCGATTACTCAACCAGGCACTTGCATCTTTGGCTTCCTCTTTACCCATAAAACTGTGGACCAATTTATCTTTAATTGAAATGTTTCTTCTGTAACTGATATCTGGATGTTTCTTAAGCAAACTCCCGATATCCTTATCGACGGTTAAAACTTTCCAATGTTTCTGTAACACGCGTTTGACCTCTGTTGTTTGGCTGTCATACGTTAGTATAAGACGCACTTCCTCATTTTGTTTATTCGTTGTTTCTTCTTCTTTGTCAGTCAAGAGTTTAAGTCTGTCATGACTTCTGGCTTTTAAATATGCTATATATATATCTCAATCACATACCCACCCACCCTACCATTTCCTCTCTGGTAAGTGTGTTGGCAGAGTGTTGGTAGACATCAAGCAGAAAGCAGCGGGAAGCAGCTCTCCTGTGGTTTGTGGCATTTTCCTGCATCCCTGCCTGTATTCCAGTATCTCTTCACCGGCCCTTTCTTGGAGGCGGGGCTTTGCTACGAAACACTCCACTTCTGATGCGGAGTGTGCCGCAGGTGCCACGGAGCAGGGCACCGTACCAGATTCTAGATTGCCCCTGATAACATGGAGCCAAGTGAAGACGGCTTTCCAGGAGGGACAGCGAGAAGAAATAGGAGAAGCCGGAGGAGTCGCAGACTCGGACCTACTGCAGATGATGCCTCCCAGCCCGACGGTAGTGTAAGGTACTGTTTTTCTCCACTCCCGTCCATAAACTTCAATGGTGTCACCCCCCCAGTTGGCGAACGTGGAGGAGGCTGACTTGGAGAGTCCTTGGGTCGCTGAAATTCTGACAGTGGTGGTGGCCTGATGGGATAGAGAGGAGGGGGGTCGTGGCTCGGCATCCCTGCTTCTTATTCAGCGTAACACCAAGGAAACGCCACTGAGTCCCCTCCCAGGACCTCTTCATGCAACCTAGTGGAGAGGCCAACCCTACATCCCTATTGAATTTTTATTCTTTGGAAAAGCCTTTGGCTTCGGGGGCCAGGAGAAAACGTGAAGACTTGATCGAAACTGCAAGTGGATCTTAATTCTTTGGGAAAGCCTTCCGTACCGGGGGTTGAAAATACAACGGTGGAAAACCCAAGACCCAATCCTCAAGCCGTTTCCACGTCCTGTCCCTCAGTACCTCCTTGCATGCCAAGTGCATTAAAAGAACCTGAGGTAAATACTCAGAGCAAGTCTCTGACCTTGCAGATCCTGTTGCTTACCAAGGAATCAGGCCGTTTTCTGAAAAAAGAAATTAAAAATAAGATGTCTGCAGCCAAAACAAAGGTGTAAATCCCTCTCGGATGTTAAGACTATAAGATGGCACTTTAGATCAAAAGAAGCCGTCCCTCGGCTAGAGGGTCAACCACACCAAAACAGGCAGAGGATACATTTGTTAACCCTTGGAACCAGGAGGAATCCTGGTAGGACATCTCGGACGCCAATTTGCTGGTAGGCTTGAGTCCTAGCGACGTGACAAGCGGAGAAAGACAGTACGTGCCTCCCAGCAAAACAGTAGAGAGTGATCAATTACCATCAGATGAGGGAGTCTTAGGACATGAACAAGCTTTAGTGGTCACAGAAATTGTCCATGCAATAGATTCACCCCGATCCACTTCATATGACTTTGACTATGCTGGGAAACAGCCCGGCCACCAATTCCAACATTAAAAAAGAACCACTGGGGAAACCATGTGGAACACCGGTGGTTTGCAAGAGGAAGAGGTGCCTCCAGCTGGGATCCAGGTTCAGGCTCCTCGAAAGGGAACGCAGCTACTTTACACCATAACCAAGAAAATGTACCGTTATCTACAAGAGGGGGCATACAGGACAATAATAGAAAGTGGATCTAGACAGATCTCTATCATCTGTGGTCCCTGGAAAAAAGGTGAAACTTATAAGTGACAGTGAGCCGAGTTAAACAACACCCCAAGCACTGGAGTGGTGGGGTGATCCACTCAGGACAAGGCTAACCTTAAGAAATATCGGGTGCCCCAAAGAAGGAGAAAGTACTCACAAATTACATCCACAGATGATTCTGAGGATTCTGACTCGGAAGACCCGGACCGAGATGGGTGTCAACAAAAGGAAAACTGGGATAGGGGTGGATGGATTTCAATGGTGAACCCATGAATTTGAAAAACGGACGGACCATCAAGCACCCCGCCCAGGAAGACCAATGTGCAAATCTGCGAGCTGCACTGGGCTCAATGGTCTCAATCACATTGTCACCATTTCTTAAATTGTATGAATCTCTCCACGAAAACTACAAGGACCAAACAACGCTTCTTGTATTGATGCAGTCTAAGCTGATATTCATCGAGTCGCATATGGAGGCAGAAAGGGAGAAGAGAGCCAGAGAAAAAGAATCTGAAAGTGTCATCTTTAAAACATTAATTGATTCAATATAGGAGGCAAGAGAAGACAAGAAATCCTTCCTGGCTTGTTTCAGGGACACTGTCAAACTACTGAGAATACAAGATGTGGGAACTAAGAAAACAAGCCCAACGGTGCAAACTAATAAGGATGCACTTCAGGATGACCAGGACCTGCAGCACGAGATGGAGGCTACAACCATGAAAGAGAGTGGCACTTCTGAATGTTAGTATTTGCCTCCAGACAAGTAACAAGGAAGCTAGAAATATCCATGTGATCCCAGAAATAGGGAGGGCAAAAGAAGGGCAATCTCCAGCGAGAAGAACCACAAACTCAATCCAGGATGTTTTCCCTATTATTGATTCCGAGGCCTCACAGGAGCACAATGTAAAGGTCCAAACCTACAGCTTTACAAAACAAAAGCCAAAAAACCTGCCAAGATGTAAACAAATGGCAGGGGGTGGAGGGGTTCCAGAAATGTCATAAGAAATTTCAGAACAACATCGGAACATTGCCAAAATAAAACCCCTCCAACTGGTGGGGGCAAGCGCTCGCCCAATAAATCTGTAAAGAGACAAGAGATAAATGGCCAGAGAAATTGAGATGACATAGTCCCAACCAGACGTTGAAAGCCAGATCCTGGAAAGAGCCACTGACCCTCTTTTACAAATGTCCATTTATGAGGATGAGGATTCCCTTGGCACTGAAGGTGATGTGCCTAGCAATATCACCATAGTTGACTCACAACAAGGAATGTGAAACAGGGATGCTTGAACACAGTTACCACTTTGAAACCCTAGAAGCAAGAAGAGACAACTTGGCAGCCAAGATGACCGCGAAGATGCCACAACAAGCAATAATGGACACCCTAGTGGATCGATCAAGAAAGGAGCGATGCCTACAGACAATGCCCAAAGAAAAGCCAAAAAAGAATTGGCAAGTGGACCAGCTCGGGGGAACGACAGCATTCGAGCCCGTCGAGAAAGTACTGTGAGTTGGGAAGCAGCACTCATAAGATCTTACTAGAGCAAGTCCTAAAAGCAAATGACAGCTTAATTATGAACCACTCAAATATAATGACCCTTCTGCATAGCGTGCCTCAACTCAGAGTGATCGAACCGAAAGACATTAAGATCATAGACTTTCCAAGTGAAACGGAGAAAGACAGGGCCCGCCTTCACATCACGACCCAAGCAGTAACATCTATCCATGGTGAGACAAACAAGAGGTCCCCAATGACCCAGGGAAGAGAATATAAACAACTTGTCCCGAATGACGAGGAAATACATCAAAAACCAGAAAGATACCTTTCAACAACACTTTATGGGCCAGAAGCCTTACAGTTTGTCATCAAAGGCAGGCTACAGGACAAGTTAAAAGCAGACAAAGTGAAAAAAGTTTGATTAGAAACCAGAGTACTTATGGAGAAATTTTAGGATTGGCTAGCAACGGCCCTGGCCCAACCCGCAAAAGAATAGATCGAACGGAATAAATGCATTGGGGGGCTAAAGATTGGCTCATGGAACACCAGAGGCTTCATACACTTGTTCCAGCATCTGGACCCAAAGCTGACATGCCTGAACGTACTATGCCTTCAAGAATCCTGGCTCCGAGAGACCCCGATTTTAAATGGTTTCACTGGATACCTAAACAAGGCAGTGAAGGGAATAAGAGGCAGACCATCATTGGGGCTGCTTACGTTCATACACAACAGAACGGCAGGAAAAGTGAAGATCCTGCTCTCCAAGGATCAATGGTCAGCCGGTGGGCTATCTATTATAAGCAGACGACGTAGTTTTGTTGGATAGAACGGCAATAGGTCTCCAACGGAAATTGGACACTCTCCAAGCCTACGTAGAACAGAATGACCAAAAAGTCAACATCAGCAAATCCGAGGTACTGGAAATTAAAACTCTGCGTGAAAATCCTTTGGATGGTGCTTGGGCAACATGAAATTAAAAATAACAAAATCCACAAAGTATCTAGGCATGATAATCAGCTTCAACAGTGGCGGAAAACCTTGGATTGACAATCTGCAGATCAAAATTAACCAACTCACCGCGCAAGCCTTGATAATAGTGAGAATGTTTGGTAAAGTCTTGCTTCAGCCAATTATCAATTTCTACAACCAGAAGGTGATGCCTACTATGACTTATGCTGCAGAAGCAGGACTGGGACTGTCCTGGGAAACATGGGGAAAGCTTGAAGGAATATTCTGGAAGCGAGTGCTGAGATTACTAAAATCTGTACCAATGGCTGTCATTAGGATTGAATTGGGTCCATATACACTGCATTCTCAAATCATCTGGAAATTTCTGACAACCTTCTGCAAATTGATGGACCCTTCATGTCCCCCTAATATAGAATCATCAAAATTAAGGATGAAGGAATGAAATTTTGGCCTCTGTCCATTTGGAGAGACAAATGTGTGGAAATTCTGACGAACCTCAATATTACTGTTGAATCCTTATGTTCCAACCCATAGAAGACAAAGATCGCGCTCAGGTGCACAGACTGGTCAGAAACAGAGGCCAGACGTGTGACGTCAAAGAGCTACACTCTCTCAGAGTGCTTGACAGGGCTCCCTAATATCACCCAGAACTATTTGATAAAATCACCAAACCCCAAACATAGAGATATGATTCTGAGATTCAGGCTGAAAAGTCCAAGAATGAAAGAAATCTTGTTAAAGTATGGAATAACAAGAGACAACAAATGTCGGTTCTGTGGATCACAAGAAGAGTCACTGTAACATCGGACTCAATTCTGTAAAGATTTAACATCGGAGAGAACCAGACTTCTCTATGATATATTGAAAAATGGATGTGGCTTGCAAGTGGAAGGGAGCTGTGCTAAGCCAAGAGATGGGTCACCTCGAGATGAAACCCTTGTTCAATTAGTAAGGAATTCATGAAAGTGTGACAATGTATGCTTTCATCTGTTGTGTAATGGTCAGGGAACGAAAGGAAAAGCAGAAGTGTGTATTTTAACTAAATGCTTAATAAAAAATGTTTTTTAAAAAAATGCACTATTACCGCCTCCCATCCTTCCTCACACATTCTCGCATCATTTGTCGTCCACTCACTCTCACCCTTTCTCGCACATTATCAATGGCACTCTCTCTCAATGGTGTCCTCCCTAGCTCTATTACCCTTCTCATTCTCTCGCACACCTGCATCCCCATTTTGCATTGTCTTTTGAAACTTTGCATTTTCCTCCTTGCATCGTGGTGTCTAGAAATGCAAAATTGAAACAACAGCAATAAACGCCCAAACTACTGGCTTTGCCAATGCTTGTTTTTTGTGTGTACACTATTTTTTGGCCAATGTTTGGTACTTCTTTATCTTTAAAGTCATTTGAGCAAGAAAATTCTGAACACAGCCCTGCCACCAGGCTGCATACCATAGACAATGCTTCTCATTATGCACTCCAAACAAATGCATGCTCCAGGTGCGGGACAGATTAAAATGTACTCATTCTAAAACACACATCACTTCCACTTAATCCTTAGAATAACACACAATGAAATGAAACACCCGCGGTTGGAAACCCAAATAACCGTGCAACCACTATTCCGATTTCATTGGCATTAACAGCTGTGCAAAGTAGAACCCACAGAGGAAGCCAACAGCAAGTAAACCCGGAACAAATACCATTCAGCGTGGCAGAAAAGGGAGCATGTAATCCCTTTTATATGTATTGGCTTCTAATTTCCAAAATGTATGTACTTACAAACTCACTTTCCTGCTACAAAATCTGCTTTTTGTTAAGTTACTTTATTTTCTTCAGCTCTATATCATTACTCATTGAATCCAAACGTACAAAAGCACCATAGTATGCATTAGAATGGAAGAAAATGAAATAGCTTCTCACCGCCTCTAAAATGTTTGCTCAGTGGAACAGGTCACCTTATATTAAGGTTTAAAACGTAATAAAAATCACTGTCTACATTAGAAAACTGCACACACTCAGCCTCCAAGTGTGCATACATTCCATTGGCCACTGTACCACCTGCAAAACCACACTCCTAACATAATGTAGATACGTAGCTAGCCAACTCAGCACCTTAGGCGAAACCAGGAAGCAACCAATCTGGGAGGGAAGGAAGGAAGGAAGGAAGGAAGGAAGGAAGGAAGGAAGGAAGGAAGGAAGGAAGGAAGGAAGGAAGGAAGGAAGGAAGGAAGGAAGGAAGGAAGGAAGGAAGGAAGGAAGGAAGGAAGGAAGGAAGGAAGGAAGGAAGGAAGGAAGGAAGGAAGGAAGGAAGGAAGGAAGGAAGGAAGGAAGGAAGGAAGGAAGGAAGGAAGGAAGGAAGGAAGGAAGGAAGGAAGGAAGGAAGGAAGGAAGGAAGGAAGGAAGGAAGGAAGGAAGGAAGGAAGGAAGGAAGGAAGGAAGGACATCACCAAGATTCTTGGTAAATGAACTGGACTCTGGGATGAATATTCCTAGCCCTCAGGATGGTGACCTAGGGTGACCAGACATCCCGGTTTTACCGGGACTGTATGGGGAGTTTTTTTTCTTTTTAAAAACCCCGTCTGGAGTTTGCATGGTTGGGCGACAATGGTCATTCAAATTTAATTGTTTTTTACAACACAGTTCAGAATGCTGGAGCTGGCGTATTGGCTCGAACCCCCAACATTTCAGGTACAAGTCACAACACTTACTGACTGTACCACAGAGACTGGCTTGGAGATGACTGTACAGCAAGCCATGTAATATCAGTTAGAACAAACGGTTGTTTTGAATTAACATGCCAAGATTCACAGACAAAACTGCACAAATGAGATCATATGCAGTTTATAGAATGAAGTGCTGAAAATATGGTTGGGTGGTGGTTGTGTCGGCGTGTTGGGGGAGGGGTGGTAATTGGTGGGCTACGAGGGGGTAGTCCCTCTTTTATGTTGTTGGTCGTCCCGGTTTTTCGTTTTGGAAATCTGGTCACACTAGGCTGGTCTCATAACTTAAATGATTACCGCTTTTGCCAAGTCCCAGTGCATGTTGCTTCTGTCCTAAACCACAATGATCAATTGTCTTAAATCAGGTGAAAGAAGACATGTGGCTGTATCCTTGAGAGTCCTTCATGAGAGCACTTTTCTAATAGGTTTCAATTTTCCCCAGTTTTAAAAAAAAAGAAAATAACAGATATATATTCATTTTATCACTTAACACTTGGGTCTCATTATGGCCTTGCAGAAAAAAATTGCAGTAATGCAGCAGTAACTATGTTACCACTGCATTAACGTAGCTATAATGAACCACCATAATAGAACTTTGGTGGTGAGGCAGAGGAAAAAAACTCCAGCAAAATACTGTCATTAATTCCGCAGCCTTACTGCAAAATATGTGCAGAATTACCACCAGAGGTAATTCTGCTGAAATACCCATGTAGTCATATGAGCTCCAGAAATGGGGAGTGTAACAGCCATACCACCACCTGAAATCCGGCAATAATTTCACTAGACCGAGCGGCGGTAACAGCAATTACATTTTGCAGTATTTCTGTGAATTTACCAACCAACACTGCCAAACTTGTAACAAGGCCCTTTATTTCAGTAACATAACTTTAACTATTCTTTGTCTTCCTTTGTTATTTTTCACTGTGTCCACATATATTTTACATTAGCCAAGCCAGGGGTTGATGACAACCCCTAGTCTTTATCTATTAGCTTAAAAATGCAGCCCATGCATTTTGCCTGAATATCCGATACAAAGCTTGCATTGAGAAGTATTTTTTTTTTTAAAAAAACATTGTAAACAGTGACTTTTCTTAAATACACCCAGATGCACAATTAACGCTTATTTAAGCATGTATCAGATTGGCGGATAATGGATTTGGGCATTCTTGTTTTACAAATACCAGCCTCCTGGGAAAGGTTTACATTTTTGATATGTGCAGGTTGTCCATGTTGAGTTCACTGATCCATGTGGTGAGTTCTGATTTGTCTCTGGAGCGCAGATGAGGAGCTGTTACATTTTGCAACGGTTATGCTTGTGGCTGGCCATCCTATTAGCAATGGTGTAGAGACAGCTTTTGAGGATGGGGAGTTGGGATGGGAATCAAATTTGGAAGTATATTTCTGTGACATTTGCATATTGGTGGAAATGTATGTTGTTTTTGCTAAGTGTCTCTCCAGGGGATTTAACATTTATATAGGTTGAAGACGAGTTGTGATAGGCAGGAGCATTGCAGAACACCGTACTAGATCAGAGTGGGGTCAGACCAAAAAGTGGACATGGAGACAAAGTGTGTCCTCTCAGTAATGAAGCAGTTAAGGGTGGTGCCTCAGAGTTTCATCCTGTGGGAAAGGATGTTGACTAGAATGGTATGGTCAATGGTTTCAAAGGCTGCAGAGAGGTTGAGGAGTACAGGTAGTGCTGTGTGTCCTTTATCAGTGATGTTGTGGAGGTAATTGAGGATGTGAAGTGTAGCAGTCTCAGTGCTGTGTACAGGATGAAATCCAGTTTGGAATAGGTTGAGCAGGTTGTGTGTGGTGATGCATTGTTGCAATTGGGTAGTGACAAAGCATTCCATGATTTTGTCAAGGTATGGCAGGATAATAATGGGGAGGTAGTTTTCAGGGAACATGGGGCGGAGAGATGTTTTTTTTTAGGAGTGAGATTTGTCCCTTTTTGAGTGCAGTGGGGATAGTACCATGTGAGAGACAGGAGTGTATTATGTTTTGTCAGTGGGGAGCTAGGGTGGTGATGATATGCTATGATGGGTTATTTATAACGCGCTTAATACCCAGAGGTTTCTAAGCGCAGACCCGGGAATCGAACCTCTGTTGCTCCGTGTTGTCTTACTGATATTACTGGATTCAGCATGAAGTGGACATGCATCATCCAGGAAGTGATCTGGTTTTGTTTTGGCAGTCAGGGTGATGAGGCTGTCGATGGGGTGGAAGGTGCCTCATGTGTTGGAATGTTCAGGAGTTAGGGGTGTGAGTGGAAGAGCTGATTGAAGGGCTGTCCTGATGTGGTGTATTTTGGAGTTAAAGTAGTTCATGAGGGAGTTGCATACTGCATGAAATGGGGGTGTGGAAGGTGAGGATGGTGGTTTAGAGAAGGACTTGACAATGTGTACGATTGGTGGCAGATTGGAGTTCTTAGAAGTAATGGGTAGCTTTGGCATTACATATGGCTGTTTTATATATGTTGGAGCAAGGTCTGAGGGGTGTCTTGGGTGAGAGGCAATGCGTTCTTTTGCCAGGCTCTTTCTAAGCACCTGGCTTTCTGCTGATTGAGAGGAGAGAACTGTTGATCCATGGTTCGTGGTGTTTGTTGGGGTGGGTTTGTAATTGGAGGATGCCAATTTGTCGAGTACCTGTGCGATGATGGTGTTGTATTGGTGGAGTGGGATGAAGGAATGTGGGGTGGAGAGTGATATGAGTGGCGCTAAGGCTATGTCTGTAATGTGTTTGGTTTGTCTGGCTGAGGGGTGAGTGGGATGTGTGGCAGATGGTGGGAGCTTGTGTGGTAGTGTGTTCGTGAAGTTGGTAGCAAAATGGACAGACCACGACACCCATATTCGATTATCCACAGAGATAATTTTTGCTTGGGATCAAAAGGTCCAGGGGCTTGCCATCAATGTGTGTGGGATAGGAGATCAATTCTGTGAGCTCATAAGGGTGTAGAGGAGTGAGGATAGTCTCTGGTATAGAATTGGTGTTTGGAAGGGAACTACATGGGTTGAAGTCACCAAGGTAGATGATGTTTTAGGGGGAGGTGTGGGTGTAAGTGAAGTCAGTCCATTTGATGTGGAAGTTGAGATTGTGTGTAGGAGGGCGATAAATGAGGTGGAGAAAGTTGGGGTGTGATGGGGAGTAAGTGAGAGGGATCGCTTCAGAGGATGTGTATGGGGCATGAGGGATTACTACATATGAATGTGTCTTTACATATGATGGAAATGCCACCACCTTGTTTGGGTGGGATTTATCTGTGGTGGTTGAGATAATGCAGGAGACGAATTTAAGGGATAATGGGTGTGTGGTGGGGTTTGAGCCATGTTTCTGTAAGGAGGAGTATATCTGGGTAGTGTGTGCTAATGTATTAATTCATTTCATGTGTGTGAGTAGGTGCAGAATGGCAGTTGTGAAGAATGAAGGGGTATGTACTTGGTTGTTTTGAAGGAGTGTTGAAGTTTGATTTAAATGTTCCTTGTGTGCTGTTTGCAAGGCATTTGTGTGGCAAAAAGACTAACGGTGAACATATAATGAAATATAGAAAGCTATAGTAGCAACCTGTAGCTCTGTCTTCACTTTGCTGTGGACGCCCGTATGAAAGGAGGCAGAAGTAACTTTGTCAGAGGCCATGTGGACAGTTCCTAGGTCGATCCTCTGGATGCTTCGGCCAGATGGAAAGAGTGCTTCTGGTGGTATTGGGGTGAGCGCTGTGTTGTTCACAGTCCAGTAGAAGTCTCTTTTGGATGTGGAAAGACTGCAGGTTAGATGCATTTTTATAGAACGATCTCTGAGGGTGACATTTGCATAATCCATCTATTAATTTACAGTGATACATGCAAAACTCAAAATAAATGTTTTCAGGATAAATGACAAAATAGTTAATTATTTTTGTTGCAATGCACATCAAGAGATATGAACAAATTAACGGAGGCTTGCAGGTTTTTCATATCATTTTGTTAAAATATACTGAATCTGAGGATTGTGCCCATTTCTGAGCTTCTCAGAAAGAGTAAGCATATGTGTTTTTGCATTTAGCAGGTGCCACTTAGTAGTTGCTCAGAGTTGAATGTGCTTTGCGCACAATTGCAAAGTCCTACATTTCAATTCTTGTTGTTGATGCATGAATACGTTTGTGTGTCTTCCTGGCATTAACATCTCATTTTAGAGCCATGTAAAATATATGTGGACACAGTAGGAGTCATGGAGATTGCCTATCTGTTCCATTAAGCAGCCTAGAAAAATGAACCTTTGTTCATAACAACAGATGGTCTTATTGGTATTGATTTATCCCACCCAAAAAATGTAATTCAGCTAGAATGTAGTCCACCAGGTGAGCTTTCAAAGAAATGCATTGAAAGTGATCTTGGGAAATAACATTTTAGTTGTCATTTCTGAACCAAGTGTCTGCTCTGTAAACTAGATACAGATTTAGATTCAACAGAACAGCATTCATATAAAAGGAACATATTGAAAATAATGAATAATGCATATATTTGCATATATAAATAACTATGTTATGCATGCAGTGACAAACACATAAATGATGTCTCTGGATGCAAAATAAGCTTCTGAATATGAATATAACTTTTTTTAAAATTAATATCACATGTTCATACAGGAAATTATAAGAAAGATAACTATTTCAGTCCAATTTCAGTTTTTATTCCTCCGGGGAGGGCTAACCCATAAATAACACATCCATTATGACACATCAAAATACACTGGGCCAAGAAGAGGGCTTTGAGGGGTGTAAGTAAAGTAAACCTATCAAAGGTTCTGTCCAATCCATAAATGCTACATTAAATGATGCCATGTGGGTGTTGTTTATTTAATTATTTATTTAGTTATTAGTTTGCTCTGCATTTAAATTCAAACACATGTGAATAATGGAGGGTTGCAGGAAAGCAGAAATGCAAGAATGCCCGTCCGCCAAGATAAAGGAATGTTTGGAATTCCAATTTGAAGCAGTCTATTGGAAACCATAAGCAGACCTTTTACAGAAGGAATTGAATCTAGAAGTCTTTCCTGTGACTGAACCAGATTACCTGAGAGGAATTTTGGGAGCAGGTGGACAGACTGAATGGAACTGCTTGCATGGTGGTGCAGCCTGAAGCTGCTTTATGCCCCTACATTTCCTTGTCCTTTAAAAGGCCAACCAAAAGTGACTCCCATGATCCCAGATTATTTAAACAAACAGCCCAAGAGTTAATTAGCTCCCAGATTGCAATTAAATGTGTTTCAGGGATGCTGGTTTAAAAACTTTATTACTGAAAGGGAAAATAAAGTACAATGGCTGTATGCTTTTGAATTAATAACTAGACTTGAAACCCTAGTTAGCTTCACCAGATTAATGTTGTTCTCCAGCTAGTTGTGATCTCTGGAAGCATTCGGCAAAATGGATTTAAATGTGGAAGGTCAAACCCTTGTGATTGGTGTCTGACAGAGGCAATACGAATAAAGTAATTTAAATCTATTCCTTAATGAACATATGGACCTATGGTGTCATTAGGGTAAACCTAATTCATATAGAATAGTAAGAGAATTATGCGCTGCTACACCAGAATTCCCAAAATTAGAGACCAACAGTGTTGTCACAGCTAGTGTCCAACATTTTACATTTTAATTAATCCAAAATTGTTGAAATGTATAATAGAGCAATATGTTACTATAATTCCAAAACCTCTAATAGAACTAGGGGACAACTAAGAAATGTTTTTTTGCTCCAACATTACATTTCGAACTGCTTCACCTTTCAATATCAAGGGGGAGATTGGTTGGAGACAACTTTGATGTGTGGATCAAATTACATGAAAAACAATGTTGATTTGAATCTAAAAAGCAAAGAATAAATCAGCACTTATTGTTTAGATTACTAATTCATATGTTTTCTATGTTTGAATGTTTATGAACATTTGAATTCAAGTGCTAACAGGCAGGTTATATTTTCCTTTGTGTAGACAAGCTGGCTGTGCTCATTTAAAGACTGTGGGTTAATTTGTTGCATTATACGTTTGGGAACAATCCTTAATTTGTTAATTGTGTTTTTTAAAATAAAACAAAAAAATCAGATTAAAATAACCTGGTTCTTGTCCCAGATTGTGGGGTGGGATGTTGGCATTGGGGTAGTATTAAATCAATGTCATTCATTAGAAACAGATCTCTTACGTAGAAGTCTTTATAATGAGACTAAGTGAAGGGTGGGGTTCAGAAAATGTTTCTTGTACTTTAGATGTGTGTCTGTGAACCTAATCTGCAGACAAGCATGACTTGTTTGATATCATGTTTGCCTTTTGTGATGTATCCTGCAGAGACATTACATAATCCCAGCCTAAATTCTCCTCCCATGTGGCCAGGGGAAGGCAGCCACTACCTGATCCTAATGCTTGGAGTGGTATTAGATGGGTGGATCACATGGGAGGAGAAGGCCCTCAAGGGAATGTGGTGAGACTGTCACGAGAGACACAGTATTCCTCCCCGTCTGAGGTTGAAATTTCCCTGATGCCAGGCTATTTAATGGCCTGTTGCCATAGTATGGCTTCCCCTCCCAGATTTACTCAAAGTGTCAAGTATGAGACCCCTTTTGTAAACATGAACCCGATGTATATAGGGAACAAGGCGTTAATAATACAACTACGTTTGTGGAGGCCACCAGGGGGCGTGTGGAGGATGGCCAACTAATCCTTCAGCTCCTGTGAGTCAGGACGTAAAGGGGTTCTGAGCCCCCTCTTTGCCCCCCTCTGTGCCTTTTTGAGGGTCCCCACCATGAGGTAAAGTTTTGGGCACTCCCGCTCCAACTTTGTTGAATGACGCACTTAGAAAAGCAGAGTTAGCTGTCTGTGTTTCTGTGACGGCAGCTTGGGCTGACTCGCCGCGTCTTGCAGAGCAGAGTGTGGGACTACGTGAGACCCGGTAGAGGCCCAGAGGAGATGTGATCCCTGCCGACATGGCACCAGCGTGGAGGGTGGTGAGCCCCCCCGGGGGCATCCCAGATGGTCCATTCCCCCTCTGGAGAGGAGCAGAGGCGGCGGTGTGATCAGTGCTCTGGGGTGGGGAGTGCTGCAGCTCTTAACATGCCGGGCCCGACCCCTGCCTGGGAGCTCTTGGGTGCTTGTTGGTTGTTCTTCTTTGCCCCCACCCGGTGGCAACTGGTGCTACCCGCCAGGGGATTTGAGCTGCGCTGTTTGGGGGTCGGCCTACATCACGTGGCGAGTGTGTGGAAGCAGCAGCAATGGCAGGTGGGCCCTGGTGGTGGGTCCTGCTGGACGTCAGGACCTGCTGGTGATGTGGTTGGGTGTGCAAGCCAGTGGCAGTGAGTGAGGTGAGCGGTCTAGGTGGGTCATCTGGTCGCTGCGGGAGAAGGCGAGAGGTGGCCATACACCAGAGTGTCAAGGGTCAAGTGGAGAGGTCCGGAAGTGGACTGCACCCGGAGGAAACCCTTCCTCCTGCCCCCATCGGCCCGGAAGTGAGGGTGAGACACTTAGGGCATGGTGTGGTGGGAGTGGAGGCACTGCGAGCTGCTGGGGTTGATTTCTCTGGGGAGACTGGACTGATGATCCAGGGTCTGCACTGACAGGGTTTGGATGGCCCCGTGGATGTAGCTGGGGCTGCCCACTGGATGACTCGCTCATTCTGTCTCTGGATATAGGGAGACAAACCTGCTGTGTCCTGTGAAGTAGTCTATGTCCTTGAGAGAGCACCTGCAAAGGTTTAAATTTACTGGTGCAGCCCCTGGCTTGGACCTGGCTGGGGTGGAGCTGACCCCCCAGGTGAGTAGAATGGAGGGTGATCAAGCTGCAATGAAGTATGACATTGCCGCCCTCGTGGAGGAAATTCAGGGCATCCTTTCAGCCCTGGATCATAGGTTGGATAAAATGGATTAGACTCTGGTTATGGTGGATGACAAGATTAAGGAGCTGGAGATCAATAAAACCTCTGTGAATACCCTGGGGCTCCAGGTGGGGGTGCGGTTGTCGGAGATGGAAAAAAGGGAGGCAGAGACAGAGCTCGAAATGGATGACATAGAAAACAGGGAATGCTGTAACGACTTGCACTTCTTTGGCTTCCCAGAAAGGGAGGGAGGGAGACGGATAGTGACATTAGGGGAGCTATCTGAGAAGTCCTCTGTACCTTGTTTGACAATGATAGCATGGATCAGCCCTCCATTGATAGGATCCAGCGGGGGGAAGAAGGTCCGGGGGACCTAGTTCAGTGCTGGTGAGGTTCCACTATTATGAGCAGAGGTCAAGGATCCTTGACAGGGTGAGGAAGGAAGGCCCGATTACACAAGGTGAGGCCAGGGTAACTATTTTCTAGGATTGATTAGCTCTCACCCTTGCGGGTAGAAGGATTTGTGGTTCGCTTAACAAATGATTGACAGATAGCAATGCTTTACCAATGGGGTTTTCCGTTCTCCCTAAACTTTGCGTATGAGGGCCTACCTTACAAACTGGCAACGGAGAGGGGCATGAACCGTGTTTCGGAGGAACTCATAGGGGACTCACGGCTCTGAGCAGACCGCTCAGGAGAGACTGCTGGAGCGGCAGCCCTGCCCGCAGTTGCCAGAAATAGGTAAAAGATTCAGGGTACCCACAAAGTTAAGAAACTTTACACTCAGCCGAGGGAAACATCTGGTTCATGAGAAGTTACAGTGGAGCCGGGGGAGGGGGGAATTAGTTTTTTTCTGTGGAGGAGGGGATGATGATGGTTTTGAAAGCCTTTTGGTGGGGATGGAGAGGGGCTCAGAATGAATAAGGGGTGGTTTGAGAGAGTCCTGTTGACTCTGGACCTTCTGGTGATCTTATCCTAGGCAGCAATAATGCCAGTTTTACGGTTGGATGCCCAGGGTGGGAGGGGGAGTTGGTGGGGGGTGGGTAGCTGGGGGCCCACCCAGAGAGAGTTTATAAGGTTTGATGTATTTTTAGTGGTTCGAGGGACAGCCCCTCAAAGGGCTCAGGTTCTAGCTGAAAGTGGTTTGGTTTTTCTAGGGGAGGATTGGAATGGTACACATGGGAGGATTGGAATGGGAGATATGCCTTTAGATGGTGAACTGGTGATTGGCTCCCTCAATGTTAGAGGGCTAGATTCACCAGCCAAGTGATCAATGACCCTGCAGGAATTTAGGCGGGCCAAATTGGATCTCCTTATGGTGCAGGAGATGCACTGTCAGAGAGGCAAAGAACCGCAACCTTGGGCCGAGGCAGGTGGGGGAATTATTTACTGCTTCAGGTGTGGAGAAAAAAGGTGGGCTGTCAATTATTGTGTTGAGCCACCTGGGATTGGTGGTGGATGAAAAACAGAGGGACCCAGGTGGGCGGTCTCTGTTCATTAAGGGAAGCCTGAATGGGGAAAAGATCACTTTGTGCTTGGTATATGCTCCTAATACGGGACAGGCAGATGTTTGGGAGGGGGTAAAGATAGAACTGATGACATTTGTGGAAGGCAGTCTGGTTGTGGGAGGAGATTTTAATATGGTCCTGGGCCCAATCAGGGATTCTAAGAGATTGGGGTGGGGGACACCTTGCGTAAGGCATTCTCCAGGAGATATGGGAGAACTAACCAAGATCTGGTCCTTGTTCACTCTCTGCTAGAGGGGGAAGAGGGTGATCAACCTTTCACATTCTTTTCAGCGATTCATAACTCCTTCTCACATATTCATCTAATACTAGTGGATTGGGAGGTGAAGGCCCAGGTAAGGGACTCAAAGGTGTTCCCATTCCTGTGGTCGGACCATGACTTGATAGTGTGCTCGATGGGATGCCCCCCTAGGCTGAGGACTTTGGGAGGGTGGTATTGCAATGATTTTCTTATAAAGGTTAAGGAAGTGTCCCAGACCTTATTGACTAAGATCACAGACTTTTATTTTAATGCTAACAGGGAGGTGAGTGTGCAAACTCTCTGGGAGGGTTTTAAGGCCACAATACCAGGGCTACTTATCAGAATAGGCTCCCAGGAAAAGAAATAAAGGGGGAAAGAGAAAGAGGAGCTGAGGGGTAAGATTCGAGATTTACAGCAAGGCAGACCTGGGGGACATATCTCACGCCGTCCAGTGTGTCGACGCTGTGGCTCTATAAGACCAAGCTTAAGGCAGTTCTAGTGCAGGACATAAAAATAAATTATTGTTCTTTGAGAAAAAAATACCATGAGCGAGGGGCAAGCGCGGATAAAATACTGCCATGGAAACTGAAGGAGGAGAGGAAAAAAAGGTGTTTGGGACTACTAGGAGTGAGGATAGTGTGGAAGTGCATGATCCTGAGGTTGTGGGAGGGAATTTGCCAGGTTCTATGAAGGGCTCTATGTGTCAGAATTTTAGGGTGATATTGGGCAAATAGCCACCTTCTTGAATGCCATGGTCCTACCGAGCATACTGCAGGGGGAAGCGGACCATCTGGGGGAGCCCATCTCTGAAGAGGGGGTTGTTCAATCCATTAAAGGGATTAAGTCCGGTACAGCATCAGGGATGATGGATTCTCAACACAATTTTATAAACAATTTAGATCTACATTGACCCCATATATGGCTCGAGTATTTAACGTGGTGTTGATGGGGGAGCCTTACCGAGCTCAATGCTGGAAGCGGTTATTATAACAATACATAAAGAGAGCCCGTGACCCGGAGAGGTGTTCCTTTGAATGCCCGATAACACTGCTAAATAATGATGTGAAGATACTGGCTAGAATCCTGGGTGCTAGATTATAGGGGCTTCTGCCGTCCCATTCATGGAGAACAAGTGGGTTTTTATTAAGGGAAGGGAGGGCACAGATAACATCTGGAGATCAAATAATTTTCTCTACCAGGCCCAAGCCCAGTGAGTGCCTGGTCTCTGTAGACTCCGGGAAGGCATTGAACAGGGTGGAGTGGCCCTTCTAGAAGTCTGTGCTGAAGAGAATGGGCCTCGGGCAGTTATTTCTGAAGTGAGTGGAGGCAATGCTCACTCAGCCTATGGTGCGAATGAGGGTTAATGCTATCATGTCTGAGGTATTCTGCATGACGCATGGAACGAGACAGCTAGTGTATGCTCTCACTATGGAGCCACTGGCGATTGCGATCAGGGACATCCAGGCGATCAAGGCATTAGGTGTGGGGAGGTTAAGTACAAAGTGTCCCTCTTCGCAGATGATATTCTGGCTTATCTCACTGAGGCGAGCTCCTCGCTACCTAACTTCTTGGAACAAATGAAGAGTTATGGGCAACTTTCGAGCTTTAGAATCAATGTAGATAAATCTGTTATGCCCATGGGACCGGTGTGCCTGGGTCTAGATGACCACACCCGATACTGGGGTATGAGAGTTGAACAAACTCAAACCAAATACTTAGTGGTGATTCTGATGAGAGACCTCTCAGGCCTTGCTGAAGTGAATTTTTACCTGATACTACTGAATATTAAAGAGGATCTTCAGAGATGGAGGCTCCTGACCCTGTCACAGCTTCACCTCACTGATGAGGCCCAACAAGGCTGAAACACGTGTATGGGGTTGCTGTTGGTACTCTTGTTCAGAGAGGAATTGCCATAACATTTCGGTGCTGGACTGCCCTTGAGGGGGGGACAAAGACTGATATGCAAATGGATATTTCCCATCTGTGAAAGGTACAGTGAGCAGAAAACGTGTGCTGCAAACTCTCATCTCAGAACAGGTTATCATGCCATGTTCTTTCTGGAGAGGAGCGCCTGCTAACTTTTTTGAAATATTTGCAAGGAACTTTTGGTTGGTCACCCTGAGTTACTTGGGGGCAACCAGACATGGACTCCCTGCTCACTGTGCTCGGAGAGGCACAGCTTCACCTCACTGATGAGGCCCAACAAGGCTGAAACATGTGTATGGGGTTGCTGGTGGTACTCTTGTTCAGAGAGGAATTGCCATAGCATTTCAGTGCTGGACTGCCCATAAGGGTGGGACGAAGACTGATATGCAAATGGATATTTCCCATCTGTGAAAGGTACAGTGAGCAAAAAGTGTGTGCTGCAAACTCTCATCTCAGAACAGGTTATCATGCCATGTTCTTTCTGGAGAGGAGGGCCTGCTACCTTCTTTGAAATACCTGTCATGATATGATCGGATCATATCGGCTAAAATGAATGTCCTCCCCAGATTGCTCTACCTGTTCACTGCCCCCTCGCTGAGACACCCGGAAGCTTTTTTTGGTGATCTGAAGGGAGCATTGTCTAGATTCATTTTGCAGGACTAGAGACCATGAGCGAAGTTGGTTACTCTGACGCTCCCACAGGACCAGGGGGGTTTTGGTAACCCAGACCCATATTTATATTACAAAGGGGCCCAGCTGAGAGTATTATTGGAACACTCGAGGGAGATTTTTAGGACTTATTGGTCTTATTTGGAGAACTTGGAAATTCACTCGTTGAAGGTGAGGGACTTCCTATGGTTCCCGTTTAAGGATATTCCGAGAGCAGCAAGGTATGACCCTACACTGGGTATCCTGTGGGCCCTGTGGAAGAACAGTGGTATGAATAGATCTCTTTCGACCTGGCCCTTGCCCATTGGTGTTGGTGTGCCCTCCCCTCCAATCTGCTAAAGCAGGGGATAAGGTACACCCAGCAGTGGTCGGAGGGGGGCCTGGAGAGGATGGGACAGTTGTTTGGGGATGGTCACTTTATGGGATACGAGGAAGTGCAGGAAGGATTGGGTCGGGACAAGATCCCGATTTTTGAGTATTTACAGTTGAAGGGGTTGTTTGCCGACCCGAAGTGGTGTACCTGGCTCTCCAGGGATCTCACCCAGTTTGAGAAATGGCTGGATGGGTCCATCACTTGGAACAGGGCTCTTTCCAGCATATATAAGATTCTGCTTTGGAACCCAGAGGTGGGAGATACACCTTTAAGAGATACTGGGTGGAACTAACGGGGGGTGAAATTAAGGATGAGGACTGGGTCAGAATATTTTGGGTGACATTTCACATCAATCTATTCACCTTCACCATTGAGCACAACTTTAAGATGCTGCAAGGGTGGCATAGGGATTTGCTGAAGATTTCAAGAATTTTTGTGGGTCCCCACCCCTTTGCCCCCGAAGTTGTGGATTGGTGGCATCCCTCGCCCACATGTGGTGGCATTGTCCCAGAATTTGAAGGCAGGGAGAGTGCCCACATGAGGGGAGTAGGAATGTAAACTGTGTAATATGAACGTAATTGAGAGATTGACTGCTGTTGTTAATGATTATGGGGAGTCCTTTCTGGTGGAATGGGGGCCGCTGATGTTTAAGATGTAGAGTGAAAGAGACTAACAGAGTTTGGGAACTTGTTAAAGGTGTTCGCTATGGTGGTTTGGTAGGGGGAAGCCAATCCAATACAATCAAATTCACGTCATTTAACAGTGATTACTGAGTATCCCTGAGAGGTTTTATTGTTGTCGAACTGTTGAACACCAAATGCACTGATCGAGAGAGGGGGTTGGGGGAGGAGAGAAGGGATGGGGGTATATCTTTGTTGGACATGGTTGTAAGAAATACTGTGTTGTTATTGATTGTCTAAATACAAATAAAAACCAAAGTTTAGAAAAAATACAACTACCTTTAGTAGTTATGATTTGTGAGGGGACGGCCCATCACACATAACCACGCTGACTCCTAGAATAAATTCAAGGGCATTTATTAAATATTTTTGATGCTCAGAATGGTTAATTCTCGAGGTTTTCTGTGGTCTAAAGGGGCTGGGGATGTTGGCACTAGGGCCGGCCCTTTCCTCTCTTGACTTCCCCGGACTTGGTTCCCACCTCTCTAGCCCAGACGGCCCCATCAGGGTGGTTAGTAACTCTCAGATCGGTAACAACTATCTGTCTTTCTTCTTCTTTACACTTTAGGTGTTTGCCCTGAGATGTTGACCACCTGACTCCCTAGGGAACTTCGAACTTTCCATCTATTGTCATTGTTTAGAACTCAGGGAACAGGGAATGTTGTCTTTTTTCACCAAGTGTCATGCTCACACCTTTTGAACCTTCCCGTACCTGACCCTTCTCTATAATTATTTCTTAAACTGTTCTCCTCCCACCACATTACAGTCCCTCAAATCTCTCACTCCACATTTCCACCTCCACCCTTCAATCTTACTTCCTTTCCCACTCCTATTATTACTCCCACTTGTACCTCCAAATGTCCCTCTACTTCTGTTGTTTACTTTTCCCTCCTTCCTCTCACACTACTTCCCCACCTCTTGCCATTCCCCTCGTAGTCATTTTGATCTCACTTAATGCCAATAGCCACGCCTACTCTTCCACTCACTATCGCTCTTCCTGCTCTATTACTGTTCCTATTCCAATACTACCACTACATCTATACTAGCATTGGCTTCCTCTCACCAGACCCCAGGGATATCATGCCCTGTTCATCTCTCTTGCAAGCCCTGGGTCAGACCCCATGGACAGCCAGGGATATTGTGCCCTGCACTCCTCTCTAGCACCCACTACCACCTATCGCCTTCACTGGCTACTGCCACAACCTACTTTACATACTTCCAGTTACCACCACCACCTCTACCACTATTTCAGTCCACCACTACTCCTACTCTACCTCCAACACTCACATTCTCTCATATACAAATACTCTGCAGACCCTCCCTCCTTAACAATAGTTTCTGTACTCTAATCGCTCTCATCTCCCCTCGTCTATCGGATGTCCTCCACTGCCTCCTGTCCTCACCCAACTAACCCACACCTATGCACTCACACACTCACACACACCTCCTTAACTACGCCACCGCTTCCCAGGATTGGCTACTTAACCTGTACAATCACTTAACTGCATCAAAGGGGTGTGACAGGGGAAGGCCATTGGAGGGCTTTAAAGGACTGGAAAGCACCTCCCCTTTTCCAACATGGACCCTGCTGGGTTCCTGGGATGCTGGATTTCTTTAAGGCCTGTAGGCCCAAAATAATATTAGCCCTGGTGACATAGTGATTAAGGCCTTCATGGGACCTTTATATTTTTTAATAACAAATCCCTGGTGGGTTAGTGGAATTTCCCCTCTCTTCGTGTCCTCCAGCTTACACTGTCAGTTGGAGCTGAGCTTCTTTGCTGGCAATTGTTGGGGACAGCGTGGCACCACTTTGGTGCTACACCACCCTTTTCACGTCCTCTGACGATGTTGCGGCATTCTAAAGCACGACAATACAGGGATGCTGCCTCGTGGTTTCCCGGCATCATTCAGGATGACGGTGGCACTTCGTCTCCGGCCCAGGGGCAGCCGTCAGTGCTGGTAAGGACGGGTAGGGACGCGGCCTGCACACATCCAGGCACCCCAGGGAGGTGGGGGGGCTCCCTCTGTGCCTCCCTTTTGTCAGGGCCAGGCAACTGGCCCTGTCACAAAACCTACAATGAGTTTGGATAAAGCTAAGAGAACACCAATACCTCCCTTAAAATCTTTCCTTAAAAATATATCCTATAAACCACTCAAAATGAGTGGATTGATGATCTTAAAAAAACTAAGAACATCATGGTCCCATAATGCTCTTAGTACTGAGAAAAGGAAGAGGGGCACAGAGTAACGAAACTGTAGTTAACGGTCTAGCTGTTCGAATGACCCACGCCTGAGTGGAACCTTTAAACATCTTTCAGGTTCAGGTTGAAAAGAAGCAGTGGGAAAGCAGTGGGAAAAGCAGATGATGCAGGAGAAAGCAGAGGAGAAATCAGAAGTGGGAGCCACAGCTGTATGCTGTGCAGAAAACGTGGTAGAGGTTTGGGTACCTGGGAGTTGCAGAGGACGCACAGCAGGAAGCAGTGTTGAGCCCAGCTGTCCCGAGGGAGAGAGATGCTCTCAGTTTCCTGCATGTCGCCCCAATGTGAGGTTTTAACTGAAGCGCATGTGGAGCAGGGGAAGCTCCATTGACAGATCAGGCGAGCAGCAGTGGGCTGAGCAGAGCTGTCAAATTCCAGGGAAGTCCCGACAAGTGAAGAAACAGAAGCCGTGAGTCAGGAGGAGATACCAGGAAAGACCAATGAGTTGGCCTGATACATGTGACCTCAGGGTACTCCGACATAGACCACTGTGTAAGAATATTTATTCTGAATACAGAAACATTGAATTGCCGCAAACTGGGCACAACTCTTCTTTTAGTAGAGGCTGAATTGAAAGACTAAAGAAAGATCGAGGCTTAGTACCACAAAGAAAATATGCTAATCACGGGTTGAAAAGATACAAGTATCTTTTATTTCTGTACAGTCAAAGCAAAACAGATAGCTATCTAGCTCCCAACACCTCGCAGTGTGTACCAGCAGACACAGTGAGGGGTGAGAGCGCTGGACATATAAACACAGACATATTTATATCATTTTTGTAACATTGTCCAGCCTATTTCCAAGCTAATAATTCACATGCTAGAGTTTGTGCCCAGTTCACATGTCAAATATTACAATATTGTACAAGGAATTAAACAAGTTTGCATGTCCATGAAGTTACAATGATGCTTGTTGGTTCTCTAATCCACGGGGAGCCTTGTTCCAAGAATCGCCACAATGCAGTTAAGCCAGACCACACGATCTGAGTTTACGTTCCATTCTTGTGAGCGCAGACAACACTTGATTGCAGTTCAAATGAGTCACAAGGTTTCTTTGCATTGGTAGAACAGTCTGCTCTCGGTCAGACTAAACATTAACAGAACTCAAAGGTCATTCAGCTTGGCTGCAAGTTGAAAACACAGTCCACCTTTTTAGAACACAGAAACAAGTTGAAATCAAAATGGCGGACGATTCTTAAAATGCCAGTGGCATCGATCAAAAAGCGGAACATTATGAATGCGGTTTTCTGTGTAATGCGAATGAGCTTATGTCAATATTCATAACAAGGTGGTATTATGTGATTATGTTTTAACAGAATGGGAGAGTATTGTAACCCGAATTGCCAAAGCCAAAAGGGCACAAAAAGTAAGCAAAGTGAATGCAATATCTCAAAAGGGAGAGGGTGAATAGGAGAACAATGTAACCCACACTGCCCAAGGCCATCGGATGCAATAATTAAGCAATGGGAATACAACTTGCCTTAAGAGGGATATCTAACAATGGGCCATTATAACCAGCATTGCCTAAGGCAAAGAAAGCTAAGAGTAACATCAAGACCATTTGAATGTAGCAGTCTCAGAAATAGACCAATTTGAAAAGTATATTCTTTTTGTACAATTTGCACGTAGAAGAAGTTGCGAACCAAGTGTGTTGCAAGTCAAGAGATTGAATCAAGAAGCAGTTAATTCAACTTTCCCAATTGAGGATGTAAGTGTGGAAAGTTTGGAACAATACTCACCATAGAGTACAAGTAGTAGTGGGAGGAGGGATTTTATCCTGGCAAGCGAGTATACCAGGAAAGGAACAAATAGTGGTTAATCCTTGCAGGTGAATGGTTAGAAAGAAGATTTTTTGAAGTACTGCAATGTGGTAGAAGGTTGTGGTGGAAAGGAAGTGGCGATTCCACTATTGTATTTTGATGAACTATTTAAGCAATATTCCCCGAGCGGCAGGGGCATTACTGACTCAGGTAATTACCAGAGTCGGTAATGTCCACGCTGCGAGGGGCATATAGCTATTAGTACCCTGGCCCACAAAAACTGCATGACCGGGGCACTAAAAGCTTTATTTTTTTTCCTGAAACGCTGTGGCGTTTCGGGAAAAAAGAAAAGCGTCAAAGAAAATGGCCGCCATGGAAAGGGAAAACGGAGTCCGTTTTCCCTTTCCATGGCTGCCATCGGGAGCGGACGCGCTGGAAATAGAAGCGTTTCCAGTGCGTCCGCTCCCGAAAAAAAAGAATGTAAGTGGGGTTGGGAGAGTGGAAGAGAGGGAAAAGGAAAAAAAAGAAAGAAAAGAAAAAAAAACGTACCTGGGTCCCCGGCAGGGGACGATCGAAGTTTTCAGCCGTGTGGAGGCTTGGAGTGGGAATGGCCCCGCTCCGAGTCTTCACACGGCTGGAGGCTTTCATCGTCCCCTGCCGGGGACCAAGGCATAGCAGGTAAATTGGGTGGGGAGGGCAGGGAGGTCGGAGGAGAGAGGGAAGGAAAAAAAAGCCTTACCTCTGTCCCCAGCGGGGGGCGAAGGTAGCCTCTCAGCCTTGGGGAGGCTCGGAGCAGGGATGGCCCTTGTTCGAGCCTCCTCATTGGCTGAGGGGCTGCCACGCACCCCGCCGGGGACAAAGGCCGTACAATCCCGACGGAGGGATTCCCGGCCTGGTAACGACTCGGCAAGGGCCAATCAGAATGGCTCTTTCATTCTGATGGCGCCCTCGCCGGGTACTAATATATATTCATCTTGACAAAAGTGTTGCTGAAGAAGGGGAAGTTTTGATGAACTGTTGTAAATCTATTCTGACAAAAGTACTGCTTATGAAGAAGAAATGCAATTGAATACAATAAAAGTGTTTGGCCTTTAGAGCAAAGGACATTTTCATTCACTTTTGATTTGCTGTATGAAGAGAGAATCTTTTTGAATTTGCCAGTTGTGTGCGTCAGGAAAAATAGTGAATGCCCACTATGCCAATGTGGGCTTGGGGTGCACCAGATAAGCCAGCCTATAATAGAGAAGTGAGATTTATCATGCACAAAACCCTAGACCTTAGAGGAAATAAAAGCCCTTTTAAAACCCCAGAGACATGTGAAACTCAAGACCTCTGCTATACTCAGGGGTACAGTGAAAGGGAATTCATAGATAATAAAAGCCTATGAGAAATGCCTTTTCATTTTCAATCAGGTTTACCGACTAATCTTCATGATATTCCTTTAAAACATGTTATAAAGAACAAATTATGGTGTAGAAGTGAAACTCAAATAAGAAATCCCAACTTTATCACTAGGGACTTCAAGTCCTTTAATCCTCTAAGTACTGGGGTGAGAAAGATGACTGAAGAGGTGCAGGATTATAGGAGTGGTCAGTTCACAAATGCAAATTACATACACCTGAGGGAGACTGAGAGGCTGAAAGGATCCCCCTGAGGTACAGGCCATTAGTAGTGGGAGAGAAGTAGCAAGGAGCAGCAGGAAGCAGAAGCAGTGTGGTTTATGGAGACAGTCCAAACTCCTGAAGGAGGGAGAAGACGCCAGGACCATTGCATGACAGAGATCAACTGTAGGTCCTTTGAGGGTCTGTGCCTCTCAAATCCTGAATTGCACAGGTTGCACAGTGGGAAGCGAAGAAGAGGAAAGTGTTCCCTTTCCGGAGACCATCTCAGGTGGCTGGCATGCACCAAGAACCTCAGCAGCAATGAGGACACCACTATCAGTTAGTGTGTATGGTGGTGAACTAAAAGAAGAGGTTTGCTGCATTGCAAGAAGCCAAAAGAATTAAAATCCTGCAAGCAGCGAGAGAAAGAAAAGAGACAATATTACCCAGTGACTTCACAGCCTGTGTGACACCACAGAGCGCTCCTTCCTCGCTCGCGTATTCTGTTAAAGTGTTCGGCGAGTGAGAGAAACTTGCATGTAACTGAAAGTGACTGGAAAAGCACTTTTGAAACTTGTGCTACCAAAACAAAGCAAAAGCAGCACTCACGAGCGAGTGAGTGATTTACAAAGTAATTTTGAATACCAAAGTCATAAAAAGCAGCAAACCCACATTATACAAAAGCCAACCGCTGTAATGTTATAAATGTGAGTCTATGGAAACACCAACAATACAAAGGGGCAACATGGTTAAATGGGAACATCTTCAAGCATTGCCCAAGCCAAGAAAGAGCTAAAACAAGGCAGTTGCAAAATAAAAGATATTGCCAAGGGTGCATTGAAAGATTCATAAAAATTGGCAATTGTTGCTCATATGTTAAACTGTGGTGATAATTGGTATGTACTCACATTATCCAAGTCAAAGGAAGAGAATTAAAAGACCCTTTGCATATCAATCATTGGTTACTTGTGTAGTGGGGAACAAGAGGGTCACAAAAGCTGCACTTCTGGGAGAGAGAGAGAGTGATCCAGAAGGAGATGAGGATTATTGTGAGAAGAGTTTCAAAGAGCACTAAAATAAATCTGTTTTTCCCTGAAGAGTTGTTGGACGTTTTGAAGCAGTATTATGTTGAACTAACATTCATCAAACGATATTCAACCCCCAAAGCACTTTGGAATTGCTGTTTGGTCATGGGAGTATACCTGAACTGCAAACTGCTGAAGAAGTGGGTCTGGCATAGGAGTAAACTAGGTGGAATTTGAAGAAGTTATTAAAAGGGATATTGGCGAATACAATCTGTGTTGAAGGTGATACTAAAGACATTTGTGGCAAATATCCATTGTTGCTATTGATGAACTGAAGATGTTTTCAAGGATGGTAAACAACCTTCTATTTTCTGAGTTGGAACTTTCTGTTGACAAGTTGAAGTTATACCAAGTGGAGTTGGAACTTTTTGTTGACAAAGTGTTACTACATCAAACTGAGTTGGAACTTTATACTGATGAGTTGAAGTGAAAACTGTGGTTGAATATTATTGCAAATCAGGATTTTCTCGTTCAATTTTTTTGAACTATGAAACAGAACCACGTTTGAACTTGGGGAAGTGGAATGCGCCCAAGTTACAAAGAGAGACTGTGGTGAAATTTACAAGTTCAATCATTATTGTTTGTTGAGAATTGCTATACATGTCCTTGTTTATTTGTTGTAAGTATAAGTGTGAGTGACGGATATTCGTTGTTAGAATATTTCCTTTAGTTTATTTTAGGGAGAGAAATCCTCATCAGGGTAGGGATAGTGAGGCGTTCATCCAACATTATTTTATAATAAAATGGCATTTGTTGAGAAATCTTCACAAAGTTGTTTGCCTCCCATTTCTGACCCCTCACAATACATACAGTGCCAATGACACCATGTGCGTCTCAGAATGAAAAAGCAGCAATGGCAGAAAAAGCTACATTTACCACACATCTCATACCTTGGTCATCATGCCAGGACACCAATCCTAAATCAACTGACTTGTTTACATGGTAAACCTAATGATCATTTTCTACTTTTGAAAACAGGCTACCATGCCGAAGCTTCATGCGAGGCTATAAACCTAACCAATGCCGCCATGTTAGTCTCAACATACAACAAACCACCAGGTTAGAAAAAGAAAGAATTAAAGCAGATCATACACTTCAACCATTATGAAAGATCAGCCTGGTTTCCAATTCATTTGCAATCCCAGAGTGATGTGTATTTGCTGCAGAATTGGATGTTCCTCTCCTTCTTTTCCACATAATTACAGGTAATTGTTTAGCTTAGGCGTGTTGAGTAATTTGTTAATGTGTCGGTCTTTTCACAAAGTGGTAATACCCAATTAGATGTGCACTGGTAAATAATCCCAGCCCACAATTTTATGTCAAAAAACAAAATGTGTGTAGCATTGAAACTCGAATTTAGTCAAATAAAAGAAAATCAAAGGTTGTCCTCTTACTTTATGTGGGGGAAGTCACCACACTTGGATACATGAATGTTGAGAACTTATATGAATAATGAGAGTTAGCCTGTCTGTGACATCCTTGCTATGAGGTGGCGCAGATATGCTGTGCGACGAATCTGGTCAGTTTTTCACTTCTCCCCAGAGGGGTGCCACCCACAGTGAGGGTAGGGAGATGAAGCTGCTACATAAAACTCTCCTTAGAGGTTTAGGCAAGCAGAATTTCACTGGGAATGTCTTCCCTTTGTGCAACAAGGACTCTCAGTCTGGTCTGGAGAAGGACCTTGCAGATCAGGTCACTGTGTCAGCCTTTATGGGAGCAGAGAAGAGTATTATTAATGTTGACTTACCACCATCAAACAGTGACACTTTTGTGTTTTTGTCAAGCTAATGGTGATTTTCCTTTGGAAGATGCCATTAACAAAATACGCACTCATGCTTACTATGATGAACGATTTAAACACTGGAAGAACTGTGAACTAAGTGAGATCTCCTACGCAGGAAGGAAATTGAGTTCCACACAGAGAAACACATCTGCGGAAGAGACTTCCTGGAGGGGTGCAGCCACACCAGAACACGGAGCTGGCAGTGGTGTGGACAGCGAGTTGAACGCTAACCAAACACTTGAAGGTTGGAATCCCATTCGACCAAGCAGCCAGGGTCACAGGGAGAAGGTGAGATAGGGAAGCCCTTGTTTCCTCTTGTGGCGCAACTGCAACGACAAAGTGGTCGGCCGGATACTTGGTAATCGATGCTGAGATCAGATCACCACAGAGGATACTTATCCCTGGCCTTCACCTCCTACCGACATCAACTGTCGAAGGACCCCGATTAAAAGAAGCAGATGTTCACACTGAGAGAAAACCATCAAGAAGAATGGATACTGTGGGACAAGGTTAAGAGAACAAACAAGGTTATAGGAGCCTGAGAATCCCGAACTAGCAGACACCCAGTATTTAACTGGGAAAGGAAAGTATGACCATTTTGAATTGAGGGAATCTACAAGATTCTGAGAAACTACGGTCAGGGGACATGGTCAGGGGACGTGGTACAAGTCAAGTGAATTCTCCCACTGAGAGAGCACCTTCAAGAGAAATCGATACTTAGAAGTAAGAATCAGAGAACCTATCAAGTCTCAGAAACCTAAGAGCCCCGAACAAGCAGACACCTGATACGTAGCTGGAGAAGAAAAGTTTGAATACTTTAGTTGGAAAGAATATATATGCTTACCAGAGCTCTATGGGTTTAAACAGGCAAGTGCCCTTGGGAAGCTGAGTGATAGAGAGAAACACTCTTTTTATACATGTCAAACAATTGCAAAATATGAAAGACAATACAAGAAACAGAGAAACCTTGTATACAGGTTGTGAGAACTGCTGAGGCACCAGGAGGGAGAGGAATCCAAATGGGCAAGTGCCCTTGTGAATCTGAGTGACACAGAGATCCACTCCTTGTATTTAAATTGGAAAAGTCGACAAGCTCACAAAAGCCTGGAAAGTCGAACAGGGTAGGGGCCCTATATAAATCAAGGCATAGTAAAGATAAATGATGTACATCCAAATTGAGCAATCCAACTAATGTATAAGAAACTAAGATATCGAAAGGGATAAGAACCCTGTACAAACCAGAGCGAATTGAAGAAGAAGAATTTGCAACCAAGCCAGGGAAGCTGGCAAGGTTACAAGAAGCTGAGTAATCTGAATAAATAAGTACTGTATCCATAGCTAATACCAACCCAGGAGTGTGAGAAAGCAAAGGGTGTCTCTCACCTACTAGTTCATGGGGATCTCTCTCTCAGGTGCCCAGAGCATGGCCATCGCCTTGGATCCAGGCCCTGGGGGTGGACCAGTACGGGAGGATCACTTGGGCGAGGGATCTTCAGGGAGTGGGGGTGAGACAACCGATGGTGAGATGCAGTATTCCCCCCCTTTCCTTACCCATGACACATTTTTTATAGGATCTTCCAACATCCCAACTTCCCCCCCATTTCTTCATAAACACTGGGCCGAGGAAGAGGGGGACTGAGAGTAAAGAGGCTAAGCCTTACATCTCTAATTGGACATGTCCCACTAATCGGGTCAGGCAAAGTCAGCCACTTGACTAGAATTGCATACGTTTGATACCTATTAGCTCTAGAAGGCAAAACATAGAGACCCAAAATCAGTTACACAGTGTTTCATTGGTTTCTCAAAATATAAGGTCCTTTGTTATATGAACTAGTACAATTGGTTTGGCACACTTATGACATATCTGAAACATTCAGTTTAATTAGCAGCACGTAAGCCAAGACCCAGGTGCAGGAAGATAGGATATCAGGCAGCCCTACCACTCAATTAGGCATCATCTCTCATCACCCATGCCTTCTACCATGAAATTATCTTTGTACTTGGCCTTGCAGAGGATTTTTGCCTTAGGAATGTAATGGGAGTGAGGGCACTCACTATCGTGTCTGGAACTCCAAGTTCAAACCCTATTTCCAGCTTTGACTCACAGGACAAGAGACCATGATTCTTCTCATTCTGCAAGCTTTTAAATGCTTTAAATGAATGAAGACTTGCCATCCTTTGTGTTCTTTCTTGCACCTTAACGTTAGAGGATTCATCCTTCGCACACACGTTCCTCTTCAGCACAGATATCTGACCTCGACTGCTCCGTTTTTTGCTTCAGGGCAGACATCCTCCCAACACAGCTCCAATAACCTGCTATTCTACTGCGTCACAATATTCTATTTTCTCTTCATGATTATTTGGCTTATTTTCTCATGATACCAATTTCCAGTTTCTGCACAATGACGGCTCCGCCTGCATTCTATTCACTACTTGTAGCCAGCTTATACGATGACTTGATCTATCTTGCGTTTCAGCATATGCACATTCTTTATACTTCAGATTTCTGCAGCACTTTTTACCATGTCATCATCTTCTTTTACACTTTTAGGTACACTTGATTCTTTACTTCGTCATTTCTCCTCTAGGATCCATACATCGTGTTCCTTCAGTATTTCAGGACGTCGTGCACGGTTTCTTATGATGTCATCAGTCCATTTTCTTAGCTCTTTCTCATATTGTGGATGTACGTCTACGCCTCTACAGAAGCGAGGGGGCGAGTCAGATGTTAACGGGGAGGGTGTTCCACAGTTTTGGGGCGTGGACAGAGACCACCTGTTTTCCGGTTCTTTCCTTCCTGCACCAGCAGAACATGGAGCACCAGCTTCTTCCCTGATCCAGTAAAAGGATTAAACACATCAGCAGTGCGGTGGAGATGGCTTATGTGCCATACCTTGCACGCAGCTTCCACAACAGGCTCCCAGTGCTTTAAGTGGCCTGGGGCCTGCCGGGGCTAGACCCCGGCAGTCTCCAAAAAGTAGGGCTGAGCCGGGGCCCTGCCGGGGCCCCCCCAGTCCCACCTTAACATTGGCGGGATGCATTATCCCGTCGCAGCCGCGACGGGAGATGCGCCTGCCATGAAGTCAGGTGAGCTGACAGAGGTGGCAGCCAGCCACAGAGACACTGAGGCTGGCTGCGACTTCCATCAGTCATAGTAACTGCCTCTGGTGACCCCTCGTGCCAGAGGTCACCAGAGGCAGTTACTGTCCCTTTGTTTCCCCAGGTCGCCGAGGTGTCTTTAACCCTCGGCGAACCTGGGGATTCCTCGACATTTTTCGAGGTTTATAAAAGATGGCTTGAAAGTACACAATTCAAGCCATCTTTTATAAAGCTTTGCCGACGGACAATTTTGTCCGTAGTTAAGGCTTTATAAAAGATGGCTTGAATTGTGTACTTTCAAAGCCATCTTTTATAAACCCAAAATGTTTAAAAAGATGGCCTGAAAACTAGGCAATCCGTAAGGTATGCACACAAATATATATACGTTATATATTTGTATGCGTACCTTACTATGGTTTGTGTACTTTGCAAGCCATATTTTCTAAACACAGAAATATGTTGCATATTTCTATGTTTAGAAAAGGTGGCTTGCATAGTACACAAACCATAGTAAGGTACGCATACAAATATATAACGTATATATATTTGTGTGCATACCTTACGATTTGCGTACTTTCTATGCCACGCCCCTCCCACAAGCCACGCCCCCAAATGACCCCCCCCCCCTCGATTTCTTACCCCACTTAAAGCCCTGCAGGCTCCCTTCATCAAAATTCATACCGGTGACCAATTAAAGTTCCGTAAGCGTCTGACTCGGTTTAGCTGTGTAGCTCAGGGAATCAATATAATATGATCCGACCAGAATGGCTAATCCGCAAGTATTTTTTTTTATTTATTTTTTTACTGTGCATTTAGTTTCATTTACAAAACTTTAAGCACACAAACATCGCAAGTATTAATTAGGAAAGGCATTCTTGCATTTCATTTCAAAAGATTTCCCTGTTAAAATATTAACGCTAATAGAAGCCAGCGCCACAGAAAGTATATTTTATGTGTATATAGTTCATTACCGTTTGACCAGAGAATATATTAAAGCAAGCGTATGGCATTCAATTTCTTACCCTTATTTAAAATATTTTAAGAGACACACGAGCAGTAAAAACACAAACGCCATCTGTTTCTCTGTGTGCAGAATATTTCACAACAGGAATAAAAATACATTCCAAGGAAATCAGTAGGGCCTATTAATCTGATAAGAGGTACAAGGCAGATTTGGTGCCACCCGCCCGTGCTCTTTCCACGGGCCGCCCAACTCCCTGCACTGTTTGAGAGCACTATACTGCAATTACGTTTTATGGCCAAGCACGTCATGTTTAAATGGAACACAGGCTGCCTGTCGCTGGTCAGGAGTGTGTACAAACAACGCCTCATTCTTTCGATAATAGTCAACTGATTTGATGCTGATGTTCCCCAGCAGGCGCTAATGCGAGGAGTTATGTGGATTGGCCAGGCTAGGGACAGAGGGTTCTGCGTGGCTGGACGCTAGCCCGAAGCAGCACACATGAAATCAGACGCCAGTGTTGGGCACGCAGGCGCGGAAGGATTCCGTTCATACCTAGAAACAACGAAAATGCCAGTGTAAACTGTGGCATGAGCTCTAGCTCACAAGCCTTTCAGGGGGCTTTACTCTGTCTTTCAGACACAGGGTGGCGGAGCAGGACGATTTGGCGCGGCCGGTTCAGCGTGGGACGATTTGGCGCGGCCGGTCTGGCGCGGCAGCCCGCGCCGAACTGGCCGCACGGAAATGACCAAAGATCCGGCAGGCTGGTTCGGCGCGGCAGCCTGCGCCGAACTGGCTGCACAGAAATCATAGCTCTCAACTCCCCCGCTTTTGGCGGGTGTCACCCGCCTTGCAAAGGGCTGCCTCACCCGCCAAGCCTCCTGCACGCCCATTCATTTCAATGGGCGTCTCACCCGCCAAAAACAAAATCGGGTGATTTCACCCGCCTTTGCAAGACAAATGGTTGAGAGCTATGCAGAAATGACCAAAAATCCGGGAAAGTAAAACGGGGTAATGTAGCTTAAAAGCTCTTCAAGGCTACTGCGAATAAAAACTCATGCAAATTGTGTTTTCCCTTAGCTCGCACAAAGCTGTTCTCTAATTATCCATTCTTTGAAAATTCATAAGTGTGCCTTTCAGTTGCTACGGGAGGTAAGCAAAGGGATACTCCGCACACTGCATGAAAAAGGGGGAGAAGGAGGATTAAGTAGTTAAATATTTTTTATTTTTCCGCCCGACTTTTTGTAAATACCTGTTCTATAAAACAAACACATGTCTAGTTCGCACAAGAAACTAAATGAAAGCATGATTTGTCCTCATCAACAGGTGATTTTGTTTTTTTAAATTAATGACGACACTCTCAAACACGCTCTTGTAAAGAAGACGTTATCAACACAGTAGGCCATACCATTTCTAAACTTGACTCAGCATAAACTATCAACATAGCATAACATAGGAGATAATTGCGCGTCACAACATACCAAGAAGCAAAAGCGCTTAGAAATACGTGCCTTCTGTATAGACGCTTTATAAATAAACATTACCATTACATAAACATAGCATACAAGAACACGTTTTGTTTATAGTTGATTTATAAGATGCAAATTAAACAACACAACACACAACTAGAGAAAAACATGTCAATGTAGTTTAAGATAAATATCGTTACAGTGTGTCTCGCCACCAACCTCTTCAACACCCAAGAGCCCAGAGAATAGAAGTTGGATGTTAGCTAGAATGTGCACAGCCGAATGGAGACGCATTGGGTCTGCTAAGTACGGTTGCTCATGGGGAATTCATAACTACCCATGCTCCCGGTGAGCAAATGCCCACGCGCGCACACAGAAGAGTTTCCGAATACATTATATGAACTGTCCACACGCAGCCTAAAGTGACCGCAAATATTGAGTACACGGCTAGTTTGCGTGTATTACACCGTTGTACACGGGGACCGAGTTTCCGAGCGACTTATACACGCGTGCACTTTTTGACAAAAAAGACCCCTCGCTGTAGTCTGGAATCTCGCACATGCAAAAGGCAGGGGTGTGTGCAGTACTTTGGCTATGGAGCAGGATGAATTGGCGCAGCCGGTTCGGCACTGGCGCGCCAAAACATCCCAGCGCCAAAACATCCAGTCGCCGAACTGGCCGTGCCGAATCGGGGTGTACCGCAGGGTGGGGGCCGATATGGGGCCAGGAAAGGCCGGTGCCCCCTCCTGCTTGAATACATGGCATCACGACTGGAGTCAGTGAGTTTGGTAGCTAACTGGCGCACAGAGCTGTCCGTCTTCTTGCTGAAGGATTTTATCCATCAGCTGTGATTTTTGGATACAGAGCGGGTTGAGTCTGTAGTCGTGGGTTAGGATTCTTCTTGGTCTGTGTGGACTTGTCACAGTAGAGATGGTTTCACAGGGTCTTTGCTGTGATGGGCACGCACTGATGACATGGTGTACCACGTGAAACCAACACAGAACACTGCACGAGCCCTGGGTGTGTCTGTGAATCATTACAGGGGACACGAGTGGCAGCAGAAGCACTGTGGCAGGCCATGCTTCAATATAGAAGTCGCTTTCAGTTCTCAGCATTGAAAGGCTCACCCCCGTGAGGTTAATCATATAACATCTGTGTTCCTGACATCTGTGTTCCTGCATTTGCACTTGGAGAAACGAAAGATGTGAACATTCTTAACTATTTTCAAGTTCAAATTTTGATTCCGAAAAATAAAGTTTTCCAGTTTTTATTGAACACTTTCGCAGAGGGCTTGTAGAAAAAAAGTGCTGCACTCCTTTTCAAAATGCATTATGGCAGGGAAGACAGGCAACCCAGAGATGTTTTTTATGGGAGGGCAAAAGGGGCACTTGGCCAGGGCCCCCAACTTGGAGGGGGTCCAACAAGGCTGCCTGATCTAAATAAGTAAGAATACATTTGTCCCCCGACTTAAAGAGCACACGCCAGGCTATTTTATGAGGTGCTGCTGAGGGTCTAAACCTATTGCCTGTTGGTTGTTCTGCCTTGATCAATTCAACATGCAATGCTGTCTTTGTTTACTGTGGTATACAAAGGCAGTGTGCTCACTACTCCACAACTCTTGTAGAATTCCTTCCTTCCTGTGGGAATTATGTTGATCATGTGCAATGGCCAAAGGTCTAATGCATAACGGTAGTTCAGACGTTAGCTCAGTGTGTTAAGCACTCATTGCAGAGATATGTGTTTGTATGCAAAATTAGAATAGCACATTCCAGTAAGGCTGGCTGAGCCTTTCCTATGACTGAAGTTTATAAACGTGCCTTCATATCTACTTGGTTTTGCAGCACAACAGGTGCTATTATCAGCAATGTACATACACCACACAGGGGTTGCTATCCAAACTAACATGTCATCGTATGATGGTCTAGAAATTGGCTTCTTCAAATGGGGTGTTGTAAAACATAGCAAACACCTCAAATGATGAGCATAAAGAGTTAGTCCAAGAGATGAATAAGTATCCAAATTCAAGACTGTGGAACCAAAGTGTTCATGCTTGTATCCTGGATTTGCCAGCAGACGATACAGTGATCCTGGTCAAATCATCTAATATGTCTTATAACACTATGCTGTCTTCTGTGAGGTTTGCCTTCTTGCATGCTGGTGGCATCGTTTAGCCTATTACTTGATCTTTCTTCTTATGGAGGCCATTTGAGTGGGAGGGGTTGTAGACAGAACAGAGCGGACCAGATGTTGTAGGCCTCAGGCAAGCATATTTTAAGGACTGCTCATTTGACACAGAAAAAACGGTTTGCTTTTTTGTAAAAGTCAAAGGTTTTTCTGCACGTTTATAAATGACAATTTCACAAGCCAGTGTTTTGGAAGTATTTAAAGCTTTAAAATACAGAAGACAAACCCAGATTAAATCTGTTAAATCACATCGATCAGCATGCTGGTACTTATATACTTCCCTTGATGATGGAGAGAACAAAGCTAGAATAATTTCCATTTTACATAACACCCTTCTATAACATTTTGTTTTAAAAAATGGTCATGTTTCGTAATATGATTTGTGTACTTTCCAAGCCAGTTTTATAAAATGAGATAATTTTAGTTCATAGTAAGAACTCGAAAAGAAAGTTCTTAAATGCAGAAATTGAAGAGTTGCCACAAATCCCATCTTCACCCTTTAATCAATGTGTGATCCTGGGCATCGCATTTAATCTTGCATTGCCTAACCTCTGAAAATTGCCAGTCCCTAGACCTTTCAAAATTTTCAGCCCTTCAGAGTGATAGACTTCTCAGGGTATGATCTTCAAATAAGCCTCACTCATGGTATCACTGGCTATATTTTTGCTTTCACTATAATAGTGAGCATTGATAAATTGCACACCTTTGATCTCTAATGGCAGCACTATTTGTAAACCATGTCCCACTTCTAATCTCAGTCTGTCTGGATACACACACCTTCCTGATGGTTTCTAATCTGCATCCACTATCCATGCTATGGTATGTGTAGCGTTCTCCTTCCTTCCAATTAGTCTCCTGTATCCATACTTGAGCACTTTTGCATTCTGTGAGGCAGCTAATCCGAGTCTCTGTCTATTCCGGGTTACATGTACCTTTTACATACTGCACTGCATTAATACTACAGGCTGTATCGTTTCCTGGATGCAATTGATAAAATGTCTCCCGTATCTATGCTGGAACAGAAGTAAACTTTTAGTAGACTGCTAATGTTGGCCTTCAAATACTACTTTTTTATCATTCTGATTAGAACAAGAATGAAGTGGGTAAGAGGACGGAAAGGGAGTAAACATGTTTACTTTTGCATGCTGAGAGGCAGCATATAAACTAGGGGTGTACCGAACTTCGGCTTCGATTAGGTATTCGGCCGAATTTCGGCTGTAAATCAGATATTCGGGTTCGGCCGAAGGTTCCTGGAATACTTACCCGAAGCCGAAGTTTACATTTTTTTTTTTAAAGTCCTCTTTCCATAATTGCCAATCTTCTCTCAGTGTGAGAGATGATAGCCCATCCTAGAAAGAGAACAATGGGAAAGCGGCAGTAGCCAGTAAGCTGAGAGCTTACTGGCTACTGCACACAACACAAGCAAAAATACCCTGCACAGCGGCCGAGAAAGGAGCCAGTTCCTACAGGACGGTGAGGTCGCAGCAGCGCAGACGGGTGAGTGTGCACCGAGCAGGCCTTCTCCCAGCTCCCTGCTCTAATTACTGACTGACAAGAGGGCACAGGGTCCTTGCGTGGGGGAGGGGCTGTGATTAGAACTGCAGGCACCTGACTCTGAGATGCCCGGGGATAGCTCCAGTTGCAGCGTGCCCAGCTTCGAGGTGTGGGTGCTCCACTCCTACCACACGCAGTCCTGCGCTGGGCCATCTGTCTCCGAGGTGTGTTATCCTCTCCCTGCGCACACAGCCCTGCTCTGGGATATCCGGCTTTGAGATGCGTGCTCCCACAATTCCACCTGCACGTACATTTCTGCTCTGGGAAGCCTGCTTATGAACTGTGGGACACTTTTACTTGCTATTTTTGTTTCTATGCACTCCTAACTCTGTGGTCCTTGCCTAGGAGGTGTGTGATGCTCCCAATAGCATATTCCTTCCTACGCAACTGGGCCACGAGATTTCTCTCTCTCGTCTCTCTTCCCCCCTGCATCTCACACTCTCCCCTTGCTCTGCCTCCCTCTCCTCTGCCCTGTCTCTCTCTCTCGTCTCTCCTCCCCTGCATCTCACACTCTCCCCTCGCTCAGCCTCCCTATCCCTCTCACTCCTCTGCTCACTCTTTCTCTCTCTCTTCTCTCTCTCCCCCCCTGCATCTCGCACTCTCCCCTTGCTCTGCCTCCCCTTCCTCTGCTCTCTCTCTCGTCTCTCCTCCCCTGCATCTCACACTCTCTCCTCGCTCAGCCTCTCTATCCCTCTCCCCCCTCTGCTCACTCTTTCTCTCTCTCTCTCTCTCTCTCTCTCTCTTCTCTCTCCCCTCTGCATCTCACACTCTCCCCTTGCTCTGCCCCCCCTCCTCTGATTGCTCTCTCTCTCTCATCTCTCCTCCCCTGCATCTCACACTCTCCCCTCGCTCAACCTCTCTATCCCTCTCCCTCCTCCGTGGGCACAGTTCCTTATATGTTGGGTTGCCCATCGCATGCATCCTGTTTTTGTGTCTCTTCAGGAGATGGCATTGTGCACACATTTGATTTCCATATAAATGTACAAAATTTATACAGAACAGAACATCTGGCCCAAGCAGACTGCGGCCACGGCCCATTGTTCGCCTTCACAAAACAAAGAGGTAAATTATTCCCCGGCACTAAAAAAAAGTTTCCCGCGGGCCTCCTGGCTCCCCTTCTACAAAAAATAAACAGATCTGAAAATTATAGCTTCTCCAGTGCAAACGTTTTCTGCAGCTTTCTGGGTACCCCACCTTGCGGAAAAGCTATGCTTTCGGTTCAGTTAGAGATGGGATACAAATGCCAGTGTCACCAGATGCGGACTGACCAGTAGGGAACTCTGGAGATTTCCTGGTAGGCCTTGGCACACTTGGCCTCTTTTCTGTGGTATTTCCAAACTTTCCCATAGGAAAAGGGTTAGGCTTGCTGAAAATGTGTAATATGGGGCCAATTTTAAAATTATTTCTAGGACCTCTTTGTGCAAATGTTCAAATGGGGTTGAAAAAGGCAGCTGAACGTGTGCATCCATGATGCGTGCATTCACATGCTCTTTACTGTCTTGCGAAGTAGTATTTCTCAAGTGCTGGACAATGTATTTAAAAAACCAACTATTCGGCTTCGGCCGAATAGTTTTGCTAACTATTCGGTATTCGGCTCAATAGTAATTTCACTATTCGGTACAACCCTAATATCAACTTATAGGTTGTGATCACAAACAGGGGGGTTAAACGGAAGGGTGCAACCAGATATTCTTGATCACTTAATTCCTTTAGTTTGGTGGAGGGGGGCCCCAAAGATGTCCTTGCCCAGGGCCCCAAAAGTGCTTAAGATGGCCCTGAGGCAACCTACAAACACTATTCCTTCTTTTGCCTCCTTGAAACCCTACAGCAAGCAAAAAGTGTTACTTTGACTTTTGTTAGAACTAATACAAGCAATACTAGTTAATGTACGGGGGAATTCTTCTGTCCTTGGGCTAGAAGCTAGTGGTGCCCTCGCTTGACTTCTCTTGTGCACAAAGAGCCGGGGCTTCCGCATCCTGGTTCAGCCGACTTCCCTTCTGAGAACGATATCTCGCTTGTTTTCTTAGAATGAATTGACCATCCATCTAACAGCTCACCTACACAATTGCTTCCTGTTCAGGATCCCACCTGACCTGAGGTAAGTGGGCCAGCATCTCTTTTCTACTTCCTGGAGTATTGAAGTGTTACTTATAGCATATATTAGATAGAATAGGGCAAAGTGCAGGAGGGATTCTTTGGATTGCATGTCTCAGCTGCACGTGCCGCTCAGGGGCTGATTGCATGTCTAAAGGCTACTGCTAGCAATAAGTATTTATTTTCTTGCTCCCATAAAAAAAACAAAGTTTGGGCTTTTGTGTAGGCATGGGAAAGGCTGTTGCCAGGCACAGCAATAGTGGTATTAACTGGCCACTGATGGTAGCATGTGTAAAGTGGTGTGTGTACCTGGGCATCTAATAGCAGTGCCTGGCAAATACCGAATACTTATGCACAATCCAATACTGTTGGCTTTGCTAATGCTTGTTTTTAACAGGATTTCTGTGAAGCACACACATGGTGCTTATAAATTGATTGGCTGAAGGCAGACCTGATTAAGACATTTTAATCATACCGGTGGTGCCTTTACAGTTCCAATTAAGTCATTGGGCCTCATCACGAGGCTGGCGGTAGCGTGCCTGTAATACAGGCACGGCTGCCGCCGGTATCATTTTGTTTCCAGATAATTTTTTTTCCGGCGCCCAGCAATGGACAATTACCAGGTCATTACAGTCTTCCTGGACTCGGTATTTGCCCATTCCTGGGCACCGGAAAACATT
Source organism: Ambystoma mexicanum (assembly GCF_040938575.1). Classification (NCBI taxonomy): domain Eukaryota; kingdom Metazoa; phylum Chordata; class Amphibia; order Caudata; family Ambystomatidae; genus Ambystoma; species Ambystoma mexicanum. The sequence continues at coordinate 508,529,533 of NC_090935.1, forward strand.
CTTCCCCATTCCCATTTGAGCCCAATAGGTCTCAATGGGAATGGGGAATCCGGATACACTGGCACCATTATCAACAGTGCCGGTGCATCTGACATGCTCTGCTAGTGGGTGCCGGTACGGCCGCCAGGCCAGTCCTGGTGGCCGCAATGACACCCGCCAGCAGAACTCGTAGTTTGCCGGTCTGGGAACTATGGTACTGGCATGCTTAGCGGTACCGTAGTTCCCAGACCGGCAAACTTGTAATGAGGCTCATTAACTCTCAGAAGACTGCTTTGAAAAAACACTGGCAGGCACTTTGAGTGCAAAGTTTGATGATGAGGCTTCATTAAAGCAAGCTCAAAGAGTTCCCCTGAGTAGGCGTTTTGGACCGGGATGGGCACAACCTGGTTGGGAACGGCCATGGGGATTAGCATAGCCATGGGCAGTAATCGTGGGTAGGCACATACCCAACATATCTGCATGCAGGTTGCAAAATGTGCACTCATACTAGCCATTGCCTTGTGATATTTGACTCCTGGCAAGAAAGAAAATGTATAGAATTTAGGTGCAAAGTGACTTTTTTATGGCTGGCTAGTAGCTTCCAACTTGAATGTGTGCACCCTGTGCATACCTGTGCATTGCACACTAGTCTCTACACCACAGCTGCCACCACCACCTACGCACTCACATGAAAGGCTGTGGAACTAGCTACACTATGATAATTGGTACAGTGCAAATGACTCTGTTTGGCCATTAGTAGCACCTAGCATGTGCAGTTTTCATTTTTCGTGTGCCCCCTTTTATTTGTACTTCCATTTTAAGGCACCCCATGTGCTATGATGGTTGCTCCTTTTAGCAGTCCTCCAAATGTCTTCTCTCTTTAATGAACTCGACCTCCTCTTTCTGTCCTCAAGGGCTTATTTGTGATGTTCTGTCCCTGCACACCCCGTCCTTGTGCCTAGTTCTACGTGTTTCTTTCAGCTTAATCTACTGTCTGCTTCAAAACAATAACACACTCGAAACACACTGGTGTACAAAACAACATATGTATATTTTAAGAAGGTACATGAATTGACTCTGGCAAAAGTCAGGAAAGCCAACATACTGGCTCAAATCAAATGAAACTTGTTAACAGAATATATATCATCTGCAGCTTGGGTTGCATACTGCAGGATGGCTACATACATGTGCAACGCATGGTTGCCAACCTCTAAGCCTATGGAACAGAACTAGAGCTTAGTGTGATAACACTTAAATGTAGCACGCCTTATCTCAAATTAGCAACTTTTCACGTATCTGACATAGTTCACTTCTATAATCAGACATAGTGTCAATTGGTAATTCATCAAAAATTGCAATGTCCGCCCTGCAAGACTTTGATGAAGGGAAATCAACATTACCAACTGGAGATGGGGAACACAAACAGGTCTTCTGGCTGACTTCATTTTGAAGAACCAACACACCAGATTATCACAAACCTAGATCAGCAACGAACTAGGTCAAACCTCATGCACTGAGATCAGAAAGTCTTCATAGCCTTTTTTGCCAAACTGGTAAGCCTCAGCGTAGGTGTTGCTCGTCTCCCCAAATGGTCTCGTCTGCATGGTGACCAACACAGTGGACCAGTAAAGACTTTGGTGGCTACTTTATCTGCACCAGAAAGCCAATTTAGCATCTGATTGAGATGTGTGTCGAAAATTGAACTGGTAATCCTCAGTGTAGGTGTTGCTCGTCCTCCCAAACGGTCTCGTCTGCATGTTGACCAATGCAGTGGACTAGTAAAGGCTTTAGTGGCTCCGTTATCTAGCCAGAAAGCCAATTTACCATCCGATTGAGAATGGGTGACGAGCATTGAAAAGTTACGGAGATGGTCAGTTTGTAGACGCAGACCCAGACCAAACAGAAGTGTGAGGGATTGGGTATAAGACTACACATCAGCATAGTATGCAAATAGATGATGGAACTCACAAGTCCATTAAATTAAATGGGATTCACAACACTCTTTCGGGGGAATATGACAACCAGACTTAAACAGACATACACAAAAGTATTAGATAATTGTGCAGGAGAGTAGCAACCTTAACATATACAAAAGATCCTGTGTAGTGCTGACCAAACTTTACTCGGAAATCTGTGTATCCCTGGACAAACTGGCCCACATCCTAACCAAATGACTGAAGTCCGAAGTTAAGGTCAAGAAAAAATTGTTTGACCGAGAACTAGCTATCATGGAAAGGAAGGGGTGAAATATAGAGCAGGTTTTCACCAAATCCGTAAGCGAAATCAACCAAGACAATTGTAGCCACAATGCTAGGAACTACACACACTTCATTGAGTGGAAAATGCCACACTAGTGCACATGTGGACTAACCAGACAGACAATGCACTAGTGGACTAAACACAGAGACAACACATCATGGGAGCGGGTATCTACCTTTAAGGAACTAGCCAACCCAATGCAGACCACCTCCTCAGCTGAGCCACCACAGTGCCTAATGACACGCTAAACAGCTTTATCTCCAAAGTGGCACCCCAACCTATAAGCACCAAAGTATCCCACATGTTCAACCCCCCAACAAGAAACTACTCCTTCAGATCCTTCCAATCGTTTTCCTTGGGGCAAATCACAAATGTCACCAAAGCATGCCTTACTAAGTCTAAATAAAACCTTGTTCTGTAGACCTAACTAAGGCATTATCGAGTGATTTGTAAGCCCCTGACCTCCTTTCATAGCACATATCTAGCCCCTGGTCACGCCAAATTGATTTTAAAAGCGGTTATTACAACTCTGTGAAAGGAACAAGGATCTGACAGTGTGCCCTAAATAAACTATCACCTAGTCTCGACCACACTTTTTGTCACCAAGCTTTTGGAAATAGTAGTGATGGAGCAACTACAAGATTATAGCAAAACAAGTACACTCTTCCACGACAGGCCTTCCAGCTCCTGAAGCATTGGAATCACTATTCTGGACAACGGACAAGAAATACTACTTGATCTTGATGTCAATCTTCCCCTGGCTTTACTCATTCTGGGTGTGCTCCCCAAACTAGAATCAAAAATGGACATAAAGAGAACTGGCTTGAAAAGAAGCGAGTTGTTTCTTAAACCTTTTTCACATCTACATATCTCGTCCTCCATGCAGAGTATTACATCCTTTGTTACTCCCTGCTCCCATATCCCTTTCACGGATTGACAACCTAGATCTTCCAAATGTAGCATGTAATATGTATGTGGATGATGCCCAACTTGGAGTACACCTGGAACTCGAGTACCTGACAAACACATCCAACCTGACTTTGTCTCTGAGTTGCCCAATCCTGGATGTTATGTTATGTTAGGCTAACCTATAGAGCGCACCTACACCCATAGGCAACATGGTGCTAGAGAAGGATTAGGCTTATGCTGAACATGAAATATCAAAAAGAAGGCCAGCCACTGAAGTTTAGTTAAACAGAAAAGTTTTCAATTTGCTGAAAGGGCAAATGTTCTGTGATCGTGCAGATATCTTGTGGGAGTTTATTGCACAAGTTCGCAGCCAAACCTGAGAAGGCTCGGTCACCCATTCTAGCTTGGCACATTCTGGGACCTATGATCAGCAGATCAGAGGAAGAGATCAGAGGAAGAGCGGAGCTGTCGTGTAGGGACGTAGCAACCAAATTTCTCCTGAAGGTAGTCTACTCCCTACCCGTTCAAAGCACGATGAACTAGGCAAAGAGCCTTAAAATCTACTCATTGCGAGATCTGTAGCCAATGAAGGATCTGAAGTGAAAATAAGATGTGATCACGTGAGGATTAACCAAGGACAGCACGGGCAGCAGTATTTTGTAGTACTTGAAGACAATGCAGTAGATATGACGGCTGAGAGTGAAGCATGCTTAGAATTAAGGAAGGTAACACTGGAGAACGTAGGGGAGTAGGAAAAAACAGAAGTACCTTGCAAAGTCCTAAGCTAAACATTTTCTTGTTGACAAATTCCATAGAGAGTGAGGCAGCAATTTCTATACCTAAATTCTTAGCCACAGAAACTGGCTTTGGAAAAGCACCTAGGGATGAGGGCCAAACATCAGGCATCCGACGGGCAATTAACATATGGTGAACCAATGGTCAAAACCTCAGTTTTATTGCCATTAAGTTTCATCCAGTTTTGGCCCATCCAAACTATGATGGCTGTCAGGCAGTCGTTGAAGTTGGGGGCTCCAGGCGGTTTGTCAAGTGTAAGGGGGACAGTGATTTGCACTAGGGTGGCATTTTCCACAAAGGATTGAATCAGGTAAGCAAGAGGTTTAACATAGTGAAAAACATCGGAGAAAGAGCCGAGCCGTGGGGCACTCTGCAAGTAACAGACCTGGAGTGCAAAGTAAACGAACAAAGAGAAAGAGTTTGACACTGTTCACTAAGAAAGGCACCAAATCACTCCAAGACTGAGCCGGTGATGCCTTTAAAGGAAAACAGCATGATCTATGGTGTCGAAGGTGGCTAACAGATCTAATTGGATCCTGGATGTATGTCAGCCAGGTGTGCTCCGTAACAGGAAAGACCGGCTTGCTGCTCTGTGTTCCTAACTGCATCATAATAATACCAAAGCTTTAGTCTAGAGGCATAATCCTGCTCACCAACCCGAGAGGCAGCTATGAAAATCCTGGGAGTGACTGTTTATCAACACCTTTCATTCTACTAACACATCCTGACTATGGTGATAGCTGCAACCTTATACTAAACACGAGTTGCAGAATTTTACACTCACTGGACATGTTCAATAAAGTCCAGTTGGTCTGTGCATTGTTTCTAACCAGGATGCACTGCAATAACAACATCCTTTTAGGTTTTGACAAGAAAGAGATTGCACACCTGCAATCCATCCGAAACATGGTGATAAACCCGGTATTTGGGTTTCAGATAACACAATCCCATGTAAGCAACTCTGAAGAGCCTACCCTGACTGCAAAGTCAATCATGAATGGATTTTAAGCTACTCTTCCTAACCAGAAAAGCAGCATGGGCGCTACTACCTAGCAGACCGTCTTTACAGATAAACCTGATGACTAGCATAACAAATGACTCAGAACTGGGCACTTTCATACTTAACAAGTTTGAACTAGCAACCTTTCCTAGAAATGAATTATAGAACAACCTCCCCATGGAACCAAGTCTCCACTTCAACCACCTGAAGTTCTATACAATTTTCAAAAGCCATCCCCAAAATCCATTGAGGTCTGTCCCAGACATGTTTGATGATCTTGATCTTCAATGCTGTTTATTCTATTATGTGCTCTTTGTAAACTGACTTCTATACCAAGTCTGGAAGGTGCACTGGGCATATAGTGTTTATAATGCCCAGATCTGTCTCTACTTACTGGTCTTCTTTATTGCTTACAAGAACTTCTTCCCAAGCAGATCCCCTTCCTCACCACGCTACGCTTTTGCTAACATCCTCTGGTATACCCTGTATATGTGCAGTGCTTTATAAAACAACAAATACATACATGAAAATAGGGCTCTGTGGTCGAGTACACATTTATATTCTGATAATGCCAAGCAAATATATATATATATATATATATATATATATATATATATTACATGGCCATGGTAGTGGCATGTAGTTATGGTTAAACTGCTGTTTCCAAAGGAAGAGCACTTTTTGGGCGGCTTATAACTTCGCTCCCCCTGGACAAATCCTCACCAAACTTTGCATAGAAAGTATATGTCCCACTCTGAAGTTATTTGCAAAGTTTGGCGAGGTTTGGTCCAGGGGGGGCAAAGTTATAGGGGGTTTCCCAAAACCTCTTTTTTTCCCATAGACATAATGGGAAAAAACTTTGCTCACGCCTACAGCCCAAACTGCTGGATGGATTTACACGAAATTTGCGGCAGGAGCGGCGGCTTGGTCCCGAAAGCGTGCCTTTTTTATTTGGTGTAAATCCGTCCAGTAGTTTTTTTAAAAATGTCAAAAATGTAAGTGAAAAAAATTAGTGATATCTGTGTCCGCTTCGAGGACACTCTTCCCTGTTCTCTCCGCGGACAGGACAGGGATTGGGCAAGCGGCTTGCGTGATGTCCACAGACATGTGATGTGCTCTCCCATTGGCTGCGGTGAAGCGTGCAGTGCGTCGTATTTTGAAAGACGCCCGTCATCTTTGTTTATCGTTTGCATGAGAGCCGAGGAGCGGGATCTGCCGCCTGCATAGTAAGCTCATGCCCCGTGTCTTCCTCCCGTTCCCCCACCCCGCTCATGCCTGTGTCTTCCTCCCGTTCCCCCCACCCCCCACTCATGACCCGTGTCTCCCTCCTGTCCCCCCACCCCCGCTCATGCCCCGTGTCTCCCTCCTGTCCCCTCCACCCCCTGCTCACGCCATCGCCACACGGTGGCCTGCGGAGGGCCAAGGAGGGGGATCTGCTGCCTGCACAGTAAGCTCATGCTCGTGTCTTCCTCCCAGTCCCCCACCCCCCGCTCATGCCCCGTGACTATCTCCCATTCTCCCCCACCCCCGCTCATGCCCCGTGTCTTCCTCTTGTGCCCCCCACCCCCTGCTCACGCCCCATGTCGCCCTCCCATTCCCCCCACCCCCACACATGCCCCGTGTCTCCCTCCCGTTCCCCCCCACCCCCCGCTCATGCCCCGTGTCTCCCTCCCTTTCCCCCCACCCCCCGCTCATGCCCCATGTCTCCCCTGTTCCCCCCACCCCCTGCTCATGCCCCGTGTCTACCTCCCAGTGCCCCCCACCCCCCGCTCATGCCCTGTGTCTCCCTCCTTTTCCCCCACCCCCTGCTCATGCCCCGTGTCTCCCCTGTTCCCCCCTGCTCATGCCCCGTGTCTCGCTCCTTCCCCCCCACCACCGCTCATGCTCCGTGTCTACCTGACGTTCCCCCCACCCCCCGCTCATACCCGATGTCCCTCTCCTTTTCCCCCCCACCCCCAGTCATGCCCTGTGTCTCCCTCCTTTTCCCCCACCCCCCGTTCATGCCCCGTGTCTCCTTCCTTTCCCCCAAACCCCTGCTCATGCCCCGTGTCTCCCTCCCGTTCCCCCATCCCCCGCTCATGCCCCGTGTCTTCCTCCCGTTCCGCTCCACCCCCGCTCATGCTGCGTGTCTTCCTCTCGTTCTCCCCCACCCCCGCTCATGGCCCGTGTCTCCCCTGTTCCCCTCCCGCTCTTGCCCCGTGTCTTGCTCCTTTTCCCCCACCCCTGATCATGCACCGTGTCTACCTGACGTTCCCCCCACCACCCGCTCATACCCCATGTCCCTCTTCCTTTTCCCCCACCCGCCGTTCCTGCCCCGTGTCTCCTTCCTTTTCCCCTCCACCCCCCGCGTCTCCCTCCCGTTCCCTCCACCCCCTCATGCCCCGTGTCCTCCTCTTGTGCCCCCCACCCCCTGCTCATGTCCCATGTCTCCCTCCCATTCCCCCCACCCCCCGCACATACCCTGTGTCTCTGTCTCCCTCCCGTTCCCCCCCGCCCCCCGCTCATGCCCCGTGTTTCCCCTGTTCCCCCCCGCTCATGCCCCGTGTCTTGCTCCTTTTCCCCCCACCCCCTGCTCATGCACCGTGTCTACCTGACGTTCCCCCACCACCCGCTCATACCCCGTTTACCCCTCCTTTCCCCCCACCCCCCGCTCATGCCCCGTGTCTCCTTCCTTTTCCCCTCCACCCCCCGCTCATGCCCCGTGTCTCCCTCCCATTGCCCCCACCCCCGCTCATGCTGCGTGTCTTCCTCCCGTTCTCCCCCACCCCCGCTCATGGCCCGTGTCTCCCCTGTTCCCCTCCCGCTCATGCCCCGTGTCTTGCTCCTTTTCCCCCACCCCTGATCATGCACCGTGTCTACCTGACGTTCCCCCCACCACCCGCTCATACCCCATGTCCCTCTTCCTTTTCCCCCACCAGCCGTTCCTGCCCCGTGTCTCCTTCCTTTTCCCCTCCACCCCCCGCGTCTCCCTCCCGTTCCCCCCACCCCCTGCTCATGCCCCGTGTCCTCCTCTTGTGCCCCCCACCCCCTGCTCATGTCCCATGTCTCCCTCCCATTCCCCCCACCCCCCGCACATGCCCCGTGTCTCTGTCTCCCTCCCGTTCCCCCCCACCCCCCGCTCATGCCCCGTGTTTCCCCTGTTCCCCCCCGCTCATGCCCCGTGTCTTGCTCCTTTTCCCCCCACCCCCTGCTCATGCACCGTGTCTACCTGACGTTCCCCCACCACCCGCTCATACCCCGTTTACCCCTCCTTTCCCCCCACCCCCCGCTCATGCCCCGTGTCTCCTTCCTTTTCCCCTCCACCCCCCGCTCATGCCCCGTGTCTCCCTCCCATTGCCCCCACCCCCGCTCATGCCCCGTGTCTTCCTCCCGTTCCCCTCCACCCCCCCGCTCATGCCCCGTGTCTTCCTCTTGTGCCCTCCACCCCCTGTTCATGCCCCATGTCTCCCTCCCGTTCCCCCACCCCCCGCACATGCCCCGTGTCTCCCTCCCGTTCCCCCCCGCCCCCGCTCATGCCCCGTGTCTCCCTCCTTTTCCCCCACCCCCTGCTCATGCCCCGTGTCTCCCCTGTTCCCCCACCCCCTGCACATGCCCCGTGTCTACCTCCCATTGCCCCCCACCCCCCGCTCATGCCCTGTGTCTCCCTCCTTTGCCCCCCCACCCCCGCTCATGCACCGTGTCTACCTGACGTTCCCCCCAACCCCCCACTCATACCCCATGTCCCTCTCCTTTTCCCCCACCCCCCGGTCATGCCCCGTGTCTCCCTCCTTTTCCCCCACCGCCTGTTCATGCCCCGTGTCTCCTTCCTTTCCCCCAAACCCCCCGCTCATGCCCCGTGTCTCCCTCCCGTTCCCCCCACCCCCTGCTCAGTGTCTTCCTCCTGTTCTGCCCCACCCCCCGCTCATGCTCCGTGTCTTCCTCCCGTTATCCCCCACCCCCCGCTCATGCCCCGTGTCTTCCTCTTGTTCCCCCCACCCCCCGCCCATGCCCCGTGTCTCCCCTGTTCCCCCCGCTCATGCCCCGTGTCTTGCTCTGTTTCCCCCCACCCCCTGCTCATGCACCGTGTCTACCTGATGTTCCCCCACCACCCGCTCATACCCCGTGTCCCCCTCCTTTTCCCCCTTGCCCCCCGCTCATGCCCCGTGTCTCCCTCCCGTTCCCCCCGCTCATGCTCCGTGTCTTCCTACCGTTCTCCCCCATCCCCCGCTCATGCCCCGTATCTTCCTCCCGTTCTCCTCCACCCCCCGCTCATGCCCCATGTCTTCCTCTTGTTCCCCCCACCCCCGCTCATGCCCCGTGTCTCCCTCCCATTCCCCCACCCCCGCTCATGCCCCGTGTCTCCCTCCCATTCCCCCACCCCCGCTCATGCCCCGTGTCTCCCTCCCGTTCTCCCCCACCCCCCGCTCATGCCCCGTGTCTCCCTGACGTTCCCCCCACCTCCTGCTCATGCCCCATGTCTCCCTCCTTTTCCCCCCACTCCCTGCTCATGCCCCATGTCTCCCTCCTTTTCCCCCCACCCCCTGCTCATGCCCCGTGCCTCCCCTGTCCCCCCCCGTTCATGCCTGGGACTCCCTCCTTCCCCCCCAGCCACCGCTCATGCCCCGTGTGTCGCCTGTCCCCCCACCCCCCGTTCATGCTCCGTGTCTACCTCCCGTTGCCTCCCACCCCCCACTCATGCCCTGTGTCTTCCCTGTTCCGCCCCACCCCCCGCTCATGGCCCATTGTCTACCTGACATTCCCCCCCCGCTCATTCCTGGGTCTCCCTCCCATTCCCCCCCACCCCCCGAACATGCCCCGTGTCTCACTCCTGTTCCCCCCGCCCCCTGCTCATGCCCCGTGTCTCCCTCCCGTTCCCACCACCCCCCGCTCATGCCCTGTGTCTACCTGACTTTCCCCCACACATGCCCCGTGTCTCCCCTTTCCCCCACCCCCCGCACATGCCCCGTGTCTCCCCTTTTCCCCCCACCCCCCGCACATGGTCCGTGTCTCCCTGCCGTCCCCCACCACCCCCCACTCATGCCCTGTGTCTCCCCTGTTCCCCCCCAACCCCCACTTATGCCCCGTGTCTTCCTCCTTTTCCTCCGCACCCCCCGTTCATGCCCCGTGTCTCCCTCCTTTTCCCCACCACCCCCGCTCATGACCCATGTCTCCCCGGTTACCCCCCACCCCCCGCTCATGCCCAGTGTCTCCCTCCTGTTCCCCCCACCCCCCGCTCATGCCCAGTGTCTCCCTCCCGTTCCCCCACCCCCCGCTCATACCCCGTGTCTACCTCCTTTTCCCCCCCACCCCACGCTCATGCCCCGTGCCTCCCTTGATCCCCCCACCCCCCACTCATGCCCCATGCCTACCTGATGTTCCCCCACCCCCAGCTCATGCCCCATGTCTCCCTCCTTTTCCTCCCCACCCCCCGCTCATGCCCAGTCTCCCTCCTTTTTCTCCCCACCCCCGCTCCTGCCCAGTGTCTCCCTCCTTTCCCCCTCCCCCGCGCCTTCCCCCGTACCTCCCCACCCCCCACTCATGCCCTGTGTCTCCCTCCTTTTCCCCCCAACCCCCGCTCATGCCCCGCGTCTTCCTCTTTTCCCCCAACCCCCCGCTCATGCCCAGTGTCTCCCTCCTTTTCCTCCCCACCCCCGCTCATGCCCAGTGTCTCCCTCCTTTCCCCCCTCCCCCCGCCTCTCCCCCTGTACCTCCCCACCCCCCACTCATGCCCTGTGTCTCCCTCCTTTTCCCCCCAACCCCCGCTCATGCCCCGCGTCTTCCTCTTTCCCCCAACCCCCCGCTCATGCCTCGCATCTCCCCTGTTCCCCCCACCCCCTGCTCATGCCCAGTGTCTCCCTCCTGTACCCCCTACCCCCCGCTCATGCCCTGTGTCTCCCTCCTCTTCCCCCACCCCCCGTTCATGCCCCGTGTCCCCTGTGTTCCCCCCACCCCCTGCTCATGCCCCGTGTGTACCTCCCATCCCCTCCACCCCCGTTCATGTCCTGTGTCTCCCTCCTTGTCCCCCCACCCTCACTCATGCCCTGTGTCTCCCCTGTTCCCCCACCACCCCCGCTCAAGCCCCGTTTATCCCCTGTTCCCCCCAACCCCTGCTCATGCCCTGTGTCTCCCCTGTTCCCCCCCACCCCCTGCTCATGGCCCGTGTCTCCCTTCTTTTCCACCCCACCCCCCGCTCATGCCCCGTGTCTCCCTCCTTTTCCCCCCCACTGCTCATGCCCCTTGTCTCCCCTGTTCCCCACCACCCCCCGCTCATGCCCTGTGTCTCCCTCCCGTTTCCCCCCACCCCCCGCTCATGCCCTGTGTCTCCCTCCCGTTTCCCCCACCCCCCGCTCATGCACCTTGTCTCCCCTGTTCCGCCCATCCCCCACTCATGCCCCATGTCTCCCTCCTTTCCCCCCCACCCCCCGCTCATGCCCCGTGTCTCCCTCCCATTCCCCCCACCCCCCGTGTCTCGTTCCTTTTCCCCCCCACCCCCCGCTCATGCCCCGTGTCTCTTTCCTGTTCCCCCACCCCCTGCCCCGTGTCTTCCTCCTGTTCCCCCGCTCAAGCCCTGTGTCTTCCTCTTGTCCCCCCCTCCTATGATGCCCCTTGTTGACCTCTTGTTCCCCACACCCCGCTGATGCCCTGTTGTGTTCTCTTTATACACCCCGCCTTCCCTTTCCATGGTGACCATCTTGGTAAAAGATTTTCCTATCTACACCGTGACGCCGCAGGCGTACCGGTTTGGGAAGAAAAATCTTTTTTTTACCATCCGGGGTTCCCACTTTGAGGACCTAGGATGCTAGTGGTCTTCATCTATTGAAAAGGACGTTATGGTTACGTTGCACTAATAAAAACCTATGAAATTCAGTAAAGAAAAATGTGTTAAAGGGACGTTATAGTTAGGTTGCACTAATAAAAACCTATGAAATTCAATGAAAAAACTTTGTTAAAGGGACGTTATGGTAAAGTTGCACTAATAAAAACCTATGAAATTCAATGAAAAAAACGTTGTTAAAGGGACGTTATGGTTCCAAGTAAAACCGCAAAACCCCTGAAATTCGCCAGTTATGGTAAGCTAAGCAACCATAACTGGCGCCACCACCGTGCTTTGCTAAGACTAACACCCAGGACATCAAAGATGACATCACAAATACCATTGATGACATCACTGATGACATCACATGTACATTTACTTTTCATGAAAACTCTGTAGAAAGTATTGTCATTATAATGTTGACCAAAAAGTGGCAAGAAATATTGGAATAAATATCAAGTGCTAATTAGTACATACATTAAGCAATGCATTGATATAAATAGCATTCTCTTATTAAGTTCTATCCAGTATACTAAGGTACTCATGTAGAAACATAGGCATTGTGTGCAGCATACATGATGGAGGTGCAATATTCATAAGCTTGCCATGTTGAATAGTGAAATGATAACTTCTTTCTTATTACAGGTTTGCGTACTGTGAAACAGGTGATAAGTAGGTAATAAATCCCACTTACTACATAATTGCATTATTATAGACAAAACACAAAGAGACAACAACACATACAAATATGAGTATATACAAGGAAATTGAAGTAAGGAAAAAAAACAGCAGTAGTAGCAGAAATTGTTCATATTCTAACTGATTACGTTTATGCAGAGAAATGTTTGCTCTATTTCAAAGGTGCCACTTACCCTATGCATATGTACCACATGATTTGACTGGACCCTAAGAGAATTACTGTAAGAACATACTTGAAGGATAAGTCGACAAATAGAGTACCTTTTCAATTTTTAATTCCTGACTGTTACTCAAGGAAACCATGTGGCCAAGATATCGCAATAAAGGAAAAAAGGGGAGCCAGACATGTGATGTCATCAGTGATGTCATCAATGACATTTGTGATGTCATCTTTGATGTCCTGGTTGTTAGTCTTAGCAATGCACGGTGGTGGCGTGAGTTATGGTTGCCTAGCTTACCATAAGTGGCGAATTTCAGGGGTTTTTCAGTTTTACTTGGAACCATAACGTCCCTTTAACAACGTTTTTTTTTACTTAATTTCATATGTTTTTATTAGTGCAACTTAACCATAAAGTCCCTGTAACAAAGTTTTTTCATTGAATTTCATAGGTTTTTATTAGTGCAACTTTACCATAACTCCCTTTAACCAAGTGTTTTCATTGAATATATATATATACACATACATATATATAAATACATATATATCAAATACGTGATCAGAATGCCTATTTATTCCCAATGATATGCCCTTGATAACATGATCTGCAGAATCTCGCGAGCTAGAGCTAAACCGTCTTCGACTTGAACGCTATTTATACAATATGTTTACAAAAAGAACACTTTGGAGTTCTATAATGCTGGCAGAGAGCAGTTTATCAGCATTAACGATCAGGCTCAGTTTGTACATAGAACAGATCAAGACCCCTTTTTATTATTTATTTAAATATTTTAGATATTTATTGATTGTGGATCTGCTTCAAGAAGCAGCAGAGCTATAATGGCAATACAGGTAAGGGGCTCAAGTTACAGCAGAGTCGTGTTACATTACAGTTAAGCAAAAGGACTCGTAATTAGTGGTGACGTGGGATCGGCTGGCAGGTGGGATTGGGGGTGTCTTTGCTGCGTGAATAAAGTGCTCTGCTCTGATTTTCAGGACGATGGAGGTATATCTAATTTGAACGGGTATGATGTTGCACAGCCTGGAGCATTGACTGAACATGTCTCCTTTTTTGTCTTTTTGTAGCTCTAATCAGGCCAAGTCATTTCTTCTTGTGGAGCATTGACTGCCAGAGATAATGACCTTGACAGCTAATTAGGAGGGAGCATGCAAGGTGATGGCTTTGTAAATCAATCCGCTGATCTTGAAGCTTTTGCATGCTTATGTGTCTGAGGAAGCCTTTGATGAGCGAGGCTGCAGAGTGGAGGATGCTTCTCATTGGTAACCAGAGTGGAAGTGGACAAGCCATTCTGTAGCGCATTACCACGATACCGCTGAGAAAGGATGAGAGTGAACTGTGGATTGTAAGCTATCTTCTATAAGGAAAGGCTTGAGTATTTACACAAATAATTCCGTGGTGTCTGGGTTTTCTTTGCTATTTGTATTTGAAGGAGAGCTGGATGTCAATGATATGATGTGGCATTTTATAACGCGCCTAACCCAATGTGGAACCCCAGGAACTTGGCACATGCCATCAGCTGCAGTGTGAAACTTCTAAGTTCATGAAGGCTAGATATGGATTTGGTCTGCTTGTTCTTTTACCTCGCAATTTCCATCCTTGTTCTGGTCCACCACTTTTACTGTGGGCAGGTGTAGCAACTCAATCCGGTGCAGTGAACCTGGATTCTCAATGGTGATGGGATACTGAGTGGTCCCTGGTAGAACCCGGAAAATATCTTTGTCAATTTCCCCATGCACACTCCAAGATACTATGACAGCACATCAACAACCTCAAGGTTGTTTAGAAAGTGTTTTGTAAATCACATGTTACCTACCAAGCAAAGGACCTTACCAAAGGTGGATCCTTTAAGCATCCAACACCCTGGAAAGCGAACATCAGGCTTCCATACAATGCATCTGTCCCAGAGGCAGCCGGAACATCAGCAGCTTTAATCATCAGGATGCAATCACATGACCTGCATTCTATTCAGAGATCCTCGGATGTTTTTTTATTTTATTTTATTTATTTTTATAACACGCCTAATACCGTACCTGAGATCGGTTTCTAAGCGCAGAACCGGATTCGAATCTCTGTTGCTTTGCGTGATCTTGCTTCCAAGACCAGCACGTTGCCCCTGTGCTGTCCTCGGTTCACAACGAGAATGGCATGGCACAGGAGCAGCGGATTGCCCCTTAGTGGTTTGCCAGTGCGAGGACTCCATCTACTCGGCAAGGCAGCGTGCACTTTTGCTCTGTTCTTCTGAAGGGCAAACAGTAAAGGTTACTCCATTAAAAAAATGAAGAATACTGAAAATCGAGAGGGTAAATAATCTTTACTGAATAAACAAAGGTCAAAACAAAGAAAGCAAAAATATCCCAAATTTCAATTGTAATAAAACATGTTAAATAGATGATGTCATTGAGAAAATAACTCTGCACTGGGGTCGGCATTTTTTAGTGCAGGTGAGCATGGCTTAGGAGCATTGGACTGGTTTAGGGGACTAAGCAGAGGTGTGTGCCCCCCATTTTGAAAGTATTTATTGAAGGGTGGACATAGGTCAATACAAGGATTGTGGGTGATGGTTTGGCTGGGAGTGGTACGGCAGAGTGGTTGTGGTACTGATAATTGAATGTGAAATAATTTGAACCGGAATTCAAAAATATATTCTTATGAAAATAAATACAATGTCTTCATCAAAACCTTTTTATTTTACTGGTTTGTATTATTTTGCAGGTTTACCCCTAGTATAAACCGCTGGTTCCTTAACGTGTTCAGAACACATTTCCAACACAGATCTGTGGACCTGCTACATAAATATTAGTAAACTTGCATCTTGTAGAAAAAAGTGACCTTCTCTTACTTTCATGATTTGACCAAAAGTAATTAAAATGACCAAATATTGGTTTCAGATTTAATTGTGTCTACGAGTATTAGTGAAGCCTTTGCAAGTTAATAGCCGAAGAGGGACATCCCCATGAGAGTATGTAGGACCTTAGAGGAATAAGACAATGGGCCTCATTACGAGTATGGTGGTAACCAAGCGAGAAAAACCAGCAGGTTACCGCCGGACCCATATTACCGTTCCGCATCCGTGATTCCTGGAATCAGCGGGGCATTACGACCTCAGTGATCTGGGAATTCCGGAGGCGGAATTGTGTAAGTTCCCATTCCCATGGAGCCCCATAGGACTCGATGGGGATGGGGGCAACGGAAACACCAGTTCCGTCTATGACATGGCCGGTAGTTCCATGTCTGCCTGCAGGCGGGTAGTGTTAAACCCGCCAGTTCAGACCTGGAGGGAGTGACACCTCCTGCCTGCAGGACTCTTAATCAGCCAGTCTGGAAAGAACGGTGGTGGTGGTTTTACCACCACCATTCTTTCCGGGCCGGCAGGGTCGTAATGAGGCACAATGGCTTAAAGGAACACACATGATATATGTAACTTTTAAGAGGAAACCTAAGCATGTCAATAGACCAAAATGTAACTGTTTGGGAATGGTGGCTATCAAATGGTTATATGGACTATTGTGATGAATCCTGCAGAGTCATCACTAATCCCCAGCCTAAAGTCTCCTCCCATGTCGCAGAGGAAGGCATCCTCTACCTGATCCTAACACTGGGGTTGTCATTATGAGGGAAGGTCGCATGGAAGGAGATGGCTGACGGGGTGAAGTGGTGACTCCTTTCAGGGAGGCACAGTATTCCTTTTTTTGAGGAGAGGATCCTATAATTCCCAAATATATAATGGCGTGCTGTCACTGCATAAGTCGAACATTCTATGAAAAGTCACCTAGACAGAATACGTTTTCTTACCTTGGGAATTCAAGAATCAAATTTGAAAACCTCTAATTATCATGATTCTGTCTTAGGTATAAATCGTAACCCAGTGTCAAAGCACCTACCATTTACAAAACATCTTCTAGCTTTGATAACTTTCAGTTCAATACTCAATCAAAACTAAATAATTTGTATTTGATTTAATTGAGCATTTGTTAAGAGCTTATGCAACAGAATTGTGTTTCAAAGCGGTGCAAGGCTAAATGGGAAGGGAACATAAACTCACTGTCTCCAGAGCCCTGGGCCTTTCTAGGCTGGACTCCTGCAACAGCCTCTTTCTAAATCTGCCTGCCTCTACTCTTCGCCCTCTACAACTTATCCAGAACAGGACTGCAAGATTTGTCCTTGGCCTCAAGTCGAGGGATCGTATCTTTCCAGCCCTGAAATATCTCCACTGGCTCCCTGTGGCTGCGAGGATCAAGTTCAAGGCCCTCTGCATCGTCCACAAAGCTTTCTCCGGCCGGGGTCGCACTCCCTCCAACTTTCTCTTCCTAAGCATCTTCCTTCTCGAGCCCTCCGCTCATCCACCTCCAACTCTCTGAGGGTCAGACGCTTCTCCAGGCGTAGTGGGGGGTAGATGTCTGTCCACGGCTGGGGCCTCCCTCTGGAACAGCCTTGCTTCCTCTTTCAAACTTGAGCAGGAACACCTAAGGTTCCGGAAGCAACTCAAGGCCTTTCTATTTGCTTCCGCTTTCTCTCTCCCTCTCCTTTGCTGATGTCCCGTCTGCTGCATATACTGGTTACCTGGCCACCCACTGAACTTAATGTACCAGGCTCCTGCACGACTGGTTGCCTTGCACCGCCTCAGGCCTCCCAACCACTTAAGGGACTGTTATCTGCAACTCTACAGTCCACTGACTCTCTGCACTTATGAGCCATGTCCTGGCTGCACTTACTAGTTACTTTGCACTCTCTCCGCCCCCTTGCAATTTTCCCCCTTATGCCCCCGCACTTGCACGATCTTAATGACACAAGACATAGTAAGATCATTGTTTCGTCCTCTTTCTGTCCACCCTTCCTTGTTTTGTCGTGCCTAGACACACTTGTGTACAGGCACATCACAAATGACTTATATCATAACAGGGGAGAGAAAAAAACTTGGCAAAACAGTAAATATACACTTGTGGTCCTAGTAGGCCTTGTGGTATTTGGACGTGCAAGTGCAGTGAAGAAGTGCAGGAGATAAGGATGGGTGGGAGGGACAAGGAATGCACAAGTGCTGGTGGGGAGCCCGGGAGGGAAGTGCCAAGGGGAGACAAGGCGGATGCTTCAGTCAAGTTCTAGTGCGGGCAAATCCTAAGGGTGGGATGTAGAGTCACCAAGCAGGGGCCTGCATGGGCAGGGCAGAGGTGTGGTGGAGGTGCTGGCAAAGACTGGGTAGAAGACCTGGTATCCTATGAGATTTATGAGGCCACCAGTCTCAGCAGCAGTGGGGTGATTAACAGGGAAGGGAAAGAGGGAAACGGGTAGAGAAAAGCAGCGTTTTGAGCAGTTATCAAAACTTAAGGCGGTCCAGCTCACATCTGAGAGGGGCAGGAAGGCAGTTACAAAGGTGAAGAAAGAGACTTGACCCCCAGTCTGTGCTTGGAGAAGCATTTGACAATCAAATTGTTTGAGTTAGAGGAGCAGAGGGCTCTAGCAGGGGAGTATTTAGGGAGGGAGGTTGTAGAAAGCATGGTCCCAGGCCCCAGAAAGCCTTGTGGATGATGCAGATGGTCTTGCATTTGATCCTTTCAGCCACGGGATCCAGTGGAGAGATTTTACGGCTGTAAAGATACAGTGCATAGGCCTGAGGCCAAGGATAAGTCTTGCTCCTTATTCTGGATTAGCTGGAGGAGGCGTAGAGAGTAAAGAGGGAGATTGAGAAAGAGGCTCTGGCAGTAGTTCGGCCTATCAAGGATCTATTGAGGACCATCGAGGTCTATAGACATTGAGTTTTGGGGCAAGGTGAGGAAAGGGAGAAAACCTATGAGGTTTTTGGCCTCACATGTTGTTGGGAGTAGAGGGCCCAGAGAGGTTGGCCAGAGGGTAGGAGGAAAGGAGGGTGCAGGTGTCCCAATGAGGAGGATCTCCGTCTTACTGGCATTAAGACAGAGATTGTTAGCTGTACACCAGGCCTGAATGGTGGACAGAGAATTGGGGATGATAAAGGAGGAAAAAGAGGTTGTAGAGAGGAGTTTGAAGGAAAGCTGTGTGTCATCAGCATAGCATTGGAAATGAGAAGAGAAGGAGTAGACCGGGTGAGCCAGAGGGGCAAGATAGATATTGATATATACATGGTGATAGGATAGAGCCCTGGGGGATGCCACAAGTAGAAAGTGTGGTGGTGGAAGAGAAAGGACCAGGTTGCAACTGGGAAGGACGATTACTGAGGAAAAAGTTCAGCCAATCCAGTGCCCGGTCAGTGATGCTGAGGGTATCACAGAGTCGTTTTATTAGGATAGAATGGTTAACCGTATGAAAGGCAGAGGAGAGATCAAGGAGAATGAGAACAGCGGGACAGTTACAGTTGAGGTTTGCAAGCATGACAGGTGTTCAGGAGAGCAGTTTTGCATGTCTCTGGAGGTCCTGAATCCAGATTGATGGTCATGGAGGCAACCAAAAGGTTCAGTGTGTAGGGTCAGTTGGGGGAGGACCACCTTCACAAGAGTTTACCCAAAAAGGGGGTAGTGGAGATAGGGCGATAGTTATCCGGGCAGGAGTGGTCAGACAGCTTTTTTAAGAGGGTGCACAAGTGAGTGCTTGAGGGATAGAAGGAAAGAGCCAGTGGAGAAGGAGTGGTTTCAGAAGTCAGTGAGAGCCGGGGCGAGAGAGCAGATGTTGTCCTTAATGGTTCTAGAAGAGTAGGAGAGCACCTGTTTGGAGGAGACCTTCATAGAGCGGACAACTTTAGAGATCTCGTCCGGTGCTATGGGCAGGAGGGAGGAGAGTGACGAGAGCCTGGGAGGGAAGGGGAGAGTTGGAGACTGCAGCTGGATTGATGGGTTTCTTGCTGATTTTCAAAAGCTCTGCCGTGTTGTTAGTGGCTCCAGATATACGCACTTGCACGTGTGCCCACTTCTTGGAGCGGATAGAGAAACAATATTGCCTTTGGAGTAGGCTGCAGGCCAGTTTGTTAGAGGGTAAGCCCATGGTCTGCCACTTCCATTCAGCAACTCTGCACTTGCGTTTCAGAGATGCTAGACTGCAGTCATACCAGCCTCAAGACCTTCCTCTTCTCCACTTCCTTCTCTCTCCCTTTGCCTTGTTAACCTAGCTCTCTGCTCTTTCCCTCTCTCCTTCCTCTTCCTTACAGCTTGCTTACTGGCCGTCTGTGTACCTCAGAGTCTCACAGGGCCCGGGCACCTTTGCCAGTACTTTCTCGCACTTGCCTCAGGGCCCTGCACCCCACCCACCCTCACCTCACTTGAGAAATAACCCATGAGAGTTGATGTCTCTGCACTTACCCCAGTCTCTACCTACTTGGGTTCACTTGGACCACTTCCTCCCAGTGACAGTCTGTGCACTTGCGAAATCCAAATGCACCGTGCCTGAAGATTGTATGTCTGTTCCTTGTCCTCACCCCTTAATTGCACTTGGTAAAACTGCAGAATCGTTGTCAGGCCTATTTGCTGTTAAATATATTATATGCACTTACTCTGCCTGTGCGGACTATCATCATCTCAGAATTTCAAGGGCTCTCGGCGACTGTTGTTTTTCCCCATGTTTCCCATCCTCCTTGAGTGCTTTATGAATAAACATTACCATACCATTGATCTTGGAGGCTTATTCTAGGTGTATCCTCATGACATGGACAAGGATGTCAAAGGTGTTAGAGGTGGAGAGGTGCAGATTAGCAAGGAAAGTGTCAGAGGGAGAGACAGAGGCAGGGATTGAAGGGGGATAAAGGTGGAAGCAAAAGCATGTTTCATCAGTCGCATGACAGCAAAGGGAGCTGGCAGTGCTGGGGGGGGGCTTGAATAGAGGGCCAAGTGGCCCCAACTTGGAGGAGAGGAGAGAGTGGACCAGAACAGGGGGGTGGGGACCGGATTAAAGATAGGGATGTTGACAGAAATGCGGGTGACCTGAGTGGGTCTGGCTGAGTGGGTCGGGTCAGAAGGAAGAACAGTGAGAGAGAGAGAGGGAGTCACAGATAGCATGAAACTGTGAGGTGGATGATTCAAGGGAGTCGAGGTGGATATTGAATTCACCAAGGAGGAGGAGTTTGGAAGAGGAGGTTGAGAGGGATTAGGCAAGGTCAGCCCATTCAGAAAGGAAGAGACAGACAGGGCCAGGGGGCCTGTACATGGCGACCAGGGTGAGAGAGAGACTAGGCGAGACCCCAAGCCCACTGATGAGGTATTCAAAAGAGGAACAGGAATGGGTAGATATGATGGAAGCAGTGACCCACTCAGGGAAAATCAGGGTCACCCCACCTCCGGGCTTGTTGGGTCTAAGTTTGTAGAGGTTTTGGAGTCCTCAGAAAGGAGAGTGTCAAGAGCAGCGACAAAGGTGGCATTGAACCATGTCTCGGTAAGAGTGAGGACATCTAGGTCAAAGTCTTCAAGAAAGAGACAGATGTTAGAAGAAGGGTTGACTGCAGAGCGAGCATTCAGAGTAGCTATGTGAAGCTGGTTACCACCTTTGAAGGTTTTCCCAGGGGGTGTACAGGGGCGTGGTACTCCCAATGGTGGTGGTGGTGGAGAGGAGAGGTAGAAGGAGGCGTGGCAGGAGAAGGAAGGACCTTTATGAGAGAGGGCAGGCGCTCATAGAGAAGAAGATGAGTAGGTTCAGAACCTTGGGCCATGATAGTACCATTGTGATAGATATTAATTATCGACCTAGAGGATGAGAAGTATGCCAGGAATACTTCCCACCTAGTGCCACCATTAATGGGTGAGGAGAAGGGGGAGAGAGTGGAGACCTAATGGTTGGTCCATAGGTCAGGGGCGGGGACAGAAAAGATGATGTCAGTATTAGTCTGCCTGGAAGTAGCATTGACATAGGTGTCAGCAATAGCTAGGCCTGGGTAGGTCTCCAGCAGGGTTTTTTTCAGCTTTTTTCTTCCGGACTTTGATATCGAGGTAGAATAGGTGATAGAGAAGCTGTTGGAGTAGAGAGTGCCATGGAGTAGGGATGATCCAACTGAGCTTAGAGCGCAGCTAGTCAATTCTGGAAATGTTAATAGCCTTATGGTGATTAGTGGGGTGCCAGGGAGAAAACTAACCATGACACCAGGTTATATCAACACATTGAAAAACAGCAGATGTCCACAAGGTGGTAATCACGCTAGGCACATGGACCAAAGGGACATTTTCTGGGTATAGAAATTGAACAGTTTCACACCAAATTGAAT
This sequence comes from Ambystoma mexicanum, assembly GCF_040938575.1. Taxonomy (NCBI): domain Eukaryota; kingdom Metazoa; phylum Chordata; class Amphibia; order Caudata; family Ambystomatidae; genus Ambystoma; species Ambystoma mexicanum. The sequence continues at coordinate 508,551,297 of NC_090935.1, forward strand.
GAATAAAGATTACAACCTCAGTTTCTACTTATGAAAAGTGACAGGCTTGACTTGTCCAAAAAAGTGTTTTTTCCCAAAAAATGTATTTACCCAAAATATGGTTTCAAAAAAGCATGTTGATTGCAGATGTTCTCATGGATTAAGACATTATCTACTATGTGACAGTCATATAAACTTGTTCATTATCCTCATAATGCAGTAGATTGTGAGCGTGTTGTTGACCAGATATGCACCTTGGGGTATTATTGCTGATCATAAAAGAATATACGGATGATCCATAGACACATTATAAACCCTATGCGGAAGAAGGATAGTACTAAGATATGTCCCGCCAAAGACATAATACAGTTCAAGATAATAGATATGCTAGATTATTTTATATATCAATAAATCTACAGAGGCTTTTACAGAATGCTCAATCATTTATGATGGGCCTTGATATCCAATCCCATCATAGAACTACTGAATCACTTTTGCACCATTTTTAGAATCCTTCCTGATTCATTTTTAAGGCATACTCAAAATCACTTAGATCTTACATATCCAAGACCACCATATGATAAGGAATTATTTAGTAGCAGGGGTTAATATCGTGATCTATATACTCAATTTGATGAACCAGGCTAAGGTTCATATTGATTACAAGAGATACAAATTTCAGCTCCAATATGGGGCTTAGGTGCACATGACACCTATACAATGACTACTATCAGCACCTATAAATACTTATAGAGTCTACTGACTAGCTACCAGGTGAGATTAAGTTTAAAGATTAGAGTCATATTGGGTAAGGTAGACCAACCATATGGGACAGACACGCACTAGATATATATTAAAGTATGCCGGAGGTATGAGCGTGACCCTCAATATGACTAATAATGAAATTGATCTTGATGTTATGGCAGCTTGAATAACATTGTCTTGCATTTAAGGAGTTGATAACAAAAATAGGCAACACTATAAACTATACTTTTCATGTCCCGTGGGACTTGTGTACATTACCGAATGACGTCATGACGTTAAGATGTGTGTAAGCAAAAACAAAGAGGTGATGGCTGGAAGGTTTAGACTGAATCTTAACCACTGGCATTGCTCGGGGTAACCCTCCAGACCATCGTTCTTCGCCTGCCAAGCCATTACAGAAGGGGAAAGACCATATGCAAATCAGGCTTGGCCCCACCCCAAAAGGGGCAGTCCAGCCCGAACTGCTAGGTCACATCCCTTCTGCACGAGACCACAAGCATCCCCAAACATGTTTCACCCTTGTTGGGGCTCATCAGTGAGGAGTAGCTTAGTGACATTATGATGCTTTGACATTAGTAAATATAGTGACGCCATTGCGTCCCGACGCTATAATGCAACACTTAAATATCAGACATTTTGATTTGCTGTTTTTTCGCGGTTAAAACACCACAGCTCGTTACTCTAGATTATTCCAGGGGAGCTATACGGATAATAAATACAAGAGATTGGAAAACTGTACGAGTAATATCCGATAGGATCTGATACAGGGATACTATATTCTATTTCCTCACTCATAGATTGATTTTCTTCTGAACATGATTTTCTTCTGAACAGGATGTATGAACTTGGCCAATAGAGTGATCTACATAAAACCACCGCCATTATATATGGGGTAAGATTTCTTCACCACACTAATGGTGTTATGTATATATGGGGAAGGCATGTTGGAATTTACAGCCACCCTGCTCCACCTTTATTCATAGGTACGGCATCAGAACACACCAAGTTGAAAAAACAGGGGGACCATATTGACCTCCACAGATTTTCGGTAACTTATTCTGGAACTTCATCTAAACTTTCTGAGACGAGCTCAGTGATTACAGAAGAGCACTATCCACAGGTAATAGTTGAAAATAGCCAGCACAATTGAACAGCAGTGCTGTTGTCCATGATCTCGTTATAACAGTTGTGATTATTAGGTTGTTTCTAGATTCTCTTTTAAAATGTCACATATAGTTTTTGGTCGATTTCTTTTAGGACAATCTGTACCATAGCATGTGGAAACCAGATAGAACTAATCGAATGGAAATTGATAAACAGAGAGAGGAAGATATATCAAACGGACAGTACATCCAGGTGAGTATGGGTTACTGGTCAATTAATCATGACAGAATACCATCAATTACAGAATGTAATACTAAAATGTATTTATTAATTACCCATTGTAGGTGCCCACAAAAAATCCAGAGAAGTGAGTAAACGTCTCCTGAAGGAGGGGAACGTATCACCCGAAACGCATAGAGTGGAGTACATAAGGGTCAGCCTGAACACATAGGATATGATTATGAACTTTACCACATGTGTGAATTGATGGAAATCCTTGGTATTCAATTGTTTACCTGGAATTTATTTGCTCAGAATTGAGGTTTATTTACTTTATGTTTTGAACTGATATGTAATTTAAAGAATGTCTATACTTAATTGGAAATGATATTATGAGGTTATTGATGACACATTGGAAATCATACCAGAATATATATAACACAAGTACACTAACTTTTTAAAAATACAAAACGGGTCTAGAATCGTATCTTTGAACATGATTCAACAGCTATTGAGTAATTGCTTGTTTTTACAATATTATTTGGGTGGGCAGGGAACGGGAGAGTTCTGCAAGATTGTGGACATCTGCTGTTTTTACATGGAGTAGGGATAAGACATAGAGATAGACAGGGGAACTGCACAATGCACAAGTCTCACCAGGTGGCTTAGCAGCCATGCAGGCAAAGAAGAAGGAGGTGTGCAATGGAAGACAGTCAATGCACAGATGTAAGGTACACCTAAATTCCAATTTCCAGTAAAGCACTAAAATGCAGCACAAAATGGAAAATGCACAGATGTAAAGCACACCTAAATGTGAGTTTCCAATAAAGCACTAAAATGCAGTCCAAAAGGGAGAATGCACAGATGTAAAGCACACCTAAGTCGAGTTTCCAATAGTGCAGTAAAGTGCAGCATGAAATGGAAATGGCACAGATGTAAAGCACACCGAAATTTGAATTTCCAAAAGAGCATTAATATGAAACACAAAATGGAAAACACACAGATGTAATCCACATCAAAGTTAATTTTTCCAGTAAAGCACTAAAATGCAGCACAAAATTGAGAGGGCACAGATGTAAAGCACAACTAAATTCGAATTTCCAATAGAGCACTAATAAAATCGAATTTTGGGCAAGGCACTGTAAAGCAGCAGATGGTGATCAGGTTGAAGCACAGCAAGATACATAGTTCAAGAGGTGCCTAAATTAGAGTTTTCATTTAAGCTAGAGGGGAAGGGTGGCATGATTCAACCAAACAATCAATGGTGGAGGGTGCAGAGGAGGGATATAGTCCAGGACAGGGTGATCCATGGTGCTTACCAGTGAATGCAAAGTAGATATTTCATGGTCAATGAAAGCAAGGGTCAATGCCAGTTTGTTCTTTGGAGGGCATGGCCCGGGGACAAGACAATGGAGCAGCAGCTTGGAGAGGGGCTCCCTCCAGCTCCAGACAGGGACAGACAGAGGCCTTGAGGAGGGGGCCTGCTCCCTTGATTGGGGCAACTAAGGGCTACAGCGCCCAATCAGAAGTGAGGCAGGCTCCAAGGTTAAAGCACAAGGGTAAATTATATGCTGAAAAAAAGACGGTGGCCATCTTGGAGACCCATAATACCTGTGTACTGGGATGAGGAAGAGGAACAAAGAGTTAATGATAATCAATGATCCTACTAAGAAGACCATGCAGTCCAGTTGTTTCAATTCAAATCACCTAAGCTGGACATTTAAATGTGGAATCATCCACAGGTGAAGAAAGGAGTAGCAGAGGCAGATGTCGTCAGGAGATGAAGTCGAAAAACCCACTGAAAGCTAAGAAGCAGTTGAAGCTGAAGCAGAATTGAAAGTGCCAGCACAAGCTAACACAGGAAGAGAAGGTGTGCAGTTTTGCAGAGAATGCACAGCAAGAAACAGAATCGTGGAAGACAGCAGCAAAGAAAGACACAGAGCTCTACGGGAGAGGTGCTCCCGACCCGAAGACGATTACTCAGGTGTGCTAGAGGATGCAGAGGCCTGACAGAGCCTGTGGAGCTCCAGGGTAAGACTGTGCAGACAACAGTAGTCACAGGAAAGTTATCCTATTCTCACTGATACTGCAATGCAGCAACAAGGAGTGACGCAGAGACACTGAAAGAAGACAGTGAGTTGGCCCGAAGAAAAGGGTAAACCCGGGGCACTCCAAGCAGAAAGTAATCACTAACAGGGCACAACTCCCCTTTCATGAGATGTTAGTTTGGGGAAACCTGTAACCCACATTGCAAACAGTCAAGAGACTATAAAGAAGAGATAAAAGGTCAACGAGGGTGCAATTCCACTCTCATGAAATATGAGGTTGGGGAAACCTGCAACCCGCATTGTCAACAGTCAACAAACTATAAAGTCTGGCAATCACTGTACAAATCTCCTCACATGGGATATTGGTGTGGAGAAACGTGGAACAAGGATTGCCACTAAAAGAAGTTATTCCTGGCAGGCGAGTAAACCAGGAAAGGGACAAGTTGCGTAAAGTAAAAGTTATTCCTGGCAGGTGAGTAAACCAGGAAATAAATATTTGCTTTGAAGAAACGTGGTTGTGGTAAACAGTGTTGTGAAAAGAAACTAATAACTTAACCATCCTGACAAACTGTTCTATAACGAAAGACATTTGCTGTGCTCTTCTGACAAAGGTCTTGCAGAAAAAGGATAATTGTGAAGTTCTTATAAGCACTCTACATCTTGGGAAGAATACTTTGTTAAAAAAAAACAGTTAGTTTGGTTTTGAACAAGTGTTTTGTGAAAGAGAGATTTACTTTCCCAATTTGAAAACATATTGGATGGAAAAGACATTTTTCATTAAACCAAACCGGATTTTGTTGAAACAGAACGCCTACAAAAGCCTTCCTGAATCGATTCAGGGGAAGAGAATAGAACTTTTGCCTTTTGCACATGTTTGTTGAATTAATAATAGACATATGTACCTTTTGCACTTTGGTTGTATATGTTAGTGTGATGGTCAGACAGATTTGCACATAAGGTCATCTTTCTTTCGTTTTAGTTTGCCAGGCAGGAAAATTCTCATTAGGATAGGGACAGATGGGTGTTTGTCTCACCCCTCTTTGCTTTTAATAAATATAGCAAACATTGAGAAAACTACCCGTCTCTCATTGCTGACCCCTCACACTAATATATCCTAGAATTAATTGGAAAAAATAGCATGTATTGAACTTTAACCCTTAGTTCTCATAAATGTCTGATCTTGATAGGTTTCCTTAAGACAAATGTTTATTAAATATTGAACTCTGCACATTCATGTAGGTCATGCATGTTCTGTGGTCAGTCTACACACGTTTAAATAATGTTTTATAAGTGACTATTGCCCTTGTACTGGGATACATTAGCCATGGCTACATAACACAGCAGCCGGGGGATTACATATCATTTTTTAGTCACTAGCATTTGCCAAAAGTATATACATTCAACATGTCGCGAGAGGGGGAACGGTACAGACTCCACCTGTGGGATGTTGGGAGGACAGGCAACTTTTTGGCCAGGGGGGGCAAGTACCATTTTCTAGCCTCATATTGCAGCGGCCCAAGCCACCTATGCGGAGCGCCAAATTTTCATAATACCTAGACTCAATACCAAACTCTGCCCCACAACCAAATTCTCAAGTACATAGTCAGCACTAATGACCTAACTTTACTTTTATGCAACATATTTTTCAATCATGTTTGCGGTTTCTCAGAAACCTGGGTCCCAAGACCTTCTGCCCCCACATACCAAATGTAGTAAAATTATTTCAGCTGGATATAATAATTTGGTAAAATAGGAAAGCTCGGATTTGCGTCCCGGTTTACCTGTGTCCTATTTTGCAATTTGACAGCAGGCTACATCTTCTCCCATCTTATTCCATTCTATCCCATCCCATCTTTAGTCTTAGACCAGTCTAAAGAAGTGGAGAAGTTAGATTCATTGGTAGACCCGAGTCAGGGGATCTGGCTTCGCTTTAAGAGCCAAACACATGCTGGCACTGCAAAGGACTAGTAACTGGCATCCTGCCCTACAATAGTATACATTATATAGATGGTTAACACATATTTATAGAGTAACACTATATATTATAAACCCATATGATTGCGATTTTACTTATAGACAGTTAAGGAAAACAATGCACAGAAATGAAAACTTATTTGCTCAGGATCACATAACGTGTCAATTGTGGAAGGCAGGGATTTCATATTTAACTTCCTGGTTCTGCAGTTTCACATTTAGACAGCAGTGTAGATTTCATATTCTCTTGGACATTTAGACATTTTTTACCATACTTTGTCAGATAAGTAGAAGATCTGAATGTCATCAGCAAAGAGTTGAAAGGAGAAGCCATAAGAGGAGATCTGGGCACTGTGAATGCATAATGAAACAAGACGCAGACAACAGACTTAAAGTTCAAACAAAAGAAATGTATTAACTTAATCGCCAGGATGGTTGAAGGCCTAACATTCCCTATGCTAAGGTGGGATTTCCTTAACTGAATGAAACTAAAGAAAGTCAGAGTCAAAGAGTTCAACATAATAGTCTGTGTCCAAAACCTATTCTTTCCCTCACAACTAGAACAAACAAATGTGTAGGGGTGTCAAAGTCAGAATAAACAGTGTTCAACTGAACGTTCTGGGATTCTACCAGCTCACAGCTTCCTCTCAGCTCCCCTTACCCAAGTATAAGAAGGTAACATGAAAAAGAGTCTTGAGGTTTACCTTTGTCCAGTTCAAAGCAATACATTTCAGAGTCATTTGTGGGGTCCCCTTCCCCAAGTTTCAAATACCACAATCCAGACAAAAGGGGGTCTTGAGACTCCAATCCCTAGACAACTCATATAAACTTGCCAAGCCTCAGGGTTCCCTTCCCCGAGACTTCAATGTCTCACAAAGTTTCCTTGGTACTTGCTCCTGTGCACAAATTACATTCACTTGCTTTCCTTTATTGCTTTTGGGATTTAGGGCATGCTCTTTGGACTCCTCTGGTTTCTCCTTAGCCACCTTGTGACTCTGCCACCATGTATCACACTTCCCTTTTCGAATGATATCCTTGACACACTTTATTCACTCCTTAAGGTACCCTGTTCAGGCTTTCTTCATTAAGAATGTGCCCAGATACCCTTGGGTAAGGCGCACAACACAAATACCCAAAAAAAAAAAATCATTGTGTAACAATCATTCAATGCTATTTCATTGCAGTTCAAAGTTGTATGCAGTCTTGTGTAGCTTAATTGTATTCAGCTTCAAGATGCAACATGCATTCACTAGTCAGCATTTCACTGATTTGGTTTAATGTTAAATTTTCCTTTTAGTTCAATATTCAATATGCATTCACCTTTGAGTTCATCTGTTGTGGAACATATATTCAGCATTCAGTGTTTTACTGGTTAGCTTCCTTGTTGGCTTCAATGTTAAATTTCCCTATCAGTTCGGTAATCAATACGCTTTCATTTCCGAGTTAATTTTTTGTGCAACATACATTCAGCATTCAGCATTTTACTGGTCTGTTTTAATGTCAAACTTTCGTTTTAACTCAGTATTCAATGTACACTGCTTTTCAGTACTTTTATTCCTTTGTTGAAGACTTTTGAAAACATTCCTTTGAGGTTTGTGACCACTTCAACAAACTTAATTAGTTCAAATAGGAAGAATTCATAATGTTCGGAGACTTTCGAAAATGTGGTTGTCCCTTTAACAAGGCACGCGACCACTCCACTACACATTGTAACTGTTCCGATCGTCATTGACAATAGCGGTTAACATCATGAGACTCACTCTTACAGTAACACCGGATTTCTCGCTCTGAAAAACTCACCAGCTCACTTTGAAGCCTTCCTCTGTATCGTGCAGGCCATAAACTCTGCAGCTTCTTTCTAGGGGGATAAGGGGTTCTCTGCCTCTCAGACACTCTCGTGCTCCTGCAGTGCCACTGGAGAATGATCAGTCCTTCAAATGGAAGGAAGGATGACCCCTCATATGGTCTCCTTCCTTTGCTTGGCCTCTGCACCACGGAGCTCCTGCTCCCAGTTCACACTCACCCGGACCCTCAGCTACTTCAGTCCTCAGTGTGCTTCTACAGCTGCAGCATTGCTTCTCATGGCTCCCATAAGCATCACATGTTGTGTAAAGGGGTTGCAGGTGTGAGTCCTTTCCATTAATTGCCAGACTATAGTTAGGCTTGTTACCAAGACATGCCTGGTCTTTACAATGGTACTCGTCTGAGGCCCTCTTCCTCGTCTCAATACTAAAGTGGTGCACGTTGGTGTGCATAACTCTAAGTCGCCTCTTCCTCATCCCAGCACTATCAAAGGTCATATGTGGAAAAATGAAGGGGGCTGGCTCCTAATACCCCATAAAGGCCAGTGGCGGGTTACATTTGTCATCAATGGGAAAAGGGGGAAACTATGTGTGAGAAACATGAAGGTGTCTCACCCGCTAGTCCCTGGGGATCTGTTATCCAGGTGGCCAGGACACGGCCTTCACTTTTGGATCCAGTTCCTGGGCAGTGGACCAGTGTGGGAGGATCACCTGGATGAGGGGCCTTCGGGGACTGAAAGTGGGACACTGAATGGTGAGACGCGGTATCCCGTTCCCTGTAACACCTTTTCCCCATCCTACCTGGTAGGATACTTAGGAAATCAACCCCCTCCCCTTTCCCAACACAAGCACTTTCTCACAGACAGCTCACCATGAGTGAAAACAGACTAACACCAGAGCTGTATACCTGACATGTCCCAATATAATGGTCAGGAAAGGTCAGGCAATTACTGATCATTACCCACACCTGACTTCCATCACACCTTCCCATGTGCATAAAAAGGCGGAGCACGAAAGCACACTCTGAGCAAGGCAAAGCACATGAGGAAGCGGCAGTTCCAAGATGGCAGTTTAATACAAAAAGAAAGACGGTGAGACCAGGGAGGGTTGCAAGGAGGGAAGTGACCTTGACCTTTTCAAACCATTACTTTAGTGAACCTTGGAATTACTTTTGTGAACCTTGGAAAATAAGAAACCCAAGACCGGGGGCTAAAGCTGAAGAAACCTCCATTGTGTGTCGGAGGTAACCGGGGCTCTCCCGTGTCCGTAACCAAGGTGGGGAGGACTGGTTTCCGCTGTGGTACTGTCCTTGGCTCCTACAAGAAAGCAGCGCCAGTAAAGACAGCACAGCCGGTAAATTGGAGAGACTGATACCAGACCAGCCTGTGTTTGAACCAAGGTTGCAAGCAAGAACATTGCATGAAGAAATCTAAAACAAACAGTGTGTGAAAAGTATAGAACGAGCAACAGAAATATAATTGCAAACCACAGGAGTGACTGAACTTTGGAGGCCAAGAAAGATACCGTAGACAGAGTGGTCCGGTGCTACGTGTGTGCTCATTCGAAGGTCTCTCTGTTAGGTATCCAACTGATTGGCAGCTGTGAAAAGGGAATTTTGAGATCAAAGTGGTCCTGCAATGGGTCAAGCTAAACCTGTGCACATTCAGAATTCTTCGGTAGTTTAATGCAAACTGAAATTGGTCGGAGCTGGGCTGAGGGAGACTAATTGTGTAAGAGGAAGGATCTGAGCCCGGCTGATGGGGATCCGGGGTGAACCGTGAGCCACCCATGAAAGAATATTCTCTAAACATTGTAAAAAGGGGGGATGTGAGCCCGTAAAAGGGGGATCCACAGTAACGATCATGATAAAAACAATCTGAGTCTGGCTGAGGAGGATTCCGAGTGAATCACATGAATTGAGTACTTATAAGAGGAAAAGCAACTTTGTGCTCTGTTTTGGTACATCAGGCCCTCTGAATCAAGAGATTTTGATGAGTAAATAGACTTGGGCACAAAAGGCCCTAATGCTGGTAATGGAACTGTATCCTTGTGCCGAAGAAGCCAGAGTGTGTGCTTAGCTCGAGTGAACCACCTTGTCCCATGCTGAAAACGTGGGGATGGGAGACCAACAGCCTGAACATCCTGACATGTCATTTTGTGAGCACTTCTTTCTTTTTTATGAACACTACTGCACGCTATTTGTATTTAGCGATAACGTTTGGCAATCATTTTTTTAGTATAGACCATCTTTATTTTGAAACGACACGACTAGGACAGCGCGTTCTATTATTTGATGGCAGTAGCTTGCTCCCATCTACAGATTTTGGGTTAGATAGGCATTCATCACACCATTCTTGAAATACAATAAACACCATTGAACTGTGGTTACTTGTATCTGTCTTACTGTTGATACCATGCCTTCCTTACACATGTCTCATCCATGGGTTCCCCACTGCCCATCCTCATGGACCCTCCAGTCAGGTGATCCTCCCTCACTTCTCTGCCCCCAGGGTCAGTATCCAAGGGCAATGGCCTTTCGCCGGCCACCTGCGCAGAGGATCGAAGGGGAGCAGGAGTGAGAATACCATTTTGTTTTTCACAGCATCAAGAGCAGCGGTATAGAGAGTGAAGAGAAGTGAAACAAGGACTAACCCATGCACCAACAGTAAGGGTGAGTGAGTGGGAAGGTAAGGCTGTTCCAGGACACCTGGAAGGGACTAGGGGCGAGATATGAAGCCAACCAAGTGGGGGCCTTATCATTGATATCTAGGAGTGTAGAGAATGTCAGAATGGTTGACGGTGTTGAATAATAATTGTCTCCTCACTACACTTGTTTTGATTAAATATGTAAAAAGGGATTTGCTGAGACTGTATGACAGATGGTCATATATTCTGGCAATGTGGTCACTGTGATTGTCACAAAGGTTTTGGAGGTAGCACAAGCAATGTGTATGGTTATCAGGGCAAAGCGGCAGCTGAATAGAGAAACAATGCATTGATGTATGGGTTTGGAGTTGGATCTCGCAGCATACTGTAAATGTGAACTTTTTGGAAGATACACAGGCTGGACGATGAGCATTTATCAAAGGTGAGGACTGCAATTTATGAGCATCTGATTATTGATCTGATGTCTTTCCTGAAATATACTGTGTTGGGGTGATAGAAGTAAAAGAATTTTACTAGATGTTGGTAAAGTGTTCACAGGCCAGATTAAAGTTTGCACCAGTGCTAGTGCGAAATTGCACAGATTAGAACTAGGGAAAGGTTTCCCTTATTTCTACAAGTACTGGGATATATTAAAAAACCATTTCAGCAGTTTGACATGTTATAAAGTGCTCAAGTGCAAAAAAGATACATTTTTTGTATGTTTTTGCACACACGTAAAGTTTGCACTTGTGTGAATACCATTCTGGATTAGCAGTGGGGCCATTTGCACTTGTCATGATGCAATGGTTTTCAAAAGTGCCCCGGGGTTTTCAGAAATAGGCAAACTTTGCCCTAGTGCTAATACCGTTCAATTTTGCACTTGTAACGGTGTCCCTTGCAAGATTTCTGTAATCTGGCCCCAGATGTGCATTGATATTGTGCTTTGGTTGCATTTTTAAAGAATGTTCAAGATACCATGTTTAAATGTACAAAAAGGAGGTGAGGAAAGATCAGCTCTTACAGAGGGTTGAAGCTAGCCAGGGAAGAGCCCCGGCAGTCTCTACAAACTGCTCTTGAGCTGGGGCAATGGCGGCGCTCCTTTAATCCCACACAAAAATCACCAGTCATGCTAGATTATGCTTTACGGGACACAAGCTGCATTTGTGAAGGAGCATAAGTAGCTGTTCTCGATCAAATAGGACAATGAACACTTCATGCCTAGTGGCTGATGCTACTCACATGAGTATGTATAACTCATGTTTTGAAGACATTTTACTATTAGTGTGTTATCACAAAAGAAATGAGCACCAAGGCAAGTGTTGATGACGTGCTCTAGGTGGTAAGAATGGTTGCAGGCTAGTCACAGACATATTTGTCAAACAAACATTTGTGATCATTCTTATGTTCCAAAAATGTCTCTTGATTTTATGCAAAGTAGCCACAGGACTACATTTGTACTATTTGTCCACCTGACATATTGTATATGTGAAGATGCATAAAGACTCCTCAGGGCCCATTTCAAACTGCAGTTTTTTTACAATCACTACGAATGACCCCAGATCACCTGACACTGCTGTGTTGAGCAAAGGATATAAAGAAGATATATTTGAAATGTCTGGTGCCTCTCAGGGGAATATATACTTCATTGTGACTTCAGACTGTGGAAAAATCCTAGTTAAACAAGGAAGGCAGGGGGTTAATAGCTGCAGAATATTATGGCAGAGGTTTATTGGCACCTTGCAGAGAAGAACAAATAAAGGTATCCAACAGGAGCGGTGCAACTCTAAATGAGCACTTATAAAAAGCCATAAACCACTTCGGGCCTGAGTCATTTATTATAGAATGTCCTCACTGATTAAATTGCTTATATACTGAGTGACAATGTGATTCATTTACAGACAGTCATTTATTTAGAAATTGAACCATACAGAGCGTTATTTACATTGTGCAAACAAGACCACCTGAGACAGTGCTGGATATATGGATATATAGTGCTGATGTATTGTTTTGGGCAGGCGCTCCTTTCTGAAGCCAGATGCCCCACCTTTAGGCCACACACCCCTTTCCAGAGCACCACACACACTCAATGTAGTCTCCATCGTAATGCAAAAGAGTCAGCCTTTCCATGAGTGACAGAGGGCAGCGAGGACCAGAAAGTCTGATAAAGAAGTGGGAAGATGACCAAGTGGTCAGAGAAAACATCATGGAGGCTCCAACTAATGCCTGTTTGGGCAGAAGGACCAAGTTGGGTTTATTTAAGGACACCAGGCAAGTGCGGGTGGGGCTGACATGAGGGTGGATTATTTGTGTTCTGAAAGGGTTGGAACTGGCATAGGTGTCTTTTGTAATAGATCCATGTTTAGGGTAGAGGTGTAACGAAATTCGGCTTTGATTAAGGATTCAGCTAAATTCCACCCGAAAAGGAGTTATTCGGCTTTGGCCGAATACTTAATTACCACTCCAAGTCGAATAGTTTCCCCTACAAAATACATTAAGTACAGTCATGTACATGTCATGTTTATCCTTTGAAAGGATCATTAAACATATGCTGCTCCTAACTTTTTGATGGAGTACAGGCAGAGCAGAGGTGTAAAAGTACAAACAAATTCCCTGCCCTTCATGTGCTAGACAGACAGACTTCGTTCTGGTGGTTTGCTGGGGAGGGGTGAGCTAAAGCAAAACTCCATATTTTAAATGTATGGCTGGTCTCCACTGTATTTAGCAGAACCATTGAGATAGAAAAATAGTTTATGAAGTCTCTATTGGAAAATGGCATTGTCTTTCGGTGCTCATAATATGTTGATGACTTGTGTGGGAAATCTGAAACTTACATGTTTCTTTCCACCAATTCCCAATCCAAATAATATAATTAAGTGGATTAATATAGCTGTTGCAGAGATCCCAGTATGTTCCAAACCCTAAATAAAATAGTTCAGGAGGTAGTGCGCCTGCAGCAAAGAACTATATTCAGCCTTCAGGCCAAGGTTATGAAGCAAGTAAGATGGCTCAGTGGGAAAAGTGCCTGCAGCGGAGATGTGCTTGTTATAGTGAAACTTAGGTTACATTTCCTGCCCTCCAACTTTCTCATGTTGGCAAAAGGAGTTCCTTTAAACTGAGTAAAAGTGGCAGGTGTTACTATGTTTTTTTTTTTAACCAGAATGCCCGAGTCTGTGGCAGCAAAGATATTCTTCCCAACATTATAGTTATGAAAGGCGGATGTTTCTGTAATAACCACAAATTCATAGATGTTTACAATTTAGGATCACTGGACCAAATGGATGTACAAATGAAACAAATAAGTAAAATGAACATGCACACGCCAATGTTAAATCAGCACTGTCCCTTCCCTATAGGGTCAGCCGAGCACCATGGATGACTCCCTATTTCCTATGTATATTTGTCTGGTGTCTTACCATGCCTCAAAACACGACAAAAATACCCCACCGAAAAAGATTGAAAAATACTATCTATATAATTTTCACAGGCCCCATCCTCACTCAGTAACAGTGGTAGAAAGCAAGGCTTTAGCATCCCAGAGGTTAGTATTCAGTGGCACTTCAGCTGTCCGAATCATTTGAAAGTACAAGTAGACACTTCCCAGTCCCCCTCAGAGTAATTGCATACATATTTGCATATTGCCGGTCCAATAGCACAGTGAGTAGAGCGCTTGCTTTGACATCTGTGCAGAGCCTGCTAACGCAGGTTCGAATCCGGGCACGGCAGGTCGATAAATGAGCGCCACACACAGTGGGTAATAATAAGCAGTGCTCAGATGCCTTTATAAATGCTAAATTATTATTATGCATACAATAGCCTTGGGCTAGCTTTAGTTACTTGGGCCCTTACGAACAATCATTTCCCAAAATACAAACTGTGCTGTTACTGAACAGTTTATTTTCTGATCATGTACTCTATACATGGTTTACACAAACTTCTTCCGTAGACAACAAAGAAAAGAAATGCAACACTTAATGGATATTCCTCCTTTAAAGTGTGTTTTTTATCTGCATTCTTTTCTACATAAATTCATTTATTAAAAAGGCAACTATTCAGCTCAGTATTCGCCGAATACCTGTCCCACTAGCTGGTACTCGGATGATTTAAAACTGCTGTTCGGTACAGCCCTAGTTCAGGGCCATGATTCGTATGTAGAGGGAGTAGCATGCAGCTGTTGGATAGGTCTGTGTCCAGTCAATAGGACCCATCATCAAACTTCAAATCCTGCGATTTTCTGCTATGTATCCTTCCTCCAAAAGGTTGCATGTCTCCTAAAAAATAGGCGTTCCTTAACAGATTTTAAGTGACATCAATATCTTCTCAGGGACAGTTGGCTGGTGTATTGTGATGTCTGGGCAGGCCAAGCGGCACTCCTTGCAGAAGAAATATCCATCTATCACGGGGATGTGCAACGGCTTTGCTGAGAGCACAACCTTTGCAAATATCTTTAGTGACCTAAGGGGTCATGGCTATATTTAAGCAGCCATGCCCTGGACGTTGGGAAGAGAGCGGGAAAGGGTGACAACGGGGCATGTCTTTCAAAGGCAGACTGGCCTTATTGACATAAGAGAGAAGAAAAGGAAGGGAGAGAGAAGGAAAGGCAGAGTACGGGAGAAATGACGGGGAGAGGGGGAGATAGAGCGGGATGGGGAGAGATGGAGGAAGAGAGAAATAGTGGGGGAGAGAAGGAGGGAGGAAGAGAGGGAGAGTAGGCGAGGGAGAGAGGGAGAGAGGGAAAAAGGGAGAGAGGGAGAGAGAGGGAGAGAGAGGGAGAGAGATATCATCCCGTCCAGCAATTAACGAAAAAGCAGAGGATGCAAATATCTTTAGTGACCCAGGGGTCATGGCTAGAGTTACGGAGACATGGTTGCCCAGTTGTCACCCTTTCACCCTCTCCTCCCAGCGTCCAGGGCATAGGTCTCCTTAAATATAGCCATGTCTTTCAAAAGCAGCTGGTCTTCAGTATATTTGCAATTAATACCATAGAAAAGAAATGGAGGAGAGAGAGAGGAAGCGAGATAGAGGGCCTAAGGGAGGGAAAGAGGGGCGAGGGAGGCATAGGAAGAGTAATGGGGAGAGAGGGATAGAGAGAGAGAAGGAGGAAGAGGCGGCAGATGGGGGAGAGATAGAAGAGGGGAAAGAGAAGAGCGAGCGAGAGAGAGAGAGAGAGAATACCGTTCAAGGATTAAAGGCAAAGCAAGGGATGCAGCTGCCAAGAAATAGCGAAACATATTAAAATGCACATACAGTTTGCAAACCACACACTTCAAACGCATAGCCCGTGCCCTTACTATTGAAGAAATACCTCCCCCCTCCTATGGCAGACAATATGCCTGGAATGGTATCCCGCCATGACCTTCTCTGCCCATGGATTGGTAAAACACTTCCCTGGGGTGCCATTTCGACGGAAAACTAAGGGGCAAAGAAAGGTGCCCACGGGTTGGCCATCATCTGGAAACAAACACTTCTTAGGCATCTTCCCTCGGGGTGCAGATCCCAGGCATGCCACCACCACACGCTGCGGGGTGCCTGCGAGACCCGCTGACCCAACACAATCTAATGGCGAACACAGGAGCAGCACAGGGCTGCCTTTTATCCTGGGCAGGGAGCATTCCAGTGGTAGTCCAACACTTATATGCCGAGCCCCAAAATACCATATCTGCTTGTATATTCTATTAAGAGGTGTTACTGGACGCACTTTGGTAAAAGCCTCGAATACGACTGGATTATTCCCTTTTCCTGCTGCGACTGCTCAACAGCACTGGAGTTGGTATTTGCGCCCCATTTACATGGAGAATGCTTCACGTCAATGCGCCCCTAGTGGAGGGAGCCGGGATTACCCGCTTTACTGTGTAACGAGTAGGGGAGGCTGCTGCAGAGGAGATACTAGACCAAGTCCCGAGATTTCATCAGTATGCCGTTCTTTTCTTAACCAGGCGACACACACTCACACCCGCATAAATATTCATTTTGGATGATCCAAAACGGATTCAAGATTCACATTGAAATGATGAAACCACGAGACCTTTTTATGGGTTCTCCCAAGAAGAAATAGTGTCCCCTCTCATCATTGTGGTATGGACCGTGAGTGGCACACCGTTAGATTGCTTTTGACAGGATCACGTGTATTATGGTTAGGTCGAGCCAGCATTGACCCTGAGAACTCGAGAGTCCATGCCCACGCTTTTCTTTTCACAGATAAGTCATGGCCCCTTGCCTTCAGCTCAGCGTTTGTTTGGAATAACACTGTGTACACGCAAGGCTTACATTTATCTCAGTATACAATGTGCAGTTCAAAAACGGAAATGGGGTTTTTACATCACGCTACATGCTGGATTCCAGCCCCCAAGTGTGGGACCGGGTATCGAACCTGTGCTTCTCAGCATTGTCCTACTTCTAAGATGAGCGTGTTGCCCTTGAGCTATCCTCCCAGCCCATTCTGGCTCATGTGGATTAATGGCAAAGTTTCAACTCTGGAACCTGCAAAACAGAAATAGAGCACAAGGAAAGGAGGGATGTGTGGCTCCAGATGGGCTGACGGAACCCGTGCTTCAGAAAGCCAAGCGGCAAACCCTATGCCCGTGAAGCTGGGCTTGTGGCATATCGCCATTGCTCCATTTTATTGTCACGTGGATTGGGGCAGAAAAGAGGGCTGGGCTAGATGGTCCGAGAGGGTCAAAAAGAGGCCAAAGAAGGGGGTAGACTGATGATGGAGAGCAGGAGTAGGAATAGGATGAGCTGGACTGTTGCCTAAAAACCAGAGAATATTAGGAAGTAGGCCACTGCATGAAAACAGTATGAAAAGTAGGAGGTGGACCCCTGCCTGAAAGCAGGAGGAGGAGAAGTGGACCACTGGCTAAAAGCAGAAGGAGGAGTAGGATCACTGCCTAATAGCAGGAGGAAGAGTAGGAAATGGACCAACAGCTGAAAGCAGAAGGAGGAGTAGGATCACTGCCCGACAGCAGGAGGAAGAGTAGGAAATGGACCACCGGCTGGAAGCAGAAGGAGGAGTAGGATCACTGCCCGACAGCAGGAGGAAGAGTAGGAAATGGATCACCGGCTAAAAGCAGAAGGAGGAGTAGGATCACTGCCCGTTAGCAGGAGGAAGAGTAGGAAATGGACCACCGGCTAAAAGCAGAAGGAGGAGTAGGATCACTGCCCGATAGCAGGAGGAAGAGTAGGAAATGGACCAGCGGCTGAAAGCAGAAGGAGGAGTAGGATAACTGCCCGATAGCAGGAGGAAGAGTAGGAAATGGACCACCGGCTGAAAGCAGAAGGAGGAGTAGGATCACTGCCCGACAGCAGAAGGAAGAGTAGGAAATGGACCACCGGCTGAAAGCAGAAGGAGGAGTATGATCACTGCCTGACAGCAGGAGGAAGAGTAGGAAATGGACCACCGGCTGAAAGCAGAAGGAGGAGTAGGATCACTGCCCGACAGCAGGAGGAAGAGTAGGAACTGGACCACCGGCTGAAAGCAGAAGGAGGAGTAGGATCACTGCCCGACAGCAGGAGGAAGAGTAGGAAATGGACCACCCGCTGAAAGCAGAAGGAGGAGTAGGATCACTGCCCGACAGCAGGAGGAAGAGTAGGAAATGGACCACCGGCTGAAAGCAGAAAGTGTAGGCTTACTGCCTGATAGCAGGAGGAAGAGAACATCAAATGAGTTGGCATTCCTACCGCCAAGATCCTAAGACATTCAAATGATGGTGGAGGACACACATTGAGGCGGAGGGTACAGCATCCCACCCTCACTAGCCCTATGCTCTGCTTTCCTTATCAAGAACATGGAATACATCCCAAAAGAGTTCCATGTTTAAGAAAGTATGACTTCTTTAAAGGCTCGCCTAGGATTATCTTGGTCTATTAAGTAAAGTGTGTTCATTTAGATAAGAACACAACAGATGCCGACGTAGCAAATAAATATATAACACATTTCACGGAAAAGAGCAATGTGCAGTTGTGTTCAATAAATAGATGAAAGGTCAGGAAGCAGAGCATCAAATAGCATGTTGATGCATGTGTTTAAAGCGTCATTAAAGAGTGGCACCTCGTGCTCACTCGTAAACGTATAAAACAAAAGCAGGCATAGTCGTCTCTCACTGGAAAGCATGTGAGCAGCCCGAGGGCGGTTCTGAGAAAGAGGACCTCTTTATGTGGGAACACATGGCTTTCTTTTATGATGCATCTGGGAACGGAGCTTTGTAGAGGCTGATTGCACCGATATGGGTCAATCGTTCCTCTTTCATATAGTTCTTCATGTTATGCTGAGCCGACATGTTAAATATGCATGGACCATGGTCATTTTATGGGACCTTCACCTGGAGATGTGCCGGCAGAAGGATTGCGTCACATCTCCTCTCCTCCGATAGGCGAAGGTATTTAAAGGAATAAAGGATTCCTAGTCGTTCCCAGACCATTGGACATATGCCCCCTCCAGTTCTCAGTCTCATAATTAAATGCCTGGACAGGAAGAGATGTGTGACAGCCTAATGGACGGGGAGGGTTTTGGCCTCCTCAGCTTGGTGTGGCCCGATTTATCCCGGGCTGGTGTGGCCCGCTGCATCCCGGGCTGGGGTGGCCCACTACTTCCTGGGCTGGTGTGTTCTGCTGCATCCCGGGCTGGTGTGGCCAGTGCATCCCGGGCTGTGGTTTTCAGGAACAGCCACATGCTCTTTGCTGTCTTTGCACCTTTTCTGAGTATGTATTGAACTTGTCCGATGATACCTCAGGGAAGACAAGGGGTACTGGTGGGGTCTGCAGGCTACAATCACAAACCCCCAATTATGGGGGTTTGTGATGGTGTGGTAAATCCCCACCCCACGCGCAGTTTATCCTTCTCAGCGCCTCTGCTCACCCTGCACCCTTACTTTAATTCTCTTGGGTGCATTGCCAATACAAAGCACTTTGTACTTTATAAATCCCATGCAAACATCCCTACATACATAAACCTGGAGAAAGTGAATTATTGTTATCATCCTGACATGAGAAAGACTAACATAAGCCCAGAGACAGTGAAGTATCATCATGTTTCATTTGTATTTTATTGTTTAAAGTGCAGACCTATCTCGAGAGCAGCTGAGCTCTGTACAGGGCTTGGGTAGCCAGAGTTTGAGCGGGCATCTTTTAACAGTAGCACAGTACTGCGAGTTGTGGTATCTGTGGGTCCACTGGGAATAGACCCTGGTCACTTATGGTAAGAAAAAGCAATGTTTTGAGAGATTTGCAAAATTGGAGAATTGTGGGGGCATTCCGAGCCAACACCAGGATTGAGTTCCAGAGTGTGGGTTCATGGCAAGCGACAAGTTGTTTGCAGGTCCTATCTTTGCAGACTAGTTGAGCCAGTTAGTCCATTGGCTTTGTGAGTAGTGTGAAGCACCAAATATATGGAGCTTGGCTACCAGGTCCTTTGATGTGCTAACCATGACTGCTTTGTAGATGATACATGCAGTCTTGAACAGTATCCAGACCTGGAGAGGAATACTGCCTTGAGAAAGGCTGACACACAGAAATAGTGAAGTATCATCATCATAGTAACTTTGAAGGGCTGACATAAACCTAGGGACATTGAGGTATCCTCAACAACCTGACTTGATAAATTCTAAGATAAACATACACAGAAGTATCATCATCATCCTGGCTTGAGAAATGCTGACATCAACCTAGAGACAGTGAAGTATCATCATCATACAGATTTGAACAGTGATGATATAAACCTAGAGAGAGTGAAGTATTGTTATCATCCTGACTTGAGAACACAGATATACAGCTACCGTCAGTGAGGTGTCATCATCATCATCCTGACTTGAGAAAGGCTGACAGAGCTAGTGAAGTATCATCATCATAGTAACTTTGAAAGACTGACATAATCCTAGGGACATTGAGGTATCCTCATCAACCTGACTAGAATGCTGACATAAACATAGAGACAGTGAAGTATCATCATCATAATTACTTGGGAAAGGCTGACAAACAAAGATAGTGGCATACCGTCATCATTGTAGCTTTGAAAGGTTGATATATACTGGAAGGAAGGCATGGTATCAAAGTAAGACAGACACAATCTACAATCATAAAATAATAATAATACAGACCTAGTGAAGTTTAGTCAAATAAAAAGGGCACATACTAAAAACAAACTATTGCCAATCCTTACCGCTATGCTACAAAATAGTGTGGGATAATGTTCACAAAAGAAAGAAGTGTTCACAAAATGATAAGTCAGGATGTTGGGCCGTTGGCCTCCCGTCCCCATTTTTTAGCACTTGACAAGGCAGGTAATCCAGCACAGGACACTCCTGGGCTTCTCTGGCACAAGATCACAGTTCCTTTAACCAACATCAGGGCCTTCTGTGCCCAAGTCTCTTTTCTGCAAAGTCTCTTGCCTCAGAGGACCCGATGTACCACAAACAACAAAGAAAGTTCCTTTCTCAATATTCACGTCGGGCGATTTACTCTTAACCCTCGATCCTCCTCAGCTGGTCTCCTATCCTTATTTCACCTTTAGCCTCCCTCAGTCAGGCTCAGACCAACTTCAATTTTTAGGTACCCCTTAGTCGGGTTCACAATTGCCGTAACAATCTTCTCTGGTGTTTTACTTTTCACCCAGGATCTCCCTCTTCTGTGCTCAGACTCCTTTTCTACAATTGGTCCCCCTCTTCCGGGTTCAAACCAATTTCAGTTTACAGACAATTGATTTTTAGGCATTCCTCAGTCGGGTTCACATTTGCCACAACAATGTTCTCGGGCGTGCTACTTTTCACCAAGGATCTCCCTCTTCTGGGTTCAGACCACTTTTCTACAATTGGTCCCCCTCTTCCGGGCTCAGACCAATTTCAGTTTACAGACAATCGAAGACTTTCGAATGTGCACAGGATTTAACGTAACCAACTGCAGGACCACTTTGATTTCACAGTTAATTAATTCTTCCCCGTTCAGGGGAGCGCCAAACAGAGACCTTTGAGTGAGCACCCACGTGGTGCCAGACTACTCGGTATATGGTACCCAATTCTGTTTTACAAAGTCCAATTGTATACAAGTTCTCTTTCTTCATACAATGTTGCCGCTTGCAACCTTGAGCATAAAACAGTCCAGTTTGCTGTCAGTTTCTCCAACTCACTGGCTATGCTGAACTCATTGGCGTTGTTTTGCTGTCAGAGTCAAGGACAGTACCACAGTGGCATTCACTTCTCCCCGCCTTGTCTATCAATGCGGGAGGGCCCCATGTACCTTTGGCACATGCTAAACCACTCGTCAGCTGCAATCCTTGGTCTTAAGTTTCTTTTCCTTCAAGCTTCTTGAAAGTCGTAGTTCTGTGTAGAAAAGGGCAAGGGCATTTCTCTCTGATCTCGCCGCCTTTCTCCTTGGTTTAAACTGCCATTCCCGAATTGCTGCTCCTTCATGCGTTTTGCCTTGCTCAGAGTGTGCTTTTGTGCTCCGCCTTTTATCCCTATCGGGATAAGAAAGGGAAGACAGTTGTGTGTAATCAAGGTTGATTGCCTGATCTTGCCTGGCCTCAAAACTGGGACAACTTGGCGTGCTTTCATAGGTAGTTATAGCCCTCGTATTCCCATGGGGATTCTTTCTACCTCCTGGTTCACCAACCCTCATCCTATGTGGGTTGTTAAACTCGGAAGGGTGAGAATTGTAGTGTTTGTGGAATGAATGGGAAAAATATGTAAAATAATAGTTTGGGGGTATGTCAAGGGAATGACCAGCATTATTGTCGTGAAATGAATAGGGGGGATTGTGGGAACTGTAGTGTTTTATTAAAGCAGACTGCGAGTTCGGGAAATAATAATCAAAGGGACAGGGAGAAGAACGACTGGGAGTACTCAGATAGGCAACAGGAAAATAGGGATTCTGGGAGATGTAGTTTCCCAATGCAACAGGGTTTGGGTTCCTAACAAGTTTACCAGATGCAGAGGGGTTGTTGGATTTTCCTACGGGTAATGGAGATTCATTGGTTGGAAGGGAGGTTGATTTGGAACAGCCTATAAAAGCGTCAGGGACTTCATCCTCCTCGTCCTCTTCCCCGGTGTAATACTGCGTCTCGTCTGCAGTATTCCCCCAAGCATAACCCCAGGCTCCCCTACCCAGGTGATCCTCCCTTGCTAATCCACCCCCAGAATTAGAATCCGAGAGCACCAGCCCTTTCCTGGCCACCACAATAAGGGATTCTCTGGGTCTACTTGGGAGAATACCCTTAGGTCTCTCACAATAGCCAGGGACTCTGAAGTACCCTCATCGACCTGACTTGAACAATTCTAACATAAACATAGAAACAGCGAAGTATCACCATCCTGACTTAAGAAAGGCTGACAAAGGTAGTAAAGTATCATCATCATTGTAACTTTGAAAGACTGGCATAAACCTAGGGACATTGAGGTATCATCATCATCCTGTCTTGAGCAATCCTGACATAAACCCAGAGACAGTGAAGCATCATCATTATACTGACTTGAGTAAAGCTAACAAACACTGATATGATTTGATATGGCATTTATAACACACCTATACACAAATGTTTCATATTGAAGTATTGTCATTATTGTAACGTGTGAAAGTCAGTTCACCATGCAGAGCTGGGGGTATCAATGTAATCATAAAGACTGAGAAATACTGTAAACATTTGTATTTATTCATGATGCAGCAACTGTGACAATCAGCCATTTGCCAGCCATTGAATGCCACACTTTTGTGGGTACATGCACCCCTCTCTTGTCTTTGATACTTTATTTTGACCAAAATAGGTCATTAAAGCCACACATAATGAGACATAAAATTACAAGAAAATGATCATCATTAATAGAATAAACAGAGTAAGAGAAAAAACAGCTAAAACCAAAAGAAAGAATGGCCATTTAAGCACTCAATGACATGCTGGCACATCTTCCTCCACATTCCCCATTACTTCACAGTCTCCTGCCAGGCAGAAACACAGCGCCATTTTGACCCTGCTGACCTTATATAGTTTCAAAAGAGGTATCAAGTATTTTTTCCTGGCGTAAAGGTGCCCCGAGCAAAACAGGACACAGTGCTTTCTACCTTATTAAGACAGAAGGGGAAGAGAGCCGAATAACTTGGATTCCATTTGTGCATTAAGCTGGCTAAGGGTAAAATACCAATACACAACTTCATGTAACGTGCCCTCATTAATTTGGCCTGCATACTATCTAAGTAGTATTCAAACTAGGGGCTACTATCCTGGTAAGAGGCCAAGACAACAGAGCATACAAGGTTGGCTCAGGATTCTCACAGCCATCTATCTGTATAGTCTTTCTTAAGTATTGGTTTAAAATGTCCTGGGATTGAATCAGAATATAACCAATAACCCTGCAGCCCCATGGTGAAAAGTTCCCTTCTTATGGTCGAAAACCATGGCAGACTTGAGCCACCCGGGTGGGTTAACACCTCCTGGACAGCTCTTCTGTAGTGGACCAGTTTAACTTTGGTCCACAGTCTAGCCCAAGGACACACAGGCCTCATCTGACATAGAACGTCAATACTCTGCAGGCCCAAGTCCCACAGTACCAGGACATTTGATGCATTGACTGGCAACCCCAGGATTGTTTTGAGAAATGTCTGCTTCACAAGCTGGAGCATGCTGGGAATGCTCATACCTCAGTGTTCAGCCCTGTAGAGAGAGGCCTGCCTTACCTGACTCTTATACATTTGGATAGTAACACCAATCAGCCCCTCCCCATGGGCCTGAATAAGTCTAGATACAGTGGCACAGCTCCTAGAGAACCTTAACTGAGCCTGCCTCACCTGATCACTCCACGCACAATTAGCCATCAGGCAGACAATCAGGCAGTCATAACTCACTACCTGTTCAATAGGGCCGTCTCTCTTGTAGAATACTCTCTCAAAAATAATTACATTTTTCTGGTCAGACTTTGGAGATTTTCAATTTTGGGAAAGAGAAAAATGTACGGGTGCCTACACATGAACTAACCTTTCTGTAAGTTCACGGAAGCCTAAGTCGACCTCCAGTAAAGAGCTCTCCTGAAGCTTGAGACCAGCCAGAAATCCATTAAGTATTCACACGTGATTTCTGGAAAACCAAACAGCAATATGTACGCACTATAGCAGCACCCATGGACATTTTATTGAACGGGCCAGAAATGTTGCTACCTGCTATCGATGTTCAGTTCCATTTCCGAGCCACAGACCAACGCAATATGGGTGTGCAGGCATTCATATATTTATATATTTATATATACTGTATATGCAATGCGGCAAACAGAATACTAAACATGAATCATGAATAGATGTATGTATGCAATATAAAGATTTGCAAATACATACTTCATTCTTGAGTTGTTGTTATATATACAATTAGAGTCTTCAAAAGTTATTTTTAAACGCACCACAATATTGATTGTGTCTTGCATTTTATGTAAGGATTAATGAATCCGAAATGGAAATGAGTTTAAGGAATGCAAACAATATATTTGTAGAATATTTATACTTCTGATTACGTTTCATAACTCTGGTTCAGAAGAAAATCCGGCCTTCAAGGGAGGCGGATAGATTTTGATGGTCCCGGCAACACTGTTGACGAGTTGCACTTGGGACCCTGATGTATTTTGCTTCCTGCTGCAGGTGTTCTAACTAACCCAAATGCTGCAAGTGTATTTGCAATTGAAACTGTTTTTAGCCTGTGATGATGTATGTTGAGGAACACAGCTTGACGTGACACTCCTCCATTTTAAATCCAACACTCGCAAACTCTTCAGCATCTTATTAGAACTGGACTCGCCTTTTACCCCCCAGCAACCTCACCAAAGACGAGACTTGGTGCACTTACATACAAAACGCTCTGTTAGACAAAGATGACATTCTGCACAAGACAATCCAATTAAAACAAGCTGCCATCATGAAGAGCACCCACCACTCCCTCATCAACCATCCTCCTATCACAAGGCAGGATCTACAACACTTCACTTTCAGCCCAGTCTCCGAAGCTGAAGTCACCCTCATTTTATGATCTATGATGAGACATTTAAAACGTGCCTATACACAAGTGTTTCAAGGCGCGATGAGGTAAGGGAGGTGAAACAAATGGAGGACAAAGACAACAATCTTACTAGGCGTAGTGACATTGAGATGGCGCAAGTGCAGGGGAGGGGAAAGGGGGGAAAAGTGCGAGGGGAAGGGGAAGTGGGGCAAGTGCAGGACACAGGATCAAAAACAGCAGTGGCAGTGCAAGGGTTAAGTGAAGACAACAAGTGCCTGATAAGTGTAAGTAAAAGGACTGTAGGGTTGCAGATACAGACCCAAGTGCAAGGGTTGCCACGAGGCAGTGCAGGTGTGCAGCTGGGCAGGCAGGGACCTTGGTCCGGAGTTCAGAGGTTAACCAGGTGACCAGTGCAGTTTCAGACAAGAGATCAGCAGGGAAGAGGAAGAGAGAAGGCAGAAGCAAAGAGGAAAGTCATGAGATGTGTTGAGATTCTTCCGGGAACTGAGATGGTTCTGCTCAAGTTTCAGAGAGGCAGGGAGGCTGTTACAGAGAGAGGCATCAGCACAAGAGAGAGATCTACCGCCAACTTGTTGTTTGGAGAAGTGCCTGACCCTCAAGGAGTTGGATATGGAGGAGCAAAGAGTTTGAGTAGGAAGCTATTTCCGAAGAGAGAGTTGGCGGTATTGCATTCCCAGGCCCCAGAAGGCCTTGTGGACAATGCAAAGGGTCCTGAAATTGATCCATGCAGCCACTGGAAGCCAATGAAGAAATTTGAGCTGGTGCTATACGATCCCTGGGCTTGAGGCCAAGGACAAGTCTTGCAGTCCTGTTCTGGATGAGTTGTAGAGGATGGAGAGTAGAAACAGGCAGATTTAAAAAGAGGCTGTTGCAGTAGTCAAGCCTAGAGAGAACCAGCGCTTTGGAGACAGAGAGCTTCTGAGGGAAGTAGAGGAAAGGAATAATACCTCTGAGGAGGTGCAGTTGGTGGTTTGACTTCTTGGAGACATCAGAGATATGAGGAGACAAGGAGAGTGTGAAGTCGAAGATGACCCTGCGGTTCTTAGCCACGCAGGTGGGAGCAGGAAAAGGGCCATGGGAGGCTGGCCCGAGAGTGGCAGGGAAAGAAGGTGCAGGTGTGCCGTTGAGGAGGATCTCCGTCTTACTGGCATTCAGGCAGAGATCATTGGCGCCACACCACTTCTGGATTGCAGAAAGACAATCTGGAATGAGAGAAGAAGAAGAGGTGGCAGAGGGGAGCCTGAAAGTGAGCTGAGTCTCACCCGCATAGCACTGAAAGTTGGGGCAGAGAGCATGAATGTGGTGGGCGAGAGGTGCCAGGTATTGGTTGAACAATTCGTCTTAAATGGTCTAAAACCCTTGCGATGCAAAGGAGATGCCTGCCCGGCATCGGTTATTAAAGACTGCTCTAATGCCTTAACTTGCTAACTTTATCACGCCTCTTTCACCGCTTGCTTGGTTCCTACAAGCCTTAAAGATGCTTGGGTTCTCCCGTTGCTTAACAAACCTACCTTGGACCTGGCTATCCCCACCAACTACCGCCTTATCACAACAGTCCCCTTTCTCCTAAAGATCCTGGATCGAGCAGCCTAACTCCAAATCCAGCTATACCGCAAGACAAACAATATCCTTGCAATCCAACAGTCAGGCTTCCGCATGGGACATCGCAAAGTGAGATCTAGCAAGTATTCCTAATTCCTGGCTTTCTCACAATGTGCTCTTCTAATAGAGCAACATTAATTGTTGGTGATTGTTTTCAAATAGTTCGCTATTAGAACTCGGTTTATAGTCATTGTTTAGTAAAATAGTTCCACATTTTATTCAGAAAGCAGTGTGTATATCCAGATCAGTGAAGTGGCACAATTAACCAATGCATGTCAGAATTGTTTCCATCATCAGGGATATGCGCCACACTTCTGATATTTTCTAGAAACTGTGATCTCTTAAGTTTAATGTTGTGTAGATCGACATACTGGTGCAGTCCTGTACCTGCTCCCCCCATACATGTTTCCAGGAGGCAGACAGATTGCTTATATGACTATAAACTGAGTTTTAATAGTCCTTTATGAAATAGCGAACTAATTGAAAACAATCACCAAAAATCTATCAGAAGAGCATACCGTGAGCAAGCCACGAATTAGGAATACTTCCTATTTCTCACATTTCGATTATCGATACCTAGGTGCCTAGGCCTAGTGGTATGCTCTGATACTTCACCAAGCAAACTCTTTCTGGAATACTAGCAAATAAAATTTAAAAAGTGGTGCCCACCCTTATCTCTCCACGTTCTATCCGGGACATGCCACTGAATCAGAGCTGCTTGACTTAAAAAAAAACAGCTTGAGGAGATCAAAGACGAAGGAAAGCCTGCACTCCTTCAACTCTTGGACCCTTCTGCAGAATTCAACCTGGTAGTCCAAAAGATTATTTGCCAGCACCTCACCTTGGCGGCCAAATTCTCCCACAAACCCCTGCGCTGGACTGCCTCCTTCCTGGCAGACAGATCTATCAGACTCTTCTCGGAAATCGAATCTGCCCTACCATCACCAATCATTTGTGGTGTGCCCCAAGGCTCTTGTGTCCCTTCTACGCTTTCCAACATCTTCACGAAACCACCATATGACCTCCTGGATGCACTTGGCATCTCATAGACCAACTATGCAGATGACACACAAATCCCCCTTCCTCTCTGCAGTGACTACTCAACTGTCACATTACACACTGTGTACCAAACCATTCAAACTTGGATGGCCACCCATTATCTGTGTCTCAATGAAGATAAAACAGAAATACTCATTGTAGGTTCTCCAGCCACGCTCAAGAACTTACACCAACTTTACAGCTCTTTCTCCATTGACAGCAACTCAATCGTTGTCTCCTCATCTTTGAAAACACAGGGGTTACACCTGGATGCCATACTTTCCCTAACCCCACCAAATTAAAGCGATCACCTCCTTTGTGGCCCATACTTTCAAGCTCATTAATGCTGCCAGACCATTCCTATCCACCAACTGTCTCACTATTGCCCGTGCCATGATCGACTGAAGACTTGACTACTGCAATGCACCGTTTGCAGGCACATCTTCAAGAACCATCGACAAGCACCAAGTAATCTAGAATAATGCTCTATGAGCCACCCTTAACATTCCAAGGTGCAAGCATATATCAGCCACTAGAGATGTGCATTGAGTCGTGACACGCAAAGGCATTGCCTTCAAATCTCTCAGTCACTCACAGATGCCTGTTCAACTCCGCCCTGTTACTTCTCCTGAAAATTCCAAACAGCCCTGTTCTCGAGACCAACTCGATCTGCCTACACCCACTGCCTTATCACACAAAGATTTAGACTGGTTAGAGCCGAGAAACCAGCTTCCAGGTCATTGCAGCAAAACTATGGATCACCCTACCTCTGAGCCTAAGATCTGAATAATACTACTGGACCTTCTGCAAACACCTAACAACATAGCTCTTCACCTCTAGCCCCCGCCCACCTGGCTTGCTCTGTCCTGAACATTCTATTGCCAACAACTAGCGCTTTGATGCCCTTGGGTTTAGTGCGCTGCTACAAATGTTAAAAAAAATTAAAGCATTAAAAATGCTTGTTAAGATCTCGGTGACTTTAGTCATCTCATGAAGGTTTATCTGAAAGATCAATAGGGCCTCAATTTCCTGGCAAGGCAGCTGGGCATGAGCAAGCATAGACTCATTTTGTTCACCAGCCACAATCGGCCATTAAGCCATAGCTCTCAACTAACACGCTTTTGGCGGGTGCACCCGCCTTGTAAACAGCTGACTCACCTGCCAAGCCTCCTGCACGGCCTTTGGTTTCAATTGGCTCTCACCCGTCAAAAACAAAATCGGGTGTTTTCACCGGCCTTTGCAACTCAAATGGTTGAGAGCTATGATTAAGCTGTTGAGAAATCATGGCACCAGGGTATTTTATGACGATTATACGTGCATACCGGCTGTGCATCGGTGTCACTCTACGTGCACTGAAAGGCAGTGTTACAGTTTTTTCTGTTTCTGTGAATGATCGGTTCAGCTCATAATGGGTCTCAGTTACTGCTTCTCTGGATGTGGTGCTGCTTTACTGGCTTGCCCTCCACCTGAACCTGCCGTGTTATGCTTCCATAAAACATATCCTCCCCTCCACATCAAGAGGCGCTGCTGTGGCTCAGCAAGGAGTCCATTTGCCTACATTCTCTTGAATGGGTAATTAGACTGGAGAGATGGATGGACAATGCCTTTCCTCACGGGTTAACCCCGCCCTTCCATGTATCTTCCACAGTGCAGACATTCACTAGTTTCACGTTTGCCTATTAAAAAAAAATCAGGTGAGAGCCAAGTACATAGACACTCTATTTAAGGGTATAAATACATACGAGTGCAAAATGTTTCCTCGCGACCTTTCATTGGAACCACTTATACATACATCTGGGCGTTGAAAGTCAGGGGTGCCCCTTTTTCCCCAGAGGTGGCTGTAGAATGTGGGGAGTGATAGGCGCAGGGTGAATGCACATTCAGATTTTCCCATTTCACACCTTGGGTAATCAGGAAGCCAGCGTCATGGCACCGCCCCTGTAATGAATGCCCTCAGCAATTCATTATACACGACAAGCCAACAAAAATGTCCAACTTTGGTGAAGACCTGAAATTCAATTAAGATCAAGACCAACACTGTGCCGGTCCCCATAGATCAATGAAGTGCAAGTGTGTCCCGAATGGCAAACCCCACATGGGTATCAAATAAAGTGGCAGAAAAAGATCAGATCTCATGCCTTTGGTAGATGGCAGGAAAGTGCCCAAAGCTTCTCAAGGTGGATTCTCTGTGCAAATGGTGCACGCCACTTCTTTTCTTTTGCTATTGTCAACCCAAATGGGACAGGTATGCCCAGATGTGGGTCCTGTGCTTTCTGGGCTTAGAAACCCAAGCTACTCCTCACCGATGAGACTGAAACATGTCTGGGGAGGCTTGTGGTCTCGTGCAGAAGGGATGTGACCAAGCATTTCGGGCTGGATTGCCCTTTTGGGCTGGGACCAAGTATGATTTGCATATGGTCTTCTCCCTTTTGTAATAGCTTAGCAGGAGAAGAACAATGGTTTAGAGGGTTGCCCAGATTAATGACAGAGGTTAAGATTAATTCTAAACCTTCCAGCCATCACCTTTTTTGTTTTGTCATTTTGGAACTTGACAAGCGACCGGGGCAAGGCCTTAACATGGATAGTTGGGTGCTGTTCATACCATCCTGCTGTAGCCCACTCTGGCTAAATAACCAAGGCCAGACCAGCTCTTCTTATTTGTGGCACAAGGCCACATGTTTGTTTATTCATAAACATTTCCCATAATCACTTTAAACCAAACAATAACATATTCAATATTTTTTACAAGCCCAGATGATCGGCAGCACCTTTTTGTTTAATATTCGTATTCCTTGGCACCTCCCCCTTTTCCTACAGCCAGCTCTCTTTTTCCTTATCCATTAATTTTCCTGCATCACTCCCCAAACCTCCCAGAGCCTTCTGCTCTGGGGGAAACACATTGGCAGTCGCCATTGATGGACTGCAAAGAGTGCCATTATGCTTCCTTTTTCCACCAGCCAAAGCTGAAAACTGATGACCACGAGGGGTGCAACTCGTCTTTTTACCATGCCACCCCCCCGCCATGCATGTCTAACAGGGGGCCATTTATTCTTGGTCCTCTTTACGCTCCATCCTGATGTTTGTTTGGCACTGCTAGTTCTCCTGAGTTACCGCCAAAGCAAAAAGGGCGTTTGCCTCTTTGCTGTCCCACTAGTGGAAAACTGGATTACTATTTGCATCCTCGCCCTCCCATGGCACCCTCCAAGTGCCGCCAAAGAAGTACCAACCCATATACGACAGGTGAACCCCATCCTTCTCATAATACCCAAGCACTCCTAGGTTTATCAGCCCGTGCCTGATTTTTTAGAAAAAAACAGGCTCCAGTGCACATTTTTTGCTGAGTTTGGATAGGCCTCTCTCCACATCAGCCTAGAAATCATATCAGACCACATCAAGGCCTTGCTCGATGCCCACTTTGTGCAGCACATATCGTGCAGCAGGTGGCCTCTGCCCAGTTTGGCCAGGTCATTCCCACCCTTGGTGGATTATTACTCAGCCCCTCTGAGGCCGCCCCTCAAGAGTATCTCGGATGCCATTCTGTCATAAAAAGACTTCATCAGGGGCTGAAGTGTCTTGCACTTGATGGGGGTTGGGGTTGTTTCCCTCCACCTATGTTCCACCTCCCTTATGCTTTGATTGCTCCCTCTGCTTGGGAACGTTCTGCTTCTTATTTCCGCAATGGGCAGCCATTTCATCTCCACCGCATATGCTGCACATGTGCCTGAACTTGGCTCCCCATGTGCAGTTTCCATTTGCAAATTTCCAACAGGTGGTGTCCTTACCCGATCTGCTGCCCTTGTTTTTTTGTTTGTTTATTGATTTGTTTGTTTATTGATTTGATAATGTGCACCAAACCCTTGGGTAGCTGGGTGCAGCAACACAAGAAGTCTCGAAGGTTAGTTACATTACCTGTCACAGGCAGGTGCATACATGTACATACATCCATATAATACAGTGCAAATATTTGTAAATCAAGGAGCATGGAGGTTATTAATGAGTTTATGTGCATGACAAAGACAATGCCCAGGCACCACCCCCGCCCTGAAAGGGGCACCTTCCTCTCTCGCTACTCTGATAATTCTTGTCCCCCCAATCTGGGTATTGACTCCTAACTGGCTGCTGCTCCCCCACTGGCCTGCTTTTGTGCCCACTGCTAGATATCATCTTGCGAATGTGCCCTGACACATGCTGGTCATCCCAGTTCATGTTGGGAAACATTTGCATCTTTAACCTGAAGTCCTCATTGTATTCGAGCCAAGGTTCCCTCCATATTCCTCATGGGCCTCGTGGGTGTGCTGCTCATACATTATTAGCATAGCGGTATCACCCGGGTACTTCTCAACCATTATGGTGGTGCACCTCCTAGAGGCATACAGCCAGTTCATGATGTTTCTCTCCTTCCTCACTCACCTCCTGCTCTCACTCCTGTCCTTCTCCTTGGCCTCCTTCACTATGTCCAAACCTACCTGACCTGCTCCAGCTCGAGTGAAGTAAACAAGTCGGCCTTGCTCCAAATGTTTTCTCCGGTTTCCAAGGGTGCGTGCCACAAAAGACCTGCTGCCTTGTGACCATGGGTGTGCACCCTGAGTCTCTCCTGACTGCCAATGCTGAAGCTCCTAGCCTGACCGCCCCTTAGTTTCCCCTCCATTCGAGCCCCAATGCTTCCCCTGGAAAGCCCACTGGTGGAGGACAGCCTACACCCTATGCCTCGTGATCTCCCCTGCTGGGTTCAAGAGCTGCGCATCTCCCCTGTGGCACCTGGCTAGGTGCCGCTGTGCCCTTGCACTGCACGCCTCTGCCTGAAGTGGCTACATCATTTCCCCCTATCGGGTCCTTCTTTGTTCTACCAACGCTACTTTTGTGCTCCCTTCCAAACTTGTCCCCGCTTTAAACCCATAGTTGTCCCTGCAGGCATTTACATTATCAACCCGACAGTTCTCATGCAACTCATTCAGCACTCTTTTTACATTAATTTCTACCATCTTTCAAATTTTCTCACCCAATGTGTCCTGTTCTGCTGCTGTCGTTAAGGGCCCTAGAGGCTTCTTGTTTGTTTGTTGGTTTATTTATTTATTTGTTAATGCGTGCCAAACCCTTAGGTAGACGGGCGCAACAGTACACAAATTCTCAAAGCTTAGTTACCGGCAGGTACATGCAGGTGAGTACAATACAATATAGTACAATACAATATAATACAGTGTATAATACAGGTTATAATGCAAGATATAGCTGATCAGGTGCAAGTCAGGATCAGATTGGGCCTTTACAGAGTGTGCATATTGGGTATATACATATTAGAGCCGCATATAGTACAGTGTCTAATACAGGATCTAGCTGATCAAAGGTGCAAGTCAGGGACCTGATCTAAGCATAGACTGGGTAGAGGGTAAAGGTGGAGTGTCAGAGATAGGATGAGGAGGTTATCTTAGCTCCGGCATTTGCCTGCTGCTTCTGCTTCAGTGAATCCCTCTCGTCATTAGCTTCTGCCACCTTCAGTGATGCCTTCCTGGCTCTTTGAGGTCTCTTGACTGCTGGTGGGTTGGTCTCCTCTTCCGTGCTTTTCCTTTGTAGGGCCACCCCCATTCTGTTAGGCGCTTCTGAGTGTTCCCCCACTGTCTCATTCTCCTTCTCCTTGGGCTCTGGCCACTCACTGTCTGGGAGAGCGTCTGGGACGTAGTCTTCTCTCACTGTATCTTCCAGCACTACCACTCCTTCCAGTTCTTTCTCTTGCTTTGCTGTTGCCTGCGCTATGAGCCAGTCCATGTCTCTGTCTCTTGCAGCAGCTCCGATTCTCCTCAGTAGGTCTGCCATGTCTTTGGTACTTTCCATTCCTCTCAGCATAATTAGTGCCTGGCAATCTCCAGTTTGTTGGCTCTCATGTCTGATCTTGGCTTTCTTCAGCTGGTCACTCACCATACTCATCTGCTGGGCAATGGTCTGGATTTCATGTTTGTCCCAGAGGCTTCTACCACTATTCTTCATCCTTTCCCAGTATTATGGACTGCTCACTTTGTGGTGCCCTTTTCCATTCCAATGCTGGGCACTACTCTTCCTGTGATTAAACATGCTGTCCGTAAGCGCAGATGGCATTGTGTCCCTAATGCTGATCTTGTAGCCTCCCTTACTTCTCAACGTGCTCAGGATATGTCCTGTTCCTTGCTAGCTTTGGATGCAACCTTTTGTGCATTAGCTGACTCTTTGGCTCCCCTTAAGCTTTGCAAAAAGAAAAACTGTCCTTCTGAGCCCTGGTTCTCTGATGAACTCAGGGCCCACAAACTTATTTGCAGGCAGTCAGTCGGGGAGGCAGTGGAGAGCAAGCTACTCAACAATCCTTTTTAAGTTTGAGGGTGGAGGCAGCCATCAACCAGCCTAAAGCACGGTTTGATCTGGTTCATTCTCTCTCTTCCCCTGCCAAGACAGGATCACATGTTGTACCTTCTCAGGATCTCTGTGACTCTCCATCTTATTTCTTTCTTAACAAGATTGATACCATTCGTCAGAACATTAGTAATTATGTGGGGCAGTCTGCTACCCCTTCTGTCTCTGCTTCCTCTGTTATGTCTGATTCTACTTGGTCTACCTTTCCTACCTTCTCTGATCATGATGGTCTTACTGCAATTCACAAGCTTAAATCTGCTTCACCTCTTGATCCTATCCCTCTTGCTCTTCTTACAGAGATCTCAGGGGTTATTGTCCCCTTGAATACATCAGCTGTCAATACTTATTTTCTCTCTGGATATATCCCTAGTGCTCTGACGTATACACTAGTTATTCCCCTGCTCAAGAAGCCTTCTCTTGATCCCTCTGCGCTTTCACATTTTCGCCCCATCTCACTTCTCCCTTTTCTTATGAAGCTGCTTGAGTCTTTAGTCTCCCCACTACTATCTTCTTTTCTTGAATCTTATGGTTTCTTTGACTTTTTTCAGTCTGGGGTCTGCTCCGGGAGAGGTATCAAGAGGTACCAAGTCATTTCTCACTTCTGTGACTGATGATCTTGTCCGCCTGGTTGATCAGGGCAGTGTGAGGGCACTGATTTTGTAAGACCTATCTGCTGCCTTCGATACTGTCAACCATCCAACCCTGATCTCTCGGCTAGTTGGCCAGGTTCTGACTTGGTTCTCTGACTTCTTTGCGGACCGCTCTCAGTCTGTTTTTCTTTCTCCTTTCTGTTCTAAGCATGTCCCTTTATCCTGCAGTGTTCGGCAGGGTTCTGCTCTTTCTCCTACCTAATTCAACAGTTATATCAGGTCACCTCTATGCTCATCCAGTCCAATGGCTTCCGGTATTATTCCAATGTAGATGATATGCAAATCATTGTCTGTCTCAATCTTACCTGGCCTAATACTGCTGCACGGCTGAAGGGCTGCCTGTTAGACTTGGGTTCCTGGATGGCCGCAAACTGGCTGAAATTAAATGCTGACAAGATGGAGGTTTGTGTTGTTGGCAC
This sequence comes from Ambystoma mexicanum, assembly GCF_040938575.1. Taxonomy (NCBI): domain Eukaryota; kingdom Metazoa; phylum Chordata; class Amphibia; order Caudata; family Ambystomatidae; genus Ambystoma; species Ambystoma mexicanum. The sequence continues at coordinate 508,586,898 of NC_090935.1, forward strand.
CTCCAGCCCTCTGTCGCTTTGGATGGCAGACTTTTGTCCAACCTCTCTGGGACCACTCCCCCCACCTGCCTCTTCTGTCAAATATATGGGTGTAGAAATGTCCTCTTCCTTGTCTATGTGTGATCAGGTGCCTCAGACTATAAATCTGGCCACTTCAAACTCTGTTGGGTGTCCTGACCCACGTTTGAGCTATCATGCTGCAACATTTGGTGCTGTGGGCTTAGAAAATCCAAGATGGCCAAAAAGCCCACATGTATGCCAGAATAGGAAAACTGTGCAGTACTGGCATGGAAAACATCATGATGGCCAGAACTTCCCAGAAAATGCACAGGGAAATGCATGAAGAATAGGCTGCCACCCATTTTTGCCTATGTTGTGAGCACAGGAGGGCACTGCCTAAAACTACCATTGGGCTACCCACACAGTAGCCTGAAACCATTGGGAATGGCAATGCTGATTGCCAAAAGCAACCTAGAACTGTGGGGAATTAATTTTCTTAAATCCCAAAAATGGTTGCATTACCAGTACTCACCCCGATCAGATAGCCGGCGTTTTAAAACCACCAGACTTGTGTGTAAAACTGAACAAATGAAACAAAACCAGACAAAGGAAAGACTTGCTAAGAGGTGGATACAATGTAAAATTATACTCTGAAATGACTTGAAGGAAGTAATTATTTAATGTGTATGTAAAAATCGTAATAGACTTAAACTGGGGGACAAAAAGTGACATTTAGCTGAAACCTGGCTTAATGAAACTGAATTCTGCCTGACATCTACCCCCACAGGAGTTAAAACCTGCTCAGCCACTCTTCCCCTTGCCAAAAGGAGTTGTCACCTCTCTGATTAGATTCGGGGTGGAGCAGCTACAGGGAGTTGAACAAAGGCCTGTCCTGGGCCCAGGCAAATGGTTATTAGGGTGGTCGTAAATGGCTTCCTTTTGAACAAAGCCCTTCCTTGACTCAGGCAGATGGGTTATAGGGGAGGTCGTAAAGTGGCTTCCTCTTGGCAGAAACGGGGAGGGGCAGCCCCTCTGAGGACAGGCTGAGCTTAAAGAAAGTTGATAGACTGGTTTTTCCACCATGTGACCTGGGAGGACACACCCCTGTTGGCCAGAATATGATTTTAAGAAAGATGTATAACTCATGGTGCGGACTTGTCAAAATTATCTAAATGATACCATAACTCTTGTGATTTTTCTGCCCACATTTTAAGAGGTTTTAGGACCTGGTGGTATCATCTGGGGGGTTGCTAGCGGAAAATAGGGTTTCACTCCAAATGTCTGCATGTTAAAAATCTGACTTCATCAATTAATGTCCATACTCCTTGCGCACATGTGTGTAAATTTGGGTTAATGTCCGATATTGCAAAACCAGTTAAAAAGTGCAAAATGTTGCCATTTCTGAATGCAAGCCCCCAGGAAGAGCAGAGTTTGAACAGAGTATACCTCATGTGATATGTGATGGGTGCATGTAATTTTAAACAACTGTGTATCTGTGCAATATGTATTTGAATCAAATATAGATTTGTGGGCAAACTGACCAGGGGAGGATCCTCTGACCCATAAAACCTACAGCATCACTCTGACTCACATTTCCTTCCCCCAATCATGGGAGAGGGGAGAATTGGGCCAATGACAAGTAGAAAGGGGCAGGCTTAGCTAGGCCCAGGCACACACCCACTTTCAAAACACATAAAAAGAGACTGCTGGGACAGGTAGAGACATTCAAATCCAGTTGCTGCAACGCGCTCTGCCGGACCACACAACATCCAGAAGATACCAGATCCAACACTTAGACTTTAAAACTCCAAAGAACTTGATTCAGAACTCAAAGCAAGGGCCTAAACCCCCAAACTGAGAACTCTTCTCAGCAGGCCTCAGCATCCAGCAAACCTAACAGCGGTAGCAGCATCCAGGAGCCGTGCAGATCAGCGCTGTGTCCAGAGAAAGCTGTGCAGAAAGATCCAGGAGCTGTGCACAGACGCTGTACCCAGAGATCCAGGAGCCGGGCCAGGAGCAGTGTCAGACCAGACCAGCAGAGCAGAGACCAGACGCTGTGCGCAGAGACCGTCTGGGGCGAAACCAGAACCAAAGCCATCTTGACCCGATCCGTGAGACATAGACCTTCCAATACATTGTGAGTACAGCTAGGACGGTGTGAAACCAAATCTCTTAGTTTCCAGTGATATAATTCAATCTATTTAATCTAAGTAGAACTGCCTCCTAACTGTCACTTGTCAATTCTGCAGCCGCATAGCTGTCACCTGTCATTTTTAAAAGCTGTCACCAGTCAATTTGAGTTACTTTAAATTCGAAAAATGACCTTTACAAAATCGTTCATATCTTTGGAACCGTTTGGGCTAGAAACTTGCTGTAACTTTCCTCTGAAAGCTTAGAATCTCAGCTTTTCAACGAATCTACAATTCGAATTTTGCCGCGATTTCCGATTTCAGCTGATTTCTCTCACGTGTGAAAAGCGGCAGCTTTCTTGCTTTACTTTGCCAAAAACTCGTTTAACCTGCTAGTTACTCCTAGAGCATTGTTAAAGTGATCCTGAACTCATATAAAGTATCTTTCACTCACCCTGAACCTCCTAAAGGGAATTAAAACCATTTTCAGCATATTTCTCACTGCATTGTTACCATATTCAAAGCATTTTGCCTGTGTTTCAAAACTCCTATCTGTTGTATAAGCTGCTGGGGGGGAATTGAACTGATTTCTATTTGATTACATTCCTAAGAACTGTGTGCTCTACTCTTCATCTCCTTACATTGCATAAAGGGGGGGTGAATTGTCCAAGAAAGTGATTACATTGTCTTTTGCTGAAATCCTATCAAGTTATTTTCCATACTGCATTTTCATTCCACTTTGCATCTATTTGAAACCATAAAAGTATTGTTGCTATGTTATCCATCCTATACCCACTCATCATTGATTATAAAGAAGTGTGCTAGTGCCAGACTATCCATTATTGATTACTGCTCAGATTAAGTGTGATATTCAATTATTAATTTATTATAAAGTGTGATATATATATATTGTTTACATTCTCAAATAAACCTTTTAAACTTGCAAAACAGAACTACGTCTTGGCTCAGTGGGGTCAGGGGGATTCTAAGAGAGGGGTGTTATATAGGGGTAGTCATCCAGAACTCATGAACTGGACATAAAGATATATCAATAAGGGTTTCCATTCAGTATCCCAGACTATGCATTGACTTAGCTGTAGTGTTGAATTGAATCCTCTTACAAAGTGGGGGCTCCAGCAGGACGTCTGGGTTAGATCTATCACTTGTGCAGCTTAATACAGTGTGCTAACTGACGGGATACATACATCCGGTCGGATCACCACACTGTTTTACGCTGTAAAGCACTCTTCAAAGGGACACTCTAAGGAAAAGGTCTGTTTTGCAAAAATAAAATACTAATTTCTGTAAGTCAGGACAGAAATCAATCTCTAGAATGACGACCTTGGTAGACATGAAAATAGCGAGGGAGCACCTCTTACATAAGCTATTTGTGAGAGGTGAGTGGACTCACCAGGACCAAACGGTCTGGTTGCAGGCCATCGCGCAACAGGTCACTGAAACAGGGTCAGACAAATGGAGAGATCAGGGTTCATTACATGTGGCCCTGAATGAACTATATATGGCTCCTAAAGCCAAAGATGAACACAATAAGATTGCCAGGATAGCGGCATACCTGTACCTATATATGGGAGACATGCAGGATAAATGTACTGAAAGCCAAGATCTGGCGAATAAGCGACAGATGGCGTTAGAGAAGGTGCAATCTGACCTGGTCTCTTCTGAGCAGAGGCTGCAGGGGAGCCAGGAGTCAGAAAATGATAGTAGGCAGTATATCATTAAAATAAAAGAGGACATGGATAGACTGCAACAGGAGAAGGCTGATCAGGATACCAGATTTCTGGCCTTGCAGAAGGAGTACCAAGAAGGGTTGGACTCCCTTCTGCAGAGCCAGAAAAAGCTGGAGCAACAACTGGACTTCAACAGGGAATGCACTGAACAGGTAGCCACCCTGCAAATTCGATTAGACAGAGAGACAGAGGAAAGCAATACATTGATTCTGAAAGACCTGGATACCCAGGCAGAGTTTGATCAGGAGCACCAGAAAGCTGGTGCCTTCCAAAGGCAAAGGGACGACCTGGCGGCACAGATGCAGGCTCTTAGTCAGGAAAGGGACACCTTACGCCAGGAAGTCTGCCACTTAAAAAGGATAATGGAAGAAAATCACCTGGCCCTCCAGGGACTGGGTGACCTCCAAAAAGAAGACCAGAACTTGGTAGAGCACACCAGGAGGGTGGAGGATGCTCTGGCAAGAAAGGAGCAGGCCAATAGGGACACAGCTCAGGAGGTAACCCTCCTGCAGCAGAGACTGGCCCAGTACTCCAGGACCAATCAGGAGGCACAGAGAGAAAATGAGGCTCTCTGTCTTCACAATGATAGGCTCCAGCAACAGGTAGCGATGCAGGAGAGACTGATAGAGTCGAGTAAGGCCTTAACTGAGTAACTGAAAGCGCAGGCTCTTGCATTGCAACAGGGAGCAGGGGCGGATAGAGACCAGGTTTGCTGGGAGAGGGAGACTCCTGAGCATAACCTCAGGAGCCCTAGTACCAGAGGCCTTCATATCTCTCAGTCCCTGGACTCTGCCACCCCCATGTCCCCTCGCGCACATGAGCCCAGGGCCGCGGGGTTGGCAGATTACTATCCAACCAGAAGTATGGGGCTCATAGGCCAGTACCTCCCAGGAATGGAGGGGCGGGCATCCGGGTATGGGCACCCAAGCACGGTGCAATTTAGTGGGGAACCCCAGGAGAGTAGGCCCATTAAGGGCATCCTGAAAACTTCTGCCCAGTTAGGTCAGTGGGGGGGTACCCATCAAATCCTGGCAGCAAGGAGGAATCTGAAGACTCCTCTGAACGGCGCAGGACACAGGAGACCAGGTCCCCACATTCTGCCAGCCATTCCCAGGCTCGCAGAATCCGGGAAAACCTGGAAGAGCAGACAGGAACCTCTGGGAGCAGTGCCTCTGAGTCAGAGGATGAATGGACCAGGGTTGCCCGAACCAAAAAGGCCAATAAGGCAAAAAGGGCCTTGCTTAAGGACCCATTGAAGCAAATAAAGGCAATAAGGAGTGTCATCACGCCTTCTCATAAGAGCGCCAAGTATTCCGTTTGGGAACACTTGGAGCTCTATGAGCAAATGATGGAGACTTTCCATTTGAAGGACAGCAGTAGCTGCATCCAGTACGTCAAATGGACATTCTCCCCAGAATACTCCAGTTTCTTTGCGGGGCTGGAGGACCAAAATCATTTAAGATGGTCCACCTATAAGGCGGCCATCTTGAAACATTTTTCTGTTCACAGAAATCCTCAAGAGGCTCGCAAGGCAGCCTACAATTTGCAATTTGGGGAGGATCAGGCCCCACAAGAGTTTGTGCAAGAATTAAAGCGTGCTGTTGCACAGACCACCAGAAGGGTGCGCACAGACAGCAAAGAGTTTGTCAATACATTTTTCCATGCTCTCCCTAAATATATAATGACCCAGCTCGTGAGAGATTTTCATGAGAAAAGATCTTTAGACTGGGTCATTGAACAGGCTACCCGGATCTATGAGGTGCAGAAGCCTATCGAAAATAAAAATAACGTGCCGAAAAAACCCCAAAACCAACAGCACCCCTGCTGCTGCCAAGGTGGCAGAGGTAAAGGTTGCCCCCGTTTTAGATTTGGAGATGGGGGGGCCTAAAAACCTGCCTGCACCAAATAATTCACAGCCCAGAAGGCCCTCGGGCCAGTCACAGACAGGGAGTCGAGGAGGTAGTCCCACAAATGGGGTCCCCCGCTCCCCTGACTATGTAAGTCCCCGCTATAAGGGAAACCGACCAATCCTGGGTTATGTGTGGACTCCTCCAGCCCAAGGGGGGGGATCCAGCCAAGCACCTGACCCGGGGAACTTCCCTCCTAACTTCCCCCAGGAGGGCAGAAATTCTCCAAATCCTAAGCAGAACTTTTTCCCCAGGTATCCACCCAATTTCCAGCCCCAAAATCATCCATCCTTCTTTCCCCAATTCCCTGAGCCCAGACAACCTAATCCGGGAGAGGGGAGGCCAAGGGTGGAGGGGTACCAAAATCTTCCCAACCAGGGGTACTACCAGAGAAGGGATAGCTACCCTTCCCGGGATCAGCCCAGGGGAGAAAATAGAGCCCCGTATCAGCCTGAGCGGGTTTCACAACTTGAGCGCCAGGTCCAAAATATGGCACGAGATCTGGGTCACATACTGAGGGCTCAACAGAACCCTCAGATGAGCATGACACCCCCGAATGCCCCAAACTCTGGACCTGGTGCTCCAGAACAATGACGGGGGCAGCACCCCGATAACACACCGGTTCCCAGGGAGGAGGCACAAGGGGAAGGGGGGTGTAAAGCCTTGGAGGAAGCTTCCTTCCCAACTTGTAAACAGCCCCTGGAAAACCAGAAACCGGAAACAAAATCTCCTACCCCTGAAAGCCTGCCTCCCAAGGAGCAGAGGGGCGGTAGGAGAAACAAAGGACCCAAACAGCCCCACTTTGTGGAGGAGGTACAGATCTTCCAATTTGAGGGAGAGGGATCCTCAGAAGATCCTGGGAAAAGGATCTTCTCCTTCAGAGATGGGGGAACTCCTCCCAAAGAAAAATGGGTCCCAAGGGATTCCAATCCAGACTGGGGAGATATGGAGACTGAGCTACCGCCGCCCATCATCTCATCCCAGAACCCACAATACCAAAATCCCCTGGTTCAAACGCATCCTGGTGACTGCCTCCAAAAAGGGGGGGGGCGGCCCAGAACCGGAACCAGGGGAACCCACAATGGCTCTGATCTCCAGTTGCCAACTTTTTCTTTCAGATTCCCAAGGCTCTCCACAGAATTCTGCCCAAATCTCTTCGCTAGCAATGTCCAAAACCAGAAAATTAGCCCACCAGTTGTCCAAAAATGTGCATTATCTGTGCCCCCTTGAGGAGAAGGAGGGAAGATACTATGCCCCGGTACAAGTACAGGGGCAGGGTACAATTTTGGCACTGGTGGACACTGGATCCCAAGCTACCCTTCTGTCCAAAAGGGCCTTTGAGGAACTAAATGCAGGAAGAGGGGAGAATACAGTATTCCTCTCACCTCTCTTCCTGGACAACTGCAGAACTTTGACGGGAAGGAAATTCCTGTCGAGGGGACTGCAGATCTGGACATCAAAATTGGCAGGCACAGGGTGAAACACCCGGTCATTGTAGTGACCCCAGAGGGCACCCCTTGTTTACTAGGGAATGACCTCCTGAGAAGGTTGTCACCCCTAATAGATTGCGTAAACAAGGTTCTCTGGACACAGACTAGCCGTCCAATAAAATTAAAACAGAGTGTCAACCATATTAGTTTAACGGCACATGCCACATGGTTGAGCAAAAATCTGACCAAGTAGAATTTCACTTCCAGAACAGCCAGATTCCAGACGTGACCGTAATAGCAGTAGGACAACAGACTGGTGATGGGGGTCCTCTCTATTTCTGAAAATCAACCTTCCTTCCAGTTTAAGGTGGTATTCCACACTAGAAGGAAACACCCTGAAATTCTTTACTAATCCACAATCAGAAACTCCCACTCCTATCGTCCAGAAAGATGTGAAATCAGCTCAGAGCCTGGCTAATATTCAGCAAATTGGAGAGCAGTTGTTCATCCCTGTCCAGTTAAATGATGGGAAGGGCTCTGTTCTCGCTCGAGTGTGTGTGAACAACTTTAAGAGCTTCATCAGCGAAGCCATGTTCCGCCAACTCCCAAAAGCTCCAGCCATTCCCACATTCAAAGTGATAGACAAATGGGAAATGGACCTGGAAGCCCCTAATTCGAAACATCTCCTGCCAAGCAGGTGTATGCTCAGAATTTCCATAGGCAACAAGAGCATGGTCCATAATTGTTGGGTCGTGCGAGACGTCACTGCCGCCTTTTACTTAGGCAGTGACATTCTCAATCGCTTTGCCATTAGTTTGGACCTAATCAACTTCAAAGCTTGGTCCCGATTAGCGGATAATCCCATGGGCTTTGATGATCCAGAAAAAGCATTTAGGTCAGCTCAATTGCTACCTTTTGCAGTTGAAATTCAGATCAAAGAGGAAGTCACCATCCCAGAAAGGACCCGACAATTCTCCCTGGAAGTGAAAGTTAAAAGAGGACAAAAATTGCAAAACCCTGATGCTTATATACATCTAAATGCTTCTCTCCAACAGCAAGGGTTGGGGGTAAACCCAACTCCATTAGTCAACATAGAACATGACACCATTCCAATAGAGGTGGATAACAGCGACTTAAAGAGTATTACTCTAGCCGCAGGCATCATTATTGGAATGGCGGTTGATGACCGACATTTCTCCATTGATCTAGGAAATTAACTGTTAGAACCAATCCCCAAGGACTGTTTTGACGGTGACAGTGATGACAACACAACACCAGACAGGATTTTCACCCGGCATGGGGGGAACTTCCTGGTGTACACGTCTTGCCCTTATGGTAAGGAAGATGTGACTTGTGATTTCAGGAGGGATGAGGTGATTTTCCAGGTCCATGAGGGCTGCCTTTCCCACCTGAAGCCTCCAGTCCAAATCAGCACTCTGACCAGGGACTTCTCCACCCAGCTGGAGGAGGCCGCTGAGATAGCCAAACCAGAAGTCTTTCCAGGTTTCAGGCAGATGGTGGAAGAGAGGGTCAACCTAGCTGATGCCTGTGTGACTCTGGAACAGAAGCAAAAGTTGAAACAAGTTTTCTTGGATTTCCAAGATCTCTTTGCGGTAGACTCATATGACTGTGGTCGCACCCACATCCACACAACAACAATTCCCACGGACCCTAAAATGACTCCAGTGTTTGTGAAGCAATATCGTTTGCCTCTCGCATCCATGGAGTCCCTTACTGAAATAATTAAGAACCTTGAGTCCCGGGGAATAATCCGTCCAGTCCACAGCACTTTCAATAATCCGGTGCTGGAAATATTGAAGCCAAACGGCCAGTGGAGACTCTGCGCCGACCTCAGGGAGCTCAACAAACAGGTCCATACTTCCCGATGGCCTCTGCCCTACATTGACCAAGGGCTGGCCCAGATCCAGGGGTCACAGGTATTCACTGCAATAGACCTGACCAATGGATACTGGACCGTGCCGGTCAGTAGGGAGGACCAATACAAGCTGGATTTTACCTTTGGGGGCCAGCAGTACACATGGACCGGGACTCCCTTCGGATACCTCAACTCCGGCAATGAATTCAACATTTTCCTACACAAGGCCATGCCCGACCTGGGTGCAAGGGGTAACCTGGCTTATGTAGATGATGTTCTCATCAAAAGTTAATCTGTGGAGGAACACATAGCGGAGATCCGTTATGTTCTGACACAGTTGAGGGCCGCCGGAGCAAAACTTTCCTTTCAAAAAGCACAGTGGTGTAGAACCCGTGTTAATTTCTTGGGGCATGAGATTACTCCTCAGGGTCTCTGTCCCCAGGAAAAGAAAGTGGAAGCACTTCAAAAACGGAAAGATCCCACAACTCTGCGGGAACTAAGGAGCCTCCTTGGACTGACTAATTACAGCAGAAAGTTCATTGAGTTCATTGAGGGCTACGCAGAGATCAATAGACCCCTGATTCATCTCCTGAAGGGGGGGGGGTCAAGTGGGAATGGGGTCGAGAACAAGCCGAGGCAGTAAGACAACTCAAAAGAAGCCTCTCACAAGCGCCTAGCCTGGCTTACCCTGTCAGAAACAAGGAGTTCTTCCTGGAGACGGGGTTCTCTAATACGTGCTTGACGGCAGTATTATACCAAAAGCATGACAAGGTCAATAAAGTAATCTCCTATGCGAGCAAAACTTTATCCTCTGTGGAGGAAAAATTCAACGATTGTGAGAAGGCACTCCAGGGGGAACACATCATAGTGGAGACTCCACACCAGCCTCTGCAATATCTCCAAAGTGACAGAATCCGGGCCGGGAATGTGAGTAATTCCCGAATTACTTCCTGGATTCTGTCAATGCAAGGCTTTCCTGTGGAGGTCAGATATGGCCAAAACAAGAAGAGTTCCCTCGGGCAAGGTCTGGCTGACTTGCATGATTGTGCCAGAGAAAACTGTCTCGAGGACGAAATTCTAAAAATCAAGGACAACATAAAGGCATACCTTAATTCCCCACACAAAGTCTTTGAAGAAGACAAGTGTGAGGGAATGCCCACTGTCTATGTGGATGGATGCTCTTACCATGTTGACAACGACGGGGAGAAAGAATTGGTGGCTGGCGTAGGGAATGCATGGGTGAAGGAGTTCCCAGAACCCTCCGCCGGATACAAAATTGGTCCCCGAAGTAGTCAGGTGGCAGAATTGATGGCTTTGCATCAGGCCATCCTCACTGCTGTCCAACATCAACTCCACAAACTGGTCATAATCACCGATTCGGATTATGTACGGAACGGGTTCGTGGAGCACCTGGTTAATTGGATAACCAGAGGCATGTTATGTGCTAATAACAAACCCTTGAAACATGGGAAGTTAATCCAAAACATTGATGATCTGGTCACATCGAATGGGATGACCATCTACTGGAAAAAGATCAAGGGTCATTCCAAAGTAGAGGGACCAGACAAAACTGGAAATGACTTAGCTGATTCAGCTGGCCAAAACCGGGGCCATCCAAGGGGATCTAATCGAAATAGAGTCCCTGTTGGGGGAAATCAAGGTCACCGCTATCACTAGGTCCCAGACAAATGCTCACAATGATCTTTCAACTGCCCAATGGAGCAAGGAGACCCCTGATGCTGATTTAATTACAGCTCAGAAGGGGGATCCAATTATTGCTAAGTTTTACCAACACCTTGAGGACCCTGAGAACTTTCCCCTGACAGATACCGATTACATTGGAAAAGAGGACCTAAGAGTGTTGATGAAATGTCCAAAAATGCTCCGGATCCAAGACAGTTTGCTGGTAAGGAAATCCAAAGCTGGCCACGATCAGTGGGTGGTTCCTACCTCATTCCGAAGCCTGATGTTAAGTCATGCCCATGATGCGTCCACCGCCGGTCATAGGGGGATTCACAGAACACTGGAAATCTTAAGAGAGGTTGCATACTGGCCACACATGGGGCAGGACCTCGACCAATACTTCAAGGGGTGTCTTGTGTGTGTACAATTTCAGCCATCATCTCTCACACACCGGGCACCTCTCTAAAAGAGGGGAATGACACTGCCATGGTCAGATTTGCAAATCGACTTTGTAGGCCCTGTGATTCGTTCGGCTAGAGGAAACAAGTACATGTTGACCGTTACATGCCTGTTTACCAAGTGGGTGGAATGTCTCCCAGCCCCAAACTGCAAGGCAGAAACTGCAGCTGCCCTGATGTTTAACCACATCTTTTCCCGTTTTGGTCTACCTCAAAGGATTGAGTCAGACAGGGGCAGCCACTTCACCAGTGAAGTAATGACAAAGATGTGGGAGATACTGGGGGTCAAGAGGAAGTTACATATTGCTTACCGGCCAGCTTCTTCTGGGGCAGTAGAGAGATATAACCGAACCATTGTGAGCATATTAAAGAAGTTTGTGGCAGATTCTGGGCCAAGTTGGGATATCCGATTACCTCTGGTCCTAATGGCCATACGATCTACCCCTTCATCTGCAACCAAAATGTCACCATTTGAGTCGATGACTGGACGCAAGATGGTGCTTCCCAAGCATTTGCTCTACAGAACCCAAGAGCAAACGTTGATAAATGCCTCCACAACTCATGAGTATGTGGAGAATTTAAGGAAACACCTTCAACATGCTTTTGCCTATACTCAGCAGAATCTAGAAAGATCAGCCGAGAGTATGAAGACCCACTCTGATCTGAAAACTTCCAGGAAGGAATATCAGGTGGGGGATCGGGTCTATTTATACAACTTCCAAAGAAACCAGGCAAAACAGCGAAAATTCTTGCCTACATGGAAGGGACCCTTTGAGATTATAGACAAGATCTCCCCTGTGGCCTACAAGATCCGCATTCCCAAAGGCAGTTTGGCAGAGGGGGAAGACAAGTGGGTCCACATAAACAAGTTGAAGTGTTGCCATCCCAGGCACACTTTGCAGCAACTGGAGGAGTCCTCTGTAATCCCAGAGGGTACCGCTCCAGAGTAATTCAATTCCAACCCTAAAATATCCTACATATAACCTATCAAATTCTGTGTTTCTCAGGTTTATGTGTTCCTTTCGCTTAATTTAAAAAAAATGTGCATGTTCATATCTGTGGAGTTCTAAAATAGATATGCCACCCCACTATATCAATGGTGGGGGAGAAATGTCCATGAATAGGTATTGCCGCTTTTCCTTTGTCGTCCTAGGAGAAAGAAAACCTGGAGACTGGCCAGGGAGGACTATCCGGAGACCGGGAGCAGAGACCCAAGGGGCCCGGGGTACCGGCCAATATTCCCATCAGGACCGGCGAGAAGAACCGATCGATCAGTACCGGATGGAGGAAAAGATGCTGAACTGTGCCATTTGAAGAATTGGAAGAAGATTATGCAGACATACCAGTGCGTGGGTCATAACCTTCTGTGCACCCGACTCCCCATCGACTCAAATTCGAAGTGCAGTCGCGTGGGGGGGGCTTTGTTGGGTGTCCTGACCCACTTTTGAGCTATCATGCTGCAACATTTGGTGCTGTGGGCTTAGAAAATCCAAGATGGCCAAAAAGCCCACATGTATGCCAGAATAGGAAAACTGTGCAGTACTGGCATGGAAAACATCATGATGGCCAGAACTTCCCAGAAAATGCACAGGGAAATGCATGAAGAATAGGCTGCCACCCATTTTTGCCTATGTTGTGAGCACACGAGGGCACTGCCTAAAACCACCATTGGGCTACCCACACAGTAGCCTGAAAACATTGGGAATGGCAATGCTGATTGCCAAAAGCAACCTAGAACTGTGGGGAATTCATTTTCTTAAATCCCAAAAATGGTTGCATTACCAGTACTCACCACTGTCAGAAAGCTGGCGTTTTAAAACCACCAGACTTGTGTGTAAAACTGAACAAATGAAACAAAACCAGACGAAGGAAAGACTTGCTAAGAGGTGGATACAATGTAAAACTATACTCTGAAATGTCTTGAAGGAAGTAATTATTTAATGTGTATGTAAAAATCGTAATAGACTTAAACTGGGGGACAAAAAGTGACATTTAGCTGAAACCTGGCTTAATGAAACTGAATTCTGCCTGACATCTACCCCCACAGGAGTTAAAACCTGCTCAGCCACTCTTCCCCTTGCCAAAAGGAGTTGTCACCTCTCTGATTAGATTAGGGGTGGAGCAGCTACAGGGAGTTGAACAAAGGCCTGTCCTGGGCCCAGGCAGATGGTTATTAGGGTGGTCGTAAATGGCTTCCTTTTGAACAAAGCCCTTCCTTGACTCAGGCAAATGGGTTATAGGGGAGGTCCTAAAGTGGCTTCCTCTTGGCAGAAACGAGGAGGGGCAGCCCCTCTGAGGACAGGCTGAGCTTAAAGAAAGTGGATAGACTGGTTTCTCCACCATGTGACCTGGGAAGACACACCCCTGTTGGCCAGAATATGATTTTAAGAAAGATGTATAACTCATGGTGCGGACTTGTCAAAATTATCTAAATGATACCATAATTCTTGTGATTTTTCTGCCCACATTTTAAGAGGTTTTAGGACCTGGTGGTATCATCTGGGGGGTTGCTAGCGGAAAATAGGGTTTCACTCCAAATGTCTGCATGTTAAAAATCTGACACTTCATCAATTAATGTCCATACTCCTTGCGCACATGTGTGTAAATTTGGGTTAATGTCCGATATTGCAAAACCAGTTAAAAAGTGCAAAATGTTGCCATTTCTGAATGCAAGCCCCCAGGAAGAGCAGAGTTTGAACAGAGTATACCTCATGTGATATGTGATGGGTGCATGTAATTTTAAACAACTGTGTATCTGTGCAATATGTATTTGAATCAAATATAGATTTGTGGACAAACTGACCAGGGGAGGATCCTCTGACCCATAAAACCTACAGCATCACTCTGACTCACATTTCCTTCCCCCAATCATGGGAGAGGGGAGAATTGGGCCAATGACAAGTAGAAAGGGGCAGGCTTAGCTAGGCCCAGGCACACACCCACTTTCAAAACACATAAAAAGAGACTGCTGGGACAGGTAGAGACATTCAAATCCAGTTGCTGCAACGCGCTCTGCCGGACCACACAACATCCAGAAGATACCAGATCCAACACTTAGACTTTAAAACTCCAAAGAACTTGATTCAGAACTCAAAGCAAGGGCCTAAACCCCCAAACTGAGAACTCTTCTCAGCAGGCCTCAGCATCCAGCAAACCTAACAGCGGTAGCAGCATCCAGGAGCCGTGCAGATCAGCGCTGTGTCCAGAGAAAGCTGTGCAGAAAGATCCAGGAGCTGTGCACAGATGCTGTACCCAGAGATCCAGGAGTCGGGCCAGGAGCAGTGTCAGACCAGACCAGCAGAACAGAGACCAGACGCTGTGCGCAGAGACCGTCCGGGGCGAAACCAGAACCAAAGCCATCTTGACCCGATCCGTGAGACATAGACCTTCCAAATACATTGTGAGTACAGCTAGGACGGTGTGAAACCAAATCTCTTAGTTTCCAGTGATATAATTCAATCTATTTAATCTAAGTAGAACTGCCTCCTAACTGTCACTTGTCAATTCTGCAGCCGCATAGCTGTAACCTGTCATTTTTAAAAGCTGTCACCTGTCAATTTGAGTTACTTTAAATTCGAAAAATGACCTTTACAAAATCGTTCATATCTTTGGAACCGTTTGGGCTAGAAACTTGCCTCTGAAAGCTTAGAATCTCAGCTTTTCAGCGAATCTAAAACCGACTTGCTACTCCTTATACTTTTGCCGTAATCGCGATTCACGCATTCGCAAATTTTGCCGCGATTTGTGATTTCAGCTGATTTCTCTCACGTGTGAAAAGCGCCAGCTTCCTTGCTTTACTTTGCCAAAAACTCGTTTAACCTGCTAGTTACTCCTAGAGCATTGTTAAAGTGTCAGGAAAGGAAGAAGGCGATGGACATGGCAGGGGAAATGTGCACAAAATACACAGTAAACAACCTTGAATATAACAACGTGCATTCAATACCCAAAACTCGTGTATACCACTATGAAAAGGAATGTAGGGTAAGCACTTAGAACCTCCTTATGACTGAAAGGAAAGTCGGCAAACTCCTTACCCACTATGCTATTACAGATACTGACAGCGCTAAGCCCACGTAGAGGGCAAGCAGGGACAGAATCTGTAAGCTGACACTCTAGACGGTACCGAATAAAGAATTTGGAAACAGTACTCACAAGGACCGGAATGACCACATGAATGCCAGTACTCACGAAGACCGGAAAGACCACTTGGATGTCCGTATTCACGAGGACCGGAAAGACCACTCAAAAGTCAGTACTAACCCACAACCCTGTAAATCAAACAAGAACCCAGAAGGCAGTAAAGGCAAAGAGTGAGGATGACTAAATACCTAAACCCAAGTCAAGAGGCAAGAAGGAATAGTACAGTGTGGAAAACAAAAGATAATCACACAGGAGCTAGTTACAACAGCTTCCCACACCTAATAATAAAATAGGAAATAAATGTAAAAGTGTAAAGGAAAACATGGCATGGATCCCAATAGAAGGCAAGGATCAGGAGCAGTGAAAACGATATCAAAAGGGAAACTTTCCCACCCATCCACGGTGAAAAGGCAGGAAACTAAACCTGTAAAGGAAAGATTAATGCAACAAGTCTTTCAGTAGCAAAGGACAATTTCTAGGAAACAGTGAACACAGGCAATTGGGCTACAGCAAAAGGAAAGCTCAGAGAAAGGCTGCCTGCAGACAGAGAAAGGGAGAAAGGGATTTCCAAAGGGCAGAAATCAATTAGGCATACAAATACGAATTCCAGGACAAGGAACAAGAAACACTAACTAGAAACTGGGCACAAAAACTAGGAACCAGGAATAAGGGACCAGTCAAGACAGGAACGCTGCAACAATGACCAGCGCTGGACTGAAGCAAACTGAGGCTTTTAAAGCTGCTTAACGAGCACACCCCTCAGGCGTGTCGCCTGCTGCACCTGCAGCCACAGGTGTTGCCTATCCTCCACCCAGCCTTGTCCTGCAAGGGAGGAGGTGAGGCAGTGAGCCAGGCATTCTGGGAAGCATAGTCATTTGATTAAAGTAGCAGTAGCATGCTGGCTGCCAAAAACCTGGAATGGATCCGGAAGGGAAGTAATTTGGGAAATAAGGTTTTAGCGCTCCCAATTCATCAGGACACTGTAGCATAAGGTTCGGAGGAAATGTCCAGTAGGGAAGAAACCCCAAAACCTGCCCCCAAGTGGCGGGAATGGGAGCGAAGGGAGCGAGCCGTGACACTATACCCCCTCCCACGGCCGACTCCAGGCGGCCGTTACTCGCACAAAACATCTTCTTTCCATGACAGGAGCGCTTTGTCTTCAGAAGTGACACTGACGGAAACGATGACCCACGGGCAGAAGCAGAAGGACTGGAATGAATAGAATCAGGCCGCAGTCTATAAGAGCCATAGGTGGGTTTTCGGTGAGGAAGAGACTCATGGGTCGAAGAAAGGCATGAAGGACTTGCAGGACCCGAAGCAGAGTTGGAAGGTCCAGGAAGCTTAGTCACTGGAAGAGGATATGCATACATTTTTGAGGAGAGAGGCAGGCTGGTGCTAAATGCCTTAGACAACGGTAGAAGTTCTGTTAGCCTCACCGCAGAGAGTGGACACACAGGAGGTGAGGAAACAGCAGGTTTCAGGAAACGTTCATGTTCGGAAGGTGGCGGCTGAGGTAGAGGTTCGGAAACTCTGTCATCCATCTGGGTAAAGGTTTGTGGTTGAAAGTGACAAAGATTCGCCTGCATAAGTTCCATGCCTTGGAGGTCTGGAGATCCAATGGGTTGTACGAGGCTGGCACTCCCATTGACAGTCATGTAGCCAGTCAAGTAGCCACCTTGTTGCACGTGGGATACAACCGCAGGAACGTTTGGCATACTGATAGGAGTGTTAGACACAGTACTCGGAACATCAGGCATACTAGCAGCGGGAGCAAAAACAGGCACATCTTGAACTGCAGCAGACATTCCCCTCCTTTGGCTACTAGCACCCAACTGGCGCTGCAGCTGGAGGGCCGTGCCCGTCCCTTCCCTCAGGCTCATGTGGGATCCGGCAACAAAAGGGTTGTCAAGCGGTTGATCCAAACCGGACTCCAAACGCGGACCGTCCAGCCCGCTATCCTGGTCGGCTACTCGTTCGGTGACTGGGCCGTGGTGGATGGCATCCGTTTCTCTCTCGTAATACTCCAGGCAAGTCCAGCGGCCTCGCATGTAAGGCCCTCCCGAGTCATGAGCCGGCTTGATGTTTCTGAAGAGAGAGCTGGCAGAAGTCTCAGGCTCAGATGTTGCATATTCGGGAGGCGCTGATGCTACAGTCAAGTAGTTGGGAGAATTGTTCTGTGTACAAGGCAGACATTCTGGTGATCCCCCTGAAGCATAAGAAGGGCAAGATGGACGTTCATAAGTAAATGGTTGGGATTCAGGAGGAATCTCTGGAGCAGAAGAATATGCAGCAGGATCTGACAGTGTAGACAGGTACACCTCCGATATTGGCAGCGAGGCTGAGCAGGATACAGGTCTCTCATGAACTGAAGCCAAACTAGCAGTAGGCTCTGGGACCGAAGACATGCACTTAGAATGTACTACCGGAGGCTCCATGGCTGAAAGATAATCTGCTGGATGAGTCACTGTAGCCGAAGACAAACATGCCAGAGGAAATTCTGAGGCTGAGGGCATGCAAGTTGGAGCCGTCTTGTTAGCTGAAGACAAACTTGTCAAGGTCTGCGGCTCTGACTGCGTACATGGTGAAGGCTCTTGGGTGACTGGCAGACATAGCACTTTTTTATTGATCGAAGATACGTGTGCCAATGATGACTGCAGAGCTGGGGACAGGATTATTGAAGAGTCAATGGTAGTAGGAGGACAGTCTGAAGTCCCGGAAGTCGACAGACACACTTGTGGTTCAGGAATGGAAAGCCCCTTTAAGGCAGTTGACCCCTTGGCACCAGTAACCAAAGTCTGAGCTGTACCCCTGCCGTCCCTCTCCTTAGTGGATGACACAGAGTCTCTTCCTTTGTAGAAGTCAAAATCAACCAGAGGAATCACCATAGTAAAGTCTCTGTTAATCAGGATTTCGTCAATTGACCATTCCTCTGTCTTAGCTTCAGAAAGTGGCTGATTAACAATCAACAGTTCAGGGATCGCCTGCCGGGTTTTTGGTTCAGTAATCTGTGGAATGAGTCCATCAAAACATGAATTCTGCACTGTCTTTGACTGCTCGTAGTGACCGAAATTGGCAGAAGGAAGAGCGAACATAGAGGTAGCATTGTTTTCCACATCAGCTTGAATGTCTACTTCAGTCTCAGCAGCTAGATCAAGGGCAGAACCTAAGCCTACAGTTGTGACTGATTCTGTGTATGCCACCATTGTGGATTGTGTTTGGAAATCAGAAGCATGTATGTGTTCAAGCTCAGAGTTATGACAAACTGCTACACAGGAAGCCTCAGGTAAAGGAGTGGCTTGTGAATCTTCAGCTAACAGCAATTCCTGACAAACGGTAGGACAGTTGTCAGAACCTGTGCCCTGAATAAGCGCTGTGCTTGAAAAATGACTTTCACTCCCAATAGATCCTACATATTGACAAGTATCATGATTTACAAAAGTCTCCGCACTCAGGGACTGAACAGTATTCACTTCATCAACGGATAAAGTTGGAGGTGTATTCAGAAAAGACTGTAACATCTTATTCTCCTCTTTTAAGGAAATGTATTCTTGTTTTAACTCCTCAAATTCTGCTTTTAGCATGTCCCGCATTAACTGTACATCCCTATCAGTAGGCACAGGGGAAGGCATGGTGGCATCAGGGCTGGATCCTGCCCTAGCCATCTGGAAGTGCACTGATTGTATATTGTCATCTACTGCTTGCAGGTCTTGTGATCTATACTCTCTCTTACCGACGTGGTCTGTGTTTCTTTTAAGCAGACTATTGGCATCAGACCCCTTGGCATTAGAGACCACAGTAAGAACCTGTGCAGAGGAGTGAGCTGTAGACTGAGGGCAGAAAACAGAAGATATGCAAGGAACCCCTCCATTCTTCATGCTTGAATCATGAAACTGTTCAATCTGAGGTAAAGCACAACCGGAGTCATGGGGTTCAATAACAGAGGTACTTGTGTGTATAAATTCTAGCAGTGTGTTGTTTTCCACTGCTAAGGCTTGTGCGGACATAGACTCTGGATCAAAATTAAAGACAGAGCTAGGATCAGGCAATGTAGGATGGGCCACCCAGTGGGTAAAATACTTTGCACGTAAATACCCATTCGTGTCAAGGAGTTCATTTAAGTCAGGAGCAGAGATTCGATTTTCACGGGTAATTGTAAGGGAAGCTTTCTGTATAAGCTTGTTAGAGGCCTTGCTGCCTTTCCTTCGTAATCTGGCCATGTTCAAACGGGAACAACGGCTGGTCATTCTGTCAGGAAAGGAAGAAGGCGATGGATATGGCAGGGGAAATGTGCACAAAATACACAGTAAACAACCTTGAATATAACAACGTGCATTCAATACCCAAGACTCGTGTATAACACTATATGAAAAGGAATGTAGAATAAGCACTTAGAACCTCCTTATGACTGAAAGGAAAGTCGGCAAACTCCTTACCCACTATGCTATTACAGATACTGACAGCGCTAAGCCCACGTAGAGGGCAAGCAGGGACAGAATCTGTAAGCTGACACTCTAGACGGTACTGAATAAAGAATTTGGAAACAGTACTCACAAGGACCGGAATGACCACATGAATGCCAGTACTCACGAAGACCGGAAAGACCACTTGGATGTCCGTATTCACGAGGACCGGAAAGACCACTCAAAAGTCAGTACTAACCCACAACCCTGTAAATCAAACAAGAACCCAGAAGGCAGTAAAGGCAAAGAGTGAGGATGACTAAATACCTAAACCCAAGTCAAGAGGCAAGAAGGAATAGTACAGTGTGGAAAACAAAAGATAATCACACAGGAGCTAGTTACAACAGCTTCCCACACCTAATAATAAAATAGGAAATAAATGTAAAAGTGTAAAGGAAAACATGGCATGGATCCCAATAGAAGGCAAGGATCAGGAGCAGTGAAAACGATATCAAAAGGGAAACTTTCCCACCCATCCACGGTGAAAAGGCAGGAAACTAAACGTGTAAAGGAAAGATTAATGCAACAAGTCTTTCAGTAGCAAAGGACAATTTCTAGGAAACAGTGAACACAGGCAATTGGGTTACAGCAAAAGGAAAGCTCAGAGAAAGGCTGCCTGCAGACAGAGAAAGGGAGAAAGGGATTTCCAAAGGGCAGAAATCAATTAGGCATACAAATACGAATTCCAGGACAAGGAACAAGAAACACTAACTAGAAACTGGGCACAAAAACTAGGAACCAGGAACAAGGGACCATTCAAGACAGGAACGCTGCAACAATGACCAGCGCTGGACTGAAGCAAACTGAGACTTTTAAAGCTGCTTAACGAGCACACCCCTCAGGCGTGTCGCCTGCTGCACCTGCAGCCACAGGTGTTGCCTATCCTCCACCCAGCCTTGTCCTGCAAGGGAGGAGGTGAGGCAGTGAGCCAGGCATTCTGGGAAGCATAGTCATTTGATTAAAGTAGCAGTAGCATGCTGGCTGCCAAAAACCTGGAATGGATCCGGAAGGGAAGTAATTTGGGAAATAAGGTTTTAGCGCTCCCAATTCATCAGGACACTGTAGCATAAGGTTCGGAGGAAATGTCCAGTAGGGAAGAAACCCCAAAACCTGCCCCCAAGTGGCGGGAACGGGAGCGAAGGGAGCGAGCCGTGACATAAAGTGATCCTGAACTCATATAAAGTATCTTTCACTCACCCTGAACCTCCTAAAGGGAATTAAAACCATTTTCAGCATATTTCTCACTGCATTGTTACCATATTCAAAGCATTTTGCCTGTGTTTCAAAACTCCTATCTGTTGTATAAGCTGCTGGGGGGGAATTGAACTGAATTCTATTTGATTACATTCCTAAGAACTGTGTGCTCTCCTCTTCATCTCCTTACATTGCATAAAGGAGGGGGGGGGGTGAATTGTCCAAGAAAGTGATTACATTGTCTTTTGCTGAAATCCTATCAAGTTATTTTCCATACTGCATTTTCATTCCACATTGCATCTATTTGAAACCATAAAAGTATTGTTGCTATCTTATCCATCCTATACCCACTCATCATTGATTATAAAGAAGTGTGCTAGTGCCAGACTATCCATTATTGATTACTGCTCAGATTAAGTGTGATATTCAATTATTAATTTATTATAAAGTGTGATATATATATATTGTTTACATTCTCAAATAAACCTTTTAAACTTGCAAAACAGAACTACTTCTTGGCTCAGTGGGGTCAGGGGGATTCTAAGAGAGGGGTGTTATATAGGGGTCGTCATCCAGAACTCATGAACTGGACATAAAGATATATCAATAAGGGTTTCCATTCAGTATCCCAGACTAGGCATTGACTTAGCTGTAGTGTTGAATTGAATCCTCTTACAACTCAAAATCGTACGGAAATCCTCCTTTTCATTCCACCCCACTTTTAGGCACCTGTTGTGGCTGCTCTTGTTCCTAGTAACATTGATTATTGTAATGCACTCTATCTTGGTCAGCCTGCCTATCTTGTGCATCGCCTCCAGCTCCTGCAGAATGCTGCAGCCAGGTCTGTCCTTTGCCCCTCATTTGGTGTTCATATGTCCCCACTGCTTCGTCAGCTTCACTGGCTCTCTGATGAGAAGTGTGTCCTCTTAAAGTTGCTCTATATTGTACACAGAGCTGTCTACAAAATTGGTGCAGAATACCTCCAGTCCAAATGTTGCCCTTAAGCTCCTCTGCGACCACTCCCTTCACAATCTGCTCTTCTGATCCAAATCCCTTGGGTCAGACTTTCCCGTATAGGTGCTTGTGCCTTTTCCATTGTTGCGGCTAAGGGATTCTCTGGGTCTACTTGGGAGAATTCTCTCCTGGGTCTACTTCCCTTTCACTGCGCCCTAAAAACCTTCCTGTTCTGAATTCTCCCTCTTGTTTCTTTGCCTGTTCTGCTGATGAGTGCCATGATGCTTTAGGGTGATCGTGCACTATATAAATGTTGCTCCCATAACATAACATTCCTCCTCCTATCTTTACTTCTTAGGTGCCCCAGACAAGGCCTGGCCCCGAAGATCTCCTGGGCTGGGTCACCCTCCTACCTCCTTAGTTTGTTGCCCCTCCTTCTGGGCCCCCCCACTGCCAGTTGCTCAGCCAAGGCCAGCAATTGCAGAATTGCAGAATTATTTTTTCCTTTCTCTTTTTTTGTTTTGAATACTACGACGAGGAAGATGAGTGTTTATTTATTAATGTATTGATTTGTACTTTTCAAAGTACTGTGATGAAGAAGATGAGTGACCATGAGGATGAGGCACTGGAGTTTTATCAGTCATCTGTCTTTTTTCTTCACCAAAATGGCCACCACGTAGTCCCCATGTCATAGGGTTCTATTTCTATTGCTGTTCCCCTTGCATGCACTACAAGTGCTTTGGCCCAACTCTGCTGCCTCTCCCAAGATGGCTGACATGCTTCGTCCACGTTGCTTGGGCCTTTTTGCTAATTGTCTGGAACACAAACGCCTGCTCCCTTGATTTAAACAATTCCCCCTTTGCTTTGCTGTTCCTCTGGTCTCTGCAACAGGCTTTTGGGGGGATTTTCAGATCTTAACGACAGCGGGCAGGGTCGGATGCATCTACCCATGCCTCAGCTGTCTTCCTATGCCCTGTGCCGCCGGTTCTGGCCACCTGGATCACCATACCCCGCACCTTGAGTGTTCCGATGCTGCACGTCACCGCAGATGGATGTGGTTCACTTCAATGAGGCCTCGACCACCCGTGCTCTGCAGCCTGCCCGCACAATGCCATCTTCCAGGAGTCCTCGCAGACCTGCGGATCACCGTGTATCCTTCTTGGCTTCTCCCACTCCAGTAAGGGATCCACTTTGACAATGTAATATCTGAATCTCCTCAGCGGGTGACAATGCGGGAGGCCTTCCCTCCCTCGCCTATGATCGCACATTATTGGGCCTCTAAATCTAGCGGGGATGCAGCACACATCTATTCCCTATTAATCACACGGTGTCGCAAAACACTTTCATGTTGCCGTTTTGTTTCCTTGAGTTGACAGAATAGAAAGCAGCTGGCAATATAAACGCAGTCCCGCAGGTCAGTTCACGCTCTCCACAGGCGCCCATGACTCCAGCATAATGTCCAGTTAGTTGTGAAGGATGGCTTACACAGGGACTCGCAAAACCGGCCGTTCATATACAGTGTTGCAAACGCTGAGCAGCCCACCTGGAAAAACCTAGCGTAGGCCTTGAACAACAACTGCCGCAAATGAATGCACGCCCAAACGCCTGCAGAAAAAAACTTCTTACAGTGAAAATCCTGCCCTATCCTCCTCCAGATCCCTTTACCCTCGCCACCAACAAATGGACGTCATTTGTGGGTCACCAGGGGTTGCAACTGCAACCTCTGAGGTCTCCCTTGCAGTCCTTTTTTAGCAGTAAGCTCCTGGGCTGTGGCCAGCACCATGTGGCTCTTTGTTTCTGGAGTGGATGGCTCTCTTGTTCATAGAGGGGGTTACACAAGTGTAACACTTTGAGCAGTGACCCTAAATAAGAAAGAATAGGAATAACAAATAATTTGTCTTTCTGGAATTCTATACAGTAATTGCTCGACTCATTAAAGGTTTATTTCAGGCACACTTCAGGGAATGAGTCACTGATTTAGTCTATTCCCAAACACCTCAGCTCAACCGTTAATCCTTCTGAGGTTGATAAATGAGTACCAACACAGGTTGGGTGATATTGGGTGTATATTTGTTCTATATAAAGAGCTTAAGCATAAGTGCTATATTATAACACACATCATCATTTGGCCTTGGATGTCTGCTTGCATTCACAGTAATTTGGTAATATGGGCCTATACACACTGATTTTAACGATACATATGGTGATCCATTCTTATATGAAATGTATGTCACATTATAGTGATATTGTAACCATATTTTGCGTACTGTGCTTAGGAACAATGCTATATGATGCCACTTTCTATTTTGTCAAGGGTTGAAAGGTCGTGTTTCATTGCTTCCCATGATGTCACTTCGAGGAAGTGGGGGGTGGGGTTTCAAATGACATCACTTCCTGTGATGGCATCATAGGTCAAGGGTCATGTGATGACACTTAAGCTACCCCTGGCATTTTGGTGAAATGACATCCCTGCCCCAACAAGTCCACGAAAAGTAATATTTTTGTAAAAAAATAAAAAAAAGGCATTTGCATTGCTGCTGACTTGTTCAGAATGTGCAAACGCTGTGGGAGTTCAGGTAAGCACAGCTACTGCAAAACCAGTGCAAAGGTAAATCCAACCCGTTGCAATTTCCTTATTTTGCAAGTGATTTGTTTCTGCTCATTTTTTGTTTTGTTTTGTTAATACATCCTTTTATTGCCACTGCCCTTTTGAGCTAAGTGTGGAGATAAAGCTCTGACCTGTTTGGCACGCCAGCCATAGGCAGATGCCAGTTATCTCAAGAACTGTTTGATTAACTTGAAGTGTTTTACGGACTATGAAGGTCATGTTTGTTGTCGAAGCATTATTGCATTCTTGTGAACTTTGCGCGGCCTGCCAAGAGTCTTGACTGAGAATTTTAGTTCCGGAAATGTATCCGCACCCGGAACCTAAGAAACGGGATATGGCTTAGCCTTCGGTTAGATACATTTGCAAAAACCTAAGTGGGCGCATCTGGGAGTCTATGAACCTGTAACATCAGTGCTTTACATAGGAAGAAAAGAAGTTCAGGTACTCTTCCATCTATGCTTTAAGTGGGCCAGGGCTCAGATCCAGTAAGGTGTCTCCCAAAACGATTTCTATTCAATGTACCCTCTCTATCCATCTAGTCACATAGTTCTCGAATTGTCTTACTTTCTATGTGAGACATGCTTGTTGTGTTTCATTATCTATTTACATCACTTTTTATAAGTCTCTTTCCTCATGTACCCCGTCTCCAATCATATTTTCACTCTCTTTCACAATGTGTAAGCCTCTTGGGACCCTGACACACTGAAACATTACAATCAGTGATTCCATTCAAAGGCTCACAATAATGGTCTACATTTAAAACGATCCCTTGAAATTTGATTCTGCCGGCCTAATGCAGTCATCTCTCAAAGACATCCATGAATCACGGACTGATTTTGCCCGGTGTTGGTATAAAAGTTGGCAGGCTTTGAAGGAAAGGAGGATTAGATTACCTGGCACTGTTGTAGGGTAGTGGTGGAATGGCGCGACAAGGTCAAGGAGAGTTATAATCTGGGGGGGATGCAATCTGCTCTCATCTGAATTCAATGTTATGCAGTGTTACCACTATGGAAATGTGAAATAACTTGATGTCTCTCATTTACACTGCGCTGTGCTCCGTCTGTCTCTTAAAATAAATCTGCGGCGGGCCACAGGGTGTCTGCTTAAATGAAACAACGAGCAGATAGGTGTATGACTCAGCTTCAAACCCGATCATCCTTATTAGTTGGTCTGCAGACTTTTAGTTGTGTAACTTAACTTCAAACTGTAGCCCGCAAAAGTATCTCTTCAGCTTTCAAATGTGAAACATACCACCCCACCTTTTGGTTGGAAGGGGGCATTTTCTTCCTTCGGCTAAACGCACCGACAGGACGACGCTACCTAAAATGGACGTGTTAGTCGTCCACCACTGAAATATTGATTGCTTGCGCAACATAGCGCAACTGCATGGAAATTCAGTCAAGCCCAAATTTCAGTGCATTCTTTGCACTTTGTAGTGCAGTCGTCAATGCCTCCTGGTATCTATGTGCAACCCGTGAAGCATTTACATGAATGCCTATGGAATCCCCAGCTTTTACCAGTTGCTAAAAGTTGCAGTTTTTCATCTGACTGTAATGCATATATGCCATCCTCAAGATGCTGGCGGATATGAATTTGTTTTGGAAAAGTGGAGCGGATGGGGTGGTGTTTTGTTTTGGGACTCCATCCGAGCCAGTCAATACCTAGAAAATGAGGTCAGAAACCATGCGCAAATATTTTACATATGGTTTTTACACTTCATTTACCGCTCTGGGAGATGGAACTGGACACCTAAATCTGCATCATTGCTAGGGAAGATTCTTTCTCAGGACTCCCACTGAGACTAATTTATTTGCCCATTATCACACACTTAGCTTAAGTGGTGAAACCAGGATATGGGCCCAATAAGGCTGGGTTTGAAAAGATAAAATAATTGTTTTAGAGCAATGCATTTAAAAGTACAGAAATTACGTCAAACACTAACCCGACATTAAGTAAATCGTTTTAGAAACAGGCCATGCAATTTTACACATCCTGACTAGGAGATCACAGTAAAAAAAGATGTTCACAGTGAAACAAAATGGGTTTTAAAAAAATAATAAATCTAAATTCACACAATGTAATGCCACCTGCCAGAGTCTTTATTTTACCCAGCATGCACTGTTATGTCCCCATCCCATTTATGTTCATTCACCCTCCCCACCCCTTAAAAGACAATAGTCCTACCCCAGGGTGCCCTGTGCCCGGCTAATGACCTGTAATTGCCCTTATTGTAATGCTTTGTTGACATAAAGTGAAAGAACAGAGGGGGCATCTGTGCTTTTCTGCTTTTCAATGTTTCACAGCGCAAAGTGTGAACAAACAGCTGGGAAAGCTTTGGAGAACTACTATGTGTGGGACGTTTGGTAGAGTGATTGAGTACTGATACTCTCCTCAAGTTTGGAGAAGTCCCGGACCTCAATACTGTCACAGTTCATTACACGGTCACACCCAAGTCAGAGAGGTCCTTACCCCACAATGAATATGGCGCACAATAAAGCGCTTTTGATTTCTTTAAACAGTGCAATGTGGTAAGGCCTTCAACCCGTCTCGCACACATCCTCAACAAATACCCAGTGCCACAATGGACTAGGAACCAGGCCGGTGTCTATTAAGAATATATGTATTCATTAATTAATTCATCCAAATCTCACAATTTTCCTTTGAATGGAAGGCAGTGGCAGGGAGTGTGAACACAAGGGAAAAATCGGATTTTGAGTATTGCTCACAGAAACAATATGAAAGGAAGAAAAACAATGAAAATTTGTTTTGCCACACCTCAAACACACAGGCAGGGCTCTGGAGTTTTAGTCAGCACACAAAGGGAAAATCGGTTTTGAATTATCTAGCACAGTTGTGCGATGTACACTATCCATTTTATGCAATAAAATGTGTTTCTCCCATTTTAAGTCAATGCAGTTTCATATCTCTCTGTATTTCTGGCCCCCACCTTTTTTTAAGATTCACTTCTTCGCTTGGTAGGCACATGATGTAAGCAGAGCTGCCTAATCGCCACTAACATTCTTTTTATGGGACTTGTGACCTGGGGTCACAAGTGTTGCAGAGCAGACCCGACTTTATCTTATCTTCACTGCATTTCTGATCTCAAAAGTATTCCTGCTTGTATTTTTAAGGAAAGGCACTGATGGATTAAGACGACCAGGCCTGAATCTCCAGGGCAACAGAGGGAGGCCGTGGGGTTTTAGTTTCACATCTTAAGAAATGCCCAGCAGCACATGACCTTTCAAACTCACCCGCAATTGCTTCAAATGACATCTTATACGGCATACAATTTAACAATATATGCATATATTAATGAATGGTACATATGCATGAGAACACCATGCTCAAGCTTAAAAGTCTGGTGGGCATTTCACTGCGTATGTTGTTAATCTAGAGGAGGGAAATATGAAATTACATTCTTTTCTTAAATTTAGATAAAATGCTGTGTTTTACTGCAGCTGCTGGGAACACAATTCTGGCATCCCATTGAAGATACTGTGCACTGCCGTTTCATATGTGTGGGTGCAGCTCTCCATGGATTTATCAAAAAATCATTGCCATGTGTCTTTCTTTCCCTTCATGAAATGCAGTACGCACATCTCTGCATTTCGAAATTGAGGCCCACTTTCTTTCCTTTGTAATTTAGGTCACTAGGCCTTATGTCTGACATTTCTGTGCTGGCCTTGTATATTGGTGAGCCCTCATAACTGACTCTGGCCTCTGCATTTCTCTCATCCTGGGGCTATATTTCACAAAACAGACAAAAATAAGAAGTGCATGTATTGAGGGCTGGATAGAGGTGGGTCATTTAAAGCACTGGATTACATACATTGCATAGGTAGCGTGCACCAAAATCTGAATGGAACAGGGTGCTAGAAACACAATTTGCAATGACTGGCCAGAGAAGACATCTGTGATACATTGTGGTACATTGTTTATCTTTGGCACAGTTGACAACATGATATCACCCATGGTGTGAATCTCATCCAGGCTCTGGATGTCCAGATAGGGTTTGTAAAGTGGAGCTGCAGATTATGCCTATGCTTGTCAACCAACTAAAGTTTAGAATTCATAAGCCCTTTACAAGTGATCAAAATAACAACTCATATACAATTCAAATTCACTATAAGATTTTTCTCTCTAAAGATAATAATGGAGACATTGCCAATTAGTTATGCTTTAAAAAAAACGAGTGAGAGTTTATCTACATCACTGTAAACCTCAGACCACAGTAGAAACCAAGCCGGTGATTGAAATCACATCAGAATGGGTTCTGACCATTTTATCTGCCACAGTGGAAACCAAGCCGGTGATTGAAATCACATCAGAATGGGTTCTGACCATTTTATCTGCCACAGTGGAAACCAAGCCGGTGATTGAAATCACATCAGAATGGGTTCTGACCATTTTATCTGCCACAGTGGAAACCAAGCCGGTGATTGAAATCACATCAGAATGGGTTCTGGCCATTTTATCTCATATGCAATGATTTCTGATAAATTGGTCGAGTAGCAGTTATTTGGATAAATATTAGCTATTGGTGGGTATGCAGATAAAGGTATTCAGAACATCAGGGCCAACATTTTAAAGACAGACCATCACTGTACGAATTAGTTGTGCCTTCTCAAAACTGTCTCTTAAAAGCAAATGTTGCTAAATAGCTGCCATTCTGACAATTCAACCACCATCATTTTGCATAATGAATAATCAAAAAAAGCTTGGGGTTGCACACCCTTGCAGATGGCATTCTGTCAGAATCATGATATGCATTTGGGTGTTTGTGTTTTTTTAATTGTGTATCTTTATATTGAGTTAGAGCAAATTATACAGTCTCTCTGTGTAAACATATATAATTGCATTGTAAGTCTGAAATCACATCAGCAATTCAAGCAGAATACATCCAAGAGGATAGCTCAGAGTCATTGCTCTGCCAAATGGATACAGCACTAGGCAAGCCAGTTGTGTGTTAATATGGATAGCTGAGAAAACAAAACTTCATGTCTGCAATCTGTGAAACCTGGGGAAAAGAGGAGACAATGTACCAGTCTATGTGTAATGCATTAGGCGTACCTAGAAGGAACCCAGAGAAACTCTAAAACGGGGCCCCCGACTGCACCAAGTAGGTGTCTTGTAGTCAGATCTGGCACACCAGAATGTGTTGAAACAACCAAGATGAGAAGTCAATCGTGATGCAGGTAGCAATGTTTCCAAACAGACAGAACCTATCACATAGCGACCTAACGAGCAATGTCCACTTCATATGAGGACTGACAAATGCTCCCTCCAGAGAAGCAACAGCCTCTAACTAACAGAAATCCCCCCCCCCTCCACCTTCATGGCAAGACATTTGCCGGGTAGAAAAACCACATGTTCACTTTACCCATAAACTATCACATATGTCTCCAGGGGAGGAATTGCGATGTAAAAAAGCAGAGCTGGGCTCTGGCAAAATGTGTCTTCCTGGAACAGCGTTCCCTATAGACCCAACGCCTTCCCCATAGCCCCCCAAACCCCACAAGTCGAGGAAGCTCTCCGCCCCTGACTACCGCGAGTCTGAATGCATGCACCTGAGTTGCAATACTCCAATACTTCACAGACTGCATCTGAAAGTCGCCCTCAATAGCCCAACTCACACACTGTACTGTCATGGTGACTATTCTGACAGAGGAAATGAGCATCGTACCAAGTGTGCATTGCATGCTCAGAAGAAATGCACATTTGATTTACTAACACAGACATGTTTGATAAATTGGTGGGCAGTCTTATGTTCCCAAAACAGACTTTGTTTTCATACAAAGCAGCCAGCATCCTATATTCAGGGCAGCCACACTATTCAACATTTAACTTCGCCCCTCAGTCCCACCCACACCCCTGACAAGCCGCCCCCGCACTGCACGGGAAGAGGGTGTGCAGGGGGAGGCAACGAGGAAGTTTCCGCAGTACATTTAAATTTCCAGCACTGCTGACGTTGATAGAAACACACATGGACGCCTTTAGACTTGCGATCCGGCCAGTGCGCTGGTTTCCACCTGTGAACGTCTAAGGAGTGCATGTTTGTGAAGTACACTCTGTCGGAGAATAGATTGGCAGGCCATGTACTGCATCATTACAGTGGAACCCCCTCACATAACGAAGGTTTGCCTGAAAAGGGCCCACACAACCACCCAAAATAAGGGCCTGGTGCAATAAACACCCAAGTGGAGATGTTGGAGTGTTTTTGTTACTGTGGTAATAACAACTAAAGGTGTTCCTTGGAAGAATTTGCCGCCGGCTATCATTACATTCACTGCTATGCAAATGCACCAGGACTCGCTGCTAGTCACTGCTAGTCTGACAGGTTAGATATGCAACACATTCTGCCAATTGATTTGATTTATTGTTGCGAAAAGTGATTTGATTTTTAGTGGCTGGCAACTGGTCTGGTTGGGAGGAAAACTCTTAAAAGCGTAATTAGCACCCGAGTTCCACCTTCAGAGTCCTGACAAATCGCTGTGGTCCTTTATCGCCTGGGATTGTCCATTATCTTGAGAGCGTCATGGTATTGAACAATAGACCAACCCTTCATTCTAAGGTGGACCTTGGAGAGAGGGATGTCAACACTTGACAGAATCTGAGAAGCTTTCTTGTACATAACCAGGCACTATCACTAATGAAGGTCTCTTATCTTTGGGTTACAGTATCATTAAACATATAAACACCTTCTCCTGCTTGCTAACATGCGAGTCCTCACTTATCCTAGGGGATGCTCTGTCCAGTGTTGGCAATGCTGGCTAAGCCGCATCCTCCTTACACGGTTACACCCCCTCTCACTGCTCTAGTGCGGCATGAAGCTACTTCAGGAAACCATTCAACACATGCCATTTCTTCCCAGGCATTTGTAGAAATGCTTCGGCCAATTTTTTGATTTCTGTAACATAAAATCTAGAGGTTGTCATTTTCAAAACTCAAATTCGATTAACATATGCATATAGATTGTACTGTACAAAGGTTTCCAGAACCAGACCGTTCTCCTTAACACTATTATATCCCACCATGTGTGTGTACTAAGACTACCATTATTACCAAAGAGCAAGACAATGCATATTCACTTAAAGGAAAAGATAGCACCCGCCAGCTCTAAGTTTTCACTATCGTACTGTCGGGGCACTGTGGAGCAGCTAACTGCTGGACTGGAACGAGAACCCCTGTCGGGGCACTGTGGAGCCGCTAACCGCTGGACTGGAACAAGCACCCCTGTCGGGGCGTGTGCAGCTTCAGCAAATGGCTGGACTGGAAGGAGCGCCCCTGTCGGGGCACTGTGGAGCTTCAGCAAACCGCTGGACTGGAAGAAGCACCCCTGTCGGGGCACTGTGGAGCAGCTAACCGCTGGACTGGAAGGAGCACCCCTGTCGGGGCACTGTGGAGCTTCAGAAAATGGCTGGACTGTAAGGAGCACCCCTGTCGGGGCACTGTGGAGCTTCAGCAAATGGCTGGACTGGAAGGAGCGCCCCTGTCGGGGCACTGTGGAGCTTCAGCAAATGGCTGGACTGGAAGGAGCTATCCTGTCGGGGCACTGTGGAGCTTCAGCAAACCGCTGGACTGGAAGGAGCACCCCTGTCGGGGCACTGTGGAGCAGCTAACCGCTGGACTGTAAGGAGCACCCCTGACGGGGCGCTGTGGAGCTTCAGAAAATGGCTGGACTGGAAGGAGCACCCCTGTCGGGGCACTGTGGAGCTTCAGCAAATGGCTGGACTGGAAGGAGCGCCCCTGTCGGGGCACTGTGGAGCTTCAGCAAATGGCTGGACTGGAAGGAGCTATCCTGTCGGGGCACTGTGAAGCTTCAGCAAACCGCTGGACTGGAAGGAGCACCCCTGTCGGGGCACTGTGGAGCAGCTAACCGCTGAACTGGAAGGAGCACCCCTGTCGGGGCGCTGTGGAGCTTCAGAAAATGGCTGGACTGGAAGGAGCACCCCTGTCGGGGCACTGTGGAGCTTCAGCAAATGGCTGGACTGGAAGGAGCTATCCTGTCGGGGCACTGTGGAGCTTCAGCAAACCGCTGGACTGGAAGGAGCACCCCTGTCGGAGCACTGTGGAACTTCAGCAGACGACTGGACTGGAAGGAGCTACCCTGTCAGGGCACTGTGTAGCTTCAGCAAACCACTGGGCTAGAAGGAGCGCCCCTGTCAGGGCACTGTGGAGCTTCGTCAAAGCACTGTGGAGCTTCAGCAAACCGCTGGACTAGAAGGAGCGACCCCAAGTCTTCTTTCCACTCTCAGTCTAAATTAAACAGCTTTACAGTAGTGATTGATCGACTGTTCAGATTGACGGCCCAGGACACATTAAACACAAACATTGTTTTGGCTGCTGGCACCCGAGTGGGATTTTCTTCCAGCAGTGAGTGGATGAAGTATTCTGTGGTTGCCATATAAATAGAATCAGTGTCCCTTTTTAATTGGGAGATTCATGGTTTGTACCACTTATATCACCACTGGCTATTCCCATGGGCAGCAAATTCTCTAATATACCGCAAGCAAACGCTCTAGAATACCTCGAGCAAATGCTCTAGTATACCTCGAGCAAATGCTCTAGTATACCGCAAGCGAATGCTCTAGTATACCGCAAGCGAATGCTCTAGCAGGCTGCAAAGAAAATGCTCTAGTAAAAAACAAGCAAATGCTCTAATATACCTCAAGATAATGCTCTAGTATACCTCAAGCAAATGCGCTAGTATACCTCGAGGAATGCTCTAATATACCTCAAGCAAATGCTCTAGTATACCTCAAGCAAACGCTCTAGTATACCGCAAGCAAATGTTCTAATATACTGCAAGCAAATGCTCTAGTATACCTCGATCAAATGTTCTAGTATACCGCAAGCAAATGCTCTAGTATACCGCAAGTATACCGCAAATGCTCTAGTATACCTCGATCAAATGTTCTAGTATACCGCAAGCGAATGCTCTAGTATACCGCAAGCAAATGCTCTAGTATACCTCATGCAAATGCTCTAGTATACCACGAGCAAATGCTCTAGTATACCACAAGCAAATGCTCTAGTATACCACAAGCAAATGCTCTAGTATACCGCAAGCAAATGCTCTAGTATACCTCGATCAAATGTTCTAGTATACCGCAAGCAAATGCTCTAGTATACCGCAAGCAAATGCTCTAGTATACCGCAAGCAAATGCTCTAGTATACCTCGATCAAATGTTCTAGTATACCGCAAGCAAATGCTCTAGTATACCGCAAGCAAATGCTCTAGTATACCGCAAGCAAATGCCTCTGGACTTATTGCTGATTCAAGCATATTTATGTTGTGTTTTTTTTGGCAATTTTATTAATTTAACTGGCAGTCGGTCATAGTAATATAACAAAAATAGCGCAAAGTTCGAAATTGCTGGGAGCCATTTAGCTCCTACCTCTACCGTAGGTGAGCCTGGTAACCTTGAAACCAACAGCTACCGGGAAGTACGTTTGGCTCCCCAGTCCAAGTGGTGCCTGACAAACATGCATGTGTGACATTAACTTTGAGTGCTTGAAAGTGTTAAAAAAGAATTACTAGGACACATCTAGGACACATTTAAACATAATGCCTCCTACCTCACAGCCATAATGTTACTGCACATCTCATGTGGAAGTTAAATTTGAGGTGCGCTGTGTACCCGCTCCTTTTTACCCAGCCGTAGCTCCTGCGTACTGGGTGATGCCCAACACCCAGGAGCTGGTTTTAGCTCCTGCTCATTGAACCTTCATTTCGAGCCCTTCAGTGTGCACTGGCCAGGGTTCTGTATGAACCAGCTCATTGTTATTCATGAACCGGATGACCATGGTTGGCAGGGCTATTTATCAATTTTCATGAATAACAATGAGTTGGACGGTGACAATGCTGGCCACTGATGCTGGCCATGTCCGCACAGTGCTCCACTCAGCCCTCATGACATTGCTGCACATTCTCTACTATAATAACCATCAGGGTGGGCTGCCAACAACTGGACAGTCACCAGCCAGCAGCCCCGGCACAGGGGCAAGGTCAGTGAAAAGGCCAATATCAAATAGGAGTTCCTGTCATGAGTGACAACCTATATAAGACAATCTTGCTGCAGGGTTTGATGAGCAAGTTCATCAGTTAAGTAATGATTTTGCCTGCATTTGTTCATCAATTTACCGTAGCAGGAAAGCATGCTTGCTCTTTTTTTCTGTGGATAGATGGTTACATGCTTCACTTGCTAGTGATAGGATCAGAGCAAAATGTTAACAATGATGTGTTTTAAAGAAACACTTAGCCATTTCATTTATTTCAAGACACAACTAATATGTCGATTGATAACTGTAAATTCCACAGTCAATCCATCACGCTTGAATAACTTGTGGGAGTTGCAGCTTTATCCACACATATGTTGTCACAGTATAGAGGAGTCATGGGTTGTGTCAGCAGTGGGCAGTGAGTTGCCGACCCCAATGTGCAATATGTGGGCTCCAGCAATATTTTGTTACACATTAAGCACTGTACCAAATGCTCTACTATACCTCGAGCAAATGCTCTAGCATACCACAAACAAATGCTCGAGTATACTGTGAACAAATGCTCTAGTATACGATGAGCAAATGCTCTAGTATACCTTGAGGAGATGCTATAGTATACATTGAGCAGATGCACTAGCGTACCTTGAGCAAATGCTCAGGCGTACGTTGAGCAAATGCTCTAGTATACCACAAGCAAATGCTCTCGTATACCGTGAGCAAATGCTCTAGTATACCTGGAACAAATGCTCTAGTATACCACAAGCAAATGCTCTAGTATACTGTGAGCAAATGCTCTAGTATACCTGGAACAAATGCTCTAGTATACCACAAGCAAATGCTCGAGTATACTGTGAACAAATGCTCTAGTATACGATGAGCAAATGCTCTAGTATACCTTGAGGAGATGCTATAGTATACATTGAGCAGATGCACTAGCGTACCTTGAGCAAATGCTCAGGCGTACGTTGAGCAAATGCTCTAGTATACCTGGAACAAATGCTCTCGTATACCGTGAGCAAATGCTCTAGTATACCTGGAACAAATGCTCTACTATACCTGGAACAAATGCTCTAGTATACCACAAGCAAATGCTCTCTTATACCGTGAGCAAATGCTCTAGTATACCTTGAGGAGATGCTCTAGTATACATTGAGCAGATGCACTAGCGTACCTTGAGCAAATGCTCAGGCGTACGTTGAGCAAATGCTCTAGTATACCTGGAACAAATGCTCTCGTATACCGTGAGTAAATGCTCTAGTATACCTGGAACAAATGCTCTAGTATACCACAAGCAAATGCTCTCTTATACCGTGAGCAAATGCTCTAGTATACCTTGAGGAGATGCTCTAGTATACATTGAGCAGATGCACTAGCGTACCTTGAGCAAATGCTCTGGCGTACGTTGAGCAAATGCTCTAGTATACCTGGAACAAATGCTCTAGTATACCGTGAGCAAATGCTCTAGTATACCACAAGCAAATGCTCTCTTATACCGTGAGCAAATGCTCTAGCATACTACAAGCAAATGCTCTAGCATACCTTGAGCAGATGCTCTAGCGTACCTCAAGGAAATGCTCTAGCGTACCTCGAGCAAAGGCTCTAGCATACCTCGAGCAAATGCTCTGGCATACGTTGAGCAAGTGCTCTAGTATACCTCAAGCAAATGCTGTAGCGTATCTCAAGCAAATACTGTAGTTTACCTTGAAAAAATGCTAGCATACCTTGAGCAAATGCTCTAGTGTATCTTAAGAACTTCCTGACTCAACACATCTATTAAAGTATGTCTCTGGAAACTTGGGAATTCATTATTTTAACTGCAATTGAGGTGTTAAAATGTTACATACTTGTCATCGGGGCCTTAAGGCATGATGGTGTCTCTTTGCTTTAAATGTCACAGAAAAGAATAGGCCTTTTCTTTTAGTACCACAATGAAGTGTACATACACTGCAAGTAGACTAGAGCCCTGCATAGGTCATACATCTGCGTTACTGCGGAAGCACCTCCTCTTCCCACGGTATGCTGCCAAGCTCCACTATGAAAAGGAAAGCTCCAAGTTACAGTGCTCCTTTCCCCATTACTTCCTAATCACCCCAACCCTGCCACAACGGGGGAGAGGGAATTTTATTAATGAAAACGAGTTTATTGTTTTGCTTTCCAATTCCTATTTTGGCACAACATTTCTGGATGCAAACGGTCATGTCCAATAGAAAATGTGAAATGTAATCAAAAATTAACTGTACAAAGCACCAGCGTGGGTGGAGAGAGGCAACAGTGTGTGAGTGCTGTGAGGGGTCCGAAATGTGAGACGGACAAGTCGATAGAGTGTTCTCACAAGTAGCCATTTTATTAAAGAATAAAGCTGCGAATAACGCCTCACTCTCCCTAACCTAATGAGGAGTTCCCTAACTATCAAACCAAGACTAAAGGTAAACACTCTAATATGAAATGCTATCTGTCCCTCACACTTATGCATACACCACAATTATACAGATATCATTTGGCCATTTGAAATCCACAAAATAACAGTTAGATGTAAACATAAAGTTTGAAAACATATATCCTTGTAACCAGGGGTCGGATCCTCTTCCCCAGGAATAATTCAGGATTTTCAAAACCAAAGTTCAAATCAAGAAAGTTATTTCCAAGAATCAAGTTCTGCTTTCAATACAAGAGAAAAGTTCTTCTTACTCCAGATATCTTCCACTTGGCAATAGAATGGTCGTGTTACTGAACAGAATCTATCAGTCTTCCTTTCAAATCGGCCCTTAAAAGTGCAACTGGGCTCTTTTCTTTCTTCTACCACACTTTCCATCTGTGGCATCCCTCAGGGCTCTTTCCTTTCGTCGTGGCTTTTCAACATTTACCTCGCCCCTCTTGCCCACCTGATCTCCACCTTCTCACCCCATATTGCTGATCTTGCCAAGAAGACCCACTATCAGCTTCTCCTCCTCAGGGGCATTCTCCCTTTCCTCACCTTCCCCCAGAAACTCCATCTCTCCAGAGCTCTGGTTCTCTCCAGGCTGGACTATTGCAACAGCCTCTTCCTCAATGTGCCTCTTTCCTCTCTCCACTCTCTTCAACTAATCCAGTATGGGACCACAAGACTTATCCTTGGCCTCAAGCCCAGGGACCGCATTTCTCCAGCCCTAAAATCATTCCACTGGCTCCCAGTGGTTGCAAGGATCAAATTAGAGGCCCTCTGCATCATCCACAAGGCTTTCTGGGGACTGTAATCTTGCTAAATCCAACTTTCCCTCCCTAAATACCTCCCTGCTAGAGTCCTTCGATCCTCTAGTTCTCTGCAGATCAGATGTTTCTCCAAGCAGAGAGTGGGGGTAGAGCTCTTTCTTTGGCAGGAGCCTCCCTCTGAAACAGCCTTGCTTGCCCTCTCTGCGAGAGCCGGATCTTCTTGAATTCCAAAGCACCTCAAGACTTTCCAATTCGCCTCCTCCTTCATTCTTCTCCTCGCTTGCTAACACTACCTGCTGCTTTGACTGGTTCCTTTGTCCCTCAAGAGTCATAATGCAGCCAGGTTCTCCTCGACCAATCTTCCCCTGCATCCCTTTAACCAGCACTTGCCCTTGGGCTTCCTTCCATGACTGGCCTACTGTGTCTGGTTCACCCCTGTCCTCACACTAGTTGGCCCCAAACCATGTTTCCCCTTGCACATACCCTTCTGGGCTCCCCTTAGCACTTGCCCAGGCCCACTCATCCCTTCCCCATGATCCGCCTTTCCCCTGCTCTTCTTTTTACTGCACTTACACAATCTGAATGTCACAAGGCCTTGTAGGACTGTTATTGTTGATTATAATGCCAGTAAGACCGAGATTCTCCTCATCAGCACACCCGCTCCCTCTTTTCCTGTCATTCTCTGGCCAGCCTCCCTTGGCCCTTTTCCTGCTCCCACCTGTGAGGCAAAAAACCTTGGGGTCATCTTCGACTCCACACTCTCCTTCTCTCCTCACATCTCCGACATCTCTAAGAAGTCACACTACCAGCTGCACCTCCTCAGAGGTATTCTTCCTTTCCTCTCCTTCCCCCAGAGGCTCACTGTCTCCAGAGCTCTGGTTCTCTCTATGCTGGACTATTTCAACAGCCTCTTTCTAAATCTGCCTGCTTCTACTCTACACCCTCTGCAAAACATCCAGAACAGGATTGCAAGACTTGTCCTTGGCCTCAAGCCCAGGGATCATATTTCTACAGGACTGAAATCTCTGCACTGACTCCCATTGGCTGCAAGGATTAGGTACAAAACCTTCTGGATTGTCCACAAGGCTTTCTGGGGCCTCAATACCTTCAACTCTCCCTTCCTAAACATCTCCCTTCTCGAGCTCTTCGCTCATCCGCCCAAAACTCCCTCTGGGTCAGTCACTTCTCTAAGAAACTAGTTGGTGGGGGATCTCATTGCTCAGCTCAGGCCTCCCTTTGGAACAGCCTCCCTGAAATTTGAGGAGAATCATCTCTGGTTCCAGAAACACCTCAAAACCTTTCTCTTTGCTTCTGCTTTTTCTTCTCCTCTCCCCTGCTGACTTCCTGGCTGAAACTGCACTGGTTACCTGGCCACCCTCTGAACTCGGTGCCGAGGTCCCCTCCCCCGACAATTGCACACCTGCACTGCCTTCCTGGCAACCCCTGCACTTGGGGACTGTTTTCTGTATCCTTACAGTCCCACTACCAGCACTTGACACCTGATGACTGCACTTGCCACCTGCTGTCCTTACTTTTACTTACTGTTATTTATTCTATTTTTTCCATGTACTGCACTGTCCCCTCCCCCTTCCCACATACTTGCATGATCTGAATGACACATGGCTTAGTAGGATCGTTGTCTGTCTTCCCTCTGTTCCCCCTCCCTTGCCTCATCGCGCCTTGACACACTTGTGTATAGGTGCGTTATAAATGCCATATCATATCATATCATACTCTGTAACCCGCCTAATCCCCAATCCCTGCTTGTCTCCTGGCACCTGGAAACACTTTTTGCTCTATAGGCGCCTTACAAATGTTAAATAAATAAAATAAATACATGATTATCAAAATTCCACAAGCTCTTGCTTGACAACCCAAAACAACTTTGCTTTCACAGTCAGTATCCAATATACGTTATCTTTGTTGAAGAATAACTACTTTCACATTTCTTCTTCATAGACAAAGGTTTGTCAGGAAGGGTTTACCACAGTTCATCATAACACAGCATCAGGCCGGACTCTTTCTTTCCAAGACAACCTTCCACCACATTGCAGTACTTCATTTGTCTTCTTCCTGGTCCACTAACTTGCCAGGACTAACCTCGAATAGTCCCTTTCCTGGTATACATGCCTGCAAGGATAAAACTCCTAACACTACTACAAGTACTCTGTGGTGAGGTTCAATACAAGCTTTAGGAAATTCTTTAACTTTCAACAACCACATTGTGATTCACCATTTCTTTCATAAGGATGCAATACATTTTGATGCTATTTGTTGCACTGATTTGTTTGCCACATGAAATGCAGGTTATATTCCTCTCCCTCTTGATCCTTCTCCGCTGCCACCTTTGGATTCATTCTACAACATCAATTAACTGTTGGTAACGTTCCTTTCTCAAATTTCCCTCTTTAGGAAAGCAATATCCCTTCTCATTTACAAATGCCTCTTTTTGGCTTAGGCAATGCTGGTTTTCATTTCCCTTTTTAAGTAACCGTAACATTTGTTTTGATCAGATATTGTCCCCTCTTTACTTACAATGTTTCTCCACTCGGACTCTCTCAATATAATTGTTAGGGCAACAATGCTGCACTTCATTAGTTTGGTATTCAAATCTGTTGTGTCCCCTCTTTGCCTTGTCAATGGGGTTAATATGTTTCTGCACTCGGTTTCTCTCTCTTTAAGCGTTATGCTTTTATTCAATAGTTCGGTATTCAAAACTGTTGCTTTTTATCAGCGGTCTATTACTGTTCGCCCCAGGGTTATCTCGCTGTAGAGGAGCAGCTGCATGCCTCTGCAGGAAATTTCGCCCCCCCCTACCTCCTTTATGTTGGAAGCCTGAGGTTGTACCATGTTTGACACCAGCAGTTGTGACCATACTACATTAAATACTCAAAAGAAGGTACCCTCTGAGAAAACCTTATCAAATGTAGTCGCGAAGAGATGACAATCTGAGGGAGGAACTCCAGGAGAAATATGAAAACGAGAGAAAGAGGAGCTGGTGGCGTGATGAGAGACTAATGTGTCGCACGGAGAAGACTGGCTGAAGAGAATGCACAGACCTTATAGAAACTGACAACAAAGTAAAGAATCGAGTAGACTTTCATATGCGAAAAGAAGATTGCATGTGTTTGACACACTGCAGAAATAAATTTAATGTCATTCAATAACTGTACAGATGCAGCAACGCAAGTAGATTAAGTGATCATAGAAGCTGGCTATACGTAGTGAATAGACTGCAGGAGGAGCTGCCATTGTATAGAAGCTGGACATCGGGTCATGAATTTAGTAAGCCCGGACCCATGGAGAAGAAAAGCCGAGAACTATGTCGCAGCAAGAACTAGCCGAGATCGTGGATATAAATGATGATGCTGTTTGGCCTGGTATCAAAGTCAAAACAGCCAAGGCCGGTTATCTATTCTTGAAGGCAGTGAATGTGAGAAGCTGAATCATCCTTTGTTAAGGTGCAAAAAACGAACAACAGGTGTGCCAAGTGTTATTTATTTAAGACATTTAAATGCTGCAAAATGGTCCAAATCATGGGGCCTCATTATGAGCTTTGAGGTAGTCATGGCGCTATTAGCGCCATGACTACCTCCAATACCGGTACCGTGTCCGGTCCTGTTCAATGGGGACTTACCAGTCTATTCCGACCTTTGCGGGACCGGTAAGTCCCCATTGAAAAAGCCATTCCCCATTCCCATTTCAGCCCCCATAGGGCTCAATGGGAAGGTGCTAATAACGGCAACGCAAATTGTGGTACCGTTATTAGCTCTGAAGTCCCTTAACGGGTCCCTTCCATAACGCCTGGTAAAACCAGGTGTTAAGGAAGGAACCCGCTAAGGGACCTCATAGTAGGGTGGTAAGGAATTACCGGCACCAGTGCCCTTACCGGTGCCGGTAATCCCTTACCGCCCACCTCGTAATGAGGCCCATGGTCTCCTGTCACCTGAACCAAAAATGGAAATAGAGTTGGGCATGGAGTTCTAGAACAAGCAATAGTGGGTGCTCCCACTCCTGTTTATTCTAGCAGACAAGAATACACTGCAAGGCCAAGTACAAAGGCAATATTCATTGCAGAAGGCATGGGTGATGGGAGACATTGTGCTAATTGGGTGGGGAGGTAAAGTCAAGTCCACCTCCTGGCACCTGGGTATCAGCTCACATGCTACTAAGTGAACCGAATGTTCCAGACATGGCACGAGCATGCCAACCAATTGTAGATGGCCATATAACGGAGGGCCTTATAGTTTGAGATCAAATGATTTACTGTGTACTTAATAGTGTTGACAATGACACATTTTAGAGGAAGGCACAAATTGTCCACCTGATAGTGAACATCCAATTATAATCCCACCTCTTAAAAAAGGTATACTTAGATGTTCCCCTTGAGTCTATCACCACTCTTCATAGGTTTTTCTTATTTGTCACATAGTATGATGTCACTCATGACAAATTGTTAGTATCGTGTTTTTATGTGAAATGAGCCGAGAAGCTTGAGCGAACGTCTGTTGATGTCCGTAGTAAATCCCTGTTTTAGACAATTGATATTAAAACAGAAAAATTTGCCATCTTCCTGAGTTGGTTCGATTATTTGGTGTCAGAGTTATTCTGCATCCCATCCATTGCATGCACGCTACCCAAAGGGCTCTAAGATCATTGCAAAGGACAGCTCACCGGTTTTCCTCTGTGCCTCTGTTCAACCAGCTGATGCTTCAACTTCTTTTCTTGCCGGGACCTGGGCATCCAACACCTCTGGTCGTACTCCTGTTGCTTGCGGCCCTGCTAAAAAACTGCTTTGCTTCTTGCATACTCTGGTGAACACCAACCACTGGAGTAGGACACATAATTAGGAGAGCCTCTCTCTCTCCTATGGGACAGCTGGTCTCTGCACCGCTTCCTGTTACACGATATCTGCAACATGGATTCCTGACTCTAAAGAGACTCTCAGCCGCGTGACTCACTGGAAACAAAGCAGCGGCTCTGGGATCGTCTTCCTTTTGCTTCTGCTGTTCCCACTTCTGCGGTCTACTTCTCATGGCCTGCACCTGAAGTGGCTTTAAATATTCAAAAGTCCTTCTTAGATGAAGGCCATCAGAACCACTAGACGGAATACTATGGTTCTGCATCTCTGAGCCCATTTTCTTCGTCCCAGTACCTAGAGCATTATGGGACATGAAGTCCCTAGTGTTCTGATTTATTTTAACTTTATTTATTTCACTCTGTTTGAATGTTTATAGAATGTACTTTTAGGGGATGTTTTCAAAGGAATAAATGATTGGATTTTGGTTTCATAATTCCAGCCTAAAATTGAATTATAACGATCAGAAGTTATGTATACGATTTTTAGGTTGACCATATGGGTCTTCAGCACTGACAATTTGGAAAATTTTGGGAAGGGAATCTTTACTATGAAAACAAGTCATTAGGTATTCCAGCATTAGGGAAATGTCACCCTCTGAAGAATAAAATGAATACCATGTCTCTCCTAACAGAGTCATCCTATTCCCTTGGTGACTTTCTCCTCCCAGATGATCTACCCGGCTAATACCACCCCCAGGTTTAGGATCAGGTAGCGTCTTCCTTCCCCTGGCCACCTGAGAGGGGAGTTTAGGCAGGGATTCTGTGAGGACTCATCACAGTAGATAGCATACCAAGCTTTACATGTGTTAAAATAACAGATACATCTTTGGAGTCTTTTGTGACACTATGAAAATAATGTGCTCCTAGGTACCATTTGTAATCTAACATTATCTGAGAATTGTATGTTTAGGAAACCACTTACCTGACAACAGCAGTGCCGCACACATCCATGTTTACAGATGACAATAATGGGCACATTATTAACACAGGCGGGATTTCTTCTATATAGATTGCACTCGCACACTGCTATTTTATTTTTCGGGTTGTAATATTTAAACTGCACAATTTGCACGCTGGAATCACTAGCATGACCATGTGAATCTGATCCACAGTATAATGGCACGATGTCAGTTCTTCTTAGCAAGTGCAGGTTACTTCCCTCACTCAGTGTCAATATCACACTGGAACACTTGGAAGAATCCTCCATTTCACTCAATTTAGCAACAAAGGCTCTAATCATCTCTGGGCCTTCCCTTGTCGCAATAGCCATCAAGAAGTCCCTAGAAAAATAATTTCCGTGCCATTCCTTCTGCTGTAACATCAACAATATTCTGCTGTGGCTTGAATATTTATTATCTAAATGCATTTGGAACTAAATCCCCGTGGCCCCGGTTGTGTCTGGAATGCTCCCACCCGCCCCTTCCTCGAGGACTAGTTGCCCCACATGCTCGAACACTTTAAATTTCACTCATTCCCGAAGCAGAGACAAGTTAAGTTCAAGTTACTGTTATGTTGTTATGTATAACAATTGTTTTATTTTTAAAAGGCATGATTCTAGTGCAAATGTCGATACTACCAATTTACATAAGGATTGTAATTATAATTGCCAATAAACATATTTCAAAATAAATCTAACACATATATACTAACGATATCGAAGAAATATCTGCAGCCTGTACCAGGGAGCCGGCAGGTGACGCTGGCCCCCTTCAAAGGCTCTCTTCCCCTGCCTGCCCCTGTTCGCCCTATGGTATGGCCCCACCCATTCATCCATTGATATATACAACATTACCCGCCTGATTCCCAGCACAAACCTTGCTGCTGTTAAACCGGTACTTTATGGACAACCTCAGCGCCTACCCAGATATCCTTGATTATCTGGAACTGTGCCGTAACAGCACAGCACGCTACCACCATCGCCCCCGGAATGCCTTTTGCCACTAACTCAACTGGCCTACGCCTGCACTGCTGATGTAGCCCCCTTCAACATGGGTGACTGGCTTTCCCAAGGTGTGTGCAGCGTAACGACTGCACTACCGTTCCCCATCTGGCGCTTAACTCGACTTGAACCCAGCCAGAGGGATGTGTCCTAAAAGCCTTTCTCCTTACTTACTTTGCCTCATGTATCTCTCCCTAATTGCTGCACGATCTTCCTTGTGACGCAACCATGTAATTTGTACTGATTCTACTCGCCCACGGCTGCACATCTGATGCAGCCCCCCCCACACCGGGTGGGGCTTTCCCAGTGTGTGCTCAGCGTCATTATTGCATTACTGCTCCCCATCCTACGTTCAAGCTGAACCTAGTTAGATAAGTATGTCCTCATTGGCCTTTATCTGTTAACTTACT
Source organism: Ambystoma mexicanum (assembly GCF_040938575.1). Taxonomy (NCBI): domain Eukaryota; kingdom Metazoa; phylum Chordata; class Amphibia; order Caudata; family Ambystomatidae; genus Ambystoma; species Ambystoma mexicanum. The sequence goes on from NC_090935.1 coordinate 508,631,886, forward strand.
TTGAGTCCTGTTCATCACCATAATTTGCTTACATTATCTTCCACTGCATCTGCAACGCAACCATGTAATTGTAACTTGTATCCGTCTACCACTGTAACTAGCGCTTAGATGTCTGATAGCTTTGTGTGCTGCTATAAATATAAAAATAAATAAATACAATTACATGATGTCAATCTTTCAACTTCAGGATGAAATGATGCCTACTTGGTCTGCACAGAAGCACTTTTCTGCTAGATTGCGCGTGGTCTTCTGTATCTGTGATCAGGCCAAATCACATTTGCTGGAGGAGGGACTTCATCTGCACTGCCTAGGCTTGCAACTCCTGTGATGACTGTTCATTCATTATTGGTGACTTTTTCAAATATGTCAGAAAGCTGAATATACAGGGGTTCTGAATCTGATGCAAATACGAATTATGCGATTTTGTATGAACATACTAGTAAAAATATCAGATACTTTTCTCCATCCAATCAACAATTCCTCAGATTATCAGAATAGGTAATATCATCACATTGCTATTGCTCTTTCTGCAATAGTATGACAGCTTTTAAGCAGTATTATAATCAAGCAACAGCTGCATTGCTGGGGCCCAAGTTATAGGCCTTAACAATGGGCCCCATTGCTGATACCGCCCGGTGCAGACCACCGGCACAAGTATTAATGATATTAGCACCTTGGTTTAAAAACTGGGAGGGTCAAAAGAATGTATTTGAATCAATGAACAGGTCACATGTTCACTGCAACTATTAATTGTTTTATATACTCACTCAAGATGGCTGCCATGGAAATTCCATGTACAGTCCCTCTTTCATTTCCATGGCGGACTAAGAGTGAAGGAGGAACAGCACGGTGACCTGGTGAAAGAAAATGGAAGTGGGGGGAGAGGGAGGGAGGATGACAGGTGGTGTTTACGCACCAGGAAGGGTGTGGGCTCTCGCAGCGTCCAGCTTGCTCAGAATGTGGGCAACCTGACACGCTGTGCACCCACCACGGGTACGAATAGATGTTATTTACAAGTGAAATAATCAATTTATTGACCTCTGAAGGATGAAGTATTGGTTCGGCCTTGCCGTGATTTGAACCTATGCTAGCAGGCCCATAGACGTAAGCACCTATAAAGCAGATCTATTACATTGCTTACAGTTCTGAGATCTTTGGAGGAATACAATCTGAATAAGTACATACATGTTCTTTTTAGACCTACTCTTACAAGAAATGTATGTGTCCCTAAATGTGGTTTAATGGAGCAGCGGTAGCTAGAGCTACAGGAACAGGAATAACTCTGCCATTGATTGCAGTGATCAAGTCCCAAGAGCAGAGTATAGTTAATAAATTGCAGATTTAGCAGATAGATCTTGGAAAGAAGCCCACTCAGACTGCCTGGACCCCTTGGAACAATGAGAACAGCCGTGTAGCCCAGGCGACTGCCCAAATCTTCTTTTGTATATGACTTGGTACTCTGGAAACGTGCTGCTCTGTAATTTGTGAGTTACAAATCAAGAATTTGAGTGATCGGACGAAAGGTGGTCTCTCTGGGCCTCCTTAATAAAATCATGTCCTTAAAGAATGCAAATCCACTGATCGCACCATTCATAGTTTTTGTGAATGATTGTAATGCGGTAGTAATGCTTCCTGAATAGCTTGCACCACGTTAGTGTAGGTGGGGATTCACTGGAACCGTCCAGGCACCATCTTTTCCATTTCAGGAGGCCAGTCCTTTATTGATTTACAAGCAATGTCTTGGTTTACTTTGCATGAAGAGGGTCTTTAACACTGTAATCCAGGGAACGAGAGGGGGCTAAAGAGTGTACATGTCTTCCGGCCCAACAGAATTGTCGCACTCTTAGATACGGGGATTTGCCATTTCCCGTGGAGTTAGTGATGCAAACCTCGAGGAGAAACGGCTCCAATTGGGTACATCAAATAAATGCAATGTCCAGATTTAAAGTGAGATCATATTGTGTATTGCTGCGTGATCAATTGAACATGTTCACAATATGACTTAGTTCATATTCAGAGGACAAATGGTTTCCTAATTAAGGAAACCCGCGTCCCCTGCAAGCACACTATCAACAAAGGCAGAGGCCTGTGTGTAATTTTAAGGTACTAAAAGTAACCTATTAGTTAGAGGTAATTCTAAATTTCTGTGATTTTGTTTTCCTTACAATGGCAGGACATTTTTCTGAGATACCCAAATTAATGTCTGACAATTCACCTGTTTATCAAAAACAGATATTTATTCGAATTTTAACAAAAAAACATTCAATATATGATCTGGCCCAACGCATTTTGAGTATTACTTTCACTCTTCATCAGGGGTAAAGTGTTCTGTTTTCTTTATACAAGATGAATCTCTAGAGAGAAAATAGATTAATTATACATTATTAATAATTCATTCCAATACAAATTATTATGCATTTGTGCATATGAGGCAAAACAAAGATTCTCAAATAACTACGGAAAAACACATATAGTATTGTTGTTATGTACATCCTTGCTGCATTCTTTTAACTCAAAGAATGCAGCAAGGATGTACATAACAATAAGGGTGAGGGGGTGAGAAAGGAGTACCAATTGATTATTATTGATTCGAGGTAATTCAGGAGAGAGAGGTAGAAGTGATTTTAGAGCAGGAGGGATGGTGGAGGGGGAAATGAGAGGCAGGAGGGGGAAGGAGATTAAAGGCAGGGTAATCTTGGGAGGAGTGACGTTTGGAAAGAATTGGATAGGATCAGAAGGGTGTTGGCAGGTGGAGACCGGAAAACAGAGAGAAAACAACAAAAGACAGAGTATGGTGTGAAAGATGTTAAGAGGAGGGAGTTGGGCGGTGGGGAAAGGTGATGGGAGATAAAGAGCTAAAACTACAAAATAATGTATAATGAGAATGGAGACACCAGGATGGAGCTGGATGGTGGAGACAGAAGATGGGAGAGACTTAGAGAACACCAGGAACTGAAGTATGACAGAGAGGCAGAGAGAGAGACAGGATAGAGGGTGGAGAAGAAATGGGGCAGGCAAGTGAGAAGAAGGTTAAGAGATGGCCATCCAGAGGAAGGGAGTAGCAGGACAACCAGACTACTCAACAAGGTCATGTAGGAAGTCCCTGAGGGAGTTAAAGAGATATGGCAAGAGCCTTAATACACTTTGTTGAGGACAGTGATAAACTAGATTGTAGGGGTACCCTGACTCAAGTAAATGGACTCTGCAGTGCACACTGTGGGAGTAGGGAGACTGGGTTAGGAAGACAGAAGCACCCACACAGATTAAGGGAAAGCTATATAGTAATCCTACCTAGACTGCAAACCTGGTACCTCTTATTATAATAAACATTAGCAACGTATTGGTTTTGTGTTGTGTTGTGGCTCACTGAGCACTTTATCACAGAACTGTAGAGACTCTTGTTCCACCACCCACTTTCATACATTTTGTTGTGAGGTCACCAGTCAATCATCGCCTCCTGTAACTTTCCAGTTCTACTTCCTCAATGACCCTTGCACAGCACTCTTCCCCAGCATCGGATGAAATGGGCTACAAAGCATCCATCCTGACATCCTCTGTTTTTGCTAGTGCACGTTCTGCTGTTTCATTGTGCTCTGCCATGTGCACTGCAGTTCAGCTTCAGCTTTCAATTTCTTTGCATTTATGTCTTAAACCCACATTGCAGTGCGAATGGTTCTTTTTCAACCTCGGCCTGCAGTGTTTAACTATGGCTTAAGCAAACCCCAGTCTAATTACTAATAATTACTAGCATTTGTCTTGTTAAGGTTAGTTATTGGTCAGATTATTATTTAGTAATGTTCATTGTTAGAAGCCCTACACTACACTGTGCTAAGCTAAATCCCAAATCATGCCTCACATCAGCACCAAGTCACACCTAGCACGACATTAGCACCATTTGTGCATGGTGTACATTACCATTATTGAATTCAGAGGAGCTGTTAAAATGAGTGCACAGTTGAAATGTGTGCTCTAATTATCCCTACAGAACACAGATTGGTAATCCGAACCTGGAGTTAATTGACACATGCCTTTTCATTGATTTTTCCAATGAATCAGAGGCCATTGTTCAGTCAGTATTGTAAAAGATTGTCGTAATACAGGGTTTTCTGAGAAGGGCATGCAACAGTACTGTTTTTAGGGTGCTTAGGAAGATGCCTTGTGTAAGTGAGGCATGTGCTGTTCTAAGGAGAGGGCGAGTGTGGCCCCCTTGATCTGGTTTAGGATGGATGAAGCAAGGAATCATCTTTGTCTACAGTTAGTTTAAGTGATGCAAGTGTGTCATCAAGATCATTTGAGGTGTGTGGAGTGAAGGTGGTCTGGTTTTGTGGTATGCACCGTGAGAGCAGGAGGGTAATCTATTTTGCAGTTTTAATCTCTAGTTATCTTTTTTTTTTAATCATCCCGAGGGCCCTTACAAATGGTCGGGCAGTTAGAGTAGCACACCTGTGAATGCAGAGTGTTCTCATCTCTCTTATCTGGATGACGCGATGATCAAGGCATGATCTCAGATCTGGTTCCTCCATCATAAGCAGGTTGTTAAATGTCCTCCACTCTATGGAGTTCTCCATTAATTTTAGGAGATTCCACCTGTGTTCATCAATCATGACTTAACTCATAGGGAAGTCCTGAGCTCTCCAGTGAGTAAGGCCTTCCATCTCTCCAGAGAGAAAGACATTTAAAAAGGGGTGTCTCTGTTCCAGCTATACTCTCAAATTCAGGCTTCCAAATGCTGCTACCTCATAGGTCACATGATCTGGTGCATATTTCTAGTAGAAGAGACCCTGCAGATGCAATGGTCCCGATCATTGATGATCTGATTTCATTTACAACAAGAGACAATCATATTGTCTTTTGTACTTCATCTTCCAATTTGAGTGGAATGGTTTTAAAAGTATTGACCACATCGGGCTCTGGTAATGGATGTTTCTCTCTTCACTTGCAGTGCCCAGAATGCACTTAAGGTATGTCAATATCTTTCATCCGCTACCAATTTCTCGCTGGGTGCTTCAAGTTAGGTCACTTCCTTCCTGAAGGACAGGACCATCTGAGTCTTCGTGGAAAATGCAAGTACACCCCCAGCACCCATACCTGCGGCATTCCCCAAGGCTCCTGGTTTACCCATCACTCTACAACATGTTTACAAAACCACTCTTCGACCTCCTAGACTCTATTGGCATATCATACACCAACTATGCAGATGATACCCAAATCCTCCTCCCCTCTATGGCATTATACCCAAGACTCTGAGATGTTGAACACTGTTTACGAGATCCCAGATCATCCAAGCCTGGATGGCAACAAACTCCAGTTGGCTTAATGATGAAAAAACAGAACTCTTAATTGTCGGCCTGCCCTCTGTGCTGAAAAGCATCAACCAACAATACCCTTCCTTCTCCATAGGTGGAATGACCATATCGGTCTCCCAGTCTGTGAAGACACCAGGAGTCTACCGAGATGCCTCCCTCTCTCTCACACACACCACGTCAACGCCACCTCCTCCTCTGCTACCCATACCATCAAGCTCAACAGTGCAGGCAGACCCTTTCTGTCCACAGACACTTGCCTCACCATTATCCGAACTGTCATTGGCTCTAAGCGGAACTGTTGCAACACCTTGCTAGCCAGCACTCTTCAGCGTAACATACACAAACAGCAAATGATCTAAAACAATGCTCTTTCTTAGTCTCTGAACATTCCCAAACGACCACATCACCTCCTGTAGGAGAATGGGTCACTGGTTCCCCATACAGGAACGGATCACATTCAAAAGCCTAACCATCAATCATAAATGCCTCTCTAAGACTGTCCCCCTTACCTCGCTCAGATGTTCTCTAAGGCACAATCTACAAGACCGTCCAGAGCCGTCTATGCAAAATGACCCATCCTGCCCAAATTCAGATTGACCAGAGCAGGCGGCTCCAACTTCCCAGTCACTGCAGTTAAACTATGGAATGCATTACCCCCTCACTGAGAGCAGAACAATCTTACTGGTTCTTCTGCAAAATGCTGAAATCCTGGCTCCTTAATTAGAACAACTAATGTTTATGTCCATATTTATCTGCTTGACAAGTATTCATGTTCTTGAAACAATGCCTTGATGCCCTCAGGTTCAGTGTGTGATATATATGTATAAATAAATAAATAAATATATGGTCAATGAATGTCGCTATGAGTGAGAAACCTTGGCACTTTCAAGAAAGCAACTAATGCAAGAAATCATTTGGAAGAAAAAATAAAAACATTTAAAAAACACTGACTCTTTCAAGTCAAAACAGAGCCAACTCCAGACAATAAACAATGGGGGTCATTATGAGGTGGGCGGTAAGGGTTAACGGTCACCGGTAATGATGCAGGTGCCTGTAAACCCTTACTGCCCTATTCCGAGGTCCCTTAGCGGCTACCAGCAGGAACGGCTGGTCTGACCAGCCATTCTCTGCGGGTTCCGTTAAAGGACCTTGGAGCTAATAACGAGGGCTCAAATGGGAACGGGGAATGGTCAACTGAATGGGGACTTACCGGGTCCGCATAGGTCGGAATTTCCCGTAAGTCCCCATTCAGCCAGACCGGAGCCAGACCGGACCCAGACCCGGGTTTGGAGGCAGTCATGGCGCTAATAGCGCCATGGCTACCTCCAAACTCCTAATGACCCCCAACGCCCTTTATATTACTCGCCTACACCAGACAATAGAACAATGTTATCTCTGATATTAGGCGCACACAAAACGAGACAGAGTTATTGACACTAAAGGCATCAATAACCATTTTGAAAATGTCTATTGCAATTTAAGATATGCACTCACCGTCAGCAAAATTATACAAACAGCAAACACCATGGCAGTGTATATTAAAACCAAAGACTTCTCAAACTAAATTATAAGGATCTAGAAAGAATGAATGTCCTTTTCTCTATGAACAATATTAGGATTGCCATCAATCCAGAGTCCACAAAATCGCAAGCTGGTGAGCCATAATCTAATGCCAATATCGGTTTGTAGCCTTTTACGCACCTAAACTTTAGCAACACATTCTTTATAATGGCATTATTGAGTGACGCCCATCTAAATGTTCGAAAAGACTTTACTTGATTTAAAAAAAAGTAAAGAAATACTAAAGATTGGAATATGCAGGAATTTTGCAGGCCCATCTCATTAATAAACTCAGATAAGATTCTGCCTAAATGGCCATGCTTCTCCATAAAGTTGTCCAACCAGACCAAACTAATTCAATTAGAACAGGCACTCAGCTGATAATATGAGAATGGTACTCACCTGATGCTCTGCTCCGCAAGCAACTCCTATGCAATCCTATCAGTGCTGCAAAGGTGCTCAACAGGTTTCAACGGGATTTCTCTTTTGAGACCACAGATGCTTTTGACATCAGGGCGCAATCCTAGGGATCACACCACTACTGTATAAAGCCACTAACGTGACTGTGCCAATCCATGGCTATATTTCGGACTCATTGTGTCTATCAGTTGGGGACCAGACAGGTATGCTCATTATCCTGCTTACTATATGCCCTTGTGACGGAGACACTGGCTTTGCATGTCAGGAGGATAAAAGCAGGCATTAGAGAACATATGATCCCCTTGTATATGGATGGCAGCCTGCTATATACTTGTGCTTGTTTCTGGGGATCCTAGAAAGTCTGCAGGCTTGTATATTATTGGAGCACAGCATGACCTTCACTAAAATGAAAATCCTACCAATACTCAGGGTTGGCAATTTAATCATACGAGCATCCCCTTCTCAAATAATACATAATGAATCCGCGAAAGGAAAGTGATCACTGATTTGGAAGGTTCAAGTCACTCTGACCTTCTTTCAGTGAAAGAATCCTTGATGAAATAGAGGGTACACCACCAAAAGTACACAGAATGCAGCAATACTAATAGATTAATTATACACAGTTGGGGTTTGAGATATACAGTAGGATTTTAAACATATTGATGGTTGAATTTGAAATGTACATGTGACTGATGATGTGGAATTTGAATTCTAAATGTACATGCTATTGATATGGATGCCTAGACAAAGCCCAGAGTGGGCAGAAAATGGCCACTTGCACCAATGAGTTTATGTTGGCACAGGATCTATTGAGGAGTTTTGCAAAGATTGAAAAACAACATTAGAGCTGATATAAGGTCTTCAGGGCATCATCCACAGATGTTAAGATTGTATGTGAATGATTGTAACGCTTCAGGCCCATGTGCCATATATATATATGTATATATATATATGTATATATATATATTGATTTCTACATATACTAGATTGTTTTGTGACAACATAAAGAATTAAATGTTCAAGATTGTTTTAGTCCCAGATAAATAAAATACATGTATGATGAATACATATATAATGTTTGATTTAGTATTTTGATTGACCAAGCGCACCAACACCCTGGGGTTTTTTTTGTATTTGAGTTGTCCATAGGGTGATTGTGGTGTTACAGCCATCAGGATATGGTTGCTGCTGGTTAAACAGATATTATTTCTGAATGGTCTATTTAATGCAAGATATATTGATCAAATTTAGGAGGACGCTTTGTCATCAAAAACACTGTTCTTAGAGCATAACAAAAAATTAAGTATGATATCTGGGGATCTAGATTTCCAAAGATCCAAACTACAAATTGGTGTCCTATCATTTCCCAACCTCAGATCCTATCACTTAGTGAAGCAGGTGATCTACATCAAATGCTAGGCCTCAGTGGGGAGTGCACCTTCCTGGCAGCGCTTAGAAATAGTGGTGGAGCACTCCCTCATACAAAATCAACACACTAGTATTTGTTCCTGCCACTTAAATAATAAATGCATTAAATAAACAACAGACATCTGGTAGTAACCTGCATATTCAACATCTATCATAAACAAATGTTAAGGCACAGTCGATCTTTATAGTACTATCATGCTGGGAAGAGATCAGCCTGACGCCCGGCGATGGGTGTCCCATGGTTGTGGTGTTTAACAGCATTTTTATTGAGAATAATTGAGAAAATAATGAGCATTAAATGTGCAATGGTTGGAGGACATACACAGTGAAATAAAATCCATTAGCTTGAGATGTATTTGTATTTACTTGAAGAAAAGGGAAGTCAACGATCAGAAATTACTTACAATAACCCATTTATAGATGGCAGTTGCCGTACCCGAAGAGTGTCTGCACAATAGTGCAAAGATGAGAACAATTGCTACGCCAATTTATGAAGATGTAAAAAAGTGTGACACAGAGAAGGGGCATAACAAAAACAAAAAGAAAATAATATATATGAGAAACTGGAGATTTACAAAGGTAACAATAATCTAAGAAAGCAAGTGATTCAAACTAAAAAGGAGAACTATATACATATTTAAATGATATCTTAAGCCATCACTGGAGGGAGTGGTGGGGTCAGGTAGCAAGGGTGGAATGGAGTGATGGGGTCAGGTAGGGAGGCTGAGAGGAAGTGCAGGGGGAGATCCCTCTTTACAGCTTTGAAGAGGTCCAAGTTTGGGCTGACTTTGTTTGCGATGAGCAGTGGTTTCCAGTGTAGGAGGGTGGTAGGGAGAAAGAGCATAAGTGAGAGGAGGCACGTGGGAAGCATAGGACAGTGAGGTTGAATGCAGAGGAGCGGGGGGAACCATAGGGTGAGTAAACAGAGAAACAATCAGACAGGCAATTAAGTTCAAGAAAATTGACAACTTTGTATACTAGGAGAAGGAACTTGAAAAGGCAGTGGTTGTGCATATAGAGACAGCCAGAACGTTGTTGGTAGGTAGCAGTGGGGAGGATCTGTGTGGGTTGTAGAGAGTGTGGATAACTAAGTTGAGCACCTCGTCTATCACCTTATCTAGATGAAGGAAGGAGTAAGGAGGAAGGCCAAGGTATAGACTTGAGCAGTCGTTATGTTTGCTGAGCACAAGGGTGGAGATTAGATTTTCTGTAAAGTGGTATTTAATAAAAGGCAGGATGTTCTGGATTTTAAGAAGGTTCATATGTGTGGGAGAGTCGGTGGTAGTGATGAATTGTTCTTATCATAATTATGAGAGTTCCTACAATAATGGATAGGCTGGTCATGGTGGAAGTAGAAGGAGTGGTCTGATAAAAGGGAGTTCAGTTCAAGGCAGGTGGCTGTAGAGGGCTTGGGGAGGTTAAACTCTCCCATCATTACAATGGGGATGTCAGTAAGTGACTCAAGGACAAGATGCAGGTTATGGAAGAAGTTGTGAGGACCAGGGGGTTGGAAAAAAGCCAGCACAGCGAAAGAAGTAGGAGGGAAGAGTTTAATAGTGGAATATTCAAAAGAGTCATGTAAGATGGGGCAAGAGTGCAGCGATGAGGGCCTCACTGATAAGAGAGAGCGGGAGAAGATAGCAGAATCAGGGTGGAGAGCTGCTGGTGTAGCACAGTCATGAGGGGTGATCCAGGTTTCAGAGATAGCAAGAAGTAGAATTTGATGATGATCACACAAAAGAGAGCACGTAGGTGGATGAGTGAACAGGGAAGGGCGATGTTTGGCAAGCAGAGCAGGTTCTGAGTTGGGCTAGAATGGGAATGTAGATAACCAAAAGACAGCTGACAGGCCAAAAACAGTAATGTTCCATGATCGTGTGCGATTGCAGAGGTTCTGTGGTGAATGGATAGTCAATGAGCAGAAGGATCTCTGGATTTGGAAGCAGCAATCGGGCCAAGAGCAGACACTACAACGTCCTGGCATATATGATATTGACAACCTGAGATTTGATTATTGATATCTCCATCTCATCCAAAAACAGGGCGAGATCAAAATTATGCTAAACGAAATATGACAGCCCATCATGTTGGCTTCAATCTGCTCTATGTCGCACAACCGATCATTGGAGGCGAGAGGCAAGGGTGTATGTTTTGGCTTTATCATCATATACAAGGGTTCTCTAAAAGGATTGAGAACAAACTGAAATCGGAAACAAATTGACCATTTTGCAATCACTCTGGAACTAGCAACTTTGTAGAGGGGATTTCATAAAGGGAAGTCTCCATTCTCGGTTGGATCACGCCACCCTGTTCTGAGCACAGAAAACTATGAGGGAAGGCACTTGGCTTGTTCTGGGTGGCAAAAAGGGATGCCTTCTCGGATTGGTGCCCTACCGGAACTGCAGAATAAATGTGGACTTGTGAGGTTGGTTGCATTTAGACACATCCAGTGGGGCAGGACAACTGGACCCCTGTTCTGTGCACATCTGAATAACAGATCTTTACCAGACGATCAAGTAACAAGCTACATTCCCTGTCATGGTCAAATCTACTCCAGTGCTGGGAGATAATACTTCTGATCTTCCTGCTTTGTCTGGAACAGTTTAGAGATATACACTATGCAAGAGTATGGAAACCACTAATACGGAGAAATCTCATTGGAGTAGGTTTAAAGGTTTTCTGTGGTCATCTTTCTGTTCTAACGTATTGTGTCATACAACATTTAAGATGTTTTACACAATTTGGTGAAAGGATATTATATGTAAACAACATACGGCTGCCCCTAGGATATGTACCAAGGGCCACATTCTGTAGAGGGAGGGCACATGGTTTGGTCACTGCATGTTACCTGGAGTGAAGGGGCAAAATTGCAAACACTTTGCAAGGCCATTTGGCACACAAGTGTTGATCTGTCAATCTGATTGGTCAGCACACACCGGAAAGAATATATAAGGGTAAGGAGAACATGGCATAATGAATATTAGCCAATGGAAGAATGTATTGATTAATGTCTGGTATTGACCTGTTATTGAACTCACTACAGACACCTATTTCGGTAGCAGGCGGATTATATACACTATTGTATGTTATTGTACCACAAGGTGCTATAGCCTTCTCCCTCCACCTATAGGGCTTAATTACTGTGAAGAGTGTGTAGGTAAAATGCTGCACCTAGAACATAGCTATTCACTATGCTGCATTCATGATAGAAACCAGGATTTTCATGCATTGATGTGGCATTCCTCTGAGTAATCCGGCAGACTTTGGGATTCCTGAGCTGACACAAAGCGCATTCTGGTCTCCCATTTTTTTAACAAAGTAAATTACTTTGCGGTAATTTTTCTTTGTTACAATTACTTCGAATTGTATATATCGAGTAAAATGGGGTTAGGGGAGGTAACTAAGGGGAAGGGAGTATGGAGGAACGCCAAATTTAAAAAAAGAAAAAAAACAATCGGGAAAAAAAGTAGAAGCAACGAAATAAATCACCGCAAAGTAAGTTAGTTTGTTGTGCCAACGTAGTAGCCGATTTCACATCCTTACAACACACAATGCAAGTCATCGCTATTCAAGGAAGTCTAAGTGTGCTAACAGTTTTGGCAGAAACAGAGCTTTCCAAATAAGCAATATCAGCCGGTGCATTGTGCACCACAAAAGCTGGCACGTGACACTGATTCGGAGATAAATGCCTCTTAAGCGGTAGTGGCCAGATCCTGCGCCCATTTTGGAACACGAGAAGGCTGCCCAGCAATGAGAGAGCATTACCCTTGCAAAGGTCGGGGTCTGGCATGTTTTGTGAAAGTGGATCCTCCACAGAACAGCTACTCGAGTAATCCTAGAATGGTGGCAGAGGCACGTCACACAGGCTGATAACGGGCCCTCTTTCCTCATACATTTCTTTTCAGTCACGAGCGCAGGCAGTGAACGTCAGAGGTGTTGAAGGTCGCGCGGGCGTTTGATCCTTGTGGGGTACTGCTTTGCTTCCAGTCAGTCCAACAACGCGACTGAAAGCAACTGCCATAAAAATCAATCTTTGTAAGAAGCAGCCCTGGGGAGTCCTGTTACGCGCTCAGCCCCATGAGCTCGAATTGCGCAGGCGCAGAGAGCGCTGTGCTCTGCATCGCGCTTATCACGCTCTCTGCAGCGAGCCTTTGAAGCGGAAATACGGTGCTTATTACCTCAGAGACAGTTGTGCTCGCTAGGCTGGATACAAATCGCCCTGTAATGCAGTTGTGATGTTAAGTGGGGGATGGGCAGGAAGGCAGAAAGCAGAGTCAACAGGGTGCTCCGCAAGCAGTAGAGGGGCTAAGCAGAAGGAAGCAAAGGCAGCAAGCCCGGCTCCAGGAAATTCCATTAGGGTGGGCCAGGTTTGTTATCAGGGGGACCCAAATTCCCCTGGCTGTGGGTCTAGGAGTATCCTAAAAAAAGTGGTGGGGTCCATCCAGATTTCCTAGATTCATGATCCAGCAAAAAAGTCTTCCCAGATCTGGAAAAATACATTTGCACCGCCCTATAAAAAACTGTACAGAGCAAAAGAGAAGCAAGGTAAGTAGTGTTGCAACATCAATCTACCCATCTTCCCTTCCTATCTGCTCCCCCTTTTCTATTATATCCGATCCTCCTTCATCTTTCACCCCATGACCTTCCTTCAGCTAACCCTACCCATCATTCCCATTTCCCTCCACTCCCACCTACTCCCACCTGACCCCAGCATGCCTTTCTTGGCCTGGCTGGAGAGAATCTAGATTGATACCTCCCTCCTCCTCTGAGACAGCTGAGCAGTGAGGTCCCCAGTCTTTCTGCGATCTCAGATGGTGTTCGCTCAACAATACCTTCCTGAATACTGTGGCTACTTCCAGCATGCAAATTGACACGGGGGTCCTGGGAGTCCCTCTGCCAGACATTAGTCCTGGTTACGAGGGACTTACCCAGAGTCTTTAGCTCACTATCTTTCACAGAGAAGACATATCCCAAACATATCAGTCTTTGTCCTGCCCTGGGGCAGTCCAGCACCGAAATGCTAGGCAATTCTCCTCTGAACAAGAGTACCAACAGCATCCCCAGACATGTGTTTCGGTCTGGTTGGACCTCATCAGTAGGGAGGAGCTGTGCCTCTCCAAGAATAGTGAGCAAGGGGTCCACGTCTGGATTCCCCTAGTAACTTAGGGTGAGACCCAAAGTTACTTAAATATGCAAATTGACACGGGGGGTCCTTGCTCACTATTCGAAGAGAGACACAGCTCCTCCGTACTGATGAGGTCCAACCAGACCGAGACACGTGTCTGGGGATGCGTGTACCATGGTGCTGGCAGTTTTGCTTTTAAGGTGCGTTGTTTTAGAGGTGCATGCTAGTTTATGAGGCTGCAAGGGTGGCAATGAGTGCTTCCAGTAGAGAGTTGCAGTTTGGTTGCGGTTGTTCGGTTCATGTGAGTTGGAGGTTGGCAAGGTCTTCTGTGAGGGCTTCCACCAGGACGTTCTTGAAGGACCTGAAGGTTTGTCTGATGGGTTTCTGCTGGGAGTGCTTGACTGGGGAGGTGTGCAGGATGTTGAAAGGCACAGCTAGGTGATCAGACCTTCAGACCAATCAAGCTGTACTGGAAGAAAGGCAGTGTGGTAATGATTAGGTCAAGGATGTTACCTTACTAATTTGTTGGGTCTTTCATGTGCTGTGTGAGGCTGAGAGTTTCGAGAAGGTCAAGGAGAGCTTCCTTCATCAGTTTGGTGGACTTGTTGCCTGAGAGGTTGAAGTTGCCTGGGAAACATTTGTTGGTGTTTGTGAGGGACATGGTGGTGACCAGGCCCGTGAAGTCTCTGATGAAGGTGGTGTTGGGTTTGGGTGGTCTATTGATGAGATGGAGAGTGGGAAGTGTCAGTAGAGGACTTTGAAGGAGCCAATGTTGTAGTCACCAAGTCTGGTGCAGGGTCATGATGCCTAGGGACCACAGTTCGAATCTTGGTGCTGGCACTGCAACACCGTTTAAAGCAGTTCCAATGCACTAAAATCAATAATAAATAAATCAATTGTGCACCTGGATTTCCTGGATCCAAAATCCAGGGATACACCTTTAGCCAGATCCCAGAACATCCAGCCCCAATGCCAGCTCGTTGGTCCAGCAAATATTATTACCACAAAAGAAATAGGGAATATAACCCATACATTTAAAATAGAGGGACATGTATAATACTCTTCAACACCTGTCAGAGTATTGCACACTATTAGAGCTATTGAAAGACTACCTAAAGACTAGAAAGTACACATCTACAGTTTAAACTAAAAATTCCTGGATTGGTATTAAAAACAAGCTAATTCTTTGTACCTCCTTATTCTATCCTCTTTTAGATAAGCGGCCCATCAGCGCTGTCCAGGGAACGTGCGGTTTAGAAAGGTAGGGACAGATAGAAACTTCTCTGTCCTCTTTTCATTTCTCCTTGCTTGCCAATTCCAAACCAGTATGCATTAAACATCTAATTGAGGAAGTGATTCTGTGCTGACATTAGCAGGTGGTAACCATCCTCCTCTCTGCTTCTCCCTGGGGAACCTCTTTTTCTCGTGCAATACACAATTGAGGGGTTTTAAACATGTCCCTCGATTTTAAATTTATGGGTGATATGCCCTATTTATTTTGTGGTAATACACGTTGCTTTTGCATAACCTAGTCGTAACGACTATTAAGCATTCAACCCTCCTTTTGTGTAAACACAACAAATATTATGGCAGTTTTGGGTATGAATGGTAGCCCCTGCTGGTAGTTACAGCAGAGGTGATGAGGACTGGCTTTACACACTGATAATCTCAGTTATCCTCTTAAAATATCATATGCCCCCAGATTGGAAGCAAAACACTCTTCTCAATTAGGCTGAAATACATTTAATGACAGAGTACTTCCATGTTACTGATAGTGTCCAAAAACAGCCTAAGGTTTAAAAGGTCCTTCATTCCACATGGCCTTCATTTATTTAACTGATTTACTGAAGTTTTATGAAGCGCAAACATTTGAGCACTATTACTTCGTAATGCCTCGAAGGCCAAGTGGTGAGGCTGATTTTTCATGGGCTTTAGAAACATTTGGGTCAGCTATGTGTAAGGGGGGGACAGACAGCAAGTACAAGTTAGTGCATTGGACAAGGGGTGCAGGACAATCAGTGGAAGGAAGCCAATATATACAGTCAGTGATCGAAGTGAGTGGGAACGGTTGGGAGCGGGGTTCCAGTACTTTTATTTTTTTCTGTTTACCATTCCTCTCCTTTTTACAACCATATTCCCCATTCTATACAGAGGATTTGTCCATTCATGTCCCTGTGTAAGTGTAAAGTCCTAGTAGGAGCCTTCGATACTAGTCAGACTATTGGAATGCCCCTGCCGCAACACCTTGACACATGTTGCACTATGCTTCCGCCTACCCTCTCCCCTGCCCAAACCACAGTTCCACTACTGTGTTTGGTACACTCCTAGCATTGTATCCATAACCCTACGAGGGCAGGGCCATTAGTGCATAGAATGTGGCTCCTCCCACTCCTTCTGTAGGGGGCAGATATGGCCTTTAAGGGCCCGCCAGCCCAAGCCTAGGTAGTTCTGAGCGGAGCAATGTGTTTGATAGTGTACAATTATTTTGTTATTTCTTGTCTTCTGGGTGGGAGGAGTTACCTTCCATTCATCTCAGCATTCCCACTGTGTTTGCATTTTAACGCATGACTAAAATGGGAGATGTTTCAGAAAAAGAAAAAAAAAAGAAAAAAAACCATTTTCCAAGCAAAACGGTCGTAAGATGCAATTTAAGTGGTTACCCGTGTTGGGAATTTAACATTTCCTTTGAAAGACACTCACTAATCAATGCAATATTGTGTGTGGCAACCTGCAATGGTGGCTGCAGTTATATTACGGTGGGTAGTGCATGTTTGCTCAGTCACAAAATGATTATGGCGCACCAAGATGGAGGCTGCCTAGCTGCTCCATCCAGAGCTTTCTTTCTGCCCTAACCCACGTTGACATGTTTTTATATCATGTGCTTCTGGCTCAGAGTGTTTACAGTGAAAACAAAGCATGCCGCGGGGGACTGGTTTAAAATCCAGTCAGTCTGGTGGCTATCACAACACCACCGACACGTAAAAGGCCGACCCCTGCTGTTCCCAGACAACCGGGATTATAGCACATAAAGGGAGATTATGGTAGGTGTTTCTAAGCACATGTTTGCAGGATGGCTCCAGCCAGAAGACGCAACCAGTGAGTGCGTTTCTGAGAATCAATGAGGGCGGCGCCGAGGTAGCCTTAATGAAATCAGCTGTCATGTCGCGAGCAATCTGCGGAGCGTGACACGCATAGCTAAGGCGAGCCCCCCGCGTTCCTCCCTAATGCGCCTTTCTCCCTGTTCAGACAAAGATGGAGGGACAGAAAGAAACTGCTGATTCAGACCTGGCCACGGAGCGTCAATAGGCGCGATTGGAAGCTTCCCAGTGATTAATAGGCAGCTGCACACCTTGGCAAGCTGCCAGCGGGGCCATGCGTCACGCAGAATGGCACACGCTCTGCTGACAGCTGGAGGGAAGCGAATGGAAATGGCCACTGCGTAATAGCGGGACCCGGCACTCTGTGGCAACGGGTTGGAGCAGATAAAGCAGAGAGTAGGGGAGCTGGGTAGGAAGGTGTGGGGGTGTTAACCCCTCCCCAAGTATATGAGCCGTTTCAAGGGCATTTACACTCCAGGTGGACCTCCTCATCCTATTAGGCTCAACATTACAACCGTGATAAGGATGCACTCAACAAATCACACACAGATCCACATTTACAAACAATTGTGTTGAATGTTCCATATATTGTGATAAAACAAACCCATTGCATAGTCAGATTACTGTGTGGTACAAGGGAATCTAGCACATAGACTAGCATAATGTAATGGCGCTTCCAGTGAATGCATTGCACGGCGAGAGGAATGAATTGGTCCGTTCACTATACTGCTAGCGAATCCCCTGCATAGCTAGGCCAACACTGTGCCACTCTCCAGCCTATCACGGAATACAGCGCTTGGGGCTCGAAATTCAAACTGGATACGCAGGAGCTACAAGCAGCTCCCGGGTATCCAGCAGTAACCAGTCAGCAGGATTTACCAGTGGGAAACACAGAGATAGTTTATAGATTGTCCCAAATGCACAGAGTTAAATTCAGATAGTTCTGTTTGGCCGGCATCAGGTGGCCTGGGGAGCCAAAAGTAGCTCCTGGTAACTGGTGGCATTAAACTAACAAGGCGCTTGTGGCCAATGAGTAAATAACTCCCAGCTCCCCTCAATTTCCCACCCTGCTTAGTTAGATTAATTCATTGTGCTACCAGTGAATACATTTCATATTTAAATAAATTCGCTGTCCCATTCATCGCGGTACCGGATAACAAACAGCATAGCTAGGTAGTTGCTGATCCCATTCACTGCTCTTCCAGCAACCAGTGAATCCATTATATAGCTTAACTAATTCTCATCACATGATCATTGAATCCATTGTATAATATAGTATAGCTAGACTGATTCTCATTGCATGATCAGTGAATCCATTGTATAGCTAGACTGATTCTCATTGCATGATCATTGAATCATTTGTATAGCTAGACTGATTCTCATTGCATGATCATTGAATCCATTGTATAGCTAGACTGATTCTCATTGCATGATCATTGAATCCATTGTATAACTAGACTAATTCTCATTGTGTGATCAGTGAATCCACGGCATAGCTAGAGAAATTCTCATTTTCATTGTGCTACCCTTGAATCCATTGCTTAGCTTTACCACTCCTTTTTTATTTTGATACCAGTGACTCCACTTCACTGTTAAATTAATTTGCTGTTCTACTCATCGTGCTACTAGCGATTCCATCTGAAAGCTAAACATGCTCATTGTTCCATTCATTGTGCTTCCAGTGAACACATTGCATAGTTAGATTTCACCACTGTTTCCTTTTACTTCTCTCTCTGCCACCAGCCTATCAACTGCATATCTGGATACATTCATTGTTACTATTGGTAAACACTTTACACAGCCATACTAACTCATTGTGCTACTATGAATTCATTGCATAGCTAAACTTATTAATTAATTTCAGTGCATATAGATCGATTAATGTCATTCTTCAATTTATTTTATTGAGCATTTGTTAGGCGCTTATACAACTGAACTGTGTTTCAAAGTGCCACAAGGCTAATTGGTAAGGGAACTTGGTGAAAAAAAAAAAAAAACAATGGCAAAACAGTAAAATACAGTCATGGACCTACTAGGCCTTGTGGCATTAGGACGTGCAAGTGCAGTGAAGAGAAGTGCAGGAGAATGCGATCAATGTGGGGAGCAGTGGTGTGGGGTAAGTGCTGGAGGAGGACTCATTCCTGAAGTGCTAAGGGGAGCCAGGAGGAGAAACTCAGGCTAAGTGCTAGTGCAAGTGACTCCCAAGTGTGGGATGCAGGGACGCCAAGCAGGGCCTGCAAGGGCAGTGAAGTTGGGGGTGGGCGGTGCTGGTATCGACTGGGAAGCAGGGCATGGAATCCTGTGAGATTCATGAGGACCAGGCCACCAGTCACAGCAGCAGTGGGGAGACTAGCAGGGAATGGAAAGAGGTAGAGATCAGCAGAGTCTTGAACAGTTTCCGGGAACTTGAGGAGGTCCGGCTCAAGCATGAGAGGGGCAAGGAGGCTGTTCCAAAGGGAGGCGCCTTCGAGGAAAGAGACCTGCCCCCACTCTCTGCTTGGAGAAGCATTTGAGAGTAAAAGAGTTTGAGTTAGAGGAGCGTAGGGCTCTAGCAGGGTAGTATTTAGGGAGGGAAAGTTGGAGATAGTGTGGCCTCACAGGATGATGGGAGTAGAGGGCCCAAAGAGGTTGGCCAGAGGGTAGAAGGAAAAGAGGGTGTAGGTGTCCCAAACAGAAGGATCTCCATTTTACTGCACACCGTGCCTGAATGGTGGACATACAGTCAGGGATTAGAGAGGAGGAAGTAGCAGAGGGAAGTTTGAAGGAAAGCTGTGCGTCATCGGCATAACACTGGAAAGGAGGAGAGACGGAGGAAATCGGGTGAGCAAGAAGGACAAGACAGATATTGAGAAGCCATGGTGATAGGATAGAGCCCTGGGGCACATGTCAGGTAGAGAGATAGAGGTGATGGAGGAGCTTCTCCAGGAGTTTACCCAGGAAGGGGGCAGTGGAAATAGGGTGATAGTTAGATGGACAGAAGGGGTCAGCAAACAGCTTTTTTAAGAGAGTGTACCCAATGGAGTGCTGGAGGGATAGAGGGAAAGGGCTAGCAGTGATTGCGTG
Source organism: Ambystoma mexicanum (assembly GCF_040938575.1). Taxonomy (NCBI): domain Eukaryota; kingdom Metazoa; phylum Chordata; class Amphibia; order Caudata; family Ambystomatidae; genus Ambystoma; species Ambystoma mexicanum. The sequence continues at coordinate 508,651,886 of NC_090935.1, forward strand.
CTTACAGAAGTCCGCAAGAGCCGGGTCGAGAGCAGAGATGTTGTCCATAATGGTTCTGGAGGAGCAAGGGAGCACCTGTTTGGAGGAGACCATCATAAAGTGGACCTCTTTAGAGACCTCATCTGGTGCTATGGGAAGGAGAGAGGAGATTGAGGGAGGTGGAATTAGAGGAGGCAGGGGAGCAGTCGCAGGAGTGGAGATTGGAGTGGAGGAGATTAAGGACAAGATGTCCTGAGTTAGTGATGTGAAATGGGAGGTGAGAGGTGCAGACTGCAGCTGGATTGGCAAATTCCTTGCAGATTTGGAAATGTTAGGCCGTGTTGTTAGTGACTCATGAGATGCGGGCTTGGATGTGGGCACGCTTCTTGGAGCGTATAGAGAAGAGATATTGTCTTTGGAGCAGGTGGCAGGCCAGTTTATCAGAAGGTAATCCCAAAGTCTGCCACTTCTGTTCAGAAGTCTCCACAATCAATTGTGATATTGGTACATCCCCTTCACAGCTATCTTAATTGTGCTAACAATTAATTCATTGCATAGCTATTCGAATTATATTCTGCTTCCAGTGAAACCACTGCATAGCTAGGCTAGATCATTAATTTACAGTGAAAGCACTACGGAGCTAGATTAATTGCATTGTTCATTTATGTGTAGTGCTACGAAATCCTTGGCATAACTAGTTTAATCATGACATTCTTTCTGTTAACAGTTGAATCAATGGCATAGCTGACTTAATCAACCACTCTGAATGCAGGAAATTTCTTATTAATTGAATCTGTAGAATCATCAAGCTCTTCAACTTAAAGACTAGTGCACTAATTGAACTGTTTTACTGCACAGTTCGCTAAAAATTAAAATAAACTAAAAAGTAAGCATCACACTTCCCACTACCTCATCTTTCCTCTCCCACCTATAATCATATCATCAACAGATGTTATAGGACAACCAGTAGACTTGAGGGTAGCCTGTCCATAGTGCCCAAATGAAAGTCTACAAAGGTAGCCGGGTTTCTTCCCCAGCATTTATCCCACCTCCCTATCCCTCCTCCAGTCCTGATTGGTCAATTCTTCCCATTGGAGTTGTGGCCTGGGAATCACTGCACAAACACTCCCTGTGCCATTTCCCATCTTGGCAACATGTGAGCGTGTGCACTGCGACCCCCTGGTTCCCCCCTCGGAAACATCATGGTGGCGTGCTGAGTTTCGTGAGCCTTGCAGACTCCCCAGCATGGCCAGAGCTTCCCCTGCCTTTGTCCCGCCTCCCTAGCCCCCCTCCAGTCCTGACTGGTCAATTCTTCCCATTGGAGTTGTGGCCTGGGAATCGCTGCACAAACACTCCCTGTGACATTTCCCATCTTGCCAACAGGTGAGCGTGTGCACTGCGACCCCCTACCCCACCTTGGAACCATCATGGTGGCGTGCTGAGTTTCGTGAGCCTCGCGGGCTCCCCAGCAATGCCGGAGCTTCCCCTACCTTTGTCCTGCCCCCGTATCCATCCTCCAGTCCTGATTGGTCAATTCCTCCCATTGGAGTTGTGACCTGGGAATCACTGCACAACGCTCCCTGTGCCATTTCCCATCTTGCCAACAGGTGAGCGTGTGCACTGCAACCCCCTGTGCCCTCTTATATTTGTATTTGTTTTATTTATATAGCGCAGACCAGCCCAAGGGCAACCAGGCGCATATCTTGGCAGAAAATTACAAGTATGACATATCATCACAATGGTACCAACAGATTGTGAACAAAATATAGAAAATATACAATTGACGTTACAAATCAGGGCAATAAGCAGAACAGTAGTGCCGGAACAAAACAGAGCTGGGTCCCAGGTGGCCCGTCCAGAGTCAGAAGAGCGGTTGTTAGTGAGATGTAACTAGCCAAAGCTTGGCTTTGTGTCTGAATAGGTTAAATGACGGTAAGGTTCTGATAGTGAGTGGTACAGTGTTCCAAAGCTTGGCTGCCAGGACAGGAAGCTGGCACCCCCGGCAGTATGAAGCTTGAATCTAGGGATTGCAAGACCATGGGATTGTGCAGATCTAAGTACTCGCGTTGGTATATGTTGAGTGAATCGCGAGGCTAGGTATGAGGGGGCCTGGTGGTTAACACATTTGTATGTAAGGGCCAGTGCTTTCAGGGAGATCCTTTGGGCAACTGAGAGCCAGTTGAGGTTCTTCCTGGTTTCTGAGATGTGGGCAGATCAGGGGATATTAAGAGCCGCTCTAATGGCATTATTTTGGGTAGTCTGAAGTTTGTTGAGATTACCCTGGTTAGTGCCTTGGTACAGTGCATTGCAATAGTCCAATTTGGACATAACCAGGGTCCTGGCCAGGGTAATGCAGTTCTGGGCGGTTAGGAATGGGCGACAGGCTGAGATCAATTTGCAGGTGTAGGCAGACGCAGCAGCCACTGCATTAGTTTGTCGGGTGAGAGTCAGGGAGGCGTCCAGGTAGATACCCAGAGTTTTGGTATCTTTAGATACTTTAATTAGATTACCGTCAATGTTAAAGGAGCCGAACAGGGGACTCCGTTTGTTAAGTCTCTGTTGCGTGCCTAAGATGAGAAGCTCAGTCTTGTCATCATTGAGGCACAGCTCGTGCTGGGCCATCCATGTTTGTATGACAAGGAAAATATCATTAAGGGCTTTGGAATCAACAATGTAGTCACCAGTAATGCGTATGAGTATCTGGGTGTCATCAGCGTAATTCGTGTAGGTGACGCCCAGATAGTCAAGCACATCAAATAATGGTTTGGTGAAGACATTGTAGAGAGTAGGGGAGACACAGGACCCTTGCGGGACTCCACAAGGGGCTGGTGTAGGGTCGGCCGATGCGGTAGGTGAGAAAACTCTCATGTGCCTGTTGTCGATGAATGACCTAATCCAGTTGGATGCGTTGTCAGAGAAGTGAGCAGCGGACTTCAGGTGCCGACATAGTATTTGGTGATTGACCAAGTCGAAGGCAGCGGATAAGTCCAGTAGTAGTAGAAGGGCCAGTTTACCGTTGTCTTTAAGGTCCTCAATTTGAGTTTTGAGGTCAAGAAGAGCTGTTTCAGTCTCATGCTTAGGTCTGAAGCCAGATTGTCTTGAGCCGAGGAGGTTATTAGTTTCTAAGTAGTTCTGAATCTGCAGGTATGCTGCTCTGTCAAGTATTTTAAGTAGGAACGGTACAGTGGTAATAGGTCTGTAGTTAGTTGGTGTTTCGGGGTCCAAAGTCGTTTTTTTTAGGAGAGGGATAACCGACGCGTCCTTTAAGTGGTTGGGTACCGTTCCAGTTAGGAATGAAGAGTTGATGAAGGTGGTTATAAAAGGAGTTAGGTCATGTGCCGCTTCCTTAATGATAGGTGCTGGGCAGGAGTCACCTTGGCAAGTAGAGGGTTTTAAGTTGCAAATGATGTTTTCGACCTCGAGGATGGTGAGTGGGGTGAAGCTGAAAGGGGTGTGAGTAAAGGAGGCCATCGGCGTAGTGGAAGGTTTAGTGGGGGGGTTAGTGAGTAGGGTAGTTTGTTTGGCGTTAATTTTCGATTGCAGGATGGTGATTTTGTTGAGGAGAGCGTTTTGGATGTTGTTACACCATTGACTGTCTTTAGTGCAGGTATCAGGAGCGGGGGAGGGGGCTTCCAATTCTTTAAGGATTTTAAATAACTCCTTAGTGTTGGATTCTGCTTGTGTGATATGTTGGTTGTAGGTCTCCTTTTTGGCTTGTAAAATCGCTTCCTTGTAGTTGGGAGTAGCGATGATGAGGCGTTCTTTGTTAGGGTCACATGGGTGGCTCTTCCAGAGAGGAACCTTGGAACCATCATGGCGGCGCGCTGAGTTTCGTGAGCCTCGCAGGCTCCCCAGCAGTGCCGGAGCTTCCCCTGCCTTTGTCCCGCCCCCCTATCACTCCTCCAGTCCTGATTGGGCAATTCCTTCCTTATCCTGGGCCAGACCTTGGCAGCCCTGTGGCTAAGGACCCTGAGGCAAAGGGCGGCTCCTGCATTGGTGGCTCCAAGATGTGTCTGCAGGTGTCCGCAGAGCAAGCCAGCAGCCAACAGACCCCAACAAAACTGTAAGTGTGGCATAGGTGGGATATAGAGCAATTACTCTACTCCAGAACGCCATCACCACTCTACCTTACCTCTCCATAAAGTAGACTGCCATAGATTTACATCATGAATACTAAGAGAGATTTGTGACCAACAGCATAAATCCATTCGTGGCTGGACTGTAAATGTTGCATTGCATTACACACTAACATACTAGCCAATGCTAACTAGTGCTGCACCTATAGAGAATGGTCAAGATTAGCCTACGCCACCTCTTGACGGGTGTAATAATGTTAGCATGTGCCACACCTAGATGGAATTCTCAACTTTAGCTTGCGTCACATCTAGATAGAAATGTGAATATTAGCATGTGCCACACTTAGATGGAATTCTCAACTTTAGCCTGCATCGCAATTAGACAGGATTATGAATGTTAGTATGTACCAAATTTAGATGAAATCCTTGACTTTAGCTTGCATCGCATCTAGATAGAAATATGAATGTTTGTGCCACACTTAGATGGAATTCTCAACTTTAGCCTGCGTCACATGTAGATAGGATTATGAAGGTTAGCATGTACCACACTTAAATGGAATCCTTGACTTTAGCTTGCGTCACATCTGGACAGGATTGTGAATGTTAGCATGTGCCACACGTAGATGGAATCCTTGACTCTAGCTTGAGTTACATCTAGATAGAAATGTGAATGTTAGCATGCGCCACACTTAGATGAAACTGTGAATGATGACTAGTGCAACACCTGAATGGAATCATGATCACTAGCCTTCCTCACATCTAGACGGTATATTGAAATTGGCAAGTGCCACACTCTGATGGAATGGTGAATGATGGCAAGCATCACACCTAGACATAATTGCAGGGACAGCAAGGTCAACTAACCAATCACTAACAATTTCATCCCTCTGCATGCACCTCTCAAACTCTGACCAAACACAACCACAAGTCTAAAATGCAGCAATCCGCACAAACTTCACTACACTGCAACAACAAAACAAACCGCACTTCGACTTGCACAACAGCACACGACGACTACCGGACATAAAACACCCCAAGCCCGGCCAACTGACCCACCGGGCTGAGGCTGCCAACAGCACATCACTGCTCTCTTGCACTTTTCCAGCTTATTCCCACTAACTCACCCCCTCCTCTCCCTTTTTCAGAGCCGCCAGAGCGCCAGGGGACCACTCCGGTGGTGACAGTGCCCGGTACAAATATCCTTTAACATTAACATAACATAACATAAAAGATGATCGGATGACACAGTGACATCAAAGATAATCTCCATCTGAGTTTAAGGTATGTATAAACGCACCACTTCAGTGGACATCTGCCATAGGCTCGGCTATCCATCCACACACTTTAGAATGAAGCTACAACTACAACAAATCTGCTCTAGATGGATACATAACCCCACCAGCCTTACACCAGACTTGCCTCAACACCTCTGGAATTAGAATACAGCGACAACCTATGCCATTTTACGGTCTAGCTGGTCACATATCAAATCTCACACACTAGCGCTCTGTCATGACCTCCCTCAGCACCCATCCACATGCCTGACCTCTTGGGTTGCTTACTGGAGCCTAGCCGGGCCATCCAATTCCTAATCTTGGGCAAATGCACACATGTACTTTCAGCCGTTCTGAGAATGTTCCCATACCCGGACTTCGGTCCCCAAGGGTGTTCCTACCACAAAGCGCTTTGAGGCCATACAAAGGGGGAAAGGTGCTGTATAAATGACAACTACAATACAAAATAACAATAAAATATCAAGAACCCCTAAAGCATCCACCCAAACCCAGCAACCCACAATACCATGGACAGAAACAGTAAATTCTGACACAAGACAAAACTGTAACCCCACTCCATCAAGTACAAGTACATAAAACCACAACCCCAAAAGCCATCACATATTACACTCTTCGTCACAATACAACATACAGGCACAGCCCCCTCAATAGGACACTGGGAGGATGGCCCTGACGCCAGGCAGAAGCTACTCAGCGTTTTCCTTTCTGAAAGCATTGACTTGGAGGACTAGGAAGCAAATGAAAACAAGCAACCAACCACAGATACTTCTCCCCACAGCCACCACCCACCACCCACCATGGAACAGTGGACAACAGACGTCAGTGATCAACACATTATCAATTGCAAAACACACCTCGGATATATTCAGCCTCTTCTCCAAGGACCGAAGAAATTATACTTTTCTTCACAGAAACCTGGATCGTAAATACTTATTCACCAGTCATCCACAAATGTATTGTTCTCGCCTAAATGATAACGTGTAAATTGTGGCAATAGGAGATGTGGAGGGACAACACCGAAGGCCTAACACCCTCCTTTGTCAACACCATGGACTGTCAATCAGTTGCACATATCTGCTCATCTCACTCCTCATCCTTCCTCCTAATATGCATACAACCTTCCTAGAGTCCAATCTGTACTGACAAACTTGCATATATAGCAGCCGTGGATTGCCATTAGCTGACGATACACATCGATTTCAACATCTGATTTAAAAAAGAAGACAATCCCATCACGAGATCCCTCACATGTAATCCCACTGCACTACATCTCATAAAAATGGTTAAATGTGCTACCCACATAGTTGGTACATGCTAGATAACATTTTCTGTAAAGAGAACATAATCACAGTCTGCTTTCCAGTCCTCCTCCACAGAAGAGACCACTAATCCATTCCATTCACAATCCTCACAGAGGCACTGCCACTCGTGGAACCATCCATAGGACCATCAACCTTAATCAGACCCTGCAAAGAAGAACAAATCAACACTCTGCTACAAAGACTTGAAGTCTAAGAAACAGATTATACTGGAATCACCAGAAAATACACCAGACGACCAACTCCACAACCTTCATAACTGGATTAACAACAACCCTATAAAAACTCACAGGTAAATAATATAGAGGATAAACAACATGCCGACAATGTTATCTATATGAACAGCTACATTTCTACAGGATACACATCATCAAAACCAAGAAGTCACACTAATTCCCACACACAGAATTGGCACAACAAAACCAAATGGAATGTTTAAATGTTTAAAAGGTTTTATTTTGTGTATTTATATACACGAGGAAAAATGTTATTTTGATCACAAAAGCATGTACAATAGATACAAAATCAGATCTGAAACATTGAGCTTCTTACAATGGGGTGAATTTGAGGGACATTCTGAATAGGTTGCAGAGGGGGTAAATGGAACAGTCACTGGGGACAATATATAAGTCGACGTACATAGATTAAGGACAACGAACATTGGACGGTGGACATTTTTAAGTGGAGGAAGGCAGTACGGCCAGCTGCACGCAGGATGGGACTATGATGAATGAAGTGCTACAGTGAACTCAGAGGAAGTGAGGGACAGAGGCAGGTTAGAGGCGAGGGAACAATGTTAGCTAGCAGGCAGATGAGAGGTAGGGTAAGAGGGTAACTTGAAGGCGAGGAGGTAGGATTTTAGTTTGGATGTGAGCAAATCCATGTGGACTGTTTCTCGGATGGCTGGGGGAAGAGAGTTGCATACAAGTGGAGCAAGAAGAGAGAAAGAGTGGAAGTGAAAGGAAGCATATGGAGTGGGAGGAGCCACAAGGGTAGTCGAGGAGGCAGAGCAGAGATTACGAGAAGGCTTGCAGAGTTGGATAGAGGAGGATAGATATAGTGGTGCCTTACCATGGATAGGTTTATGAACCAGGAGCATAAAGTTAAATCTGGCCCTGTTTTTCATCGTCAGCCATCCAGCCTGGTGACGGTACAAGGAAGTAGGTGAGAAGTGAGGGAGTTCAGAGAGAGCCCTGGTAGCAAAGTTAATGATCTTGTCGAGAGGACAGAAAGCACAATTGGGGAGATGCTGGCACAGCAGTCCAGTTTAGAGAAGACAAGTGTTGTTAAGAGATCCTTGGAGGTGTTGAAAGGAAGGAGGTGCCCGATCTTCTTAATATTTAGGAGGTTGAGACGAGATGCTGTTCCAGTTTTGGAGATGAAAGCAGACAAGGTTTGAGAAAGGTCATAGGTGATACAGAGGTTTCTAGCTGAAGAAGAGCAGGAGAGAGTATCGGGTGGGAACTAGATAGGCAGAGGGAGGCATGAGAATGAGTTTTAGGCAGGGAAGAAGAGCACATCTGGTTTGGTAGAGTTTAACACCAGAGTACAATGGCATTCAATATTTAATGGCAGAGAGACAGTTGGACATTTTGATCGAAATATCAGAGGAGAGTTCAGGAAAAGAGAAGAAGCTCTGGGTGTCGTCCACAAAGACCTGGTACGAAAACCCAAAGGAGGAGATTAGTATCCCAAGAGCAGAAGTGTAGAGTGTAAAGAGGAGCAGACCCTTGTGGAACACCAACAGTTAGAGGAGTGAGTTGAGAGGTTTTGTTGCTGCAGGAGACAGAATTGGTGAGGTGCAAGATAGGATTCAATCAAAGCAAGGGCTGGATATCAAATCATAAGAAGAAAGAGAATATTAAGAAGATCAGAGTGATCAATAGTGTCAAAGGCAGAAGACAGGTCAATGAGAATTAGGATAAGGATACGTTGGAGTGCTTAGCAGAAGCAATGAAGTAGGACACATTCATGAGAGCAGTTTACGTGGAGTGACATGAGCGGAAACCTGTTTTTAGGGGGCCTCAAAGGTTGTGCATTTCTAAGAAATTGGTAAAATGTTCGACACAACCCTTTCCAGCATTTTAGAGTAGTGCAGAAGGAGAGACACAGGGCAAATGTTTACTGGTAGATTCGGGCCTGGCCCTTGCTTTTATAGGGAGAGGGATGACCATGGCTGTTTTGAAAGTAGAGGTAAAGCAAGTGGAGTCAAAGGACAGGTTGAAGGGTTCAGAAAGTTGAGAGGCCACTAAAGGGGCAATAGGCTTTACTAGCGGATCATTTATTTAATGTATTCATTGGGTATGTATAAGGAGCCCATACAACAAATGGTGTTTCAAGGTGCCACAAGACAAAAAAAGGGGTGGGGGTCATGGAAGAAAACAACAATAATGGTCCTACTATGCCTTGTGACATTTGAATTGTCCAAGTGCAGTAACAAGAAGTGCAGGGGAGCGGGTAGTGGATGAAGGGGTGCCGGTCGGGTAGAAGGGATAATGCGATGGTGGGAGGGATGTGCAGGGCAGAGTGGAGGCATACAGGTACAGGGGGGAAGGAGGGGAGGAAGAGGGCCCTTGGACCTAAGCAAGTGCTAAGGGGTTGCCAGGTTGGCAAGTGCAGGAGGATGAAGGGAGTGCAGGGAGTGAGGCCCACATGCTAAGTTCGAGGAAGGGGATGGACCAGGTGCTGTAGCGATGCACATCACACCAGGCTAGTCAGGGAAAGGATGCAGTGGAGGGATTTTAGGGCTGAAGAGATGTGGTCCCTGGGCTTGAGGCCAAGGGTAAGTCTTGCAGTCCTATTCTGGATTAGTCAATAACATTCAGACAGTCAGGAATGAAAGAGGAGGAAGTGGAGGGACGCTGGAAGTAGGGCTGCATGTTGTCCTCATAACACTGGAAGTGAGGAGAGAAGGTGGAGATCAAGTGGGCCAGAGGAGCAAGGTAGATGTTGAAGGGATACAGTGAGAGGATAGAGCCTTAAAGGATGCTGAATGTGAAGAGTCTGGTGCATGAGAGGAAAGGGCCCAGTTGAATCTGTGAAGGTCGTTCAGATAGGAAGGAGGTGAACCCATCCAGTGCCAGGTCCATGATGCCAAGGGTATCACAAAGCCTATTTATAAGGGTAGCATGATTGACTGTATCAAAGGCAGAGGAAAGATCGAGAAAGATGAGAGCCGAAAAGAGTTGGAATCGAGATTTGAGAGCAAGTCTTCACAGGTGTTCAGGAGAGCCGTTTCCATGCTTCTGGTTGCTCAGAAGCCAGACTGGTGGTCGTTGAGACAACCAACAGATTCAGAGTGGTGGAGAAGTGGGGCGATGACCAACCTCTCCAAGAGCTTGCCGAGACAGCGGGTAATGGACATAGGGTGGTAGTTAGTCAGGTAGGAACTGTCAACAGAAAGCTTTTTAAGGAGAGGGAGCACTAGGGAGTGCTTGAGAGGAGTAGTGAGAAGAGAGCCAGTGGCAAAGGAGGGATTGCAGAAATCAGCCAAGGCTGAAACAAGAGAGGCAATGTTGTCCTTGATAGTTCTGGAGGAGCAGGGGAGCACCTGTTTGGTAGGGACTTTCATAGAGAATGAATCATTCAATCATTCAAAATTAAATGGACTGCCTGCAGTGCAACCCCAATTATGACTGAAGATCTTTGTGACTAGATTGTGGTGATTTTCAGCAGAAAAGATCCTACATAGATCCTACAAGATATTAAAAGGATCAGCACCTTCCTGCCCTACAAAGGAGCTATTACGCCCAGCACCAACCACCCCCGTTCTAACCGTATTCCTCCTCCTCTCCCTACAGGACCTAACCACCTCCATCGACTCCTGCAATCAGCAGCATATATGGAAGATGTATACCCCCATACTCTATACAGAGTATCCAAAACGGTGTACTTCCTCCTTAATAACTCAACCACTCCCATGAGCATCCAACTACTGAAGTCAGCTTTCATCTAGCCACTACTCAGAAAATAGACAGCAGGCCCAAGCGACCCTACAAGCTACCACCCCATCTCAAGTACTCTGTTCATTGGAAAATTACTGGAAGCATGTATATGAAGTCAATGTCAGTAGACCTTTAGTGCTCTTGAGACATGGCGGGCCCTCCAGTTACAACTGTCATAATAGTGCAGTAAGAAGTCTGCAGATGCCCACACTGCCATCAGAGGTTTCTTTGCAGGGTGATTGAATTCCCTCGTTTTCTCAAGAGGTATATGCGAACTGCCATCAACCAAGAAGCACCCAATAATTATTTATTATTAGAACATTAATCCTGTGCAAGTGAAAACAGTTTGCATTGGGCCAATACAATGGGTATGTATATGCATTGAATTAGCTCCCAAACCCACACCTTTATTTTCTTATTGTGATTTGGTAAAAACGTGAAAAGTTTCACTGGTTATAACAATTCATACATAATGATACAATTATTCACAACAAATAGGAATAAAAGAACTATAATTCTACATTTAAAATTACAATACCGTGTTTACTGATTGATGTCCGGCATACTTGTGATAAGAAATTTAATATAGTACAGAAAAACACCTAAAGTGCATGGTGTCTACTACCGCGAGTAGCTCCTGCATACTGGTATAAATGGAATAGGCAAGATTATAATGCTACCTTGGTATTCCAACTATCCGGTCAATTTAGTAAAGTGCTAAGTGCCTACAGTATGGAGATGCATAAAGTGACATCTGCAAAGAAAGGATGATACAGGAGAGAAGAAAATGAAATCTAATTTCAAAAGCTCCACATCAAAAACACACATCAATAGAAGTTGAAGTTGGGACTCCCATCCAGTGTGGAGATACATAGAATGTCAAGTTTGTGGTACTTTATACTTGAGTAGCCCAGATCAACAAGCGAATACTGAAGCTCCCACCATCCATGGACTATGGTCTGAGGCTAAAACAATAATCAAAGAATATTTATTTTAATTTAGTTAGAATACATTCCTAAAACATCATCTTTCAACATGTAGAGGGCATGTAAAGACCAAAAGAAGTAGCTGAGTGAGCTTCTGCTAGGCTCCTGAAGATTTCTTGGAGGAATGATGGAAGTGCAAGAGTAAGTGATAACTGGTTTCCGTACAAGCATCTGACCCAGAAACGCTCACAATGCAAAGATTCACTAAAATGTACGAAATGAATAAAGTGCTTATGCCTTTCCTTGTCCAATGCATCCCATCCTATTACTATTGGTTTCAAAGCCTCCTTTGCATTTCTTTTGCATATCCTACACGTCCTCTTAGATTTTTCAATCTTTCTTATAGGACCAATAATTGCAAGTGCATTCAAAATGTTGAGCCGGAATCTCAGATACGAATTCCTATCAATATTGAACAGGAACGTCCTTCGATAAAACTTTTGGCGGATTCATAAGGGGGGAATTTGTCCAATTCTGTCAGACGAGCACAATAACGACCCATTTTCAATGATGTTCCATAGTTTCATTTTCTGTTTAACCACGTCAAAGCTCCTTAAAATGTAACTTGGTTCCATATCAATATCCTTAAGATACCTCTTACATGAAGTCACACAAGATTTCATAAACACCACCTTACTTTGATTCGCCCCCAAGTTGTTACTCTTGGCACAGGCTGTTTGCATTTTATGATAGAGTTTATAGTTGAGTTACAGCTTGTTCCATTTGACAATTGATATAATCCCATTTCGGCTCTAATCGTCGATATGGGTACTGAAGGTGTCAGTGTCAAAACTCTACACTAGATGCGTTCTTCCAAAATTGACAACCATGTCAGATGTTGTGTTTCAATGAGTTCTAAGCCATACAGTACCAGCGAGGTAACTTTTGCTTTATATAATTCTAGTGCTGGTTGGAGGGAGAAGTAGAGCTTTGGGTAAAAGAGAGCTTCAGCACCAGAGTAACATGCCACAGGCTATGGAAATGTAGGTGCATCCTGCATGCCAAAGGTTTAGTTTACACTGCGGACTACTCAGGTATTCATTCTTCCGCGATCCAGTCATTGAGTGGCTTTACATTTGGGAAGGAAAGTACTTTCTACAGCGCTTCGAAGCAGGGAAAAAAAGTTGGAACATTCAGACGGCAAACATGAATTGATCAGAATTGTTTATAATAATTATTATTAGTGTAAAAGCTCGTGGGGATGCTCTATCATACCATGATGTACTTTGTATTATATGCATATTGGACTACCTGAAGAATCGTTTTCTATATTTTACAACTAAACTGAGGTGACTAAAAAGGATTTAATTCACCTCAGTTCATCCTATAGCTAAAATGAGGTGCTGCTAAAATCTTTATTTATTTTCATTTTTAAAGTGCTCACACAGCCCAGCGGCATCAAGGCGCTGTTGCAGGAATATGTCTTGGTTGCATATTTATAACACGCTTAATACCCTGCGGTTTCCAAGCGCAGACCTGTGGATCGAACCTGTGCTGCTTCTGTTGTCTTGTTTCCAAAGCGAACACGTTGCCGCTGATCTATCCTCCCTGAGGACTAACCATCCAGTCACAATCTGACTTCAAGCACAAGCGTTCATTTTATGCTAATAGTAACACATTGGAAAGACTATTAGGGCATGTTTTTTCATCATCAGTGACTAGAGAGCTCATCGACTGTTTCTATACACCGTAAGAAGTATTATCATCAAATGCAAGTCCGGTCAATGAGTTGACAACCAATGGATAAATAGTGGCCGGATATTCTTTTGTATGTCACATATTCATCGATGATATTTTCGATGTGGCAAGCAACAGCGTCCCCTCGAGCATTATCGAGCGCTTTGGTTTAAGGGCTTAATAAAATCCAGGTCAAATGGTATGATGGTATGAAAGTCTATACACAATGGGCCTCATTACGACCCAGGCGGTAAGTTACCGCCTGGGCCGTGACTTTACCACCATGGCGTAAACTACGTTTACGCCATGGTGGTAGGCGGACTTACCGCCCCATTCCGAGGTCGGCGGGGCGGTAAGTCCCCAATCCCCATTTACCCTTCCCCATTCCCATTTTTGCCCCATAGGGCATAATGGGAGTGGGGAAGGCGTTAATTACGCCACCGTAAATTACGGTGGCGTAATTAACTCCATGGTCCCTTAGCGCCATGGATTTTAACACCTGCTAAAAGCAGGTGTTAAAAGCTCCATGGCGCTAAGGGACCTCGTACTCAGGCGGTAAAGGTCGGCGCTGTTTACGCTGCCGTAAACCCCTTACCGCCTGGGTCGTAATGAGGCCCAATGTGTTTCAAAGCGCTTCAAGGCAAGGGGGGGAACAAGGGAAAATACAACGCATTCTTACAGGCCATAAACAGTAAAGATGTGAAATTAACTATTGTACTCGGCCTGACGACATTTCAGCTAAGACATAGATGAGGAAGGGAGGGGGAGAGTGGGAAGGAAATGAAAACAGACAGGCGACATTTCAGATAGTGCTGGGGGGAGGGGACAAGTAAAAGATGGGGGGGAGGAGACAGACGAGGTTGCTATCATACTAGGTCCAGGGAAAATTCTGATACAGTAATTGCATAGTAGAAGTAAAGGGAGGAGATAGGAAAAGGGAGAGGAGGAGAGAACAGAGAGTTACAATAAAAATAGAGATACAAGAGAAATACAAATACATTAGATTCATGCGATTTTTACTCTTCTTTTATTCATCTCCCTTGAGCCCAGCAAGTTCAGGGTTAAATCATCTATTGGCTAGTTTCACAGTTATATATTGGATTTGTTTTTATTTGGAGGATACTGGGCTAGCATACTCATGGTATGCTGTCGTTTGCCATTAACAGTAAAACCATGGGACATTCAGTTCGATTTGAAAAGATATTGATTTTGTTGGTTGAAAGTATGTTTAGCATTTTTCTCTGTTACTGTTTTACAACAGTCTCGATGGAAGTAGCGCAGTAAGGTTGTGTACCATGGGTTATGACAGGCCCGGACTAAGAATGATTTTGCTTAATATGTGTTTGGTGTCTATACAAACTTGGCCCAATATTACGTTTAGGTTTTAGTGAAGGATAGTCCGCGTTGGTTCCCCAACACAAATGCAGAATTCCTTTGCTAAGCCTGCAGTGTTCTTTTGTATCCAGTATTTAAAGAGTGTCCTAATTAATACTTCAATGAGCTGAAATGTATTCCTCACCCTCACCTCGAACAGCAGAATATGTGCCCTGGATAAATTTATACCAAAGTCCTCACGCCAATTCAGGTAAAATAAGAGTTAATCGAAAAAAGTACCACTGTATCTAAAGAATGCAAGTCACTATCTCCACCAATAATAATTTTTTTGATTTATTGCTTATAAACAGGTGAAGTGCTTCAAAGCGCTTCAAGGCAGGATGGGTAACAAAGGAATACAATGATAATTCTTAGGCTTTGAAGATTCCTAATGATATAAACAGAGAAATGCTAGTCCTGACAACATTTCTCCTAGTGCAAGTGCATGAAGTGGAACAGTTGAGACAGGTAGAGGGGGGAGGGTAGTAACCCAGGGTGCACCCACTCTGAAGTTAGGTCGTGTCTGGTTAATGGAAAACGGACTCTCACTGGCATACGGCTGCTTCAAGCCACGTGCATATTTCAATAAAAAGATATAAAATAATTCAAACGCAGACAATATTCTTTCCTTCCCTGCTAACAATCATAAAATTAATACACTCCGGGCATTGCAAGTAATGGCATGCATTTATGATCATTCCTGTCTATAAATGACGCACACTAACTGTTGGTAGCATGATGCAAACACCCATAATTACAATGATATCAATTGATGGGGACATGAACATTGACAGTTGCCATTTTAGTTCAGGTCTCCCAATTATGTATTAGGAAGCATTTCTGTAACGTACGTGTACATCTAATCCATTTTTAAACTGTCCAATCCAACAATTATTTTGCTGTCTCTGAACTTTGAATCAAGATATTTCAAAAGAAATCTACTATATCCACTGGCATTTTCTGAAGATCATTTCTGACCACTGGGACAAAGAACAACAACAGGAATGTATGTAATCCAAGTACTGGGGCGAGTTGGCCCAGCATCACAACAAAGATAAAACATGTGAAAGAGACAAAGGACTTATACAATGGGCCCAGGCACTGCTGGCAACATTGTATGAAAAGTGACAATGGACTTGACACTGTGTCTCAAGCAGCCGCTGAGGATGACAGGTGTGCTGTGCATCGAACGCGGGAGATTCAATCCTGGGTTGCTGATCCGGTGGGAGAGAACTCCAAGGACGCTGGCAGTCGACCATCTCTGATGAGCAGCAGGTCCGCAGGAACAGACTGGTGCACAGCAGTGTTGAGAGAAGGAAGGGAAGCAGAAGTCAGCCAGGAACGCCACCACAGGGAAAGAAAGATGCCAGGGAAACTGAACAGAGCACCCCCATCCCAGGAAGCCCCAGAGACATGGAGGAACCCTCAACAAGGTAAAGGGTGGCATGGGAGAACCAGAAGGGAAGCGGGGTTGCTTCAGTTATCTCTACCCTCCTTTGCAACCATAATGATTGGGTGGCGTGGCAGGGGCAGAAAGCCTACAAACATTCTCCTCCTAATTTCATTGGTGGAACAAAGCCTGTTGATCACAAGAGAAGGGTCGAGGAGCCCAAGTACCTGAAAAGGAACTTGAGAGGGAGAGCCCCTCACAACAGTGGCGGGGATAAATCCACTAAACGATATAGAAGTCATCTTCCTTGTGGCAGTACTTGGCACAGAAGTGAACCAAGTGGGCCAGTTCAAAGAAGAAGAAACACCAGCGTCTGGCACCCAAAGCAAGAGAGTGATGTGATAAATCTTCCTCATGGCAGTTCTTGGCAGGGAAGTGAACCAAGTGGGCCAAGTCAAAGAAGAAGAAGAGAAGCCAGGGTTGGAGACCCTCCTACAACTCAGAGATGGTGTTATAGGTGTAAAGCCTAAGGAAAAGAATGTCCAGGGGAAGGCAGTCATTCCTGCAGGTTGTACAGAACTGATAACAGGAGAAGGTAGTCCGAAAGGAAGGCTATAAGGCATGGGAAAGGGAGCCATTCCCCCGGGCTATTGGTCATGAGAAGGGAGACATTCTCCTGACCCACCAAGAAAGTATTGTATAGAACTTTGCTATCAGGCAAAGGGAGCAATTCCCCCTGACAACTGGTGAGACACAAGACTGTTTTAAGATTTAGGAAATGTTTCAACTAACCAAGAACCATCACACAGGAGAAGGGATTCATTCTCCTAGGGCCAGAACAGAACTGCCTCATTCTTTAGTTTCTAGTGTAAGGAACAGAAGTATGGTTTTCTCGACACAGGACGGTGGACACTTTTGAGTTGACAAGACATCCCGAAAGACACTGTAGCTTTAGTTGAGACAGGGGAACCCCCCACCCTCTTAGGAATACGGATAGACAGGTTTCCTCTTGCTTTCTTCTTTAAAACACATCTTTAGCCCCAAACATGCCACCTTTGTGTCAGTCTCCTTCTTCTTTACCACCCTTACACATGGCATAATGTAAGTCATGAATGCGTTATCACGCACTCATTCTAATGGAGAGGGATCACCTCTGCATTAGAAAGTGTGACATTTTAAACCTCTAATGTATAATTTTTATAGTTCGCAATCACTGATGGTGTATTGTGACAAAGAATGAGGAATGGCACTAAAAGAATCATAATTTTCTGCTTGAAGACCAGTCTCTCCTTTCTGAAGCTGGGAAGGCTTATGGGCATTTCCACAGATTTGGAAAAAACTGCCCTTGGATCCGGCAACTAAAGTGAGATCCATAGACGATTAAGGATAGAACATGATGGATCAAATCATGAAGGACCTTGAAATGAAGTGTAGTAGTAACCTGTCATTCACAGAGTCTAAATAACAGGTTATCAGTGGGGTCTGCAACCTGTGGCTCTCCAGATATTTTGGACTATGCATCCCATGATCCTTCACCATTGACTTTTCTGTCTAGGGACATTAGGAGTTGTAGTCCAAATCATCTGGACAGCCAATGGTTGCAGAACCCTTTGCTATCGAGTAGATATTGTGAGCTAACCCTGACAAGAGGGGATGGGGATCCCTCTCAGTATGAGGTGAGAGGCCTATAAAGGGGATTCCTAGAGCCATTCCAGGCCCAGAGGGTTTGGGAGAGGCAGGGTGTGGTAGGTGGGTGGGCCTCAGTCCCTAAACCTTCTTTTTGTGCCTGCCTCCATGATACAAATACCACCATGTCTTGTCAGAAACCTAGATCGCACAATGCTCCCCAGTATGTTTCTGTCTCCCCAAGGAACTGCAGTTCCCAGAAGACCCAGCGGGGAACAATGAGAAAGTGGCTCAACCAGATGAGACATTTTAAGGGACCTCCAGGTGTCGGCAAACCTCAGCAACAAGACAGCAATCATAACACCAACAGCGACTACACCTAAGAGCAGTGCACAGAGTGCTCCATAGCGCAAAGCAATACGGACACCCACAAGGACTGGACTATTATCTGCTACTGGGTCATGGAGCCATCCAGTTATAAATCCAGCCTCCTGTGTACATTGGGAAACCCTCACATGAACTGGGCCACTAAGAAAGTTGATTTCTATAGTGGGCCACCATTGCTGAGACCTAGCGGAACCACATGTCAGAAATGGGTGGCGCTTAAGCACCCATGCATACTTTCACTAACTTTTAACAATTCATGGGGGAATGAAGCCAGGTGTTGGCCTGAGGAATGTGAGGGTTCAACAACGTGAGGTGGACAACCTTTAGATGATTTTTCAAAATGTGCCATTTAATTAAATTATACATGTTATTAAATGCCTCACTATCCCTACTCTGATGAGGATTTCCCTGCCTATCAAAACCAAAGGAAAACACTAACACAGAATATCTAGCCCTCATACTTAAACATTAAATACGCAAATAAAATATATAGGAATTCAAATATCAACAATGATATTTACAGTTACTTGATAACCTATCAGTAACCTGGGTAAGCGTCCTTTCCCCATCATTCAAGGTAGACTCAGCTCCAATGGTCAACAAAAAGAAACAAGGAAATCCATTTATGTAATACAGTCTTAATTCAGATCTTAAAATTTCGATGTCAAAGTCACGTTTTGTTACCCAAAGTTCCAAAAACAGCAAATCTTTTCTTCTTGGTGAAATAAGGACTTTCCAATTCCTCCAAAATAGCATCAATGTTATTCTCAGCCACAATGCTTTGACACAACTTCCAGTTATCCAAGAAGAGTTGCCACAGTTCAAAAGAAATACAAATTCTATAGATGTTGTTAGTACCGGGCAAGAGTCAATCAGAATGTAACAAACAATCCAATTGGCCCTTGCCGGGGCTTTACCCGACCAGGAATCCCTCACCGGGATTCCTTTCATTTGTTCCCGGCAAGGGGACGTGGCAGCCCCTCAGACAATGAGGAAGCTCAAAACGGGGCAATCCCCGCTCCAAGCCTCCACATGGCTGGAGACTGCCATTCTCCCCCAGCGGGGATTCAGGTAAGTGTTTTCTTTTTTCCTCCTCCCTCCCATGCAAACAATCCCCTTCCAACCCCACTTACCTTCTTTTTTTTACCTTTTTCAGGAGCGAACACGCTGCGAACACTTCTGTCCCCAGCGCGTCCGGTCCAGATGGCCGTCATGGAAAGGGAAAACAGACTCAGTTTTAAATTATTTGTTTTGCT
The DNA here is from genome assembly GCF_040938575.1 of Ambystoma mexicanum. Taxonomy (NCBI): domain Eukaryota; kingdom Metazoa; phylum Chordata; class Amphibia; order Caudata; family Ambystomatidae; genus Ambystoma; species Ambystoma mexicanum. The sequence goes on from NC_090935.1 coordinate 508,671,195, forward strand.
TTTCTGTTCCAAAAGGCGGCAGCGTTTCGGAACAGAAAAAGAATTCTATTAGTACCCCGGTCTTGTGGTCCGGGGTACTAATTGCAATAAATCCTTCACCGCGGGGGAATTACCGAGTCAGGTAATGCCCTGGGGCCTTTGTTAAGGCCCTCGCGTATGGGCCGCGGTGCATTACCGGACTCGGTAATGCCCCCGCGGCTCAGGGCTTATTGCTTAAATTAAACACAGTACTTGGTTAATGCTTAATATGTCTCTCATTACAAGATTAGGATTCACAGTAGATATCTTTGTCAGGATGACTTTACAGCACTTCTATTTCAACAACTTCAAACTCTACAAGAGTTTACTATGAGAATCTCCCTTGCCTCGTGTCTTCATTTGTGCTACTGAGGTCTCAAATCTACACACAACCAGATATACCACCACAGTTTCAGTGTTTTGTGACATCAAACAGGTTTTGATTCCGACAAGATTCACTTCAGGGTACTACAACACCTTCAAGTAGACAAGGCACTCTTCTTCTAAACAGACAAGCAGCCTCTTTGCCTTCCTTGTCTACCTGCAACAATGTGCCACCACAACTTCAGTATTTTGTAATTTGAAACAGTTTTCAGGTAAAACAAGATTCACTTTCAGGCACTTCTACAGCTTCAAGTGGACAAGGCACTCTTCCTCTGAACTTTGTATCAACATCAAAGAATATTAATAAGCAGCAATTTTCCATTTCCTAAACTTTCTTTTATCCCTCTGCCGTTAGCCAGGATAATTATGCAGACACTTTATTGCCACTCTCTTGGCTTCAGTTATTGCTTGCGCGCTTCTATCCTAGGCAATGTTGAAATGATATTTGTCTCAGAGTAGTGTTTAGACTGTTCTCTGAAAGGCTAGTTTCAGTTTTAATTGGGAAAATACCTTGTTCACTCTTGGGTAATGTTTGCTCTCTCCAACTCCAAACAACAATGTATAAACACTTGCCAGTCTCTATTTTAGCAATTGTTGACTTCGTTAATGCAGATTCAGGTGTCACTCTTCCTTCAAGAATCATAATTAGGCACCTGCGACCACTTCTTTATGTGTTTTACTAGATTTAAAGTTTAAGAATTGTTTTTCGTAGAATTTGTTTCTCAGACGGTGAAAGGGAGAATACATGAACCCGAGTGCTACATTTTTAGTGTCCCTTTGTTAAAGACTCAATGATTAACTTCACATCACCTCTATGCATATGCAAGTAAATATTTAGCTGGATACTGTTGCCAGCAGTGCTCATGCAAGGAATCAGAATGTCTGGTTTAACTCATCGGCTTCTTTGTTCCTTTCTATGCTTGCAACACCACTTCTACAACTTCTGTCTTCACTTGGGACCTATATTGATATTGATATTGTATTTCTATTGTGCTCGTACACAAGTGTTTCAGAGCGCGACAAGGCATGGGAGGGGAACAGGGGAGAACAAAACAGTGATCTTTCTAGGCCCAGTGACATTGAGAACGCACAGGTGTATGGGAGAGGGGGAGGGGAAAAGTGCATGGAAGGGGGGAGAAGTGGAAAGTGCGAAGCAGAGGAGAAACAAATACATAACAATAAATAAATAATAAAGGCAACAAACAGTGGTAGCGCAGCAATTTGCAAGTGCTAGATTTAAGGCAGCAGACTGGGTAGGTCTGAAAAGTGCACCTGCAGGCGTCTCTGTTCCAGCCACTCAGTTATGGATCGCTTCATGCTTCTGAGACCCGCAGCTTCACTGCAGCTCCTGTTCACAGTCTCTGATGCACTTTTTGATGTGCAATCTCTGCAATTAGGCTCACATGGGGAAAGGCGGCCTTCCTGCACGCCCTGCGCTGCACAGCCTCTACACACCAGAGTTTGGTGGAAGAGGACCCTCACAGGATAAGCAGGTAAAATCTGCTGCGTCAGATCGCAGCATCCCTTTGGTTTTCCCACTTCTGCCTGGATTGCCAACACTGTGCCTTCTTCTTTCTGCTTCTGCTCCTACTGCATAAACTCCAGCCACAGTTCCAGCTCCTTCTAATTGCCTGCACCTGAGGGGGCCTTTTAAGCTTCTCAGCTTCACTCATGTGTGTGCTATCAGGCTTAATTGCCTGACTACTAATACAGCATGACTCTTCAGCCTTCTTCCTCGTCCCAGTATTTATGAGATTATGGGACTTGTAGTCCTCAACAACAAAATCAGTTCTTTTTAGTAACTCTTTTAGTAACCTCTTAGTGTTAAGGGCAGATTTAATTAATTTAAGAGTCATGTAAGTATGAACCATTAGAATTCATTGTTACAGAGGAAGGGCCTCATTAGGACCCAGGCGGTAAGGGGTTTACGGCAGCGTAAACAGCGCCGACCCTTACTGCCTGATTCCGATGTCCCTTAGCGCCATGGCGGATTTAACACCTGCTTTTAGCAGGAAACTGAATAACCAGTGTTTCTTGGAAACGTCGTAGCTGATCCCTGCAAACCTGAAGGCTTGTCATACACCACAAGGGGTCAGCATCACCTGGCAGGATTAGGGTTTCGAGGGGTCACTGAAGCTCTAACGACAAAGTGATGGGGCAAATGTAGTTTGGAGTGTTCAGGGAATGGTTTTTTGGAGGAGATGGACCTTCAGGCTGCACAGGAATCTAGAGAAGTTTGCATCCAGCGTCTTTGATTTGGGTTGATCATCTCAGCTTTTACTTGCATCCAAAGAGAACATTCCCAATTTAAGGAAATATGACCATTACCTGGAATATGACCCTACACCTAGTTTCATGTTGTTGAATATTTCTTTTAAGAATGGCAAATGCAGTGCCCCCATTAGCAGAGCTTGGATGGTAACCATCCAGACATCCCGAGGATACTAAAGACAGAAATGTCCAATAGATAGTGTGGCAAACCGGAAGGAGGATTTTGACGCAAATTGGATGTTTGAATGTTTTCTTTATTAAACAAAGGAATATAATGCCTAGCTTGCCCTATCACTATGGGTTTTCCCTCCCTAACCAAACTAGATAAGGGACCTCATCAGGAGTAAAAAAATAAATTAAAAAAAAGTCCTCCGTCATAAACGCTAAACCTTTTTGGCCTTTCCACTTAAAAATAATAACTAAATGTTCTATCTTCCCTTTAGCCAGATATCTCGGCTTTCGGAGATTCACAAACACTTCAGTTAAAAAATGTATTATCCAGTCTGTTTCTTATATATTCTTTGTTGGCTACTCTCCCGGGTGAGCTTCTGGAGTTCTTGAGAGTTATTTGTACACTGGGTCTCTGGGAGCTTCTGAGCCTTGCTAGACTCTCTCAAGTTCCTCTTATAGCGATAGTCTCTACCCTGGCCACTCAACAATTTATATCCTTCTGATTTCGGGGTACTCCCCTCTGGTTATTTGGAGTTTCTTCCACTCTTTGCTTTGTTATGATAGTCTCCCTCCTGGGGACTGTCCTCAGGTTTACATTCAAGCGTCTTATCGCTTTGTACTAGATCCTGAACTTAACTTCACAACTTTGTCAAAGTCCAGTATTCATGACACACAATTTTAAAGACTCCCCCAGAGTCTCTTCATATAGGATCTCCTCTCTTTACAAGCTTTCACTCTAAATATGAAAGTTCCTCGAGTATAGTTCATACATTTCCCGTGGCCTCCCCCCGTTTAGAATCACCCAGATACCTTCAGTTAGCATGTGCTGATTGTGTGGCTCAGCGCTGGAACATATCTGCTTTCATTGTTCGCCCCACTCTTCTCACAGATGCTCAGCAATCTTGCTCTGTTAGTCCTCGGTCTTCAGCACAGCTTTTCCGGTGGGAGGTTTTGTTCCTTCCGCTGATTTGGGTACTTGTGTTGTTGTCTGGGTCTCCGACCGACCACGACCTGCTCGTGGTCACGCCACCTCTTGGGATGATCTTCTGAGCTCCGTCCGTGCAGCAATGTTCCCACTGCTTCCAACACAGAGCCTTCGGTGTCCTGGTGTGGCATTCTCCTGCTCGCAGGCTCTTGATGGCGCCACGGATCTGTACAGCTCTGCCCCTCCAATGCAGACCTAAGTCAAAGGGCTTCCCCTGCGTATGCGTCTCTCTCCTCTGCCAGGTTTCACTTGTTCCTTTTTCCGGGCTGATTTGTATTCTATACAACGTTATGTTTCTTTTCAGATATTGTAGCCAGTCAGCATTACCTGAAGCCAATAGAAGGGAAACCACTTTACTGTTGTTTACAGACAGTCTCATATATGCAGACAATTTGGCTTGCCTAGGGAGTTCCTCGTGGGAACTTGAGTCCTTAACCCCTAGATGGGATCATTCCCAGTGAGGTCCCCTTTGCTCAGACTCCAAGAGAGGGTCTTTCTGAGTGGGTTCACCCCATTGTCCTCACAGGGGGTGGCTCCCCTTTGGGGAGAAGGGATAAGTACCCTTGATTCATCACAGCAGGCATTAGTGTACTAGGTGTGCATTACTGGTCTTTCATACACGAGTCTCTAAAGAGAAGTCAATGTCTGAGGTGCACGAGGGAAGTATCTACTATCTATGAGATATCCCTATTTAAGAACATAAATTGTGTGCATGAGAAGGAATGCACTTCTAGTTTGAGAATGTGCATACACGTGAGAGAAAAGGCTGGCGATGGAAGATCTGTGTGAACATGCAGCAGTGGGAAGATCAAAGATATGCAGAATATTTACTTAACTTCTCCAATTATGCACGTCTCTGGAAAATGGTGTTAAAGCATCAATGTATTAAAGACAGGGAAATTGGGTATTCAGCTGCTGGTTTTGCTGTCAAAAAGAGACCTAAATGTAAATTATGCTGTTGCTGAATTCATTGATGGAGCCTTAACAATTATACATTTTAATTCTAAACCATTTGTTTTAGAAATGTGCTTCAGGTTTGCAAATGATTTTAGCTAAACTGATGATAATTCATAAATGTGCATATGGAGCAACACTATTGCTTATTTTTGATAATTGTGAAATGCTTTATCGTGCGCTAATGGGGAAATATGAAGACATGTTATTACAGCCATCACTTCTACTAGCAATGTAGAATTAAATGTACACTTTTTGATGATTTACATCAAATATTGTAGAACTATCAACTGCAATCAGTGGGCTCTAGGGACAAGTGGCCACATATTGAATTGCTGCTCGTACCATCTTCACTCCAGCATCCCATATTCGTAGGTTGAGTCCAATGCCAAATTCTATTTTGATTCAAGCAACTACTTATTTACTGACATAGCAAATTACACAGACACGTCACATAGCATGGCTTTATGTATAACATTATAGAACATTATCTCTGCAAAATCTGTCACTTACAGATACTTATCAATGCATAACATCATGTAATCTCCTCCTGCAATTAAATGTATACGTTATTTTGTGTGTTCAGACTGCAGTCTCATTCGTCGCACTCTATAAAGGCCAGACCATGGTCTACAAATTATGCATGCAATTTAACGGCACAGCTCGACATGTGCAACAAATCATTTCCCTGCAACTACATGACCAAACTTCAGTCTCACAAAAAGGCATGCAGAGTAAAGTACTGTTTAACATGTCATGTTTAACAAAACGCATGTAACGTGTATGTAAAGTAGTGCAGCAACCTCAACTGCCATTGCTCCAGGGATAGGTAGCTGTCTATGTAAACGTTTCTCACACCACCATTTAGTGCAGTGCTATGTGACAAATCATTAGATGTCGTCACTTCTCCCCAGGGGGGAACCACTTCCCATGAGGCCAGGGAGGGGAGGTCTCTACACAACAGTACCCCTGTGGGTGGAATAATGAGGGGGGATCTCATGGGGAGAGACCCCCCCTGGGAGAAGAATAACCATCTAATGTGTAGCCCTTATGGAAATATCACACACTCTAGCCTATTCTTCCTCTGCTAATCTCTTTGTAGAGACTAGACCTATGCGGTGTTGTAAGGTAGACTACCTCAAGGTCCTGGAAAGTACTCAGATGGAGAAGAGCATCAGGGGCATAGCTACCTCAAGTACTGGGAAGAGGTGGGACACAGGAACAATGAAGAACAATGCTAGGAAGGAACTGCAGTGTTATAGAATTTGGCGGAGGTGTGGTCCCGCTTACGCGATAAAGATCAAAGAAGGATTGCCTCTCGGGAAGATGTAGCAAACCAGGATGAGAGACTGTGAAGCCCGGTAAGTACAAAGGAGACACAGAGAAGGCCAGGAAAGAGCTTAGAGCAGTCCATTGCCAGAGTCAAGAGGGAAATGCGATCCCTTGACACAACAGTGTCCAAACAGTACCATGGCAGACGGTGACATGAACGCCAGAAGCAGAGTCCATACCGTCACTCCAAGATGCGGGCAGGAGATTTGCAAGGAAAAGGAACCGAGACGCGGATAAGCCCGTTCAACCCTCCAAACAGGAGAAGGACCCCAGGAAGAATCAGCCAAGCCTCCCAAGTGCTGACATGGTAACAAGAGAGGTGTGGGGACCGGTAGGGGCTGAAAGTTACCGGAGGCACAAACTCTGTACTGAAATCACAAGCAGGACTATCTTCCTCGTGTCAGTACTTGGCAAGCGAGGCAGCTAAGGGGACATAAAGAGAGGGAGAAAGAAACCTCAGTCGAGGAACCAACCCAAAAGAGTGATAAGAGCCATCTTCCTAGTGGCAGTACTTGGCAGGGAAGTGAACCAAGTGGGCTAAACCAAAGAAGAAGAGAAACAAGGGTCGAGGACCCAACCCAATAGAGTGATATGAATCATCTTCCTTGTGGCAGTATTTGGCAGTGAAGTGAACCAAGTGGGCCAAGGCAAAGAAGAAGAGAGAAACCAGGGTCGCAGACCCACATAGCACTGGGTGTTGTAGGTGTGAAACCTAATATGAAGGAGACCAGGAAAAGGGAGTCATTCCTCCTGGTTGTAGGAGAAGAGATAACTACAGGAGAAGAGAGTCATTCTCCGAATAACAGACCAGGAGGAAGGTCCAACAACCCCAGGGAAGGGAGTCATTCCCCAGGGCTAATCTGAGAGGCAAACCAAATGACAGGGAATGGGAGACATTCTCCTGCCTTATGAAGTAACTGTTAATTTCAGACTGGGGGCGTGGCTACGAGAGCCATGTAGGAGGACGCGTTCTGGAGGAGCTCCCGAGATCCTGCAACGATCCGGGCAAATATGTGCGGTACGACGGATCGCTGACCACCGACGATACACATGATGGTGTGGGAAGGTATTGGCCACGCATTGTGAACTTCTGGAGAGAATAGGATCAACGGCGACGGAGATCGGTGGCTACGAGTTAAAAGACTCCGCGAACAAAGGGCGACTCAAAATGGCCGACCAGGGCCCGGGACTGGAATAGGAGCGAGTTGAACGGTGGCCTAGCTGTGAAGGTGCACTGTACACAAACTTGCTACTTTAGCAACCGATCGATTTCCTGAGTCATGTCGAGCAGGCCGGTGCGGCCGAAGGTGAAACAGCCTACCTTAGACGATTTCACTAAAACTCCCCCGAGCCAGGACACTACCAAAAGTAAGGATGCGCTGGCTGGGAGTGGCACGACGTCTTCGTGCACCAACCAAGAAATCCTGGCGGCGATTGTGGAACTGAGGGCGGCCTGGGAATCAAAGCTGGAACTGGCCGTTACTGAACTAAAGACTGCACTGGACCGCAAGGTTGGAGAGGTCCAAGAGGACGTTAATCTGCTACGACAAGATGTCAGGGCCCTGGCGGAGCGCACGGAGTCCCTCGAAAAAGAAGTTGGCCCGAATACAGCAGATTGCGCCACTCATAAGGCCGATTTGCATGCCCTGACACAAAGGATGGGCAACCTGGAGAGCAGAGCGGAGGAGGCCGAGGGACGAGCCCGTCGCAACAACATCCGCATCGTGGGCCTACCGGAGGGGATAGAGGGCCGTGACCCTACGGATTTCATCGAATCCATGTTCTTACAGGAGATACCTGGAGGGGCCCTACCTCAAGGATTTGCAGTAGAAAGAGCACATAGAGCCCTAACTTGTAGGCCACCTCCGGGGAACCCGCCTAGGCCTGTGATCGCCAAAATCCTAAACTACCGCGACCGGGAGAGGATACTGGAATACTTCCGTAAAGGAGGGACGATCACGAGAGGAGCGGCAAACATCACGGCTTATCCAGATTATACTCTGACTGTACAGCGTAGTCGCATGAACTTTGGGTCTGTAAAGCGGAGGCTGAGAGAAGCGGGCCACAAATATATGTTACTCTATCCTGCAAAATTGAAGGTCTCCCATGCACATAAAACCTTGTTTTTTGAAACCCCGGAGGATGCTATGGGATGGCTCGATGCGCAAGGATGCCCCCAGGAATCAGAAGTTCGGCCCAGAAAGGGCTCGGAAGAGATACGGGAATCGTAAAATGGCGTCGCAAGATGGCGTGGCTCGTGGGACTTGAATATAGTCGGTGTGACACCTTCGGTAAAGAAGGTCAGATGATTGCACTATTTTGTCAAGACACTGTGAATGTTTATTTGATCGGGAGCCCTACGGGGCGATACTCTCTACCCCACAATAGTTTTAGTTGGGTGGCCGTTAGGGTGACCTCACCCTACTGGGCTCCGTTCACCGACCGGTGCTTGCGGAGCTAGATGTGGGGGTGCCTGAGCTCTGATGCTGGAGCTGGGCAGCAGTTGGGGTGTGTGATGTTGGGGAAGGCACGGGTGGGGGGAGGGGAGGGAAGTTGGGGTTTAGTTGTGTATATAGTTGAAGGGAGTTTGAGCTTATATGAGGAGTTACTGGACCGAAACGCTATCTGTGTCATGCGGGCGGTTGGGGGTCGCTACATGGGAGGCAGGGAGGAACGTACTTGCCATGGGAGACCTTAAGATTGTCACCTGGAATGTCAGGGGACTTAATAGTTATTTAAAAAGGAATAAAGTTATGTTGTACCTCAAAAGGCAGAGGATTGACATTGCACTATTGCAAGAAACACACCTGAACCGGCACAAGTTAGAACTGGTTGAGAAAAAGTGGAGTGGCATGGTGGTGGGCTCCCCGTACTCTGCCTATGCCAGGGGAGTGCTAATCTGGGTAGCACCGCACGTTCCGTTCAGAGTCACGTGGCAGGAGGTGGACACGGAGGGCAGGCTGGTTATGCTTAGAGCCCTGGTAGAGGATAGAGAGGTTTGCATTATTAACACATACGCCCCCAATCAGAATGCTGCTGCATACTTCAGGACCCTATGCACCCGTCCGGGCACATGTGTGGGGGGAGCGATCATTTGGGGAGGGGACTTTAACTGTGTTCTCGACCCAAGGGCAGATAGGTCCGATGATAGGATTGATCGGCCCACCCCAGCGGCCAGAGTATTACAGACGTTGCTGGGTGACTTTGGGTTGGCGGATGTTTGGCGACTGAAATACCCTGATACCTCGCAGTATTCTCACTACTCTGCTCCACAGCGCCTACACACGAGATTGGATTATTTCTTTGCCACGTCAGAAGTGGTGATGGCGACCACTCAAATTGAATATAAAGCGAGGGTCCTGTCGGACCACTCGCCCTTAGTGTTGACCTGGCAGTATGGCCGCCCTCGTGCACGGATACCTACATGGCGCCTCCGTGCGGAGGCGCTTAGGGACACGGTTTTTAGGGAGGACATCAGGGAGGCGATCCAGCGGTACTTTGAGGTTAACACGGGCAGTGTAGATTCGGCTGGAACACTTTGGGAGGCATTCAAGGTTGTGTTACGAGGGGACGCTATTTCCAAGTCAAAGGGCCTGCAGGGTGGGGTTCTGATGGAGCTAGAGAAGGCGGAGAGACAATTGGAGCGCGAATGTAGCAAGGCAGGAGGGGACGCAGACCTAGTACTTGAGCTGCAGCAGCGGTGTTCGGAGCTTTGGGAAAGGCTCTGTAACCTTAACTATAGGAAATATGTTGAGAGGCAGCACGCGGGCGGAGACAAAACTGGCCGCCTACTGGCATGGCTATATAAGAGAGAAACCCCTAGGCCCCCGATCAGGATGATAGTTAGAGAGGACGGAGAGGAGGTAGACACCCAAGAAGGAGTTAATGCAGCCTTCCTTGATTATTATGGAGCACTGTATGAGGACAAAGGGGGAGACTATCAGGCAGAGATCAGAACTACATTGGAAGACATAGAGCTGCCCAGGATTAGTGATGAAGAAAGAGAGGAGCTGGACGCACCTATTACACTAGAGGAACTGGATGAGGTAGTGAAGGGATTGCCCACTTGTAAGACTCCAGGCACGGACGGACTCCCGAGTGAGTTTTATAAAGTGTATGGGGCAGAGATACTCCCCCCGATGCTAGAAATGTTCAATGAATCTTTCGAGAAGGGTCGGTTACCGGAAACGCTCAGAGAAGCGCTGATAGTGCCGCTCCCCAAGCCTAATAAACCCCGACAAAGCTGTGGATCGTATAGGCCGCTGTCGATGTTGAACCAGGACAGCAAGATCCTGACGGCGGTCCTGGCCAACAGGCTACGAAGGGTCATCAGTAAACTGATACACCCGGATCAGACGGGCTATGTCCCCAACAGAAACATAACTCACAATCACAGGCGACTTCACCGGGTGATTGAAGAGGGGAATAGAAGTGATGAAGAGATGGTGGTGGTGTCCCTAGATGCAGTTAAGGCATTTGATTCAGTGAGGTGGCCGTGGTTGCTGGCGGCCTTGGAGGGGTACGGGTTTGGGCCTGGCTACGTGAGGTGGGCGAAACTGCTGTACAGCGAGCCACTGGCCAGGGTGCGCACGGGATCTGTGATATCCAAAAGGTGGCGACTTAGCAGAGGCACCAGACAGGGATGCCCCTGGTCCCCGATGCTGTACATATTGGCCCTGTAGCCCCTGGCGGTGTACCTCAGACAACAATATGACTTGGTTGGCATCGAGGTGGGAGGAGAGAACCATTTGATATCCCTATATGCTGACAACCTGTTGTTGTACCTGAAGTATCCGGAGGAAAACCTCCAGTACATTTTAGAGGTCATGGAAAAGTATGCGGAGTTGTCCGGCATAGCGGTTAATCCCAGTAAATCGAGCATGTTCCCGCTGGGGAGCTTCATTGGGGTCCCTCTGGAACGGTTGCCGGTGTTGCCCGTGCCCTGGGCAACTGAGTCTTTCCGCTACCTCGGAATTGATGTATATCATGCTGTGAAGGAAGAACACTTGCACAATACCGAGGCAGCGGTAAAGAAAATCCATGATAGTATGCGGTTTTGGGAGAAGCTGCCGCTGGCAATGGTGGGCCGGGGGGCGATGCTTAAAATGGTGGTCCCGCCCAGACTTTTGCACTTTTTCAGCAATATACCATACTTGATACCCAGGAAGTTCTTTGTCAAACTTGATAGTGTATGCAGGGACTTCCTGTGGCACGGCATCCGCAACAGGGTAGCCTTGTGGAAACTCCAAAATTTCCACGATAGGGGAGGCATCAAGCTGCCGAACTTTGAGGCCTATTATGTGGCCAGCCAGCTGCAATACGTGACCAAATGGCTCTCTGATGAGGAAACTCCTGAGTCTAGGCTGGTTGGGAGGGACTGCGCCCCGTTTTATCTAAAGGAGGTTGTCTGGGTCCCTAGGTCGGACTTGCAAGGACGCCCATGTATGTTGCTGTTGGGGTGGAGAATTTGGCGCAGAATGTGCCAGTTGATTGAGAGCCCGTGCCCGTGTTCCCCGCATGTGCCACTGGTCGCCCTAACTATGGGGGACAGCCAGCTCAGGAAAATTATCAGGACATATTGGGAAACGGTTGGGCTGGCCACATTGGGAGACATATGGCAGGATGGGGCCATTAGAGAATTTGTAGACCTGGGTGAAGAAACAGTGCTGCACGGGGGCCAATATGTTACATATCTAAGGCTGGTACAGATCATCCGCAAGACTTGGCCGGAGACGGTGCTAGCGGAAGATCCGGACGCACTGATCGGAACGATATATGATATATCAGAGGGCGGGCATGAGATCTCTAGATTATATGAGGTGGTGATGACCCGGGTGGGGAAGGACTTGATGGATTTGAGGCTCAATTGGGAAACGGAAGTGGGGGCACAGATGACTGATGGGATGTGGGAACGGGCCATGGGATACCATAAGAAAGTGTCCAGGAATGCTAGATTGCAGCAAATACAGCTGTACATCACGCACAGAGCATATATGACCCCGAAGAAAATAGCCAAGTTTGCGAGCGCAGGTAGACAAGCATGCCCGAAATGCGATGAAGAAGACGCAGGCATGACACATATGTTCTGGTCCTGCCCAGTGATTGAAGGCTTTTGGGGGGAAGTGGCACAGAAATTAGCAGATAAGGGGGTTCTGCTACGCATTGACACGGCCTGGGCCTGCCTCCTGGGAGGGTTCCCTAGACCACGGAACACCAAACATCTCGGGAAACTGAGAGACCTGGCGTATGTACTTGCTAAGAGAAGGATAGCTATGAGTTGGAAGCAACGCCATGGGCCAAGAATAGAGATATGGTGGCGGGACCTGCAGAAGTGGGCGGAGGCTGAAACGGTGGTATGGCAGGAAGCGTGTGGTAATTGTGGGGAGGAAGAAGTGGGCAACCTGGCGGCTTGGAGAATGTTAATTACGGGACTGTTTGGCACGGAGATGGACCCTGCTGCTTCCGAGAGGGGCGACGCCCGGCCCCACCAAGTGTACACAGAACTGTAAGGTTGATAAGCTCTTGGGGGGAGGGGGGGGGTTTGAAGTGCAGTAACATGGCATTAATTGATGTTTACAGTTTGTAATGTATAATGCTGCAAGTTTGGTTTGCATTGTTTTATTTTGAAAATAAAAAATATTTAAAAAAAAAAAACTGTTAATTTCAGACTGAACGCCAGGAGAAGAGAGGCATTCTCCTGGGCCACCAAGGGGACTTGGTGTTGAACTTGGAAAATAACCCAGGAGAAGGCAGGCATTCTTCTGGGATAAGCACACTGTTTCATTATTTATTAGTTTATAGTGTAAGGTCCAGAAGTAGGGCTCTCTTGACACAGGACAGTGGACACTTTAACAGACATCCTGACAGTGACCGACCATAGATCTTTAGTTGAGGCAGGGATACCCCTCTTAGAAATAGGAAAAGGTGGACTTTCTCTTGCTTTACCTTTTCTAATAAACGTCTATAGCCCCCAATATGCCACCTTTGTGTCACAGTCCCCCTTCTACACCCTTACAGACTCCAAATTGGTTTGTGGAGTCTCATGCCAAATTTGGCCCTCAAGCCAACAACCCAGCACATATTCCTGCTAAATATAACATTACAGTGCTAGTCATCACTGTCAAGAAACTGTCATTTTCCTGATATATATATATTGACAGTACAAGAAAGAAAGAAGGGAGGGAGCACTATGGTTCCCTGCACAATAAACCTACTCAGCCACTGATGTTTTGTGCTTTTCACAGGGAGGATGGCTTAGCTTGCTCTTCTGAACCAGTGCAGGTGTTATCAATCAGTGATGATTCTGCTGCAAGGACCTCTGGTAGCTGTAGTAATCAGGTTAGCATGGAACCCACTCACACCCAGACCCACAGTGGGGAAGGGACGGGGGAAATAGCCCACAGTGTGGCACTCCAACCCTGGTACAGCATCCTATGAGACTCTGAAGCTCCCACCCTTCAGAAATCCATGAATATTGACAGTACAGGAAAGAGGGGGGTCATCTGGTTCCCTGCCCAGTAAACCTACTCAGCCACTGATTCTCTCCTCTTACTGGTTTCTCTGCTCTTCACATCGTCAGGGAGGCAGTCTTTGCTTGCAGCTCTCAGCCTGTGCAGGTGTTTTCAATCAGTGATAATTCTGCTGCAAGGACTTCTGGTAGCTATATAAATCAGTTTTGCAGGGAACCTGCTCACACCCAGACCCACAGTATATATATATATATATATATATATATATATATATATATATATATATATATATATATATATATATATATCGAAAAGGAAAACAGGGGAAAAAGCTAATCAAAGCTTTTTTAGGCGGCACTCTTCTCCCAAGTAAAAATGCAACAGATGCAAAAAAGGATCTCCATCACACGTCCTTTATTTTTCCTGAAAAACACGGTGGACAAGCAGTTTCAGGAGAAAACAAACAAGTACGCGTTTCACCCTTCCGGGCTTCGTCGGATTGTAAACATAGAAGACAGGTATCTCCTTTTAACATTTCTCTGATGTTGTAGTCCCTCTTCACTTTCATGTGAAAAATACATTTGCGCTTAACCTGGTTAACATGGGTGCCATATTGGAAATGCTTTCCTGCAACGTGCATTATCAACTTTCTCAGACAGTTTGTGCTTACATGATTTCATCGGTTTAAGAGTTTTATTTATATGATTTTTTTGCACAACGTGACTGATGTTGAAATCAAAAATATATAAATAATCTTTGTTTGAATCCACAAATGCATATAAATTTTTGGAACACCACATCTTTTTAAAATTCTAAATGTTTAGTGTTATGATCCTTAATGACGGTTCGTAAATAACGATTCCTGCATGTAGAGTACCTTCAAGTTATTGGAATAACCAATATTGGCATAAAATATTTAGTGTTCATATTGTATTGACAATTTGGCCATGCTTTGTCCATGTCCTTCCATTGTTATTTGCTGGTGAATTATATTGGCCATAAAGTGCATAATGCTTTATCATGACCATAAAGTGCATAGTGCTCAAGGTGCATGGTGCTGGAAATTAAAAGCAATGTTATAATTTACAAATATGTTACACAATTATTAATTGTTCTCCATCATTGGTATACATATATACAATATAAGGATTAATAATGGTCTTAAATTCATTGGGCTGACATGTTAGTCTGGTTTATCCATAGTCTTTGTATGAGGAAAGAAAAAATAAATGGTATTACCCGTATTTACCTCAATAAAGGGCATTTTGCTTACTATTCATGTGGCATACAATTAGTATATAATATTCACTAATACATTCTTCTAAAAACCAGTAATGACAAAGTTCCGTAAATTTGATTGAATTTCATCTTTGCCTTTCAGAACTAGTGTTCAAAATATTTGATCAGTCCCTTTATGTAACTATTCGATTCTAAGGATTCAGTGATTATATTCTTTAAGAGTGCTTTCCTTAGTTGATTTTTTGTTCATCATATTTCCAGGATCTGCGCAATTAGAAAATGCAAAGGTATCTGAGACATGGACTGATAGATGCTAAAATAGAGACCTGTGATTGCTGCATATATTACAGTGTTTTTAGGAAAGCTCCTTGAAAAATTAAAACCGTATATTTTGCAAAGTTATATACAAAATGTAATACTTTTTTAAAACCAAATATCTAGTTCAAGAAAGGATATTATGGATACATATAGGCAAAAAATGGGAAGACATTTCTAAACACAGCTTGTTCCTAGAATGTTCTATTCTCCAACAAAAGTATAGAGTTCTTCGCCTTTGTTGTGGCCTCCCTGGTTCTTAGTATGGTAATCCACAATGTATTTGCATTCAGTTTGTCACAATTTTCTTTCCCGATTGCCACCTCTCGGATGTGGGGATATTTTGTCTATTCCAAAATATTTTAAAGAAGATATATCCCGATTGTGCTTTTCTTCAAAATGTTTTGCGAGAGGATAAAATGGATCTTTGTTTTTAATGGCTCGGAGGTGTTGCAACACGCAGAGTTTTACTTCCAACTTTGTGCCCCGATATCCCAGAGGTTACAGTCACATGTAATTACGTACACAACGTAAGATGTTGAAAAGGTAAAGTGTTTATTTATTGTTACCTTTCTCTGTGTCCGAGGATGTATATAATGTTTGAGAGAAATCCCATGTTTGCAAGCTTTGCACTTGGTACATTTATAGAACCCCTTTTGGTTGCTTGCTAACCACTGTGTTGTAGATTGAACAGGGGTTACAAATAGACTTGGCGACAATTCTGATTGTAATGATTTGGCTTTTCTGAATGTCACACTTGCAGTTGGCTGAATGTACTTTTTTATGTCCAAATCTCTCTGTAATAGTGACCAATGTTTGCCCATAATTTTTTTTAATTTCTCTGGCCCCGTTGTTGTACGTTGTGATAAACCTTATATTATTAGATTTAGTGACCTGTAATTTCAATTGGCTTTTCTCTTTGTTTTTTCTTAAGATAGCCCCTCTGGTTTGTTTGGCACATTGGTTAAATGCGCTATTGATTGTTGACTTCTTATAGCCTCTTGCTACAAAGTTGGCCGCTGTTCTGATTGCATTTTCTTCAAATGTTTTACTCTCACTGCAATTCCTTTTCATTTGCAGGAATTCACCGTATGGTATACTGTTTTTGAGGCATCTTGGATGTGCACTGTCTGCATGGAGTATGAGTTGGTACTTGTTGGTTTTTGGTATGTTTCCGTAGTAATCACTCCATCTTTAATCTTAACTTTAATGTCCAGAAATACCACTTCTGTTGGATCATGATGTTGGGTGAATTTGAGATTGCTGTCCTGTGCATTCAGGGTATTGAAAAAAACATATATATATATATATATATATATGCCCTCCTTCTGAGCTTCAATTGTACATTCATAACTGACAATTAACATTTATTTTCCAAAGCTATTAACAGCCTTCTGATTGACACTGCACCAGCCCCACCAGTCTCTTCAAGGCAATGGATAATTGCCAGACTCACTCCAGCCCAGCCCCATCAGCCCTCAAAAAGACCCAGACTCTAACACTTTACAGAGGCATGTAAGAGACTCTGGGCCTCATTACGAGGTAGGAGGTAGTGATGGTGCTATTATCACCATGACTACCCCCTTACCGCATTCCGGGTCCGGGTTCTCGGAATTGGGACTTACCGGGTCATTCCAACCTTGGAGGACCTGGTAAGTCACCATTCTGAGAACCATTCCCTATTCCCATTCGAGCCCCCATAGGGCTCAATGGGAATGGGGATGGTGCTAATAACGGGCCCGCTAATAGCGGGCCCGTTATTAGCTCCCTGGTCCCTTAGCGGGTCCCGCTAAGGGACCTCGTAATGCGGCGGTAAGGGGTTAATGGCAACGGCACCCTTACCATTGCTGTTAACCCCTTACCGCCGACCTCGTAATGAGGCCCTCCGTCTCAAGTTAGAAACTGCCTTCTCCTCATGATTGCAAAAGCAATCCTGATGGGGTATGTAAGGGAGGTATGGTATCAAGAGTAAGACAGACACAAGTGACCACAGTTCAAGGGAGTTTATTGAACTTCAAACAATCCTAAATCTAAAGATAGAGCAAGCTATGACCATCAAATAATAATAACACAGTCCTAGTAGTCACTTAAGGAAAAAAGGAATCCGAGCAGGGATGATTTACGTTGTAATGTTTGTCAAAGTCTTTCTTCCATCCCTTCCTGATGAAGTGGTGAAATCCACAAAAGCTCGCAAATATCTCCCTATCCATAACCTGAAAACAAATGTATTTAATGTTAAAGTCTACAAATGTTGAAAATGCCAATGTCTACAAGATTACAAATAGTAATCTCAAATCTATTTTAGAATTATAAACACATCCATAAGAATATAAGAAGTCTAAATCTCTTGAAACCACAGAGCAGAAGGCACTAGCTTACTCGTTGTAGCATCTCTGGAAGTCTGAATGAAACCTGCACCACACTGTCCAAGGCTGAGGGTAAGCTGGGTGTCACCTTCATGAAGGGAGTAGGCTGACCACCACATTGCATTCCTGTTTTAAAAACTACATAGGATGATCCAAACACTAGAACCCTGAATGCAGGTATGAGAGTGAGCTGGGCATTATTTCTGGATGTAGAGCTGAGAGTCAGAAGGCCACTGTCTACTGGATGTACAGAGAGAGATGAGTAGTATATTGTTGAGACTGAGAAGGCATGAAGGATGCTGAGTGCTTTATCCCTGAGACTAATCCAATTATAATAGAGGTCCACATATTGAGGAAATTGTTATTGACAACAGTGACTAGAACCCTACCTCCTTTTGCAATCATGTTAATTTAATGGATTTCTTCTATTTCTGCTTCCATATGTGGGATTCACTCTGGCGTCTCGTTCGTGGACTGTTCTGACAATAGGTATGCAAATCTCTCCATCCATACAGGCTTCTTGCTAGGGGTTCCTATGGATAAGTAAACTGAGGGTTGACATGATAATGATAGGTAA
Source organism: Ambystoma mexicanum (assembly GCF_040938575.1). Classification (NCBI taxonomy): domain Eukaryota; kingdom Metazoa; phylum Chordata; class Amphibia; order Caudata; family Ambystomatidae; genus Ambystoma; species Ambystoma mexicanum. Next base: position 508,689,276 of record NC_090935.1, read on the forward strand.
TGTCAGTGCGGGTCCCCAAATGTACGACTCTTTAGTCATATGTGGAGTCCAAGTGACTTCTCAGTCTTCAGCATGTGAGTAGACCTACTCAGCCCACAGTAAAGCAACAGTGCCTATGGATCCAGATAGCAACAGTGCCTATGGATCCAGATAGGTAGTTGATGGCAGTCCAGAGAGCAGTTGTTCTGCATTCTTTTCTAGCCTGATGTTTGGCTTGCAGGCTCTCTGCTTCCAGTATGAAGTTTGTTTGCATGCTCTTTGAAATTTATTGCCATTTCCAGCTTAATGTTGTTGCTTGCAGATTTCTTACATGTAGAAACATTTTGATAATTCAGACGGATAGATTTTGTAGGACACCTGATTCACTATCAAGGAATTTTGATAATATATTTTCTTTTGCCATTACAAATACCCAGGTCCATGATAGTCTGCTGTATGTTTCCAGTATTATTTCATACAATTGTTTAAAACATAATTCTAGTAAGGGGTTCACTGGTGAGTTAGAGGAACAGTCTGGATGCGGTCGCCCGCTATCTAATGTGTTGCCCAGTGGGTAGAATGAGCAAGATCCCTCAGGAGTGTAACCCAACAAAGGTGCAGAATTACACCCAAAGGCTATTAAAGATCTGTTACCCAAAGCCACTTAGTAAGATAACCCCAGGGAGTCCCAGGAGAGCCCAGGTACAAATCTCCTACACACACTGGTGTGAGAGTAGTGACTCTTTGATATCCGGAGTGCATTCGGAACAGACTCTGATGCAGATTGCCCACACAGAATCCATGCCAGGTATTGTGCACAGGAGACACTTCAAGACTGCCACAGCATTTAGAAGACCAAGCTTGAGGCACGGGCATTAGAAGTTCCTAAACTCACAGAGCGAGGAGCAACCACGAACCCTGCGGCTGGATGGAGAATCTGCGAGAGGCAGAAGGTTACTTTCCCATGGCCTTGGGATGCTGCAGGTGGCTGATCGCTTCCAGCAAGGATTCCAAAATGGCAACGATAGTACAGGCCACATAAAGATGTGGATAGTGTAAAAGAAGGCATGGTTTCAACAGTAAATCACATACAAGTGACCACACTTTAAGGGTTTTTATAGAACTTCAAAAAGGGTTGCAAAAACGCCTATCTAATCCCAAATCTAAAGAAGGGAGAAAACTATGACCATCAATTAATAATAATGCAGTCCCAGTGGTGTCTTGTCAAAATTAAAGGGCCTATACTAATAAACATATTGCCAATCCTTAACTCTAAATACAAATAATGTGGGAAATAATGTTGTGTAAAAGAAAGAAGTGTTCAAGAAATGATATGTCAAGATATTCAGGTCGTTGGCTTCCCTGCACCATGATTTCGGCCCGGGACAAGGCGACAAACTCCATTTTAGCACAAGTCTTTTTGCCTTTCAAAGTCTCTTCTTTCAGAGGGCCTGATGCGACAAACAAACAATACGTTCCTTTCCTCTTAGGATTTCACATGTAGTCAATTTCTTAGTTGATTCACTATTCACCTCAGATCCCCATCAGCCGGGCTCAGATCCCCTTTAATACAATGCTTGTTGTATTTCCAAGTATCCAATTTCTCTGGTGTTTCATGATTCACCCTGATCCCTCTCAGCCAGGCTCAGATCTGTTTCAACACATTGTTAAATCAGTCTCCCTCCGCCAGGCTCCGACCAATTTTAATTCACTTTAACAAAATCTTGCTTTAACACAAGCTTTCAATTGATCTCCCTCATTCGGGCTCGGACGAACGTTATCTACTTTGTTACTGCATCTACATCTAAAATGTTCGATTGTGCGCAGGATTTTGCTTGACCCGTTGCAAGACCACTACGATTCACAATCCTTTGCCACTCTTCCGCTTTTGCCACCTCTCAGTTGGATAACTTACAGAGACCTTCGAATGAGCACACACGCCGTGCCGGACCACTCTGTGAAAAGTATTGTATCTTGGTTTCACAGATCAATCACTCATTTGTTGTTCAATTTTACTTGTGTTGGTTATCACGTGCGTTTTATACACTGTTCGCTTCAGTGCTCAGCATACCATGTTTCCTCTTGCAACCTTGGCTTCAAACAGACTGGTTTGGTATCGACCTCCCCATCTCACTGGCTGTGTGGATTTCGCTGGCACTGCTTTACTGTGGGAGCCAAGGACAGTACCCCGGCAGCAGGCGTTTCTCCCCGCCTTGATTATCTACGCGGAGGGCTCCGAGTACCTCCGACACACAATGCAAGATTATTCAGGTTGGTTTCCTGGTCTTCGTTTTCTATTCTCAAGGCTTCATGAAATTAACGGTTGCTTGTCTAAAAGGTCAAGGGCACTTTCCTCCCCGGGATCCCCTTCTGTTTCACCATTTTTTTCCTTGGGTTAAACTGCCATCTTGAAACTGCTGTTTCCTCGTGTGCTTTGCCTCGCTCAGAGTGGGCTCTCGTGCTCCGCCTTTTATCCATGTGGGGAAGTGTAATGGAAGTCACATGTGCGTGATGGTCAGGAATTGCTTAAACCTGCCTGACCATTTCATTGGAACATGTCAGGTATACGGCTCGGGTGTCAGTCCATTTTCTCTAATAGCGAGCTGTCCGTGAGAAAGTGTTTGTGTTGTGAAAGGGGGGTGGGTTGAGTTCCCAAGTATCCGACCTGATAGAATGTGGTAAAGGTGTCACAGGGAACGGATGCCGCGTCTCACCATCTGGTGTCCCGTTCCCACTCCCCGAAGATCCCTCACCCATGTGATCCTCCCACACTGGTCCACCCCCTGGAACTGGATGCAAAAGCGATGGCCTTGTCCTGGCCACCTAATCGCGAGGGACTAGCGGGTGAGACACCTTCATGTTTCTCACAACAGAATAGGTGAGGGAGAAGTCCGCGTTAGACAATGCAGAGGGTTTCAATTGAACTATATTTGAATATCTGTTAGAGGAAACAGAACATCTAAGTGAATTCAATGGCCTAAAACAAAAACACAGTAGCCCTAATCAAGCCTGTGGACTGACACACATACTAAAACCACTGGAGAACTATAAAATATACAGGCCTGCTTCAGGGAGGAAGATATAGAAAGAAGACCAGAAGGAAGCCAGGGGAAACTACTATCTGGGAGGAGGTGGTACAGATAATGGTAACCGTACGCCAGAAGCTCTGGAAAAAGATTGCTTAGGGAACTGGCCAACCAGAGGGAAAGTTGAATCAGGGGATGTCCCTTGATGAGCATTGTGAATCCAGAGGTGAATCTAAAGGCCATGTACTTCTTAAAGTCTTACCAGAGAAGAGACCCCAATCAGGAAGGTACATTCATTTGTGGCCGATTTGAGTCTACAAAAAACAGTGGTCTGTGGGAGACCTACATTGAATGCTGTAAAATCCAAGATCTGGGAGAGGCATATAGCTGTATGTTACAAGGCTGGGATCAAGCCCAAGAACACAAACCAGAGAGACCTGAAACCTGGGAGAGTTTGCTTGAGGCATCATGAAAGCAAGAACACTGAGCAGGGTACGCTGTGAGTTAACCCTGGAAGCTCCTTCCCAGGAGAAACATTCTGTTTTATTGTGGTAGACTAGGCTTGCTCTTTTGAGAATAGTATTTATAAACTCTTTTGTTGTCCATTCCTTTGAACATTTCTGTTTTAGTCGGGTAGCCAAGAAGCTACAGAATTGTTAAGCTTACGATTTGGAACATTTCTGTTGGCCACTTCATTGAACGTTATTTTGTAGGTTAAGTTATCCCTGCAGCGACAGGACTCTTAAGCTTGGGTGAAGACTTTAATACATTTATTTTTTGGCAATAAACCTTTGTGATGTTGAGCACCAGGAGAAAAATCACTGTCTGTTGTCCCATAGCTGACACTGTGTGCTTTACGAATTAACTTACTATTTGTAGACATTTCCCAAGTCCCCACAGGCATTTGGTACCGTTACCAGAATACAGATTTTAAAAAACTTTCTTTTGAACCATGTTGCTCTAGTGTCATTATGACACTGCTCAGCCATACTACAGCCATACTACATGTTTGTCTCTAAAGTCTGTTTCTTATAATGCCAATTCCATTCCGCTGTAATGTCTCTCTAAGTGTGTATCTAGGCCCCTCTGCCAAGTTGTATACTACAAATTCCAGTCCATACTTTTCTTGGAGCCATTTCATAGATTATCTGCCAGCCTTCACTCTGCTTCATGAGATGGTCTCAACCCATGCTCTCTTGTGACTTGTATCTGTTTTAGTGGGCTACTACATTTTTGCAGGTGTGCTAGTGAGCAATCACTTCATTCTAGCGTGCACATGGAGAACCATTTCTCTCTCTACACCAGAGATGCTGAGGTCCTGTGAAAGGCCAAATGGCTGTAATAGAATCGTATGGCCTTTATGAAACTTTTTCCAAGTGTGGCCACACTAGCCCAAGAAAAACTAGACACTTTCCATGTCTAATGTGTGTCTCGTTCATTACTACCTCTGTCACCATTATTGTTGGCACCAACATATGCCTGTCTTGTATGCTTTCTTCCTTTATTATAAACTGTGTCTGCCATTAGGAACAATTTCATTATTTCTGGATGCCTGTCTTCTCTCCCTATGCTGTGTCGCTGGTATTTAGGCAGTACGTGATTATTTTGTATACAAAAATGAAGAATTCGTAATACTCGTAACCAAACAATCCCATACATCACCCCGTCCGCTATACATCACCCCGCCCGCTATCAACCCATCCTCCATCCCCCTACCATCCAAACTTACCTCTGCGGCTCACTTACCTGCTGTACATCTGCACAGTTCTTTCCCTGTGATGCGAGTTCCGCCTCCCCATTACGAGGTGCAACCTCCACCGCACGCAGGGTGCTTTTTTTGTTTTGTTTTTTGTTTTTGCAAACTTTATTTGTCCCCCGCTTTCCTTTTTATCAAAGCGGGGGACACCCGTGCAATACCCGAATTCCATTAATTTCGGGTAAGGGGAGCGGTGAACACTCCCTCCCCTGACTCGACATTTTCTTTTCCGTTCTTTTTTACAGTGCTGAATTCAACGTTTTCTCCTATTCGATTATTTTTTTTTCTATTTTTTTCAGTGGATACCTTGTCATTCATAGCTCTTTCCAGCCATATACTTCAGTCAAGTCCTTAGCTCAGGTCAGTACACCTGCATTTTACAGTTACATTGGGTATAGCAAGGTACACAACAAATACCCCTCATCCCGAATTTCCATGTTGAATGCCTGTCTGACCCTTTTTCACCGGAGTCCTTACACCAGGTAAGAATCATAAATATACTCATCAAGGTGTGCATGATGTCATCAAGGAAAAGAGATGTGTGTTCATCTCAGATGGTATAGAACAGGCAGTGTCAGTGCTGGTAGAACACATTAAGTAGTTCATTTCTACACATACAGCCACATGAATGACGTGATCCCTGAATTGATTTCTGATGTCCTATGTGATGGCACAATGTTTTATGCACAGGATATCAGTCACATTTGCTTGTGTGATGCATTCACTAAGCATGTCACTGGAGATGATATTTGGGACACTATTAGGTCAGCAGCACATTGTTGGGTGTAAAATCGTCTGCATTCCATGACATCCAGGACTTTAGATGGCTTTTTAGTGATGAAGGTGTTTTTGTTTAAGTTAAGGATGCTGAGATTTTGAGAAGAAGTCAGTATTTCTGAGCAGTTGATGTAAATGTGGATATTGCACCTTGCGCTATGGGTCTGTGTATACCCATCATAGGGTGCGTGTTCTGTGGTAGTGTGTTGATTTGTAAACCCTGAATTTGGAAGCAAAGTGTGAAGTTCCAGCTTGGGCCGGCCTGAACCCTGTGGAAATGTGGTGGTCTCGCCCTCAGCGAGAATAACGACGCAGACACGGAGCAGGTCTGTAACACAATCAACTTTATTTTAACCTGGACGTAACTGCCCTTGCCCCAGCCCCCTTCCCTGACGCCAACGTCACTTCCCCCTCCATGTTCTGGCCCAAACAAGGGCCATCCCCCTTAATGATGTGGGAGGGCTACCGGTCACGCAGGCGACATGACACAAAGCAAGTGTTTAACATGAATTAAGTAATGTAGTTTGGCAAATATATATTTGGAGCCGAATGTTGGGTGCTCCATCCAATCTATGACTCAATTTCCCAAACTCCATTCCAATTGTGAATATCTTTTTATTTTAATTTTATTTATTGTGTGATTTAGCTTTGTCCAACAAAACTTAACACACCTATATTGATCAGCGATAATACACATTCCAGACAATACATATCGTACAATTGTGAATATCTATGCTGCTAAACTGTATTTCTTTTAGCCAAACACTATATGTCACAGCATGTTTTCTGCCCACGATTAATATGAGTCCCCTGTGTGTATGCACAAGATGACTAAATATGACTAAACTATATTGTCACTATTTGGCAGAATGTCATAGGGGGACATCTTGAATCCCATGCCTCATGGGGCGTCACAATCAATAGTTACGCATTGTACACTTGGCTGCCTATTGGTGGAAGAACTTTGGCTGTTCCTTAGTATTGCTTATAGTTATGTACTCCGTAGTTAAACAATAAATAACCAATTTCAAGCTGATTCATGTTTGAAGCAGTATATTGTAACGTTTGGTAATGAATGAAAACATTTGAAATCGTTTTGCAGTGAGTATTTTGAAACGTCTGCTTCAGATCTATAATTACTATAGGCTATTGCAATTAACTAAAAAATAAACTGTTTAAAATGATCCATGATCAAAGATAGAAAAAAGGTCTCGCCACATGCTTGTAGCCCAGCATTTCATGTGTAGCTTCAGATATGTCAAGGGATTGAGAAAACAGAGAAACACAAGGTACACACTTCCAAAGTTTTAAGTGAAAAAGATTCCACTCTAACGTCCATTTGACCACAATGCAGAATTGTGATGATTTAAGTGTATAACCCAAATATTAAAAACAATAGTCTCTATCTTATTAATAAAGTTTGCTTTCCAATGGAAAAGCAGCCTTCAATTTAGAATGTGTTCATAAATACGAGCAAAAACAAATAAGTTAAAGGTTATTGTATACACTTTCGTATTAGACTTGTCTAACAGGTACAGTGTGTTCTTCAAGCTTACGCTTTGCAAATGGCAGTCCAAATGGGACGGGTATGGCCAGACGTTGGTCCGGAGCCTGCTGTGCCTAGAGACCAAAACTAGGCCGACCCGATGATGCCTAATGAAGCTCAAACTTGTATGAGAATGCGGACAGTCTTCTGCGGAAGGAGCGTGACCAAGCAGTTTGGGGAGGACCGCCTCTTTCCAGCTGGACCAAGCCTAATTTGTGTGGGGCCTTTCCCCTCCTGTAATGGCATGGAAAGCTGAAAGAAAACGTTCTGGAGGATACCCAAAGCTATGTACATTTTTATGAATAATTCAAAACCTCCTAGCCCATCAAGCTTCAGTTTGGGACATTTCGCTCATAAGGCATTTGAAAAAAAGGTAGTGCCGGAGAGGAATAAGTCATATGGCCACAAAGTCTACAGCAATTTAAGTTACTATTTCTGAGTTTAAAAAAAAAAAAGGTAATAAGGGGAGGGAGGAAGAAATCGTAGTTTACTATTATTAAACACACCTTGAAAAGTAGATACATAGTTCCAAAATCTTAATATTAAAATAAGAAATACAATATATTGGATCAGATGTATGACATAATCTGGTGCTACTATCCGAGGGTTGCACAGCACCCGACTGACCTGATGCAGAGAACCATAGACACTCTTGGACAGTCAAGTAATCTCTTTCTTGACACATGTAAAACTGAATTCTTTCCCTGATATCCAGAGGAAATCCTCTGATGGTGCTGGACCATCCATACGCCCTCAACCTCTGAAATCGGGGGACTTCTAGAGAGCTGTGCACGGAGGATCTTACAGGCCTCACTGCTGCTGCCACGCAAATCCCCATTTCACGTAATCGGGCCGATTGCCATAAAGGGTTTTGTGGATTAGTATTAAAAGATGTAACCTTGGATCAGGAACCAGTACAGCTTTCTTAGCGCAGGGCGATATTTGTGATTGTTTGTTGGTATTTGTAACCACACGTGCAGCAGCATTTTTAAGAATTTGAAGCCGGCTAATTGACTGCTTTGTCAGACCCTCATAAAGGCTATTTCAATAAACAAGAATTGTAACCATTATGGATCTAGTTAAGGTGGCACTATGATCTGGAAAATCAGTGCTCTAATCTGTCTCACAATCATCAAGAACTTGATAAGCTAATAATATGGGAGGATGAAGATAGCAAGGAGTAAAATAAGTATGCCTAGTGATTTAGCTTGGTCAAGAACCTGAACTATGCATTCAGATTCATCCAGAGCTACGAACCGGGACTGTTCCAATGAATGAAGGAATAATTATCTTCCTAACTATTAACTCTTTCATTTATCCAGTTTGTCGGTCAAGATATGTACCACTAAACTAAGCACCTAGTAAGACAGAAAATAAACCGCCTGATTGCCTAGTATTTACTAATAACCTCCTTCTGTTTTGTTTTTTTGTTCACTATCTGAGAGATCATGAGTGAATATTTACTACTGAGGTAATGGCAAAAACGTATTACCAAGGGGTTAAAGTGCAAGGAATGCACAAGATAATATCCCTACAAACTTGTACTGCACTTCCTCAATATCCAAGTACTATTTACCTTACATCCAGAGGGCTTGAATCAGGGGCGTTAAGAAATGCTGTTACCTATGACAAGCAGAGGCAAACCTGGAGACCATGAAGAGCCTGCATGCCTGAAGAAGGACGAGCATGTGCAGGCGAAAGGGAGAAACAGTAATTCAGTGTAAAGCTGGGGAGCTTGTGTCATAAGAAGGCAGGACATATGGATAAGGGATGGGCCAGCAAAAGGCAAGGAAGGGCAAAGCTGGAGACCATTAAGGGGCTGCATGTCCCAAGAAGGCACAACATGAGCAGGCTATCAGACCGGGACTAGGTGGCCACACCCCTTGTCATTTCATAGCTTTAGGAACTAGCTTCAAAACTATACAAACATGTTTTACAGTGATACTAGAAGTCCTACCATAGTGTTTAAACGTGTAGAGTTAGGGGTAGAAATCCGTCAACCCCTTCTTACCCAGTCTATCACCCCATGTGCAGAGGATAAGGCATCCTGCTTCTGGAACGTCATTCCTAACATTAGATAGGGATTGCATATCTGACTTGGCCATGCTTCACTCATCAGGTCTTGCACACATCTTTCCAAGTAGTGCTAGCACAAAGCAACACCTAGTAAGTTGTCCGATGCACCGCGATCTTCGATAATTTTGTATCATGGAACTGCCTATCATATCTCCCCAACCACCCATCTTTCACTTTCAGGATGCTTTTCTTAACCTTCCCGAATTCACAGCACCCCCTTTACATCAAGGAATGGTGCACTCGTCTTTGGAGGAAATACGGGGGGCATATGGAGTGATCCACACTCCACCTTTTATCTTTCCTGCTCCCAATCTATCCATGAAATACCCCCTGCAGTGCTTCATTATCATTCGGACAATGAAGACCTGAAGCTGCCTCAATACCAGGCAGGGAGGTGGAGAAATTTCATTTTGGCCTGTGGCTGCGTTTGCTGTTTGGGAGGAGTTGAAGGCTTGTGGAAGACACTGGGGTAGACTTCTAAGAGAAATTAACAGGGATACTGCCGTCTGCCTCCATCGCCTGATGAATGCTTGCCAAGTTCTCTTTGTATTTCCGTGATGGGCAAAAGTCCCAGCTGGCCACTGAGTACAGCACCTGAGCAATTTCAAGTGAGGTTTGGGACTGTTCTCAGCCTGCAAATCAACATTCTACGCAAGGTGAATTGGTCAGACGCATTTTTCAAATTTCAGGCAGCACTTTTTCTGAACCAAGAGTTCATGACTTGCATAACCCCTAACATTGCCCTTATGCAAATGAATAGATTGTCCAAGCAACACTCCAATCGTTTGCCAATTTCTAAATCCTTATTGCACTTGGTTTATTTGAGAAAGGGAGCGAGAGAGGGAGCATGGGGGTGCAAGGGAGACAGTGGTTTGGCAGTAACAAAGCGATAAAGGGAAATGTGATCTGTCTTTAGAGGCAAGGGGTAGGAGCCAGGGCATGAGACCATGTTTCATTGCCTTTTTAGGCTTTTTAATCACTGTATATGGCTTCTAATTCTTTTTTGTGCCGTTCATGCCTTTTTCAGGCTTTGCTGTACCATCCTATGATCTGCTATATGTGGCTTCCAGCTTGTCTGCCCCCCTCGCCAACGTGCTAATCAGAGGCTGCAGATGGGTTGATCCCAAAAGGGCTGTGTACATTCCTGACCAAGACCAAGGGGATGTTTGGATCTTTCAAAGACACCAAGCCAGGAGGCAGACTTATACCACATTCACCCATCACTAGGAAAATCCATGCCGATCTGGGAATACGTCTTACCATATGCCAGGCAATAAACCATCAAACAAGAGGTTTACCACATGTTACAACTGGGAGTGAGTTATTGAGCCATCGGGCCGCCGCACTTTTAGCATGAAATCCAGGCTCAAGCTGGCATCTTTGATTTGACTTACAAAGGACAATTAAATCCCGTAATCTGAAGCCTATGCAATGCCATGAATGAATGAGATGATTGAAAGAATTGGGATTCTATTTATATTTCAACCTCTACCTTATGTTATGTTATGATATGGAAAATCCCTCTTTCGCCAAATGACTAGGAGAAGACAGCATTTTCCAAATTCATGGTATTGCCCTTCAACTCCCAAACATCTCCAAGTAGACTCCAACAATTGATGGACCATGTGCTAAGACACCATCAACCCTTTGCTGGAATACATATAGACAGTGGCATATTTTGGAGCCTTTTATAAGGTGAATATATGATTCCATCGCACTTGACCAAATACTAAGGGCACCCTGACAATTGTCACTCTGATGAAATGACTACTACTCTGCAGGAGTACATGGATGAGTATTGTGTACAATGCCCATTCAGCCTCACACTACTACTAAACCAGTAGTGATCCCGTCATAAGGGCGGAAACAGCCCACCAGGGATAGCACGGGCTGGGTGAAGCCTATATATTCAGTAGCATTGTGAGCTGCCACAGTTGCAGCACAAACAATAGTATACCTAACCAAGCTTGTATAATAATAGGAACTTTTATAAAAACGAATTACAACAAAGACACACAAGTGTAAAGGAAAGACAGAAAATGCAGACTTTGAGAACATATGGTACCTCGGGTTGATATGGCTGGGGTGCTCGGACACAAGAGTGGAGCAACAATGGCAATAGTCAAGGATTTGTATTTTAAAAAGGCAAAGTGTTTATTTGAAGTCATTACGGTCCTTTAAGGTGGACCAGGTGATAGGGCCTCCTAAAATATCTTGAGTTAGTTGTCTTTGCTGCTTGACAGCATGAAGTCGGACTTCCTAGTGCTTTTGTGCAGTCTAGCCGGTATCGATAAAGTAGAGTCTTGTTTGTCCAGTGGTGAGCCAGCGTCAAGTCAGCTTCAAGCTGGGGCTCTCCGAGGATCAAGTCTGCACTTGAGTTTGGTTTGAGTCAATGGGTTCCAAAAGCTCGAGTGGATGGTCAAGCCAAGTCAAAACGACACATCTGTGAATTAGCATTCGAGATGGGCGAGTCAATGGCTTCCAGAGGGTCAATTTAGCTATCGAGTTGGGTTGAGACAATGCTTCTGTTGGGTTGAGGTAGTGCTAGGGAGGCAGCCAGTCGGATGCTTCCATGGAGCCGAGCTGGCAGCCAAGTCAAAGAAATTATGCCCTTCAATGTGTCGAGACGGCATTGAGACAGCATGAACATTTAGGTAAGCAGTTCAAAATCGGTAGATGGCCTAAAACAGCAACACGGATCTTGTAGCAGGTCAGACTAATCTGAGTGTTGTTGAGCTGGTTCACAAGGTGTAACACATGGTTCCAGGCCTGTGGGTTTCTGGGTTGCTGACAGGCCCAATCTAGGGTCAGACTCAGGACTTTGGTCCACAAGAATATTAGGGAAGGGAAGTAGCTGAAGCCTCACCACTTGTTATTTTGCTAAAATACCACTACCACATTTTGTCTACAAATTCCCCTTTTAGATTAGCTCCCATAAGGGAAAGCCCATAGTAATTTTTCCCTCACCTTTTCCACAAACCATGACAAGCAGGCAATTGGTTTTGAGCCTTCTGTTGAGCCCTCAAAAATTATCAGCCTAATTCATGGAATTATTTGCCTGAAAATCACAGATTTGCGCGCCTTTCTGCCCGAAAATCCCTGTTTGAAGTATGGGATTTTCCGGCAGAAAGGCGCGCAAATCTGAGATTTTCACGCAAATAATTCCATGAATCAGGCAGTCTACCTTTTATCACTGTGGCCACACGTCATCAGCTCTGTGGGTACTGTGCCCATGTCTCTGGAACTGTAATCCTACTCACTGAGCCCGCAGTCATGACATGCTTCCATGCCAAGTGTGTTCAGTACCTATATGCACATCCTATCCCCACAGTCAGAACTGTCCCCATATGCCGTGCGGTACTAACCGGCCTTCTATGTGCACACTCTGCAGGTTTCCAACTATCAAAAGGTCAGAGACGCTCATCTGAAGAGGAGCAGCATTCCAACATTGTTTAAACTCAAAGATTCACATTTCATTATTTGCCCAGGAGGGGGGCGGAGTTTACACTTACCTACAAAGAGGTGCTCTCTGTGCAATTTTAATCATTTGCATTGTGAAATGTCAAACAAAGTTATACATACAGGAGTAAAAGCATGAATGCCTTACATTTTGCTCTCCACAGTACAAATTAAGGGCCTGGCAGACAGTATTTACTATGGACTCGTATGGAATCTGCCTACTTTTTATTGGTGTATAAATCAGGTGGATTCCATGAGTCCATTGGTTTTACGCCAGCATGAACATTCTGTGCTGTCAAAAGTACTCTCAAAGCTGCTTCCAATGCAACCTGTCCGTATTACACGCGACGCGCTCTGCTGACGCTTCCTGTATCATACACTCCCACACTCGTGCTCCACAGCCCAACCGAAGGATTCTCTGAATGCCACTGCAGCAGAGTGACGTAGAAAGGCCCATATGACTATAGTATGTGTCACGTGACTCTTCCCCCCATGCATAATGATTTGAATTGTTTTATAGATCACTACAAGGGAAGCACTGGACACGCTGTGGTGGGAGAGGCAGAGTGAAGGTTTCATAAACTACTCCTGAGCTCCCACATCACCTGCACTCCACTCATACTACACCAACAGAGAAACCAAATGTCCCCTGGCTGACGGTCATCAACCTCGCACAGGTGAGGTTATTCTTCTTATGGTATGTTAAGCGTATGGGCGACTGCTCCAGAGACGTTCAGTCAGCAGAACATCTCAACACGGACATTAGTGCATTAGTAAAGACCCAGCATTCCTTACTTTAGCTGAAGCAGAGGGCGCCCAATGGAGGTGCAGCAGCTCTGCACAGGCTCTGCGTCATTTCTCTGGAGCGCATTGAAGTGTTTTGCTATCGAGGGCAGGTGCTGAGAAGAGGGTGGACTATACTGAGGTCATCTGGTGGTGGCTCCCAGCCGGCATGTGCTTTATGAATTACGCACAGTGATGGAGGTACACTGTTCTGGCAACTCGGGGTTCTGATAAATCCACTGTAACACGCTTCCCCTGATGGGTCCCCATTGTGACAAAGCTCTATGAAACCCTTTTCCATGTTCTGACATATGATGTGCCACGATCTCCGGGACACGATCTTTGCTTCCATCCGTCGCACCTTTTCTGCGGGGATGGATGAGCCGCGGCTCTTTACTGGCGCCCATACTCTACTGTCAAAATGAGAAATGTTGGGGACAGAACACTTGCCAGTTCTGCTGCTTGCGTCGTGCCTTCGTCAACAGGCTCTTGAACCGGTGTGTACAACTCTACCCTCTCTCACACAACCGGTGGTCTTGGTGAGTGCATGCAGGGGAACTCAGCAGTGACCTTTGACAAAGATACCCTGGTTAGAAATGGTCCACTCAAGCTGCTATGCAGATCAGTTGCCTTACCCGGGTATTTTATAGCCTTGAAAGGAAATCTTTCAACATCTTAAAGCTTACGAGCACAGTGTGCTCAAGAGTCTAAGTGGTTACATTGTCATCTCTGAAGGTGCGTTTATAGTTAAAGGGGGCTCTACTACTTAGTTACATACTCTCTATTCTAATGCCTCGCCTGTAAATGCAAAGACTTATTTTTGGATGCAGGTTACGGAGTGCTGCTCCCACTCAACTGCACATCAGTTTTAATCTTTGAAGCTGACTGGGGAGCGAGGATAGCTCAGGGGCAATGTGTTGCGTTTGAATCCCGATCCTGTGCTTAGAGACTGGTCTACGGTAACATACGAGTTATGAACGATGAATTAATTGATGGCCTCCCCTACTAGGCAGACACAAAAATAGCTGCATCACCATTCAGCCACTGTGCAGACTTTGCTGCCGTCTTGCTACTCTATTTGGTGCTAGTATTCTTGCTGTACCATGTTTCTGATGGGGTGGCATGAGTCCACCAGAAGGTGCATTTCACTTGCTTGTAGGCGTGCGTGCTGTGCAGTCAGAGCCGGCCTTAGGTGGGGGCGAGCCGGGCGACCGCCCAGGGCGCCACGCCCGCCAGGGCGCCATATGCCCCCACCACGCCAGCTCGGGGGAGTCTTTCAAGGGCTCCCCCGAGCTGGCGTTGTGGGAGAAGGCACGCCAGGTAGCCTTTTGCTGTTAAGAGCACCCGTCACCGCGGGTGCCTTTAACAGCAAAATGCGCCATTAGTTCCCCCACCACGCCAGCTCGAGGGAGTCTTTCAAAGGCTCCCTCTAGCTGGCGTGGTGGCAGAAGGCGTGTCAGGCGCCTCATTGTCATTGAATGAACCCGCGGCGGCGGGCTCATTCAATGATAATGGTGTGTTGCGAGGAGGTTTAAAAATAAAATAAATAAATAAAGTGGCCCCTCCTGGCACGTCCCCCATCCGCCCAGGGCGCTGCTGCCCTTAAGGCCGGCCCTGGGTGCAGTTACCCATCACTCCTGTTGCGCCATGCTCGTTGGCCGCGTTCTGATAATAGAGGCGCGTGCATGCCGCATCTTCCGTATGGCACAGCGCAGCTGTTGACATCTGGGGTTCTGCTATATATACCCTGCCCATAACAAGGGTGCTATCGTTGCGTGCCCTATTGTGCCTTTATGAGATTTTATCTCAGCAAAGTGCCGTCAGCCTCCGTGTTTCATGCACCAGAGTGAACCCTAATCACATGTTTACCACATCATGCTGTAACCCTAATCACATGTTTTACCACATCATGCTGTAACCCTAATCACATGTTTTACCACATAATGCTGTAACCCTAATCACATGTTTTACCACATCATGCTGTAACCCTAATCACATGTTTTACCACATCATGCTGTAACCCTAATCACATGTTCTACCACATCATGCTGTAACCCTAATCACATGTTCTACCACATCATGCTGTAACCCTAATCACATGTTCTACCACATCATGCTGTAACCCTAATCACATGTTCTACCACATAATGCTGTAACCCTAATCACATGTTTTACCACATAATGCTGTAACCCTAATCACATGTTTTACCACATCATGCTGTAACCCTAATCACATGTTCTACCACATCATGCTGTAACCCTAATCACATGTTCTACCACATCATGCTGTAACCCTAATCACATGTTCTACCACATCATGCTGTAACCCTAATCACATGTTCTACCACATCATGCTGTAACCCTAATCACATGTTCTACCACATCATGCTGTAACCCTAATCACATGTTTTACCACATCATGCTGTAACCCTAATCACATGTTCTACCACATCATGCTGTAACCCTAATCACATGTTTTACCACATAATGCTGTAACCCTAATCACATGTTTGCCACATAATGCTGTAACCCTAATCACATGTTTTACCACATAATGCTGTAACCCTAATCACATGTTTTACCACATAATGCTGTAACCCTAATCACATGTTTTACCACATCATGCTGTAACCCTAATCACATGTTTTACCACATCATGCTGTAACCCTAATCACATGTTTTACCACATCATGCTGTAACCCTAATCACATGTTCTACCACATCATGCTGTAACCCTAATCACATGTTCTACCACATCATGCTGTAACCCTAATCACATGTTCTACCACATCATGCTGTAACCCTAATCACATGTTCTACCACATCATGCTGTAACCCTAATCACATGTTCTACCACATAATGCTGTAACCCTAATCACATGTTTTACCACATAATGCTGTAACCCTAATCACATGTTTTACCACATAATGCTGTAACCCTAATCACATGTTTTACCACATAATGCTGTAACCCTAATCACATGTTTTACCACATAATGCTGTAACCCTAATCACATGTTTTACCACATAATGCTGTAACCCTAATCACATGTTTTACCACATAATGCTGTAACCCTAATCACATGTTTTACCACATAATGCTGTAACCCTAATCACATGTTTTACCACATAATGCTGTAACCCTAATCACATGTTTTACCACATAATGCTGTAACCCTAATCACATGTTTTACCACATAATGCTGTAACCCTAATCACATGTTTTACCACATAATGCTGTAACCCTAATCACATGTTTTACCACATAATGCTGTAACCCTAATCACATGTTTTACCACATAATGCTGTAACCCTAATCACATGTTTTACCACATAATGCTGTAACCCTAATCACATGTTTTACCACATAATGCTGTAACCCTAATCACATGTTTTACCACATAATGCTGTAACCCTAATCACATGTTTTACCACATAATGCTGTAACCCTAATCACATGTTTTACCACATAATGCTGTAACCCTAATCACATGTTCTACCACATAATGCTGTAACCCTAATCACATGTTTTACCACATAATGCTGTAACCCTAATCACATGTTTTACCACATAATGCTGTAACCCTAATCACATGTTTTACCACATCATGCTGTAACCCTAATCACATGTTTGCCACATAATGCTGTAACCCTAATCACATGTTTTACCACATCATGCTGTAACCCTAATCACATGTTTTACCACATAATGCTGTAACCCTAATCACATGTTTTACCACATCATGCTGTAACCCTAATCACATGTTTTACCACATAATGCTGTAACCCTAATCACATGTTCTACCACATAATGCTGTAACCCTAATCACATGTTCTACCACATAATGCTGTAACCCTAATCACATGTTCTACCACATAATGCTGTAACCCTAATCACATGTTCTACCACATAATGCTGTAACCCTAATCACATGTTTTACCACATAATGCTGTAACCCTAATCACATGTTTTACCACATAATGCTGTAACTCTAATCACGTTTTACCACATAATGCTGTAACCCTAATCACATGTTTTACCACATAATGCTGTAACCCTAATCACATGTTTTACCACATAATGCTGTAACCCTAATCACATGTTTTACCACATAATGCTGTAACCCTAATCAGATGTTTTACCACATAATGCTGTAACCCTAATCACATGTTTTACCACATAATGCTGTAACTCTAATCACGTTTTACCACATAATGCTGTAACCCTAATCACATGTTTTACCACATAATGCTGTAACCCTAATCACATGTTTTACCACATAATGCTGTAACCCTAATCACATGTTTTACCACATAATGCTGTAACCCTAATCACATGTGTGCCACATAATGCTGTAACCCTAATCAGATGTTTTACCACATAATACTGTAACCCTAATCACATGTTTTACCACATAATACTGTAACCCTAATCACATGTTTTACCACATAATGCTGTAATCCTAATCAGATGTTTTACCACATAATGCTGTAACCCTAATCACATGTTTGCCACATAATGCTGTAACCCTAATCACATGTTTTACCACATAATGCTGTAACCCTAATCAGATGTTTTACCACATAATGCTGTAACCCTAATCACATGTTTGCCACATAATGCTGTAACCCTAATCACGTTTTACCACATAATGCTGTAACCCTAATCAGATGTTTTACCACATAATGCTGTAACCCTAATCACATGTTTGCCACATAATGCTGTAACCCTAATCACATGTTTTGCCACATAATGCTGTAACCCTAATCACATGTTTTGCCACATAATGCTGTAACCCCAATCACATGTTTACCACATAATGCTGTAACCCTAATCACATGTTTGCCACATAATGCTGTAACCCTAATCACATGTTTTACCACATAATGCTGTAACCCTAATCACATGTTTGCCACATAATGCTGTAACCCTAATCACATGTTTTACCACATAATGCTGTAACCCTAATCAGATGTTTTACCACATAATGCTGTAACCATAATCACATGTTTGCCACATAATGCTGTAACCCTAATCACATGTTTTACCACATAATGCTGTAACCCTAATCACATGTTTTGCCACATAATGCTGTAACCCTAATCACATGTTTGCCACATAATGCTGTAACCCTAATCACATGTTTTACCACATAATGCTGTAACCCTAATCAGATGTTTTACCACATAATGCTGTAACCCTAATCAGATGTTTTACCACATAATGCTGTAACCCTAATCACATGTTTGCCACATAATGCTGTAACCCTAATCACATGTTTTACCACATAATGCTGTAACCCTAATCAGATGTTTTACCACATAATGCTGTAACCCTAATCACATGTTTGCCACATAATGCTGTAACCCTAATCACATGTTTGCCACATAATGCTGTAACCCTAATCACATGTTTTACCACATAATGCTGTAACCCTAATCAGATGTTTTACCACATAATGCTGTAACCCTAATCACATGTTTGCCACATAATGCTGTAACCCTAATCACATGTTTTACCACATAATGCTGTAACCCTAATCACATGTTTGCCACATAATGCTGTAACCCTAATCACATGTTTTACCACATAATGCTGTAACCCTAATCAGATGTTTTACCACATAATGCTGTAACCCTAATCAGATGTTTTACCACATAATGCTGTAACCCTAATCAGATGTTTTACCACATAATGCTGTAACCCTAATCAGATGTTTTACCACATAATGCTGTAACCCTAATCAGATGTTTTACCACATAATGCTGTAACCCTAATCAGATGTTTTACCACATAATGCTGTAACCCTAATCACATGTTTTACCACATAATGCTGTAACCCTAATCACATGTTTTACCACATAATGCTGTAACCCTAATCACATGTTTTACCACATACTGCTGTAACCCTAATCACATGTTTTACCACATAATACTGTAACCCTAATCACATGTTTTACCACATAATACTGTAACCCTAATCACATGTTTTACCACATAATGCTGTAACCCTAATCAGATGTTTTACCACATAATGCTGTAACCCTAATCAGATGTTTTACCACATAATGCTGTAACCCTAATCAGATGTTTTACCACATAATGCTGTAACCCTAATCAGATGTTTTACCACATAATGCTGTAACCCTAATCAGATGTTTTACCACATAATGCTGTAACCCTAATCAGATGTTTTACCACATAATGCTGTAACCCTAATCACATGTTTTACCACATACCGCTGTAACCCTAATCACATGTTTTACCACATAATGCTGTAACCCTAATCACATGTTTTACCACATAATGCTGTAACCCTAATCACATGTTTTACCACATAATGCTGTAACCCTAATCACATGTTTTACCACATAATGCTGTAACTCTAATCACATGTTTTACCACATAATGCTGTAACCCTAATCACATGTTTTGCCACATAATGCTGTAACCCTAATCACATGTTTTACCACATAATGCTGTAACCCTAATCACATGTTTTGCCACATAATGCTGTAACCCTAATCACATGTTTTGCCACATAATGCTGTAACCCTAATCAAGTTTTGCAACATAATGCTGTAATCCTAATTAGATGTTTTACCACATAATGCTGTAACCCTAATCAGATGTTTTACCACATAATACTGTAACCCTAATCACATGTTTGCCACATAATGCTGTAACCCTAATCAGATGTTTTACCACATAATGCTGTAACCCTAATCACATGTTTTGCCACATAATGCTGTAACCCTAATCACATGTTTTACCACATAATGCTGTAACTCTAATCACATGTTTTACCACATAATGCTGTAACCCTAATCACATTTTACCACATAATGCTGTAACCCTAATCACATGTTTTACCACATAATGCTGTAACCCTAATCACATGTTTTACCACATAATGCTGTAACCCTAATCAGATGTTTTACCACATAATGCTGTAACCCTAATCACATGTTTTACCACATAATGCTGTAACTCTAATCACGTTTTACCACATAATGCTGTAACCCTAATCACATGTTTTACCACATAATGCTGTAACCCTAATCACATGTTTTACCACATAATGCTGTAACCCTAATCACATGTGTGCCACATAATGCTGTAACCCTAATCAGATGTTTTACCACATAATACTGTAACCCTAATCACATGTTTTACCACATAATACTGTAACCCTAATCACGTTTTACCACATAATGCTGTAATCCTAATCAGATGTTTTACCACATAATGCTGTAACCCTAATCACATGTTTGCCACATAATGCTGTAACCCTAATCACATGTTTTACCACATAATGCTGTAACCCTAATCAGATGTTTTACCACATAATGCTGTAACCCTAATCAGATGTTTTACCACATAATGCTGTAACCCTAATCACATGTTTGCCACATAATGCTGTAACCCTAATCACATGTTTTACCACATAATGCTGTAACCCTAATCAGATGTTTTACCACATAATGCTGTAACCCTAATCACATGTTTGCCACATAATGCTGTAACCCTAATCACATGTTTTGCCACATAATGCTGTAACCCTAATCACATGTTTTGCCACATAATGCTGTAACCCTAATCACATGTTTACCACATAATGCTGTAACCCTAATCACATGTTTGCCACATAATGCTGTAACCCTAATCACATGTTTTACCACATAATGCTGTAACCCTAATCACATGTTTTACCACATAATGCTGTAACCCTAATCACATGTTTGCCACATAATGCTGTAACCCTAATCACATGTTTTACCACATAATGCTGTAACCCTAATCAGATGTTTTACCACATAATGCTGTAACCCTAATCACATGTTTGCCACATAATGCTGTAACCCTAATCACATGTTTTACCACATAATGCTGTAACCCTAATCACATGTTTTGCCACATAATGCTGTAACCCTAATCACATGTTTGCCACATAATGCTGTAACCCTAATCACATGTTTTACCACATAATGCTGTAACCCTAATCAGATGTTTTACCACATAATGCTGTAACCCTAATCAGATGTTTTACCACATAATGCTGTAACCCTAATCACATGTTTGCCACATAATGCTGTAACCCTAATCACATGTTTTACCACATAATGCTGTAACCCTAATCAGATGTTTTACCACATAATGCTGTAACCCTAATCACATGTTTGCCACATAATGCTGTAACCCTAATCACATGTTTGCCACATAATGCTGTAACCCTAATCACATGTTTTACCACATAATGCTGTAACCCTAATCAGATGTTTTACCACATAATGCTGTAACCCTAATCACATGTTTGCCACATAATGCTGTAACCCTAATCACATGTTTTACCACATAATGCTGTAACCCTAATCACATGTTTGCCACATAATGCTGTAACCCTAATCACATGTTTTACCACATAATGCTGTAACCCTAATCAGATGTTTTACCACATAATGCTGTAACCCTAATCAGATGTTTTACCACATAATGCTGTAACCCTAATCAGATGTTTTACCACATAATGCTGTAACCCTAATCAGATGTTTTACCACATAATGCTGTAACCCTAATCAGATGTTTTACCACATAATGCTGTAACCCTAATCAGATGTTTTACCACATAATGCTGTAACCCTAATCACATGTTTTACCACATAATGCTGTAACCCTAATCACATGTTTTACCACATAATGCTGTAACCCTAATCACATGTTTTACCACATACTGCTGTAACCCTAATCACATGTTTTACCACATAATACTGTAACCCTAATCACATGTTTTACCACATAATACTGTAACCCTAATCACATGTTTTACCACATAATGCTGTAACCCTAATCAGATGTTTTACCACATAATGCTGTAACCCTAATCAGATGTTTTACCACATAATGCTGTAACCCTAATCAGATGTTTTACCACATAATGCTGTAACCCTAATCAGATGTTTTACCACATAATGCTGTAACCCTAATCAGATGTTTTACCACATAATGCTGTAACCCTAATCACATGTTTTACCACATACCGCTGTAACCCTAATCACATGTTTTACCACATAATGCTGTAACCCTAATCACATGTTTTACCACATAATGCTGTAACCCTAATCACATGTTTTACCACATAATGCTGTAACCCTAATCACATGTTTTACCACATAATGCTGTAACTCTAATCACATGTTTTACCACATAATGCTGTAACCCTAATCACATGTTTTGCCACATAATGCTGTAACCCTAATCACATGTTTTACCACATAATGCTGTAACCCTAATCACATGTTTTGCCACATAATGCTGTAACCCTAATCACATGTTTTGCCACATAATGCTGTAACCCTAATCAAGTTTTGCAACATAATGCTGTAATCCTAATTAGATGTTTTACCACATAATGCTGTAACCCTAATCAGATGTTTTACCACATAATACTGTAACCCCAATCACATGTTTGCCACATAATGCTGTAACCCTAATCAGATGTTTTACCACATAATGCTGTAACCCTAATCACATGTTTTGCCACATAATGCTGTAACCCTAATCACATGTTTTGCCACATAATGCTGTAACCCTAATCACATGTTTTACCACATAATGCTGTAACCCTAATCACATTTTACCACATAATTCTGTAACCCTAATCACATGTTTTACCACATAATGCTGTAACCCTAATCACATGTTTTACCACATAATGCTGTAACCCTAATCACATGTTTTACCACATAATGCTGTAACTCTAATCACATGTTTTACCACATAATGCTGTAACCCTAATCACATGTTTTACCACATAATGCTGTAACTCTAATCACATGTTTTACCACATAATGCTGTAACCCTAATCACATTTTACCACATAATGCTGTAACCCTAATCACGTTTTACCACATAATGCTGTAACCCTAATCACATGTTTGCCACATAATGCTGTAATCCTAATCAGATGTTTTACCACATAATGCTGTAACCCTAATCACATGTTTGCCACATAATGCTGTAATCCTAATCAGATGTTTTACCACATAATGCTGTAACCCTAATCACATGTTTTACCACATAATGCTGTAACCCTAATCACATGTTTTACCACATAATGCTGTAAACCTAATCACATGTTTGCCACATAATGCTGTAATCCTAATCACATGTTTTACCACATAATGCTGTAACCCTAATCACATGTTTTACCACATAATGCTGTAACCCTAATCACATGTTTTACCACATAATGCTGTAACCCTAATCACATGTTTGCCACATAATGCTGTAATCCTAATCAGATGTTTTACCACATAATGCTGTAACCCTAATCACATGTTTGCCACATAATGCTGTAACCCTAATCACGTTTTACCACATAATGCTGTAACCCTAATCACATGTTTTACCACATAATGCTGTAACCCTAATCACATGTTTTACCACATAATGCTGTAACCCTAATCACATGTTTGCCACATAATGCTGTAACCCTAATCACGTTTTACCACATAATGTTGTAACCCTAATCACGTTTTACCACATAATGCTGTAACCCTAATCACATGTTTTACCACATAATGCTGTAACCCTAATCACATGTTTGCCACATAATGCTGTAATCCTAATCAGATGTTTTACCACATACTGCTGTAACCCTAATCACATGTTTTGCCACATAATGATGTAACCCTAATCACGTTTTGCCACATAATGTTGTAACCCTAATCACGTTTTGCCACATAATGCTGTAACCCCAATCACGTGTTTTGCCACTTAATGCTGTAACCCTAATCACATGTTTTGCCACATAATTCTGTTGTCCCAATCACGTTTTGCCACCCTATGCTTTAACCCTAATCACATGTTTTGCCACTTAATGCTGTAATCCTAATCACGTTTTGCCATAATGCTGTAACCCTAATCACATGTTTTGCCACATAATGATGTGACCCTAATCACGTTTTGCCACATAATGCTGTAACCCCAATCACGTGTTTTGCCACTTAATGCTGTAATCCTAATCACATGTTTTGCCATATAATGATGTGACCCTAATCACGTTTTGCCACATAATGCTGTAACCCCAATCACGTGTTTTGCCACTTAATGCTGTAATCCTAATCACATGTTTTGCCATAATGCTTTAACCCTAATCACATGTTTTGCCACTTAATGCTGTAATCCTAATCACATGTTTTGCCACATAATGATGTGACCCCAATCACGTGTTTTGCCACATAATGCTGTAACCCCAATCACGTGTTTTGCCACTTAATGCTGTAATCCTAATCACATGTTTTGCCACATAATGATGTGACCCTAATCACGTTTTGCCACATAATGCTGTAACCCCAATCATGTGTTTTGCCACATAATGCTGTAATCCTAATCACATCTGTTTTTAGCATACTCTTACTTCATTATACCCCTATGAGAACTGTTCTGTAATACTAATAATGATGGCTATTTTTCTGGCAATCCACAACACAAATCAACTGTCTTTTCACCATTAAATTATAGGTCTAAGTGTCTACCCTGATGGAAACTGATAATGCCACCTGCAGTTTGAAGAAATGTATGCCAATCATGTGCCCTCGACCTGCTGAATGAGCTAATGTTACCCATACATGGCTTACGAAAAAGTGCAACATTTCTTTCTGGTTTGGAATGATGGAAAAAAGCAAGAAGCAGGTTTCCCCGTTCCCCGGTCATTCAGTCATTAGCAGTGCCCTACATGCAGCGAAAGAGGTGGCAGGTGTATGACTGGAAATTCCGCAGTGGGGTGCTTTCAGGTCCTTTTACTTTTTTTGGTTGAGATAAACACTTAGAAAATGATATACTCTCATACATCACTAAGCAAGATGTGACAATCTGAAACTAAAAGGTGCATTTCAAAAGATCTTTGACCTGGAGAATGAAATGAAGGTGAACTCTAAAGACTGGAATCAAGTTAGTGCCCCTTGTTTTAAATCACACTGTGGTGCTACTAGGGAGAACACATGTGCCTTGAGGTATTTACCTACATTTTCTTTTTCACAGTGCACCTATGGAATGTTTTATCACTCTTTTTGTTGTCCCTGCAACTGAGGTAAAATGGGAGCTGCTATGCAAGTGAGCCAAACGCTGCATTTCAAAATAACGCTTTCTGATTATATTGGCTAAACACCTATTCAATTGAGACACTTATGTAGGGGACTCATGCAACAATCCTATGCGTTAAAATGTGGCACAGTAGCCCAAAACAGTATTATTTATCTGTGGGAACAAATGTAATCAATGCACTCAACAGAAGCATTCAGCTGTGCATTAAACACAGCTAATTTGCAATGTGACTGTGATTCAGCACTAAAGGCATCAGAACAAGCCAGGCATACAACACTGCCAGAGTGTTGGTGCTCGGCAGTGCTGGCAGTGCTAGAGAAAGTGTTATCTTCAGATCTAACCATATACAAGTTAGCTAGGCTGGGAGCAAAGCCTGGCTACATCGATGTTCCTTTTATCTAGAGGAAGAACTCTACTTTAAACAAGCAATATTTATGGTACAAAGCCAGGTTGAGGAATTCTAAAAGGAAAGCTCATCTTGACAGATGTTAGTACAAAGGAGAGTGACATCCAATGTTACACCTCTTTCTATCTCTGGATTATATTCCAAACTCTCTTCAGAGGTTAGCACGTTTGTTTGTATCTATCAAAATGGCTGCTGTTTTTGCGCCGAAGGATGGAAAAGTATTGACCTTATGAAGAATTTAACCATCCACAGTGTGGGTGTGCGCTCGCCTGGGCTTTTTTTTAAAGATGTTTTATTAAATGGAATGATGGAAGACCATCCTCAGGAAAATGCTTGGGGCTAATCCACACACATTTTCCTATGCTTACACCACAACAAAAGCATAGACCTGTGTATTCCAGGCTGTACAATACCTATAGGCACCATCCTTCCCATGTACTATTTAGTTGGAATGTGACAGCGGAGGACTGCACAATGCCATCTCTGGAAAGGGTGGGGGACCAACCTTCCCCCTGCCATCGTCAGCCTGGTTAACTGACAAAGGATCCATAGATCCGCCTTGCTCTTTTGTTAGGCCCTACAGCTAGTGGCACTGATGATCATACCAACAGGGGGTACTTCAAATAGGCCCACACAGGGCCTGGCTGCAGAGGATAACAAAGGAGGCAGGAAACCCAACAACCTTCCGTATGCAACCGTGTCAACCTGAAGCAACTTCCTGCCTCTCACTATCAATGGTA
This sequence comes from Ambystoma mexicanum, assembly GCF_040938575.1. Taxonomy (NCBI): domain Eukaryota; kingdom Metazoa; phylum Chordata; class Amphibia; order Caudata; family Ambystomatidae; genus Ambystoma; species Ambystoma mexicanum. Next base: position 508,715,930 of record NC_090935.1, read on the forward strand.
GTGAACTGTCATCTCTGGGTTGTTTACAGTAGCAGACCCCGCTAGGGGGACCCTATTCATAAGGAATGAGAATTTGGTTTGCAGGAGCCAGAGAGTCTGGTCTCACCACAGCTTCAAAGGAGACCTGCTGCTTTAACAGGGATCACACAGTGAGAACCATTAACCAGAGATACTCTTTGAACACAACAGACAGGAAGATGGGTGGGACATAGTAGAACAAGCGAGTGAGCCCAGAGCTCTTTCTGTTGAGAAAAGGGCTCTGCCATATTAGTACATGGAACAACTTGTTCGTGTTTACATCCCCTTTACCCTTTCTGTTACAAAGCACTCTGGTTATGACCTCACGCATACAGGAGATTGCTGGTAGGGACCCCAGGATTGGTTCATTAAAGCAGGCTTAGCCTACACCAATCACTGTGGCCCACTTGGCTTTAAAAGAGGGATCAGCCCCTCTTTTGGCAGATCTTCTGATGACTTTACAAGAGGTAAGAAAGAAGAACTCAACCTTGGACCCTGGCTGAAGATAGAGTCTGACATGTTCTGTCAGTGAAGGAAGGCTAGGATATCCAAAGAGGGAAGCAAGATCCTCCCCTAAATTTCTCCCAGGGAACAGAGGGAGAAACAGAACTCAGAGGACCAACCCGCCAGTCGCTGCAGAACTGGTACCCAGTTGGCACACAGCATGCTCAGCTAGGCTCTGCAGCTAGCTTCCTGAATAGGAAGTGACAGAACGTCTCTGAACCTACAACAAAATACAAGGCTGCTGCCTGCAACACACTCCACAGCCGTGGACCATCCCACGACACAAGTCCATTGAAGTAGCTGGAGAAGTGCCTCAAGGATCATCTACCGCCATCTGCCTTTCGAGCCAGCCGAGTTGCTCGATCCGCAATCAACTGCAACGTGGACCATTGTCAAGCCGCATTCGCTTAAAGACATCTGAGATGTCTCAACCAGTGCTTCAGAACCGCCGATCAGCACTGAGTCAATGATTTATGACCGTGATCCGCCATGTAGGTCAGCCTGCAGCTGTTCATCTAACTTTGCTCCCCAAACCATCTTGCCGCCTGATCCCCGCAGCTGACACACGTCTCAAACTCTGTCACAGAAGCCTGCAAAGTGCTCTGAAGCCGACCCGACCCTGTCAAGCCCCAGTAACACCAACAGCAAAATGTACATTGTGATTCTGTCCCCTTCATATATCCCAGAAGGCACCTAGAAATATTTGAACATCATTTTCCACCTAAAGCCAAGAAACCTTAAACAAACTGCCATGGTTAATAACCATACCGACTACACTTCTGTCAGTCTCCAGACTGAATTCCTGTTCCTTCTTCGAAACTATCTGTCCTCTGCATTTGTTTACAAGGCTGGTTGTATTTCGTAGTGTTGCTAGACTGTCTGTTGTAATAATAGTAACGTCAATATTTGTATACAACCTTGACTGGACACTTCTTTTATCATTGGATAATATTGTATTTTTGCTTTGTTGCAAATAGCCAACAATCCACGACCTTTAGAGGAGATAAGCCTGCCGTACCATCCACGTTACCAAAATTGGACAACGAGATTTATAATTTTATTTGTATGCTTGTTCATTCCAATCTGTTCGGATCCATTCTGGTGTATTAGAGGTGTGGGGTTGATTGATGGTTTTGAAAATGATATTCACTACTGGACCACTTGTACCCTGTGATGTAATCGGTCGCAGACCTACTTGCTGGTTTTGCAGGGATTATATGCATCTGCACAGGACCAGCATAAATGTATGTTTACAAGTGTAAAATGCAATAAACTATAAAAGGGGAAACTATTGGCTGTGCCAGTGTTTGTTTTAATTCCCACTTTTGAAATAGGGTAAAAATATAATCACTGCATTCATGTCACTGTAAATGCACACCCATAAGCATGTGGCTGGAGGACTGGCCCCCACCGTTTAACCCCTGTGGGGGCTGAGGGTAATGATCATTACCCAACACTTAAATATGCTCCCATTCCTCCCACATCGGAGTACCTTGACCTGCGTGTATGTCCTCTTTGTAAATTAGGGGGCTTGCATGAGCGGTGCCGTGCTAGCTGCACCCCTGAGGATATGTTGTGTAGTCATTCTGCGCCTGCAACCTTTTTTGAATTGGCACATATACATCTCTGACTGGTGTGACAATGCTCTGATGAAGTGCCCGAAAAATCACCCCAATGCAAAGCTCCAATAAACCTATGTAAGCACATAACCAACAGCAGCCTGCAAGGCTGGACTGGCCAACAGGGAACTCTGGACATTTCCCAGTAGGCCTCTACACCCTGGGCCTCTTTTGTGTGGCATTTCCAAATGTTCCCCTAGGAAAAAGGGTTGGGATTGCTGAAAATGTGTAACATGGGGCCACTTGGATACATATTTCCTGGACCTCTTTTGGTTCCCCATGCACCGCTGACAGCCTGATGTCTCCAGAAAACGCATTCGACAGTAAACACAAAAATGATGCACTAAACTCACTGTTCTGGGATTTGCTGATTATAAAGGAGAGTTCTCACAGCAAGAAGGTATAATTCAGTCCATAACATAAAGGCATGCGCCGTCATAAAAACAGAAGAGTAATTCATTACAATTAGTCATTTCTTGTATCACGTCACATATATTTAATCAAAACATAAAAATACTATGAACTCCTAAGTGGTTAGAACCCTAGTAACTGTAATAAAGTAACTATACAACAAATGAATCGATAACATTTTCTGACATTACTAGCAAGTTCGGCTCAATACATTACCAACATACCTATATATCCTAAATAATATTCAAATGATGAACCATGCAATCAGCAGCCCGATAAACGCTGCAAGAAAAAAAGGTCAATGCTTCCCTTTTTCTGACCCCAATTATATTCACTTCTGGTAAGTGGAGATGAAAGACTCCAGCATGGGTGGTTCTGGGTCCGTCTATTGACGCGTTCCGGTGGGAATCGTTAAAAGCTTAATTACTGGTACAATAAGCTCCAAGGCTTCTCATGAGACAAAACCCAAGCCATCACAGGTATTCAGATATAGAGTGAAGGGGTTGCATCGGGGGAAGGGGATATGCGCAGTTTACACGAGCACAGAGCAAAGGGTGCTTACGGTTGAAACATGCTTTGTGAAGTTACTCTCAGTGCAGAGCTGAATCATGGAAGAATACACTTTTTTCAAATTAAATCTGAAACATGACATATATGTAAGGAACTCATGGTGTCAACTGTAAAGACAGACACAAGTGATCACAGTTCAAGGGTGTTTATTAAACTGTATGCAGGGGTGAGAAAAATGCCTGATCTAAACCTAAAGCTAAGATGGGAGAAAGCTACAACCATCAAATAATAATATGGCACTCCTAGTAGCGTCTTGTCAAATAAAAAGGGATCTATGCTAAAAAAAACTATTGCCAATCCTTACCACTAAGTTACAAAAAGAGTGTGGGACAATGTTTACCAGAAAAGAAAGACGTGTTCTCAAAATGATAAGTCAGGATGGTATGCCTGGGTCCCTCTTCCCCATGTTTCAAGCATTGGACAAGGTGGGGCTCATGAGCACAGCACACTCCTGGGCCTCTCCAGCATGAGGTTTACAAATCTATTCAATGATAGAAGAACCTTCAAGGGTCAAGACTCTTTCCTCAAAGTCTCTTGCCTTAGAAGGTCTGACAGATCAAGACAACAAACAAACGAAATTCCCTTCTGTGGACTTGCACCTTGGACTTGCTCTTCGCTCCTAGGATCTCCCTCCACCAATCTCAGGTTCCCCCTTGCAAAGTGGGCCTCCCTCCGTCAGGTTCACTCTGGCCTCCTTTAACACAGTTCATGAATTTCTAACAGTTCATGATTTGCTCAGTTTGATGAGAAAGCGTTGGTTCCTTCTCCTAGCTTTCCTTCGGCATCCCTCTGTTGGGTTCACACTTGCCTTATCTCATAGTTCACAATCCTATCAGAAAGCGGGGTTGCTTCCCCTAGCTTTCTCTTGGCCATGGGTCAGATACTTTAGATTGTACAATGGATTTGACACAACGTTTGTAGGACCACTCTGATATCTGACGCCGTCCTTTCCTAGGGCCTTCTGCTACTTGCTGTTTTTGACATTAAACCAAAGGGGCCAGCAAAAGTCCTTCAAATGAGCACTCCTGTGGCACCTGACCACTCTGCAGCTGGCCCTTGTATGGGCTTTCTCAAAAGTTCAAACACACACAAGTTTTTTTCTTCTCAAGCTCCTTGCCTTCACATAATGTTGCTACTTGCAAACTTGGGCTCAACACAGTTCAGTTTGCTATCAGCTTCCTCCGACTCACTGGCTGTGTTGAACCTGTAGGCTTGTCTTGCCTCTGGAGTCAAGGATGGTACCACAGTAGCCAGCACGCCTCCCCACCTGTGTTATCAATGCAGGAGGCCCCGTACACCGTTAACATCTGTTCCTCCACACGCCAGCTGTAACTTCCAGTCTTATGATTTCCCATTTGGAGGATTGGCGGGTCTGAGTTGAAAAGGGCATGGGCAGTTCCCCCTTTGCCGTCCTTCCACGTCTCATCACTTTCTCCTCTTTTTGAACTGTTGGTTCAGTGTAGCTGTTTCCTCGTGCATTCGGCCGTGCGCGTCGTGTGCTTTCGTGTTCTGCCTTTTATCCCTTTGGGGAAGGTAAAGGGCCGTCAGGTGTGCGGCGTTGTTGTCAATTGCCTGATTCAGCTTGAACCGTGTGTTGGGACACGTTAGGTAAATGGGTGTGGTGTTAGTCCATTGTCTTTTACGGTGTAAGCAAGTGGTTTGTCAGAAAAGGGAGGGTAGACCTTCTACATATCCTACAGGGTAGGATGGGGAACAGTTGTAACAAGGAAGCGGGTACTGAGTCTCAATCTTCGGTGTCCCACTTCTCTCCCTGATGAACCCTCGCCCAGGGGATCCTCCCCCACTGGTCCACCCCCAGGAACTGGATTCAATAGCGATGGCCATGTCCTGGCCGCCTGGATGACAGATCTCCGGGGTCTAGCGGGTGAGACACCTTCAGGTTTCTCACACTTAGGACTATCATTCCCTTTCAGGTTCTGACACTAGTTTATGACACTCTGCTTTGCATCACTCTGCATCCTTGCAGCAGCACTGTGGCAAACAACATCTGGCCAGATCAACGACACCAGGAAAGATTGCATACAATACTGTGTGGGGCAGTATTATTGTAAATGGCTTTTGTGTGCGTTTATTTTCTCCAGAATTGCTAAATTGGGCCATGCCTGTGGTTTAAGTGTGAGGATCACTTATTAATTACACATGAAATAAATCCGCCCCAAACAGCACAGTTTCTATTAACCAGCCACAGACGTGTAAACACTATTGCTCAATTCTCAAAAAGGTGGGAACCATTTAGGCTAAAACATCTCTCATCTGATCACCTCAGTCCATCAAGACTGAATGAATGCATTATTACTATTATGTTTATTATGGCGTTTACTGAGCATGGACCTAGCTTTGAGAAGAAATGCAGCACTTTATAGAGGTATACAACAAAACAAATACAGATGCATAACGGAGCACTTTTCAGAGGCAACAATAGAACAGATATACAGCGGGGCTAGGGCACAGAGGAGGGATAGAGATGTACCAGGTGGTCGGGAGGATTGAATAAATGCATGAATGAATCCCCTAAATTGTGCAGTCTCTTGCTGTGTTGGTCTGTGGGATCAGGTACATCTGAGTCCGCAGGAATTTTGACCGTATTTTATCAGCGGTTTGATTGAGGGCAGGCCCTCCAAATCCACCTCCCATATCCCCCCACCCCCTCACCTAAACCTCATTTAAAATGTAATCCTACCCCACCTTCCATCTAAAAGAACAACAAAAAATATGTGGCAAAACTGAGGTTGATTTGTTTATGTTGAAGTGGGAGAATGGGACAAAAGAGTCCCACCAATCCCCTCACGCCCCTGGCCTAGAGGATCGCGTCCCAGACCCCCGCCACGAGAGGAGTTTGCCTATCTACCAGACGACCAAATACCCTGGTACAGGAACATACGGATGTGCCCACCAGCCTGCCCTGCCCAAGCCGACACCTGCGGCATGGATGAACTCGACTGAACCATTCAACAGTAAATAAACACATCGTTAGAGATGCCATGACGACCTAGCCAACGGTCAGAACACCCGTGCAAACAGGCACACTGGACACTCCCACACCAATCCACATGAAGAACATATTCAGTGCTATGACATAGGTGACGGACACACCCACTGACGCGCATCTTTATTATTTTTCACATAGGTTTTTCAAAATGCAGAAACGCAAGACGCACAACGAACTCATCTAAAATGCTTGCTGACGCTTCTCCTAACCCATGCATTGCGATGAGAAATATAATGAAGACATGATACTGGGGGTAAAGCAATATGATACCGTAACTTAAAGTGCCGTGCATCAAACATACCCACCTATGCACCAGGCCCAAGTAGGCCGCAAGCAAGAGCCTCCACGAACATTGAACGAGCAAGAGTACAATTGCTGACCCTGCAGAATGAGCCCGGCGAGAACAGACAGCCAAGGGAGCAATGTTGCAAACTCGCATACCACAAGCCGAAGCCAAGGTCACACCTGCAAACTAAGCCAGACACACAGTGGAAAATGCAACATTAAATGTGCAGAATTCTGCCTCAACCACGGTCTCTCCTCACGTGACCAAGCCGAACCTGACAGGGTGCCAGACCCAGAAGGGAGGAGGCACCTGGGTCCCACGTTTTGAGACACAGGCAGCAACAACGAATCGACTCAATGGACACCTGCGGCGGTGGGAGTAGTCTGCTCTCAAGCATATGAACAAATCCACGCATTGTCTGCACAAACACATAGTTACACATTGTTGCAAATGACAGGTGCACCGCGAGCTGGGAACAACGATGATCCCAGGGTGGGGAGCTCGCGAGTGGACCAATCAGAACATGGGGCACTCATCACTGACGCCATTAACATTAGCCAATCATCAGGGGTCTTCATGTAACAATTTTCATGTATCTAATAGAAGGGACAACCCAAGTATACCACCTGACTGACCCTTAACCACTAACAGCGTTCTCTATACGTGTGCTATACTAACCCTACCACTCGAGGAACCAATCCAGAGTGACGATAGGTTTTTTGCTAACTTTCCCAGGTGACGCGAGTAGCGCGTCATACTGAGACAAAAAGGGCCTGCGAGCCCCACGAATTTCGAGAGTCAGGACGGACGCGTACGATCCTTGACCCATCCCTGCCGTTGTTTAATAAACAGCAGAACCACCTTGCTTCTTGCGTGTGCCTCATACTCATTTTTGGGATACGCGGGAGGAGTTGGGGCCTCCCTGCCCGGGGGTCCGCAGACGGCCCAGCAGACCGCGGGAGAATTTCCCCCCGACAATGTTATTGGTTTATGTTATTGGTTATGTGTATACAGCATACATCACATGTTGTTTCGAGGTGTATCAAGAGATGAGAGGGGGGGCACAAGGGAGCATAAAAACAAACAAACATTCCTACTAGGCCTTGGGACATTTGGGCAAGTGTGTAAAAAGAAGGCATCGTAAAAAGATCGGGGACAAGGATGGGGAGAACAAACAAAAAAAACATTCCTAATAGGCCAAGAGCCATTCGGAGCGTGCAGGTGCTCAACAAGAAAGCAGGGGACAAGGGGGGCAGGGGGAGTGCAGGCATAAGTAGGATAAAGCAGTATTGGAAAGCCTCACCTCAAGGTGCAGGGGGCTACATCAACATGCAGGCACAAGTCGCGTAAATGCACATTGGAATGCCACATAAAGGTACAAGACACTTAGAGGAGCCAGATAAGCAAAGTGATAAGGTAGGCATGAGTGAATACATGACTGGAAAAGGCATGCCTCATGGCATGAGGGTCTACATCAGGCCTGCAGACGGCAGGAGCCACAAACAATGTAGGAATGGAAGGCCACAGCCTACCGTGTGGGGGGGGGGGCTAAACATAATGCAGTTACAGTCGGTAGCATGCAGTAATGGGAAGCCACATCCTATGGTGTGGGAGGCTAATCATAACACATACAGTTGGTAGTGTGTAATAAGATTCACCAAATGCGATGAAACGGCTGCAGTCAAATGGGCAGATACCGGTCTATCCTCAGTAGTGTTTCGGGCCTCTTAGGTTAAATCTTAACATTGCTCACCAATGACAAAACACTTCATGCAGTGTGTCACAAATGTAAACATATTTGAAAATATCTGTTTTTCAATTTTTGAGCAGTAGTAAAGCATGTTTGTAAGATACTTATACTTTCTATTTAAACATGACATAATTCTTATTATACATTAAATCACTTTATATGTTAATTGTCTTTTACATTGGACCACAGTAACCACTGTAGTCATTTGTAAGGAGGCTTGTCTGCACGGCAAATTGATCCACAGGTTTCCAACAACCAAAGCCTTATGTTGATTCCAACTGTACCATCTTCACACAGGATGTATCCTGTCTGCACATGCAGCCTTTTGGCGTCAATTGGAATCAGCATAAAGTTTTGGTTTTTGGAAACTTTTGGATCGATTTGCTTGACAAGATTGGAACACAATATTGGTCGTGGCTGGACTGCATTAGGATTGACCTAGAATAAGAATCAGTTTGGTCAACAAATGAATGAATTAGCCATGCAGAAGCTCCTTAGCCTCTGTTGAAGTAGAATCAGGGGCTATGCGAAACACGTGTGGGCTTTCTTTTGGGTAAAACCCATGGATAAAAATCAAATGGATTTTCAATAAATAGTCTCATGATTTTTCTAATTACGTCTGTTTGACAATTAATCGTAGTTTTAGTTGGGTTAGGGAGGGAAACCCTTAGATCAGGGAAAGGGAAGCTTTTTCTCTTAATTTCAAATAAAATACAGTTAAAACATCGTGAACCCAAGTCTGTCTCATTCTTCTGACCCGCCACACTTTGCACTGAAGTATCATGTAATTAAAGTTAAACATAACAAGAGAAAATGTTTTACAAAAAGACAAAAAACAGCTAATGCAAAGTAACTGCTACATTGATGTTGCCATGTAAAAGGGAATATAGTAAATTGTGCAACTTGTATTTCAACATATACGATAAACAAAATGATAATTATAATTCACATGAATGGTTAAGTATTTCTATGAATAGATTAATTTATCATATAAGTGCTATAAAAAAGACATGGTAGGAGCATATTTCTGAGAGAGTGATGTGGTTGTATTGGGGGACTGTGATGAAGAAGTGTTACATGGTGTTAGTCGGGGGATGTGAAGAGGAAGCGTGATTAAGTGGCAGTGGGGTACTGTGACGAGGCAGAGTGATGTGGGGATTGTGGGCCTCTTGTGCCGACTCTCGAATGCAGAAAAACTCTTGAAAAAAACACACTATCCCCATGTGCCAAACCTCCACAAACCATCCTACCTTAGCCTGCCCATATGCTCCCTGAAAATTGCCATGCTTACAAAGCTTATATGATTGTAGGGAACTTTTCAAAAATTATTCGAGAACGTTATACTTGACTCGCATAATGACGGGTTTTCAGAATTGAAAAATCTTGGCACCAGCAATGTATCATGGGAGATATAACTAACTTTTTGGATACAAGGCACCCTGTGCTCTATGCCAAATAGAAAACATATATATATTTACTGTACGGATTTATGGCAAACCAACAAAGGATTTCCTTTGAGCGCTTTGTGCCCGACTTGTTTCTTACTTGGAGCAAATCCGTCCAACTGTTTGGGCTATGTGCTTTAGCAACACAAATTGACATTTTTCCTATGGAAAAATGAATGGAAATGTGAAAACACACCCCTTTTTATCTCTTGAACGGTAATACAGATTTGCACAAATATTTCAAGTTGTGGTGGGTCCGTGAAAATGTCATGCTGATCAGTCATATGGCTCAAAAGTTATTAGCTATATGATTTTCACATTTTCTATAGATTATAGGTTTCACCTTAACTATACACACACTATTTATTTTAATTTTATTGTTTGCTTGTTAGGCGCTTATACAATAAGATAATACTGCTTCAAAGTGCCAACAGGGCAAGGGAGGGAGCAGGAGTGGGACAAACATTAAAATACATTAGAGCAAAATATATAAGAACAGTGAGGGGAAGAGGAAAGCAAGATAAACCTACTGTGTCTTGTGAGTATTCAGAACGTGCAAGTGCATCAATATAAACTTGCTGTTGTACTAATATGGATTTTGTGATATGTTATATGCTTACACACTTATAAATCAAGTTATGACAAATATTCCATGTCATTGAAACAGGTACCTCCTGTTAGATTATTCTCATTTAAATCCATTATAATGTTCATTGTTTTTCAAGCATTTTTAGAGTATATACTGAATGGCATGACGGAAGTACTGTTAGAGCATAATTTGTACTATATGGTTCGGTTTGCATTCAGAATACAAAATTGTATCATATCTATGGGCATTGTAGCGCAAAATGGCATTTTCTTGTACACATGGTATTGGTGGGTCCTTTCCTCTAGGCGTGTTTTGGATTGATGCAGCCATGACTAAGCTGCAGGAGTGGCAAAACGTTGTTTGTTTGTATAAGCATTAAAGAATGTGCTTTAATTCAACAATGCTTTCTTGGTGTGTGTGAGTCCCTTAAGCAGCAACTTTTGACTTTTGTCACCATTATAACTAAAGTCTGTGTCTATTTTCCCTTGCCATTCTGCCTGTCAGCTCTTTGCAGCATTAGTGCTGAGTGACCATCCGCCTGCAAACACCTATTGCTATATGCATATACATGTACAGGGTTAAACATTTCTGGGAGCCATTTAGCTCCTGCTTCTAGCCTAGGAGAGCCTGGTTAGCCAGACACCAACAGCTACCGGGAGCTCCTTTTAGTTCCCTATGCCAACTAGTGTAAGACAAGCATAGCCATGTGACATTAACTTTGTGTATTTAGGTATGTTTAGAAAGAAGCATTAGGACACATCTAGAGAATATTTGAAGCACAGTAGACCATACATGAAGGACAGCAAGTTTACATGTATATCTCATATGGCACTTAGATGCGTGGTGTGCTATGTACTGGCTCCTGGTATCGCAAAGGTAGCTCTTTACTACCAGGTGATGCTCATCAAATGTCAATTTCGAACCCTGATACATATGCAAACCTCTCTATTTTGGTTACTATATATACATATGTGCACATATATATGGAAATGGTATCCAGTGATACTGTCACTGGGGAAATGGCCACCAGGTTGCAAAATTTCACAAAAAATGCACCCTCCAGACAATCAAGCACTTTCTGCAAATATTCTAGGATTGGAGGTAATAACAAATAATGATACCGCTCCCAGAATATTTGGGGAAATCATTTTAGGGGATAAGGAAAAAAAAAGTTGCCTACGTGGCGACCTTTTCACAGAGATATCATCACGTGGAACCTTGGACATCTCTCTCTCTCCACAAAGAGATAGAGAGATAATGTCTGAGGGATGCATTATTGCCCTTACTATTTCCACCTTGCACATGTCACTGGGGAAATCCTCCTCAACCCCAACCATGACTGACCTGCTACTTTCTTTCTTGTTTGAATGGTTGTCCCTCCCTTTTTGTGAGCCTCTTACTCTGTTTCATCATCCATGTTATTTACATCTTTATTTCTGTTATTCACGTCAATTTGAACATCCGTATCTGATTAGTTGTATACAAGACTGGTCTGTTTACGCAGACGCCAGATAAACTACAGGAAGGACTCTTTCCCTATCTGACTGTTTCCTGTTAAACAAGCTCTGTGATTGGATGGCGAGGTTGTTTTCCACTTTCTATTGTTCCAGTAAGTTACTTGGCAAGATAAAGTGGAGAGAAGAGAGTTCAGCAGTGTCTGCTTTAAAGACCTCAGCATTCTGGGTTTGCACTTTGCAAAGAGATGCCTTTGTGGAATTTGTATCGTTTGGATTATACCCTGTACAGAAAGTTGTAATGAGAATCATTATTATAATTATTATTATTACTATTATCATTACATCAACAGATATGTATGCCGATTGCTCCTCCGCTCACCATAATGTCTGTAAGGTTTTTTGGGGAGGAAGTAGATTAAACTGTTTTCCACAACTGCACATATTCAATTTGTTTACGACATATGAACAATGGTCCTCTTTTGACTCATTACAGCACTATAATCCATTAGGATTTTCGGTGAATCGGATGTGGGCTCTCTTCGTGTAGAAACATCTAGAAATCGACACTGAATAGTAGTGATAGTAGTGATAACTGGAAGCACTAGTATTATATCTATGAAATGAAGCCAGAAATGCTGTTGTAAGGTGGCAAACCTTTTGATGATGGCATCGTTCTCAGATTTCTTATGTGTGCATATATGACATCAGCTCACACAGCATTGCCAGTTCACATCATACTGAGTTCGCACATTATTGCCACTTTCCCATACCGCCGACTTAACAGAACATCTCCCGTTCCCATTATGCCCAGTTGTCAATTGCAATATACCCACTTAGCAGATAATCGGCAAATATACATTATGCCTAGTGGCCACGCCACATGCCTCCATTACCGTATACATGCTAAACATATCATTGCGATTTTACATTTCACATCCAGTCAGCCAATCACTTTTGGGCGCGTTGGAACTTGCTGTACCAGCAGGCCAAGCAACGCCCTTTGAGCCTGCAAGCCAATTGCACACAAATCTGGGGTTCCATGTAATAATGTCCCTGCAAAAATGTCACCTGGCAAAAAAGTTGCCAAAGCATTGTCATTTTATGCGGGGACATCATTCCATTGAACATGCGGGGGACACCCTTGCAAAGCACAGAGCCTTTTTTTTCTTTCAAGTGGAGCTGGAGACACCCCTGCAATCCCTGCTCACCTTGACCCCATATATATGGTGACCATATATAATGTTGCCACAACCTTTTCCCACCGACATTATGTATGGCAACCATATTTATGGGGAAATGGTTACCCAATACCAAAACTGGGTGGGGTTTATGACAGCAGAGATGCATCTTGGTGTAGCACTGTGAAACAACCTAATTTGTTTCGGTCACTTCTAGAGCGGCTGATTGCAGTGCTAGACTGATTACATTTGACTGGTTTTTACACTGATGCAAGGTCAGGATTTGCATTGAGGAGCGCTCTGGCACAGTCTCCATGTACGCATTGCTGCTAGCAAACGTGCTCTAAGCAGCAACAATCTGCTCGTTGGGCCAGCCTAACACTCACAAAATGGCGGTCTTCACGTCAGCTCTGAGGCATCAAACATGGAGTAAAGAAGCTGCACCGATTGTGGTACTTCCAGTGCAATAGACAATATGGCTGCTATTAGCCTTCGTGCAAGGTTTGCTCCGACTACGTATGCCCAGAGGACATATGGACACATTGCAGCTAGCAGTTTTCAAAGCATGGGGAGAAAGTGTAATACTAATGGTTGAGGAAGAGAGTCAGGAAGGAAATGGAAGGGGAGAGGCTAGGAAGGGCCAGCAGATGGGGACATTAGTCCACAAATAATGATAATGATGTGTTATTTATATAGCGCTTTAATCCAATGCGCTTTACAGAGCACATATTTACATACAATATCACCCAACTGAAATTGGTACTCATTTATCGACCTCGGAAGGATGAAAGGCTGAGTTGGCCTTGCCGGGATTCGAACCTGCGAACTGCAGATCACGCTCATATCACAGCAGCAAACGCTCAACCCGCTGATCTTTGTTACCGGTATGTTCGTAAGCGTTTGGTCCTGGGCAATCTGTAAACCGGATCAGCTACAATAACGCAGAATGGTTCCAATTTAACAACCCTCACTCCATAAACTCCTAATGTGACATCCGGGTATGTTCCATCCTTGTTCAGCCCCATTCCATTAGCGGTTTTACCATTTCCACTATACGCCGAGTTTGAAAAATCCCATTTGGTAATCCTTAACTATTTTCTGGTGACTAACCAAGCCTTCTCCCAATTTGACAATCGCATTATATTGCCAGTTTGACAATCACTGTACACTCCTAGATTCAAAATCCCAGTATATTCCAAGGTTGTCACTCACAAAATAATTCCAGTTTGTATACCCATAGTATAGTCTCAGTTTGGAATTATCAGTAATATGCCAGGTTTTAATGTCCCAGTATAATCCTACTGTTACTACCCACACATGTTTACAGTTATCTGAACCCTAGCATATTACTAAATTGAAAATCCCAGCCATATGCCTTTAGCAAAATATATCGGTGTGTGCAAATCTAGTAGACTCTATCCTGGGCTAATCAAAGCGATCACAATCTTAATATAGCACCACTTTGACCCAGTGCATTCCCATGTAATCCCATCACAGTATAATGAAGGCATGTGGAGTATGCCTCCTTTGATCCCTTCCGCCAGACTATGCTGGCTAGGGCTGATGGACTGTAATCCCCATCACAGTATAATGAAGGCATGTGGATTATGACTCCTTTGATCCCTTCCGCCAGACTATGCTGGCTAGGGTTGATGGGACTGTAATCCAAATATAATTTGGCGGGCTAAAGGTTTCAGCCCACTGTTAAATAGCATGTATATCTGTTTAGCAATTCAGTAATGGTTCAGGTTTGACACTCATTATCCCAGTTTGGCACCCCCCCATATTACAGTTTGCACAATCCAAGGATATATTTATTCTGTTCAATGCCAGCAGAGCCTACAATTGGCAAAACCATTGTATTCTTTTTTTATTTTTTTTTATTGTGCAATTAGTTTAATTCATTGAAACTTTAAGCACACTTCATATCAAAATTATCAACATACACATCATTTGAACATTTTCATATTTCCCAATGCCAGTATATTCACAGTCTGACCATTTGACAACCCAGGTGTATTCCAAGTTTACATAATCCCTTCATAATGCAAGTTTAACAATGCCACTGCACACTCATTTATAGTAGCTAGTTTGGAAATTCCAATATGCTCCTGTTGGGAGGGAAATGAACCTATCCCACCACCACTTTCAGGTAAGGCGGACACCCTATGAAGCGTCTGCAGAAGATCTAAGCATGCGCGGCTATATTCTTCCAAGCATGAAAACATATCTCTTGTAACACGAGGTACAGCGAGGGATACATTAAAGATCCAAACCCTGGGTGGAGTCCCCGAGTGCTGGAACTGCAGCATCAATGACGCCCTGAATGTGTGGGTCAGCGTGACAATATTTTATCCTCCCTTCCCCCTGGCACCATTTCCCGGGCCGCCTAGGTGCCTGCCACAATGATATCATATGCAGGCTTATAATGTTTAGTTTAGAATGCAACAATGTAATAATGTGTGCCCCAACCTTCACCACGTGGATGAGCCCAGCTGACCCCCGTGGATCCAGACCGATGGAAAATAACGAACCAATTGCAGCCTGGCATCCCCTATGGAGCAGGCTCATGTGTAGGGTGCCTCCAATCAGTGGCACCCATTAGTACTGTATCTTATGACAATTGTGGTGTTTTTAAGCCCTTGTTTGTAGCAGGACGAGTCAGAGCGCTTTCGAGCAGCAGTGTCCTTTGCTGATATTTGTATTAAGTACAATTAAACCTTGTTATCCTTGCAACACTATCCCCTGGTCTATTTCCGTAGCGGGTTGTCTTTTTTTTTCTGGAGTGTGCATAAAAAGGGACTTGCCTTCACTCCTCATACGACAATCCCAATTACACTCCCCGCTCGACAACTCCTGTATATTGCCAGATGACACAACTCCAGTAACAGTCCATTTCTACTAAGCACAGTATATTGCAATGTATCATTATATAACTATAATCCCAGTTTGACCATCACAGTAACGTCCAGGTTTCAAAATAGCAGTATGCACCACAGTGACTGCACTGTGCCAGTATAAACTTGGTTATCAAATCCCAGCTCATTCCCAGTTTGCATCATCACAGCATATTTTTAGTTTTACAAACCCTTTGTCCTGCATGTTGTTCAACCACAGTACATTCCCGGTCTGCACGATTCAGGAGCATTTCCAGTTTTACAACACAGTGTGCAGAATCCCAGTACATAACCCAGTTTACTGAACATCATTGCAGTATTCCGAAGTTTGCAAAATGTCAGTTTAAACCACGGGTCAAGTTCTAAAAATTAAAGTGGGGGGACTCCTCAACAAACGCAATTGGTTGCGACGTCACCGGAAATTAGCATATCAAGGTGCAATATACACATTTAATTAAATTGGCTTTGCATAACCACCCAAATTGCACAGGACGAATGGAATTTGCCTTTCATAAAATTAACACACACACCCAAAACCAAGATAGGATATTTCCTCTAATAGTGTTTTTGAAAACATTAAAAGGTGTGCATGTTTTAAACTCCAAGAACCAATACAAATATTTTCCTGGGGACTTGCAGGACTGAAATGCGACATTTCACCTTTAGTTGGTTGTTATTTTTCATGAGGTTATGTAGTGCAGTTGGGAAGTCTCTAGTCAACAAACCTGAAGACAGCAGTTTGATCCCTGAGGTCATCTTTAATTCACAAATCCAAAGAGGTGTTTCTCATTTTAGGTGGGGGGACTGAGTCCACCCTCTGAATAAAGTGTGTGGACTCTGTCTCCCCGCGTGTACCCTCGAATTGAGCCCTGGTTTAAACCCAGTATGAACAACACTATCATACAGCAAGTTTACAATCACGGCACACGCAAAGTCTGTTGTTTCCCAGTACACTCCTAGTTTGAACCAGCATACTCCCTGTTAACAGCACATCACTCTATTCAAAATTGTACAATATCAATATTGTCCCATTTTATTCAGAATCCCAGCACATACAATTCCAGTATACTCCACTATTATAATTTCACTATTCCAGTGTTCTCCCAATTTACGATGACACAACTCCATGAGCCACCTATTTGACATGGACACAATTCCCACGTAGGGCACATTTGTAACATGCCAGCGTATTTCTGGTCTGCAGCACACTAGCGTAATCCCACTTCAAGTATTTTCCCAGTTTGCTAAATCCCTGTATATTACCAACTATACAATACCAGAAGTGTATTGCCAGTTTATCACATCAGTGTTCCTATTTGGGAATCTCCTTATACTTACAAATTATAAAAACCCATTATATTACCACTTTCCATAAACTTTAATGTACCTCAAGTATGACAATTTCGCGATATGATAGATGCTCCTATTAAAATTCTCTGTGTGTCAGTCCAGAAAAACCAAACACCCTTTTGAGGGTCTGGAAATGAATGATAATTGGTTGGCCGAAGACCAACCGCCTCATTTACAGTGTTCAGAATATACATTCATTCATTATTACGTAGCTATTAGTTCAACTAGAGTGAGGCCATTTTAAGATGACCAGAATCGCCATTTTGTTTTCTCTTTCTGCTCTCTCTAATGTTGCCACTTTGCCTCGTGTAAAACTGCTTTGCTGTAGATATAATTTTGCTTCAATGGTCCAAGGCTAAGAAACATGTTGAAACATTACCCTGGAGAGCCAGAAAGAAAAGCCCAATTCCCTCCCTCACATATCCTTGAAGACAGGGAGCAAGGCATTTAATCAGTGCACGAATGCCAGCGAGTCTTCTGAAAGAATAGCAATATACGAAACTAGCATTTAAAGAGTTGAATTATGCTCTTCTTTATGGCCCCCCCTTTCTGAGCCCAGTGAGGCCGCGGAGAGCTGGCTGACCTCTAGAGCGAGAATCGAAACTAAGAGATAGTGAGATCTGGTATGTGCCAGTCTCCTACGCGCAGCTTGCCCATGAAGAACAGAAACGCTGTGTTCTCGCAGATAAAGAATGGTGTCTGTAAAATTGAAGATTGCAAACCGTTACTGAATATGGTGTTCTAAGGTGTCATATTTGTCACACTGGTCAATCATCACCTCTAATTCAAAGGGAAATGAATTGGGGGCGGCATCAAATGTGTTATTCGAGGGGATTGGGTCCTCCGACGTATTCCATATATATGACAGGTAATGTCCACAGCTGTGCTGCTTCGGAAAATCTTTGGCATCTGCATCCTGCGTCGATGACGTCAATGCGCCGTCCCCGAGGACCTCCTTCGACAGCGGACATCACCCGATGTGATAAGTAGGACGCACGACGCCCGTAGCCTCAGTTCTGTTTTTTCTGCGAACGTGTTCGCTTTGTGAATCTCGGTACGCCTCGACTCTTTGGAGTTTGCTGTATTCTTCTCGGTTCGTTGAACCTGTTCGGTTTTTGTGAAGACCTGTTCGTGGCGATGTCTACTTCGTCTTCAACCCCGCGTCCGGGCTTCAAGAAATGCGGGGACTGTGGGTCCAAGATGTCGGTCACGGACACGCATGACGTCTGCCTCTGGTGCCTCGGGGAGGCCCACGATATGGACGACTATGTCGACTGCCAGTCGCTCACGGCCAAGGCCTTGCGGGAACGCAAGAAGAAGCTGTCGGTAGGTCGGGTGTCTAAGCCCCGGAAGTCGAGGTCTACGTGGCTTTCGAAGGATGACTCGAGAGGCGACACTCCGCGTCGTTGTCGGAAGTCCAGTGGGTCTCCTTCCAGGAGTCGGTCTCGCCACTCCTCCGCCTCTTCGAGGCATTCCTGGAAGCGCCGGCATCAGTCGCCTTACCCGTCCTCTTCTGAGGACTCCGCCCATCGGCGAGTCGCTTATCCCACCATGCAAGCGACACCGGAGGAATGGGCTTCCTTCGGGAAGCAGATGTTAGCGATTCTTGAATCGCCGGGCACCGGCCCGTCCGCGCTTCCGATTGGGGTCGGTCGGCACCGGTCGAGAGACAACGCTCGTACGCCTTCGGGCTCGGGGGAAAGGTCCCGCTCGGACAAGGGTAGCCGTTCTCGCCATGCCAGTTCCAGGTCCCGGTCTTCGACGCGCTCGAGACCGCGTGATCCTGTGCCGTCTTCGAAGAAGACGTCGACGCCTGTGGCGCCGAGGTCGTCGACGATTTCTCTCGAGGCTCTGCCTCCGAGGGGGTAGTCGACGCTGTCGGCACCTAGGTCATCGAGAGACACGCTAGGAGCTCCGGATTTGAGGCCTGTGTCGACGCCGTCGATGCTGGCGGCGCTGCAGTTGACGTCGATGCCGATTCGCTCGACGTTGACGCCGTTTCTGTCGACGCCGGCGCCGACTCATTCGGCACCCTTGACGCCTTTCGAGGCGGTGGTGTCGGAGGGGCCCCATGGCACAGGGTTAGCCCCTAGAAAGGCTCTGGCTAAGGTCAGGCATAGCTTTGGTCACCAGGTGTCTTCCTCTCACCACCTGGAGTACATTTCAGAGGGTGATGAAGGCTCTGATGAAGGCTTGGTTCCGGTTATGGTACCAGACGAGCTTCTCTCGGGCCATAGCCAGTTTGATGACCTGAGGCAGTCACTGCATGATGCCAGTGGATTGGACACCTCTCCGGAGGTGGAGTTTTGTAGGCCGGAGCCTGGCACTCATGCCGCTTCTTCAAACCGGCGCCTTTTGTCTCGGGTCACCGAGTACTTGGGATGGTCGGTTCCCCCAGGGGAGTTCGTTCAGGATGATCTCACGGACATGCTTGATCTTGGTCCCCCCACTGACCCGGTACTGCCGTTTCATATGGCTCTGCAGAGAAGGGTGGCAGCGGCTTGGACTGCTCCTAAGAGTCTCCCGGCAGTGGGCAGGTCTTTGTTGCGAAAATACCGTCCAGCCAGTAGCGACCCCTGCTACTTGTCCAGGCACCCCACTCCGGAGAGTTTGATGGTGCAGGCGGCTACGGGCCCGGCAAAGCAGGCATCGTATCCTACCATCCCTCCTGATAGGGACGACAAACGTTTTGATGGCTGGGCGAAGAAAGTGTTTTCTTCATGGGTATGGCGCTTCAGGCGACCAACTCCATATGTGCCTTGTCTCGTTTCACACACACTCTGTGGAACTGTGTTGCATTAGCGGCTGAACATATTCCCGAAGGAGACGAATGGGATGGTTTCCTTGCTATGGTTCAGGATGGCAAGGATGCCATGTGTGAGGCCGTTCAGTCGGGTTTGGACATGGCAGATTGTGTCAGCCGGTCCATGGCGGCGAGCACCGCAATACGCAGGTTTGCGTGGTTGCGGAAGTCTGGGTTCGCTCCTGATGTGCAGTCCCGGCTCCTCAACATGCCCTTTGACGGTGAACATCTTTTTGGTAGCAAGGCTGACGAGAGCCTTGAGAGGTTGCAGACCTCCAAAGCTGCAGCAAAGTCATTGGGCACTGCAGTCCAACAACCTCTGCCTTTTTGTACTAGCGGACAACAATGGAGGGGAGGTTCCTTTCGCTATTACTCATCCTTCAGTAAAGCGAGAGGAGCTAGCAGTCAAAGAGGCCACCGTAAGAGTGCCAGAGGTGGAAATCAGGGTACTCGAGGTGCCAAGGCCGCTCGGGCAGTTGCCTCTTTGCCCTCAGGCAACACCGCAGCCGCTACCACTCAGTCATGAGGCCAGGTCCCATGGTTCACCGGTTAGGGGAAGGCTGGCGCAGCATCTTGTAGAGTGGCGTGCCATTACTTCAGATGTGTGGGTTCTGGAGATCATAACCCACGGCTACTGTCTTCCCTTTCGGCAGAGGCCTCACGACAATCCACCTGGGAACCTCTCTTTGAAGAGTCCGGATCCGCTCCTTGCGCAGGAAATTCAAGCTCTACTGGAGAAAGGCGCCATAGAACTGGTGCCTGTAGCGGAGAGGAACAAGGATGGTATTCCCCTTATTTTTTGATTTTGAAGAAAGACGGGGGATTGAGACCCATCATGGACTTGCGCGGTTTGAACAAACTCCTCAGGAAGGACAAGTTCAAGATGGTTACTCTCTCTCAAGTCCTTAAGGCCCTTCAACTTCAGGATTGGTTGGTGTCTCCCGACCTCAAGGACGCTTACTTCCATGTGCTGATCCATCCCAAGCACAAGAAGTACCTGAGGTTCGCGGTTGGCGACTCGCACTTTCAGTTTCGGGTGTTGCCGTTCAGATTGACCTCCGCCCCAAGGGTTTTCACCAAGCTCATGGTGGTGGTGGCAGCGCATCTCAGGAAAGGGGGGATTCACGTCTACCCCTACCTGGATGATTGGCTGATCAGGGGGAGCTCTCCCGAGCAAGTCCTGGATCATCTGTCCGTCACCTGACACTCCCTTCGCAAGCTGGGCTTCTCCCTCAATTTAAAGAAGTCCCATTTGACACCAACACAGCGGCTCCAGTACATCGGAGCAGTGCTCGACACATCCCTGGGGCAGTGTTTTCCTCCTCAGGTGAGGGTTCTTCACATTCAGCAGATGGTGCACAAGTTTCAACTTGCCCAGAATCTCCCAGCGTCCGAGTTCTTGAGACTGCTCGGCCTCATGGCATCCTGCATTCTTCTGGTGCCAGAGGCTCGTCTGCGGATGAGATCTTTGCAGTGGGCACTCAAGCTCCAGTGGTCTCAGTCCTCCGGCAGGCTGTCGGACCCTGTTCAGGTGCCGTTCTCGGTTGCCCAGGACCTTCTGTGGGGGGCCGTCGAAGGCAATCTGATGAAGGGGGCCCCATTTTGGCTGCCTTGGCCGGAGGTGACGATCGTTACGGACGCATCCCTCACGGGATGGGGAGCTCATGCCAAGGAGTTGACAGTCCGCGGTCGTTGGTCTCCGTCGGAGTCCAGACTCCATATCAATCTGTTGGAGCTGAGGGCCGTCAGGCTTGCCCTGAAGGCTTTTCTGCCAACTGTGCGAGGAAAGAGTGCCCTGATTCTAACGGACAACATAGTGGCCATGCACTACCTCACCAAAAAGGGGGGGGCAGGGTCACTTCCTCTGTGCAGGGAGGCGATGTAGCTCGAGTTCTGGGCCATCCAGCAGGAAGTTTCGATCTCGGCTGTTCATCTGGCCGGAGACGACAACGAGACGGCGGACGCTCTGAGCAGGCAGAGCACGATCTCTCACGAGTGGCAGCTGGCTCAGGAGATTCTCCTGGAGATCTTCGTCCTTCGAGGGACCCCTCAAGTGGATCTCTTCGCCTCCAGTGTCAACCGGAAGTGCGAAAGGTTCTGCTCGCGGGAATTTCCGCCAAAAGGAGCCTTAGGAGACGCGTTTGTGGTGGAGTGGTCATTCCCACTGCTGTACAGGTTTCCTCCAGTCCCCGTCATCCCGCAAGTAGTGCAGAGGTTACGGAGGTTCGGTTCCTGGATGATCCTCATTTTTCCGGCATGGGCCCGGAGGACGTGGTACCCGGACCTTCTCGACTTGTCCATCTGCCCTCCACGTCATCTTCCCTACCGAGACGATCTGCTCTCACGGGAGGGGGGTCAGGTTCTCCATCCAGAGGTCAGATCCCTCAACCTTCACGCTTGGCTTCTGAAAGGTTGAGGTATAAGGATTGGGACCTCCCTGAAGACATGATGGAGGTGTTGCTCTTGGCCAGGCAGCCGGCAAAGAAGTCTCTGTAACGTTGCCGTTGGAGAAAGTTCTGCGACTGGTGCAGAGTTAAGAATGTGGATCCTTTTGAGTGTGACATTCTCATGGTTCAGTTTTTTTTTGCTTTCCTTGGCCCACAGGGGCTTGCAAGTAGGGACCATTAAAGGTTACCTGGCGGCGCTGTCCATCTTTAAGCGCTCGTCTGGAGAATGTTCCTATTTTAAGATTCCTTTAATTTCTCAGTTTTTGAAAGGGCTCACTAATGTGTTTCCTCCGTCACCTTTTCTGGTGCCCGGTTGGGATTTGAACCTTGTTCTTAAGTTTCTTATGGGTGCTCCGTTTGAGCCTTTGCATTCTTGCCCTTTGAGACTTACCTCTGAAAACTGTGTTTTTGGTTGCGGTTACTTCCGCTCGCAGAATGAGTGAGTTACAGGCACTTTCAGTTAAGCCACCCTTCACTGTGTTTCATAAGGACAGGGTTGTCCTTAGAGTTCGTCCTTCCTTTCTTCCGAAGGTGGTTTTGGAATTTCATTTGTGCCAGAAGGTTGTTCTTCCGGCGTTCTATCCTCCTCCACATCCTAGTAAGGATCCTAGGAGAGCGTTGAGCTTTTATATTTTGCGCATGTCCCGGGTCAGAGTGGACGATCAACTTTTCATTGGTTACGCTGGAAAGCGTTTGGGACAAGCTGTGACGAAACAGACTTTGTCTCGTTGGATTATTTTAGCTATCTCCGAGTGTTACCGCTTGGCGGGTAAGGACCCTCCGGCTGGCTTGCGGGCCCATTCTACCAGGGGAGTAGCTGCGTCTACTGACCTGCAGAGGGGTGTTCCTATTCGTCACATCTGTGATGCAGCCACCTGGGCTTCAGTACATACTTTGGTACGTCACTACTCCCTCGATTCTATCTGAGGGCAGGATCTGGCCTTTGGCAAGCCAGTCCTTTATTCCGCAATTTGATTGGGCATGCTAAATTTGTGTTCTAAATTCTTTTCCCACCTCCTTGCTTGGTACTGCTTTGGGAGTCTGTCATAGATATGGAATACGTCGGAGGACCCAATCCCCTCGAAGAACAAGTTACTTTCTTACCTGGTAACGTTCTTTCGATGGGATGGTCCGACGACGTATTCCATATCGCTCCCTCCCTACCTTCCCCGCTGCAGAATTTCTTTTGTGATTGCAGCTTGCGTTCCACAAGGCCTTGTGTGTCTGACTGGCAGAAAACTGGTGGCACACGTTCTGGGGGAAAAAACTACAACTGAGGCTACGGGCGTCGTGCGTCCTACTTATCACATCGGGTGACGTCGGAGGAGGTCTTCGGGGATGGCGTATCGACATCAACGCAGGACGCAGACGCCGAAGATTTTCCGAAGCAGCACAGCTGTGGACATTACCTGTCATAGATATGGAATACGTCGTCGGACCATCCCATCGAAAGACGGTTACCAGGTAAGAAAGTTCATTGTTCTACTGTGTCATTGCTGATTGTAAGGTGCTCGGTTTGTATATATTTAACTGATGTACGTTTCACTCTCTCTTGCGTCCCCCGAGGTCTGTTAGACACACGTCGCGGGGCGTGGGTCCATTTGGCCAACTGGGACTTCTTTGTATTGCAATAAACCCTAGATTTTGGGAACGGAACCTCGTGTCTGGCGTATCTATTCGAGTGTGGTGACTGTGCCTTGTTTCCACATCCAAGGGTCCATTAGGTGCCCCGTCAAGATGGCGCCTGAATAGGGACCCTCCCCCACTTGTTCCATCGTGTACGTTGCAGAATAAGGAAGGCGGTAAGAACGTCGAGGATGGGAGCGATCGAGCCGGGATCAAGAGGTGTTTTGGGCGCCCCTGCGAAAGAAATGAGACTCCTTTGCAGATCTGCACACCGCTGATCTCTGATCGACGTCCCTGGCCAGCGAACAAGGAGGCAAGGGTCCCGAGATGAGGCAGAGACGAGATACACAGACACGACGTCACTGGTTGCATCAGTATATGGACGAATTGTGTCTTGAAAAGACAAATTGACTAATCAGGTGAGCCGTGCCCCGATTTGTAAGGGATCCTGATATTGGTTGAGAGTTGATTTTGCAAAATCAAACACCCAGAGTAAGTTTGCATTGCAAAGGCACTACACATATTCATATGCGTAATGGAACATCATGGAATGGTTTCCACCTACAAACTCAAAAGAAGAGTGCTTGCGTGGACATGATGGCATGACATAATGGCAACAGCTCATCTGCAATGCAATTGTGCTTGGTATTGGAAAATAGACAAGCCTTAAAGTGCCTGTCATGAATGCTGGTTTGAGCAATGCAAAACAATTGTTTGATTTGACCTGAATCATTCAAGCCATCATGCAGATGGCTCGCTAGTGGAATCTAGCAGAGTCGGAAAATGTCTGATGGCCTGAATCATCTCATTACATTGAATCAGCTTGCCCTAGCAAGAAAAACTAAAAGCAGGAAAAATTCAGTTTACAAGCAATGTTGTGCCTATCACTTCAGGTGATGGGCGCAGAGCTTTGTGCAGGACAAAATAAATGTCCTCAGGAAGACTGAAGAGGTAAAACATGCACCTCCAAATGCACAACTGGCCACATTGGATGTCACCTCACTTTACTCCAACATTCCACAATAAGATTGCTAACAGCAAAACAGATGCCCCGATCGGAGCCATACCAGATTGCATGTAGTTCATACTTACACACAACAATTTCTGCTTCAATTGGAGACATTTCCTACAAAGACCGGCATGGCAATGAAAAGAATGTCCCTGTATTAAAACCTTTTCATGGTACACCTCAAGCTGCGTTTTTACAACAATCCCAGAAATCACTCAAATAGATGCAGTACATTGATGTTATTTTCTTCATTTAGACACGTGAAGATGCCCTTAAATGCATCTATGAATCCCTAAATGGCCACCGCCACTTCCTTAAGTTCACCAATACTCCAAGGGGAGCATAATCTTCACAGACACAATCCCTTTCTACTTTAAAGAATGGCCAACAGACAGGGACAATTAGCTTCACTGGACAGGTTTCAATCCAAGCCACACAAAATGAGATATTGTCCACAGCCAGGCAATCCAATACCAATGTATATGCTCTAACAAGAAGACACACTCTTTACATCCATCCTGCAGAAGGGCCACTCAGCGGGACAGATTGGCGGGCATTTGACCGGGCATTGAGAAAAACAAGAAATTACCTGCTTATAGGGACAGCGAAACCATGGAAAGAATACTCTTGGTTGTCACGTATCATCCAGCATTAAGACCATTGAATATAATTGTGAAGGACCTGCAATCAATATTTAACAGGAATGCATAGCTGATGGACACTTTCAAGGAAACCCCCTTAAATGCACAGAAGCAACCAAAACATCCAGCACAATTCCTTACCAGAAGTACATTTCTACCAGATCAGCAGAAAATAAGACTGGGAACATCTCCATGAAATATTAGTATATGCCACACCTGTCAATGCATCTGCACACAATCAGCCGTAACAACTCCAACAACTCCACAGAACCAAACATTATAGATACAAAGGGCATAAGGTGTATCTCATCCAATGCAAGAGATTCCCACAGTAAACCTATGTCGATGAAACTTGTAAGGATCTAAGTGTAAGAATAAACCTGCATAGAATTGTCATCTTGGACTGCAAAACAGAGTCATCAGTTGGAGAACACTTCACACGCAGCAGGACCTGTCAGTGATGGTGCTGAAAGGTACCTTCTCAAATAGCACACTTAGGAGAATGTGGAGAGGTCAACTGCTTGAAAATGCTCAGCATGCAAAATGCTTGTCTTAACATAGATACAGGATGGATGCACACTGCATGTGACACATTGAATTCTGCTCCACAAGGTACAAGGATGATTAGGGGTTAAATGGCCCACTCAGCCCTCACACCTCTACAAAACACACCCCAATCATAAAGATGAAGCAGGGACAGTTAACATATATACCTTCTTTACCTTTTGTGTTACCATGTGGGCCGAGGAAAGTATGTGCTATTAAGAGAGGTGCAAAGGTGAACCAGCAGTGACCCACTCAACACAGTAAAAAAGTCCTAAAGAAAGGGAATATCCATTCAAAGTTCTATAAATATATATATATATATATATATATACTTCAATTAAACACATCTGTATTAGAATGAATAGAAAATACTGTACAAAAACCCACCATGAAGGAAAAACAGAGTAAATGTGACAAACTGAGGAATGTGGCACTCTGAGCATAGTTCCAGGGGTGGTAGGTAAATTACTAGCTACAAAAAGGATATTTTGATAGGGAAACTGGAGTGATCTTGACCTAACCCGTCTCTAGGGCCCAAGTGGACTGAGGGGACAGCTCAGAGTCAACAGTATGTGTATTCAGTCCTTGGTGGGTTGACACGGTGTCCAACAATGATGCGTGTGGATCAAGTTTAGTTCAGGCATGTTGGATCATGTGGGCCCTAGCAGCAAGCTGGCATCAAGTGGGAAAAATGCAGCTGCTCTGAGGGGTCGAATAACAGCTCTCAAGGATTCTGGTCGGGGAGTTCCCAGGATCGCTTCGCAGTTGGGCCAGGCAGAGTCAGGCCTTAGCTTCCGGGGGGGTCAAAAAGTGGAGTTCCAGTGTTTTTGAGTCAGCGGGGGACCGTCAACAAAGCATCGATCTTAGGTGTGTTGATGTGTAGGTCGATGAAGGAGCCATTCAAGGTCTACCTGGTCCAGTCATGGTTGTAGACCCTGGTCAGAGTCGGTGTGTGGCTCACCAGTGATTCTGTTCAGGTCCCGGGACTGAGTAGTTGGTTGGGGTTTAGCAGTTGACAAGCTTTGCTAGGGCACGATGCAGCATTGAGCTGCTTTGAAAGGCAAGCAAGAGTCTGAATTGGTGGAGGGGCACAAAAGATAGCGCTGGTGCCCACCATTTCATTCAAGGTACGATGAACATGGAGCGACCAGTACTGTACAATGGGGAGCTTCAGCTGGTCTTGCCCTTTGTGCTGTGAGGCCCACTCAGGGGGACTCGAGGACTGGATGGTTCTGTGTATGCTCTCCCAGCTCTAGGAGATTCAGGTGCAGAGTGGTAGGTCCTGGTCCAGAGCAGAGTTCACTCCTGATGTAGCTTGGGAGTGGGTAGGGGACAGATCTTCCTTCTGCCTTGCATGGCTCCATCTTCACCTCAGGCTGAGGGCTTTGGAAAGTACAACTTTAGCAAAGGAAGTCTAGTGCGTTCTTCAGAGCTTATTTGTAGCCTCAAGAGGATTTGAGCGAAATTGAAGGAGGCATGGGAGAGCCCTTATTTTAAAGGCAAAAGTCCCCAGGTAATTGGACTAAAGCTAGCCTCTGTTAGTGGTCCAATCCCTGCTCTTGAACAGAGTGGACTTTAGCCTTCTGATGTCTTTAAGGAAGGCATGGCATCATGAATGAAGACAGACATAAATGGTGCACAGTTCAAGGGTGTTTATTTAGCAAGGATGGGGTGCTAGAATGCCCATCTAGCCCTATATCTAAGGATTGGAGCAAGCTCGACCATCAAATAATAAATACCGCAGACTTAGTAGTGTCTTGTCAAATCAAAATGGCCTATACTAAACTAAACTATTGCCAGTCCTTATGTTATAATAAATGTGTGCGGGATAACAGTGTTGACAAAAGTAAACAGTGTTCAAGAAAGTGTGTATCAGGTTGACTGAGCAGTGGGGTTCCCTTCCCCATGTTTTCAGCATGGGACAAGTTGGCATGCTCGGGCTTTGGAACACTCTCTGTCTTCTACTTTGTATGCAAGTGAGTAAGGATATATCAAACAGGATACAATTAGACGTGGCATCTTGGACACTTAAGGAATATTTTTGTATTGGTTCCACCATATGCACGCAGGTAGGCCTTAGTAACTGCGGTTAGAGCCTGACCCACAAAAATGTGCACTAACCTCTAATATTTTAGTTTTAACTGTCAACACACTGGTGCAGGTTTCTATTCTTAGTCTGTTGGGCATTACAATCACTGCAGGCAACTATTTGGATGAGGCGGCAAGGACGATGCTAATTATTTGGAAACACTGGAGGCTGGTTAAAACATTGGAAATTTAAGCCCAACATGTGAAAAACGTAACACTGTGCGGGGAGGTTACGAAAAAGCATCTTTACTGTTTTTCTCAAACTGTGTGCCTCCAAAACCCATCTGGAGACATATGGACTGATAATGAGCCCTAATGAACCAGTCCAGTTCTGCTAGGCGATGAACGCATACACCAACACCAACTCCTCAATGCTTGGGGGCCTGTGGTTGCGGGCAGTGGTACCGGTGGTAGCAGGCTCCTCCCTCACCTTCTCTGGAGCTTTTACAGCTCTGTTGGTCTGTTTGGTGCTTGTATGCTAGAGCAGGTCGAGTACGGGCTGTGGCTAGTTGTGAAACAGTAACTTGTGCCACATGAATTGGGTAACCCTGTACCTAAAAGTGATAATCACTTTATTGATAGATTTCCTGGATGGTTGGTCTGTTTTGTTTTATCAATTTGTGCACCCCAACAGTCACATACTTTGATATGCAGTGCTTTAAATGGGCGGCACCTAACCAGTTCTGACAATAGGAGCACCTGCACTTCTCAAAGCTCGAGTCTCTTGAGTGCTGATTCTTAACCATGGGGCAAGGTGCAATTAAAGCAGTTAATTTAACTTTACCTCAATAAAGGACTAAGCGCCTTCAGCATTTGCTGTGGAAAGCAGTGCCCTCTACCCCGCCTCTCTCCCCCACCCAGAGTGTCCATGATGTCTCTTTCAGGGCCCAGAGGGAGGGCCAAACGTGCATTCGAGAGCTGCCAGCACACCAAGCGCAGAACACCATTCCGCTTATGTGACCCATCGGCTCCCGTGACAGTTTTCATGTGGATTACGAATTGATGATTTGTGCAGGACACCACTACACGGCAGAACCACAGGAAAGTCTCAGCAATTACTTTTTCTTTGCTCCACATTTGTTATTAGCAGTGTATTTTATTATACATTAATGTTTGCTTGGAAGTGGGGTGGAGTTTTTTTGGACTGAAAGCTGAAACACAGGTCCAGTTATCTACCAAATCCTGTATTACTAGACAATGAAAGTGAGCAATAATCAGGCTCCCCTTTTAAAGCTTATTTTATATCCGTGATGTATCCAGCTTGAAACGATAAAAAGTCTTCTTTTATATAGGTAGTCAGGTTTTCCTAACACCATGCATAACAATAAAACCGGAAGTTTATGTAACTGAATCCCAACTTCACTGATTAACCACAGTGTGTAATCCTCGGCAAACAATGTAATATCACTGTGTCTTACAAGCAAAAATTGAGTGTTCTCAATGCTTGCCAACTTTTGTTTATCCCAATACTACTAGACCTACACAGAGAGTTAAAGAGGGTGTGAGAACATGACTTAAGTGGGAGAGCAAGAAATAAACACCAATAGAGAATGAGGCATGAAGAGCAAGACACACATAGAAAGAGAGACAAACAGAGAACTACAGAAATGGAGAGTGACAGCAATTGAAATGGGCCTGTAAGCTTCTCCCAGGTCCTGGTCTGAGAGCACTTTTAAGACACTTGCAGAGATGGACCCTAGCACACTTAAAGCCTAGATTGTTGAGTACCTGCGCTTCTTTGTTTTTCATTTAAAGCTCTGTTTATAGGGGAAACAGTCCCAAATATGCCTGTCACAAGAGCACAGTATCTGATTTCAACTCAAAAAACTATTTCAGATAATGCAGTTCTGGGAGTTAAATGGATTTACACAAGAGTGAATAAGCTCACAAAGTCGTTGGATAATGCTACTTCATACAAATCAAGCAAAGCCCCAAGTGAAATGTTTCATATATTTCTAAAAACTGCCTGGAACCCTCCACATTTAGAATGTACACATCAGATACACCATTCTATTCGCCACCAGTATGATCTATACCAGGGATGTGCAACTCCAGGCCTCGAGGGCCGGATCCATGCAGGGTTTTCAAGATATCCTTCATTAATTTTTATCAGATACATTTGCATACAATGATTCTAAATGTATGCCCATTTTTCCTCATGAATATTAATGAGGGATATCCTGAAAACACGGTAGGATTCCGGCACTTGAGGCCCAGAGTTGGACAACCATGTTCTATACACATACACAATGACAAGGAAGCACATAGTAGAGAAAGGTGAGATTGACCTGTGAAATTTAAAGTCACAGATTGAGCCAACATGTTGAACATGCCTTCATTGTTAGAGCCAGTCTTGGTATTGTGACTAATACGGGCTCTTAGGGAAGTAAAGTACAGTTATTCAATTTGTTAGCAAAGTACAAATGTCTGGCTGAGTGAGAAACCTGGCGAGCCATGTATGTGCTGAAATGCCACCGGCTTGCTTAACTGGCATTGCACTGGTGTATTATAGCTCTGACTAAGAGAACAGGCTGCTCTCTGAAAAGCCACTCTCTGCAAAGTTGTTCTTGCTCTCTCTCGCAGAAAAGATGATCTCTGAAATATTGCTCTGGTTTTCCCTCACAGAAAAGTCAGCCTGTGACAATTGTAAGGGCATGTTACTGCAAGCCTACACCTGCACACCTGTTCAAATAAAATGCTATCATTATTGTAGCGAGTTAGGTGGAATCAAATATGTTGTCTTAGTTTCCATCAGCCTTTTCCAACCTTTGGAGAATATGTTTTATGTGGAATTATACACTTTTTAAGGAACGATGCATTAGGCCTTGAAATAAGAGAAAATACATGGAAGAAGGAGATGAGCTTTCTACTAAAGAAATTAATTACAATTTAAACTGAATAAAGATTAACTGTTTGTATAGAAATCTGAAAATGCATTTCCTGAAGAAAGTAATACTAATATGATGTTACAATGAACACCTATACTCGGCTCTAGATAACTGGAATGCATTCAATCACTGAAATAACTGAAAACAAGGTGAACTATTTCTATTGAAAATGCAAGAAAATTCCTTCTTCCAGAAGATAAAGTGCAATACGATATTAGATGAAAATAGAAATTTCTATTCTGCTCTAGACAACTGAAATTATGCAATCATGAAATGATGTCTTAGACAAATCCTTATCTTTTTTCATAAAATATCAAAATAAAAAAAGTATAGCAAAAGAAGCAAGCAGATCAAATTAATTATAAAAAAGAAAATGTATTTGTAGAAAAGATAAACAGCTCATGTCTCAAAGCGAAAGATTCAACACAGTTCTACTTTATTTCAGATAAGATGAAGAATACATTGACTGAAAGCAGACAGAAAATCTGCAGAAACAATGTTGTGAAATGAAGCTGTACCAAGGCAGAAAAAAAGTTCAATAAACGAGACTGTGTTTTATTTTCTTGTATATTAAAATCAAATAAAATCAAAATTAAATGTACTGTACTGTCTTAAAATAAAAGGATTCAACTGCAAAAATGAAGTCATGTTATTCAGCTAGATGGGCATATTGAGTAAGAATGACTTTGGAGTGAAGCACAGGAGACCTTCTAAGTCTGCATGTCTGCTCTCACGAGGTAGAATATGATGGCCCGATTACATGATTCCTTTATCAGCCAGTATCCCAGAATTAAGTATTACCATAGAGTTTTCTATGAGTCGAGTAGGCCAGTAAATATGAATACCTACATGAGTGGCTCAAATTCAGGTTTGAAGGTTTTGAACCATTTTGCGCACCAGATCTAGAACCCCTGTTGTTCAGCTAGTCTTGAATCTGATTCAAGCAGTTTTGCCATGCCCTAGTTTTGATATTGCATCATACATTGATCGCTCAAGATTTGAGTGCATCATTAAGCTAATGATGGCCTAATGCAGGCTGTCAATACGTTTAGATGTAGCATCCGCAAATCACGCACCAAGGCTTTCGAAAGAGGTAGGCAAGAAGCAGCTGCGCTACTATAAATGTATACGTTTACAAGTTCAATCAGAGGATTGATTATAAACTATTAGCTTATCTAGCTTGCTGCAATTATTTTCAGTGTGTTTTCTTTCAGAAAATGGCCAATCAATGTAGACAGACCTCCATCTTCATTGGACTGGCACTCTTATGTCTGAAAAACAGAGGACATTCATAGGGATTCCTTGTTCTGATCATCAGTGATTAAAGTGAATTTTATCTGGGTGGTAAATAGCATGGGAACCTGGGGACTGCCTTGATTCCCATTCTATAGGTTTACAATGTGGTGGAGCAGACCGCACCGCAGATGTGATGATGGACAGAACCTGCAATGCTGGATTTACTGGTGAATCCAACCAGAGGGGCTTAGTGACAATGTATGATCCTGATGGGGTCATGACATCTAAAACAATATATTTAAAACGAAATGCTGAGTGAAGAGCTACACTTGCAAACAATAAAAATCTTATGGTCCCCTGCACACCATTAGGCTGGACATCAAATCGCTATATACGAATATCCCACAGGAGGAGGCGATGGAGATAGCCCATAATTATCTGATCCATCAGCCCACCCAAGATAGGGTTCCAGCAGTCTTCATTGTTGAATTGATGACCATTGCACTTCAGAGGAATTTCTTTATTTACTTTGGACAATTCTACTTGAAACAAGAGGAACAGTGATGGGAGCAGCTTTTGCCCCTAGCCTGGCGATCTTGTTCATGGCAGCCTTTGAGGCTAAATTATACAAACCGCATATTAGAAAGTGGTTTAGATACACCGATGATGTGATGTTCCTATGGCGAGGTAACATCGAGTCCCTGCATGAATTTTTCGCAAGCCTAAATCACCAACAGCACCATGAAGTTCACAATGGAACATTCCACTACGTCGATTAACTTCCTGGACCTCTGCATTCAAGCGAAAGTGGGACATCTTTCCTGTACTCTGTATAAAAAAAACAATGGACAGAGACACCTTTTTGCACTTTAAGAGCTTTCATCCCAGATCCTTAAAAGATAATTTGCCATATAGCCAGTTCCTTAGGCTGAGATGAAACTGTACTGAGATTGCAGACTATTATGCACATGCCAACAAATTAGCCTTGGATCTGAAAGAACGAGGATACCCCAAGAAACTGGTGTCACATGCCCTCAAGAGAACACGATTTACCCCTAGGGAGAACCTGTTGGAACCTAGTTTGAGAAATCAAACCCAAGATCGGATAACATGTGTTACAATTTACAGTACCCAATCGTTTGCGATCAAGAAGACACTCTTAAAGCACTGGCCAATGGTGAGCATTTGTCTCCCAGATAAAAGCAAACCTTTGTTTGCCTTTAAAAGGTCGAGGAACCTGAGAGATCAACTTGTCCACTCTACAAGCCAGGGTGCCCCTAATAGCAGCCATAGAGTCCTTCGACCATTCATAGGTCACTTTCCATGTGGAAACTGCCGGGCCTGTCAATTCACTAAGAAAGTATCCAATTTAAAAATTAAAGAGAGAACATGGGAGATACGTTTCCTATCTAATTGCAAAACTGCAAATGTGGTTTACTGTATTCAATGTCCGTGTGGCCTGTGATATGTGGGGCAGACCACGAGACCAGTTCACATTCGAATTAATGAACATCGATCTAGGATCAGATTTAAGAACCACCAAGCACCGATGGTATCCAACTATATCCCCTTTGCCGATTCACCTGAGGACATGCAATGGTGGGTTACTGATATTGTTAAAAACAGCTCTAATATCCAGCGTACATTGAACAACAAAGAGTCTAGATGGATATACCAGATGAAAACGCTTGACAAACTAAGAGGCCTTAATGAAGAGTCTCCGGTCTACCAATCACAGAGTTAGGGGCATATATTCACAGGGCCCACATATCGAGTGAGTGCCTCGGGTTTGGACAATTTGGACACACAACACCAAGAAGATGAGCGTCACACCTTCATGGGTGTGTTTGGAACCCCAGATATAGTAAAACTGCAAACTCTGCGCGGATCCATCACCCTTGCCTGTTTTATCAGCAGTGTAGCAGTACAAGCCTGGCGCCCACATTACCAAATGCGACAGGGTTTAGCCTCTTTTCCCACAGTTAATCTGGGGCATGTCTAACAGGAATTGAGCAGAAAGTGCGTGCCTTGGATGCCGTTCAGGCTCAGACATATGGCCCGTTTTGGGGACAACAATGGTTTCCTCCATATCATCCGCCACAACGCCAATTTCAAGGACGGAGATGCCCGAACAGATAACCGTTTGTCAGCAACAATTGCCAATTTTTAATCTAGCTTAAATTGAATTGACGTCCACCCAGATCTCAGTACTTTCAAAAGGGCTTTCATTTGTACCCACTCAACCAACGGACTGGTTCGAAACCGAATTAGTGATTCGTCGTTTTCTTAGAACTGTCCGTCTCAAAGTTTTCTTCAATGAATTCCCTGAGACTGAACCAGTTTCAGATACCGGCTTACATGTTCCTTCCACTTTTAAACCACAAGATAATGAAATTCCCAAAGAAATTCTTACCTTTGAAAAATGCATTCTTCGTGATCTTGACAAACTTAAAACCAAGGAGAAGCCCCTCAGATATAATCTCTCCATCTCGGAAAATCAAGCACTGATGGAATTATCCAAAAATTCTTCCATCGTTATTAAACCAGCAGATAAGGGTGGGGGGATAGTTGTGATGTCAGAAGCACAATACCTAGAGATGCTGAATGATCTATTACAAGATCAGGTTAGCTATAAAAAAAACTTAGGAAAGATCCCAAAAATGACATTAGAATTGAAATTGAAAGTGCAGTACAATTTGCTCATGAACGTGAATGGATCACAGACAGGGAATCAAAATTTCTGACCATGAGCCAAGACTGCATACCAACAATGTAAGCACTCCCCAAGATACATAAAAACATGGAAAAACCACCAGGGTAATCAATAGTGTCTGGCTGCGGCTCTATACTTGAGCCTCTGTGTAAATTCATTGACACTTTTCTGAAACCCATCAGTGTTAATACGGAAACTTATCTTAGGGATACAACCCATACCATCACGATTTGTGAGAATCTTGATTTTGACCAATCTACTCAGATACTAGTTACAATGGACATCCAGTCCCTGTATACTAGTATACCTCAAGATCAGGCAATTGACTGTATGTGAGAACTTCTCGCGGAGCATGACACACAGGACCGAGTCCCACACAAATTCATTTTGGAACTCATGACCATGGCACTTAATAAAAACTATTTTGAATTCAATGGTCAATTTTATTTACAGACGAAGGGTACAGCAATGGGGTCTGCATTTGCCCCAAGTCTAGCTATACTCTTCATGTCCAAATTCAAATTATAACACATCCTATCCATTACCAACCCCTTCCGTCACTACATAACAAAGTGGAAGAGGTACATAGATGATATTATTTTCATCTGGACTGGATCCGAATCAGACTTGAAACTTTTTCTAAATTGGTTGAACAATATTGATACCAACATCAAGCTCACAATGGAATTCAACACGAAACAAATTGCTTTTTTAGACCTAGTCATAAAAGATGAATCAGGGAAATTGATATGTTCTTTGTATTTTAAAACAAGTGCTCGCAACACTCTGCTGCACTACTCTAGTAATCACTCACGCCATCTTCGTGACAACTTACCGTATGGACAGTTTCTCCGCATCCGGAGGAACTGTTCCAATCTAGATGATTTTTATGAACAATCTGAAAATTTGAGCACCCGTCTTATTGAAAGAGGTTACCCAAAAGGACTGATTAACAAAGCCAAAAAGAGGGCATGCTTTACAGACAGGGACATATTGCTCCCCCCCAAACTTG
Source organism: Ambystoma mexicanum (assembly GCF_040938575.1). NCBI lineage: Eukaryota > Metazoa > Chordata > Amphibia > Caudata > Ambystomatidae > Ambystoma > Ambystoma mexicanum. Next base: position 508,752,023 of record NC_090935.1, read on the forward strand.
CCACCGACTCTCTATCAGGCACTGACAGTACCAAAATGACGTGCGTCATAACCCACGGACCACAAACCTTCCAGATCAAAAAAGTGATTGCTAAGTATTGGCCGATTGTAAAACTTAGCTTGCCAGACGTACCATTACCGAGGTTCGCTTTAAAAAGGGCTAAAAATATCCGTGACAAGCTTGTGCATTCTACTTTTAAGAAAGATCCTCCGAGATTGTGACTTTGGGCCCTAAGAACAACTGTTGGTCACTTGCCGTGTGGATCCTGCTCTGTCTGCCAATTCACAAGAAAACTCAGAGTTTAAAATTGGGGCCAGAACCTGGACCCTATCGTCTTTGACAAACTGTAAAACCAAACAAGTAGTGTACAGTGTCCAATGTCCTTGTGGTCTTCGATATGTTGGACAAACTTCTCAACCAGTCCACATTAGGATTTCTGAGCATCGTTCAAGAATTCGTGCCGGACAGAATCTGCACCTCTTGTAAATCATTACATCGAACTACAGCACTCTGCCAATGATATTTTTTGATGGATTTTAGATGTAGTCAAAAGCACACCCAATGTGTCTCATTGTCTCCTTCAGAAGGAAGCACGATGGATGTATCATCTATCTACCCACACCAATGGGTTGAATGAGGAGTTTCTCCCCCTATCCTGAACATACTTTCTGCCCCTTCCTTTTCTCTTTCCTCTTGTTTTTGACAGAGTCTTTTTGCGGTTGTGACCATCCATTCAAATTAACATACGAGGACTGAGGCCATTCCCATTGGAACCGACTTATCAAGCAGCTGTTTTCCAGAATCTGGTTTTCTGACATATATGTCAACATTTATGCTTATTTGCTTCGTTCACTTGACCTTTCTACCTAAAATGCAAATTTTGCACCAATTAACTGACCCCTTCAATTTCATTTTGATTTTCAGCTTTCTCAACATCTGCCCAGTGATCGACTCGTCCGCCTGCCTTATTTGTGAAATATCTATCATTACTTTTCATCTTCATCCCTCGATATTAATTATTTTTTTATTTTGTTCGGGACCCGGCGGCCATTTTACAACTTGTCTGTCTTTTCTTGGTGTGACAGCACACCACATTAGAACGAGGAGGCGACTGGGTTGCAACTAGGGTGTAATTCCACCTTTGACCACTAAATTGCCAGATGGCGCCATATGTAAATATAAGCCGTGGTACAGAGAGACTGTCTCCTCGGCAACTTGGATTTTTTGCGGAGACACTCCGTCCATTGGCCCGGTGTCTATAGCACGGTAAGCCCCCTGTTCGCGGTGGGTGCAGGAACACAGATCTTGCAATCTGCTTCCTTTTGGCCGAGCTATCCCCTGCCATAACGCCTCTTCGCTGCTAATTGTTCCCTTCTTTCTGCACAGAGATTTACATTTGGAAACGCCTGCTGCATTTTTTCGAGGAACTGCATCTTGGGAGGAATTATGTTGGCTTTACTTAGCTACTTGACGAGCAGCAACATAAGGTATTGCGCGTTTTGCAACCTTGGTGTGGTGCTGATTTTATTTCCTATGTCCCCTTGCAAACTTTACAGTAGCCTGCCAATATAACACCTTAGCGGCCGTGATTGGACTGAGTGTTTAAACTAATCTTCTTCGCCCTCTGCAGCTGCTGCTGTGCTGTTTGCCTGCATTTATTGCAGCCCATTTCTCTGCGCTTCAGACCCTGATGGACCACAGTAGAATCAACAGTGGGCTGACCACGCTCTGTGCCGTCACATGTTTTTGTGCTTTTCCTTGTTCACTCGGTGGCTTGTCCTGAAGACATATAATTAGAACACCATAGAACACTTATACAGAAATGTTGATCTAGTTGGGGTGCACTACTTCAGGTTACTTCCTAGTAGGAACCCCTAAACCCATGGGCTTTTTCGTGTTTTACTCCTAAAAACAGCAGGCATTCTGTCTGGAACAGACACAATGGCATTCCTTGGCCCTTTGGTCTTAATCTAATAGGACTCTTTTCACCTGGACATAATGCCTTGGTGAACATATAAGTGATGGCATTCTCTCTACATTCCGGTGTCTATCCAAGGTTTTTGGACTCCGGGGGAACTAGCCCTCTTCAAACACTGCATGCCTGCACGATTGAGCACTTTCTTGCCTTTCTTTTACTTTTTTGTCATCTTCACACAGTGCAGGCTTTTTCCAAATTACTTCCTGGTTTTGCTTTAGCTTTAATAACCCTTAACGGTGTGGGGACAGGGGTGGCGAGCTGGACTCTTCCATCCTTTCATGTCAGTGACCTGTTTATTTTATTTCCCTCTTCTATCTCCCTTTCTTTAGGGACATTGCTCTTACATATCTGACATTAGGTCCTGAGGAAGGAGGTTACCTTCAGATCAACACGCCGAAACGTATTTCACCCCGTCACCTTGACTTTTCTAGCAGGAGTGAGTGGTGTGCCAGTACACACCAATGTAGGCCACATACATAAAAGCATTTTTGAGTTTATTGTTAAACTTCATGTTTAGTGAAGGCCCTTTTATTTTGACTGATTGAAATGGCTCAGAGTAAGGTACAAAGGGTGGGATTCTGTGTACACATGATGTTATCTTGAATATACAGCCAACAACAGGACCCTATCTGGTCAATATTGATTTACACAGCCAGAGAGGAGTGATCCATGATTTTTCATTCTCTAATTATTGAGGTTTCTGTGTTCAGACAAAATGGTGAGGATGTCAGTAATTTATGCAAAACATTACCCTTATACCACTACCTGTGGGGACAAGCGTTTCTTTTTTTTTCTTTCACCATTAGCCTGAAAGCAGTAACAGATTAAAGAGCTTAACCATTTTTTGAGTGGGTCATAATATCAATTTCAGTTCCCTTTCATTAGGAGGTAGGCGGCCACGGAATCAACGGTGCTGGTAAGGGACCGGCACCGTTCATTTCAGGTCGCCCTATTACGAGTTCTGCAGTGGGCCCCACTAAGGAACGCCTGGTCAGACCAGGCGTCCTTAGCGGGACCCGCTAGCAGACCAGGATGCTAAAAACAGGCCCATCATTAACTGCCCCATTGTTAGCATCCTCCCCATTCCCATTTGAGCACTATGGGGGCTCCAATGGGAATGGGGATGTACCGGGTCCCGCAAAAGGGATGTACCGGGTCCTCCAAGGTCAGAATGGCCCGGTAAGTCCCCTTTTGCGGGACCCGGACCTGGTACCAAGTATGGGGGTAGCCATGCCGCTTTTAGCAGCATGGCTACCTCCATACTCGTTATGAGGCCCAATGTATTGAAAACAGGGTTTCCATTGAACAATATTTGATTTTAACAAGCAGCATTTAAGGTACAGCTGAAGAATAATGGGTCCTAATAATGATCTTTACCCCAACCTTAGATTATGAAATACATATCTGATATTTCTCCTTAAAGTTCCACCATTCATGTGTTGCAGTTAAGCCCTGGTGAATAAATTTAGCCAAACACCTAATCACCCTAATGTTCACTATGTTTGAGTAGTTCAGGTTATGCCACACGTTAACAAGTTGGATAACACATTTGTGTTAAGCATATTACAATTCAGGTTGATGAAATGTGGCTGTAAACATTGGGTTGCATGGTGAGACCTTTAATTTTAAACATATTCAAAGCAAACAAATTATAAAGTTAATGGAGTATGTTACATGTTCAGAACCTTTCCTGCAATGGGTGCGCAAGGAAAGCAAACGTCTAAACGACTAATGTCCTGCAACTGGCTATTTTTTTGATATGGAAACCAAAATTATCTCGTTTTTTTCAGCTGACAAAAAAGATGTACTCATTAAAAAAGAACGGTGGGAAATTAAGAAAAAGAAATGAAAAACAAGTGCACGCAGATGCATTTTTATTTGCTTTACTTTGTGAAATGTGTCGGAAACTCTGTTCACAAAGGTGGCCTGCATATTTCCAGGGCACCGTGGCTGCAGCACAAATAATGTGCTGGCCAGCCCCTTGCACATATTATTATCCTGAGCACGTTGAGAGCTCCATGCAAACATAGACCTCTTACTGTAGTCATATGTTATTTGTTTAATCCTAGTAGAGAGCTGATAACATATCATTCCTATGTGACTAAGTGGTAATCCTTTAAGAAACATCCAACTCTAAATTAGCTATGCTTGATATGTGGCTGTCTCAGACCTACTGCCCTTTCTCGGGTCATTAACCTGCAGCCAAGGACTCTCTCTGTTAAACAATAAATAACTGCAATAGTCCTCATGAAGTAAACTCACCAGGATGAATCTTCATGCCCGACTAATGAATTTAAGACAGTTGCACAACTCTATACAATTTTCAGAGGTCCATGTTCGTTATAAATGTTTTCCCTTGACCACCAGTGTAGGCGAAACAATCATTAGATCGTCCCACTGACCACTTGCCTGAGACCATTGTTTCGCCAACTACTCCTGCATTGGTCACATGTGCAGGCGTGCGTGGGGGACCAGGTAAATGCACAATGCCATCATACCTAGCAGACGCATTGCTTTGCATACGCTGATCCGGAGACCAGCTTGATACTGGGGTATTTGCCGAAGCATGTTTTGTATTCTTTCCATGGATGGGAAGGCTAAGCCTGTCTTTGTATCTAATACAGCTCCTAGGAACTGTTTGGATCTGTTTGGTACCAGACTTGACTTTTTCTCTTTTATTGAGAAGCCCAAATGGAAGAGAAGGTCTATAGTTCTCTGCGTGTTTAGCTTGCAAAGTTGGTAGGTTTCTCCCGTGATCAGCCAGTTTTCCAGGTAAGGGTGCACTGTGATTGACTCCCTGCGTAGGTGTGCTGCCACCACCGCCAGTACCTTGGTGAACACCCTTGAGTCGAGGCTATACCGAAGGGCAGCACCTTAAACTTGTAGTGCTGGTCTGCTACTTTGAATCAGAAGAATCTTATGTGCGCTGGGAACATTGAAATATGAAAATAAGCATCTTTCATGTCCAATGTTGCCATGTAATCCCCCATTTTAACAGAGGGGTTACTTCTTGTAGTGTTGTCATGCAAAATGTTTGAGTTTTGGCAAACTTGTTTGCAGGGCGCAGGTCTAGTACCGGGCGCATGGTGAGATCTTCTTTTGGCACAAGGAAGTACGCTGAATAACTACCCTTGTTTACCTCGTTCTACGGCATGACCTCGATGGCGTCTTTGAGGAGTAGAGCCTTGACCTCCTCTACCAGGATGAGCTGTTCTTCCTGTGATGGACTTTTCTGTTGCGGGAGGAGGTTTGAAAGTCTTCCTTGGAGTTCTATGCAGTGACCTCCTATTCTGCAAGCTACAAAACCATTATATTAAAAAAAGGCACTCACAAGGGGGTGACAACACCCACTTGTCTGATGTTATCCCCTCCCATGCATGGGTGAAATGTAATATTCGTCCCCAGACTGGGGAGGCATGGGAGGGGACCTGTAGCGGGGTGTCATTGTATGGAGGGTGTTGCTCCACCTCTGGTGGGGGTGTCTCTCCCTCTTCCGCGAACTCTGCGCTGACACCTGGGGTAACCCTGGGACGCCTGTTGATTATTGTTCGATGAGGAACCTCGGCTCTGACTGTATCCGGTGCCTCTTTGTGCATTTTGGCCACAAAAACGTCCCAAAGTGTTCAGCAGCCCTGAGAAGAATGTCATTGACTAGGGGCTGATTGTCCACCAGGGAATCAGGTAAGGTAGGGTCTTGCAGGGGTGGAGAGTCCATGGCAAAGACCACCGACTCTGTGTCATCCTGATCTTCCCCTGCATCGACATTGTCAATGTCGATGTCCTCATAATAAGGGTTATCCTGATCTATGTACTCTTCTTCTCCTGCATCCAGATCGCAAAGGTCAGAGGATATGCGAGGTGTCTTGTGGACTGGTTCACCATATAGTGTCCCTGAGTGGTGAGACCTTTTCCCTGACAGTTGAGTAGACAAATTTGGTAGGGCAGACAGGTTTGACTGAGTGAGCACAGGTGTTGTGTTTGAGCTTGACGCCTGGGTAGTGGGAGGCGTGATTGCCAGACTTTGGAGAGCTTGGGGGTGCTCTTCAAAAACATTTGCTAGGAAAGTCATGCGCTGCATAACTATCTATATCTTGGGTAGACCACTTAGCTGAACTGGGGATAAACCCCGGAGATAGGATCAGGCTGATGTGTGGAATCAGGCTCATCTATAATGTCTTGTACAGGAACATTATCAGGTTCCTGTGGGGTAGCTGGCTGTTCCCTAGGTATGTCCCTTCTATCCCCTGCGTTCCTGTTCTTAAGAGGGGAACTGGATCTATGTTTGTCCCTATGATTTTTGGTCTTGTGAGAAGATTTTTTAGAGCTAGGGGCCATAGTAGGGGTTTTGGGGACATTAGGTCAAGTCACGACTACAGGGACGATTGTGCAACGTTTTTTGACATTGCGATGCCGGGCGATGTAGTTTTGAATCCAGCGTCCTTTGTTTTCATGCGCTTGTAATGAGGCAGCGATTTGGGGCATTCAGAGGACCGTAAATCCGATGATTTTCCCTTCGCCGTAGACTCTCGGCTTGTGAGTACACTCATGTCGCTGCAGGGTGTGTGCTTAGTGTGGGGAAGTGTGGTGCTTTTGTCGCTGGGTGTCTTCCCCATAACAGGACCGCCGGGATGTCTGTTAGGGTCAGGGACTGGCACTGAGGAACGTCAAGGTTCCCCGTCACCCTCGCCGTCCGAGAGGATGGCTTCGCTGCCGTCGCTGGATGCCCCTTCTACGCCCATGGAGGTCTCGGTTTGCATGGCATAATAAGCCAACGTTTTGTACGTCCTATCCTTGAGGGTCTTGGGTCGGAGCAATTTACAGGCCTGACAATGAGCCTCGTCGTGGTCTTCATGCAAGCAAAGGTTACACACCTTGTGCTTGTCGACCCACGTGTATTTTTTTTATTACAGGGTGGGCAGAATTTAAAGGGAGTACGCTCCATAATGGGGCAGGCAGCTGGGCGACTCAGGGAAAGGGTGGGAAAATACATGGTGTTATGACCACCCCCACTCTCCCTACTGTAGTCGAGGCCCGATGGGCCTTCTGCGGCCGGGTGGTGCGTCGAGGTCTCCGGTCGACAGTCCGTCTCATCCAACCGTCGAGGTCTCCGGTCGATGGTCAGTCTTGTCCTTTCTTGAGTCTTCACCGTGTCGAGGCATGGTGTCGGTAAAGGAAAGAAAGAAATACTAATCTTAATACTTTGTAATTTCAATGGCGTAGGCCGAAAATCCACTCCGCTTATAGTTACACTCTAGTCTTGCACTGGTTTCCTTGAGTAAAATGAAATCAATTAATTGCTGTATTGGTCCTCTGGGAATAAATAGTATCCAATTGCTTCCGTGCAGACTCGAACACATTCATGTCGCCAGCCTCAGCAACTGATAAGTTGGGGATTTCTCTGAATTTCCTCTGCCTTTCGTGCCCTATTGCGTGCAGTATCAGTTTTTTTCTACTTTCAGCCGTCATCCTTTCATGTTCTACTGCCCCTAAATATTGCCCCAATATTCTTTCCAATCTTGCATGGGAATGGTTGGTTCTCCTGGGTTAGGGAGGAAACATGACGATGGGTGTATTGCAATGGCTTGAATTATTCTTTTTTCCTCTTAAGCCTTATTCTATTTTTTTCACTTCTTCATACTTCTTAATAGCCTTCTTTTGAATTGAATTCCTCTCTTTCGTGACTTATAATCCTGTAAGGGATTACAATGTTCTCGATACATGTTGCCTGCTGTGTATCATTGCTTAGCAACTGTAGCCAAGTACCTTAGACAAGCAACCAGGCTCGTCCGGTGCATTACGTGCATGATTTGTGCTGACGCTCACGGGTGCTTTCCTCTAACACTGAGCGTGCTCCCCAAGAGTTGCTTCCATTCAAAGCATCTCGCCCTTCAGTCTCGCACCTGGCTCCTCTGTTCTCCAGTCTACGAGCAGCTTTGCTTCTGCACCTCAACTCGACTTTGTACCATCTGGAGCTGTTCCTATCACAGCAGGATTTGGCATAACCACATGCTTGCCACCTTAAGGCTACATGGCTGTTGGATCCATGTCCCTTGTCACCAATTGATGTACCCACAACACAGTTTAGTGGTTAGTTCATGTATGAAGGGAAATGGTTGCAGCCCAGCAGCACATGGCCACCACTTCCAGCTCCTCACCAACCGTCTTCCTCTTGTCACCTCATTTCCCTAGAAACCACACCAGCATTCTCTATTTTATTCATGACAAGATACCAAAAATACTGAGCGCATGCAAACAGATGCATGGGTTCAGTAGAAGGCTCCAGATTTGGATCAGCAGGCCACCATGTTGGTACTGCCTGATCCCAACATGGTGGACAAAGCTTTTGTGACCTCAGGATGTGGCAAGGAGGATATTAGCTGAAGCATAGTACACAACACCTTATGGTAACAGTCCACCAGCTACACATTTGGGGAAGAGGTGGAACAATCGAGCACATCCAATCACAAGAAACAAAACTAGTAGCAATACGACCCATTCATCAGATTGCTCATTGCCCCAATTGTTCATTCTACCACAGTATAAAAAGCGGTGTGAACCTCCATATAGGAAAGACATTCAGGAGATCAGACCCTGAAATGAACCAGCCAGAATGGCTGAACTGCAGCTAGAAGAGAACGAAGAGTTGGCTGGGCCACTTAGGACAGAGCTTGATGGAGGCCTGAGTGCACAGTCAGGCGAGTTTCAGAGGTGTGATTAGAAAGTGGGCCCAATAATGATCAGCCAACCCCCACACCCCCTTCAGAGCAACTTTGGTAAACAACCATTAATGCACTAGTAAACTCCAAATAAGAAAGTTGCACAACTGTCACATCTCATGTACGGGGGTTAGAAATCCTGCCCACAGGAACCTCGTACTGGAGTACTACCTACCAATGCCAAAGAAGTCGATACTCCTATGGCAAGTGGGGTCAGAGACAAGACTTGTAAAGAGATGGGATGATGTCATCTAGTATTTCAGATTGGGACACAAATTACAACAAAAAGACAAGAGCAAATACAAAGTCCCTGAAATGAGAAAGTTATCCATTGTCACCATGACCATGCACCAAGATTGAGACTTGGAAACAGTTAAAATCATTGTATGTAAAACACAATCCCTGAGATTGTGAGTGACTTGGGGAAACACTGTCCTATGAAAACGCTTAGGAGTTGGTTTGAACTTAGGCAAGGGAAGGACTCTGTACACTAGGACCCAAAGTCTATCCTGGATTCTACATGTGCTCTATCTCTCCTAATCTCACTGCTGGCACAGAATCTTTCCATGAACCTCGCCGGCAGGCATTTCTCCAGCATAGACCATGAGGATCTGGGAACTCAACCTCTGCACGTAAAACTTACAGATAAGTAGGGAACCTGTAAAATGTACAAGGAATTGTTCAAACGCTGTTCTACCTCCAGAATCGCAGAGCAACCAGGGTCAGTGAATATCCCTCTTTGTCTATGAAGTGCTTGCAGGACAGCCCATCCTGCGTTAGGCTATAACCCCATAGTTATAAAGTACGCACCTATTTTTATTATGGCCTGATTCTCAAGTGTTCTGCTCCTCCATTATAACACAAGCAACAGAGAATCTTTAAAATATCTCACTTCTAGGCACACTTTATTATGCAAGTGAAAGGCAACACAATGATTCTGCTTGAAGTTAAAGGCATTAATGGCAATACATACTATCTGCACCAGTGCCCCATGCCTGTTGAGGTGGGTAACATATATTGTAATAGAGCATATCCATTAAGTGTGTAGTTTAAGCCATGCAGCTTTGCTTTCCCCCAAACCATGAAAGCCCATTGTTAAGATGGTCTTCTGAAATCTGACCTGGTGGGCAGGGCAGAGGTTCAGAAAGCCAGCCTAGTTTCTTGGAACATGGTAAACTTCTGGACAAGCCAGACCAATCAAGGTAGCATTGGCGGTGGTCAAGACTAGGTCTCAGGAGGGGTGAGGGTGATTGAAAAGTCCACAATGAGCACACACAATAAATTAAACCATAAATTACTCTCATTCAGGTGTATACATCAAAAATAAATATACATTTATTAAAGACTTTTTAAGTCAAACACAAAGTGAAAGCACAGCAATATTAATCAAACTAACACAACACTAACTATGAAACATATACACAGTAACCATTGGCCTAAAGTGACGTTCGACAAGTAGAGATCCACAACCTGCACCACAAAGGGGTCACATAGAGTGAACATACTTTAGGAAGTACTTCAACAATTCAAACCCTAATAGGAAGTCCAGTCCCTACATAGTGTGGAGCCTTACGCTCAAAAGCTCTTTCAGTGCCAGAGCACTCGAATGTGAGGTTAAGTTCAAAACAGGTTACTTCAAGGGGCTGTAGTGGCTCAGGAAGGTGGGTGAGGTGATGAAAAATAAGTTCCCACTATTCATGGAGGGTCTCTATAAGAGGACAGAGGGTTCCAGGAATCAGGAATAGGATGGGAGCACAGGCTACCTGAACATAGGGAGAGTGACCCCGAGGGGACACTCGTATCTAAGAGTCTATGTGTTAAGAAAGGAAGAAGGCAATGTGCACGGAATCGCACAGTGTACAACTTTGAATCTAAATATGTGCATACAATACCCAAGACTTGTGTATACTAAAACCCAGGAGTACAAATAGAGTGAAACAATAATACCAATATATGAAAAGGAATGTGGGGTAAGCACTTAGAACCTCCTTATGACTGAAAGGAAAGTCGGCAAACTCCTTACCCACTATGCTATTACAGATACTGACAGCGCTAAGCCCACGTAGATGGCAAGCAAGGACAGAATCTGTGAGCTGACACTCTGGATGATACTGAATAAGGAACTTAGAAACAGTACTCACGAGGACCAGAAAGACCACTTGAATGTCAGTAAACTCACGAACCCAGTTGATCAAACAGGGACCCTGAAGGCTATAACAGCAATGGGTGGAGGAAACTAAATACATAAGACCCTAGTCAAGGGGCGAGTAGGAATAGTGATTATAAAATAGTGAGGAAAACAAAAGGGCATTCACACTGGGACTAGTTACAATAACACCCACACCTAATAATCAATGGGAAATAAATGCAGAAGTGCGATGGAAAACATGGAATGGATCCCAATAGAAAGTAAGGATCAGGAGCAGGGAAAATGATATCACAAAAGGAAACCTTAAGGCAGGAAGCTAAATCTATAAAGGGAAAGACTAAAGCATCAAGTTTTTCAGTAGCAAAGGACAGCAACAAAGAAACAGAGAACACAGGCAAATTGGGCAGCATCAAAGGGTAAAGCACAGAGAAAGGCTGCCTGCAGACAGAGGAAGACAGAAAGGGAAATCCAGAAAGCAGAAATCAATTAAGCACAAAAATCCGAAATCCAGGGCAGAGGAACAAGAAACAGGAACTAGGAACTAGGCACAAAGCTAGGAACAAGGAACAAGGGACCAGTCACAACAGGAACACTGCGACAATGACCAGCGCTGGACTGAAGCAAACTGAGGCTTTTAAAGCTGCTTAACGAGCACACCCCTCAAGTGTGCCGCCTGCTGCACCTGCAGCCACAGGTGTTGCCTATCCTCCACCCAGCCTTGTCCTGCAAGGGAGGAGGTGAAGCAGTGAGCCAGGCATTCTGGGAAGCATAGTCATTTGATTAAAGTAGCATGCTGGCTGCCAAAAACCTGGAATGGATCCAGAAGGGAGGTACCTTGGAAAATAAGGTTTTAGCGCTCCCAATTCATCAGAACACTGTAGCATAAGGTTCAGAGGAAATGTCCAGTAGGGAATAAACCCCAAAACATGCCCCCAAGTGGCGGGAACGGGAGCGAAGGGAGCGAGCCGTGACATTATACCCCCTCCCACGGCCGACTCCAGGCGGCTGTTACTCGCACAAAACATCTTCCTTCCATGACAGGAGGTGGCACTGACGGAAACGACGACCCACGGGTAGAAGCAGAGGGACTGGAATGAATAGAATCAGGCCGCAGTCTAGAAGAGCCATAGGCAGGTTTTCGGTGAGGAAGAGACTCATGGATCGAAGAAAGGCATGAAGGACTTGCAGGACCCGAAGAAGAGTTGGAAGGTCCAGGAAGCTCAGTCTCTGGGAGCGAACACTCATACATCATTGAGGAGGGAGGCAGGCTGGTGCAACATGCTTTGGACAATGGTAGATGCTCTGGTAGCCTCCCTGCTGAGAGCGGACACACAGGAGGTGAGAAAACAGCAGGTTTCAGGAAATGTTCATGTTCAGACAAAGAAGGTGGCGGCCGAGGTAGAGGTTCGGATCTTCTCTCATCATCCATCTGGTTAAAGGCCGGTGGTTGAGGGTGACCAAGGTTCGACTGCATCTGTCCCACGCCTTGGGGGCCTGGAAGTCCAATGGGTTGTACAAGGCTGGCACTCCTGGTGTCAGTCATGTAGCCACCTTGTTGCACGTGGGATACAACCGCAGGGACGTTTGGCATACCGATAGGAGTGATAGACGCAGTACTTGGTACATCAGGCATACTCGCAGCAGGAGCAATAACAGGCACATCTTGAACTGCAGTAGTCATACCCTTCCTTTGGCTACTAGCACCGGGATGGTGCAGCAGTTGGGGGGCCGTGCCCGTCCCCTCCCTCAGGCTCATGTGGGATCCGGCAACAAAAAGGCTGTCAAGCAGCTGATCTAAACCGGCCCCCAAATGTGAACCGTCCAGCCCGTTATCCTGGTTGGCTACTTGTTCGGTGTCTGGGCCATGGCGGATGGTATCCGTCTCCCTCTCGTAACACTCCAGGCAAGTCCAACGGCCTTGCATGTAAGGCCCTCCCGAGTCGTGATCCAGCTTGATGTTTCTGGCAGAAGTCTCAGACTCAGATGTTGCATATGCGGGAGGTGCTGATTCTACAGTCAAGCAGTTGGGAGAATCAATTTGTGTAAAAGGCAGGCCTTCTGGTGATCCTCCTGAAGCATAAGAAGGGCAGATTGGACGTTCATCCGTAATAAATGGTTGGAATTTAGGAGGTAACTCTGAAGTAGATGAATCTGCAACATGATCAAACAGAGTAGACAGGTGCACCTCCGATATTGGCAGCGAGGCTGAGCAGGATACAGGTCTTTCATGAACTGAAGCCAAACTAGCAGTAAGCTCTGGGACCGAAGACAGGCACTCAGGATGTGCTACCGGAGGTTCCATGGCTGAAGGATAATCCGCTGGATGAGTCACTGTAGCCGAAAACAGGCATGCCAGAGGAAATTCAGAGGCTGAGGGCATGCAAGCTGGAGCCGTCTCAGCTGAAGACAAACTTGTCAAGGTCTTTGGCTCTGACCACGTACATGGTGAAGGCTTTTGAGTGACTGGCAGACATAGCAATTGTTCATTGATTGAAGACACGTTTGACAATGATGACTGCAGAGCCGTGGACTGGATAATCGAAGAGTCAATAGTTGTAGGAGGACAGACTGAAGTCCCAGAAGTCGACTGGCACATTTGTGGCTCAGGAATGGAAAGCACCTTTAGGGCGGTTGACTCCTTGGCACCAGTAACCAAAGACTGAGCTGTAACCATGCCGTCCCTCTCCTTAGTGGATGACACAGAGTCTCTTCCTTTGTAGAAGTCAAAATCAACCAAAGGAATCACCATAGTAAAGTCTCTGTTAATCAGGATTTCGTCAAATGTCCATTCCTCTGTCTTAGCTTCTGAAAGTGGCATATTAACAATCAACAGTTCAGGAATTGCCTGCCGGGTCTTTGGTTCAGTATACTGTGGAATGAGTCCATCAAAACAGGAATTTTGTACTGTCTTTGACTGTTCATTGTGACAAAAATTGGCAGAAGAAGGAGCAAACACAGAGGTAGCATCGTTTTCCACATCAGCTTGCATGTCTACTTCAGTCTCAGCAGCTAGATCAAGAGCAGAACCTAAGCCTACAGTAGTGACTGATTCTGTATATGCCACCATTGTGGATTGTGTTTGGGAATCAGAAGCATGTATGTGTTCAAGCTCAGAATTATGACAGACTGCTGAACAGGAAATCTTAGGTAAAGGAGTGGATTGTAAATCTTCAGCTAACGGCAATTCCTGACAAACGGTAGAACAATTGTCAGAACCTGTGCCCTGAATAAGTGCTGTGCTAGAAAGAGGACTTTCACTCCCAATAGATTTTTCATATTGACGAGTATCATGACCTACAAAAACCTCCGCACTCAGGGATTGAACAGTATTCACTTCATCAACGGATAACGTTTGAGGTGTATTCAGAAAAGACCGTAAGGTTTTATTCTCCTCTAGTAAAGTAATGTATTCTTGTTTTAACTCCTCAAGTTCAGCTTTTAGCATGCCCCGTCTTAACTGTACATTCTTATCAGTAGGCACAGAGGAAGGCATGGTGGCATCAGGGCTGGATCCTGCCCTAGCCATCTGGATGTGCACTGATTGTACATTGTCATTTGCTGCTTGCAGGTTTTGTGATCTATACTCTCTCTTACCGACTTGGTCTGTGTTACCCTTAAGCAGACTACTGACATCAGACCTCTTGACATTAGGGACTACAGTAAGTACTTGTGCAGAGGAGTAAGCAGTAGACTGAGGGCTGAAAACAGAAGATATGCAATGAACCCCTCCATTCTTTATGTTTGAATCATGAAACTGTTCAATCTGAGGTAAAGCACAACCGGAATCATGGGGTTCAACAACAGACGTACTCGTGTGTAGTAAATCTAACAGTGTGTTGTTTTCCTCTGCTAAGGCTTGTGCGGTCATAGAATCTGGATCAAAATTAAAGACAGAACTAGGATCAGGTAATGTACGATGGGCCATCCTGTGGGTAAAATACTTTGCACGTAAATACCCATTTGTAACAAGGAGTTCATTTAAGTCAGGATCAATGATTTGATTGTCACAGGTAAACTTAAGGGAAGCTTTCTGTACAAACTTGTTAGTGGCCTTGCTGCCTTTCTTTCTTAAACTGGCCATATTCAAACGGGAATAACGGCTGGTCATTCTGTTAAGAAAGGAAGAAGGCAATGTGCACGGAATCGCACAGTGTACAACTTTGAATCTAAATATGTGCATACAATACCCAAGACTTGTGTATACTAAAACCCAGGAGTACAAATAGATTGAAACAATAATACCAATATATGAAAAGGGATGTGGGGTAAGCACTTAGAACCTCCTTATGACTGAAAGGAAAGTCGGCAAACTCCTTACCCACTATGCTATTACAGATACTGACAGCGCTAAGCCCACGTAGAGGGCAAGCAAGGACAGGATCTGTGAGCTGACACTCTGGATGATACTGAATAAGGAACTTAGAAACAGTACTCACGAGGACCGGAAAGACCACTTGAATGTCAGTAAACTCACGAACCCAGTTGATCAAACAGGGACCCTGAAGGCTATAACAGCAATGGGTGGAGGAAACTAAATACATAAGACCCTAGTCAAGGGGCGAGTAGGAATAGTGATTATAAAATAGTGAGGAAAACAAAAGGGCATTCACACTGGGACTAGTTACAATAACACCCACACCTAATAATCAATGGGAAATAAATGCAGAAGTGCGATGGAAAACATGGAATGGATCCCAATAGAAAGTAAGGATCAGGAGCAGGGAAAATTATATCACAAAAGGAAACCTTAAGGCAGGAAGCTAAATCTATAAAGGGAAAGACTAAAGCATCAAGTTTTTCAGTAGCAAAGGACAGCAACAAAGAAACAGAGAACACAGGCAAATTGGGCAGCATCAAAGGGTAAAGCACAGAGAAAGGCTGCCTGCAGACAGAGGAAGACAGAAAGGGAAATCCAGAAAGCAGAAATCAATTAAGCACGAAAATCCGAAATCCAGGGCAGAGGAACAAGAAACAGGAACTAGGAACTAGGCACAAAGCTAGGAACAAGGAACAAGGGACCAGTCACAACAGGAACACTGCAACAATGACCAGCGCTGGACTGAAGCAAACTGAGGCTTTTAAAGCTGCTTAACGAGCACCCCCCTCAGGTGTGCCGCCTGCTGCACCTGCAGCCACAGGTGTTGCCTATCCTCCACCCAGCCTTGTCCTGCAAGGGAGGAGGTAAAGCAGTGAGCCAGGCATTCTGGGAAGCATATTCATTTGATTAAAGTAGCATGCTGGCTGCCAAAAACCTGGAATGGATCCGGAAGGGAGGTACCTTGGAAAATAAGGTTTTAGCGCTCCCAATTCATCAGAACACTGTAGCATAAGGTTCGGAGAAAATGTCCAGTAGGGAATAAACCCCAAAACATGCCCCCAAGTGGCGGGAACGGGAGCGAAGGGAGCGAGCCGTGACACTATGGATGTGACAGGGGCCACCGGTAAGTGATACAAGTACTCTCCGACCCTCGACGCACTCTGGACCAAACTTCACCAGCCAAGTCCTGTTTGCTTGCAGGTTCGAGTCCAGCAGTTGCATGTCACTCCGGCATTCAGGGGCTGCGTTCCGGGACCTCAGTCCATGGTAGGACAGCAGCGGTTTCTCCGCTTCTGGTGAAGGGATCGGGCCAGTTCCACTGCAGCTTGCCTTAGGGTACAGTGGGGAGACAGGGGTACCATGTATGCTCGGGTTCAGGCGGTCTCTCCTAATTCCAGACCTAGGAATGCTCGGTGTACGAAACTCGGTGGGAGAGTGCCTTCTACCCAGAGTTTACAGGTTCCCAAGTCTTAGGTGAAAACTCGAGACGGCGGTGGTTCCAAGGCAAAGGTCCCGTACAAGCTGGTCAGTTCACTGGGCATTCCAGGAACACTTCCGAGCAGGCTTGTTTGCAGGTTAAGCAGGAGTTGCCGAGATTAGTTAGTCCCACTACTCCAACGGGCCAAATGGCCCTTGCAGGCCTTCTATGATCGATGAGAAACAAGAGCTCTGACTTGAAAACAGCGGGGTCAGGGTGCCAAACCTCCCAGTGGGTCACCAGCAGTTCCACAGATCTGCTTTTTTGGTTAGGACACTTGGCTCCTTTACTAAGATTGGTGTGAACTCAGAAGATAGACCTGGAATGGGTGTAAGGTGCCGTCTCTTATACAAAATCTCCTTCGCGCCAAAACGAAGAGAAACCAATAAGAGATCTGCTCACATTCAGTCATCCCAGGCGTGGACCAATCACGGACCACAGTGGTCCCAGTCATTCCCAGCACAACACACATCCTGGCACCCAGGATGTGTATTGGAACTAGACAACTCCAGCCCACATCCTGGGCACGCACACACAAGGCATGCAGAAGCCCGCAAAAGCTAAGATTTGTGCGGTGGTCTGCATGACCAAATAAGGAATTTCCTGGGGCTGCTCGACCTGAGTAGGGCAAAGGGACACAAAGGCCAAAGGGCAGGACAAAGGACCTCATGGCTTGGCCATTTTAGGCACTGGTCACTGTCCTGGGCCAAAAGCAGTAAACATGGCTTGGACCATAGAAAATAGTCAAAAATGCTTTAAATGTAACTGCTGCCACCAGCTTTGTCCTGGGCACACTTATACATTCACCAAAAATCTGTTGAGGGTATCTGGGGCATTAAAAATGAAAAAGAGTCCCCAGCGCACTGAACTGGAAGGTACATTGTGCACTGATAAAACATTGCTAAGAAATAGCAACACAGTGAAAGATTAAGAGAAACACAGTCTCCCAGTGAAGGACATGTCAGTTTCCCCATAACAAAACAAAATGTGCAAAAGCCCCAGAGGGATGGCGTCCACTGGCAAATGTCAGCAATAAGTCAGGGGGTTCACAACTGGAAGGAAAATTACCCATAAATGGAAATTCCTAACACCCATGGTATCTATGCACCTTCGATGGAAAGAACTAAAGACCCTCTGTAACCAGGCACAGTATTCTTGTTCAGGGCCTCATTGCTGGAATACTTGGAACAGTGTTTTAAACTCCTACTATTGTTACAATGCCAACTAAAGGGGGCTTTGGATCGATGATTTTTGTAAATTAACAGCCTGATTCATGGAATTATTTGCGTGAAAAACGCAGATTTGCGCGCCTTTCTGCCCGAAAATCCCTGTTTGAAATATGGGGATGTTCGGGCAAAAAGGTGCGCAAATCTGCGTTTTTCACGCAAATAATTCCATGAATCAGGCTGTAAATTGGTTGCCTTTAAAATAGAAGTTAGCATTGAAGACTTTAGAAAGGATCATCACCATCACTCTTCACACTGGACACTCAGAAAAGGCTTAAAAATAAAAAATAAAAATAGAAGTACATTTAAATTGCTGCTCACCCACGGCTTGGTTGGGATCTTGGTGATCATTGAGAAAAAAAATACAGAATTTATTGTTTCTCTTTGTGCAAGTATATGCACGGGGAGACCGTCCCACAACCCCTCCCATACTCCACATTAAAATCCGGGAAAAAAAACCTTCAGCATTTTCGCATTGGGTATTTCAGTGAACTCAGTAATTGACTGATACTCATATTTCCCCTTTGTGTACATCATCACACTCCAATATCAAAAGGCAAACCCTAATGAAACGCCACAATGTTTACAGAAGTAAAAGGCAACATCCAGTGTGTTCCTCAGATAAAGATGGGAGACTAAACTATTTACACCAGAAAAGACAAGACAAGTAGGAAACGCAAACGAAGAGTCACAACAAAATGTAAATAGGCATTCCTGAATATCATATGCAGCAACTGCAAACACAATTATTTCAAAAATGTGTTGCTGGCGCCTTCAGACAAAGGCCTGCATACATGTTCACATCCTGCACGTCACAGTGTTTCTGCCCTTTTCCCCCCAGAGGGTCCTTTGCTTGATTCCAAAGTCTGTAGAACCTCACATTCAAACAGCAGTCAAGAAATCAGCAGACTTCCTCATAGCACTACTTTTTTTTAATCTATCTGATCTTTCCTGGTATTTTACCAAAAGGTTGAGGGCTTCGAAAACATGGTTACACTGTGTCAGTGGTAAGGGGATTTATTTACAAAATTAAAATATAAGCGTAAATTATTGTGTCCTTCTGCCCACCCTCCCCCCCAAATTCAACAAATTCATCCCCCACAATGGTGCCATTAGGACAGAAAAACATGTAATTGTGCACCCAAGCAACACGCCTGCCTTTGCAAATGCGATGCGCGCATGGGTAAACGTGTGGCTGGGTGGACACTGCCTTGCATGAACGCTGTGGAACGCAAATAGCTCCCTATTTGAAAATGCAACATGTTAGTGGGGAAAGGAGTCACCAGGACCCAGAAATGCAAAGAAACGTTGTGTCATAAGGTTCCTCGGTGTATCCCGCGCAGAACAAGAACGGAGAGTTATGTCAATGGTATAGAACACCTGATGCCACGATTACAGCTGCGGGTCATCTGCAAAGAGGACACGTCATAGAAGCCAGGGCAGATTCTGGAGGCAGAAAGCAAGACAACCCGCAGCAGAGGTAAGATGACTCCCATGCAGAAATATGCAAAGCAGAGAGCTGTGCCACCGGTGGGTGTATATGGAGAGCATTAAGGTCGGACGAGGCTGCTTACATGCTAGTGGACACCAGTGCACCTGAGATGCCAGGTCTGCTGAGCTGATTATCCTGTCTGGGTGAGGTAGGGAGAAACATCTAAGGAGCAATGGGAGCATGAATGGGGGTTTAAAAACCCTGGTATCCTGCCTAGGTGAGGAAGGGAGAAACAGCAGAGGAGCAATGGGAGCATGAGTGGTGGTTTAAATACCCTGGTATCCTGTCTAGGTGAGGAAGGGAGAAACAGCAGAGAGGCAATGGGAGCACGAGCGGGGGTTAAAAAGGACAGTGAGCATCCTGCCTAGGTGAGGAAGGGAGAAACAGCAGAGGAGCAAATGAGAGCATGAGTGGGGGTTAAAATACCCTGAGTATCCTGCCTAGTTGAGGCAGGGAGAAACAGCAGTAAAGCAATGAGAGCATTATAGGGGATTACAATACCCTGAGTATCCTACCTAGGTGAGCAAGGAGAAACAGCAGAGGAGCAATGAGAGCATAAGTGTGGGTTAAAAGACAGCAAGCATCTTGCCTGGAGGATGCAGGGAGAAACAGCAGAGAAGCAATGGGAGCATGAGTGGGGTTAAAGGACAGCAAGTATCCTGCCTGGGTGAGACAGAGAAGCAGCAGAGGAGCAATATGAGCATGAGCAGGTTAAAGGACAGTGAGCATCCTGCCTGGGGAGAAACAGCAGCGGAGCAAAGAGATAAAGAGCAGGGGTTAAAATACAGCGAATATCCTGCCTAACTGAAACAGGCAGAAACAGCAGAGGAGCAATGAGAGAATGAGAGGGGTTCGGAATGTAAAGTCCAAGAAGGATCAAGATTTCAAAGCTGATTTGAAGGAGTCCACAGAAGGAGCAATAAGAGCACGAGCAGGGGTTAAAATACAGTTTGCATCCTGTCTAGGTGAGGCAGAGAGAAACAGCAGAGGAGCAATGGGAGCACAAGCGGGGGTTAAAAGACAGTGAGCATCCTGCCTAGGTGAGTCAGGGAGAAACAGCAGAGGATCAATGAGAGCATGAGTGGGGGTTAAAAGACAGTGAGTATCCTGCCTAGGTGAAGCAGGGAGAAACAGCAGTGGAGCAATGAGAGCATGGGCTTGGTGAAAGGGCAGCGATAATCCTGCCTGGGTGAGGCAAGGAGAAACAGCAGAGGAGCAATGGGAGCATGAATGGGGTTAAAAGACAGTGAGTACCCTGCCTGGGTGAAGCAGGGAGATACAGTAGAGGAGCAATGTGAGCATGAGTGGGGGTTAAAAGACAGTGTGTATCCTGACTAGGTGAGACATGGAGAAACAGCAGAGGAGCAACGAGAGAATGAGAGGGGGTGGAATTTGAAGCCCAAGAAGGATCAAGCGTTCAAAGCTGATTTCAGGGAGTCCACAGATGGAGAGCCTAAAGATAAAGAAATCCTACATGAGGCATAGGGGTCAAGCCCCAGTAATCAAGCAGGTCGTGCTGACTGTTAAGCGAACTAAAAAGGGATGACTTGTGTATAGGAGGTCCCAGATATGTTTCACAAAAGGTAGCAGGCGCTCCTCTCCAGAGAGAACATGGCATGATAACCTGTTCTGAGGTGAGAGTTTGCAGCACATGATTTTTGCTCACTGTACCTTTCACAGATAGGAAATATCCATTTGCATATCAGTCTTTGTCCCGCCCACATGGGCAGTCCAGCACCAAAATGCTATGGCAATTCCTCTCTGAACAAGAGTACCGACAGCAACCCCATACATGTGTTTCAGCCTTGTTGGGCCTCATCAGTGAGGTGAAGCTGTGCCTCTCTGAGCACATATCTGAGGTCCCAGATATGGCCTGCACTCCAGCCACCCATTTTGAAATACCAGGAACATACTCGCCAAGATATGTGATGTATGATGAGAAAATAAACCAGCAGAGAGCCGCGCTAGGGCTCTGCCCAGTGCCCACCAGAAGGGAAATACCTGTTGAAGTGCCAATAACCGGACAACCATGGGCAGCACGGTACCCATTGAGACAACTGTACCAACAGCTGACACAACATGAAGACTACTTTCAGACTGTCCCAGAAGAGACCCAAAGGGCCTTAATCGAAGGTGAATGGTGACGTCACTAGGGCCCGGACAGACGTACAGATGAATGAACAACAACCAAAAGATGACACACTAAGACGAAACACCATGGATAAGGATATCACAGGCATAGAAGAAGAAACAATGTCGAAATATAAAGAAACGTAACCATAAAGCAGGATGGAAGTATGCAACCATCTAACGCCTATACATAGGCTTGTAACGCAAGAAGCTAAGAAAACAATGCAGCTTGCTATGATTAGTAGAAGAATAGAGCGGCATGCGCCAACTATATATATATATACATATATATATATACCTCAATGAAGCACATTATATAAGTGCAGTCCACTCTACATGAAAGCAGAATTAAGCCCAGGATGGTAGGGGCCAAACAGGCCAGGATTCATACACTAGCACAATGCCAGACGAAAGAGCGGAATCGAAACTTAGCAAGGAGCAGCTCATGTCTAGGAATTCAAGGTCAACCCAAGGAAGGGAGGAGAGAGGCAACTCCGAAGAATCGAAACTTAAAGAGCATAGCAGCCTGCCCGTGAAGGTCGAGATAAGGAGGCCCAGGCAGGTGGTGAGGCCGAAGAGAGAATCAAATACGCAAATAGATGTAAAATGAAGCAGCTTCACGGTGTACAGACACGTGACCAACCAAGTGTGAAGAGGTACCAAAGTCTGATGTCACCAAAAACCAGAGGATGCCATACCTTTCCCTGATAAGAAGCTACAGTTTCGAGGCCATCCTCAGCCCACTAATTGACACATAGCCCTAAAGTACTGATTGATGGAAGGGAAGCAGGGTGAATCTTGGGGCATGCCGCATCTGGTTGAACATTCTGCATGCTGCTAATTAAAGTGGAGATTTATGCTTGGGGGTGTAACTGACCCAATCACAATGGACCAAGTAATCTAGGGTCCTATAGTTAGTAGAACCAATGAGACTTCGTACTTGTAGTGACATCTAGCACGAGTGATGTAGAGGGATGGGCGTAGACGCCCATCCGATAAGGGTTATCCAATCCCCCCACTCCGTTACCATATACAGATATAGTACCTATACTTGAGTTACCTTTTCCAACCAATAGACTTGCATGACAAACTTTCGAGTGTTACACGTCAATGCTGACGACTTTTGCCTATAAGAATTGCTGTTTGTATGAAGTTTGGGGAAGTTGAAGCGAGACGGGCGATCGCATCACTGATGATTTCCTAATGTTTCCCCATTTTTTTTACTTGTCATTAAACGGACTTCCCTTTGCCAAACCATTTGAGTTGTCCTTATTGATTGGTGTTGGAGTAAGAGAATCCTGCATCCCATCCACCTTAAGGTGCAGCTATCTCGTCTTAAAGTACTCGAGAGTGAGCTCTGATCCCATAGGCCCGTCAGAGGTCGCTCCGCCCTCTTGTACACTTGAATTGAGCGAAAGTACTTTAAAAGCACAAGCCAAGCATTTGGCAATAGCCATCAAGTGAAGCCAAGGAATAATTGTGCAGAGAAGTTGTGGATTGAACTCAAAAAGCAAAGTGAGCCACCTGACAATTGTCCTTATGGTCGTTACGGTTCCAACACTCCGGGGAGCACAGTGGCACTGACATACACACCTGAAGAACCAAGGAATCCTTGATGTCTGCAAATGGGCACACATTCAGAATAATTGCCCAGTAAAGGGTTGCTTTAATGGCACTGTGCTCCCAACCCTTAAGGAGGGCTGTTGCTCTGATAAACCCAGGAAAGGTAGGCGGGATGAATGAATGCATGAATTTACAGAGGCACTAAGAAGTAAAATGAAGCCAATATACATTTCATTTATGGAGTTGCAGTTCAGTCACTGAGCAGCACAGAGGTGCACATTAACACACACTCTCAAGTGCATCACGAGTGCAAGCTGTGAGGAAATGGGACAAGGTCAAGTGAACCTGATACACAGGCACTGCCAGGACCAGAAAGAATTTGGCAAACTTGCCCAGTGGCATGGACATAAACAGGTCAGGTAATATGGAAGACTTTGGAGACTTATCGAAGACAATGGAGAGATTGGATTCAAATTCCTTTCGAAGTTGCTAGAGGGACACAATTAAAGACCGTATTTGACGCAGAACTGTATGTTTATGGTTGAGGTCCAGACACCCACAGAAGACATGACAGCCGTGCCATGTATATACGAGAACCTACATTGCCTTGACAACACAAGAGCTGAAGCCAGAGTCACAGGGTTACCAGTGTAAGAAAGCTGAAAGGCTGAGACTTATTCAAGACACCTTGCACTTAAGAAACTATTTCAAGAGACTAATCCTAATAAAGCCCGAAGCACACGGTGGGGTGAGAAGCCATTTGAGACTATTCATGTTTTCCACAGAAGCCGATAGGTGTTTGTGTTATTTCAAAATAGAAGGGCGTTATTTGCTCCCGTTTTCCCGTGCCTAAACTATAATGTCAAGACCTGCACTATGGCAGTTAAGTCATAGTTAGTTTGCGTTCATTGAGTCATAAGTACACACAATAGAGTTTGTCTTAAAGTGTCATTACTTGTTATTTTATAAGGGCAAGCTTCTCACATGTAATTATATTTCCTCTGTGAGGATTACTTATCCGCTCAGCGTCTCTTCAGCAACCTTTTGACCCCTTCCTTAAGATTGGAGTGTCTATTCTCAAAAGCATTTTCCAATGCTCAGTCCTTTAGGGATTACAATTTCTCGACGCCCCTTTCAGGCCCTAGGCACTTTCTGAAATGCCTCAGTGCCCCAATCAGGCTCCTGGCATCTTTCAGACTTCTTGGTGCCCTTCTGAGACTATAGGTGTCCTGCCATGCTTCTTTCCACCTCTCTGGGGGACTAGACACGATCTAAAGGTTCTCAGGGGTTTCTAAATACGAGCATCCCTCGCGGGCAGCCGGGTATTGTGATTCAGAGGCTGTCTCCATAAGTATCTTAGTGCATCTGCTTCATGCCGCCTGCTCTAGCTACTAATGATGACTCCCTGTCCTTCAGCAATCCTGCTGCTCTTGCAGCCCTCCCCTTGAGCTCTGATTCGAAGGGAGATCTCCTCCGGTTTATTTGGGTGCCTTAACTCAGCCCTTTTGCACATGCAACTCTGCTCTCGTCACATGACCGGGGAAAGGTTAGGTGATATAAAGGGGGCCATCTTTGATTTTCTCAGTGAGTGCATGTTTGGTTAAACCACCACATGGAGATTTTCCTTGTTGGCAGAAAAAGGGGTTTGATACAACTCAGGTTTATTTTCTGATATTATGGGCACTTTGCCAAGATCCATGTCTTTTGCAGTTGTTCCCAGAAGCAAGTCATGTCTCGTATAATGTTCATGAAGGGAACACCATCCAATAAATTAATTTGAATTGTTCTGATTACAAATAGCAACAATAATACAAAACAACTGTGTAGCAATAGTAAATTCCTCTGGCATTCCAAATGCTCAAATGTAATGGATTAAAGGGTTGGCAAAGATAAGAGGCCCCACCAATAATTGCCCCTTCTTCCATGCCCTAGACATTTAATGGGCAGTTGCAAAATCCACTTTGATGGGATGGTGGAGGTCAGCAGCGGCAGCAGTGTTGCGATGTAGAATAGCACAGCGTTCTTTCACAACGACCCATCGTATAATACATCTCTCCAGCTGTGTTCACTTGTCACGTGGAAGCACTTGTTCTATTGTTACAGTGTTTCAATGCCAGGCTCGCTTTAAGGAAACACATTCCAAGTGCCGAATTGGTTTCCTTGAAGCAGACACATGTTGAAACATTGAAACTGAGTGGATCTGACAAGTAAATACAGCTGGAGATGTGTATTGTAAAGTATCTCATCCCAGAGGAAAATTGGAAAAACTTTTTTGGGTGATTTAAGATTTTATTTAGTCTCTTGCTATTTTCTTTCTATGTTTAACTGGTGGCCACTTCGATGTTTACATAAAATATATGCATAGGAGTGCCCTTTAATGAAGGCATGAAAACAACCATGGTCACTTAGCAACTGATAATATCGCCGCATTTCACCTGTGACTGGTACTGAATACTGACATGTGCGTTGTACCTGATTCTCAAACATTTTCATGAGTTCTTTGCGTGTGCATGTTGAATCAGGAATGGTAGGTTTGGCCGCAGTACATTTCGTCTAAGGAGAATGTGTTACATTTTCTTACTACAGATTCTGCCGCATGTATATGTGGGGAGAGGGTTGAGGGAAATAATTCATGTAGAGGGTTTAAGGTAGGGAGGGTGAGAGGGGGGGGGGGTTCTGCCTGCATATTTATGCAGCAAAATCAACCTGTAAAAAATGAATTATATGAATTCTTTTTCAAGGAAACATATTCGAGCAAATCACCCTAAACCTGTTGAATCAACATGCGTGTGAATTTGACAAACATGAATTTCACCGAGGGCACATTGCTACATCACGGTTTTTCTTTTCTAAATCCGGGACAATGTTACTCAGAGCTGCCTCAATTGGTAAATTCCAAGATCTGGCAATATAAACATGTTCACACATTTGAATAATGATAATACTAATTCAAATATTTTTATTCTCCTTAGGCATGAGGAAGTTATGAATGTTAAGTCAGTGGGTGACTTTGTCAGTATTGATGTGATAGACCACAAAAAACTAAAACTAAAAGTACAAAAGGTACAAGGCTTATTTTTTGCCAGGAGTATTCTTTACATCAGAATTAAATGAGGGAAGTGTGTTCGCGGGGACAGGAAAGCTGATGTCAAAAGTCTGTGCCAGAGAGACCAGGTGATTGTGTGCAGGCTGGGAGTCTCCAGTACTGGGCTGTTCTTTGGGATTTTCCATAGCAGGAGCTTTGTGAAGCATGTGTTGGCACCCGTCATTGTGCTGCTTCTAACATATCCTTGCATTCCATGGCAAGTGATCTGCCACTTCGGGATTTCACATTATATCCATACCCTATAAGGACGATCTGGAATTCTATTCCCTACCTTCCACTATGTGCATAGTCCGGCGACGGCTCCCTTGAAAGGAGTGGGTGCATTCGTTTCTATAAGAATAAGGATTACTTCTTTAGCATAGATCGAATTGAACTACTTCCAGGTTATTGAATATTTGGTATTTGCCTTAATTAAAGCCACCTTCATACTCATTGTTCAACCATCTAAAGGATAAAAGACAGTCTGTCGGGGGGGGGGGGTGGAATTTGAATCTGGGCATTGCAACTCGATCCCTGTATTCTAGGGAGTGAACAACATGCACACGATTATAAGGGGATGCAAGAAGCAATTCTGGCAGATCAAAACCTCCAGATTCCAATAACGTTTCGGAATCTCCCACCCAGCTCTCTTCTGTGGTAAGGAAGGGGCTTGTCCACTAGCAGATTTTCTAATGGATTTGGCTTCCAACTCTCACTACCCCAGTAGCCATTCTTTGTAATCCTGGGAAAGGAAATCCCCCTTTCGCTAAGCCTCAGTTCCAGTCTCAATACAGATGTTTGTGCTTGTGTTGGGAAGGGGGCAACCCCAACCCACCCCCCCTAAGCACTTTAGAGGAAGGCAAGACGCATTTGCAACAGTATGATGGGGCAAGGGGGACAGTGGTATGATCTTACCCCATTATAATCAACCCACATAGTATAGCCCAAGGTGCGAGCAAGACCCCCATTTTGTGTAGATGTTAGTGCATTCTCTGTAAAATGTTAGTAACCATAGTTTGGAGACAAAGCCTGCGTGTCGAATGGAGCATTTCATGCATTAGGCCCTAATTGTGAGACAAGGGAAATCTCCAGCCATGCCCGAGCTCCCATGAGGACAACCCACACCCCCAACCACCATAAAGTTAATTCATTGTTCTAACAGGGTAGCAAAGATTTTTTTTTCATCCACAAGGAGTGTGCCCCACAAGGCAGCGATCATAGGCCGGTGCCTGGTGTCCATGTTATCTCACACTGGCCAAAGAAAGACCCGGCCCATCCACAGGCCACCATGAGTTATAGCCCATATAACTGACTAAACCTCAAGATCCCTGAATGTTATGGCACCAGGTGCCCTTTGACCACCAACCCCAAAGTAACAAGTCCTCAAAAGCGCACCATGGCTTGGAAGGGAAACGGGAAACACTGCCACTCACCTGAGAATGTCTCACTCCGAATCCCCAAGGACCCTCAACCAGGTGAGCCTCCCTTCGCTTTTCCACCCCCCCACCCCCCCCAGGGTCAGGATCCAAGATCAATGGCCTTTCCCTGGCCACCTGTGCAGAAGATCCCAAGGGAGTGGAAGTGAGAATACCCTCACATAACCCAAAAACATCTTGAATGATTCTTCACCAAAGATACTGGGAATTCATTCATTACTACTACGCTTGCATTTTATTTGTATGGACTTGCAATTTCAGAGCCATTGTGGGATTGCATACGTTATAAACACAAGAGGTTGGCTAGTATTTTCAAGATTAAACAATAGGTGCATTGCAATCTACTATCATGCCTTTGAGGTTCTCGCCTTCCAATAGCACAGACAATGTTACACCTATATTAAAAAGTGGTCAGCTGTAATGGGCCTAGCAGGTTTTTAAAAATCACAAGTCACTCTTAGTTATAGGGTAGAGACACATGGCCAACGGATAGTCTTGTGAAGGCCTGTGTCCAGCAAATATTAATCAATATGAAGAGATTAAAGTCCCAATAAGGGATAACCTATATACTTAGGCATCGTGGCATACGGTACAAAGTACGATATGGAAATGAGTCCATGAGTTCACAACATGTGTTTTACTGTTCTTCTCTACTTGTCTCCTAGGTTACACCGCATGAGAGAATCTGGGTGTTCAAGGATGCCCTTGCCTTGCTCGAATCTATTCATGTAAATCTGCAACTAAGCTTTCATTTTAATGTGTTGCTACCCTATGTGGACATTCTAAAGAGAGCCCCACAAGCAACCATTCACCTACTGTAAAGGGTGTTGAAGAAGGAAGCTTACACAAAGGTGGCATGGTGGTGGTTATAGACTTTTATTTATAAAGGAAAGACCTTTGATATCATCTAAGAGGGGTTTCCCTGCCTCAAACTAATACTGAAGGATCCATCAGAATGTCCATCAAAATCAATTGCCACTGTCCTGTGTCACAACCTTCTTCGATCCCTTACACTACAACTAAAGACTTATGTATCCAACAAATTTCCTTCCCCTTCTCCTGGTATCTGGGTGATGTTAAAAAACGTTCTCTTATAAAAAAAGGTTGCTAAGGGGAATGACTCCCTTGCCCTGGCTTGCGGGTTTCCACACTGTCGTTGCACAATTTGATGTTCTGGACACGCAGAATGACTACCTTCTCCTGGTACTGGTCTGTACGGTTCACAATAAGGCTAGGAGGAATGACTCCCTTCCCCTGGAATCTTTTGAATATGTCCCAAGTATTTTTTGTGTCGTCCCCAGGGAAATTACTTCCTATCCCTGGTACTCAAATAGTTACCTTTCTCGTTGTCCAACTTCAGGGACATCATTTAGGTGTCACCAGGGGTGGTACCTGTGATTCCTGAGGCCTCCCTTGCTACCCCTAAAAAAAAAAAAGAATATATATATATTTTAATTAAATTGATGCTCCTGGGCAGTGGTCAGCAACATGTGGCTCTTTTTTTCTGGAGTGGCTGTTTTTCCGATAGCTATAGCTGGTAAGAAAGCTCAGTGGGTTGAGCGCTCACTGTTGCAATGTGTGCCTGATCTGCTGGTTGTAGGTTTGACTCCCGGCAAGGTCCACTCAGCCTTTCATCCTGCTGAGGTTGCTAGATGAGTACCAACATAGGTTGGGTGATATTGTATGTATATTTGTTCAATATGAAGCGCTTATGTGTAAGTGCTATATAATAACACATTCTTATCGTTTGGCATTGGACGTCTGCTTGTATTCCTAGTAATTTAGTAATATGGGCCGATACTCGCTGATATTAATGATACATATGGTGATCCATTCTTGTATAGATGTATATCACTTTACAATGATATCGTAATCATATTTTTTGAAGTGTACTTGGAAACAATGCTATGTGATGCCACTTCCTGTTTTGTCAAGGGGTGAAAGGTTTTGTTCCATCCCTTCCCGTGTTGTCACTTTGGGGTGGGGTTAAATTACATCACTTCCTGTGATGTTATCAGAGGTCAAGGGTCGTGTGATGTCACATCCGCTACCCCTGGCATTTTGGTGAAATGACGTCCCTGTCCAACTTGCTGTGCACCTAGCCACTCTCTCTGTACCAGCAAAGTCCCAAACAGGGATGTCATTTGGGGGTCACCTGGGGCCACAGTTGCAACTCCTGGGGACTCCGAGCAACCCCAAATTTGTAAAACTAAAAAAATATTTATTTTTTGGGGGGAATGGATGCTCCTAGTGTTGCGGGGACCCCCATGGTGTGGGGGGGGACTTGCCACACCAGGTATGGTAGGTTCCCGGCCCAGATCTCACCCATCAGGGTGACGGCTGGGCCAGGGAAGTGCTCAGTAGGGGTTGGCGTTGGTGCTGCCTGTGACATGTGGCACATGTTACATGCCCTGTTCATCTCCAACCCCTACTCCCTTGGCTTCCTCGCAGCTCAAATACAGGAACCAGGAAGCTCTTGCAGCTTCCTGGTTCTTGTTTGTGAGCAACACGGAGGAGCCAAGGATGGCCTGGAAGGACGAACTGAAGCTGCAAGAAAAAGGTAAGAAGGCTTTTTTTTCAAATCTGACGTGTATTTTGCATGTGTGAAGTGCGTGTCAGATGTATCTATGTGAATGGTGGGTGAATGAGAAGTGATGTGGTGTGTGTTTTTGAATGTTCTGGATGGGTGTGAGCCTGTGTAGAGAATGCAATGAATGGACCTAAGAGTAGGTGTGAGTGAGTGACTGGTGGGTGAATGAGTATGAATGTGATGGTATGTTCATGAATGTTGTGGGTGGGTGTGTGCCTGTGTAAAGAATGCAATGAGTGGATGTACAAGAATGTGCGAGTGAGTGACTAAAAGGTAAATGAGTATAGAAGTGGTAGTGTATGCTTGAATGTTCTGGGTGGGGGTTGGGTGTGTGCCGTGTGGTGAATGCAGTTTGAATGAATGTGAGAGAGGATGTATGGGTAAGTGACCGGTGGGTGAAGGGGATACATGTGTGTTTAAGGCCCTGGGAGACTGGGTTTCACTAGAGCATTTTTATACATCCTTTATTGGCTTTTCATATTTTACTGGTATTTCCAGGCAGAGCCAATTTCATAGGCATCATTACCTGGCTAGACTGGCATTTTCATTGCAGTCAGTCTAGCCATTGCTTACAGTGGCATGACATTTATTACTATGCATGTTTAAAAAGCACACATGATAAGTAATGTTACGTTGCTAGACTGATGTTTTGGTGTAGTGGCCTGCATTTTTATTTACTGTAGCATGCCTTTTTTATTAACTGAGCATCTATGATGAATCAAGCATGATAAGTGTTCTTATGGGTCTCGACTGGTTTACATGGAACCAGTTTGGAAAGTTTTTCATATTGTGACATGTCACTTTTAATGGCCAAACCAACAGGAGTATGTTCTTACGTAGGAGTACAGGCATATATTGGCCCAGTTTTGTGCCCAGTGCCAGTAATGATAATATAAAATGAATCTTAAAGCGAACATGAGTATGGTCTTTTATGGGAATACTAGCATATTGTTGGTGGAGCCAACATGAAAATGTTTGGGCACAGCCAGCATTAACATGTTTTTTATTCTAGCATATATTGCAGTGACCAGCATGATAATGCATTGGGAAATGCCCTGTACACTTTTGGTGACTTGCATCTATTGTACTTTTTTCCATGAGTTACCCTACAAAACCAATTGATGGCCTTTTACCCACATTTTTGTTTGCCCTTTTACCCACTTTTTGCAGTAAGTGTTCTGTGTAATGCACTATTTTAACCCATTATTCGAAAATGTTCTCAGGGGAGGGAGAAGAATTCCCCTGATCACCCCCAACCCCATTTTCATTAGTTCTGGCTCCCACGCTGCGCTCAGTCGCAATCGCATACTTATGGCAATTATTTACACCCTCCAAAAAACAACAGGCGGCTGGTATATTTGTGGAACGGGCTCTGTCCCCTTCTTTCTGTGCTATGTGAAACATTCAAGCTTTGATTAAAAAACATATTTACTTCTTTCACTTGCAGTAGTGCATGCCCCTGCAGCGACATAATCAAGGACATTGTGCACACGTGGTGGTCTGGGCCGGCCTGGGGTGTGGTGTGACCTGTGTTTTGTTAAGGAGCTTTGGGGCCCCCATAGCGTGGCTCACAGGGGGCAGCCAAATGTTGTGCTATGCCATTGGGGACCACTGGGTCTGACAAAGAGGTAGTGTGCAGTGCGTGCCTTGAAGTCTGCCAGCGAGTCCCCAGGTGAGAAGCAACTTGTGGGTGTGTTCAATTTAAACTAACTGTGTGGTGCCACAGATTTATGTGGGCAGCAATGATATTACATTAAATGGTGTTTTTTTTAAGTCCTCTGGCACCCAGTATTATGCTTACATATTAAAAACTATGGGGGTCTTTGGTATATTGAAAGAACCTTTCCCAGGTATTATACTCCAACAAAGATAACATTATCAGGTGCACTCCCCTGTGTGAAAACAGACCAGTGTAATAGGTTTCTTCTATTGTAGTGGTAGCTGACTCCTAGATATATTTATAACCAGGGAATTTTGTTGATACTAAATTGTGGTCACTTAGATTACATTTTTAGGCCTTGCTCGTGCAGCATTTTACTCCTGGGTAAACAGTGGCACACGCCTCCCCAGGTCAGTGCTTATTAAGCTAGTTTAACACAGCAACGCCACAGATAACTAGTACTTCATTGATCTATAGATGTTTCATACACTATATGTCGTCTGCATTAGAAATTTCGGTTACCCTGTTACATTTACTGCATTCTGTATGTTTTACATGTAGATCCGGGGGAGTGGCTATCTGGCCATGGACTAGGACGTGCTTCGTGAGGAGCGCCTGATGATCCGACTTTATTTTTGCTAAAGTTACCCGCTGAAACTGTAACGAGCGCCTAGAACTTTGGGGATCAGGCGTCGGAAGCTGCACGCTAAGTGGAGTTCGTGGGAGAAGTTCATGGTCCCAGGGAATCGTGAGATATATGTGTTTTTGTTGGTACGGCTGTGTGGCCACTTCGGTGCCAAGATGGCGGCTAACAAAGGAGAGGCCTCCGAGGAGAAACTAAACTGATTTCCCGGAACTGCGGGACATGGCTGCGGACGATTGCCTGGAGGATGAGTACAACAGGGCACTATGGAAAAGTGTTCGAGATAACTCCGAGAGAGTGCCCGACCCGGCGTACGCTAATGGAGCCTTGGCGATCTGACTGCAGGAGGAGATAGCATTGGATACTTGGGCGACAAGGCCAACGGAAGTTGAATGAGGAGTGTGAGGCCATAGCCCACCCGAAAGACAATTCGAAGTGCCATCTTGAATGTGAGTTAGGAGACCTGGGAGCCAGACTATTGTTGGACCAAGGACAGTGCCGCAGCTGCACCAAGATGGAGCCGTACAGGAGTGGAGGGCAGCGCCATGTCGGCAAAAGGGTTGAGAGTCAAGTCCAAGCAACCCAAGATGGAGGTCTTTATGAAAACGCAGCGGACCCCCTCAACAGCGGTGCAGAGCATGGTCGGGACTCCGGTGGAAGACGCCCCCGACGGGGATAAGCACCAGATCCTGGAGGCTATAACGGGACTGATTGCTAAATGGGACTTGGCAATGGCGGACTTACGCACAGCTCTGGAGAACATGATTGATGCTGTGGGTACGGAACTCACCCCGTTACGTCAAGATGTCAGGGCACTTGCAGAAAGAACTAGTGGTCTTACCACAAAAGCACTTGGAAATCCTCAGCTGCTCCCTGCTCCTGCTGCGAACGCTGCTCTACACGCTTCCTGGAGGAGGCGTGGCAACACCGGCACGTGACCC
Organism: Ambystoma mexicanum; assembly: GCF_040938575.1. Classification (NCBI taxonomy): domain Eukaryota; kingdom Metazoa; phylum Chordata; class Amphibia; order Caudata; family Ambystomatidae; genus Ambystoma; species Ambystoma mexicanum. Next base: position 508,785,427 of record NC_090935.1, read on the forward strand.
CATCACGTGACTCGGGCCGGCCTTCAAAGGGCAGAGGCTGCCGCCCGCTCAGTGCGTGGAACTTACCACAAAAGCACTTGGAAATCCTCAGCTGCTCCCTGCTCCTGCTGCGAACGCTGCTCTACACGCTTCCTGGAGGAGGCGTGGCAACATCGGCACGTGACCCCATCACGTGACTCGGGCCGGCCTTCAAAGGGCAGAGGCTGCCGCCCGCTCAGTGCGTGGAACTTACCACAAAAGCACTTGGAAATCCTCAGCTGCTCCCTGCTCCTGCTGCGAACGCTGCTCTACACGCTTCCTGGAGGAGGCGTGGCAACACCGGCACGTGACCCCATCACGTGACTCGGGCCGGCCTTCAAAGGGCAGAGGCTGCCGCCCGCTCAGTGCGTGGAACTTACCACAAAAGCACTTGGAAATCCTCAGCTGCTCCCTGCTCCTGCTGCGAACGCTGCTCTACACGCTTCCTGGAGGAGGCGTGGCAACACCGGCACGTGACCCCATCACGTGACTCGGGCCGGCCTTCAAAGGGCAGAGGCTACCACCCTTGTGGCGTTAAGCCCGTCTGGAGTAAAGCCCAGTGACTGTTAAGCGACTGTTAGGCACTGGTGGCCTCACTCCACGTACTGTTGGCGAGCCGCCATAAATAATGACTTTATCGGCAGACGGACCCCAGACCCGAAAAAAATCCTTACAGCAACGGCGCTCTACAAATCCTTGGTCGATGATGAAAGCTGCAGCCGGCACAAAGGTAAGCAAAGCTACGGGACGTGCACTTATGGCTACAAAGGAGTCACTACCAACAGAAGCTTGCAGCTCTTCAGACCCCCTAGTCTTGATATCTCTCGAAGAGCAATGCGCACAGCCTGATGCTCTAACTCCACCTGCATTGCTCATCGTTCCATCTCATGCCTCAGCAACACAGGCAGACAATCCTGATTCATCGAGACTCCTCTCCATTAATTTAGAATACAATCCAGCATCTAATGATGAAATCTCACTTGTCAATAAAACAGACATATCTGCAAACAGAGCGAGTAAGGTGGACTCACCGAACTCGATGAACGTGTTAGGGGACATTCCGGCGCCTCGGTTCGATGTTAAGACATCTGAAACATCACGAACGACGCAACCGGCCATAATGGCAACTACACCCTTTCATAACAACAACTCCATGAATGCTGCTGGTCTTTCCACAGACAAAGGAATCTTGTCACACTTAGTGACCGATGAAGAACTGTTAACAATCCCAAATCTTGAGTCGGGAAACCTTGCGACGAACAATTTATTTCCCAAACAAGCTCTGGACAATAAACGACCTTCTACGCCAACTGTGAGGCTGACTTGTCGCCCCACAGACAATGACATTCTATCACAGAAGGGAAGCGCTTGTCACTTCCCGGTTCAGTCGCGTGGCCCCAAGAGCGCACTGGCCAGTACCGCAAATTCAATGATGGCCCCTGATAATATCTCACGTTTCTTGGTCACCACCAATCCAATTTATTCCCGAACTGATCCTCCTACTCTAAAAATAGCAGGTCGTACTGCTATAGGAATAGCCTTTGAATGCACCGAATCTGACAACGATAGCGCTTTGGCATGTCAAGCTCCAGACGTTGGTCGCTCTTCCATCTCGAGTGTAAATGACCAGCTCAGCGCCGTTCAGCCACTTAGCACCCCTCAGCCACCGGCCCCCGCACTCAATCCACTCCCCATTCCATGCGATCGGAGTGCGATTGCTCGGGCAAGTCGCCTGCAAAGAGTCGCCGAGCTAAAAGCTAAATGCACCTCCGCCATACCTCCTGTAGGTGAAAATTCAACGCCGAATGCAAGTACCCCACACCCAAGGCCATCTCAGTTCGGTGAAGAAGCTCATCCGACGATTTCTGCAAAAATATTTACCACTTTTAATCCGCATTACAACTTAGACAATTCTGTTGGCTCCTTGTCCCTCCAAGACTCCGCACCTCAGTCGTTTGGCATTTCACCCGAAGCACTTTCTCAGATACATAACAACGTCTTAGCTGCCTCGGCTGTTGCCTTAGCTCCATTCACCAAAATTTTTGAATCATTGATAGGATCAATAAGTGACCAAGGAGCTGCCATTTCGAACCTAACGGCAAAACTCGATAAACTTGAACACTTCTCGTGCTTCCTTCAAGCCCAAATGACAACAAATAATGAAAATGCGGCGCGATGGCAAGACAGGTTGAGTGATCTCGCTGCTCGTCATCACTGTCAAAACGATTCTCTAATGGAAGGCTTGCTGGACGCCGTGAAATGGATGCGAAAAAATACAACCCTGGCCTCCCAAGATCCTTGCAAGAAACAAGAAAATCCATCAAGATCCCCCCGCTCTCAAGTTTCGACTGCACCTGCGACACTCGGAAAAGAACCATCGCTGTGTGATCCAACAATGAGCCTTCCGGCGCCCTCTTATGACACTTCTGTTCCAACCTTGGAAATGCAGGGACTAGTCCCGCAAACAAGCAGCCTCACAATAAAAGAAATCTCGTTACAAGGACATGTACCGGTACAAACCTCCAAATTAGTGAACTCATTTAATATATTCAAAGGGCCAGCAAAAACCATCATTACAAACGTCGAAACATCCGAAAAAGCCTGCCGGACAAGAGGCAGAGCTTTCTAACAAAAAAAGCACTCATCCTAAACAAAAACAGCAAATCAAAAAAAAAAAATTTATAAGGAATCTAACAACCCCCAAAAAGACAAGCCTGTTTACTCGGCATGTTCATTCAGCGACTTTAATAAAACCTTCAAACAATGCACCATCAATATCTACAGGTGCTAGACTGAGTCCTTCAAGGACCTCAATAAAACGACGACGCATAGCCTCCAACGATGCTTCCACTATAAACGGTTCTCAAGATTCCTCCGTTGACCTATGTGACCTATCGACCTACTCAGCTGATTTTGAGAATTCCATCAATGCTTCTCTTGTAGCTCCAGCTGTAATATCAACCGGGCCATCAATGGAGGAGAAGCTAGAAACAAATAAAACATCGAAGATCGCACAATCAAGAACCAATGCCCGACAAATTTTACCCTCAATAAAGAGGAAAGCCCAGCAACCACTAAGTTGTAGGCTAAATCCTAAATACACGTCGAATCAGCTAAAACTGTGCCTGCCTCCAATGCAGCGCGCTCCCGGTCCTGCTAATTTTGAGCCTCAAACTAGTAAGTGGAAACTCCGTCTCCAAAATATCCACTCAGACGGCAACGAAGTCAACCTAAATAGAGGAAACATTCTAAAACTGTTCGCATGTATACCTCCACTGCGAGCCATCTCGTCAGACGACATCAAAATTGTGGAATATATAACAGAAGCGTCTTCCGACCAAGTGATTCTTCATATTTCATCGACGGCGGTAAAAAATATGCTACTTCAAGCAACTGAAGATCTCCTACTTTACGGCTTTGATCTCACTCTTGAACCTCTCACAATGAGAGGCGCTTCATCTTCCAAGATAAATCGTGACCATGAAGCAAGTAACGGCACCGCCAGGCGTCAGGCTGTGCGCCAATCTCTAGTTTCATCACCCGACATTTTAGAAGCTGCCACGCATCAATCATTTGAAAGAAGAGCCAATAACGCAAAACGATTCCCAAATGGACCACACAAACAACAATGAGCCGACGTCAAACAAAAGACACTGATTCTACTGTCATGGAACACGAGAGGATTCACGCACTTGTTTAACACTTTCCAAGAATCCTTGGCGAATGTGTTTGCGTTATGTCTACAGGAAACATGGCTACGGGATCCCCCGACTCGTGATGGATTCATTACGCTGATAAATCCAGCTAGAAAGAACCCAAAGGGTAGACCATTTGCAGGCTTGTTAACTCTTTTGAAAATCCAGAACTGGTGGTCGCTCGTTAGTTCCACGAACCCTAACCCATTCGTGCAAAGTACTTTGCTCAAACTTTCATTAAGAGCCACCGTCTCCCATCTTCTAATAATAAATGGATACTGGAATCCTGCCATGATTTCTTCAACATCTTTCATTCAGTCAATATTGAATGAAATAGATCACACTTTTGTAGAACACAACAATGTTTCTGTACTTATCTGCGGCGACCTCAACTGCAGTTGGTTTAAATATGATCCACTTACTAAACTAAATGTCCGGCTCCCGGACCTTGAAGTAGCTAAGCGAGGCCAAACTTGGTCAAAGGAACTTCTGGCACGCAACTGCCAGATGCTAAATGGAACAACAAAGGGCGACTCTCCTGCAAATCCGACGTGGCATAGCATGGCCCGAACAAACACCCTCGACTATATTTGGGCCTCGGCGGACCTCTTTGATAAGGTTTCTTCCCTCAAAGTACGGCCAATGCCATCTAGCGATCATAACCTGCTGCGGCTTGTTTGGCATGAAGAACTCTGCAAAACGCCAGACAAATATTCTTCTCAATTACAAACAAATGCAGCAGGCAATCGATTAGTAATCAATGGTTCAGCTATCGCTAATCTATGCCACAGTGTAAACGAATTTGAGACAGTAGAATATACACATCTGCTGATGGACCACAGTCAAATAATTTCCAACTCAAGAACGTATGGATCACTCCCGAAACATCTATATAGTTCTGAAATCAGACTGGCAAAAAAACTACTAAGGAAAGATCTCAGGCAAATTAAAAGAGAGCCGTGCGATCTACGCTGCAAGGCAATGAAGATCAAGGCCCGACGACAAGACTATCGAAACTGGCTAAGATCACACTCAACCATCATTGATCAAGGTCGAGCAGAAACGATGTTAAAACTTCTTGTACAGAAAAATACCCGTGAAATCTGGGCCATCTTGAATAAGGGCCGCTCCAAATCATCGCCAGCAATTTCTAATGAAATCACCGGCGACAAATGGCGCGAATACTTTACCTTAATGTACGAAAAACCTGAGTCTGAAGATCCCCCGCAGCCTGACGTGACACTTTCTACCTGGGACATCATACCTTCTTGTAAAGAGATTGAACATGCAATCTCCAAGCTGAAAAATTCAAGAGCCGCTGGGCCAGACCAAATATCAAATCTCATGCTCAAAAAACACAGTATACACTGGGCGAAATTTATTCACGAGCTGTTTTGTCGGATTACAAGCTGCAAGAAACTGCCTTCCTCCTGGAGCAGGGCTATTGTAGTTCCGATATATAAGAAGGGATGTCGAGCTGACCCTTCGAACTATCGCCCGATTACCCTTCTAGATACTATTGGGAAAGTATTCGGATCCTTTTTGCGCCAACAGCTGGTGAATTGGGCAATTTCAACAGGAAAACTTGACTATCGCCAAACAGGGTTCACGAAAAACGTGGGGACTGATGTGAATCTGACAATACTATCATTTTTAAAGCTGTCAGCGATGGAGGCAAAAAAAAGAATCTTCCTGGCGTTTGTCGATCTTCGACAAGCATTTGACGCCATAAATAGGACCAAACTATGGGCAAAACTACGTCTGTGGCATTGCCCAGAGTCTCTGTTAGAGCCCATCATCGCCTTACACTCCAATACGTCCATCCAAGTCAGAGTCAATTCACAAGGCGATCTTACAGATCCAATAAGAACATTTAAAGGCGTCAAACAAGGCTGCCCCCTCGCAGCAGACCTTTTTAAACTTTTCATAGCTGACTTACCCGAGTGGCTAAAGTCTGTTCATTGTTTTCCACCCAAGCTAAACGGAACCTTCATTAATCACCTGGTATACGCGGATGACATAGTGTTGGTTGACCAAACCCAAATTGGCCTTCAACATCTTCTTCTTCGCCTGCATGAGTTTTTAACCTTTAACGAGCTCTATCTAAACACAGAGAAAACAAAAATCATGTGCATCGGCCAAGGTAGATAAAAAAAAGACAGGTCTTTCCAATGGCACATAGAAAAAAAAGTGCTAAATGTTGTCAAGTCTATTCGCTACCTTGGAGTAATGGTCAATGACTCGGTTTGCGAAGCTGCATGGACCGGTGATCTGAAGGACAAAATAAAGATCCTGAGTATCCAAGCTGCCAAAATAAATACTGACTACGGGAAATTTTCTATCGCTCCCGTAGTAACGTTCTATCTTCAAAAAGTAATCCCAACTATTACTTTTGGCAGCGAAGCATCCTTGAATATCAACCACAACTTATGGTGCCAACTGGAGGGAAAGTTTTGGAAACGTGTCCTGAGCCTTCCGAATCAAATCCCCATGTCGGCTCTGAGATATGAGCTAGCTTTGAATTCCATGTATATGACAATTGTCTGGAAATCTCTATCTACCTTGCGCAAAATATTACTCAGCTCTACCATCCCAGCATATAACATCTTTAAGCTGGGGCTGGAAACCACCGACAATGTCCTCATCCAGACATGGAAGCTCAAACTAAATTCTATCATGGCTGACGCAGGCATATCGGAGGAAGAGCTAGTCAAGCGCCCACAACATGCCAAGAAGAAGATAGCGGAATGGGATTGGATCACAACCTACAATACCCGCCTAGCCCTTAAATCAACCCTGCCCACTTCCAGAAGTCAAGTTAAACTGAATTTTCAACCAAAATACCTCACAAACTGTCCATCTCGCCACCACAGGGCACAATTTCTAAGGCTGCGACTGAACGCTTTAAATACTAAAGAGACGCTCTGGAGGCAAAAGAACAATGGAACAGCAAATAATTACTGCCGCTTTTGCAAAACCACAGAAGTTGAATCTCTGAAGCACCTAGCTATACTGTGCCCAATGCTGACAGATCTCCGTGAGGTGCATCTAAATGAATTCAAAACACAATCCGAGGAACCCGATGATTGGTGGGATAACGCAACAGCAGGTCATAATATCAAGCTCTCTTGCAACCTCATCAACTTCTTCGATGAAGCCCTAAAGTCAGTACCCAACTGAAGGACGCCAATATCTGAAAGTTCTGCCCTCTTGGTGGCTGCTCTTTCCGGTAACTGTGTTACCATAAAAAATGTGTTATCCTAAACTACAACATTCACTGTTAAATCCAACTAAGAATACCCACGGTGGAGATGGATGAAGTAGAATTTACTTCTTTTTTTTTCCCTTTTGGAAATGTAACAAAAACATGATACGAAAATATCAAGT